>NC_059434.1:34524935-36009935 GCF_021028975.2 Sphaerodactylus townsendi
CAAGAATGCTTGCCTCTTCATGGGTGGCAAATAAACATTTACTAGTAAAATTTCATAGATTGAGCTACTTGAAATCCAATAGGGCTTCTGGGCCAAAGGCAGAGCACGAGTTTAGTGCTACTGCATTGATTTCTGCGTTGAGAGGAGACTAGGATATGGGCAAGTACCTGCTCTCATCCCTCCCTCTGGCTTTTTAACCTGAATGCTGGAATTGAGAAGGAGTGCATAACCTGCAAGATGAATGTCGCTACTGGTCCAGGGTCTCTTGTAATGAGATAATAATATTAAAACTGGCTAGAAATTTTGGCGGTAAATCAGAATCACCTGTGTGGCGGCACCACCCTGGATATGTTCCAGGAAAGTATGCGAGTAGTGTAGGACATTTCTGGCGTCAGGCTGTACCGTCCAGTGGTGTGATCTGTGACTGGAGGGTGCTCGTACACATCCATTAGATGGAAATTCTGTTAACAATAGAGTTCATGTCTGGGTGTGTGACTGAAATGGGTAACTCTGGAAATTGTTCGGTTGTTTTGAGAAGTTGAGCTCGTTATTTGGGATGATGTCATAGTGGTGGACTTGAGCTGTTGATTTAATGAAGTTTCTTTGACCAAGTGCAGGTGCAGAGGAGGCTGGAAATATCAACTGGATCTTCTTGAAGGCCAATAGAAAGATCACAAAAATCCCTCTGTGTTCTTTCCTTCGTGTTAAAATCGTGGATTCGTGTCTTCGATTAGGGGACCTTGGAACTAATACATGTTAGGGTCTCATCTGTTCCCATTGTGAGTTATAGTGTCCGAGGTGGTACCTGGACTAGGATCGATAGAACATAGTTGCAATTCTTCCAGATTCGGCTGCCCAAGATTTTCCTCCTCCCTAAGCTATGGAAGTCTCCTCTGTAATTGAGTACTCTTTCTGAACCCATAGATCAATATCTATTTCTTGATTCAGTGGTTTTAAAGGGCTTTTGAGATTTTCTCTGTTAATGGTTTGAGTATTGCTATTGGCTGGTTGATGGATGGAGAGATCTAGAAGTTGGGTGAGTGAGGAGCTGGGTCTATCTAAGTTGTCTAATAATTTCCGCCACCTGCTTAGTTGGAGTGGATTACGTCTGAGTTCTTGTGTGGGCGTTGATGACCTCGCCCATCCCCTCAATAAGGAGTCTTTAGACAGTTCCATTCTGTCAGGGATGGAGTTAACTCATCTGGGTCGTCCTTTCAGTGTTTCTGTTGAGAGTCTCTGGTAGAGTACAGGATGAGAGAAAGTCAGAGAGGGTTCAGCAAGAGAGAGATTACTTTATTAAATGACTTCTTGTTGCTAGAGATGTCCACCAGTTTATTGATTTTGGTGTTGTAAAACCCTGCTTACCCAGATGTCATAGCTTTTTTTAGCAAAAAAAAAGCTTTGTGCTTGAGAAGATAGGAAGAGAGTGTCAGGGGACTCAAAGCTTAGTACGCAATCTTGTAACTATTTATTTCGAAGTATGGAAGTCTTTTAAAGGATTTCTAGGTGGGTCTTCTTTGGTTGACAGTTGAGGAGTTTACAAAGGGATATAATGTATCCTGTGAAAGGTTGACCACCGACCATTGTTAAGAGCAGAGTCCCCTATGGATCAACCTGACACTTGGTGGTGCTGCAAAGCACAAGTATGGTGGAGAATTTATCTGGGTTAAAAAATAAATGATTAGAATATGAGTATTTAGAGTTTATATAAAAGTGGAGTGAATCAGGGATAGTTGGAAGTCCTGGATTGTTCTTGAGATGGAAGAGTGCAAGAGAACCCACTCTCTCACTCAAAGAAGCAAGGCAACCAAGCAATTTCTCGAAGGTCTTGGAAATAAGAAAAGCCTCCTTTGAAAGTAAATCTGTTAAGAATTACCCATTACTTCTGAGCTATAATGAGATAAGGGGCTCAATGATGGTTAAACACAGAGGGAACTTCCCTGCTGCTGGTAAGCATTCGGTTGTTACAAGTGGGAGTAAGGGGTGAAGGATAAGCACTTCTCCTCTTCATGTAGGCTATTATTCAAGTAACTCGTTCATTAGCAAAGACTCCCTCATGTGAAAAGGAGTCGGCAGGAGCAGCAAAAGTTTCCGAAACAGAGGTTTCCAAAACCTCAAACCTATTTGAAAGCTTAAGTTCATTACGATGAGATTGCTGAGAGTAATTGGTGGCAAAATCATCTATTTTACTTTGTTTAGGAGGTTTTTGGTTCGAGGTATTAGAGCTCAGATTTGACCGGCGGCGTTTCCTCAAGGTCATCTCCTTCGTTGTTTAGGCAATTAAAAAATGGCAGTCAGCCAAATAGTTTTTTCCAGGGAGGAGAAGCGAAACAAACGCAGGAGAAAGCTGCTGCGACGCAGGAGAAAGCTGATGAGAATATCATGGTATCACAGTACTGATTCCAGATACATAGCTAATGACAATTATTTAGTGCAGAAATGCAATTCCTTTGGTTTAATCCATTTGTATTGCTAAGTTTTGAAAATATGATTATAAACAGTTTGATTTGTTTATGATCATCTGATTCTTTTATAATTAACAATGTTTATTTTTTCCACTGTTCATTAGCTTGTATCTTTACTCATAGTTCTACTCTTTCTCACTTTCTGAATAAACAAGGGTGTTTTTAAAAGTGTGTAAGCAAGAGCAGCCTCTCGTTGCTCAGGTTTAGCAGCCTTTCTCAATTACGGTCTAATTAGATCTTTTGCTAACAAGGTAAACATGGAAGTACAAATGGGAGGGGGGCATCATTTGCAATATTGTTCCAGCACAAGAATTACCAAGAAACAAATATAATTTGCAGGCAAAGTTTAAATGCAGATCAAACTTCCCAAACAAATTAGGAAGGCCCCATGGCTTTTCTTAAAGGCTAAAGAGAAACGTTGGAGTCCACTGATGACTACTGTAGTAGATGACTACTGTTTGGATCTTAGGAATTCTGATTTCTTGTGAATATCATTTGTGAAGTTTTGCTTACAATTTTACTAGAACTGACAGCAAATAACTGTGCTGCCAAGTTGTAACTTTGTGGAGACCACCATGAGGCTTTAAAGACAAAAGATGAGTAGAGCTATTTCGCCACTGTATCCCATACACAGGAACCCTAGTTTTCCTTGGTGGTCTTCCATCCATGTATTAACCATGGTCAACACTGTTCAGTTTCAGATCTTTGACAAATTTGGCCTGCTCTGGGCTATTCAGGTTAATTGATGTATTACATTTGATTCATGTGTATGGTTTTGTATCTGCTATCTGCTGTAGGTTCCTCTTGTAAGGTTTCAGACAACATGGAAAAATATTCTGTCCATTTAACAGCAGCTTAATGTATAGTAAAATCTGCAATTGCTGGTCCCAAGCCCTGATGCAAAAGGAGGAGGGTTGGGCGATGGACCTGGAAGAAGCACCATGGAAAGCACTTTGTGTGGGGTAATGGTTTAGAGCAGGTGCACTCTAATCTGGAGAACCGGGTTTGATTCCCCAGCTGGGTGACCTTGGGCTTATCACAGTTCTTCAGAGCTCTCTCAGCTCCACGCACCTCACAGGGTGTTTGTTTTAAAGGAGTCTGTTGGTGCTTGCCATTTTTCAGTTGCAGCACACATTTACAGAAATAACATACATGGGAGTAGTAAAATGGAGCTGGTTAGCTACATATAGCTAAGATGGGGGGGGTCCTTAGGGGAGATGAAGGGCTACATTATATGTTGTTTTGGTGTTGCTATTTGCCATGGCTGCAATATGGTAGACCCTCAAATTGCCTGTGCATTGATCAGAACAGTGTCTGCAGTGTCCATGTGCAGAAAATAGTCCCAAAAATCTAAGATATGAAAACATAATATGTATTTTTAAAGCTGAACTGGTAACACCCTCCTCAAACTGAATCAATCACAACGTTTGCTTCCGGCAGCCTGAATTTAAAATTGTTAACATTTTTTTTTCAGCACACACCCTAATTAGTAATTGAAATTTTTCATGGAATGAAACCAAATAACGTAACAACAATAATAAAAAACCTTTCAACTAAGCTTCTGTTAAAGGAGGCAGAGAATTCTTTGTTGGCAATTTCACCTACTTGTCAGGAAGAAGGGTGGGTGTATAAGTGTTTAACTGATTAATTCTAGTTTAGAAATTTCACATTAGAGTCTACATTAGAAATGGATTTATCAAGGAATGCTGAGTTTCAATCTAATATTACATACCAGACAGTTACAAAATAACACTAAGTATCACCACTGCTGTCACGATAGGTGATGTGATGGTGGGAGAGAGAAAATCTGCCTTTTCTAATATTGCCAATAATTGCAGATAAAATGGGATCAGCCCAGACTATTTTATATTATCTCACTTTAAAGGAATTTTTATTTGCCTGATAAATATATCATGCACATTTTGGTGTATTCCCCCACATTCAAACAAAATGAAACACTTGATCTTGAAAAGTTGAAATCTAGGAACTCTTGAGCTCCCTTTATTATTACCAGTTTACTTTGGTTGAACTCCCAGAATAAGTGTAAACCTGCCAACACAATGAACAACTTTTTTTCAGTCTGTTTTATATCCAGCCTTTCACAATTTACATGTCCTTGATGGATTGATGTTATTGCGGAGCATGACCACAAACAGCTGAAGGAAATATACTTTATGGCATCTGTTAAAATATCAGATTTCTTAGCTCCTGAACAATTAAGAACTGGATTTTTCAAAAGAAACCATTACAGTAGCTATATATAGTTTATGTGTGGTTGCTGTTGTTTTTATTTTCTTACATTGGCTGAGTTTGACAGAAGGTGAAATAGATTAGAGTGTACAGTTATAAAATGAGCAAACAATTGGTTGAAACTCTCTTTAAAAGTTAGTAATAAATTAATGTGCATTTTTGTAGGCACTAGCTTTTTCCCAAGGTGTCAATGCTATGGCCACTGACATTCAACAAAGCTATTAATGACTTAAGGGAAAGGAGTATACAGTGCTTCTGTAACATTTTCAGTTGATACAAAATTGTTAGGGCACCGCAGCAGGTTCACAAAATACATCAAATGTGTTGAAAAGCTCTCATACCAGTGAAACAGAGGACATTCCAATCCAAGGCCTTTTTTGGCATCTAAACATTACACTAATATAGGTCATATTTGTTTCATTAGGTATTTCTTCAATAATCCCTCCTTCCTGCTCTATGGTTTAGTTGTTGGAAAGGTTTCTGTTTTTATATATGTATTTTAGTTTTGGTTTTAATTTCTTACAATTTGTTTTTTTTAATGCTTTGTTTTAACCATTAACTTTTGTAGTTCAGATTAGGTAAAAGGTGTACAAATATGTAAGTGAATATAATACCCAGCTAATCAATGGGGGCTAATGAGATGTTCTGTGATAGGAGGAATCACTGGCCTCTACTGCAGCATAGTTGAGAGATAGAATGGAATATAAGCCTTTACTGATAACGACTGAGGAGAAGTTTTGGAATGATATGTGTTCTGATGGGGTTGTTTGGGGGGGGGTGTTAAATGTTATTTTATTATGTGTGCTTTAAGTTGTTAGCCTGAGACACTTTTGTGAAGGTAGAAAAGGAGGATATAAATTTTGCAAAAAGTTAAATAAATGCATACAAAATGTAATCACACCTTAAACACCATTAAAACCACTTAAAGCTAGATCCACAATCAGTGCTGTAACGACCCAAAGGACCCCCAGAATAATATTAGTAAATATATATTTTGCTTTAAAACCATATTGGCAAAAGCCAGGTGGAAAGCACTCCTCTGGGTGTAGGTAGCTGCACGATCACTTGACCACAAGCTAAAGGTCAAAAACTACTTTAAAAAAGCTGAGTTAAGATAATGAGTTACTCCTGGAACCTGGAGGTCTCATTTGAGTTACTAGCATGCTTGATTACCACACCCTGCTATAGAAACTGTTAAGGACAAAGGATATGGAAAGTCACCCTGCCAGCAGATACCGTATTCTTTGTTTCGCTTGGAAACACAGGTCAGCAGCAAGTACTTACTGCTCTGCATTTCCCCCTCCTTTTGTAATGGTTCTCCTAAAAACCCTTTACCTCTCCCAAGTCCAAAGGTCTCAGCCAAAATCTGAATATCTTGGGCAGTGACCCTACTGGGTTAATCTGCATGGAAGCATTGCAGCCCTCCCTCATTCAGCTTAACAATGTAATTCTGGCCCTATTGTCACGGAGTTAGCAGTAGGTGAGCTGACTCATCAAGGTCAGCACCCCAAATCCAGCACAGATGCTGCAGAAGCGAAACTTACTCTGATTGGTTCCTTTTCCGGCCAAGGAACAATCTACCCTATAAAAGCTTGGTTCACCTGGAGCGCCTTGCTCATTACTAGCCTGTTGCTCCCTTGGTCTGATCAGTGTTGAGACATGATATCGTCTTCACTGGGTTTCTGTGCTGGCGTGGAATCCCTGCCTTCTACTTCGTCTACTCTTAAGAATCGTTAGGTAACGTATTACCCTGCAAAACCCCATTCCTTCTCTATCCTCCCATCTATCTTTCAAACCTTTTTATATACTAGAACTTGAATGTATGTGCTCTTGTGTCTTACTGTATGTGTGTATTTTTGAACTAAATTCATATAAAACGTTTAAACTCAATTGGACTCTTGCGTTCCTCTGTGGAATATTCTTTGCCAGAATCCCTTTCCCGTATTATACAGTCCCAAAGATCCCCTCGGCCAACCTCTTGCTGCCAACATGAGTTTTTATTCCCCTGTGCTACTTAAAAACCTAAAAGTGTGCTGCTACACTCTTAGCAGCTGGTGGAGAATCCCTTTCCTAGAACCCCTTCCCCTGTTAAGGCCGTAACAGTGCCATGGGGGGGGGGGGAGGAACTGGTGCCCAGGGCAAAATGGTGCCTGCCCCTGCACCCTCCCACATGCCTCACTTATCTTTAAAAACTAAATGACCAGCCTGCTCTGGTCTGTGAAGGCTGCTACAGGCAGTGGAGGATGCTGCAGACCACGGAGGCAGTCTGAGGGGAGGGGTGAGGGAGCAATTCTCCACCCCCCATGCCTGCACCTGGGTCTTTTATCCTCCCTGCCCTGTGGTAGCTCTGCCTATGTCCAGAATACACATAAAACGTAAAAGCAACAGTTAAAACATTGGAAAGGAAGGCAGGATTACTAAAGGAATGCCAAACAAAACAAAAGTCTCCAGCTGCTGGTGGAAGATAGCAACAGAAGCGGGATAGATGAGTCTACCTGGGTTTGGGTGCCACAGTTGATAAGATCCTCTTTTAGGTTGTCAGCTGCCTAATGTCAGAAAGCAGGGTGATCCAAAGCAAGACCTTGGAAGATGACTGCAATGATTGTATAGGTTCCTAACTGAAAATGCAGTCCTACAGATATATTAATCCCAAACACTACAGGGCATTGAAGGCCAACACCAGCACCTTACGTTGGGCCCAGAAACAGCATGGAAGCCAGCATAGATGGAACAAGATTGGAGTAATATTGTCGCTACAGCCCAGTCAACATCATAGCTGCAACATTGTATACCAAAATTATGTTTCAAAATATTTTTCAAGGACAGCCCCATGCAGAGAACATAGCAGTAATCTAATTTAGATTTAGCCAGCCATTCATCGCAGTGGGGCAGAACTGTCTGTCCAAGAAAAACTGTAGCTTCCTAACCAGTTGAAACTGATAAAAAGCAGTTCTAGCTACAGTTGTCACCCGCTTATGCAGCAGCAAGGGCACCCCCATACTATTGATCAATTTCTACAAGGACAGTGCAACCCCATCTCAAATGGTCAGACCTTCTGCCCAACATATAACACATCTATGCATCTTTGCAAAAACTGCCTACAACTTTCCTGGAATACAATAGAAACTTGAGATAGAGCTCAGTGCCATCTGCAAGTTCATGACAGTCCAGCCCAAAAATCGAGATGACCTCATCCAGTGGTCTCATGTAGCTGTTAAAGAGCACAGAAGACAAAATGGAGCTTCATAAGATTCCCCAGGCCAAAGATTAAAGGTCTGGGCAGGAGTTTACCATCACCATTTTATGAACCTCACTCTCCAGGTAAGACTGAAATAACCACAAAATGGTGTCTACCAATCCCAGCCTTGAAAGGTGGTCCTGAAAGATACCATCAGCAATAGCATCAAATGCTGCTGAGATGTCCAAGAGGTAACGATAGAGTTATATTCTCTGGCAGATTATTTACAAAGTGTTTGCAGTGTGGTGGGGGCAAGTGTCCATTGTGGCAAGATTTCTTGTGTGGACCTAATTCCTGGAGCCCTGCTTTCACTTTCCATTCTCTCCACCACAAATGAGACCACTTTTTTCATTTTAATTTTTGTTTCACTCCCAGACTGAGCACAGCTTTGGCCCAGACATCTTATTTCCATTCACCACCAGCCCCTCCCAGTCCCTCACCCCCGTGTCTGAAATAAAGTTTTAAAAGCCATCCCAATCATCAGGGAGGGTGGAAGCAGAGCAGGAGAGATGGGATGGAGCCAAACAGTTGTGCTGCTTGTGCCGTTCCTTGCAAAAGCCCTTTCTGTTGCTTTGCATGCCCTTCCCCTCACCCCCGCCATGCTGCCAGCTCTTGCTTCTGTAAGTGCACAAATTGGCAGATTGCTTTCGAGAGATTGGTCTCTTGATCTATGCACTTAAAGAAGCAGGAAGGAACCAACAGCATGTGGGGGGGGGGGAGGAGAAAGGCATGCAAAGCAACAGAAATGGTATTTACAAGGGACAGCATAAGTGTGGTTCCATCCAACCTTCCTTGCTCTGCTTCTGCTCTCCCTGACGATCAAGAAACTTTTAAAACTTTATTTCAGTGTGTGTGTGAGGGAGGGAGAGGGGGAGAATACAGGACATTGCTTGCATTTCTTTTCCCACCTCAGCGCCAGAGAAGTATGTGTGGGGAGGTGGTGGCAGTGGTACCCACCTTGAGATGGTGGATTGGGGAGGGGGCTTAGAAGTCTTCTCAACCAAAGTATCAAAGACCATCCTAGGGGATTGACTGAGATGAGGGATCAATGGCCAGGTGGCCTCCTGTAAGTTAAAAATCTGATAAAAGTATATTCAAAGCAGGAAAAACTTACAGGGAGAGTTAGTCAAGAGAGGCTACTGGGTAGGTTTGGAAAGTCCTTTTGTTTTGTAGAACCTTTGGCATCTTGATTCTTAACTCAGGGACCTCTGGAGGGCATTTGTATGTTAAAACTTTTGCATGTGATGAAACCTGTGCCTTTAAAGCTGCTGTTGGGTGGAGTTAAGAGAACTAGATCACATTTGAGCAGCTGTGGGGCAGGCACTGGGTTGCCTCCTCACATGTAAACAGAGAAATGCAAGGAGAGTCAACTGCAAGCCTACTATACAGGGAAGAGCCCCAAGTTAAGTGTTCTATGGGTAATGGACCCCTTTATCTAACTCAGGGGTAGGGAACCTGCGGCTCTCCAGATGTTCAGGAACTACAATTCCCATCAGCCTCTGTCAGCATGGCCAATTGGCCATGCTGGTAGGGGCTGATGGG
Source organism: Sphaerodactylus townsendi (assembly GCF_021028975.2). Classification (NCBI taxonomy): domain Eukaryota; kingdom Metazoa; phylum Chordata; class Lepidosauria; order Squamata; family Sphaerodactylidae; genus Sphaerodactylus; species Sphaerodactylus townsendi. The sequence continues at coordinate 34,534,431 of NC_059434.1, forward strand.
AATTGTAGTTCCTGAACATCTGGCGAGCCGCAGGTTCCCTACCCCTGATCTAACTGATGAAGTATATCATTCATCAGGGCATTCCAGGCTGTTTCAATCAATAATCAGGCCTAAAAACAGGTTAGACAGGATAAAAAAGTCTGTTTTACCCAGGAAAACTTGAAGTTGCCCATCCAATTATCTTTAAGATTATATTTGATTATTTAACATGTTAACTCTGTACCAATAAGTGTTTTGTTTTATGATGTAATAGTTTTCCAGTGCATGCATAATATTAACTGAAGTCAGCATTTCTGTCTACATGAAGTGCTTTGTATGAATCTAACTGAACTTCATTCATAGTAACAGGCAGATTACACCTCTAAAATTCAGATTACACCTCTAAAATGCAAACATATTGAGCCTCAGTTAACCATAAAACTGAACAAATATTATGGAAATAAACCCTAATTTTAGAAGTTAATTTAAATTTTAATGCATCTTATTAACAGAATTAAACAAAAATGAGTGGGTTTTTCCCCCTAAATATCTACAGGAGACAGTTTTAGCCTAAAAACCTTCTTTATCCATTTAGAGACACAATTTAGATGAAGGAATTCACTTCACTATATTTTTTCCACATCTTTTAAAGACCTGAAGAAGGAATGCAGAAATTATACCACTATTAAAAAATGATCCACATATGAAAAACATTCTCTTGATGTATTAAGAAATACCATTATTGTTGTTGTTATGTATTATATTATGCATTAGACCAGGGGTCGGGAACCTTTTCCCCTCAAAGAGCCATTTGGCTCCCCCTCCCCTGCTCCCCCCCACCCGCTCGTTCGCCCCCCCCTCCGCTCTCCTGCCCACTTGCTCGCTCGCGCCCCCCCCCCGCCCCGCTCACACACCCCACGCCTGCAGGGCAGGCATAGATGGGCCCGGCGGCTCGGCCCTGCTCCGCACAGGGCGGGTTGAAGAGGGGCCCGGCGGCTCGGCCTTGCCGGCCGCCGGGCGATTGATGCGCCCGCCCTGCTCCGCGCAGGGCGGGTGAAGAGGGGCCCGGTGGCTCGGCCTTGCCGGCCGCAGGGTGATTGATGCGCCCGCCCTGCTCCGCGCAGGGCGGGTGAAGAGGGGCCCGGCGGCTCCGCCTTGCCGGCCGCAGGGCGATTGATGCACCCGCCCTGCTCCGCGCAGGGCGGGTGAAGAGGGGCCCGGCGGCTCGGCCAGGCCGGCCGCCGGGCGATTGATGCGCCCGCCCTGCTCCGCGCAGGGCGGGTGAAGAGGGGGCCCGCGGCTCGGCTCCTGGAGCCGCATGCGGCTCGCGAGCCGCGGGTTCCCGACCCCTGCATTAGACATTTAGGAGGAGTCCTGTGGCACAGAGTGGTAACAGTTGCAATACTTCAGTCAAAACATTGCTCACTATCTGAGTTAGATTCTAAAGTTTCAAGTTGGCAGCTCAAAGATGACTCAGCCTTCCATCCTTCTGAGGTTGGTAAAATGAGGTTGGTAAAATGAGCTTGCTGGGGATGAAGTGTGGATGACTGGGGAAGGCAACAGCAAACTGCCTTGAAAACAAAGTCTGTCTAGTAAATGTTGGGACGTTACATCACACCATAAGTTAGCAATCACCCAGTGCTTGCACAGGAGACCACCTTTACCGAAACATTTTTTACCTCAAATGTATTTTGTACTTGAAAGTAACTTTATACCATTTAAATTATCACGGTGTTCTCCAAGGAACTCTCAAAACTGTAGTCTTATGAGATTTCATTAAACTTTTAAGTTTGTAGGGAAGGTGTTTACAAATGTGTGATTTGACTGCAGAAAAGTTTGTGAATAGATTGCATTCGATAGAAAGGAAGGGTAAGAGGAGTGGGGAAACTGGCTTAATGAGAGGTGAGTGTTAGACTATAACATGGTTGGAAATGAAAAAATGCTTACAGAGCTTTAAAAAAACAAAGGTATGCTTCTTGTGAAATAAGCAAATGCCATAATGAATCACAGGAAACAACAGTGTGTACCTCTGAAAACATTGGGGAAGTGCAGATGTTTGAAATTAGTAAGAGCACAGCCACATGAAGTAATGGCTGAGAAAATATCTTTGATAAAACATACCTGATTCCATTTCCCAGAAGTGATTAACTTCTATATTAGTCATTTGTTATCTTGAAATCAGTGAACACACAAGACCATGCCTAACCCTCATGTGGGATCTTTTGTGCTTGTTGCATGAACAACTCTGGTTGAAAACAATATGGGAAAAAACCAGTAGAAGCCATTCTAAATTCACAGGTTCAGTTATATTGGCTTCAAATGGTTAAATAAAAGAGGTGATTTTAACATGTAATGCAAGCAATTAAAACCGTTGACGATGTAATGGCAAAAAATATCAGCCCAACACTTGAATTTATTATTTATTTATTTATTTAGTTTATTTATGGGGATCGAAATCAGTTTACATCATTGTCCTCTACTCCATTTTATCCTCAAAACAACCCTGTGAGATATGTTAGACTGAGCATGTTGAATGGCTTGAGGTCACCACAAAAGCATCCATGGCAGATGGGGATTTGAACCCAGATCTCCTGGATCCTAGTCGGAAACTCTAACCACTGCATTGCACTAGAATTACTTGTCAGTGCCTACCTAGTGTGTAGTTACCTAAAGACTGTACCAAAATATAGGGAGCAGGTAGATTAGGAAAGAGTCTGGCAGAGAAGTATCAGAAGAGTTTTGTGTCCATATTGTGGTACAGTGCTGGATCATTTCTAATTTAGCTTAAAGTTTCTCTTAGCTTTGCCAAGAAGAAATCTGAGTTACAATATACTAACATGACCTTGGATATTTTTGAGGTAACAGATGTTAGTAGTTTAAAAAAAAAGGAGAGAGAAGTATCTTATGTTACACTAGGCTAGGTAGTACTTTCTCCATAGAATTCCAAACCTAATGTTAATATTCATTGTATATGTTGCTGAGAGGTTGTTGTTTTTTTGATTCTCATAGGAATTGCTGCCTTGAAGGTGGCAATATGCATGGGATTTGCGATATTCAACAGATTGACACATTTAAAAGAGATCTCAATAGCTGTCTGTCCAATTTAAATGTGCAACATTTTAATCTAATGACTCATATTACCTGGAGCATCAATGCTCCATGTATTTTTATAAGCTATGCCCTATGTTGCAATGAAAGCTCTTCCCATCTGTAGAGCAATATCTGATTTCCTGATACTGATTTAATGTATGATTTAAATGCCATGTGTTTCACAGTTCATAGTTGTTTATGATAAACAAACAAACAATCACAACTGGCTGCACCACAGCACTTATGAGAAATGAACTTTTCAAATGCAAAACAGTCATAAATATGCTGATACTACTTAATTCAGATATGAGTCACACAAAAGAGTTAAGCTGACTCCTTTTCAGAACTGAATTAAGTTTAAGTATTTTGCCAAAAAGGATGGAAAAATGCATTAGATGTATGCTTATTGACTGCTCAATAAACCAAGCAAAGTACATATGTGAAGTGGTCCTTTCAATTCAGCTCCTTAAATTCATCCAGCACCTTTTATTATTATTATTATTATTATTATTATTATTGATACAAAACAGTTATACACAGCAAACAAGATCAATATGCTGGATTTTGTATTACATCACACGTCGGACACTTCCCAAGCATCTAGGACTGTGTGATGTATCGACGAATAATGCGTGCAGAGCCGAGTAGGGTGGCCTTTTGCAGCTGACATATGGTGATTTTGTCAGCGCCAATTGTTTTTAAGTGCCGTTCAAGATCTTTAGGCACTGCACCCAGTGTGCCGATCACCACTGGGACCACCTGTACTGGTTTGTGCCAGAGTCTTTGTAGTTCAATCCTTAAATCCTCGTATCGTGTAAGTTTTCCAGTTGCTTCTCATCAATCCTGCTGTCACCAGGAATTGCAACATCAACTATCCACACTTTCTTTTTTCCCACAATCGTGAGGTCAGGAGTATTGTGTTCCAAAACTTTGTCAGTCTGAATTCGGAAGTCCCAGAGTAGTTTTACGTGTGTTCATTTTCAGTGACCTTTTTCAGGTTTGTGATTCCACCAGTTCTTTGTCACAGGCAGATGGTAGTTGTGGCACAAGTTCCAGTGAATCATCTGAGCAACGGTATTATGCCTCTGCTTGTAGTCCGTCTGCGCGATCTTCTTGCAGCAGCTAAGTATGTGATCTATTGTTTCGTCTGCTTCCTTGCAGAGTCTGCACTTGGGATCTGTAGTTGACTTTTCAATTCTGGCTTTGATGGCGTTTGTTCGAATTGCTTGTTCTTGGGCTGCAAGAATCAAGCTCTCAGTCTCCTTTTTCAAAGTTCCATTTGTGAGCCACAACCAGGTTTTTTTCCTTGTCAATTTTGTCCTCAATTTTTCTAGGAACTGTCCATTGAGAGCCTTCTTTGCCAGTTTTCTCTTCTGCTTTGCAGTGTATTTTTACGGTATTCACTCTTTGTCTTTTTGCACTTTGAGCAGTTTTCTGCTGTTGACTTCCATCAATGTTGGTTCTTCACTGTTTTTCACATAATCTGCCAGTGCATGTTTCTCTTCTTCCACCGTTTGTTTCACTTGCAGAAGCCCTCTACCTCCTGATTTTCTGGGTAGGTAAAGTCTGTCAACATCACTTCGCCACGCTGGTGTAATGAGTAGTGGATTGTCATCAGTTTTCTTTGTTTTTCTGTCCAGATCATCCAGCTCTGCTTCGTCCAGTTCACAATTCCAGCAGTGTATCTGATGACGGTATGGCCCAGGTGTTGATAGCCTTGATCGCATTCCCGGCCGTTTAATTTGCTCTTCAAAATTTTTCTGACCCTTTGGACATATTCTCTGCTGACCACATTTTTCACATGTCCATGCTTGATGTTGTCCAGCTGTAGTATTCCCAGGTATTTATAGGATTCCAGGTTGATTGCACTTTTATGGTTTTCCATTAGGCATCTCTATGCCCTTACTGTCAGTAATTTTCCCTTTCTTCAATGCCACTGTATGCATTTGTCCAAGCAGAACTCCATACTAATGTCATTGCTGAAGATTCTGACTGTGTTGGTCAGTGACTGAATTTCAGTTTCTGATTTTCCATAAAGCTTTAGATCATCCATGTACAGCAAGTGGGAAATTTTTGGTGAATTCTTTGCAGTTTGATAGCCCAGGTTTGTTTTTTGTAGAATTGTTGACAGTGGGATCATTGCAATGATGAACAACAATGGTGACAGTGAGTCACCCTGGAAAATTCCTCTCTTGATGTTGACAGTTCCGCAGCTTTGGTTGCCCACGAACAACTCAGTTTTCCAGTGTTTCATTGCATTTTGAGTAAACTTGCTAATATTTTCACAAACCCCAATGACATCCAGACATTTGATGATCCAACTCTGTGGCAGTGAGTCAAATGCTTTTTTGTAATCAATCCACGTTGTATACAGGTTTGTTTTGCGGCTTTTGCAGTTCTCCAGTATCATTTTATCAATCAGAAGCTGATCTTTGGTGCCCCTACTTCTTCTTTTATTACCTTTTTGTTCTACTGGCAAGATTTGCCTCCAAGTAATCTTGGATTTGATCAGCAATTATGCCTGTTAGCAGTTTGAACATTGTAGGCAATTATTATTATTATTATTATTATTATTATTATTATTATTATTATTATTATTATTATTATTATTATTATTATTATTATTATTATTATTATTGGGTTTATAAACCGCCCTCCCCCGAAGGGCTTTCACTCAGTGGCATATCAAAGTAGGGCAGCCATGGCATGTGCCCTGGGCAACACTTGAAGGGTGTCTGCCTTCCCAATTGCCAATTGCACCCATGCCATCCAAATGGACACAACATCTGGAGTGGGGATCAAAGGATTACTTTTTCTCCAATCTCCACTGGAGCATTCCTCAAATCTCAGCCTGGCAGGGACCAATTCCCAGGGCAGGAAGTAGCTTGCTAAAGAGCTCTTTCCAGTGACAGGTTTGACCCCAGCTACCAGTGCTGCATGACACAGCCTGTCCCACCCTTCCTCCCAGGAGGGAGGGAAAGATTGAATGCAGGAGCAAAGGAGTAACCAGCTGGATCTCACTAGGGATCATTGCAACTGTAGTCATCCCCATGGACCCTGCCATCAAAGAGATCCTCTTTGTGAGCGGTGCCCAAGATTTGCTTGCCTGCTGCCACTTCCCTCGGAGTCCAAGCACAAAGAGTTAGCTAATCCTTTCTCTTTTCAAGTAGTTCAAATAGCCCTAGACACAAAAATAGAAAATCTTCATGATGAGTGCCATGAGGAGTGTGAACAGGTGCTCTACTATTGACAAATTTGAGAATGGCAAACAAACATCCTTGCAGCTTAGGAACGTTGATGCTAATCATGAAACCAGCCCATGTACTCACTATGTACACTATCAATTAGACAATAAGGCTTGACAGGGCATGCAGTTATCATGGAATAATCACAGCTCTAATGATTTACATGGTATAAATCATAAGAGAATTTAACTGTGTAAATAAATAGGGGACTGGAAACTAGCTGAACAAAAGCATTCACTGGAATTAGTGCAGTCTAGTTCAGCCTCTTTAAGGATGACAGCGTTATTTTGCAGAGTACTCATTTCAGACAATATCACTCCAATACTGGAGTCAGGTTTTACTTTAGTAAATAGCTTTTCAGCTTCTCAGTACAAAAAACTCTTCATATTTACTTGCTATATAGACTGGCACACACAGTACATTATTCTCTGCCAGTTCCAATGTTCGCAATTGTATGACAATGATGGAGAAGGAGCTAATCTGTATGATGAACCAATACATATTTGGCTGTTAATTCACACACAGTTCAATCCTAAACAGAGCTCCCTAACAGTGGCAAAGTTGGTTGGGTACAATCCAGCATGTTTTTCATTATATAAATTATACTGGTGGCCCTGATTGGACAAAGTAGATATAAATGTTGTTAATTAATTAATATAAACTTGAAATATAATAACATTCACATTAGGCAAACTGGAGCTTAATGGAAGAGGCCATAAATCACTCTGAACCAAAGTAGAACAAAGCATGAAGCATATGGGACCATTTTGGATGAATGTCTCTTCAAAAAGTCTGAAGATTATTTAGGCTTTTTATGCATGTAAGGTGTCATTTTAATTAGCCTGCTAGATATAAAAATATCTATCTGAATATACTTCGGTATGTGACATGTTTTATCCTGTTCTATATGCACTTACTCTGAAATATGTGTCAAGAGTACATCAAAATGCTTCTTAATGACACACATTGTTTTATGTATATTTCATTATGCATTAAATGTAGATATTTCATTAATAGATTGTGACTATTTTTAAGTGACAGAAGACCAAAATATTTTCAGTAACAAACCACTTTATGTCATAAAGTAAACAATTAAGCAAGAAAATGCATGCTAGCCAGCAAATCTTTTACTGTGGGATTTTACTTTTCAAATACTGTTTGATAATGAGAGCTAGAATGACAAGGTGGCTAAGAATGTGGATTTTAGTGTTTAATTGTTCCATTACTTAATGTTCAAGTACATATCCCTAAATTATAAGTAAGTATCCCTAAACAGGTATCCCTAAATGCATATCTTTTATCCGTAGATTCCTACACATCTCATATCTGTGCTTTAAGACAATGTCACTTTGTATTTTCATATCCCCTGAGCTTCAGAGCAGGGTAAAAGCATAATGTCACAATCTCAAGATATGAGTAAGTTGTACTAGACATTAGATGGAGGACGGAGCACTAGTCATGACTTCTTGGTGACTTTGGTTATAGCTATAGCCTAGTGAAGTCACAATAAGGTTGGGAATGATGCTCTCACTGATGGTATATGGAATACAGTTGACATTTAGAGGACAGCATACAATCTCAAACAAAAGAGTATAATGTTTTAAACATCAGAGTCTAGCTACTGTGTTCTGGCAGTAGTCTCAATGGTGTTCTGGCAGTAGTCTCAATGGTGTTTTCATGCCAATATGAAACAAGAATAGTCTCAAAGATTTACTGGAGTCTTAGGGAGAGAAAAAAATCTGAATGGAGAAAAGAATTCTGAAACAGTATTGATGGTTTTTCAAATACATTTTATTCTTTAAGGATCTTCCAGTGAGAAGGGTGTGCTGATGGGATCTTGACAAGATAAATTCTAAGAGACATTTTGTTTTGTGTAGCCCTCACATTGTAAACTCTTTCCAAACATGGGAAGATGCATTTTGCAAAAAAAAGTTTACTTTGTCTACATCACTTAATTTTAATCTTTTTCATTTGTCACTGACAACACCAGCTGCTGAGCTAAAATGTTTTCAAGCCTAAAACTGGAGGATGAGCTTCCATGATTAATGGCCCTTGAATCACATGATTGTACATTATTTTCTTTGACTTGCATGAAATTGTGTATTTTACAACTAGTTTGGGCTGGAAAATAATAGTTAGACAAGAAACACTATCATATATTTGAAAGGCAGGGAGGGTCAAAATTCAGGGGTAGATCATCTGTTTTGCATGCAGAAGTTCAAGCCCTACTTATATTCAGGATATATTACTGCAGCAAGTTCAGTGTGGTCTGACCTTGAGAAGTGTTCAGAAACTTCATTTGGGTCAGAGCGCACAGCCAGGATGTTGCTTGGAATGGGTTGTCACTCCAGTCTATGTCACTTCGATGTATATCATTCCAATCTATATTATTCCAATCTTGGCCCATCTGCATTGGCTTCCAGTTTGTTTCCAGGCACAATTCTTAATTTTCACAGCACTACATAGTTTGGGAACAACATACCTGAAGGACCGTCTACTTCTTATCAGCATGCCTCCTGAGAATAAATAGCTGGCAACCTCAGAGAGGACCTTTTTTAATTGTGCCACCAAAACAGGGGAAAATGGAGACAAGGATAGAAATCCCCCATCATCAAGCCACTGTCATCTGCACTGTAGTGTGTAGGACAGGGAAATGGATGAGGCAGAGGGAGACTGTGGTGGTACAGATGGCTGGGAAGAACAAGAAGCACTGCCAATCTTTTGAGTGGTGGGGAGAGAGGCAGGCAGGCATAGCAGGAGGATACAGGCAAGACAACAAACAAATTAGCTTTCCTGTCTCCCCTGAACTTCCCCTTCCCCCATGGATGAGAAGATGGACAAAAGGAGGGGTGAGAGATGGTATTTCCCTTCCCACTGCCTAGGCAAACCTGTCGGTGGACAGGATAGAAGAGGGAAACAGAGGATGACTGGGAAATTTGGTAGCTGCCACTGTCGCCAACTTTTGCCATCACATGTAAATATAGTACTGGTGGTGGCATGGTGGTCAGTGGGCTTCAGAGCAGAGTGATGGAGGCAAAGAGGAAGGTTGGGATGCAGGTGAGTGAAGTAGAACCAGGTATTCCCCTCCTCTACAAGTTGCTCATGCATTCCCCTCTTGTATCTGTATACAACTGGGGCAACAATTGAACTTGCAATAGGTTGGATTCAAACTAAATTTTCCTTCAAGAAGAATGCAATATTCCAGGCTCTTCCTTCCTATTGCCACCCACTTATCTCTACAAAATATTGTTCCTGAAAGATCCTGAAGAATGACATGGGGATGCAGTGTGAAGGAGAAATAAGTAGAAATGGCCAGTTTCATCTAGATCCAAACCTATTAAAATTATCTAAATTAGTGCTGCTTTATGTGAACTAGTGGTGTAGCGGTTAGTGTATAGAACTACGTTCTGGGAGACCCAGGTTCAAATTACCACTCTGCAGTGGAAACTTGGTGGGTGACCTTGAGCCCGTCACACACTCTCAATCCACCAACCTACCTCACATTATTTTGAGGATAAAATGGGAGACAGAAGAATGACGTACACTATCTTGGATACCCACAGGGCAGAAAGGTGAGGTGTAAATGAAGTAAATAAATAAAGAACTATATCTGTGAAATACAGACATGGTTGCTTCTTGTGTGATCTTCCTGTCCCACATAAAGTGGGTCTGAATGGCAAATAATGCCACTTGGACAGTCTGTCCTTTGTGTGAAATATAGTGCTCAGGACAAATTACACGGTGCTCTTAAACATGCAGCAATTTAAAGACACAGAGATTAGTCTATGTTGACTAAACCAATACGTCTTTTCAGATTATGTGGTTAGCACATTTTTTTTCTTATATCTAGGGTGAATAGGTTATTTCCACTGAGCAAGAATTAATTTCTAGGTGAAAGTCATCTCTCAAGCAACCGTTAATGGAATTTTGAATCAAATGCAGTTCAGTATTTGTTTTCATTTTATACTTTGTTTTCAAAAGTTAAATGAGATTGATACTCATTGCTTTTTTGACTTCTTTGATGGAAATCAACACTGCTTAAACAAATAGTCTCCAGATGAGATCCTGTAATTGTGATGCTGCTAGCTTTAAAAATGCACCCCTGACAGGCACTCCAAGAAATTGCCCGAGATTCTCTGCTTTGCAGTGCCTTGGCTCCATTGCACCCAATGAAGAATTTCTGTGCAGGCTGCATATTTTTGAAGATCGAGGCGCCAGACTTTCAAGTGGCTTCTCCTGATAATAGCATCCAGGCTTGGTGAAATACAAAACTATGGGAAAGCCCAGTTGTACTGTACACATCCATCTAAATTAAACCCATGCTAATAGTACAGATGGATCTGATTTAAGCATATTGCCTTGAATTCATTCAAGAGTTATCTCTTCATCCTCTCCAGTTTTCATTATGCATGTTATAAGTCTCTATCGCTATGCTGAACAAATTATTAATGAATTTGTGCTTTATGAATTGTCATTACATAATCTCTAGTATGTAAAAAGGATATGAGGAATTATTTAATACTTCATGAGAACCTTGCTTTCCTAAATTATGTTAACATTAAAATACCAGCTATTTTGACAGTCCATTCATGCTAACTCTCTAAATTTGATAGTCCATTTATGCCAACCTTCTAACATAAGCATGGTTTATCTGCATAATCCAAAGTATAAAATTTACAAACAAGTAGGAGAAGTAAATAGTTTAGTTATTTCAAGGTACATGTTGTAACAGATTATGGAAATATATGATAGAGGTCTCAGAATCATACTCTAAAGTGAATAGATGAAGTCATTCATTTGTTGTTATTGAGAAATAGCACAATTCCAATTTCTGTGAGCTTTTCTATCAGAAATCATGGCTCCAGAATCAGCGGGGGCTGTAATTGCAGAAGGTGAAGGTTGCTTCCAAATCCCCAGAGTGAAGGCAAGCGTGCGCAGGCTCGTTGCCAGGCAGAACCCCTGGTCTCATGGTAGAGACAACAGGACGCAAAACGTGAAGAAAAGGTTCCTCCCCCCCCTTTAAAAGACGGCACGCACCTGTTCTCGGCCTCCTTCTTCGGCAGAGACGAAATCGGCCCATCCCTCCCTCCCTTTGTTTCAAGGTTTTCTGAATTGCTGTTTAATTGTTACATTTTGTTGCAGCCCTGGTGGGTGTGGGCAGAAGATCACATCTTTGGAGAGGCCGAGTCTGCGAGCCGGACCTCTCCGCAGTTGGGGGCATCATTAAGAGGCTTGGGGTGGGGCGGGCTCATGGCGCAGGCTGTGGTGCCTTGCAATCGAGCCTGACAGTCCAGCTGTAAGGAATTCCATAGAAGCAGAAATAAAAGGCTCTTTGGTGAAAAAGACCGTTTATTCAGACATCTTAGAAAGCTCAAGTACACGCAGTGGCAGGAATGACACTTCCCGCCAGAAGCACAGGTTATAACTCTATTCATCCCATCCCCCTTCCTGCTTCCCATGGGAACGGAGACCTCATCTCCCGCGCAGAGATAAGGTCTCCGCCGATGAAGCTGGCCCATCGCCCGGGCTGTGGAATGCACTCAAGGTTACTTTACCATCAACACCATTGAAACCCTTACACTCTGCCTCCCTTAAAGAAGACCCCTCCCCCCCAGGTTTATGCGGAAAGGCGCGGTGGAAAGCAGAAATAAGGGTGGGGGCCTCAATATTTTCGGAATAAACCCATTGATTATACCCAGAGGAATATCCCACCCAAGAGACTAAATATTGTAAGCGTTTGCGATTAAAGTGAGAGTCCAGGATGGCGTCAATTTCGTAGTGCTTGTGGCCATCAATAATAGTCGGAAATGGGGAGCCTCTCCGGCTGGTGCGTGCCAGGCATCGGAAGCGGGGAGCCTCCTTGAGCATAAGCTGGAATGGAAGACAGGGATGAATGTTACTAAGAGAGTTAGGCAAATCCAATCGGGCAACATGAAGCATCATTAATCACTTTAGTAATCTGAAAAGGTCCCACGAATCTTTTGCCAAGTTTGGAAAATTTATGGCACGCCTCTGGAGATTTTTTTAGTAGACAAATACACCCAAGCGCCTACACGCAGCCAGTGGGAAATCCTGAAGCGGTGGGTTTATCCGCTTGCAGCTTTTGGGGAATCACTTAGCCTGTTTGTAAAGGCCATGGTCTGGACCGGGACATTTCCACCCCTCGGCTAGGATGAAATCCATTGTTGAAACTCTGAGGGTCCAAAGCTACCGCTGGTAGTTGTGGCAACGGCGGGAAGGAGCCTGCACCAGACACAATTTCAAAGGCGGGGTTTTCTTTTGTAACTGCTATGAACCGCGATTAAGAGAAGTAGCGACTCGCGCAAACGGAATGAGCTCGCGATCCAATTGTCCTGGTGGTAGTTGGTGTAACAACGCAAATACTGCTCTAGGGTTCTGTTCGCTCTTCCGCCTCACCGCCACTTTGAACGTGCAGTAGGGGGCGGCGCATCAGCTGGCGGCCCCCAACAACCCCGCGTAAAAACGCCTCTCCAGAACTCTTTGAAATGAATTGGGGGCCGCTGGGTCGGAGTATCCACCTTAACGGGGCGGAATGTAGACGGTAAACATGTTGGAATGAACAGCCGCGCCAACTTAGGAGCCGGAGGGGATGGAAGCACATCGGAATAAAATGGGCTTGTTTGGAAAATAAGTCCACCACCACCCACACAAAACCGTGTTGCCAATGACTGTCGGCAAATCTGTAATAAAAAAATCCATGGAGATGACTTCCAAGGGCGGGAGGTCACCGAGAGGTTTCAACAGCCCATATGGGCTTTCCCTGGAATGGTTTTGGCTTCTGCAATAAAACCGAAAGCAACCTTTAATATACGCCTCAACGTCCTTATATACATTGCGCTACCACCAGAACTGATGGCGGGCGCGTAAATGCAGAGAGTTTTCTTCAGGGAAGCCAAAATGTCCAGCCGAAGGGGCATCGCGGGCAGGCTTCAAGAACCTGCTTGGCGGAGGGGGGGAGGCATCGTACCAACATTCCCCCCCTCCGGCCAAACTCCATTCTCCAAACGCTAATTGGGAGTCATCAGTCACTCTCCGCTGGAGGCTCGTGGCAGCCCTCTACTTCCTCGAAGCGCTCCCGCGAGGAAAGCGAGAGACGAAGACTAGGGAATGTGGGCGGTGGAGGAGGAATGGACATTTGAGATCGGGTGACAGCCAGCCTCCCAAACTGGGAGGGGAGAGAAATGAGTGCTGTGGAATACCGTCCTCGTGAAGGCAGCTCCACCCTCCCCTGGTAGGCTGGTGAGCCGCCGCCGAAGCCAGTTTCTATTGGTTTTCCTTCGGGGAAAAAATGGACTGTAAAAGAGAAACGAGAAAAGAAATCGGCCCAACGGAGTTGTTTTCGGCGGACATCTTGAGGGGGGTGGAAAGAGCGCCAGGTTTTTGTGGGATCCGGCTCAAACTCTGAAAGGTGTTTTTTCGAGCCCCCTCCAGCCACAGTGGCGCCAAGTGGAGAGAAAGTGCTACTTTGATGGCCGCAGTCTCTTTATCCCCTACAGTCCAGTTGAGTTCAGCACCAGAGAATTTCTTAGATAAATAAGCAATAACGGAACCAGCCTATCATCTTTATTTGTCTGCAACAGGGCTCGCCCCAAGTGCTTTGTCCGAGGCATCCAATGCGGAACCACAAACGGGAGATCTGGGTAAGGGTGCTTTAGGATAGGTTCGTGGTAAAAGCAGACTTTAAGAGTTGAAAGGGCTGTTTGACACTCCTCAGACCAGGAAAGGGGGCCCCGGCTTGGACACAGTGGATCTTTACCCTTAGTGCGTAAGAGGTCTGTGAGAGGGAGGGTCGGGGTTCAGCGACCAAGTATAAAGTCACGATAGAAATTAGCAAAGCCAAGAAAAAGATTGGAGTTCTTTTGCGTTGGTGGGGCAGGCCATTGGAGGACCAAAGCCACGACTCTTAGCAGGATCCATTTTCAAGCCCTCGGCGCGAGATCCGTAACCCAAATAGTCAATGGAGGTCTGGTGAAAACAGCATTTGGAGAGTGCCGGCAAAAGAGAGAGTTGTCGAAAGCAAGCCGCTTCAACATCTTCCGGAACCAATGTTTCATGTTCTTCTATGGTTTCCGTGAATAAATTAAAACGCCATCTAAGTATACCACACAACTCCCCTTGTATAACATAAATCATGGAGAACTTCGTTGATAAGGGCCATAAAAGCCTCTGGCCCTAACTCTAACCCGAATGGCATTATCAAGTATTCAAACTGTCCAAAACTTTGTGTTAAACGCGAGTCAAGTGTTCATAGCCTTCAGCAATTCTGGACCCTGTGCAGTAAGCTTCTCTCGTCCAATTTAGTAAAAATGCCTTTCAGCTCCAGTGCATCTTAAAAAAAAGTTAAGTCTTTGATCAAAGGCAAAGCGATATTTATTGGACAGGAGACTGCATTGAGACCCTCGATAATCTAAAAGTGCAAAGCCGTGAAGCTACCCATCTTTTTTCTTCACAAACAAAACGGGAGCAGCGCAGGTGTGTGTTTGGTGGAAATCTCGTCAGATGAACCCGGGAGCGAGGTATTCTTATCCAAGAAGGCACGGGTTCCTTCTCCTCATTGGGACTCATATGGTAGATTCTACCTTTGGGCAGTTGCGCCCCTGGTTGTATAACGATTTTGCAGTCAGTGTCTCTATGGGTGGCAACTGATCGCGATTCTTGCTCCTGGAAAACTCTGGCTAGATCATGGTACGCCGTGGGATGCCAATAGAATCGGAGCAATCAGCTGATGAAGCCAGGGAGGGGGGTGTGTCAGGAGAAGTTGGGTTTTCCCCCCACCATGTGGGTTCACCGCGAGGGAGGGTCAGTGAATTCTAAGATCCGTTCTTTCCAAAATGAACTTTGGTTCATGTAACAATAAATCCATGGCATGCCCAAAATCTATGGAGTGCTTTAGCCACTGGCCAAAATAAAACTAATTTTCTCCCAATGGTCGGCGCAACGGAGGAGACCCGGTGGTGTTTTGAGCTGGGCCGGTCCTTTTCTCGCTCCTCGAGGGGGCTGCTGGCCCATTTGGGTGAATGGTATGGGCTTAGCCAGGGGAATTTGGTCCAGACTCCAGCTCCTCTGCCACCCAATGCCGTGAGATTAAGCAAATGGGAGCAGCTTCAGAATCCACAAGCAAGGGCCGAGGCTATAATGCGAAAGTGTGTTTAGCGGGTTGGCCAGAAATGCTTTGACAGTAATGGGAGCTCTGCCTTCACTCACCGCTATTAGAGTCGTGGCCCATGTCCATGGGGCTGAAGAAAGGCAAACAACAGCTGCTTCCCCCTCCTCTGGGTCAGCCTTTCGATGACCGGGCTTAGACGAAAGCCCGCCGGAGGCGGCAAATTCCCGACGCGTGGTGGCTTGGCAGATGGAGGCGCTGCTGTAGCTGGAGCGTTGGTTTTGTTTCTTGGGACAGTAGGCGGCTGGGGATGACCTTGGCCCCTCCGTGAGTAAAGACACAACTCCCAGCCGGGCGACGGGCGCTCAGAGGTGGTTTTTCCCGTAGGGGCGGCTGGGCTTGGCTTGGTGGGCGCAGTGGCAGGTTTTAAGGCGTAATGCCTCCTCGCACGAGCCGCGATTCCAAACGAGACGTTTCACCCTGGGATCCCAACTGGATCCAATCTGCAATAGTACGCAGGTACCCGAATTAAAAAACACCGCTTCACCCAGCTTCTGCCGTCATTCACAGCATCCGAGTAAAGTATTCGCATTTCATGCCGTTCAGGCCACTCAGGAGGAAGTCGAGCCGCCGCCGCATCGTAAATTCACGGGCAAATTCTGCAAACGGCGGCTGCCTTTGCTGGGATAGTTTTGATGGTGCGGATAGCTTCATTCTCGGCGCCTGGATCTTGGAAGCGCTTCTTAAGGCTTGGAGGAATGCGTGGCATCTGGTAGCAGAGTCTTCATCTATCTGTAAATCCAAAAGAGTCACGTAATCCAGTCGGGTTGCTGCCCCATCCAGGACTGAGCCGGATGTCCCGTATTTTTTCAAGGCCAGACCGGGTGGCATAAATCATCATAGTCTTCCAAGTGGGCATTGAGTTGCAAAATGAAGTAGGGAAGTTTGGAAGCCGTCCCGCATCAAAACGGGCCGGGTATCGGGGCCTAAAGTAACCTCGCTCCATCGGCTCTTGGCGCCTGGCTGGGGCGGCGGCTTGCGCCGGGTTGAGCAGGTTGGGCAGGGCAGCTGTTGCACGGGGGGGCTCGGAATCGGGGGCGCTGGCGGTACGCTGGCGCTTTGGGTGGCAGGACTCGCAGGTACGTGCGGCCCTCTGGCGCCGGCATTTATCAGTAACAGCATAGGACTCCAACTTGGGGCTTCCTGGTCTGCTGCCTCTCCTTAAGCTCCCTCTCCAACGCGCGCAGCCAGCTCCCTCTCCCCTTAAGGGTCAATGCATCCTGGTAGCGACATGCAGAGCAGCTTTTTCTCGCTCCAGATTTAGCCAGTTCTGGGTCCCGCTTAAAAGCTGCAGTGAGCTCACTCATGCGTGCGCAAGGCCTGAACGCCATCGCTGCCGCTTGTAAATCCGGAAGTCTGGAGTGTTCCAGGACCTTATCATGGACTGACACAGGATTCTGGCGATATTGCCGTTGGAGCGCATCTTGGCACGGTCCAACTCTCGAAGTTGGACTTCTTATAGCGCTGCTGGTCCCGGGTCCCTCTGCAGGTTTTCAAGGCGCTCTTGCTGCAGTAACTGTGCCCGCTCTCCTCCCATAGCTGGCGCTCACGGTTCCATGCTGCCTGGGCATCTCGCGTGAGCTTCGCCCCACTTCCTCATCCCAGTCCTCTCTCGATGGGAGAGGGAAGCCAGATCCGCTGGGAATGCAGGCTTTCTTCGGACTCTTCGCCATCTGGAAGCTTAGACATCGGAGACACCGTGAGCCACCGGGTGGCTCCTCCCCCCCTCGGGCAATTCCTCAGGTGTACGGTCGCTGGTCCGGGATCAGGGGTCCGGGATTGGAAGACGGGTACGGGATACCCCTCCCAATCCCAGGTTTTAGTCCCAGTGTCCTTCGGACGGGCCCCAGTGCTGTGCCACGGTGGTTCTTTGGGAGCATCACCAAAATATGAGTCCAGGGAATCGCCTCAATGGATCTCCTGGGTTGCCGCGATGAAAGGTGGCTTCAGGCCCGTCTCCTCCATGACAGGTTGCATCTGAGGTTTGTAATCCCACACGAAAACGTGGTAGAGATCCGGGATCCACAGGCGCCGGGACCATAGACAGCTTCCCAAACGCACTCATGTAAGTCCCTATGGAGTCGCTTCGGGCCACCGCCCCTCCTCGCTCCAACGTGGAGTAAAGCGAAGACCTGCGTGCTGGATAATGGTAGGACGGGAAAGAGCCACCAGCTTAGACCCGCTTCAAGCCCTGCCGGTTCCTCCAGATCCAGAAGGGAAAGGTCGGAGCCCTCTTTGGGGGCTACCGCACCTTCCGCAGTAACATTCAACCTCTCCATGTCTAGACACTAGAGGTCCACTGCACTAGTAAGGGAGATGGATTAAGGATTCCGGCCACAATGTAACGAATTCCATAGAACCACCAACAAAAGGCTCCTTGGTGAAAAAAGACCGTTTATTCAGACATCTTAGAAAGCTCAAGTACACGCAGTGGCAGGAATGACACTTCCCGCCAGAAGCACAGGTTATAACTCTATTCATCCCATCCCCCTTCCTGCTTCCCATGGGAACGGAGACCTCATCTCCCGCGCAGAGATAAGGTCTCCGCCGATGAAGCTGGCCCATCGCCCGGGCTGTGGAATGCACTCAAGGTTACTTTACCATCAACACCATTGAAACCCTTACACCAGCAGGAAGAGGTGTTACAAATGGGCTTGCGCCCTGGTGGCATCCTTAACTTCCTGTCCTATCCCCCACTTGGCAGGGATGGTCTGGGTCTCAGCAAGGGTGCTGACCCAATGCTTGATGTGTCCTCTTGCCTCCCAGCTTCTAGCAGTTAAATAAACGGGCTGCGGCCCAATTTCATTCCAGCCACGGAGTAATGTTGTTATTGGTTCAGCTAAGTTAATTTGATTTGCAACTGGAGCACTCTGAACATCTTCCCACAATTGTTTAATGTCATATTGGTATAACTACAGAAAAAAATATCCTATTGTTATTCACCCCCTAAAATGGTAACTGTAGACATCTACATGGTTTTATTTCAATGATGGAATTACCTGTTTTCTAAATTAATGCCATCATCCACAAGTTTACACAGTTGTTCTACCTACTCAAAAATAAACACAAATAAATTATAGCACATATTTGGCATCACCACTGTCTGTTTACATGCACTATATGGCACAGAAGGGGAGCTGAGTTTTCATTGATTTTTTGGCAGCTGTTTAAAAATATATTCCAGGTTGTGACCAACACAGTTCAATTGACTTATTTTTGCTTTATAATATTATAATGTCTATTATGTGGATATTTCAGATATTAAGTTTATCAAATGTGTTTGTGGCAGGTCTGGAATCATGATAGTTTAATGCCTCATACAAGGATTTGCATGTTTTTCAGATTTAATACTGAAACAAAAATAGGATGTGGTTGAGGTTCAAATCTCTACTTGGGCATGGAAGTTTGCTGGTGACCATCAGATTGTTTATCAGTCTAACCACCTTATATGATTGCCCTGCTGTTGGAGGAGGGGAGAACAATAGCTTTTGGTCTCTACTGGGAAAGAAAAGTAGGGCAATAATATCAAAATAAATATCTTTTCTGATTTCATAACTGTGCTCATCTTTTTAAATGATTTTTTTGATGTGGTTGTTTCTGTTGTGAAATGGTATGCCTTTGTACAAATTGGTTTTGTTGTTTCACTAATGCTAACAGCAAAATGTAATATTAATATCAGAATTATTTAGAAACCAATGATAAAGCTTTCTGATATTCCAGAATCATTTAGTCACTGATCAGGAAGTCACAATTCTCCTGAAAAAGGACTTCAAAAAGAGAATCCAGTGTGAGAGTTCTGAATCTTATTAATTTTGAAAAAAAGAAATCAGCAATGGAAATGGGCAGATTGAAACCATTCACAATCACATGTCTGTGAAAAGCCATCCAATTGCAACTGACTTGTAGTGACCCCTAATGGAGTAGTCAAAGAAAGAGAGAGGCACAGGCCGCTTGCCATTGCCTTCATCTGCAGATTCTTTCTTAGAGGTCTCCCTTCCTAGTACAAACCCAGCTTAGTTTTTGATATTTGTCAAGATAAGGCTATACTATGCCTTCAGATCCCACTACCTTTTACAATTACTGAAATAAAAAGAAACAAAAAAAGAATATACTGAAAAACATGTATCTACTAAGCACTGCTGGATTGATTTCTCAATGGAATACTTAGCTGCCATAGATCTACTGCAATAAGCTGAAATTTTCACTGTTTGAGTTTCTTTTTTTAAAAAAGTGGTTGATATGAAAACGTTCATTAAAAAACTAGTTCATGCCCAATTAAAACTGAAGTTACTAATACTTATAATTAATTAGTTGATATCACCTGGAGTTGGGTGACTTAAAAGAATAAACCAAGTGCTATACAGTTTAACAACATCATAAAAAATGAGTCTCACAGAAGACAAATGATGCTGGGATGGTATATGAATTTGAAAAGAAAGCCTGTGGGAGATTACCTAATGGTAGCAATTATACAACATGCAACAGGATAAAAGTTCAGCTACATAAATATTGATGGCAATTAGCTAAGAATTAAATGTGCAGTTTAAAAAGATAAGTGCCATATGAGAATTAAATACTTCAGCGGAAACCTTGTTTGGAAGATACAATGGAAATTTATTCCACAAAGTGGTGCAGTATCATAAATGCACTATTACTAAAAGGCTTTGATGAAGCAGAAGGTATAATGTTTAGATTATTCCCCCTGAGCCAAGAACACTTGAGTAGGAGTACAAATATGACATCCAAGAAGGAGGGGAAAAAATAAGACAAAGACTGAGAGGAGAAATAACATAATCCTGGCATGGGAAACAGAATTTTGGACAAATGCAAGAATTGCAGTTTGAGCAGGCTCAGAGTATGAATAATGTTCTTTAATAAATTCATGGAAAAGTGCCAGGACAAATTCACAATTTACCTTTTCTACTTGAGTATTTAGGGAAGGAAGACAGCCTTGTATAGCTTGACATCAGATCTTGAATGCTAAACAAGGTCATGAAAAGTAGATTCAAGAAAGACTCTGCAGAGAAAAGCAATGGCAAATCACCTCTGCTTAGTCACTTGCATTGAAAATCCCTCATTAGATTCACTGCAAGTAGGCCATGACTTGACGGCACTTTACTCACATACTGGAGTATTTATACACTCCAAATACATGTGTGACACATCAACTGTTATTGACATAAACTTTGTTCTTTTTGTATAAAAATGGATATCTGGAAAAGGTCACCTCCCTCCTTATGTGTCTATTATATTCAGTGCTGACTGTGCAGAAATGAGACAAGCAAGTCACTGGGACACCATAGCAACAAGGTCACTGCCAGAGGGAGGCAGAATGGAGGTCTTGGTTCCTGCCTCCTCCTTGTTCTTATTGGGAATTGCCTTTCTAATGCAGGACTCTTGTATGGCTTAGACTGAAGTTGAATATCTATAGCTAAACTACAAGTAGCATACATAATTTCTCTTTGATATGGATTTTTCATCCTTTTTTTCTTCTGAATTTTCCTTCTAGAAGCTTCCACAGTAAATGCAATATAGATTGATTCAACACAGAGATATTTCTCCTTTTTGGCTTCCAGATTATTGTTTTTATGTTTGGGGTGGAGGTGGATGAATGGGTCCCTATATTCATCTTGTTTCCAGGTTTCCCTATTCTCAGTATGATTTATTCTGATCTTATTTGGAAAGTGCACAGTTCAAGTGCATGCTAACTTCCCAGAAGACACTGCCTACCATGTTGCCAAGGACACTGCTTCTTTAGTTTTTTTTTTTCATTTCATAATGTTTATTGGCATAAGGCTTCTTTAGTTAATAGCAGAGGATGTAATCATCTCTCAAAGCTCTCTTCATTGGTAAATACCAAAAAGGAGCAGCTGTTCAGTTCTGTCAGATTTGTCTTGCTTGTGTCACAATGAATGGCACCAAATCACTAAAGGCTCAATGTGATTTTGCTACCAGACCAACCCATGGTAGTTGTGGAGGGGTGATGTTTTAAGAGTGGTGTCTCTATTCATCCTGCCAACCGTTGGGGTGCCTAGCAATGCTGTGCCGAAATGTCCATTCTCTGCATTGTCTATTGTACCCAGAAGGACAGTAAAAACTTGTCTGGGTTTGTCCTTGCCAAATATCTGCCTTACAGAAACTGCCTCACACCCTTCCTGAAGGAATTAAGAGGGAAAAAAATGCCTTGGAATGTTTTCTCAATTCCAGCCCTGGACTATCCAGCCTGCAAAGACAAAGGATTTGTTAATGTATTTGTCCTAAATGTCACTGCCAGTTTTACATTAACTAAAAAATTATCCCTCTGACTAATCTCTCTCTAACAACCACCTTATTAACATTGCCATTGTTTTACAGCTATAATTGACCCAGGCCTCTGCCCACCTCCAGGCACTCCTAAGCTTAGCCCATCAGACTAAGATCTCAAACTATTACATTAACATTTCAACTCTTAAGGTTGATATCTGCCTCTTGTCTTTCCCCAGAAAGGCCAGCCTCTCCTTTGTCCTGGTGGATTAAGGATCACTTTGCATAACCCCAGGGGTCCCCTTTTCCCCATAAGTAGCCTCCTCTCCCAGTAGCCAGTGTTAAATATCTTGCTCAGCATTGTTTATCGGACCTTTTTACTCCAAGATCAGGTGACTAAAACCCTTATTCTCCAGTTACCTTCATCTATTCCAAATGTCTCAGCACTGCTTATATCCTAGGACTTCTGTGTTTTGCTGCTTTGATTTTTGAGTGTTTGTGTACCCCTTTTATCCCTGAATAAAATTTGTTATTTTGCTTTCTTGTGGATTTCTTGCAAAAGCTGACCTTGATATACACAGGCAACAAAGATCATAAGCTTACCTGACTTTTTGCTAAGGCTGGAATCTGATTTCACTAATTCCCCATTCTACAAGATTCCCACCATTTCAGGTAACAGATTTGGTGGATTCATGTGGGCATTGGTCTTTACCCTGGAACAATGTGCACTATTCCAGCACCAGGAGGCTAACTATGATGTATCCCTCATGGAAATTTGTGCCCTGAAGGAGAGGTTAGGAATTCAGACCTCATTGTTTCAGTCCATCCCAGCAGGGTTTTTTTTACTTCCCGGATCATGCTCCAATTGAGCCTCTGCCCAAGGACATCTTGGACCAAGCAACTGGAACATGGGTCTGAAAGATGAACATGTTATAACTCATGTCCATCATATCTTCTCATATCACTGTCATAGGTCAATCTGGCATCCAATAACCACTTGAACCAGTCCTTACCATTTTATACATTCTAGTATAGTTTTTCCTTGCCAAAAGGGATGTTTAGGCCCCTCAACTATTTGATTGCTGCTGCTGCTGCTGCTGCTGCTGCTGCTGCTGCTGCTGCTGCTGCTACTGTGGAGGCTTATCTGGGGAATTCAGATTAGCCTGTACACTCCCACACATGCCAGCTGGGTGACCTTGGGCTAGTCACAGTTCTTCTGAGCTCTCTCAGCCCCACCCACCTCACAGGGCATTTGTTGTGAGGGGGGGAAGGGAAAGGAGATTGTAAGCCCCTTTGAGTCTCCTGCAGGAGAGAAAGGGGGGATATAAATCCAAACTCTTCTTCTTCTACTACTTCAGTGATGGGGAGTAACAGAAGAAATGAAAGTGATCAATAGCTTTTTATATTCCACAGCCTGCATTAGTGATGGGTAAAGTTTTCATAGCTCAAATTATCATTGGGGTAGTTTGAAGAGAACTAGATGTTAGACTCTCAGAAGGCCTTGGTAGATTTTTAGATGATTGCACAAGATGTTGGGTGGAGACAATGTCATGCTGGCTTTAGTCTCCTCCAGTGACATGAGGAATGATAACGTTTTTCTTTACTCTTTCACACAAAGGTGGGTTTAATCTTGACTCAATGTCACTGAGCAATAGTAAGTGAAACTGTAGATTCATCTCTGTCACCATAAACAGAAATAGTCTTTGTAACTCTTATCATCCAAACTCCTCAAATTTTAAGAAGCCAAAATAGTTGTAGAAGTTTCTATATTTCTGGACAGGCAACTAGCATTGCACCCAGTGGATCTTTCTTATAATTAACTATTTTCAAGGCTGAGCTGCCAATACCCATTTTATATTAAAAATCCAATAAGAATTTTATTGGTCAGGTTTGTGGTATGTGGTATGTAGCCTTCTAAAATGGAAGACAAGTGAATTCATTCATGTATCAGTGATATATAGCATTCACAGTTGCACATAGCCTTGAAATTTTGAAATGCTGAATAGTAGACCAGTACTCTTAACATCTCAGAATTGTTTGTGAAAACATTCAGGACCTTGATGCCTCAGCTTCCCAGTGCTCCTTCTGTAACCCACTGAGCAGAGTAATCCTATGCAATATTACTCCAATTTAAGCACATTGTTTCCCCAGTACCCCAAATAAAGGCTTGAGACAATTACATGGGTGAAACTAGTTTATTTAAATCAGCTGATCTACACCATCAATTAAATTATGTGTATGCTATGGTTGCCTTTTTTCTGGCAAATCCATCCCAGCTCCAAACTTGGTCAGAGGCTACCACCTGCCTTGTTTATTCTAGCCTGCAGCTAAAATGCTGAGCAGTGCCCATCTTCATCCTTATACCCTAATGTGCTGGAAATCTGATACCAGGTCTGAAGAGATGTTGCTCAGAACCAAGGGCTGGTACTTCATAAGCCACAATCCCTCTGAAAGCCAATGATGGCCTAACAGGACAGACCCTCCATCATGGCTCATGCCTTAGCATGCAAGCTAATTATCCCTGCCTTAACAAAGAAACCCCTCCCCCTATTTCAGCTAAACTAGTTATATCTATACAGTCAGAGAGCTGGTCTAATTAATATCATAATTACTCAATCTTTAGAATTTCCATCAACCTGAACACCGAGAAACAGACAAAAAGAGCTCTGCCCCCTTTGCCAATTAAGGAAAAGTAAAAAGAAATGTGCTTGACTCCAAATGGTGACCAGCTGGTGACATGATATTTTAGGATAGATAGGTGGGTTAATGATTGCCAGGTCTTACTGGCCACTTGCGGGGGATATGGGTAGGATGGGCAGCTCAAGAATGGGAAACTGCTGGGGATTTGATGGCCCTTTACTCACACTTGAGTGCAGTACAATGCAGTTGAGTTCACCCTAAATGCATCCATTTTCTCCAGGGAAATTGATCTCTGTTGTCTGGAGATGAGCTATTATTCCATGAGAATTCTCAAGTCCTACCCAGAGACTGGCATCCCTAGTTGGCAGTATGCAGCAAAAAGTGAATGTGAGATTGATGCAGCAAAGAAATAACTTTTGTGTGCTGCTTTCCCATTGGTTGGCTGTCTCCCCCCACCCCAGTCAATCTGGCCTCAAGCTTTACTTGAATCTGGGTTGGTGCAAATAAGTCCATGGCAGAATGACCATAAATGCCTTCTTCTGGCAGAAACTAAAATAATTCTATGGCCGTTTCTGCATGGCCAGATTTGCGGGGCTGCATCAGCATGATTTATGCTGATGCCAGCCCTGGGGCCATTCGCACAAATGTCCCCACGGGCTGCACAGCTGGCAAAGCAGGCTCCACACAGCTGCGCAGCCCCCAAACAGCTTCCTACCTTGTCCTGCCTTCCATTGCTCTGAGGAGGCCGGGGACACGCCCCCATGGCCAGAGCGAAGGCTGCAGCAACAGAGGCCAGGAGGTGTGTCCCCTGGCCTCCTCAGAGCAACAGAAGCCTAGACAAGGTAAGAAGCCGTTTGGGGCCAGTGGAGGGAATACGCCGGCTTCCACCTGCTGCTGTTTGCTTGGTAACAGATGGAAGCTGGCGTATTCTGAGAACCTCGCTCCCCAAGCAAGGTTAGAATACATTGTTTGTGGAGGGAAAGAGTGGCACTGCATTGTTTTCGCAGTGCCGCCTGTGCGAACCGTCCCCCCCAAACAGTGTTTTACCAGGCCGGAATCACTGATGTAGTAGAATCACCGTGTAGAAAGGGCCTATCATTATACTGCATGTTTTCTTGGAAAAGTCCTTGACATTTGAGCTGGGATCATAATGTCAAAATGATTGTTTCTGCAATCTTTGTGGTCTCCCAGAAGAACGGGCTAGACTTCCTGAAATTTTAATTCTCTATGCATTCATAGAGAAGTGTTGTGAAGAATGCTTGTAAAGGATTCAAAGGTTCAATGCATATTGTAATCAGCTTGATTAGAGGTAGTAGCTATGTTTATGGAATTAAGCAGTTTGTATCTATGTCTTAAGAAACATCAAGTTTATCTGGACAGAAAATGAGAACTGTAAACATGTTGTGCCTAATATTTATAATACAATCTGTACTTCAGATAATTTACTTGCTTAATATTCATTCTAGTAGTTCATATCTCTAGGTCTATAAGTGAAAGTACTTTTTTTGTCTCCACTATCCTAAGCTATTAGGCCAGAGTGTGTTTCATGATTTTGGGAAGCCCAAATAATTGGATAGTCTTTGATTGTGTTTTATATCATTCTTTCTCCCTTCCCCATTGCCCCCAAGACTACACTGACCCTTTGATAGCCTGTGTGGTTGCTACTTTCTTGGATTGGATTACCATAACTAAATATAAGCATCTGAAAAATCCTAATATTACAACATTGGCTTCAGCATTCTCAAAATGTGTGGTTCAAATAATCTCTAGAAGTGGTACAAATGCCTTTGTCACACTTTATTTTGTTAAGGAGTCATTTTTATATGCAGCCATTGATTCCTCTTATTGTCTTTCAAAAGAATACTTTCTATGCCATCTGAAAAGCACATGTGACAGACTACATTTCTCACAATTCTACATCTTAAAGAGAAAGCTTCTCTTGCCTATATCTATTTCTAATACATATATACTGACTCCCTCTCAACTAACTTAACCCTGCTTGGAGTAGAACCATGTTATACCTCTATGTACCTTTTTATAACTTCAATCATTGGAGGTCTTTTTCAAGAGAGAATGATACATCTCACAGGGTTCTGTAGGTGAGCAGGAAGCTTTGGAAAAACATTGGCTCATTCCGCACATGCAGAATAATGCACTTTCAAACTGCTTTCAGTGCTCTTTGAAACTGTGTGGAATGGCAAAATCCACTTTCAAACAGTTGTGAAAGTGGTTTGAAAACGCATTATTTTGCATGTGCGGAAGGGGCCATTGCTTGCCTAGGAGAATCTGAATAATGTAATTCTGAAATTATGTAGACCTTTCCTGGCTGCTCTTCCTTTCAAATTTATTTTTAAAATCAGAACTTGTCCCTTTTAAAAATATTTTTAAATGTTTCCCATAAAACCAGAAGATTTACATAAGTAAAGCTATACAATTTAACAATACATAATTGGCTAAGGGTTCAAATGAACTGATGACGAACTCTTAGTCAATTACTGTGCAGGACACACAGGGACCAAAGCCCTATGCATCCTGTGCTCGCATTGGGTTGGGCCTGCAGAGCAGTGGCTCCATGGCAAAGCTTCTTCCCCACCCACTCTCCACCCCCTAAAAAGCCAGGGACACTCTGAAAATTGATTATGCCAGAACCCATTTTGGTGTTAATGGTTGTTGCATAAATAATTTTGGAAGATATGTATATTTTATGGGAGAATCATTCAGCATGAAGAAATGAGAAATGGTGCACAAATATGGATTAGAGATTCTTCCAAGAGGAAGCAAAATTGACATTTGGATGTTCATAACAAAAGGGCAGGGATGAGAAAGTTAACATGATGCCTAAAGAAAAAAAAACCAAAATTGTTACTTCATTTGCCACATGCTGGACTGTCTTTATTTTAGAATGCTCCATTGGAATCCTAGTGCGTACCTAACAAAACTAGGTAGGCACTAGGACCCAAATGGAGCATTCTAAAACAAAGACAGTCCAGGGGGCAATGAATGAAGTTATAATTTTGGTGTTTTGCTTTTAGTGAAACAGTCTAGTAAAGAAAACAGATAATTTTGATGATATAGCCTAAATTCACCAGGTCATGTGCCTTGCAGAATCTTTAAAAAATCAGAAGGACAAAATCAAGTAAATAATCATGAAAAGTTTTATACCAACATTTAAGAATGAACCAGCAGTTTTGTTTGTGAACATAATTCAGAACAAGATCGTTTAGTTAAGAGGAAAGTTTAAATGGGATATCAGCAGTGACTTGAGTATATAATGAACATCTAAAAAATGCCAGCAGGTTTCTTTTGCTTACCTATTCAAAATGCAAGAGCAAAGGCAACTTACGGTAGTCATGAAATTAATGGGGGGTGGCGGCGTAGGCAGAGGTGATACTTTGAACAGGTTAAGTATTTTTAAAGTACATTTTGCAGAATTAGTATCTTACCATTAGATGAGGGGCAAAAAGAAGATGTGGAAAAAAAACATAGGCTGATTCCGCATGGGTCAAAAACAGCGGTGTGAAAATGGTGTGAAAACAGTATAAACCCTATTACACAATTTTAAACCCTTTTACACCATTTTCACACTGTTTTCACACTGCTGTTCTTGACCCATGCGGAATCAGCTATAGCGTTATATTAGAATAGAGAATAACAATGCACATGGAAATCTGGTTCAAAGAGTTCGTGATTTAGGACCTGTGTAAGTTTCATTTAACCTGAATAGGTTATGTTTCTGAATAGACAGATCAGACTGCCAGTGTAAGAAAGAGGGGCACATTAGGTTTTATATATTTCTCTTGGAAGCTCCATATTTAGATAGGGAAAGCTGCTCCTCTGAACCTCTCAGGACCTTCCAGAATATCCTACCTCCCTTAAAATGATTTTGTCTACCATGGATTAGGCTTATTTTTCCCCTCTATAGAGCAACTGTGGTCTTTTAGAACATTCATTCTTAGGCTGTCAAAAGGGTTTGCAGCCCTTGCATTGGCCTGTGAACATCTGTACTGTTCAGACAGCATTAGGCACTGGCCAAGGACTGTATGGAATTTTGCATATGCAAACAACTATTTCAATATTCTGTTCTCAATATTCTGTTTTGTACCCTAATGCTGAGATTTACTGAATCTCTTTGAGCAGTTTCATTAGTATGTACCTTTTGCCATATACTTCATTTTTCATTATTTTATTAAAATTCAGAGCCACTGTTTCTTCTGGAATAGATTTGTTGAGATTAATTTGCATAGCATTCCAGTAGGGAGAATGGGTCCTCAAAGGGATATATTTTAAATACTTATTTGTGAATTGGCAAAAGGTCACTCACAGGATACACTGATGTTGGCTATTTTATGTGAAAATCATTTCACAACTCCATATATGCCTTTCTGCAAAAGCCTTTTTTTAAATTCTTCTTATTCTTTTAATTCTTTAATTTCTTAGAAATACCAATCTGATCAATGTTTTATACTACGAACAGCACCTTGTAATCAATTTCAGACTATAAAACTTTGTATTGTTGCTCGTTCACTATATGTGCTCATGTTATAGACATATGTACAGTGGAACCTCGGTTTTCATTGCCTTCGGTTTTCATTGGTTTCAGTTTTCATCTATTTTTTCAGTGAAAAATTTGTCTTGGTTTTCATCGATTTGCCTCGGTTTTCATTGATTTGCAGTAAGGTGCAGGGGTTTGTGGAGAAAAATCACCTGGACAAAGCTGTTGCAGGCCGTGTCTGCAACTTGTTTAATGACAATGTCTTGCCCCATTTCAGACAAATCTTAAAGAGGCATCAGAAACAGACCTCTTGGGACAGCTTTCTGGTGCGACATTGGTCCACTGACTCTGAAGCTTGTCCTAGTGTTATTGTTCGTTACTGTTTTCAGCATTAAACACTATGTTTATTCACTAAAAATGTGTTTTTGGTATGTTTTTTGGAGTGCCTAGAATGGATTAATTGGATTTACACTGATTCCTATGGAAAAGTTTGCCTCGGTTTTCATCGGTTTCGGTTTTCATCTATTCTTTTTGGACGGATTAGCAACAAAAACTGAGGTATTATTCTAGGGTCAATTCAGTGAAGACACAAGACTTCAGCTTGGATTTAACCAGCTTATTTAATTGATATGAGTCATATTTAAATCTGCTCACATATTTAAATGGACAGATTGTGCTAAGGCAGACTGCCTATGGCTGCCTTTGTAGGCAGATCCGCTGTAACTCCAGCCACAGCCAGCATCTTCTTCTGGCTTTGCTTACCATCTCCTGCAGATAATATGCTGAGGGCCCTTACTTGGTACACTGGGCCCCAGGGCCCTTACTTGGTACACTGCGCAACCACTATCGGAGTTGGAAAGATTAAGGACTAATCTTTTCAAACCACACCCCATACCCAGTGGTACCCTGTTCTGAACACACTTTACATCATTTCAGATGTCTCAGGGTGCTTGCCAATCATTCCTACCTGTGTGATCAGCTTATCTAATGTTTTTTTTAAAAAAATCCCTGCATTGATTAACATAAGCTGTTTTCATAATTGAGGTCAAGGAGACTGTTACTGTTCTCTACGCTTCCAAAAACCCCACAACACTGATCAATAAATCAGAGTTGGACTTAGATCTGCTTCCTAGGCCAGCTCTCAAAAACACTGCTCTTGAAAGCTGTCAGCAATGCCATTATCTAGGAACAACCAGGAGCATCCCTATTTTTGAACCAAATATTGTGCCTATAACAATGCAATGCAAATATCCTTAAAAGCTGCAAAACCCAGGATTCCTAGAAGTTTGCCTATTAAGCCCCTTTCTATTATCTCACCAAAACAAGACAATAAAGTCTTTTAAGACATCATCTCAACTGTGCGCAGCTACTGCCATCAAGAACAACTCTAGAAAGGTATGGTAGGTGTATGGAAAGTTGTAAGGGAAGTAAGTTATTCAGCAAGATTGTTTTAGCCATTTTGATTATGTTGTTCCTTGTGTGAATTGAACCCATGGTCTGAATTTTGTCCTGAATTTATCTTGTAACTTTTCTGGTAAAAGTACGGTATGTATTTTTCAAAAAGTTATTCTTGCTTTTCTTATGAGACTCACTGATTACAAACTGAGCCCAAACTTCAATGTTTGACTTGTACAGAACCCTGAAGTTCCAAGCCAATGTTAATATTTCACTGTCAGTTTACAGTATGAAAAGCTCAAAATGTAGACTGAAGTAGAGTTGATACATAAATTCAACAATATACAAGCATTAAATTTTAAAAAACTTGAAATGGAAAGCCAGGACCATTATCCATACTTACATTTTGAAAATCTAAGATAGTGGTTCTCCCACCTTTGTTAAGCTAGACAGAACTAAGCTTGTCAAATCAATTGTACACAAGAAGATCAATAAACATTTTCTCAGTGTCAACTTGAAAGGAAGGATGAAGTTATTTATAATCAGAATTCAATCGTCTGAATAAAAGCAATTCTGGAGAAAAAAGAAACTTTGCAGTTCTTGATATATATAAATCAATACAGTTATAACTGTTATTCAGAAAGAATGAAATCTTTTTTCAGAAATTATCACAGTTTAATATAATACTGTAACTTTTGATATCTAAAACAGCACAAATAATGCCAGTTTGGGTCATCGATCAGCCCTGTTTTCTGAAGTAGGTTGTATTAATTACTCCCAGTTAAATGAGCATAGACTCAGGAATATCTTTGAAAAATAATGTAAATCTTGTTTTTAAAAGAAACTTGCATGAATCATCCATTGAATTCTGGGCACAGTCCAAAGTTCAGGTTCTTACCTTTTAGGTCCTAAGTGGCTTGGGGCTGAGGTACCTAGAAAACCATCTTTTCTCATTCTATACATCTGCCAGTTAAGATCTTAAGCTAGACTGTTTTTGCTCCCAGCTTCAGGCAAGCTGTGTATGCAGTATATGTGTTAGCAACAATGGGATTCCAAATACTCAAATCACCCCCAATGATTGGCAAATCAGTGAAATATATAGTGTTTCAATAGAACTGATTAATCTAGTTACCACTGCATTGCCATTACACATTATTCCATGCATTGACATGATACCATACAATTTTATTATTCAGTTCATAGATAAGTCTTTTATAATCAATTAGTGTAAATGCGCAGGATCATATTTTAAATATCAATTTGTCATAGGCTTCTTAACCTTCTGCCACACTTACACCATGCTGGAGAACTAAGCTCATTAGTCTAATAACCATAATTAGTCATGATTAGACTAATTAGGACATTAGTTAATGATTGCTCATTTCACTGTTCTTAGTTGATTTAATGAATGAAATATTTATGTCCAAAAACATATTATGACACCTGTGTCTTGTGATTATTGCAGTTAGTAAGAAAATGGAACAGTGTGTATGATAGTTTTACATCTTAAACTTTATTTGTCTGCACATTGAAACAAGGTGAACTAAGATGTCTCTCAAATCAATATTCTTTCCTTGATATCCACCCTTAGCTATTCAATAATGGGTTTTTTTTGCTTTAAGTTATTTCAATAACATTTCTGAGTTATAAACACTTTCAGGAAAGGAGGTGGTTTTCTTACTTATATGTCTACCTCTTAGGTATCAACACAATCAATAACAAGAATAAATGATCTTAATAAGGGACATTCATGACATCAATAAACATGCTGGTTGTTCCTTTTCATGATGTAGAGACACATGACTATAATTTTTGATCACATATGAACAATGGCTTGGACCCCATTTAGTTGAAACAGTCATCTGTTGTTTATTTATCTGCTGCATTCCTGGTGTTAATGGAACAGTAGTTGCAGCAGAAAAAAATGTGTCAACTCTGAGAGTAGATAACTTTTCAAAAGGAGGGAGTATGCCATTCAAATTTTCATCTGAATATCTACCCAGAAAATGTTATTCATGGAAGAATTATCACCATGTATGTATCATTATTACCTCAGTGGGCTGGGATTTTTGTACCTTTCTATGACTTGTGACATTAAAGAAATAAACTACTTTCTTGTCTTCTCTGAGAGAATGACCTTTCCCTTTAAGGGAATCAATATGTCAGAAAAACAACATCCACTATTCTGAACAGCATGGATATTTCATGGATCCTAAGGTCAAATTATCTTTTAAATCAAATAAATGAATTCACATTGTTCCAAACAGCAAATAAAACTTCTGAATATGGGGTATGGGTTTCAAATCTCTCTTTCTGCTTTAATCAAGTTTCTTTGGGGAAAAAAAAAGTACTTGCAGACTTCTCCATGAATTCGATATTGTAAATTAGTTTGGTGTGCTTGTTTCTTTACTCCATTTATACCCTACTTTTTCCTTTAATGGAGATCCAAAGCAGCTAACATTGTTTTCCACTCTTCCACTTTACCCCTACAGCAAACCTCTGAGGTAGGTGAGACATATGCCCCTTCAGCACATGCAGAATAATGCATTTCCAATCCACTTTCACAATTGTTTGCAAGTGGATTTTGCTATTCCACACAGTAAAATCCAGCTGCAAAGTGCATCAAAAGTGGACTGAAAGTTCATTATTCTGCATGTGCGGAAGGGGCCTTAGAGTGTGTGACTGACCCACAGTCATTTAGCAAGCTTCCATGGTAGTGCAAGAATTCTAACATGGATCTCCCGGATCCTAGTCCAACACTGTAACCACTAGACTATTTTGGGTCTTTATTGCAACTGGAGTTTCTTTCATATGTTTTTCCAAACATTTCCAAAACCCTATCCTAATGCTTCATTGCTGTCATCCATGTCTGCCCCACTCTATGCTGAACCCAAAAGTAAAGATTCACATCCATCAAACTATGCTGCAACCTAATCTCTTTATCTGATTTTATTCTGCCCATTCATTCCCAGTCATTTAATTCTAGTCCAGACTCATCCAGTGATCTTAATAGAAGAACAATTTAGGGTTGGTAAATGGGAAAAAAATTCAGCCCCGGTTCGGATTCGGGTCCAGTTCGGATCTATGGGGTCGGATCCCCCCCTATCCGAGCCTGCAAGGCTCGGATACACCCGAATTTCCGAGATTCTCAGGTTCGTTTTTATTTTTTTGCTGTTTTTCCCTGTTTTGGCCTGCAGGGGGCGCATTTTTAAGGGTATCGGCTTGAAAATTGCAGGGTATCTTTGGAATACTGTTCTGATCATGCACCCCAGGTTTTGTGCAGTTTGGTTCAGGGGGGGGGCAAGTTATGGACCCTCAAAGATAGCCCTTATATTGCATTGTTTGCAATGGGAGGGAGCTGATTCAATATAGGGTCCATAACTTGGCCCCCCCTGAACCAAACTGCACAAAACTTGGGTGTGCAATCAAGGAACACTGTTTTGAAGACATCCCTGCAATTTTCAAGCCGATACCTTTACTAAATGTACTGTAGGTACACCCCTTATGATTTTTTTTGACCAAGATTCTGTGGTTTGCATTGATTTTTTTTCAATTGCTTTCAATGGGGAAATTCCTGGGGTGCCTGCAGGGGGCGCATTTTAAAAGGTATCGGCTTGAAAATTGCAGGGTGTCTTCAAGGCAGTGTTCTGAGCATGCACCCCAAGTTAGGTGCAGTTTAGTTCAGGGGGGGCCAAGTTATGGACCCTATATTGAATCAGCTCCCTCCCATTGCAAACAATGCAATATAAGGGCTATCTTTGAGGGTCCATAACTTGGCCCCCCCTGAACTAAACTGCACCTAACTTGGGGTGCATGATCAGAACAGTATTCTGAAGATACCCTGAAAGTTTGGTGCCGATAGCTTTAGAAAAAATGTTTAACTCACTGCCACTTGACATGGAGGTTCGACTACCTGGAAATTGACAAAAAAAATTTTTTCCAGCTGCTGACACGAAACTTTACGGGTATCTTCAGAATACGGTTCTGATCAAGCACCTCACGTTTGGTGCAGTTTAGTTCAGGGGGGGCCAAGTTATGGACCCTATATTGAATCAGCTCCCTCCCATTGCAAACAATGCAATATAAGGGCTATCTTTGAGGGTCCATAACTTGCCCCCCCCCCTGAACCAAACTGCACAAAATTTGGGGTGCATGATCAGAACAGTATTCTGAAGATACCCGGAAAGTTTGGTGCCGATAGCTTTAGAAAAAATGTTTTACTCACTGCCACTTGACATGGAGGTTCGACTACCTGGAAATTGACAAAAAAAATTTTTCCAGTTGCTGACACCAAACTTTCAGGGTATCTTTGGAATACGGTTCTGATCAAGCACCCCACGTTTGGTGCAGTTTAGTTCAGGGGGGGCCAAGTTATGGACCCTATATTGAATCAGCTCCCTCCCATTGCAAACAATGCAAATATAAGGGCTATCTTGGAGGGTCCATAACTTGGCCCCCCCTGAACCAAACTGCACAAAACTTGGGGTGCATGATCAGAACAGTATTCTGAAGATACCCCGAAAGTTTGGTGCCGATAGCTTTAGAAAAAATGTTTTACTCACTGCCACTTGACATGGAGGTTCGACTACCTGGAAATTCACAAAAAAAAATTTTCCAGCTACTTACACCAAACTTTCAGGGTATCTTTGGAATACAGTTCTGATCAAGCACCCCAAGTTTGGTGCAGTTTAGTTCAGGGGGGGGGCATGTTATGGACCCTATATTGAATCAGCTCCCTCCCATTGCAAACAATGCAATATAAGGGCTATCTTTGAGGGTCCATAACTTGGCTCTCCCTGAACTAAACTGCACCAAACTTGGGGTGCATGCTCAGAACACTGCCTTGAAGGCACCCTGAAAGTTTGGAGGCTGTGCCTTCAGAAATCTGCATCCCACGGACACCCCCAGGAATTTCCCATTGACATCAATGCAACAAAGTCACTGCAAAACAGGGAATCTCAAAAATGAGGGGAACAACACCTTCCAGACCATGGCCACCCAGCCCAGGACACACAGAACACTTGGAATAACAGGCCTCCTGGCCACACAGGGTCTCTTGCTGCCTTCTCACTTCCTGCTCAGGCACCATCCAAAGGCACAGGGCAAACCTCAGTAGCAACAAACACCAGACCACGGCAGCACAGCCCAGCACACACACAATGCTTGGAAGAACAGGCTTCCTGTGGCCACACAGGCCTCTTGCTGCCTTCTCACTTCCTGCTCAAGCACCACCCACAGGCACAGGGCAAACCTCAGTAGCAACAAACACCAGACCACGGCAGCACAGCCCAGCACACACACAATGCTTGGAAGAACAGGCTTCCTGTGGCCACACAGGCCTCTTGCTGCCTTCTCACTTCCTGCTCAAGCACCACCCACAGGCACAGGGCAAACCTCAGTAGCAACAAACACCAGACCACGGCAACACAGCCCAGAACACACACAACGCTTGGAAGAACAGGCTTCCTGGCCACACAGGCCTCTTGCTGCCTTCTCACTTCCTGCTCAAGCACCACCCACAGGCACAGGGCAAACCTCAGCAGCAACAAACAGTACACCAGACCACAGCAACCCAGCCCAGAAAGGAATTGGCAATGTGACATGTTTGTATTGATATGATCTTCCCTCATAGCACATTGATTTATCAAAGGGAAGCAGTGGCACAAATGGTAGTGCAAGTTAACTTTTATTGGTGGCCTCCAACATTATGTAGAAAAAATTAACTATTAGCATTTTCCCAAAGGTAGTGCATTTTTAACATTTTTTCCAAATAGGTGCAATGTTTCCCTATTAGTGCAATCTTTAACTCTGTTGTACATGGTTACACATCATATGCACACAGCCCATAAGCCCCCACCCCACAACCTGTTGTTCATTGAGGTATCTCAGTACTCTTCCCCCCGCCCCCCAGATCCGTAACACATTGCCTACAGAACCTCCTCCATATTTTACATGGAAGCCGACCACTCTAAATTGCTCTTTGGTCCTGTGACTCTGCCAAGCAGCACTGCAGCTATGAAATCAACCTGCAACAATGGCCCAGCCCAAAAAGCCAGCATAAGCCATACTTTTGAAAAGCACTTAAAAAGAATAGTCCCAGCTCTCTCAGAACTCGTCATTCCAGCAGGGAATGCCAGACTAGTGAATTGAAATACGGTAAACTCTGCTCAACAAAGCAACAGCACTGTATGCACAACAGTAACATTTGCACACGCCACCCAACCTGCCCCCACCCCAGAGTTGCTTAACAGCAAAAACTGGTTGGGTTTGTTTTGCCCCCACCCCACCCAAAAAAGTCTTAGCTTCAGATGTCTTCTCTTCTGTCCAGGCAGTTCTCCTCAGGGAGCCTCTATGCTGTCTTTCCAAAATGTCCAACCAAGTCCATTCCAACTGGGCTGTTAAAAATCACCTGAGCCCCTGTTGAAATGTCATTGTCCAATATCCAGTCCACTGTGGGGCCCAGGTGCAGTTCTTCTGTTCACAAAATTCAGAAGCAATCCTTGGAAAAAATCCACCCTGGCAATGGCTACTTCTTGTGAAGTGTGATGAATGGAAGCCATCAGAAAGCCATTACAGGAAAAGGTGTGACCCATCACCATCACCATGGTAACACATTTGGAGGCCGATGAAGCAAACCATCCATTGTTTCAAACCTCCTGAAAGAAAAAAGAAACACAATTCCCTAAATTGAGCAGCTGCATTGTACAAGGCCTCCTCTTTTACCACCCTTCCCCCCAACACCAATTTCCACAGGGAAAAGCCAAGAGCCAAACAGGGAATATGTCTATATGTGCTCAGATTTGGGGGGGGGGGGAGGTTTACTGCTAAAGAACACATGCAAACCATTACCTGTAGCTGTCAAGTGTTCTGTCAAGTTCAACCTTGACTTCTGCTGCAGAGACAGTCCACCACAACAGCATTACTCCTTGGAAGTGAGGCCCCTCAGACGGATGAGAGGGAGGCGGTTTACTGCACCGTGGTCCATCCTCTCCTGCATACTCACAGCCCTTCTGTGCGGGTTTACCCATAAGGTCATGTGGCTGCGGCTTCATCATTGGGCCCCCCTTCCCCAAGGACTGCTGTTGGGCTGTAAACTTGGGGTCCAGGCATCACAATAGCAGATGAAAGGGAAAACAAAGAAATGCCATGGTTACCCACAGAGAACGGTTCCATTACCCACTGAAAGAGGACTCATTTCCAATTTCTCTATTTCCAGGGAACAGAGAAGAAGATGCACCCACCTTCCCATCTATGGGGAACTTGAGTATCAGAGGAGGACTGGCTTGCTGCACAAGGCCACTGTAGTGGTGGTGTTCTTCACTCTTCATCAGCACATTTCCTGGAAAAGCAAGAAAACAGGGACTTCAGCACAGTGTCAGTGGAACTTTCCACATGGCGTGATGTATATGTGTGGCAAATCATTCAATAAAGTTTGGCTGAGGCTTCATCAAACCTTTTCAGACTCACCTTCATGATTTCTGCTCCTTATTCATCAGTGCTCTTCCAACAACTTTGTCTTCCCTGTGCAGAACTCAAAGGGAAAACTGTCAGTTGGGTCTCAGACATCCATGAACGATGAGTTGGCAGCAGCTTCTGACTGGCACTCCTCTGGATTCTCTGGTCCCTGCAGTTTAGGTGTGCAGTGCACCTTGAGGCTTACAAATTATGCCCTGTCCTGCAAGGGGAAAGTACCTAACAGGGAATTCAGATTGGGGTTTGGGGGTGTTTGGGGCATGGATGGGACAAGCCTGGGTTACAGGTCCATCTCCCACATCTCCCCAGACCACATGGCCACTGGGGATTGGTGTAGGCTTGCCTACAGGGGTTTTTCGGCATTACGGACTGGGGTGGGGGTCTCAAATTGAACTTGGATGGTGGGTGGCCTAATTGCTAATTTAAGATGGGGAGAGCGTTCACCCTCACCAACCACAGCAGACTCACAGACGATGCAGGCAAAAACATGCCACGTCATTCATCTGAGAAGTCCAACTGCGGAAAGTCAAACAGCCGCATATTGACCTGGAGGAAGATCAACTGCTGCACATTCCAGGGTTCCAGCCGTGAGCGCAATGGGTCAAACACGTTGCCCATCATAGAGAACATCGCTCGGGCGCTGGAAGCTCGTCGGAGGGAACTGAGGAGCTCCAAAGACCCCCCCCGCAGCAGAGAGGTCCGACTGGGAACAGACTCCTTCATGGCCCAGTATCTCAGTGGATTGGCATCCTGCGGCTCGTAGGGCTCTGCAAGGTAGTCCCTCACCACCGCAGCACACGTCTCCTCTCTCGCACGCCTCGTCACCCCAGAGGGACTGACTGCCCGCCCGATGAGCTGCATCTCCAAGGTCATCGTGGCGGCTGGACTGGGGGCAGCAAACACTGGGTTGGGAGGAGCGGGAGGAGCACCAGCCCCCTCTGAGCTGGTGCTAGCCCTCGCCCCCCCTCACCTAGTGCTGACACCCTTCGCCCATGCACCTGCTCAACACACTGGATGAGAATGTCCCTCCAATGCAAGAGCTCCCCGGTCCTCTCGGCGATGCTGCCCTTGATGCGCGGGTCACACATGGTTGCCAACATGTACTCCTTTTTCTGAGTGAGAGGCTCCAGGCGCTTTGCCACCGCTCGTTGAAGCCTACGCACCAGAGCGCGCACTGCCGGAAGCATGTCTGCACGTACTTCAGGTGACTCTTCAAGTGTGGCCAGGTTCTCACGGGCCGTCAGGACCATGGGAGCGACCAGAGCCAGCGTCGCCGTGTCAGACGAAAGCAACAGTGTGAGGTCGCCAAGGGCCAGGATCCCCACTGTCTGAGAGAGACAGTCAGCGCACTCTTCCTGGTTGAGCTGGCTCTCTCTCAGCTGCGCCTCATTCTCTCTCCCGAGGAAGAAGGCGATGAGGGCCTCGCTCTGCTCCACCTGTCGCTCCCCAGCATGGCGTGGGTGGGAGTTCCAGCAGCAGTGCCTACGTCCGATGTGATCAGGCCGGTGCTGTAGCCCGCGCCTGTCAACACCACCCTGCTTCCTCCCACTTGTGAAGTGAACAGCTCTCACACTGTGTGAGAAGTGACCCACAATGTGCCGGCATTTCTGCAGTAGAAGCCGGAACGAGCAGGTCTCAGCGTCCATCCCAGATTCCCTTCCGGAGCCCAGGCCAAGGGCATCCTTCATCACAAGGTGCAGAAGGTGGGCCGCACAGTAAATGTGCTTCTGGCCCAATGCCCCTGCTGCTGCAATCATGTTGGTTGCACCATCAGTCACCATGTAGCCGATGGTGAGGTCCCTGCCTACCCACTCATCTAACTGTGGCTGGACGGCTGCAGCAATGTTTGCGGACGTGTGCGCCACGTTGAGGACCTCAGCGTGGAGCAGAGCACAGCGATGGCCGGCCCGTCCTTGTCCCTGCCTGGCACTTGGACCCCCACCCCCACCCAGGACTTCCTCGGGCTGCCACCAGTGCGCCGTGAGGGCAAGGTAGGCACTCTCCGCCTGGCTACAGGTCCAGATGTCCATGGTGAAGTGCACAGTTCTCCCACAAGCGCGGGACAGCTGTGCCTTCACATAGGCCCTCGCAGATCTGTAAACCGCTGGCAACACGCTCTCTCTCAGCTGGAACCTAGAAGGAGGTGTGTACCAAGGAGCAAGCGAGCGGAGAACCATTCGGAACCCGATGTGCTCTACAACTCTGTAGGGCTTAGCATCAATGGCCACCATGAGGCCAATGGCGCGATCAGTCCTACGCCCTATCGTTTTCCTGGCACCCCTGGACACGCTAGTGTCCCCCTCCCCACCAAGCATCTCAGTGAGAGTTGCTTGGCGTCCCTGACCTACCGGAGGCTGTGCTGCACGTACAGCAGGGAGAGCACGAGTGGAGGTCGATGGACCACTCCCCTCAGGCCTGACTGATGGCCAGCTGGCCACCTGACCAGCCTGTCTCTCCTCCTGAAGAAGCAGAGCCTGGTGGTACTTCTTCAGATGCCTCCGGAGCCCCGACGTGGTGAGATGAGCCAAGTCCCTCCCACGACTGACCCTTGCCCTGCACAGCAGGCAGTGTGCATAACGGGGATCATCCGGCTGTACCCGGAAGTGCTTCCAGGCTGCGGATGTTAGGGTGGCCCCATGCTGGCCAACAGCTCTGGGACCACCTGGAGCCACCTCCTGTGAGGAGCTCTGGGTAGACACGCTGTGTCTAGGGGGCTGAGGGGTGGATGCCTGAGGGAGAGGGGGTTGAGATGGCAGCCCCATGACTGGCACCTCCATCTCTTCCTCCTCCTCCAACTCCAGCCTCCACTCCTGAGTCCCCTCAGAGGACCTGCTGAGATCTGGAAGGCTCAGGAGAGAAGATGGTGATGCCGGCACCACCTCCTCCCCTAGGCCCTCCAGCATCGTCTTAGTCCTGGGGGTGAACAGGTTAGAGGGCCGTTCGTCCTCCTCCATGGGCACCACCAGGATCAGCTCAGCCTCCTCCTCCTGCTGCTGCTGGGAACTGGCAGGAAACTCAGCAGCTGGAGGAGGGTCAGGCTGTGCAGCAGGCCCCTGCACAGTGCCTGCACCTGCAATCTCCTGTGAGGGTGGATCTGCCCCAGGAGCCGTCTTTGCACCAAAGAGCACCTTGCGAGGTAACCCCCTGGAACCCACCAAGCCAGACAGCAGGGTGGAAGAAGGCGGCAGTGGGGCAGGTGTCCCCACAGGGCGGGGGTAGGGCAAAGCCCTCCCCCTCCCCCTCCCCCTCCCCTCCACCCCTCTAGTCTTCTGCTTCACTTTCCCCCCAGGGCCCCTCTGTGGATCCTTCCTGCCACTCATCCTATTTCCCCTTGGGCAAAACCTCACTAACTGTGGAGAGGGGGTGTTTAACTGCCCTGTCTACCTTTCCTGAACTGGCACCTAGCTACCCCTAACTCCTTTTTAGCAACCCTCCCACCAGGTTGGTTTTTCAAAAGATAACGGTTCTCCCTAACCTGGCTTGGCTACTGATCACACTGGTTGTTAAAAAGCTAACTGGTGACCTGTTGCTGCACCTATCTGAGTTTAGCCTCCAACTGTCCTTCTCTGGAGATGCAAAATGAAACTTTTTAAAAGAGGAGAACTACAGTTGACTCTTCAACCTATCACTGGCAGTACTGAAAGCTTCCCCAAATTCCCAGGGAACCTGGATGAAGCCGCTCTGCAGAATCTGAGCACTAACCAGCTGTGACCTAAATCAGGCCACCTTCAGCAGTGGTGAGAGGTGAGACTGAACTTTCTAACTCAGTGAGCAAACTGTTGACTCACTAGAAAGCTATTTAAGAAGCACAACAAAAGCTGCAAATCTTTTTGAACCCTGCAACTGTCCTGTTAAGTTGGTTTGAATTGTAAGATCCCTACAACAATGAATTAAAGAATTCCAATGCAGCCTATAAAGCCCTGCTTCTAGGCCCTATTTAAACCTAACAATTTCCAACACTGTCCACCTCACCCCCAATTAAAACAGAACCCAGAGAGAATCCCAGGCAAGGCTACCTCACCTGAGCCAGGAGAAGGCCTCCCCGCCCTTCCACACAGTCCCAGAAACCACAGTCAAACAGGTTAATTCAGAAAGTTCACAGAAAGCTTTTTCCCCCAGAAATCACAAGGAAAATTCAAAAGGGCCAACCTTTCCCCCAGAAATCACCAGGTAAAATCAGAAAGCGCACAGAAATACTTTCCCCCTCTCCCCTCCCAGAAACCAAACCACCACAGTAAAACAACTGCAGCTAAATTGAGAAAAGCCAATAACCCCTGGGGGGCTACTGGCTTCCCCCCCCCACTCCCTCCCCTCCCCAACCCACGAAACCAGAGCACAGTAAGAAAACTTCCAACCAGAAGCAGATCAAACTTGTGGTTAGTAGGTTAAATAAAACCATTCTGGCAGATGTCGCTGTAGCTTGGGGCTGGCTGATCCAACAAAGTTCTGGTCCCAGGAAGGCCAGGTCTCTCCAGTCACCAGTGTAGAATCAGGCACAGTCTTCTTCTCTTCTGAAGATGTGTGTCTCCACCCTGTTTGAAACTGGCAGTGAGATAGAGGACCAAAGAAAAGTGCTATTTTATGCGTTTGTGATGCCTGTGAATCCCCAGGAACAGAGACATGCCTGATTAGCCAGTGATTGAGACCTGGCAGTTGGACTCACTCCTCATTGTGATTTAAATCCCCCCCTCCCACTGGCTACAAGAGTGGGTATCAGAAGAAACAATTACAATCATCATTACTCATTAGCACCAATGTAATGGAGGTAGGTAGCACAGGAGAGCCCTGTAGAAATGGAGTCCAGTTGGGTTGGCACCTGGCTGGCACAGGGAAATCAATCAGTTACATGGGTCCCTCTTTGCCACCTCCACCCACAGCTTCCCTGGATGAATCACAGAGCAGCAACCAACCACCAGAACACTCTTAGAGCACCATTGCAAGAGCAATCACAGAACAGGTAGGTTGAACTGAAGGTAGATTCTCTGGTGGGGAATAAACTCCCTGGGGGCGGATGGGATCCCTTAGGCATAGCTCTTAGATAAGGCAAATGTATCATAGTTCAGAAGAAATTTGCTTTGAAATGCCAGTATGCCACCATTTTTTTTAAAAAAAATGAAGGGGATTCCTTGGTCTGTTTACATTTTCCTACAGATTTACAGCATTTCCTCACCATACGACATCAGGTTGCTCTGGCCTGCATTAATTCAAAGTTTGCCGGAGTTGGAGCAGGCAGCCGCAGAAGGAGGGAGTTCTTCTTTTGGTAAGTAGGCTTGATTTTTGGGGGGGGGGGGTGGGAGCGGGTCCCCTGAGCCTTGGCATGATCCAGGCCAGGTAGGGTCGGGTGCAGCCTGCCGCCGCCGGAGTGGGTGGGTGGGTGGTTGTTTGCCACCCCCCCCTCCGAGCCTGGGGAGGGTGCAGACGCCGCCGGAGGGGTTTTTTCGTCGCCCGCCGCCGCCGCCGCCTGGCAATCCTTCCTGATGGAAGGACGCGGCTGGGGAGGGCGCCGCTGCCGCAGCCTGCCGCCGCCGCCGGAGGGGGTGGGTGGGTGCTTGTTTGCCACCCCCCCTCCGAGCCTGGGGAGGGTGCCGCCGCCGCTGGAGGGGGTTTTTCGTCGCCCCCCCCGCCGCCTGGCAATCCTTCCTGATGGAAGGATGCGGCTGGGGAGGGCGCCGCTGCCGCAGCCTGCCGCCGCCAGAGGGGGTGGGTGGTTGCTTGTTTGCCACCCCCCTTCGAGCCTGGGAGGAGGAGGTGCGAACACTTGCGCCCGGAGGGGTTTTAATGCGCCACAGCCCCGCCGCCGCCGCCGCCTGGCAATCCTTCCTGATGGAAGGACGCGGCTGGGGAGGGCGCCGCTGCCGCCGCATGCCACCGCATGCCGCCGCCGCCGGAGGGGGTGGGTGGGTGCTTGTTTGCGCCCCCCTTCGAGCCTGGGGAGGGTGCCGCCGCC
Organism: Sphaerodactylus townsendi; assembly: GCF_021028975.2. Taxonomy (NCBI): domain Eukaryota; kingdom Metazoa; phylum Chordata; class Lepidosauria; order Squamata; family Sphaerodactylidae; genus Sphaerodactylus; species Sphaerodactylus townsendi. The sequence continues at coordinate 34,578,119 of NC_059434.1, forward strand.
GCTGGAGGGGTTTTTTCGTCGCCCCCCCCCGCCTGGCAATCCTTCCTGATGGAAGGATGCGGCTGGGGAGGGCGCCGTGCTGTCGCCTGCTGGCTGCCGCGGCGCCGGCGTCGCAGGCTCTTCTTTGAATTTTTTACTTTTTTCCCGGCTGGCTCGGATGAGCCTCCGCTCGGGAGGAAGGGCGCAATCTGAACCACTTGCGTTCGGATTGCGCACAGTTCGGAAGGGGCAGGATCGGACCCTTGGGGGTCTGAAACCCGCCGAACTAGCGGATCTCGGGCCGAACTGCAGCTCGGCCCGATCCGATCCGCCAACACTATAGAACATATTCTTGAACCTAGGTCTCCCCAGTCCTAGTCCAACATTATAGCTCAGAAGTCAGCAAAATGCTTGGTATTTGGGGGGTATTTTTAAAACTGAATGCACATTAGAGAATCTTCTGGCAAAGCCAGTAATCCTGAACCTGAATAAACATGAAAAAAAAATCTGGATTTTGAGATACCAGCAGTTAAAGGTCCTCAGGCTTCTTTCCCCCTCTTCCTGTGAACATTTCGTAGGAGGGACTGAGGAGGAGGCAATTGTCACAGTTTCTCCGGATTGCCTTTGGTTTTGCTGAGATTGCAAAAGTGCCCCCTTTGGTCAAGATAGTTTTGCTTGGCTTCTTTGGATTGCCCTTGCTTCCCCCCCCACCCCCCCACCACCACCACACAACATTCTGGGATTTTCTGGTTTGACATGAGTTTTGTTGGATTTGCACTACCACATTGGCCCTGCATTCTGCTAGGCTACTAATAGATCTGAATAATATTGGATTGCCAAATAAAACCTGAACCCAAATACCATATTGCTATTAGCATCCTGAAAAATTGAGAATACCAATATTTTTTCCCAGAGCCAATATACTTGTATCTGGAATAAAAATAATGCACACCTCAGGCTTTTTCGCACACATGGTTTGTTCTTGATTTAATATAAGAGGTTGTCAAGGTTTCTGCCTTTTTTTCGCACACACTTGAGCCATAATGTGGCCCGACCCCTAATCTGTAGCTCATTTCAGCCTTTGTCTCACATTTTTTCTGTCGCTCGATAATTGTGCAACTTTTTTGGATAAAACAGATTCCCCCCACAATCTGGTGCCTAGGTGCAAAACGCAACTGGAACAAGCAACTGCAAAGGATCATGCCCACTGTATGATGCGATTTCCTCCAACCAATCAGGATGCAGTACAGCTTGCCATTTGTGTGTGCACATTTCACTGTTTTGTTTCCATCTCACTCTCCTCCTGCCCCTCCTCACGGTCGCTCATGCAGTGCATTGTTTTCAGCCGCCCCAATATCTTGAGATAGCAAGTTCTCAATGCAGTGGTACACTGAGATAGTGAAATCACGCTGACTCATTAGGCCATTAGCTCGTGATGATGGGGACCAAGCGTCACATGGAACACGCCCTTGGACGGCACAACAGCCAATTGGAACTCCCGTTTGTACTGCATTCCAGGGCAATGCAAAACCAAGGGGTTTCTGAAGCAACAAGAACATCCACAACAACCTGGTGATGTGTGAATGATCTCGAGCGACAAAACAGCAACAAAAAGGTCAGGATGTCGATGCTGATTGCCTTAATTCAAGAATAAACCGTGTGTGCGAAAAAGCCCTAAGTTGAGTTAACAAAGATTCAGTATAAGGAAGCCCATTTCCATAACTGTAACTATAAGCTTGAAATAATGAATTGACAAGTCGAGTAATAATCAATATAGTTTCTGCAACTTAAACACTGGTTGCTGTGACTCCTTTTTTTAGGAAGTGGCACAGACAAAGTTTTACATTAAATAATAAATATGCACAGGAGCACCCCCATTGATAATGCTAATGCACTGGCACAAATTTGTGCATAGTTTGCATTTATATTACTAGCAAACATAATTTCCCTTTCTGTAAAACATTTCTAAAATGCTTTTCACTCCCTTAAGAAAAAAAAAAAACTTTGCCTAGCATCTCCTTTACATGCTGGTTATTCTGGCACCCCATCTACTACCTAAAATACCGTAACCTTATTTTTTTTTAAAAAAAACTATATTTGGTTCCATATTTACATTGAGCTCTGGAGCCATAGGTTGTACACTCCCTATTCTAACCACTATGCACACTAGCTATCTATATGTAGCTGGATAACAGCTGTAATCCACTTTTCTCCTTGCTCTTTATCCAAAATTAGTACATCCTGTCATTGCCTCTTCAACAAGGCTGTCCTCTGAAGAGCAGGGGGAGACAGAAAGCTGTGGCTAATCAGGTCAGGACCTTTGTCTCGTTCCTGTCATTTTTAGTTGACATTATCTAATACTTCTGATTCTGCGGTACAAACAACTAAGTTTGTTATGGCTTGTCTGTTGTTGGTAAAGAAGGGGAACCTGTTCATCTGGTTGCTTGCTGCATTCATTTGTGTGGTGACTCCCCCTTCTGAACCCTGCCCCAGCATGCTACTTGTACTTCTTTAAAAGAAGACTACAATAACATACAGAAATCAATATTTTCAGCAAAAAGAAAACTGTCTTTCCCATTTGGTGTTTACCTTAGTAATCATGATCTGGCATTTATTTTGGGTGACAAATCTTCTGATAGATCCCAATGAAAGCTGCCACTAGCAGACAGGTAATTTAAATTACTCTCCAGTTGTACTGGCACAAATAAGGGATGGACTGAGTGGTCTAAGTGCTGTAAGTGCCTGATCTATTCACTACTAGAGCTAGAATCTTTTCAGGATTTGTCCCTATTTTAGGAAATAGCCTTCCTGAAATTGCCTTCCATTTTGCTGAGTTTCTGTAAATTGTGCACAGAATAATTCTGGAAGGTTTTGAGCATTGCCACCTAACTTTTGATCATTCATGTTAGATTTTGTTAGATGTTATGTTAGATGTTAATTATGGATTTTTAATGGAAGATTTTTTTTATTAAGCTGCCGAGTCTTATTGCTGGGAAAAGTTAGTTAAAATATTATGGATGGATGAATGAATTAATGACCCTGGGGGGAAATTTTATTTTCTCTACTTTGCAGGTGCAAAAGATGTCTCAAGATACAAGAAATGAAATCTACCAAACATTCCTACTGAACAGCTGCAAAGTCACCTGATATGGTGACTGAGAGATGTCAAACACTGAAGTTGAGACCTGAAATTTGACATAGGCCACTTTCTTTTTGTTCCCAGTTTTCAAGTAAGGGAGGGGGGTTGTCTATATGAATTATTTATATCCCCTCTCTGCAGAGTCATTAATTCCCCCCTCCCAAAGTGGACTTTGCAGTAATAGTCAGTTTAATTGTGAGATTTTATAAACAATTCTGATGGTAATACAGAGCAGAGTAATATATTGGCCTAATCATTATTAATTCATTTGGTATTTATGATAATAATAGCAATTATGATGAACTCATTTAGCACTAATGGGAGAGCTTCAGAAATTCAGTACTAATTTGTAATACAGTATTAAAATGCTTCCCCTCTGATGATATTGTAACTTTTAGCATCACAATGTTGTCCCTTGTATAAAGCTATCACACTTTTTTATTTTTAATAACTTTCTTTTTTGGAGTAGGAATAAACTCATATTTCTTGCTGAGTTTCATAGAGTTGAAAATTGACAGGACCAAAATTTGGGATCTATTGTGATTTGTGATTTAATCCAAGAAGTAGAGGAGAAATTTGAAAATATACAATTGAAAATATACAACATATATAATTTTTAATGGCTGTGTTCCATTGAAATGGTTGAGGATCCATAGAAACAACTACAATTACCAATGTTTTGTTTGATTCTACTGTCTCTTTCCCCACCATACTTCATTCTGCTATTTGAACATTACCTCAGAAGTTGAAAGCTGATAGTATTGACCATTTCTAAAGGCCGCCTTTAATGTTTCTGTGGAGGCCTAGATACTATCTTTCACTTCCTTCTCACTTTTAAATTGGTCTAGCTATTCATCTGTACTATTTTTTTTTGCTCATACTTTTTACTATGTTTCAATGTTTTTTAAAGATAAGCTTCCATTTTCAGCCATAATTTATCAACAGCACTTTTTCTGCTGTTTTGTCTTAAAATCATCTGCATAGTATGCTTTGCAACAGCCTATCCACCTAGCTTTGAAAGTATACTCAAATTAGCATTTGTATGGTGCCACTTCACTGTGTTGCTAATAATCAGCAGAATGAAATGATAAATAAGGGGAAATGCATCTTTTATGGTTGGGTTGGCCCATCAATAAAGAACAAAAAGACTCTTCTCTCTTTTTTTTGAAAAAATGGCTTCAAGCTGCATCTCTCACAATAGACATACTTCGCCAACCATGTACAAATTTATTTCCACTGACATGATTTAGCAAGCTGAAATATGGTTTTTAGAGTCACAAGTTACTTATTGTTCGGTCTGAAGAAGGTTATCAGCACCATTCCCAATAGGCTATATCGAGCAGCAATTTAAATGGCAGAATACAAAGACAATTCTTTTTTGTCATTTGTCTATTGAATGTAGTTAAATATTTTGAACATAAATTAAAGTCAGAAATGTTATAAAAATGCATATTGGAAATGGATTTGTTTAAAAAAAATAGGGCAGTGGGAAATAAAGCTTTAGGACTATATTTTTTTCTATTAAAAATGATTTTGCAAATTCAGAAAACCCATACAGGTGCCAGCAGATTTCAGTGGTGCTGTGGTGCTTTGTACTCACACAGGTACTTCTGTGATTTTTCCTATGTAAAACATGTGTGTGTGTGTGTGTGTGTGTGTGTGTGTGTGTGTGTGTGTGTGTGTGTGTGTGTGTGTGTGTGAGAGAGAGAGAGAGAGAGAGAGAGAGAGAGTATGTGTGTGTGAGTATGTGTGTGTGAGTATGTGTGTGTGTAGAGATCTACTTTAGTAAAACTATGAACTAGATAACTTGCCGTGTAATCCTGAGGGAGGGGGCAAACTTCTCTGGAGGCAGTGAGACCTGAAAGCCAGCATAAATGCCACATGTGCCAACATAAGGGGTGTTTACACCAGCCCACAGGCACTTGCACTGGTGTTGGGGAGCCAAGTCTCAGCATGGTGCCCAGGTACCAGCACTGCTGTGGTGCCAGTGCTCCTCTAGTATAGCAGCATGTACTGCACTGAAAGGGCATTCTTAGGGGAGGGGAGGAAAGGGCTTCAGGCAGCTTCCTGAGTCCTTTTGCCACAGAAATACCCCCATTTGCCAGCACAGACTTATGCCTGGAAAAATTGGCAGCACAAGTCTCTTTGAAGGTGGCAGAACTGCTATGGGGCTGCACTGCCCTTGATTGCAACTATCTCCCTCATGATTGCACTGCCCATCCCATGGAACCACTTTATCTGAAAAAATATCAATGCTGTATCAATGGAGGTGAAGTGTTCAAATCTATGCACTAGACATACCAAGATCCAAATTAATGGAGAAAAGAGGTGAACAGCTGTGCAGAAACCTACTGTGGTTAGGCTCAGGCATGTTAGGTGGCCAGATGTCCAATACTTTATTGGTCTTACTAGTGAAAGCATGATCAAGTACACATATAAGCAAAGCTGGCCATAAGAAAAAAAGTCAGTATGGTACAGTCAATGACATATCTAGGGGAGGATAGAGGGGGCATACAACATAGGTGTCCCTTTGAAGAGACATGTGGGGGAGCATTTGGCTGGTCCCCCCAACCTCCCCAGGAGGCTTCTACATCCCCACCCACCAGCCACCACTCGCCCACTGTATATGCTGCCCACCCACTGTTTCTGCTGCTTTGCCCATGGCTTCTGCCATCCATCCACTACTTTTTCTGCCTCACCCATTGCTTCTGTGCACCCCGTGGCTTCTTCCCCCTCATTCACTGCTTCTGCCGCCTTCTGCTGCTTCTGCCACCTTGCCTGCCACTTCTGCTGCCTTGTCTGCTACTTCTGCTGTTGCTCCACCTGGTTACTTGAGAGTAGGTGTAGTGGATGAGAAAGTATGGGCTGGGATACAGCTGGGAGTGCAAGCCCTGGGTGCTATTTTTAATGGTATGTCTTATCCTCCATGAATCCATCTAATTCTCCCTTAAACCATCTAAACCTGTGGCTGTCACTAGGTCCTTAGATACTCATATATTTCAATAAATTTATATTGTATGTCTTAATACTTTTAGCAATCTGGTCCTCAAATTCACTTTTCACTTGCACAATTAACCTACACTTTTTTTGCCAGATTCTGTGTCACCTTCTGTTCACTTCATTGAACAACTTTTGATTGTATGACTCTCTTGAGTGTCCCTTTTAGCTTTCTTCTGTCTAATACCTTCCTTTTTTTTGTAAATTCTTCTTTTGAAATCAAATGTTACTGTTTCACAGCCCCATCCAAAGGGCTGTGGAAGAATCCGCTACTGGAAGTGGCACAGGGCCATGCTGGCAGATGTGTGTTCCCTGGACCAGTGAAGGGGCAGATCCACTGGTGGAAGGCTGCTGCAGTCCTCCATGACTTTTTGTCCCTGCCACCACCAGCATAGCAGGGACAGTCCAAAGCATTGCCAGGGAGGAGCCAACACTAGTTGGCTTACACATGGCTGTTGCCTCTGTTATGCCAGCGGCCAGGGCTTTGGACTTATACTTCCCAAGTGACTAATAGTAAACCCCAAGATCTAAGTACCCCCATATCTAAGTAACCCCTTAAGGCTTAGTATTTCCATTCATGTTTCTGTCCATTCCCATAATATGTTCCCGCTTATTTGACTCTATGCTCTCTCTGATATACAAAGCAACACCTCCCCAACATGCCTATGTCTGTTCTTTCTATAGAGCTTGTACTCAGTAATGACCATATCCCATGAATTTTCCCTTTCTACCATGTTTCTGAAACACTCAGTATGTCTAAATTGCCATTTAGCATGAAGCAGTCCAGCTCTCTCATCTTGACTCAGGTTTCCAGCATTAGCAGCACATAAACACCTATAGCATATTTCCTTCCTAATTCTGCCTTGAATTCCTCAGAGAAATTGTGAGATGAATTCTTTACTAATTATTACCCATATCCCTGAACCCCTTCTGTCTCTACTCCTCAGTAGTCTTCATCCTTAGGCCCAAGCATGGTCTCAGTACAGTTTTTCAGATAGCAATGATTTTATAATGCTAGCAAGAGAAATCTTTTCTGTTTTTGTGATCATGGTGTCTCCCCTTTTCTGTGTTTCCAGCAATGCTGGGCCCCTCAAACTGACTCAAACAAGTTGCTATGTCCTTGAACGATGAGCCCATGTGCCTCTACAGAAAGTCTCAGAGAATCAATTCATAAGGACTAACTTTGTGAGTCCCAGGTCATCATTGAAACCAGCCATTGCAATAAGATGCTTGGATGTTGCTGACAGTGCTTGCAGGTTCTGATGACAAATGTTTACAGGTGAAGAAAAGATAATGATTGCTCTCATTTCACTGTGCAAATTTAGGCACTACTTTAAAGTCTTCAATAAAACTTTTCAGTCCCGCGTTACAGTTTCCTAATAATATAGGGTAGTTCCCTGCTGTACATTTATTTGCATTTTTGTCATGTGAAATTTAGAACATATGTAGAGATGAGGTGTTCTCCAAGGCTCTGGGGACATTATTACAAAGCCTCATAAATCTTCTAGTCAGGAGATTGCTTCTGCTATTCAGTGTGAGCTTCTCTTTTTGACTTTCATCCTATTATCCTAAGTTTTATGTCTTTGTTCCATCCAACATAATTTCTCTACCTCACTGGCATTTAAACCTTTTAAGTACTTGAAGACCGCTATCAATTCCCTCTGTAGTCATCTTCATGGCTAATATGCTTATTAAGGGTTATTTCTTCCTACATATTTATCATGTGTTTCTCAAGATGTCTCCTAATGTTATTTTCCGCCCATGTGACTCGTCCTCATTTTAGTATTATCTCCAAATGTCAGTAACGTGCCTTTTAACCTTAGTGCTGAATGAATAGTCAATTTGATGAGAGCACACTTTCATCTTTTGCAATACTATTCTGAACCATTTTCTCAACATTATGTTGTGAGCTTTATATGTGCTTTTTTTTGTTTGTTAGGGTCCTTTGTTATTATGAAACCTAAGAATGCCAGAATCCTGTACATTAGGGGATAAACCACCATGTGTTTCCCCCTTCCTAAAGAGAATGTTGGGGTATTCACATTTTAATACAGAAGAGCCTTTATCCATTCCCTGCACAGCAATAAAATAGACATCTGAGGGAGATCTTTGAAGAGGAGCAACAGCCCTTTCATTCCACACACCCAACATTGGATGTATAGGGGATGTTTTAAAAAGCAGTGGCTTCTGGGTACTTTTCAGACAGCAAAGACATCAGAGGGGAAAAGAGGCTGTTCCCCACCCAACCATTTTGCTGCCTGGTCAGTTTCATCCCTCAACGTTTAGCTTCAACACTTTTGTGGCCAATGCAGCTGAAGGGATTCTTTCTCTGCTGCCAGGGTTTGCAGAAGGTTGCTTCAGAGTGTTTGCTTTGCAGGTTCTGATCCTGAGCACCTTTTCAATCCCAAAAGTACATAGCTGTACTCAGCTGGTCCTGTAATTCTGGCAATATGTAGTTTTCTTTATTTTAAAAAAAAAATTCATGGAGCTTATCTCTTTGTAGCATATGTCACAGGCACACAGAAGAGAATTTTAGGCCCCATTCCACACGGGCCTCCAGGAAGCGGCAGTGCACCAGCATATTTGATACCCGATGTACCCCTTAGGGGGGCCATTCAAGAAAGCTGTCATTCACAAATGCCCCCCCAGTGCCCCTGCAGCCCACAGGGTGCCTTCACATGAGGCCATTCCATTGGGTTTTAGCTCTTACCTCTTGCACTCTGGCCAACTGCCCGTCGCACTATGCAGAGGCCAGGAGACATGCCCCCCATGGCTATGGTAATGCCCTCCATGGGTCGGAGGCCAGGGGAGGAATGTCCCTGGCCTCTGCAGAGAGCGAGATGGCAGCTTCTACGGAAGGAGGTGAGAGGAACTAAAGCTTAGCAAAAATGGCAGTATCCACCTGCATTGCTGTTCGCTTCAGCACCAGGTGGATCCGCGCACCATTTTGAAAGAAGGCCAGCTTTGCAGGACCCACTAAGTACAACTATATAATTTTTTAGGCTGAAAAGGCACCTAGGATTGCAGCCTCGCAGGAGCAAACTTCGCTGGAGGCTACCTTCAGCCAGCAAATGGTGGCAGGGAGAATCGCTTCCAGCTGCACAAAATGCTGGGTGCAAGCTGGGAGGTGAAACTTGACCAGAGAACAGCAGGATGTCTTGCAGGCAGCTTAGGGGAAAAAGGTGCACTGTGAATCATTTTTTAAAAGAGATATCCTGGTGAGTAGAAATAAGGGCGATTCTATGGACAGCTTGGGGAAAAAGGCTGTGTGGGGTGTGGCCTTTCTCCCTGGATATGTTTCAGTGTGTGTGTGTGTGGTATTGTGTGTGTGTGTGTGTGTGTAGGTGTGTGATGCTAGCAGCGTGTCGCGGCGTGTCTGAAAGATGTCATATGTGGCTCAGCTGCATGGCAGTAGAAATGGACTTTTGTGTCTCAAATTGTTGGGTGACCATGGTCTATCTTGGATATTAAGCAGTGCAATCCTAAGACAGCTACGATCGCTCCAAGTTGTTTAGCAGGATTGCAGAGACTTAGTGCCCCTAAGCAAATGTTGAAAGTTTTCTTACCTAGCTGTCCAGGTCAAAGTGTTAACTATAATATTATTTATAGCCAAAATCAGGCTTGAGGTGAAGAAATGCTTTCTCTTGTATGAACTCATGGATGTATGAACCAATGCTCTGCCGCTTGAGCTGTGGAGGCTTATCTGGTGATCAGCTTGTGCACTCCAACACATGCCAGCTGAGCTAGTCACAATTCTTCACAGCTTTTTCAGCCCCACCTACCTCACAGGGTGTTTGGTGTGGAGGGGAAGGGAAAGGAGATTGTAAACCCCTTTGAGTCTCCTTACAGGAGATAAAGGGGAGATATGAATCAACTCAGTATTCTTCTTCTTCTTCTTCTTCTTCTTCTTCTTCTTCTTCTTCTTTCTTTCCTTCTTCTTCTTCTTCTTCTTCTTCTTCTTCTTCTTCTTCTTCTTTGCTTCTTCTTCTTCTTCTTCTTCTTTCTTCTTCTTCTTCTTCGCTAGCCTTCTTCAACCCCTAGCTAACTTCTTCTTCTGATATTCTTAAATTGGACCTCACTGTGTGTCTTCTTATTATTTGACTGAGCTTCGAAATTATGCTTATCATATATATGGACTTTTTCTCTTGCTCTTTATCTATAATGGGGACTTCCACTCCTTCTAGAAACTCACCTGATGCCAACATGATATAACTAAGAAGCAAAGAAAATTTTATTCTCACAAGCTTTTAAGTATAACCCCTTATCAGATACCCTGTGTTAATTTTTATTTTTAGGAGACCAATCCAGATGATGTGTGTGTGAAATGGCATTAAGGTGTGGCAGAGGTCCCAGTTGGCATGTTTCCCCCCTCCGCTGGTGTAGGGGGGTGGAGAGAGCAAACACACTGTTATCTGGGCTTTCCACTATAGGCCTCAGCAGTGGCCAAACTGGGAAGTGGGTGCTGCCAAGGAGCTATCCAGTGTCTGAGTAGATGCTGGCATGGAAAAGCAGCTGGGACCATTCCTGGGGGTGGAACCAACTTTAGTCAGCTTCCACCAGCATTCCAACCCATGAACACCACCCTACAAGCCTGGGCAGATGTGCTTACATGTAGAAAGCCCTCCGTTTCCTCCAAAAAGAAAGGAAATGATTTGGGCAAAAGAGGTTTTTTGATCTCTCTCCTTTCTGTGCTGCCTGAATCCCCTTTAGCAGCCTCCAGCACCAGGCTTTTGGTGACCATCTCACTGGCCACTGCAAGTGCCCCTCTCCAATCTGGACTGTACCTGCAATAGTGTTTCCCCTTCCACTGCTTCTTAAGCTTGTTGTTAGAGTTTGAGATATACTTTTCCTCTTCTTCTGAGATATTCCTGTGTAGCTATTAAAAGTTTTTTGTTCTGCTTAGCTTGCACACTACTGTTTAACAACCAGCCATTCCACCTGATGCTGCTATACGGTCAAGGAGGTTACACTCTGCTGCCTGCTCAAAGGTGGTAGAACACAAAGGTCTGCCTACAGTCTCCGCAACAGTCTCAAGGGGACTGTTTGGATGTACATTGTCAAACACAGCAGGAACAGAATTTATTATCAGCCTTCTTATACGTCCAAACATTCAGATACTGCAAGTACTAACAGCCCAGTAGCTTGTTGTTGCCAGTACATTCATCCAGGGAGAATTCAGCTCTGCTCACCTGGTGCTGTGCAATAGCTATGGTCAACATAAACCAATATAAATCACATATCAGTCAGTTGGGACATCGTTATAGGAGCTGCAGTTGGTTTCTGGTTAGAGTTTCTAGGGTGAAGTTCAGTAGTTCCCATCATGCTATAAATAGAATATTTTAATATGAGCTGCTATATGTTATATATTTTTGTGTGATTCATCTTTTGTAAACTGAACCAAGGCTTAGCTAATGGAACCACCATGTGTTTCCCCCTTCCTAAAGAGAATGTTGGGGTATTCACATTTAATAAGGTACACTTTGGTCCATTCTGCACAGCACAAAATAGACATCTGAGGGAGATCTTAAAGAGGCAACAGCCCTTTTCATTCCACACACCCAACATTGGATGTATAGGGGATGTTTTAAAAAGCAGTGGCTTCTGGGTACTTTTCAGACAGCAAAGACATCAGAGGGGAAAAGAGGCTGTTCCCCACCCAACCATTTTGCTGCCTGGTCAGTTTCATCCTCAGCTTGTGCTCAACATTTTGTGTGCAGCTGAAGGGATTCTCTCTGCTGCCATTTGCAGAAGGTTGCTTCAGAGTGTTTGCTTTGCAGGTTCTGATCCTGAGCACCTTTTCAATCCCAAAAGTACATAGCTGTACTCAGCTGGTCCTGTGAATTCTGGCAATATGTAGTTTTCTTATTTTAAAAAAATTCATGGAGCTATCTTTGTAGCTATGCAGGCACACAGAAGAGAATTTTAGGCCCATTCCACACGGGCCTCAGGAGCGGCAGTGCACCAGCATATTTGATGCCGATGTACCCCCAGGGGCCATTCGCATGCTGTCATGCAAATGCCCCCAGTGCCCCTGCAGCCCACAGGGTGCCTTCACATGAGGCCCATTGCTTTAGTTTCCCTCTTACCTCCTTCGGCTGCCGTCACTATGCAGAGGCCAGGAGACATGCCCCCATGGCTATGGTAATGCCTCCATGGTCGGAGGCCAGGAGGAATGTCCCCTGGCCTCTGCAGAGCGATGGCAGCCGACAGGAGGTAAGAGAGGAACTAAAGCAGCGTGGGGAAAATGGCAGCATCCACCCATTGCTGTTCGCTCAGCACCAGGTGGATGCCACCATTTTTTGAAAGACCAGCTTGCAGGACCCACTAAGTACAACTATATACTTTTTAGGCTGAAAAGGCACCCAGGATTGCAGCCTGCAGAGCAAACTTCCTGGGGCTACCTTCAGCAAATGGTGGCAGGGAGAATCCTTCCAGCTGCACACAAAATGCTGGGTGCAAGCTGAGGGTGAAACTGACCAGAGAACAGCAGATGTCTTGCAGGCAGCTTAGGGGGAAAAGGTGCACTGTGAATCATTTTTAAAAGAGATATCTTGAGCAGAAATAAGGCATTCTATGGACAGCTTGGGAAAAAGGCTGTGTGGGGGTGTCTTCCCTGGATGTTTGTGTGTGTGTGTGTGTGTGTGTGTGTGTGTGTGTGTGTGTGTGCGCGCGTGTGCGCGTGTCCTGAAGATGTCATATTTCAGCTGCGCAGAATGGACTTTTGTGTCTCAATTGTTATGACCATGGTCTATCTTGGATATTACAGTGCAATCCCAAGGACAGTTACATCGTTCCAAGTTGTTTAGGATTGCAGACTTAGTGCCCTAAGCAAATGTTGAAAGTTTTCTTCTTCTGTCCAGGTCAAAGTGTTAACTATAATATTATTTATGGTTGGAAATCAGGCTTGGTGAAGAAATGCTTTCTCTTGTATGAACTCATGGATGTATGAACCAATGCTCTGCCGCTTGAGCTGTGGAGGCTTATCTGGTGATCAGCTTGTGCACTCCAACACATGCCAGCTGAGCTAGTCACAATTCTTCACAGCTTTTTCAGCCCCACCTACCTCACAGGGTGTTTGGTGTGGAGGGGAAGGGAAAGGAGATTGTAAACCCCTTTGAGTCTCCTTACAGGAGATAAAGGGGAGATATAAATCCAACTATTCTTCTTCTTCTTCTTCTTCTTCTTCTTCTTCTTCTTCTTCTTCTTCTTCTTCTTCTTCTTCTTCTTCTTCTTCTTCTTCTTCTTCTTCTTCTTCTTCTTCTTCTTCTTCTTCTTCTGATATTCTTAAGTGGACCTCACTGTGTGTCTTCTTATTGACTGAGTCAGTATGTATCATATATATGGACTTTTCTCTTGTCTATAATGGGGGACTCCCTCCTTTCAGAAACTCACCTGATGCCAACATGATATAACTAAGAAGCAAAGAAAATTTTATTCTCACAAGCTTTTAAGTATAACCCCTTATCAGATACCCTGTGTTAATTTTTATTTTTAGGAGACCAATCCAGATGATGTGTGTGTGAAATGGCATTAAGGTGTGGCAGAGGTCCCAGTTGGCATGTTTCCCCCCTCCGCTGGTGTAGGGGGGTGGAGAGAGCAAACACACTGTTATCTGGGCTCTACATAGCTCAGCAGTGGCCAAACTGGGAAGTGGGTGCTGCCAAGGAGCTATCCAGTGTCTGAGTAGATGCTGGCATGGAAAAGCAGCTGGGACCATTCCTGGGGGTGGAACCAACTTTAGTCAGCTTCCACCAGCATTCCAACCCATGAACACCACCCTACAAGCCTGCAGATGTACGCCACATGAAAGCCTGTTTCCTCCAAGGAATGATTTGGGCAAAAGAGGTTTTTTGATCTCTCTCCTTTCTGTGCTGCCTGAATCCCCTTTGGGGGCAGCCCAGCACCACTTTTGGTGACCATCTCTGGCCACTGCAGTGCCCCTCCAATCTGGATTGTACTGTAATAGTGTTTCCCCTTCCCTGCTTTTAAGCTTGTTGTTAGAGTTTGAGATATATTTTCCTTCTTCTGAGATATTCCTGTGTAGCTATTAAAAAGTTTTGTTTGCTTAGCTTGAATACTACTGTTTAACAACCAGCCATTCCACCTGATGCTGCTATACGGTCAAGGAGGTTACACTCTGCTGCCTGCTCAAAGGTGGTAGAACACAAAGGTCTGCCTACAGTCTCCGCAACAGTCTCAAGGGGACTGTTTGGATGTACATTAATGTTCACAGCAGGAACACAACACATCAGCCTCTTATAATGTCCAAACATTCAGATACTGCAAGTACTAACAGCCCAGTAGCTTGTTGTTGCCAGTACATTCATCCAGGGAGAATTCAGCTCTGCTCACCTGGTGCTGTGCAATAGCTATGGTCAACATAAACCAATATAAATCACATATCAGTCAGTTGGGACATCGTTATAGGAGCTGCAGTTGGTTTCTGGTTAGAGTTTCTAGGGTGAAGTTCAGTAGTTCCCATCATGCTATAAATAGAATATTTTAATATGAGCTGCTATATGTTATATATTTTTGTGTGATTCATCTTTTGTAAACTGAACCAAGGCTTAGCTAATGGAACCAATATGTGTTGACTATGGCCAATGTTCAATTTCTGGAGATATTTCCATAAGTACTAATTTTGGAAATGTTTTTAGTTCACCAGATGGGTAGTTAGCTAAACAGACAAAAGAAGACCTCCAGGCAAATGTCAGTTTTATTACACACATCTTAATTTTAAATGATCAGTTGCAAAGTTCAGATGTCATATCAAGCCACTTTACACCCTTTATTGCTATAATCATTTTGGTAGCTGTACTTCTCACCTTAGAATGTAATTCTTCCATATAAATAAACAATCTGTTCAGAACTGTTCTTATTGTCATTGAATGAGCTCTGTTTAGAGTTATATGAATTTAACCGAGGCTCTGTAATGTGTTGAAATCTATGTAGTGAGAGGTGTGGGTTGAGTGTAGGTGTGAGATGAAGAATGCTACCTGCATGCCCAAGGCAGTTTTTTTTTCAATGTGCACAAACACTTGCCATGCCATTGGCAAAGTTTTCAAGAACTGGTCAGAAATAGCACAATTAAATGTCTGAATAGTTTGAAAAACAAATTCCCAAGCTTGGATACACAGCAAAGCAACAAACCCTTATAATCCCAAACCGGACAAGACATAAAAGATGTGCCTTACTTTGGTAATGTATCCTGCTTTGGATGACTCTGGTAGGAGTTTAGGCATGATATTACATCCTGCCCCCCTGATGGAAATGTCATCAATATTGTGACCAATATTGTGTAGGAGAAAAACTGGAAAAAACTTCAAGCAGGGATGTAACGAGGCAAACTGTGGCCCTGGGAAAAACCTGAGTTGGATCCCCCCCCCCAAAAAAGCATCCACTCCACCACGACCAATTTTTTTGCATCAGGACATTGGTGCCTACAGGGGGTGCATTTTTAGACATATCAGCACCAAAATTTTAGAGTATCATCGGGAGACTGTCCTTATGCTACCCCCAGGTTTGGTGAAGTTTGGTTCAAGGAGTCCAAAGTTATGAACTCCCAAAGGGGGTGCCCCATTTCCATTTCCAATGGGAGCTAATAAGAGACGGGGGTACAGTTTGAGGGTCCATAACCTTGGCCCCCCTGAACCAACCTGCACCAAACCTGGGGGGTATCATCAGGGCAGTCTCCTGATGAGACCATGAAAGTTTTGAGACCGTGCCTTCAGAAATGTGCCCCCCAGCCTGCAACCCCCATTGACAGAAATACAGAAAACTCAATGCAGAACAAAGATTCTTGGGCAAATTTCTGGGATGTTCCTGCAGGGGGGGCATTTTTGGATATATTGGCACCAGAATTTCAGGGTATCATCTGGAAACTGTCTTGATGGGACCCCCCAAGTTTGGTGCAGTTTGGTTTAGGGAGTCCAAAGTTATGAGCCCTCAAAGGGGGTTCCCCATCCCCCATTCTTTGCTAAGGAGATGGGGCTACCCTTTTGAGGGTCCATAACTTTGGGCTCCCTGAACCAAACTGCACCAAACTTGGGGGGGTCTCATCAGGACAGTCTCCTGATGATATCCTGAAATTTTGGTGCTGATACATCCAAAAATGCACCCCCTCAGGAACATCCCAGAAATTTGCCCAAGAATCTTTGTCTGCATTGAGTTTTCTGCATTGCTGTCAATGGGGGTTGCAGGCTTGGGGGGCACATTTCTGAAGTCACAGTCTCAAAACTTTCATGGTCTCATCAGGAGACTGCCCTGATGATACCCCCCAGGTTTGGTGCAGTTTGGTTCAGGGGGGCCAAAGTTATGGACCCTCAAAACTATAGCCCCCATCTCCTATTAGCTCCCATTGGAAACAATGGGGGATGGGGCACCCCATTTGGGAGTCCATAACTTTGGACTCCCTGAACCAAAACTCACTAAACTTGGGGGATAACATGAGGACAGTCTCCCGATGATGTTCTGAAATTTTGGTGCCACTAGCCTAAAAACTGCACCCCCTGCAGGCAAAAAATGGAAAACCACTAAAAATACCCAAAAACTAACCCTGGATTTTGATGCCCCCCACAAGGTGGTACCCTGGGCAGCTGCCCGCCTTGCCCAATGGGTATTACACCTCTGCCTTCAGTTTTTACTAAGTGATATCAACTTCCAACTGGGAAACCAATGGGCAAAAGTTAGAGCAAATTAAACAATTTCAATTTCTGGAAGTACTTTTTAATTTTAACTTGTCTTGGAAATAACATATAAAGGAGGCCCAGCAGTTTGCTGCTCAAACAACCAATGTGATAACTCACTATTCTCTATAGGAGGTCACAATATACATGCGGCATTCTCTGTGTGCAATCCTGAGGTGGAAGCCAAGCTGTTATATGGTGCTTCAGTTTGTATATCTGGTTGCCACAATCAGCTCAGTATCTTTTCTGCTAGATTCTTTTGAAGAATCAAAGGAACTGAGAGCTGAATGAGATGTGTACTTTCTAAAGACAAGAACCTGGGCACCTGCTTTTAGATTCTGGATCAAGCTAATTTTCACCTCCTCAGAAATGGTAGGCTTTTTGAACTTAGGATGCACAGCTGATTGTGCCATAATTGCTGAATCTCGGTTTTCAAATCATGGCATTTAGTAACCTTCTCATGTTCTTTTTCAACAACCCTGCTGTAATCAGGTACCCCTATGCTGACGATGGTCACTTTCTTGTCCTCAACAACTGTGATGTACAATGTATTCAAAGTTCAAAGACCTTTATTAGGCATTAAAACATAGCAATGTACAGTGTGTTATGTGCCAATAGGTTGCCATTTGGATTTGAAAATCCCACAAGATCTTGACGTTCTCATTTTCTGTGACTTTCTCTGGACAATGTTCTCACCAGTTTTTAGCTGTCCTAATGTTGTAATTCTTGCATGTATTCCAGTGGATCATCTTGACCACTGAGTTGTGCCTCTGAACTCAGACTGGCAATCTTTTTGCAGCAGTTGAGTACGTGATCCACAATTTTGTCAACTTCCTTGGCCATTATTCTTATCTTATTATTAATATTATTATTATTGTTGTTGTTGTTGTTAGAATTGTTAGTGCTCAAGAAAATAAAAGAGTTAAACTGTGAAAACCATGTTTTATTATCTTTAGAATTAAAATGTGTTTGGTCTCATTCTATTTGGCCACACTGATCAATAAGCAAATTTCAGGGTGTCTTCAGAGCAATGTGAAATAACTAACACATCTTCACATATGGGCATGCCAGAACAAATGGGAAAAGGTCTACTCTAGAGGATATATGGAATGACATAATGTATGGAAAGACAGGAAATAGGTAGAATAGGTGTGTGTGTGTGCACGTGTGTGTGTGTGCATGTGTGTCTGTGTGGAGGGTGTGGAGGGTGTGCACGCATATGATAGAAAATATTGTTGAGGATAAGTTGGAGAAAGAGAAAGATGAAACCATGCTCATAGATGAAGGCAAAATAAGTGCCAAAGTAAGTGTGACACCAAAGTTTTATCTACGTTACTATAAAAATCCAACTATCTATAGGTAGTTTCTTTGAAGAAAATGGAAGGGTTTCTGGATAAAAAGGCTTTTAACTTTTTCCACTTATTTCTGTTCCACAATTTAACTTTCCAAAGTGACATCATGTCTTTGTGTGTGTGTGTATGTGTGTGAGAGAGAGAAAGAGAGAGAGAGGGGGAGAGAGTGGTACTTGACTATACTTTCTCTCACAAGTTAACTGTAGCTCTAGAGATGCTGAACAGGTTTCAAAAACAGGCAGTCATAATCTTCTGCATCCTGTCTGTTCTGATACTAAGAAACAGCATTCTGCAGGAAGCTGGACCAGAATAAAGTTCATTAGGTCATAACAAAATGGGTGTATACACATGATATACAGTGTGCATTTCTTTGTATTAATTATGCTAACATTTTGTAGATGTGCATTATATATTCTCAAGATTCAGCAAAGAATCCCACTATGCTTTTTCTAAAGTACAAGAATACATGGTGTTGACAGATGGTGATAGATTTGGAACAGTGCTACAAAAGAGATAGTCTAGAAGAAAATTCCTGTAAAGTAAGCTATTTTATACTTCTAGTTTTGCTTGTATTTTACAATATATCTTCCTAATATATCACATATACTACTATGCTATAGATGAAGACAAGGTTCTAGGTACTGCAAATACTTTGAAGCAAGCACCAAAATGTTAACCACTTGTCAAGTTCTTCTTCCCCTTCCCCTGTAGCATATTGCAAAACTTCCCTATCTAACAATACTACAACACTGTATATTTCTCCAATGTTCATCACTGACAGTCAATTACATGGAGCACAAACAGTATAACAGAACATTTTTGAAACATGACTTGAGGTAAGATACTGTATTTAGAGCAGCCATGCTGCCATCAAAATTAGTTTGCTGTTCAGAGGCCACACCATTTGTAGGCCATTTTTTAAACTTTTTGGCTAGGTACAAGGAGTAAGTGTTAATCTAACTCCAAAAACAAAAATGTCTTTCTAAACCGCAGGGTCCAGTTGATAAAGCCTTCCCTAGGAAATTTCAGTGGGTAGCCATACTGGTCTGCAGTAAAACAGCTAGATTTTATTCCAGTAGCAGTTTAGAAATCAATCAGATTTCTGGGGTATAAGTTTTGACTCATACCCAAAAATCTTGTTGGTCTCTATGGGGCTACTGAACACAACTATCTGCCATACTAGGCAAAAAATTCTGGACAAATTTTAAAATTAATGTGCTGAATTATGCCAAGGTAGAGTTGGATTATGCTAAGTTGTTTTGAGTCTATGTGGCACAACAGATCTTATAAGATGTCTTTCTATACAGCCAGGAGATGAAGAACTCAGTCTTCCCAGCTCCCAGTCCAGCTTGCTCTCCCTCTTTTTCTGCTCTTCATTTTTCTCATATTTTGGTTGCAGTTTAGCCCTCTTGACTGCTTTGCCATTAAATGACTCCAATATGTAATTGCATGTTCTGTTTGGATCTTTTTCTGTGTTTGACCTTTGCGCAAACTAACAGACTCTTGTGCAGACTCTGCGAATGGAGGGATTAACCTCTGCCCCTTTCCTTTGCTTCTCCTGGGTAAGTGTATCTGAATTGGGTGTGGAATGAGTGTCAGAGACCTGGGTAGCAGCATCCAAATTGTAAAGAGATTGTGAAAGTAATTGAAGCACACACACACGCCTGTTTGCACAGCAAATGTAAGCAATTCAAATGATTCAAATGATAAGCAATATAACAGTGAATCCTCTGACCCTGTTCTCACCTACTCTCAAAATGTTGAAATAAAGATAGTTCTTGAGTTGCAAATATGTAGAAATGGTCCATGCATCATTTCGTTGAGGAGGCTATTTCTCATATGGGTCATCACTGCTATAGAAAAAAGAACCATGTTTGAAGATAAAGAAGATCCCACCCTTTCTTGTGTTCAGGGGCTTTTATAACCCTTTCCTAATGGTAAATTGTCTTCATTTCCTGTTTTCAAGGGAAGTGACACTTGGGCATCTGGTCACTGATCAAGCACCATGAGATGTGACTTTTGCATCTCCTTTTCTTTTTCTGGCTGGGTTACCTGAACATCCTTAAAAAAACCTGAATGACTCTTCAGCTTGGAGAAGACTCATACTTACCTTTTTTCTTCAGTCCTATTAGTCAAAAAAAAGTGCAAAGTAACATGGGTCAAATACAGAGACACTTCATACTGAACTTTTTTGGAAGTTCTAGGATGGAGGGCATTTATTCACATTGCACAACAGACTGTCAGGTATCCCCTTCCCAAGAATCAGGAGCTTCTAAAAAAAAGTCACAGCATTGAAGCGAACAAACAATTATTTTGCAAGCGCTACTGCATAAAATATTCACACTTACAGACTCATGGGAAAATACTGTAATAGTTTCCCACCTGAAGATAAAGAACCAGCTGCTATGCTGTTTTAATCTATGTACATTTGGAATCATAACGCAAGACAGTTCAATGCAGACTTAAGGCCACAGAGGTAAGAGGTCAGTGATGAAAACCTGACAGTTCTTCATCTAAGAGACCAAAGTTCAAATTCCCACTCTACAGTGGAATCTTGTTGGGTGATAATGGACCAGTCATAGACTCTCATGCTTTCAGACGGTTGTTGTGACGAGAACAATAGAAGTCACTTTGGGTCTCCATGAGGGAGAAAGATGGGTATAAATTAAGAAAGAGACAGCACGGTATAATGGTTGATAAATAAGTGTTGAACATATTTGTTATAAGGGCTGGATATGACGTAAATGTGACTTGGTTGGACTGAGCTCGGTGGAGGGGCTCCCTTGTATGGCAAGCCTGCTGTAGGCCCAGATCAGCACTTGGGGGGTGGGCTACCTGGGCTGTATTTTTTTAAAAAAAATTTATTGTATCATTTGAATTTTACAGTTTATAGTAATTTCCTTCTTCATACATTTTCAAATGATACTTTCCCCCCTTTTCTCCCTCCCCCATTACTTCTTCTTCATAGTTTTGTCACACAAACAGCAGTAAGTTCGTTCTCTGTAGCCTCTTCTCCCATATTTCTTCATTGACTCGAGCTTCTTTCATCCAGTCCACGTATATTGTCCATATCTTCAAAATTTCATTCTGTTTATCTTGCCACGTCTTATTTTTGGTTAATATATTGAAAATATCAAGTGTCACTTGTTCCTAGATATATTCTAACCATTTCTGAAGTGTCCATTTTTTTCTTTTCTTTCCAGCCTAAGGCTATTGTTGCAAGTGCTGCTTTAATCATTATTTTATACATATACCTATATTGTTTATCCACCCTTCTGTCTTCCATTACACCCATGAACATTAAGTCATTATTTAAATCTATATTTATCTTCACCAGTTTCTCGATATATAACAATACAATTGTCCAATTTTTTTTTACTTCTGCACATTCTATCCACATATGGCTATAATATGCCTCTTGGTCTCCACAGTGCCAGCATTTAGAACTAAGTCCTTTTATCATGTATTCTAGTTGTTTTTGGTGTTATCTGGGCTGTAGAGCCTGCATTAGGCTCACCACCCAGATTGGCACTGGAGTGTGTAGCTACTTCAGCCCAACATGACATTGGGGTGTGTGTGGATGACACCGCTGATGACTTTGCAGTAGGCTTGCCAGCCTGGAACAGCACTGGGGAGGTGGTCTGCACTGGAAAGCAGCTGCCTCAGCTGGCAAGCCCACAGCAGCCTCACCAGCCCAGATCAGTGCGGGGGGGGGGGGGCTGCCTCAGCTGGTGAGTCTGCATTGGGCTCACCAGCCCAGAATAGCAGGGGGAGATGGTCTTTAAAAAAACTTAACTTAAACAGTGTTTGTTTCAAAAACTTCTGGCAGAGTCCATAGTTGAGAGATTAAAATATATTGGCTTTTTAAATATTGTGATCTTATATCTCAGGACCAATGGACAATTTTACTGAACCAGCAATCTAAAACCATCATGGAGCTTCGAGTACGTGTTCTTAAAAATATTCTCATGGAGTAAAAAAAAATCAACCTTCATGAGACCAATGATGTTCTTAATGGAATTTTCCAGCTATGTTTTCTGTTCCCCAATTCTCTGCAGGTGTTAATCATTCCCCCCCGCCCACACACACACACTAGTGGCTACTCATCAAAGACATCTTCTTGGGCCGATTAATAGTATATCAAAGCAAATCAATTTTATTACAATCCAAAATCAGCAACCACCAACAAAATTAATTAGCTCACACAATTCAGCTGTGAATCTGGAATGGGAGAGGGAACTCACTCTCACTCTGGAAATTTCCATGGATGCTGCCCAGTTATTGGTGGAAGTGCTTATGATCAACCATTTTCTATAAGTGTTATTAGAGAGAAGAATCTTTATCCCTTTACTTCAGCTACCTGCCCAGGAGATATTTATTATTATGCTCTGGAAATTCTTTGTCTTAAGAATCAATTACACTTTGTTAGGACTCCAGTAAGTAAGATAGCTATTCAATGTTATTATTTTTGTGCATTTCACTGCCACTGAGCTATATGACTTGTTTTAATAACCTTTCTTAAATTTCTACAATAAAGCCTTCTTTAGCTTTATGGTGCGTTACTCAAGGAGTTACTGGAATCAAACTCAGGTAAACTTGGTCCCGTTACTGCACCAAGGCAGGATCAGCCTTGGCAGCAGCTGTGATGAAAACAATTGTGTGAAAAATGTGTGTTGGTTTGGAAACCCATTTAAAATACTCTGCGTTAAAAATTCAAAGGCTACTGGAAATGAAAAAAAAAATCAAAAATATTTGTTAAATTTAATTGTGCATCTTAAAATGTGTTTGAAACGCTGCCGCTGTACTAAATGAATTCTGCTTAATGATATTATAAAACTACTTAATTCTGATTATAAAATGAGGGATTTTACAGTCTACTAGTTTTTAATAATGCTTCTGAAAACCCGTCTATAGTAGCATCCCCTTGACTGCTTACAAGAACATCACATTCTCCGTGTTTTGTTAATTTTATTTTTCTAGGGCAATGGATGTAACAAAATGCTTACTTAGATAATTTAGAAACAAGGAACTCAAGCACTTAACATAAATGGAAAAAATAATTTCCTCCACACATCAGTGATACATTCCACAAAAATATATCTGTGAAGTAAGACATTTTCTTCTGGAAGGTCACAGTACTGACATACTGTATTTTTCTGTGGCAGTTTCTTCTCCAGTTTTTATTCTTAGAGGTTTCCATCAGATCTAGTGGCTCCAAAGATCATCTGATCTATGCAGAAATCTGTCCCATTCTCTAGATTGTTGGGAAAATGTCCATGGCAGTCTCACTCTCACAGAGCTCAGATAAACTGGTTGGTATATTAGTTGATTTGCACCAGTTTAATTTATTGTAAGGATGTATCACTAGCATCCAAGTTCAAGTTAATTCATGCCATAATATTCCCTATTGCTATGCATGGGTGTGAAAGCTGGACAATGAAGATGGTTGACAGGAAGAAAATAGATTTCTTTGAAATATAATGTTAGAGGAGAGTTTTAAAGATACTGTGGACTGCCAAAGAAGCGGGGTTTAGAGCAAATCAAGCCTGACCTGTCAATGGAAGCTAAAATGACTGAACTAAGGCTATTATACTTTGGCCATGTTATGTGAGCACAACAGTGACTGAAAAAGACACTGATACTAGGAAAAGTTTAAGGCAGCAGGAAAAGAGGAAGACTGAACATGAGATAGATTGACTCTATAAAGGAAGCCAGGGTCCTCAGTTTGCAAGACCTGAGCAAGGCTGTTAGCAATAGGATGTTTTGGAAGACATTGATTCATACGGTCACCATGAGTCAAAAGTGAAATGATGACCCTTAACACACATAGAGGTGCTGTGTGGTTTCCGGGCTGGATGGCCATGTTCTAGCAGCATTCTCTCCTGATGTTTCACCTGCATCTGTGGCTGGCATCTTCAGAGGATCTTCAGAGATGTCAGCCACAGATGCAGGCAAAACGTCAGGAGAGAATGCTGCTAGAACATGGCCATCCAGCCCGGAAACCACACAGCACCCCAGTGATTCCAGCAGTGAAAGCCTTCAACAATACATTTAACACACATAGTTTCTTTTTACTGCAGAGCTTCATTCAGAGGACTTCCTGAACCTTAAAACCTGAAATCCTTTTAAACTGAAGATGTTTATGCTGAGCATGTAATCGCAAGAATGTTCAGTGTGTGCTAGAAACTCTTCTGAAAGTGAATCTACAGAGCTCTTTTTCAACTTCCATAAATATCACTAGAGACTGTCCAGAAGGCATGGCCAGAAGACTGTTGGCAGTGGAGTCAACTTAGATCTTCCCATTAGCATCAGTAAGGACATAAGATGGGAAAACCATTCAATCCATATAGGATGAACAGATGGCCTCAATAGTTTCATTATGATGTCATAATTTTTCATTATGAAAACTATCACCTTCTCAAGAACAAGGTGGATTAGTATTAATTTTAAAATATTTAAGTCGCTGTATCAAGCTGGGATCAGTGTACATGCCAACAATTTTGAATACTCATATGAAAAGTATTAAATTCATAGAACAAAATTCATAGAACAAAAATCCATAGGAAAAAATAGAGCAGATTATTACAATATTGCAAAAACTAATTTTAGCTATGAACACCATTCAGTTTTTTTAAATCACTTTTGGAAAATGCATATGTTTTGTTGGACGAATAAATGTTGACCATTAAAGGTTTGTCCAACAAGCATGTTCTGAATTCTTTGAATGCTATTAGGTTTCAAGTAAGGATGTGCTATTTTTCATCATGCAGGAACACACAATCAAAGCACTCCTGTCAGATGGCCATTCAGTCTCTCTTTAAAAACCTCCAAAGAAGACTCCACACTCTGAGGTAGTGCATTCCACTGTCAAACAGCCTTTACTGTCAGGAATTTTTCCTTATGTTTAGGTGGAATCTCTTTTCCTTCATCTTGAACCCATTACTCTTGGTCCTAGTCTCTGGAGCAGCAGAAAACAAGCTTGCTCCCTCACCAACATGACATCCCTTCAGATATTTAAACATGGCTATCATGTCACCTCTTAGCCTTCTCTTTACCAAACAAAACATACCAACCTCCCTAAGTCTCTCCTCATGGGGCATGGATTCCAGACCTTTGACTATTTTGGTTGCCTTCCTCTAGACCCATTCCAGCTTGTCAATATCCTTCTTGAATTGTGGTGCCCAGAACTGTACACAATATTCCAGGTGAGGTCTAACTAATGCAGAATAGATAGGTACAATTACATCTCTCGATCTATACTCCTATTGATGCAGTCAAGAATCACATTGGTTTTCTTAGCTGCCACATCACACAGCTGACTCATGTTCAGTTTGTGGTCTACTAAGATTCCCAGACCTTAATGAGAAAATTTGGAAAAATGAATTAAAAGGAAAGTGCAAGAAGGGATATTTTTTTCTTTTTCTGCTTGTCTGTAGAAAAAGGAAAAAATGAGCTTGTCAGTTACTATATTTTTTTTTAAAGTTGATGAAAGTTCCTTTTGAAGAAGTTTGCTATTTGTAAGAATTAAGCCAGATAATACAGTATGTGTCTCCTGCATCAGCTTAGGTGCTGTTTATGCTGCATAGAATGACAGTGATGATGGCACTGAGGTCATGTTGGCTCCACAACACTTTCACCCCATAGTGCACTGTTAGAGAAGATGCAAAGAAATAAGGATAATTTTTTAAACAACAATTTTAATTAATTATCTATGTTAAAAGTAAGAGAGTGGAAATAAAGTTCAAGTATTCAAAGCAAAACAATTTGCAGTTTGCCAGAAAATGGTTAGTGTATAAACTGAGAAATGAAAGAGAAAAGAAAATATTGAAATTACAAGGAGACAATGTGCTGCTGTGCTGCCTCTAGAGGGTTTCCAGTTGGCGTAGGAAGGCAGAACAAAACTGATAATCCCTGGCCACCTGAAAGACCTCCGCAGGGCTAATAGAATTACACCATCTTTTTAGGTGGCATAAGTCTGAGGTTTGAACTGGGGGCATTCCCAGCTCAAAAGCATGGTAGAAAACTAAAGTTAGCACCGCCGCTGGGGATTACTCTCAGAGGTGTAGTGCCAATGGCATGGGGTGGGGCATGATGCCCCGGGCGGAGCCATGGGACAGTCATTTCCAGGCCACAGAGGGGGTGTGGCAGGGGAATTCGGGGCATGGCGGGGGCAGGCAGCACTGTAGCAGTGGTGGAGTTTCCCCTCACTCTGCCTTTGATTCCTCTAGCATACTCCCAGCTGCGTTGGTGGACAGGTTTAGGCTGACATACATTAGCAAGGTGCAGGGTCTTCCTGGTTGGGTACTGCGGTATTCCGTGGCACCTGCCTGGCTCCCAGTTTCCCCTCTCTGCCAGCAGAAGAGCCACCTATGCCGACAAGGTGGGCAAACATGCCACTTGATGCCCCCCACTGGTTCCAAGTGCTAATTTGCCTCCCCCCACTCCCCCCCCTCATACACACAATAAAATTGGGCTGTAAGAAACTGGCTGAAAACACTCCCTGAAGAACTAGGCCTTTGAAAATATAAAGTTTGAACCTCAGACTTCCAGAATACCTTGTCAGGATGATGTTGGTGTGTGTTCTGTCCTTGGATTTCTTCCTGTCTGTCGGTTCTGGCTCCCTGCCTGGGCTGTTTTCATGTTATCTCAGCTCGACTGTGTGAAACTATGCATTGTTGATTATTCTGTGGCGGGAAAGGGGTTTTCTACTGTATTAAAGCTATTATCAAAGTTCTGAGTCTTTTAGAACTCGCATCGCCTGTATTCGACTATGACTGCCAGCACAATAAAGAAATGAAAATGGTTACTTTTGCCTGGACTTTACTAGTTCATTACATTCTTCACCATGCTGACAAGTTCTGTAATGGCAGCAATAATCTAGTCATATTTCCAGATTACTGTTTGGAATCCTTTTGTTCATTTAATGCAAGATCATCCACTTCTACAGAAATAAGGAACTGAATCCACAGGTTTTTTTTCTAAATCTATAGCAGTATTCCTCTGTACAACTTGCATTCTCGGCTGTTGTATCTATCTCTTACAAAAAAAACATTTTGAACTATTCTGTGCCGTTTTGACAAATTTAAATGTAGTCTACCATTACCTTAATAAGTATGGATAAATTCAAAAAGATATACTTGGGTTGGCAGCTTTTTCAAGTATGCTGGCTGAAAGCTAGCAATTGCTGAAGAAGCTATTCTGCACCTTTTCAGTGCCTTCTTTTAAGACTAACAATGGCCCACTAATAATGATTCTTGATCTCAATAAATGCAGTATTTCTTTTATCAGCATAGAGCAATTTCTGCAACCCAAACCATTTATGACTTTCTCCATTTTAGAAGGTTACTTCACACAACCTCATCAAAACAGAAAAATATTTTATCTTTCCTTGCCAGGGATGTTCCCCTTAAAAAAAGGTGTAATATTGAAATCATACACATAGACTGTTTGTTATACAAATTATAGCAGTAATATTTTAAAAACAGTATCCAAATAATTCTGTAGAAATTAAAAAATATTAAAACAAATATTGTAAAAATCCATGGAAACACATATCTGAGGTTGTCAAGGGACCCTACTAGGAAGGTTAATCAAGCAAAGACACCAAAGACCTTTTGCCCCAGGCACCCTTCAATGAAGGCACAAGACAATAACCTGGTTTTAACTAGTTTGCTTATGAAACTGATCTGCAACATAGTTTAATATGTTCACATATTTAAACAGGCAGCCAGTGCTAGGCAACCAGCCCGTGGTTGCCTTTTTTGGCACATTCATCCTGACTCCAAACACAGTGTGCATCATCTGTTGGCTTTGTTTATCATCGTCGGCACACAATATGCTGAGAGGTGTCCATCCCCTCACCTGATGCTCTTCACAGCCACTACCAGATTCACTAAGATGTTGCTTAGCACCAAGCGTGTTCCTTCCTAATCGGACACCACTGATTCAGACAATCCCTCCACAATTTTGGATGTCTCAAGGGACTTACCAGACACCCCTACCTATCCTGATCATCCCACCCTATCCCTGCTTAACTAGTTATGACCTGGTCAATGTCCAGGCCTATTTAACATACCTACACCATGACATTATGGACCAGGCTGTCTTCATACACAGGCAAAAACAAACAAACAAAAAAGTACACACACATACACATATAGCTGATTTGGAGGAACCCAAAGTTAGCGAATTCTGGGATGATTTAAAAAAAAAGATCATGTGAGTCAGCTGGCAGCAGCAAAGGTATACTCAGAGGACACATGGCAACAATATAGAGTGAACACTGACTTCTCCCTATTGGCTGCTGCTATGCTTTTGATCACCCAGTAGGGCCACATGCCTTATTTGAATCCGAATGGGCTGGAGAAAACTGCTCCCCAGCATTAATACCAGGGATGCTTTTTACCAAAGGCACTTTGAATGAAAACATGAGACAATTGCTTGAATTTAACTAGCCATGGAAAACCAGCACTTTATGATAGCTCCAGTTTTCCCTCTAGCATGGAGGAACACAAGGACTTCAATACCATCTAGAATTTTCACAGGCATAAGGGCAAGGGGTTTCATCAGCTCTCCATTTCCACAGACTCCCTGAAATGGTGCTCCTTGGGATAATGAACCCCTAGACATGGCTTGTGGGGAAAATTTTCTCTTGAGATTTCCCACTGAGGAGGGAATTGGCAAAAATCACAACCCTTGCACCTACGGAAATTCTACATGGGACCATAGCCAAAATGTCTTCTTGGGTGGGTGGGCTTAAATATGAAAGATACAAAATAAGCATGTCTTATTTGGGGTAAGCATCTTCAGCTGTGAAAGTATTAGTATTTCTCCAAAGAGAATGATTGTCCTTTCAAAGCAATCAGTTTACATTATTTTAGCTGTGGTGACTGGTCATCAGTGGAGGGGAACGTCTCAAGACATATTTACAATCAATTGTTCTGAGAGCAGATAAGGTTGCCAATTTCAAGTTGAGAAATTCCTGGAGATCTGGAGGTGGAGCCTGAGAAGTTTGGAAAATATTGGAAGGGTTTGGGAGGTACCTCAGTGGATAAAATGCCACAGAGTTCACCCTCCAAAGCAGCCATTTTCATCAGGGCAACTGATTACTATCATCTGGAGATCAGTTGTAAAAAAGTTATTGAAGATTTTGTTTGTTTTTCTTTTAGTTTAATAATTTTCCACATTGTCTGGGAACCTGCAAAAAGAAAAGTACTAAATGGAATGAGAATAAAATGTATTGTCTTGAGAGCAATGTGTTTGGGAAAGAGAAGATTAATAAGAAATTAGAAAATGAAAATAAATGATTATTTTTAGTTGGTTTCCTCAAACCATCCAAACCTAATACTTGACTTATGAGGCAATTGTGGAAAGAGATATATACTAATGAAACTGCTGCAATCAGTGTTGCTTTTAATGCTAAGAAGTGCATGAGAGATTAAGAACAAATTATTTAATTTTGTCTTCAAGAGGAAATGCCATTTTATAGAACATTTCAGTTTTTCAGCCCTCTCTGTTCTAGGCACCATCTATACTTCTTCGTTTCACATTTTACTATTACCTTTGACCTCATAGAGGCTGCTGTCCACAGAATCATGTTAAGATTTTATTAGGGTGAGTAGGCTTGTATTTCTCAACCTATTAACATAGGGCTTTTGCACATGTACTGCTTCCTGGGAGGCTGTTTGCTTTGCTATGGGATTCCCCCCTTTTGTTTAAATAGGGATTATCCTGCTATGAAGTGCCCCCCCCCCCATCTGTTGCTTCCTTGGTCTTTTCCTGTAACCTCCTCCTTAAGACGTTGCCTGACACCTTTTTCGTGGATGCGGTGTGTGTGTCTGTGGTCTTGCATTACTTAAACTATAAATCTCATGTCAATTTCAGGGGTCTGTTGCTCAAGCAATAGACTCTAAGCATTTACATTTTTAAAAAGAACAGGAAGCCCTTCGGATTGTTCTGTAATGCTGGCCCAGAGTGTGAAAGGAACGGCAAATGGATGGGTGGGGTAAGGAGGTATGGGCAAGAAAACCTGAAGAAAGCAAAATGCTTGCTGATTCTCTTTGTTTTTCCTGAGAAAGGCAGGTGGAGTTGCATTTTACTGGGTTTGGGAAACCATGGAGAACCACAGAATCATAGAGTTGGAAGAGACCATAAGGGCCATCAAGTCCAATCCCCTGCCATACAGGAATATACAATCAATCACCCTTGACAGATGGCCATCCAGCTTCTCTTTAACAGCCTCCAAAGGTGGAGACTGCACCACACTCTGAGGTAGTCTTTTCCACTGTCGAACTGCCCTTACTGTCAGGAAGTTCTTCCTAATGTTTAGGTGGAATCTCTTTTCCTGCATTTTGAATCCATTGCTTCTGTCCAAGTCTCTGGACCAGCACAAAACAAGCTTGCTCCATTTTCATCATTACTTGGAGGTGACAGAGCTGCAAGCTGGATTTGACCCAGCTGAGCCTGGTGTGCAGCTCTGCAGCAGCAGCCACCATCACCTCCAGCCCTCATGTGGAGCTCAAAGGTGACCACTGCAGCTGCTTCACACATGGTAAGTAAGAACAGAAAGGGGTGTGTGGAGGGGGCATGGGGTCCCCCAATTTGAATCAGTAAAATTTGGGTCTAATGGACCCAGTTTTTTTCAGGAATATGTGGATTTCCATCTCAGATGCATTAGAACTGAATCTAAATTTTACTGATTATTTTTTTTTTGCACATTCCTAGTTTTGTGCACATCATCATCGGTTCCACTGGAAAATTATAAGCACCGTCAATACAATATGTACAATAACAACAGATAATAAAGTGCTGTCATAATAACAATAGTGATAGTAATGATGATTTTTAAATGGTGATTTTTAAACTAAATATAGGGCATGAATGCTTCCTGGCTACAAAACCAGAGGGTGTATGTGCTTTTGTGAGATTTCGAATGGAACTCCCCCACAAGGTAAACCATGGCAATGTTTCAGAACTAATTGATGTATTATGCCGTACTTTTGAAAAGATATACCAGTAATGATCACTAAATCTCATTTTAGTCGTAATTTGCAATGAATGTGCACTACAATTAAAGTTGTCACAGGAAAAACTCTGAAGAGGAAAATCATTGCATTTGGCTACTGTATTGCTGCACCTACTCGAAGCAGCTCTGGAAATGAATGAAAGGGAATAAAGCCTGCTTTTATTTGTCAGCAGGACATCAATAATCTGAGAGACAAAATGGCCTGAAAATAGTATACTGAGAGCTTTCGCAAATTGCTTTTCATGATAGCAGATATAAAGTACTCAGCTGAAGTGGCATTATAGCTTTTAAACTGCATTCCTTCCCTTGTATTAGTCTTACAGTGTTTCTGATATTAAAATTAATATGATTTTAAGTGACCCTCCCTAAATATTCCCGTATTAGAGGATAAAGGATTGCTCTATCTGAAGGGCAAAGGTATTTCTGCTCTTGAAATTCTGTCTCCAGGCAAGGACCTTCCAAAGCACTGTTTTGCATTTTATTCATTTCACAGCAAGTGCATCTGATAATCTCCTCCATTATTTGGGGTTAGAATGCTTGAACATTCTCATGAGGTTAGAATTCAGATGTGCATGTATGGTTTGGGCCATTTGCACACAATACCTCCTGGGCATCAGCTGTTTTTCAGTCCACTAGGTATGTAGATTCTTGGCATCGTAGTCTGAGATTTCTTTTAGCAAAAGCAACTGTAGGATTTCCTGTACTAACAATCAGGGAAAGAGGAATCTGAGCAGCTAAAATGGGCAATGCATCAGTTTGGGGATGAAGCCCTTCTGGGTTGCATTGACTTCCAGGAATGACTAGATCTTTGATCCAAAAACACTGGATTAATGTTCATCTCTTCAATGGGAACCACTTCTTTTTTTCCTTGGGGTCTTCCAATCTTTGATGGGGCATGACAGAAGATGTCAAATACTACCCATCCGTAACAAGAGGCAGCCAACTGCAAGGGTGTGTGATTGAGAAAGAGAGCACATCTACACCTTTTATCTTGAAATAAATTAGTTTTATTCCAGGTTGGTAGCAGTTGCCACTCATTATGATGCATGTAGGTGTGCAAGCCTATCTCCTAGATAATGCTTGCTCCTGGAAACAGCCATTATTTAGAGAGAGAGAACAACCTTGCAGCTTCTTAAGGCACACTTGGTACAGCAACAAAATGGCAAAATTAATAATACACTGTCTTGGCACATTCCAGATACATTCTTTTTTCTGCAGTGAATTGTTCAGTGTTTGGGGAAGAATCAGATTCATTTGTTTAAAGAACAGAAATGCAGTTTTGTTGATTCAAAATGAATAAAGTGAAACAAACGTTACCAAGCCCCAAACAATCCAACTCAAACACTACAAAAAACAAAAATAAACTCCACCACACTGAAAATTAAAACAATAAGAAAAGAAGAGTTTGGATTTATACCCAACCTTTCTCTCTGTAAGGACACTCAAGGCAGCACACAAACTCTTTTCCCTTCTTCTCCCTACAACAGACACCTTGTGAGATAGGTGGGGCTGAAAGATTTCTGAAGAACTGTGACTAGCCCAAGATCACTGAGCAGCCTTCATGTGCACAAGCAGCAAAACAAATCCAGTTAATCAAATAAGAGTCTGTCACTCACGTGGAAGAGAAGAGTGGAGAATCAAACCTCGTTCTCCAGATTAGAGTCCACCTACTCCTAACCGCTACACCATGCTGGTGAACTGTACTGTATAAAGAATCTCTGAAGAAGTTTTAGCAGTTCAAGACTACTATGGATACAAATACTGATTAATCAAAATCCAACCCAATCAGCCCCTATTCATTAATACAGAAATTTTAATTAATACATACAGGATGTGCAATGACATTTAGCAATAATGAAGCAAGATCATTATTCTTTGGAGCCGAGCTGTTTTTTCAACAATGCACAAGGGAGCAAGGAAGAAATGAACATGAATGGTATTAAGGCTAGGGCAGAGACAAAACTAGCTAATTTGGCTCCAGATTAAAGAATATAACCCTCACCCCCATCATTTCATAATGAATATTTTAGTAAAAAGGTAAATACATAAATAACAAGAAACAAGGACAACAACACAATATGTGTTAGTACATAAACTTATATTTTACAAATAAAAAAACAAACTACATCAGGTTTGACAATTTTTACACTGGCCCTTTTTGTGTTTTCAGTGACATTAAACATTTTTAAAGGCTACTTATTGCCAATAAAGAGCACTAGCACAAGTCCCTTAGCAGTGATTACTTGAACTACCCTTAACCATTTCTTTATCAGGCTTGCTCTGATGACACAACCAATCACTACTCTCAAAAAGAATGGAGAGAGTGGGAGAGCAGGCATTTTGGATCCATGTGGAACCATGAATGTGCACAATACTATGCAAAGTTTATAATTCACAGTGTTTGATTGTAGTGGTAGCAGATGCCCAATAGGTTTTATAGGGCAGAGGGAAGCCACATATGCTGCCATATCTGACTCTTTTAAGGGGGAAATGGTTTGGTTTCTGCCACCCCTTCCAACCACCACTAACCCCAACCAGGCTTTCGACTACTTGGTAATACCACTTTGATTGACAGGTCTCTCTTAGCGACTGGTGAGAACTTCACAGAGGCGATGTTGGGGGTGGAAACCTGGAAGTAACACACACCTGGCATGACAGTGTTACTTCCAGGTTCAAGAAGAAGTGCTGGCATCACGCTGGGGAGACTCTACCACTTTCCCCCAACAGCTCTATCATTTCCACAGAGTTTGGAGCAAAGTGCTGTAGAGTCTCTGATGCGATTTCAGTGCTTCTGCATCAACCCAGAAGTGACATCATCATACCAGACATACAAATCAGTCCACCTGGAGAGCTTTCCCCTCTAGTTCTGTGAGTCAAAGAATGTGGCAACAAGCAGTGGTTGAGCATGGGTTTCCTTGTCTCTTTGGCTCTTTGGGGGATGGGCTTTAAGTATACAGGTTCCTTCTTGCTTAGCCAGTTATCTAGCCATCTGTTGTTCAAAGCATAAGAACATGGCAGTAGTGGCCATTTGACCTAGATCAAGCAATCCTTTGTCAGTCATTTTATAGTCTTGATGCTTATGGTTTTGTGTGGGTAGCAGCTGTAGGCCCAGATGGATTTCATGTGCTATGGTACCCTTATTGTTGGGATGGAGAAAGGGGATGTATGGATTGAATTAGCCAGTCACAAGCACAAACATTCTATTGTCTTAAAAACAAATATTCTTCTTTATTTAAAAAAAACACATGGAAATCCCAAGCTTATTTATGCTAGACTAATAGAAATACAATTTTGAAAATAAAGACATTGAAAAGCAGAGAACCTAGGATAAGAAACTTTGGCCCCTTCCGTACACGCAAAATAATGTGTTTTCAAACCACTTTCACAACTGTTTGCAAGTGGATTTTGCTATTCCACACAGCTTCAAAGAACACTGAAAGCAGTTTGAAAGTGCATTATTCTGCATGTGTGGAATGAGCCTTTCAGATAAAACAATCTATGGTACACAAAGCATCAAAAATTGATCAGGGCTGTCTTTACAGCATTATAGGCCCCTGGGCAAAGCAGTGCACTGGGGCCCCTAGCTATACAACACTCACAGGAATAAAAATGTAAATGATCAATATATGCATAATCTTGAATAACTACTACATAATCTTGAATAACTACTTATCCTACAAGTGTTCCTAATGAATCTCTGAATGATTTCCTATGCTTTCATAAAATTGGTTCCAAAATGAAGTAATACACAGAACATGGTAATGCAAACTACATGGAGTGGTTTTCTGATTAACCTCCAAATAAAGTTATCTTGACTGAAGCAGAAAAAGATGCATGATAAGAACATCATCAGCCATGCTTGATCAATCCAGATGTCCATCTACTCCTTGACCTTAATTTTCTTCAAACAGATCAGGAACTTTATAATTCTACTTTATTGTGCCCCACCACCCCATGGTTCTGTTACAGAAATCTAAAAGCAGCTGATTAAACTTCACATAATTACAAACTATTTAATTAGTTTTGGTTGTATTGTGTACTAGATTTTCACAACCACATTCACATGAACATTCAAATACATATGCAAACTCAACCCATTACTCCATCTAAATAATAGGTGGCAAAACTTCTGTGCCATGTGTAGTTCATTTATGGCATATCAGGAAATTCAGGATCTTGGCTATAGCATAAAGCCCAACAATTACTCCTGTCTCTTACTCTCCTTCCTGACTTAGTAAAGCATGGGACAGGCAGCTGCATAAATGATAGTGTGCATTACAATACCTTTTTCTTATCTACTGGACTTGGCTTGTAGACAGTGCAAATCTTAGAAACACAGCTTGTATTTTAATATATAGAAATCTCTTCAATATGCTTTGAAATAGAATGCATCCAACTTTGCTGCAAATGAGTTTGGCAGATGAATTTGCCATATTCAGTGACATAAATTATGTCAAGCCAATCTTGGGATTAGTTTGTTGACTCAGTAAGTGTCACAAACTCTTTGTGAACTAGCTGGGAGCTTTGCAGTAGCTTTTTGGTTAGTAACTTTACTGTTCAGTTGATTGGCATGCGTAATGAAGACACATCAGATGAACTGGTGAACTAGATAGTTCTGTATCTAGGAGGGAGAATGTGTAGAGTGGAAACTTGTAATAGGACATGCCAATGAGAGGAATTTGGTTTTGTTTGCTTCTTGACATTGTGTATGTTTGTGTGCTTGCACCATCAAGTCACAGCTGGCTTATGACAACCCCACAGATTTTTCAAGGCAAGAGATGTTAGGAGGATGTTAGCCATTGCCTGCCTCCACATGGGCTGAGAGAGTTCTGAGAGAACTGTGACTGGCCCAAGATACCTAATAAACTTCATATGGAGGAGCGAGGAATTAGAACTGATTCTCAAGATTAGAGTTTACCACTGTTAATTACAATACCACACTGGCTCTGCTCTTGACAGAATACCATAACCTTTTTAGAAATCATCTGTGTATTCAAATAGTGCAGAGGAAGAGGAAGCTAACACTTGTTTTTATGGAAATGGGAATTACTGGGGAAGCATTTTCTCAACCATAATTAAAAATGTTTCTCATTAGAGAATTCCCAACCATTAATCAGTGGAGGAAAGAGCTTTCCTGCATTAGAACAGAAACCCAAAGTGGAAGACAATTGGAGCAGGGATTTCCAATTACGAAATGGAATCCAAAATGGCAGCATTTCATTAACATGTAGGTTGAGGAGATTCTACTGCAGAAATGGAACCCCTAAAGGAGTTCTTCATAATTAATGATGTGCAGCAGGGGGATCTTTCCACCATAGCAACAGAACTCCCAAATAGTAATAGTTCATTTGCAGGGAGCTTTTCACATCATTTGGTGCTTCAAATTGGCAAGAAAATTGTTGGTGTAAGAGCAATTCTGCGGAAAATACAGCTATGTTCCTTTGCTAGATCATGCATGTTGACACAGCATTCATACACAAAGGCCAGCTGTGCATGTGTAGATGCTTTTGAGTTATATGTGCAGCTGCTCAGCTATTATTCAACCCCACAACCAACCAATCTAGGGAATATTCACCACTGGTGATAATGAAGCAAGATGAACCTATAGGAATTTGAAGATACATTGCCCTGAAGAGCTGCTCCCAGTTTCAATAGACTATACTGGCCTTGATGACCGATGTGTTGATTCAGTATAGGGCAGCTTAATGTGTATACAATCCATGAGTATAGACCTGCTTTGGATTGGTTCCCAAATAAGCTGCAAATGAGACAATTTTAGCACAATTCTTAACAAAGACCCCTTCCGTACACACAAAATAATGCGTTTTCAAACCACTTTCACAACTGTTTGCAAGTGGATTTTGCCATTCCGCACAGCTTCAAAAAGCACTGAAAGCAGTTTGAAAGTGCATTATTCTGCATGCGCGGAATGAGCCTTAAAGTTACACCCTTCTAAATCCATTGACTTCAATAACTCTACTTAGGACTGTGGTGTTTGAGTTACCCACCACAGCTTAGAAAGGATTCTATACTTCCTTTTGGGGAGAGTGAGGAGGTAGGCATATGAAGAAACAGCAGTTTGGATTTTGGAATGCAGAGAGTGAAGTGCCTGAAGATACACGTTCTCTCTCTTGCTGTACAATGTGGAGACATCTATCTGCAGACTTGTAGGAATGCTTCTTTTCTTCCACTCTGTTTAGACTGTAAATAGAGCAACTATTACAAAATAAGTCTTCAGTATCCTCTCAAACAAAAGAAACAACATCTGTAATGTTATATTTTGTACTTCTCGTTGTGTAGAGAAGTATATACCGCATATACTCATGTAAAAGTCGAATTTTTCAGTACATTTTTAATGCTGAAAAAGCTTCCCTCGACTTACATGCGGGTCATTAAATTTTTTGTGTGTTTTTACTTTGCCGGCCAGCAGGGGGCGCAGTTTTTATGCTAGTGGCACCAAAATTTCAGGGTACCCTCAGAAGACACTCCTGATGGTACCAGCCACGTTTGGTAAAGTTTGGTTCAGGGGGTCCAAAGTTATGGACCCCCAAAGGAGGTGCCCCCATTCCCCATTGTTTTCAATAGGAGCTATTAGTAGATGGGGCTACCCGTTTGAGGGTCCATAACTTTGGACCCTCTGAACCAAAATTCACCAAACCTGGCTGGTATCATCAGGAGAATCTCTTTATGATACCAGCCAGGTTTGGTGAAGTTTGGGTCAGGGGATCCAAGATTATTGGCCCCCAAAGGGGTGCCCCATCCCCCATTGTTTACAATGGAAGCTAATAGTAAATTTTCCATTTCTGATAATATCCCTCTTAAAATCTAAGTTGGGTTACATTTGGACATACAGAATATGATGAGGAATCCAGTTTTGAAGGATTTTAACTCTTGTGTTTTAGCTTGGTTGCTGATTGAGCTAAGGTCTTTGTACTTTTAAAGTTATTGTTGATACCATATTGTTCTTGTTGACCCTCTTTTCCACTTACAGAGCCAGTTTATTGTTTTTCTTTGAAATAAATATTCAAAAACCTTTAACCTACGGATGCTTCAATTGATGTAATTTTATTGGTATCTATTTTTATTTTTGAAATTTACCAGCAGCTGCTGCATTTCCCACCCTCGACTTATACGCGAGTCAATAAGTTTTCCCACTTTTTTGTGGTAAAATTAGGTGCCTCGACTTATATGCGGGTCGACTTATACACGAGTATATACGGGTAACTGTATTTTGCCTATCAGTATGTTCCATTTGCTTGAATGGAAAGGGGTGAACTAGGAAAAGAGACAGCCAAACTACATTTGTTCCTCCTGATATAAAAATAGAAGTCTCACAGTGCTGTTTGAGTTTCCAAAAGTTTATTTATTCATTGCACACTTGGTTTCAGGAGAAGACTAGTTGTTTCTATCCCTGGAGGAAGTGCCTACTATGAGGTTTGAAACGTCAGGGATAATTAAGACAAACTGTGCTTTTTACACCAACAGAAGAAATATATCTCCTAGAATAACTCCCTATTGATGCTGTAGAACAACAATAGCAGAGGAAAAGAGAGAGAGGAACTAGCACAGTTAAGGCTGCTTACAATGCTAAATCAAATGTCAGCATTAGCACGGCTCTGAAGCTTACAATTTTAGTGAATCCAGCAGCTATATTATTACCAGTGGAGGCAACTCCAGATAAAATGCTGAGTAGCCAAATGTAAAGGCAATGTAGGAATCAGATAAAAACAGAAAGTGAGTTGTCCTGTGATTCAAAATCTAACCAGATTAGAAAATGCAAATTTAATCAGGTAAATCAGAATGCCAGGCTTAAAAAAAAATCTGAGTGTCCTTATGCTTCATCTCACATATAATATATATTATTTTTAAAAAGTAAACCTAGAAGAACTTACAGTGGAACAAAGGATTTAAACACTAGTTCTACATTGCAGGAAAAATGATCTGTCAATGACAGAATGCAATAGGGATATACAAACATAAATTGGTCCATCTGTTCAACAAACCCAAATTCTTTTCTGCTGAACATTATTTTTAAATGTATCTATTCATCTGTAAAGGTTAGCACATTTTCCACTAATCGTAGAGCCTCCTGTTCTGTGTATTGTACCAATTTCCTTCAGTCAAAAACCCGTTCCGCACATGCAGAATAATGCACTTTCAATCCACTTTCAATGCACTTTGCAGCTGGATTGCACTGTGTGGAATAGCAAAATCCACTTTCAAACAATTGTGAAAGTGGATTGAAAGTTCATTATTCTACATGTGTGGAAGGGGCCTTAGGGGGAAAGATCTGTTAGTGGGCAATTTCTGATACTTGTTGAGAAACATCAGGTGCCATTCTGAGAAATCAACACACCAGCACACTGATTATACAGACAGAAATGAATGGCCCTTTCCCCACTTACCTTAAGCCCCGTGCTACTCTCCTCAAGTAGTGCGGGGTCCAGCTGCACTTCCCACTTCAGGGGCGGTGAGAACACAGCTGCCCCGACGCTGCCTCTCTCACGCCCCCTCAGTGCGCGAAATTCCTGGCGCCTTTTGGAATGGCGGCTTTTGATGACCCCGCGCAAAGCGCGGGGTCGTGGCGAAGCCAGGGCACGCGCAGCAACCCTTGGACAAAGGTAAGTGGGGAAAGGGCCAAAGACAAACAACTACTTTTTAACCATCAGATGAACAAGAGATTTCTAGCCATTTCAAAAGGCTAACTTTTCTTTGCTCAAAGTTGCTTAGCAAAACTTAGTACATTCCTAATGATGTGCAAGCAGACAAAAAAGAATCAAGGTATAAATCCAAACTCTTCTTCAATCAAACATTTCAAATTCAACCTCAAGAAATTATCATCAAATTCTGTCCTAACAAAGTTGAAGTTAAAAAAAATTAGTCCACTATTCTGAACATAAGAAGGAATTCTTCAAATAGGCAAGGGGGAGAAAAAGAGGTCCGATTTATACTCCCATTCCTGTAAGGAGACTCAAAGGGGCTTACAAACTCCTTTCTCTTCTTCTCCTCACACTGACATCTTTATTTATTTATTTATTTATTTATTTATTTTTCAGATTTTTAGACCGCCCCATCCCCTAGGGGCTCTGGGCGATCTTGTGAGGTAGGTGGGGGTGAGAGAGTTCCAAAGAACTGTGACTAGCCCAAGGTCACCCAGGAGAGCAGAAACAAATCTGCTCCACCAGATAAGACTCCATTGCTCATGTGGAGAAGCAGGGAATCAAACCCACTTTTCCAGATTAGAGTCCACCCTCTTTTAATCACTACACCATGCAAACACAGTTGCAGGTTAGAAAAAAATAGTTTAATCCTAAACTTGGACATCAATACTGATGTATATCTTTTGTGACAAACTTTGGATAAGTAGAATATGTTTTGAAAACCATGATTTGAAGAGTTTAAAGGAGTCCAAGCAACCAGTATTTGAGCCAAACCACCAAACCAAAGAAATGATTCTGTTTTCATGCTAAATATATGTCATGAACCAGAGGCGTAGCTCCAAGGAGGCGGGGGGGGCACGACACAATGGGCGTGCGCCCCTGAGAGGGTGTGGTGAGGGTGTCCTGGGGCATGGTGGGGGTGTGCTGGGGTGGGGCAGGGGTGTTCCGGGGCGGGACATGGGCAGAGGATGCACCAGTGCAGCAGGTGCTTTCCCCCCTTGCTATGCCTCTGTCATCAACAGAACTATTAGGAAGTACCACTAGACTGAATTTATTTGAACTTCTACATCATCTTGTTGAGGTATTACAGGTAAAATCAAGTTATGAAAACTGAACACATTCTCATTCTAATGTGATTGCAATAAAGGTATCTCCCAGAATGTAAACATTAATGAATTTAAATGTACTTAAAAGCCCCCAATCTAATAGCTATGCAGGTCAGCTTTTAAAAACTTGGTGTTGTAAACAAATAGGTTTTATTCAGAATGATGGAATAGGTAATGCATAACATTGATTTTATTTTAAAAATTAGGAAAATAATCTTTCCAAATGGAGAATAAACTAGGGATTGGCAAATTTTGTAAAACTGTTTGACAGTTGAACAGTTGACAGTTGAACTTACCATGACTGAAGATGATGATCAGACATGAGCAGTGGTGTACTGCTAATGCAAACATGGCGTATCTCATTTGATCACACGGGGGGCACCCAGCAGCTCCCTCCATACTGCACAGGAGGGTGCCACGGCAGCAGGCCGGCTCCTGTCCAAGAGCCAGCCTCCCTATCAGCAGGAAGGGCTTGGACAGATTTATGGAGGAGAAGGCGATCTATGGCTACCAATCTTGATCCTCTTTGATCTGAGATTGCAAATGCCTTAGCAGACCAGGTGCTCGGGAGCAACAGCCGCAGATGGCCATTGCTTTCACACCCTGCATGTGAGCTCCCAAAGGCACCTGGTGGGCCACTGTGAGTAGCAGAGAGCTGGACTAGATGGACTCTGGTCTGATCCAGCTGGCTTGTTCTTATGTTCTTATGTTCTTAGGGAGGCTGGGAAGGCAGGAGCTGGCCAAAGGCGCCTGCCTGATTTGTGAGCCACAGCCACAATCTGCCTCTAAAGCAGGAGCCAGCCTGTGGCCGTTGCTCAGGAGGTGTGGGGCTCCGCAGGCAAAAGGAGCAGCCTGGCCAGGCCCGGCCAAGGGGCAGCCCATGACAGGCTCCTGGTCTGGCTGCTCCAGCCCACCAGGCGCCCCTCAGTCCAACCCTGCCAGGCTGCAGGGGGTGGGGGTGGGTGCCCAAAGATGTTGTTATCCCGGGCACCATTTTCCCCCAGTATGCCACTGGACATGAGACAAACCCATCATCCAGTATCATTTTGTGACAAATATCTCTAACCAGGTCTTTATCTTTCCCCCCCAAAAAAATTCAGCATGTGCCTCAACACTGCTGATCCAAACAGCTCAGCAGCCAGTGACATTTCCAGGGACTGCTTAGACAAATACCAAATACCAATTATCATACCAATTACCAATATGTATTACCAATTTTTTTTAAGGCCAAAAAGCCCTCTGGTTGCACAGCAGGGAAAACAGCAGATACAGGAATTGCCAATTGTGCAGTATTGCACTGGATCCTGCAATACAGGTGAAGCAATCTGCTGAATACTCTCAAACATTTGAACCACTCAACTGTTGATAAACAGTTGAACCATTCATCAAAAACTTGGCTTGATGTTCATGACTTGTGGACAAGATATGAGCCAAACCAATGGATGTTCAAGCATGCATTGGAAAAAAAAACCTGGCTTGTGAGTTGCAAAAGAACTGTTTCTTAGAACTGTAAAGGGCTGTACAGCTGAAGTGGAGAATTTTCTGAATTATATCTGAATTAATTTTCTGAATTTTCTGAATTATATCTTCCCTCTCCTAGCACTGGCCTTGTTGCCATCATGTGGGTTTAAGCAACCTTGATGTGTTCTGCCATGCCCTTAAAGACATCCTCACCATTTTCTTTATTTGAGCCTCAGTTATACCCTTCGGTAGAATGGGCTTAGTTGTTTTTGTACAATATTCTGTGGGAGGGAACCTTAGTTAGACCCTGTCCTTTTAAGAAGCTCTCTGTAGGCAAAGAGTACTACAGTACTTTATTAGCATGTAGTCCTTTTGTTTTACAGTCTGTTTAGTTTTCAGGTGTCTGAGGGAAGCTGGAAACATCAATATCTTAGCCGTTAAAATGTTAAAGATCCATGGTATTTTGAGTAATCATGTTTCAACCGATCACATGGAAATAGAGTCCAAATAGAGGACAGCGGGAGATCTCAGAAGTGGCACAAGCAGTGCAGACTTTCTTAGAAGCAGATAAAGAAGAATTGGTTGTCTGCAAGTTCTCCAAACAATCTCCAATTGTTTCCAGCATTGCAAGCATTCATTATTAGTTAGATTTCATGGGAGGAGTCAGAGTCCTAAACTTTGAATGTTATTAAACCCTTTTTGGAACTGTTGCTCATTTGTCTGTGGGTTTTACACTCTGTTCTGTCCAAGTGCAAAGCACCTGATTTTAGTTTGCTTGGGGAACAGAACATGTTCATTTTGAAAACCAAGGTTAAGGGTGAGGTAGAAGGCAGGAAGCAGAATCTCTAACTAGTCTCCCTGTTTGAGTTCTTGTCCTTTCAATTCTGACAGAAGGATGGTTCAAGGCTGTAAATGACCCTGAAGCCA
Source organism: Sphaerodactylus townsendi (assembly GCF_021028975.2). NCBI lineage: Eukaryota > Metazoa > Chordata > Lepidosauria > Squamata > Sphaerodactylidae > Sphaerodactylus > Sphaerodactylus townsendi. The sequence continues at coordinate 34,621,449 of NC_059434.1, forward strand.
GTTCAATGGAGCCAAGAAATATGGGAGGTATTGGAGACAGTGTGTAAAAGAAGTAGAACTCTTTGCCCTGATGTTCATTTTTCTCTCTGCAACTATATGTTGTGGTTCCCACTTGTAAAAACATATGAATTTTGTTTAAAATAAAAAGTTGTGTATTTCATCTGCAAACCTCACTTAAACCACCTTAAGCCATTAGGGAAAGGTGGAATATAAGTGCTTTAAGACTACATAAAGACCACAAGGTAGATTAGTGCCAAACTTCTCTGAGATATCTTAAAATGTCGTAATATTTATCAACATTATAACAGGATATATCTTGAGGCTCCACAATATTCTTCTCTTTCCTTGTGTTATAAAAATGCCTCCTTTTAAAGAAATTAAGCCTGATAGCTCTTCTGCTAATTAGTATTAACAGGGCTAGCACAGTGTCATTTTGGAGATGCACTAAGTAATTAGTCGAGAAAATAAGGAGCTATCTGATTCCCAGAGCCTTTCATGTTTCTTGTTCCATTGCATGGGGGTTGAGTTGGATAGAAACAAAAGTGAATGAAGAAAATTATGTAAGTAGGACTATTTTTAAAACACCTCATTGTATCCTTTGTTTCAAGTATAATGATTTAAAAAATGGTTACTTCCAACAGGAATAACCTGGAATGTAATTCACACAATTAAACATGCTCTATTTTTTTGTTTCACATAGAAGTTAAAAAACATTTGTTACTTAGTATGAATTTTACACATTGACCAGGCAGTCCTGAGCAGGTCTACTTGTAATCCTATTCAAGTGTGTCCATTGGGGCTTCCATTCTCAAAAAAGTATTCTTAGGTTGGCATTACAAGTTATGAACTTACCACAAAACAGAGCTAGATAATTAGGTATAAACTTTATGAAGAAGCACATTTTCAAAGACATGTATCCATAACTGCTTATTCCATTGACCTTACAAATCAACCTGCACATTGCAAACAGGTGCTAGAAAGACTGTGACAACTACAGATCCAACAGTCTCTAATACACATTTTGGTCTCTGCAATGGAATTCTATCAATTTGATTGCTGGAAAAAGTGAAACAAAACAATTTCATGGTTCATAAGGAGAGCATGAAAAGTGATAGGGAAGGTGTAGTTTTTGCATAAAAGTGGCTAAATCAACTGAAAAGTAACAGGCACCCATGATACTTCTGTGTAAAAAAATATTCAGAAGAATGGTTTGTTAAAATTAGAAGAAGAGAAGAAGAAGAGTTTTGTATTTATATCCCCCCTTTCTCTCCTGTAGGAGACTCAAAGGGGCTTATAATCTCCTCGCTCTCTCCCCCTCACAACAAACACCCTGTGAGGTGGGTGGGGCTTGCAAACCTTGCAAACCTAGAGATGCCTTGCAAACAGGCTAGCACTCCCTGTGATTAGAACAGAAGTTTCAACATGATCAATACAAAGTATTGGTCACGTTTATCAAGCACAGTGGAATTTGCTCCAAGTAAATTTCTTTACAGCTGGGTTGTAAGCAACTCCATTAACTTTTTACCCCCGTCAATAAGAAAACAAAAAAGGCCACTTTCATGGCACCATGCTATTTTTCCCTTTACTTTTTTTCTGCTCTCTTTCTTTTCTGTCTTTCGACAGATTTTCAGCAATGATTTTCACCTTGTCCAAAATGACTGATTGAGAATGGTGATATACAATATACATGTTGATTCCAAATATATTTAAGTGGAACTTGTTTGCAATAAGATAATTTGCTTTTTTGTAATTAAAAATCAAACTGATCATGCTTGCAGTATTCATTTCTTTTTGAGCTGAGCATTTTTGCTATGACTGAAAACTCCATACATGCATAAATGACTCCGGTGGCCAGGGATGACACTGCTGTCACACTGTCATGCCTCCTCCAGAGGGCTTCCAGGTGGTGGAGAAAGGCAGCAAACTCCAGAAAATCCCCAATTGTGTGAAAGGTCTCCATAGGGTGAAATGGACTTATGTCACTCTTTTGGAGGTTTCTGTTCTGTTCAGATGGCCTGAAAGTCCTGTGGAAAATGACTAAAATTGGCTCCACCCCCAAGAAATGCCTTTAGCTGGTTCCCAGCAACTCCAGTGTCCAGCTTTAGGCTGGAGCAGCTCTGTGGGGTGCAGGCTCTTCCAGGTCAGGTACCATGAAGCTCTGCAGCACCTCCCATGTCCCTGTCTTCCCTCCCCACTGGCATAAGGGCCACTTGCACTGACAGGATGGACAAGTGTGCCAGCACAGCCCAGTACCAGCTCCAACAGTCAATTTCACCTCCATCTGGATTGGCTTGTTAAAGTACTGTGCCCCAGTCCAGAATTTCCCATGGAGATTGATGCAGGGACACAGTTGCTGAATGGGCTTGCCCCACCCCCAATCTCCACAAGGAGATTGGAAGCAGGGACAGCCAGACTCACCCTATTCCCATCTCCACGTGATGCTCAGGTGTGGAGCCAGTCAGCTGGCCCCACTGCTGAAATCCATATGGAGATGGAAGTGGGGTGAGCCCAGCTGACCTATCTCCCAATTTCCACATGGAGGTGGGGGTTAGGCAGGCTCCACTCAGTGGTGTTCAACTGCATTCCTACCCCAAAATTCATGGAGAGTTCAGGGCAGGGGCACAGCTCTGGGGAGCCACCCCTGTGAAACATTTTAGGAAATTATGCCCCCGGTGGCAACCCTATATATTGGTCTACTATGTATAAACCAACTGCGGGTTGTTCCGTAGTAAAATCAATCAATCACTGAAAAAATAAAAAGCTTAAACTATTACCCTGAATTCCCACCAACATTTGCTTCACAAACTTCTACGGTTGTTGTAGGTATTTTTCATTGTAATATATATTTAAAGTAAATCTACTTCTTTTCAGTATGGCTTGACTTTCTTTTAAAATGTCTCACATTTTAAAAGTGCTTCAGATATTGTATTTATTTGATCACCAGAATCCCAGTTATAAACAACAAAAGTTCACTTTGTATTTCAAGTGGTTGTCCTGGTAACGTCTATTGCAGAATTCTTAGGAAAAAGTTTTCTCTTGGGCCAATTTTGTCCATAAACACTGTTGATGGTTTCTCTGCCCTAAATCATAGTGTTACATTGTTTCTTTCTGGATCCAGAATGCACAATTTTGCAAAAAGCTTCCACTTCTTGCTAATGAAGCAGGTCTACCCAAAGCTTCTGCTTCTTGCACAGTACATTGAAATATTCCACCCTGTGCTTATTTTGCATGCAGGTCTGACTCCAAAAGAATCTGGTCCAGTCAACCATTATATTTTCCTACTTATTGTGTTATGATTATTGTTATGCCAAATAAAGGCTTATTATTATTATTATTATTATATTTTCCTACTATCCTTCTAGAACCTACATTCTGGCCTGATTCAGTTTTACAGGTGGCAAATCCAGACTGCTATATTTAAATCAGTTTCCTCAAGCAATCTTAGGATTATTAGAGTATCAGTATTATAAATGAATCCATAAAGACTGCTTCACCAGATTGGACTTCTTGTGAGATCTACCTTCCTCTTGAGACTCCCTTTTCTGGGCATCTACAAAAAGCAGTATAGACTTCAACTGGTTCCAGATACAGGTCAGGAAGGAATGTGCAGGCAGCAAAAGAGAAGCCTGTAGAAAAAAGGTGGAATTCATTTGCAGTAACCTCCTCCACTGCCATTCTAAAACCTTATGGGGTCCTTGCCAGCAATAGAAGACAGGCCACATGGAGGACAGGAAGAAGACTTGTTTGTAGCCACACAAGAGCCTGTGGATGGTGTCGGGCCCCACACTTCATAAACATATATAAAACCAAAGTATAAGTAAAAGCAGGATGTGATTCTACAACAATCATAAAACAACCTAATTAAAGCTGCAGTCATAAGCAAGTATGATTATAATAAATGGACCATAAGGGTGCTTAATTTTCTGCACAGCCTAAATAAAATGTCCTGGGGATGCTTAAAAAAGGCATCCTGGGACGGCACACCACACAAATTTTTCCCAAGACATCCTCAGGATGCCTTATTTTTAGCTAAGGTGTCTTTTTTGGAGTACGCTTCAAAGTGCACCTTTCCCCCCAAAGCCCACCTGCAAGACATCTCCTGCCTGGCTGTGAAGAATGCAGAGCTCAGGAGGTGTCTTATTTTTCCTGTCTGACCTTTTTGCTCTCTGGTCAGTTTCACCCTCAGCTTGTGCCCAGCCTTTTGTGTACAGCTGAAGGGATTCTCCCTGCCACCATTTGCTGATGGTAGCCCCAAGTCATTTGCTCTACATGCTCTGATTCTGGGTGCCTTTTCAGCCCCAAAAGTACATAATTGTACTCAGCTGGTCCTGCCTATTCTGGCAATATGGGGGGGGGGGTATAATTTTGGAGGAGATCTCTTTAAAGATATGTAGACATGCATAAGAGAATCTTAACTGCTCAGAGGATACCCATTGAAAGGCATTAGGACTGCAGAGGACAGGTCTACCTCCCATTGAAAATACCTGTCCTCCATGACCCCAATGATTTTCAATGGGAGTCCTCCAAGTGGCTAAGATTTTCTTATGCATGTATGTATCTTTGAAGATATCTCCTCCAAAATGAAAAGAAAGAAAGAAAAATATATATTGCCAGAATTGGGAGGATCAGCTGAGTTCAGTTATGTACTTTTTGGGACTGAAAAGGCTCAAAGTCTGCAAAGCAAACATCCTGGGCAACATTCAGCAAATGGGGCTAAAGAGAATCCCTTCAGCTGCGCACAAAATGTCGGGCACAAGCTGAGGGTGAAACTGACCAGAAAGCAAAACGATCAGGTTGGAAACACTCTCTTTGCTCCTATGACACTTTGGAAAGTATACCAAAAGCAGCCTCTGGATGTCTTATTTTGGTTGTGCAGAATGAAAAGTGGCAGTCGTCTCTTTTTAAGAAGTCCCAACGTCATCTTATTTTCAAAGTGCAGAGTGAAAAGAGGAAGTTGCCTCTTTTTAAGACTTCCCACACGTGTCTTTTTTGTTCTGTGTGGAACAAACCTTCATCTGGGTTGTGTTCAGTATAGTGGTAGTAGCAATTACCATAAATACAATATGTTGTTTTCAAATACTTCATTGAACGGTTCCTTTTTAGCTTTTTCTGTCTTAAGGCTCTGTGAATGGGAAAGAAATTTTGTTTCCCTATGACAGTGGTGGCGAACCTTTGGCACTCCAGATGTTATGGACTACAATTCCCATCAGCCCTTGCCAGCATGGTCAATTGGCCATGCTGGCAAGGGTTGATGGGAATTGTAGTCCATAACATCTGGAGTGCCAAAGGTTCGCCACCACGGCCCTATGATGACAGTATGAAATGTCTTCATAAGATTACAGGGCAGCTAAATGCTTTAATTCCACCTCTTTGAAATAAATATCCCCTGCTTCCTGTTAAAAGGGACATTAAGACCTCTTGTGACCCCAAGGAAATTTGTCACAACATTAGTTACCATTGTCATCAGTGGCAAGCCAATTTGACAGCAATCTATTATGTTCTACTTGCATATGCTTGCACATTTTTTATTAGGAAAGATGAGGGATGTCAAGACTGAATTGGCCTCTGGTTGTCTGTAGAGGTGACACAGTTTTGCAAGTATCCAAATGCCTCTTCCAGAAAACAAGGTGGCTGCAGGTACAATTGAAGGTTAAAAGGCAATTTGTATGCTGAAGAGGTTAGCAATATGTCATAGTCACCTTGCATGTCAGCCACTGCACTATTTGTGGAGTAGGAACAACATGACAAAATACAAGCAATTGTTCAACATAACATTTCCATCCCTGCATATTTAGATGTTTTCCTAATGGAAATCAAAGTCTTCCTTTGGGAACTAAATTTGGGAACCACTGGAGTTTCGATTTATCAAGCGCAGAACAGAGATAAATGTGGAGCTGAGGTGAAATCAAACCAGAAGCTTTCTGAATGCACTTTGAATTCAAATAGTATGCACAAGTCATTAAGGACTAGTTTATACCTGAGGTGCTGTGAAGGTTCAATATTTCATGGGCAGGATTTTGATCTATGATTTATCAGTCAGCTGACAACATGAAAGCAGAGAGGGGTCCCCCCCCCCCACGCACTCAGAATCAATTGTTCTTCAGATGGATAGATTTGTATTTCTATCCCCTTTCCAGCATTGAAAGCAAGTGGGATATGCCTGTCAACTTGAGTGACCAGCTATGTATGTCATATTAATGTAGGATTTTTTCCCCTTCAGACTTTATTAAATATTGTGATGAGGAAGAGGGCATGGTCACAATTCACATTTCTTGTGGCTTGTTTGGCTTTTCCCTACCTTTAGTTTGTTTCTAGATTCACTTTCTTTTCCTTCTATAAAGGGTCTTGATTATACATTTCAGTCCTCTCATAACACATTCAAGTATCTAAAAAGCTACATTATCTGTATCCTTTATATTTCCTAAGCTTCATTATTTAATTTTTTGTGACTTTCTTCCCCGTGGGAACCAAAAGCAGCTTACATTATTCTCCAGCCCTTCATTTTTACCCTCACAATAACTATGTGAGGTATGTTGGTCTAAGAATATGTGCCTGGCCCAAGGTTACTCATCAATAGGTTTCATGGCAGAATGTGGATTCAAGTGTAGGTCTCTCAGATTCTAATATGACACTGTAACTACAGTGTGTGAACACCTCAGATTGAAGTACTTTTGATTTTTTGTGGCACTTCCAAGCAAGAATTGTAGCCTGATATTCACCCTTGTTTTTAATCTAAACAACTCTGGTAACAGTGATTTCTCAGCTAAAGTATTATCAGTATATATTTTATCTATGAGATAGACAAGAGCAGTAAACAGACATGTCCTTGCTGGTTCCAAAAGCAAACTTTATTTTGAAAACAAACAAACAAACAAAATTTTAGAGTTTATCATATACCAGTACTGTTACTATTGATTTCCTCTCTGAATGACAAAGGAGATGTGATATAGCTTACACCTAGATGAATACTAAATATTTTGGCGAGGAAGAAAATAACCTGACTTTCAAAGCCATGCCAGCTAGAGGGAGACTTTTTTTCCTCCAACTTAACTTCTTGAAAAGATGTTAGACAACATTCTGAGATCTATTTTGTTGAAAGTCAATCAGAAACTTGTTTGTGTCTATTGAGACTGGTGAAATGGACAGCTTGATATAGCCATGCATGTAATGTTTTTAATGAATCTTTACTACTGAGGGAGAAAGAAAAAAAGACACATTTACCAAGTTTTGACTAGACTGTGCTAGCATCCATTTTACTGCCATTTACTTAGGGAAGACAAAACCAGAGGTCTTTTCTCTCACCAATGTTACCAGAATGAGAACACTAGCCTGGATTACAACTTAACCTTCTCATGACATGGACAGCCTATTTTAATTGGAGGTGGGGAAGTAGAGCAGTGGCTGGGAATAGTGCCAACACACCACTCCCAAAGGGAATTGGTGGCATGGGCATCAGCAGAGAGAGAGAAAACACCTCTTCCAGGTTAGCCTATTCCCTAAATAGACTTCCCTGTGCATTCTGCATAGGAAAGTCTGCGCCACTGAAAGGGGATGTTCCTGGGCTGAAAAGTCCACTGGAAGCTGACTAAAGTTGCCTCCTCCCTTGGGAAAACCCCTGCAATCCCCCTCCCCCACCTCCCGAGCTAGCAAAGGCCTGAACAGCGTAGCAACAGCATGTGACCTGATTTCCATGTTCGGTCGCTGTGCTGAAACTGCTCCCCTGCACCAGTCTAAGTGTCTAAATGCAGGTGTCCGTGGCAGTTGGCATAATAGTGCAATGAATGCTGGCACCAGATCAGGGATCATGTCACCTCTGGTGTGACTTCAGCCCCTCTCCCCCACTTCGATCGCATAATTAGAAGCCTCTAATTGAGGTCTTTTGCAGCATTTCTGCCATTTGCTGCAAATAGTTGTTCTTGGTCCAGGTGCATTCAGGCAGGAAACAATACTGAGAATCATGTTACCACATAACAACCTGCAACAAATCTAGATCAGCTTTGGTCATTGAAATAACTGTCTACAGTTAACTGTCTGAGCTATCAGTAGATAATGTTGTTGCCATTCTAAATAGGGAAAGTATCCTGGAAAGAAATATTTTTGACACCTTGATCACTGGAATTTCTTATAGGCTGCATTCTGAGCCTCACTGTTTAAACAGTCGACAGACAGACAGACAGACAGACAGACAGACAGACAGACAGACAGACAGACAGACAGACAGACAGACAGACAGACAGACAGACAGACAGACAGAGACTAATTATAAATGACATATTACAGAATACCTAATTCAGGCAGGAAATCCACTGTTCAGAACACCAGTGAAAAATATACAATTAAGTGTTATTTCTGTTCAAGGGCTTTTTCTTGGTTCTATTCATCTTTAAGTTCAAAGACTGCAATTTGATTTGACCTTCAATTATATGTTCTAATAGTACTGAATTAGCATCAACTAGCAATAAAGCCCATTGAATGAAGAAATTCAGCGGGTATGTTAAGGGCACCCACTAATCCCTCCTGACTTTCTTCTCTCTTTTGCCCCCCATCCCAGCTGCATCTCTCCCCCCCCCAGGCTACTCCTCACTTTCCATCTGGCCCAACACCTGAGGACCATTGTGTGTGCCAGTGCCTTCACTTTCTTTCAAGGGTCTTCAGCTCTGTTGTCCCTGTTCCCTCACAGTAATTCAGGCAAAAAACTTTGCAGCACACCCCGTACCCTGTTGCAGTGCCTCGCCTTTTGGGCTGGTGCAGTGGACTCATTGCGAGCTGCTTTTGAGCTGCCATTCTTCCTGTTCACCACAGGCCTGCTGCTCCTAACTGTGGCCTCTGCTTGTCGGCCCAGCTCCTCCTGATCCCACTGGTCATAGCAGCAAGTTTTGGGTGCTAGTTCTCCAGGTTGTGGGAGTGGGGCTGGTGGAGGCTAATGGTCTTGCTCTATGGCCATCACGAGACATTGGTCAATCATTATGCAGGACTCACTTCCAGCCAAGAATCACACATGACTTGGCTGGAAGTAAGTCCTGTATGGTGATTGGTTAGAGGTTCATCATCATTATTATGTGTTCCAACCTTACTCAAGGATGTTATTATTATTAATGTTTATTAGAAGGTTTTCTGTGCACTGAAAAAAAAGTAATTTTGCAATATTGGAGCTATCTTTTGAACATGAGATTTTGTTGTTTTTTTCTGGTCATTCCTTATAACAGTACTTCAAAATATGAATGGTGGAACTGCATTTTTGAATTGAAGTCAAAGTATTTATACTAAACAGCAAGCAAGAATTCTAATAAATGAGACTATAATACAGGAGATTGATGTAGCAAAAGGGACACAACACAGTTGCCCAATGTCACTTATTTATTTATTTATTCTAGGAATGGAGATATTAGCTACAAAAATTGGGCAAAATAAGATAATTTTCAGAATAAAAATTGACCAAAGAGTATAAAAGGGGTATAAAGTATATAGTATAAAGTAAATATTATAAAGAAGAGTATAAAATGAGAAGCTAGGCAGATGATGTTGTAGTATCAGTTATGAAACCAAAATGTCTTTGATTTGCAGAATGGAACACACATATAGATTTGGAATCTTCTCTGGATATAAAATGACTAAAATAAGACTGAAGTAATGTCGACATCAGCAACAAAACATAAGAAGAAATAGAAGACAATAACAGAATGTGATATAACCAGAAGTTATAATGACCCTTTCTACACAATTAATTTAAAACATTTTGAGGCAGGAAATAAAATGCTTCCTTCATGGAGTTCCACATTTTTATCCCCCAAATGTTTTATTTCCAGCCTCAAAACATTTTAAATGAACCCCTTGAAATGATTCTTGAGACTGAAATGTTTTGAATACATATTCAGTTGTTGTGCACGAATGGTCCCGGTTGCGGTGAGAAAGACGGTGCTGCGGAGCACCGTCGCCCAGTCGAGCTACCGTCTCTGCAGCTGTCTGGCGCATTGCCTAGGCCAGGGGACACGCCCCCCTGCCCTGCGTGACCAGTCCGGCATCACAGGACAGGGGGGCATGTCCCCAGACCTCGGAGATGCACTGGACGACCGCAGAGACCGTAGGTCAACCGGTCACAGGAGGGAGAGATGGCACCTTCTAGCCACTGCCGTTCGCACAGCAGTGGCTGGAAGGCGCCATTTTCCGTAAACCTAGCTCGGGAAGCGAGGTCGGAAAATGGTGGCTTCGCGCCGCACAGCCTGGAAAACTCACAACAACCAGTTGATTCTGGCCATGAAAGCCTTGTGGGTTTCCTTGGATAACACTACAGTCCTCCTGAGGTTTTCCCCACACATTCAATTTGGATGAAAAACCATGAAGTAAGCCCAATGAAAGAAGGGATCGTCCATCAAAATAATCAGACTGTATTATAAAAATGGAACAACAAAAGAAACGATAATAAAACAAAAACATATGAAACAACTTTTAAAAAACAAAATAGTTCCTTTTGCAATGGATAACAGAAATGAAATAAATTAAAGAAACTCTCATTCACAACCCTAGCATTTATTGCGTGTGCAACTGAGAAGAGAGAAATACCCCCCAGACTAATTTTGGCTCAGAAAACAGCATGGGGGCAAGGCAGGAGCCATTCATCCTCCATGCTGATGTTCTGATCTGAATAAGGTCCCCAGAGAGTTTTAAATTAATATTCCCTACAGCTGTTATGGGGCTGCAGAGAAAGAAAGTTGCGTATAGGAGACTGTAATTAGCCATAATTCTCAGTTGTTCTACTACATTCTTATAGGATGTACCATCAATTTTTCTTGCATCAATAAAAGGAGCCCAGCATTTCAGTAAGAAAAAAAAAACGCACTCAATTCTTACAGAAAACATTGTTTTAAAGGCAACCTGTGAATATTATGTACACTTCAGTTTCATTGTTTTTGTCAGTGTTCTCAAAGGAGTCTTAGAGCCTAAGGGATATTGTATAGCTGCACCTGCTCACATTTTTGATTCTGTGTCACCAGCAGTCCCTGTGCCTTTAGGCTTAGCTTCTCTGAGTGCCACTGTGGTGCATGTAAGATAGAAAGGAAATTTGTGTTTTGAAGCTAAATTGGTGTTAAATTTTACTCCCTCTTTTCCCTTGTCATCTTTTTACAAATGAATTCCCCAGAAACCCCTCCCGGCCTCTCTCATTTACTTTCCATCTTGCATGTTTAGCATTTAAATGTTACCATCACTAGTATGGCTGAAAGGATTCTCATCCAAAGGCCCTTATTGGAAACAATAATCGTTTTATGGTGCTTTCCACCTGAGCCAGAATCATATCACCACTGTTTTCTATCTCTGCCCACCTGCAAAGAGGTGACCAAAGAGTGTCCGTATGACTGGCAGGCACCACAAATGTGCTGTAATAGTCTGACCTTCGCCTGATCATCAAAGCAACATTACAGTTGAGGTTCCATGTCTACGCTGTATACGCTGCTGAATGTTCATATGCGTTGAGTCATATGGGCTAATACAGTTTAGTTTGAACTAATGGATCATGCAAAACAAGAACAGTTTTAATACCCTCTATCTAATTAGTAAAAAAATGCCCTCCCCTTACACAAACCCTCAGAAATTCCCCATAGGCTACAATGGAGCTCAGTCAATTCAAATGGAGAATCTGGGGAATTTGGGAAAATTTCAGTCTGAAAGGGGACATTTTTCAAGGTAGAGGCACCAAACTTGCAGGGTGGCTTCAGGAGACCCTCCTGATAAGTGCACCCTGATTTGGTGAAGTTTGATTCATGGGGTCCAATTCTATGGGTTGCTCCATCTCCCATTAGGAACAATTGGACTTATGGCAATGATGTTGATTGGCTGTTTTTTGTAAGCCCCTTTGACTTTCCTTACAGGAGAGTCCTTCTCCTCTTCTTCTTTCTTGCATACTAAATTTTTTTAATATTGCTAACAATCCATTTATGAATGGACTACTTACCCCACAGCTGTTTGCATTGCTGCTGTTTTTCCCATGGTTTGTTGTTAGCACAGGGATTTTCATCCTGCAAAATGTTTCTAAGGCCGCTTCCGCACAGAGGCAGAAGCGACCGGGTCGGCATAGTCGATGCCGACCCAACGCCGCTGGGACCGTTCGCATGAAAGAACCGGGAAGACGGTGCCACTGGGCACTGTCGCCCAGTGGACTTACCTGGTCTCCGGCCCTCTGGTGTGTCGCCGGGGCCTGGGGACACGCCTCCCCTGCCCTGTGCACCTGCTTCAGCATCGCAGGTCAGGGGGGCGTGTCCCCAGGCCCCGGTGATGCACCGGAGGGCCGGAGACCAGGTAAGTGAAGGGAGGGAGTGGGGGGGGAAGGCGCCTTGGAGCCGCTGCTGTTCGCATGGCAGCGGCTCCAAGCTGGCATTTCCCAACAACCTCACTCCTCGAGCGAGGTTGGGAAATGCCGGCTTTGCGCCGGTCGGGCGGCGCGAGGGCGGCGCGAGGGCGGCGCGGCTCCGCAGCAGCTGCGCCTCCTGTGCGAATGGCGGCCTGGGGACGGCATTTTTGCTGTCCCCAGGCCGCCATATTCCGCCCGTGCAGAAACGGCCAGAGATAATCCACCATTTTGCCCAACTACTGCTTCCTCATTGTTTCCATGCAACCTTTATTTAAGAAGGTTGCCTGATGCCTTTTTTCTGCTTTCCCTGGTCTATTGTTAGTTTGTTAGACCATGCCAATTTCAATTGTTCCAGCAATAGACCTTCAGCCTGAAAATTAAAAAAAGAAAAGAAAGTGCTTCTAACCCTTTAGAAATGGTGGCCTGAAGAGTGGGAAGAACTGCTGAGGGGTACGAGGGAAAACAAAAGGGAGAAAACCCAAAGAAAGCTAAATTCATGCTAATCTCCTTCTCTTTCCCTAAGAAGGGAGAGGGAAAGTTGCACTTTCAACGTTTTCAGATTATCTGCTTTGAAGGTGAGGTGACTGTCAAGGGAGAAAAATGTGCTTAACTGAGAATCAAACTCGAAGAGAATGTACACTATATTTGAAGGAGGCCACAAATGTGTAATGGCCTTAGTTTAGTATGTTGTGGAAAGGGAAGTAAGGCTTTCAGTTCTGCCTTGGGAAATTGCTGGAGATTTGCAGATAGTGTCTTGGAATGGCAGAGTTTCAGGAAAAAACTCAGAGGAAGTGTGGACCCACAGGGGCCATCCTCTGAAGCTGCAATCCTCTGAAGCTGCAATTTCCTCTGGGGGAACTGACCCCTGTGGTCTTGGGTTGTCAGGTGAGTGATGGCAATTAATAGGAGTATTTGGGGGACAGGGACTTTGAAAGTCACATCACATGATATCATAATGTTGCTTCCAATTGAGTTCCTGAAAGTGACATTACAATACTCTAGTAATTCTTCAATATAGTAAAACCACTGAAATGTGGGAACTTTCTAGTGCATCATGATGTCACTTTCTGACTAATCAGCTAGCAGTGATGCCACATGTTACCTCCCATTTTTGTTCCCACTGAAGCTAAGAGCCTTGGTGGAGCTTGGAGCCTTGGGTGGGAGATTACCCATTGACTCTGGCAAAAGGCATCTCTGCTGTAGTCTGTAGCAATTACTGTAATAATTTTAAGAGAATTATAGGACCTATCTTTAGATAGTTAACCCTAGTGTTCAGAAAAGTTCAGAGTCAAAATGGAAGTTTAGTTTCAAAGTTAAGGCAGTAAGGTTATCATTCACAGATAACATATCAATATGTACATACTTGGGGGCTTTCTGCATATGCAGAACAATGTGACTTTATAAATTAAACAAAAGCAGTTTCATCTGGCAATAACTCAAATTGAGTCTCCTGATGGGATGCCCATAGGTCTGCTGTCTCATCACCAGGAAAGAAGAGAAGGGGTGAATATTGGTCCCTTACACCGATAGGTGTTTCTTGTATGATCTGTTAAGAAATGGTTGAAGCAGCAGTAATTTGAGAGCAGATGCTATCAAAGCAAAATTATTCTAACTAAAAGAGCAATGAGCAAATGTTCTTCATTTCAGTTCTTTTCACATTTGATTCTCTGCTTTTCCTTTTTGGCTTGGCAGAGTCATCTGCAATGTGTATGGTGGTTGTAGGGATTTTATAGACAGGTTAGACAGTACTCATGCACAATGTATGTACCAGGTGTCATATGTATATGACACTGATTTATTGATGCACAAATAAAAGTGAAATAGGTGACTTAGCCCCATTGTCTGTATGTGCATTTGTCCCGGGGGCACTCCACTTTGGAGCAAATGGCACAAGAACTGGGTTTTGCACCAGAAATCAGCATAAGTCCCCCTGGGGGGCAGAGTCTCATCAATGTGTGGGTGTACTGTGTGAGGTGGTTTATTTGGGGGTGCAGAAGGCAAACAACAGCTCTCATTCCTAATTAAAATCTTCACTGCAATACAAGCCTCTTTGTGACAACCCAAATAGAAACTCATAGTGCTGGAACCTGTGTCTGGGTGACGCCACTGTATGTCTTCTTGCAAAGGACAGTCTAATGTGTGATGTGAAGTGATCCAAAAATTGTATTGGGGTGCAGCCAGGTCTGTGTTTGTGTGTGCATTTGTCTTGGGGAGTACCCCACTTCATAGCAACTGGAACAAGAACTAGGTTTTGGTCCAAGAACCAGCATATGTCCTCTTGAAGTCCCTGGAATCAGGAAGTGTAGGATGCGTGATGGTTCAAATCTTATTTTGGGGTACAGAGCTTTTATATTGTCCTCAAGGTTCAAGTACTTGGAAATGCAAATAAGGAACTGGGAAATGGGAACCAACCTAAGCCTCATGGCCAAAGCCTGAAAACAAACTTTCAGGCCTATGAATGGTTCCTTTTGATTTACTCCTTTTGCTTTAACTGCTTTTAAATCTTGATTCAACATTGTTTTGAAGTGAAGCACCAGGCCTTATTCTTGGATCATGAGAACATTTGCTGAAGAAACTGAAGGCTGTGTTCTTGGCAATGATTGTCCTAATAGCTCTTTAATCATAGAATGTCTTCATGTGCCTTGGCAGCAAAGAAAATAAGACCCAACTTGGTTGCTAAGGCAGCAATCTTTTAGAGATGATTCTTGATTGTTCTGTTTTATTGCTGTATTGCTGTATATTTTACCAAACATTGCTCTATATTTTAGCCAAAGCTGTATATTTTAATTTATGTACACTTAGAATTTGATATAATTGCTGATGTGTTTGAAATGGCCCATGGCTATATACAAATAAATTCAGTCATCAAATAGCTCTTTAAAAAAACACTTCAGTTTTAACTTCTACCAAGTGTTATAAGCTATGGAGTAGGCTTCCTACATAGACTGGTGCTATAGGTTCAGGAAAGTGTATTTAAGGAAAGCTAGGAGCAAATTTAAAAGTAAAAAGAAATCATGTCCTGTATTTGAAGACACAATCTTTTGGGAGGGATATCTGAGGAGCTTGAATAAGTGTTAAGAGATGTTTTAGATGACCTTGGCATTGACTAAAGACTCGTTGTTCTCTGCTTTATCAAGACAGATTTTTTAAAATAGCATGTTAGTTCCTATATCCTTAGCAAATTGGGCCAAGGACACCTTGTGTAGTGAAACCCAAGTAAGTGGAGTCATATTCTCAGATGGTTATTTGAGTTGCATGGCCCTGAGGCTTCCTAAGGCTAAGATGGCTCTGTTTAAAAAGAGAGAAAGAAAAAGAGATAAATTAATGAACCAAAGCCATTTTTCTATTGGGGAAACTAAAGCTTTCATTGTAGACTTATGCTTGGAGTTTGAACGATAGCTAGGAATGTTCTTTAATATTGCATGCTCATGCAGCCATCACTATAGTGATATTAAATGATGCCCCAAAGATATGTAACTACACTGTGCTACAGCTTCTTAGATCACAGATGAGAAAAGAACTTGCTGAACAGTTAGATGAGAAACACAAACCATTTATAATGTTTATTGCCATGTTAATTTAGAAAAATAGTTGTTACTATTTGGTTTTGAGAGAAAAAATTGTTTCTTATAAAATAGATAAAAGTTTTAGCACAGCAGAGGCTAATAACTGGAGAGATAGCAGCTTCTCTCATTTCATCCAGAGCCTCATGTACACCCTAATTTAAATACAGAGATACACCAGCAAATTAACTGAATCAGAAAACACTGCAACTGGAGTTGTATTTATTCATTGGAGCCTCACAAGAAACTACTAGATCAGGGCAACAAATTCCTTGTACTACTTTTTGTAGCTCTAGGGCCGTTTCTGCACGGCCCCCCAGGCGCCCCCACGCCAGCAAGAAATCTGCCGGCGTGGGGGCGGAGGCTGTTCACACGCAAGCGTGCGTGCGGCCTCAGGAGAGGCCGGCGGATTCATTGACAGGCGACTGGCCGCCAAGATGGAGTCGCCTCTGTTCTTCTTCTTTCATCTCACTCTGACCTTGAATACTGTCGTCGGCCTGCTGGCCTCCGAAGCCTTCACCCACGCTGCCCTCTGACCTTCAGGGGTCGGAGGACAGTGAGGAGAGAATGGCTTCCAGAGGCCAGCAGGCCGACGACGGGGACAAGGTGAGTGGGAAAGGGAAGGGAAACAGCGTGTTCCCGGCTGCGCTGTTCGCACCGTTCCTCCGGGAAGACGCTGTTCCCTCAAAAACAACCCTTTAAAGGGTTGTTTTTTAGGGCAGCCTGACGCCGCCCTGAGGGAGGGGAAGGGCAGCCAGGTCGGCGCTGCTGCGTTTCAGCAGTGCCTCCTGTGCGAACGGCGGCCTGGGGCGGCGTTTTTACCGCCCCCAGGCCGCCGTTTTTGGCCCATGCGGAAACGGCCTAACTCTTTACATTTTAAAGAGTATCTAAAGAGAAATGACCAATAGTTCATACATAGAAAATTCCCAGTGGCTAGATACATCAATATGGGAATTTTACACAATTGCTGTATGCAGGTATGACCACTCAACACTGGTACCCTGACCCAGGGAAAAACACTCTTCCATCATAAACGTTTATAACTGACCTTTGCTGTATGTATTTGCGTGAGAGAGAATGATGATGATGATGATGATGATGATGAAGATGAAGAAGAAGAAGAAGAAGAAGATGATGATGATGATGATGATGATGATGATGATGATGATGGAACATGGGGATTATCAGTTTATCCCACTAGCATGAGACTGTGAACTTATGTTTTCTTATCTACAGCCTTGTTTTCTGGTGGCAACATTTACCCTTAAAGGTAAAATAGCCTCCCCCCCTTTTTTCCCCTTACTTGTACAGTGTAAAGAGCTGTCAAGTTGCAGCTGACTTATGGCAAACCAGTAGTGTTTTCATGGCAGGAGACCAACAGAAGTGTTTTTTCCTCGCTATAGTGACCCTGGTTTTCCTGGCAGGTCCTCCATCAAAGTACTAGCCAGGACCAACACTGCTTAGCTCTTGAGATCTGGTGAGATTGGGCTAGCCTGAACCATCCAAGTCAAGACAATGATTTCCTATGGTATTAATGTAAATAAGGTAGGGTAGCAAACTTTATTAGTTCTAAATAAGGAGGATAGCAATCGTTTTTCTCCCTGATCAAATCAAACAGTCAGCTTTCTTTGTCATTGTAGTCTAACATCTTTCATTGGGTTAGCTTTTCCTTATCTTCTTCTGTAACTTGAAGACATGTATGAAACTAGTTGTTTGTGTCTGGACAGAGATATGCTCACTGTAAATACTGGGAAAAGGATACCAGGAAAAAGTCTTATTTTCTTTGTTTGACCCTCTCAGGCTATTTGACCCCCTATGTTTGAAACCCCCCCCCCACTTTCATCTTCTCAGTTCCTTTTTTAATCACTGACTTCTTTCAAACAGAACTTCTGATGCTGTCCTCTTCTTCAGCTCCACTAAGAACTGCCAAACATCAGGGACATAGGTATAGATATTTTATGGGAGGGGTTCTGGGGCGGGGCCTCCTCAAGCCTCGCCCCTGGATTCAGTGCTTATAAAAGCAGCTCTCCAAAGCCAGCGATGGCAGACTCCCCTGCTCTGCCCCCCCACCCCCACCCCCACCAACTGGGCTCCCAGCCAGCAGCTGGCAGCCCTTTCTGCCCTCCCCTCTGGGCAGAGGTGTAGCTAGGAAAAATGGAACCCAGTGAAAAATCTGAGTTTTACACCCCCTTCCCCCCCCCCCCGGACAGCTACTATGATACTGGAATCCACCCCTAATAGCATCATTTTCAATGATATTTAAACTAGAGAGCCTAAATTCTCTTTTTCAATCCACCTTAAAGAGAGAATCTGGGGTCTCCAGTTAAAACAACATTGAAAGTGATGCTGTTTTGGGAAGGATTATCCCCCACCCTGAAACAGCATCACTTTCAATGTTTCAGCTGGGGACCTCAGATTCTTCCTTTAAATCCATGCTGAAGGGGGTGGATTTAGAAGGAGAATCTGGAGAAATTTGGGGTGTGCCTGCTGTCAGGGGTGCAATTGTTAAGAAAGCAGCACCAAACTTTCAGAGTATCTTTAGGAGACTTTTCTAATATTACTTTCCAGGTTTGGTGAAGTTTGGTTCAGGGGGTCCAAAGTTATGGACCCTCAAATGTGTAGCCTCCATCTTCTATTAGCTCCCATTGGAAACAATGGGGGTGAGGGCACCCCCTTTGGGAGTCCATAGTTTTGGACCCCCTGGACCAAACCTCACAAAACCTGCATGGTAAGAGACTTTCCTGATGATACCACCCAGGTTTGGTGAAGTTTGGTTCATGGGGGCCAAAGTTATGGACCCTCAAAGGTGTAACTCCATCTTTCATTAGCTCCTATTGGAAACAATGGGGGATGGGGCACCCACTTTGGGAGCCCATAACTTTGTACCCCCTGAACCAAACATCACCAAACCTGGGTATAATCATCAGGAGAGTCTCCCAAAACATCCCTGAAATTTTGGTGCTGCTAGTTTAAAAACTGCACCCCCTGCAGGCCAAAAACCAAACCAAACCACTAAAAATACAAAAAAACACAAACAGGGGGACAGAGCTTTGTACATGCAATGGGGGGGGGTTGAACCTGAGAAACCCCCCCTTACCTACATCCTTGCCAAACATTAACACTTCATGAATGACTCACAATCTACTCCCAACTTATTATTTTTTGATCTTCCCTAACTGGGCTAAGAATGGCTGTTATTGTCTTTCATCTAAGTAAAGCTCACTGTTTTTGAGGCCTTTAGTTCATCAGTTCTAAAGGCCAATAAATGTGGTTGCATTAATCATTAATTGACCAGTCATAAGTTCAGCCAATCACAATGATGCATTTTGAATCCTTTTGTATTGTATAAATATGAGAGATTCACTGAAAACCTTTAAGAGAACATCTTTCTCTTTCGTAATCATAACTAGGCATCAGCTCGTCAGCTTTATAGATGTAGTTCTCTCACAGAATCACTTCACATTCACGTTTTTTTAATTAAACACTGCCTTATGTACACAGAAATATTATTTACAATCTTCATATACATTTGTCAACTTACCACACAAGATTTTAGTTATTTTAGTTATTTAGTTAGTCCTCAATATGTATGAGAAATGTTAAACTGCTTATCTGAGAACATGTTTTGTGCAACTGAAAAGCTTCCACACAAGTAAAAAGACAGTTTAGTAATAATATGACATATTTTGTATGTTTTTTTGTTTCTGAGCCAATATGGCAACAACAGTCTGAATCCTGAATATCAATCCCATTCATTTATGATTCTTTTTCACATCTAGAAATACAGAAAAAAAATAATTTCACATGCTTTCAACCGAATGGCTATGTTGAGTGAATAAAATAAAGAATATTTTGTGTAAAAATAAATGCCTTCAAAGGGAGGGGTCAGCCTAATGAAAAGGTGGGTGGTAGAGTGGTGGCTGAGGATAGCGCTGCCTATCCACACAGCTTCCAATGGGGTTTCAGGAGGCATAGGAAGGAAGAAAAATGACTGCCAGAAAAATCCCATAGGAAATATCGACTTATGCCACACTTTTTGGTGGTGTAAGTCGGCTTCCAGCGTAAGGGGGATTCCCAGACTGAAAGTCTTTTAGGAACCTCTGGAATACCCTCAGAACACTGGAGCAGTATCCTGCGGTGAAGGAACAACAGCCACTTCCTGGTTCTTGCACCATGGCACCCAGCTGCTAGCGTGAATCTTGAGCCCTGTTGGGAAGGGTGGAATATAAGTCGAAAAATAAATATAAATAAATAAATAAATCTCTTTGTGCTGGTATCCATGCCACTTTGAACAGTGCTGGTGTCATACACACACACACACACACACACACGCACAAAGCTTAGATCCAACAAATCTCTACAAAAAGCTGTAACAAAAGTTGATATTAATTACTGTTATTCTTACAATGGGATTGTTTTTTTAAAAAATCACTTTTAAAATTACTTTTAATATAAAATTGTTTTTTTTAATTTACCTCTTTCACTATTTGTTTCTCTCCCCCAAATCTTTGTATATAAAACGGTCAGTGCAAAAAGAAATAATGAATACATGTAGTCTCTTCATTTCTATGCAGAGCAGAGGAAGGAAAGCAAGCTCTTGTCCTTGACTTAACATTCACAGAAAATCAACCTACTGAAAGATAAATATGAAAAAAGTATCAGCACGTGTAATGTAATGATGGATTTCTGTTTAACAGTTTATAGTTTAAAATTAGAAGTCTCTTTTAAAATAAAACCAAAAGAGACAGCCCTTGTTTACTACCATAGTGTTCATATAAAGATGAAAATATTTCCTGAAACTCAAAACTTCATACAACCACCTTTGAAGAAATTATAAGATGGGAACATGTGAAACTGTCAAAAGTGACAATAATAATGCATTTATAATTAGCGAAAGTAACATATGTAGTTTTTAATATACTCTGGGGGTTGTATTCACCTGAAAGTTCAGATTCTCAAATTTCTTGATGCAAACAAAACATCAGATCAAAATCGCATAAAAATCAGATTGTTATATACCATCGCTTGAGTATCCAAGGTGTATTTAGCTTTCTTTTACTTCATTTATTTTGTTTTTTTATATTTATGGAAGCAAGATTATTCCTCCAGTAAATAAAAGTGAATGGAAAACAAATACTGAAAAGATTAAACTAGGGGAAGGAGTCCATTATCTTTAATCTCCCACTGTCTTGCTGAGCTTTGTTTGTCTTTTTTGGCCTGTTGCTTTGTTTCCTCTTTTTTAAGGCTTCTTGCATTAACTAGTTTTGATCTCTTTTTCCCTTTCTAAAAAAAGCTTCTGAATTGGTAATAAAGGGAGCAGGCATTTAAAGCATAAGAAATTCCAAATCAAGCTTGTATCCTAACACGCTTTTCATATTTACCATTGTACTCCATGATTTACTGTACTATGATTTACCTCCACTGATTTTCAGGAGTCCCTCTGCTTAGGACTTCTTTTGGAGCTCTTTTCAACTGTATTTACATAAATCTGATTTTTGTAGTGGTGTCTAAATTGGCACACATTTTATAAACATCAGCCAACTGCTTTTTGTATAATGTACATCATATAATGTAATGATATTAAATGGTACCCCTACCTAAGTGCTAATCTATCATCATCAACTCTTTATTTTTTAACCCTTTTAAAGAAAACTACTAATGGAGTAAATGAAGATATTTATCCCTTTGATGTTAATTGTATTCTGTAGGCACCTTAGTTCAGTTGCCTCCAAAAAACACATTCAAGAAGCTTTTGATGTGCTTGGAGTTCTTGGTATGTAGCTTAGGCCTTTACAATTCAGTTTAGTGTTGGGAACAGCTCCAAGAATTGTATAAGTATTGACTGCATCCAAGCTTTGTGCACTCTTGGTTCAGGAATGAATACTTAAAAAGACAAACAAGTCATTTTTTTGTTGGTTTGTAAAAATCTGTCTCAAGCTTACAATGAAAAGAGTTCAGTAAAATGTTGTAAATAAATCAGCCATCAAATGAAGTGAAGCGAGTGTAGTGAAACTTCCATGTTTTCAGGAACTTATTACACCCAATGAAGCATGCTGGATGGGTTGGAGGCAAGTTGTCTCTCTTTTTCCTGTCTGTCTCATGAGATTGTTATAGGATAGACTGGGCAAAAGAGCTACATTAGCACTGTCAGCTTATTTCTTCACACAATTCATGATTGAATTTATGGAACTTTGCTACCACCAGGGAAGTTATCATGGCCAGCCATATCAGAGTAGATGTTTTTTTAAAAGGGATGAAACAACTTCTTGGAGGACATGGTCCATCAATATCTATTCCCCACAGTGGTTCAGTGAAATTCCTCTCATATTCAGAGGATATGAACCTCTGAATCACCTAGTTTTTTTGGTGGGGAGAAGGGCAACAATATGTGAGGGCTTCTAAAATGTTCTGTGCCCCATCTGATTACTGGCCTATATGAGAGATACAGCATATTGGATCTAAGGAGGAGCTAAACATTTCTTATAGTTCCATAGCAAAATTGGCTAGCCTCTAGGAAAATGGGTAGAGTATGATACTGTTGCCTACAAAGTATATATAAAGTTAATACAGTTTTTTAACATTTTTTCTTCTAAGGATTAAGGATTGAGCACTGATCTCTTGCAAAACACCATTGCAAGGAGAGTTTTTTTAAAAGGAGTAATGCTGGATGATCTGCTCAGAATCTATAAAACCTTTTTTTCATGGAAGAAATCAATTATTCATTCGAGTACTTGACAATATTCCAACACATTCTTTTAAAATATATATGTGGATCAAAAAAAAACAGACAAGAGATATTGGACTTGGAATACTACAAATATTAGATGCAAATAATTTTTTTTTATAAGTGGAGCTTCAACATAATATATGTAAGCAAGGTGTTACCTTCTGAACCATATTTGAATGATCAGGATTTTAAACTTTTTTTTGGTGCGTTGGGTTTTACATATTATCATTTAATGAGACTTTAAGAACTTATTTGCATAATCCTCTGCAAGCAAAAATAATATTCTGTAATTGAAAAGGAGCCATCAGCATTCCTTTTTCACAGCTTCTGTATTAATTCAGCTTCAAAAGAGGGATGTTTATGACACCTGAAGATAAGAAAATACAAAATACAGTTGTTAATCACTGTGTAATTACAGAAAGCTCTTTTTTCTTTAAAGTCCACAGCACACAAATAGCTTCTGTGTTTGTTTCCACATTCAGCCTCTCTTTTTAATATTCTTTTGTTTTAACCTTTGCAAAAGAAAGTTACAATAACTTATCCTGCAACCTGAGACAATGAAAGGGAATTCCATTATAAGTTTTAAAAAGAGAGTGCAGAAGCCTCACTGGCAATGAATCTGGTTTCAATGATATGAGATTTCCCCGGGCAGATATTTCACTGCATCCCACATGTGCTGTTCAAATAGATTGGAGAAGGGCTTGGGTCTCGAGTGGTAAAGCATATGTTTTATGTACCAGGTTCCAAGTTCATTCTCTGAAATCTCTCAGTTAAAAGGATTAGGTGAAGGTATGAACTGCAAGCCATCAGAGTAACTGCAAGCCCATCAGAGTAAAATAGTGCAACTAGTGAGCTTATTTAGGTTAAAGGCAGATTTAAATGTTCTACATGAATGCAGTGCTATGCATCTGGTTTGTAAATGCTCTTTGGGCATCCCATTTAATTGTTTGGGTGTGGCTTTTTTGATGCAGGTGGATTGATGGTGCACATCTATGTCCTGTATAGCAACAAGAGATTTATCATTTTAGAGATTATTTGGGAAAATCTGATATTTTTAGTTGCTTTGATGTGAAAAAATCTACTGTTGTAACGCTTGATTATTTGGATGATGCCAAGATTATGATAATACTTATATTTAAAATAACCTGTAATGCAATTTAAGAGTAGGCGACGAGGAGGACACCGTGAATGGGGCGGAGACGGGAGACAGTGTCTTCCCGGTGGCGCGGTTCGCGGTTCGCACCGCGCCGCAGGGAAGACGCTCCCTCCCCAACAACAACCCTTTAAAGGGTTGTTGTTTAGGGCGACTTGACGCCGCCCTGGGGCCGTCATAAATGGAGCGCGTGCAAGGAAACGGGCCTTGACAGCAACTTTTTTTGTCCCACATAGTGCTACGACAAAAAAAAAGAAACTGTCTATTGTCCAGAAAGCAGTTATTTTTCCCACGCACCCCATTAGCTCTCACTTCCTTTTTAGCTACAGCTCACATCCACCATTTTCTCTTGCTTGTGATTTTGCTGCCCACTATTTGGTAAAGCTACTGAGAACTCACTCACCAGCCATTTCCCTGTAATAAGTACATGTATAAAGTTAGTTTTGACAGCCAATTCAATGCACATGTCATTTTTCCTATTTTGTGTTTTGTTTTGAGGGAGGTGTCTTTGAAGTTATGATGATATGATACAAGAATCTGCAATACGCACATATTTCAAGTCATCGCAGCTTCAAAGACACCTCCTTCAAAACACTTGAGAACCAATGTAGTGTAGTGGCTAAAAGCAGGTGGACTCTAATCTACAGAACTGAGTTTGATTCCCCACTCTTCCACTTGAGCAGCAGATTCTAATCTGGTGAACTGGATTTGGTTCCCCATTCCTACATTATAGGTGGGTGACATGGGGTGTCTGTTGTGAAAAGAGGAAGGGAAAAGAGTTTGCAAGTCCCTTTGAGTCTCCTTATAGGAAAGAAAGGGGGGGTGTATAAATCCAAAACTCTTCTTCTATTTGTTGACACAACAAAGCACCCTTATTTGCATGAGTTTCATTGAGAGTAAAATTGATGGTAAAATCAATGGATTTGATACGTGTTTATGTACGTAGCACCTATCTTTGATTCCCTGATCTCATGAATGCTGTCATTGAATGCAGTGATTCTCATTTAACATTCTGAGCTGGAGAACTCAAGGAAGAGGTTGTAAAACAACTGAGTTATTACAAGCAGGACAAATTGTTGTTCCCAACTAAATAATTGCCAACTTTAATACTGTCAAGAGCCTCATGGTCCAGAATGGTAAGGTGCAGTACTACAGTCAAAGCTCTGTTCATGACCTGAGTTAGATCCCGATTGAAGTTAACTTCAGGTAGCTGATTCAAAGTTGACTCATCCTTCCATATTTCACAACCATCCATCTTGTTGAGGTAAAGTATAGATGTTGGGGAAGGCAATGGCAAACCACCCCATAAACATAGTCTGCCTGGTAAACGAGGTGATGTGACATCACCCCATGGGTGAGTAGTGACCTGATGCCTGCACAAGGAGATCATCTTTGCCTTTTTTCATATCATCACTAATTAAAGGATATGAGTTCTCTAGGCATGGATGGTTTATCTGACCTAAAGCCAGAGGTTTGACAAAAGGCTTTCAATGTGCTGATTGTTTTTGTCAAGCACATGCATGGTCTGTTACCTGATTTCAGAGGTTAGGCCAATCCATAGAAAATAATGACCCTTTAAAATGTAAAGGGGAGGAAGACCCTGCCAAAAACAGTTTGGCAGATCAGATTCTGTTTTCTCTCCCTCTTGGCTCCTGGCACCCAAATTAGAAAATTCTGAGGAATAAATTTGCTTCATTTGTGAAATTTGGGAGAGTTTTAGGAAATTTTGGATATTTCTAATCTGACTCAAAACAGCTTATAGTTTATTTTTGGCTCAAGCTTATCTACATAACCATGGTACTAATATGATTTATTCCAATAGTATACGAGTACCCTTATTAAGGTGGGAATAAGTTGGGTTGAACATGGTTTCCTAAGCATGTCAAATAGAAGAAGAGTTTGGATGTATATACCCCACATCTTTCTTCTGTAAAGAGACTCAAGGTGGCTTACAAACTCCTTTCCCTTCTTCTCTCCACAACATACACATTGTGAGGTAGGAGGGGATGAGAAAGGTCCAAAGAACTGTGACTAGCTCAATGTCACCCAGCAATCTTCATATGTAGAAATGGGGTTTTCAGAAGCAGCCTTGAGGAGGGCTTGGGGGATTTTCTCAAAAATAATTTGAAAATACATTCTGAGTGTGTATGTGTGCCTTTCTTGACAAAGCCTGAACACTGAAAACATGGGGTCAGACTCAGAGCAACAATTTTTCAGGTACAAGGAGTTCCACCATAGGTTGCAACCTTCTCAACTCCCCCTTCTGCAACAGCCTGATATATTCACTGTAAATCCGCACTTGTGTGAAAGGGATTTGCTCAGGAACAAGATTTTGGAGAGTATTTTGGGGCTGCTATGGGATGGAGAAGACAAGAAAGTCAAGCTTCTTAGTCAGAAGTCCTTGTACCATCTGAAAATCCATGCTGTATCTAACATATTGTTTTTATGCTCCATTTGTTACATAGCCTTTATCTACAATGAATATCAGTTACCATTTAAGAACATAAGAACAAGCCTGCTGGATCAGACCAGAGTACATCTAGTCCAGCACTCTGCTACTCACAGTGGCCCACCAGGTGCCTTTGGGAGCTCACATGCAGGATGTGAAAGCAATGGCCTTCTGCTGCTGTTGCTCCCGAGTACCTGGTCTGCTAAGGCATTTGCAATTTCAGATCAAGGAGGATCAAGATTGGTAGCTATAGCTAGACTTCTCCTCCATCAATCTGTCCAAGCCCCTTTTAAAGCTATCCAGGTTAGTGGCCATCACCACCTCCTGTGGCAGCATATTCCAAACACCAATCACATGTTGTGTGAAGAAAAGTCCTAATTCTTCCCCCCAGCATTTTCAATATATGCCCCCTGGTTCTAGTATTGTGAGAAAGAGAGCAAAATTTCTCTCTGTCAACATTTTCTACCCCATGCATAATTTTATAGACTTCAATCATATCCTCCTCAGATGTTTCAGCATTCACATTCTTGAGCAACTGGATTAAGCAAGAATCTGCAATAAGTGTGATTAGAAAAGGTAGGGGGGATTTTTTGGGGATTAGAAAAAACATTTTTAAGTGAGCAGAATGATAATCAGCTGTCCTTTTTCAGATGCATTTGACTTTCTAATCACCTGCTAGCTAGTGGAGACATGCAAGTGTATGGTAGGCACCAATTAACAAGAGAAGTCCACCAAGGATAATAGAACTGTTGATAGCTGTCTGTGGAACTGTAAACATGAACCAAGATGACAGAACTGACTGGGAACAAGCCAAACTGTTTCATGTGTTTAGTTTTTTCATGGGAGGGTGATTATTAACATGATAAAAGCCATTTTTCTCTACCTATGTGAAATTTCAAAGAATTTTGGGCCATTGCTTTCCACTAGCTTGTTAAAGCTGTACTGTCCAGAAAGGACATACCATTACAACTCAAGCTGAGATCCTCTTTTGTTGTCTGTTACTTTGAACTCAAGATAGATTTGATCTTTTTTTGTGCACAAGGGGCTGAATTCACTCAGATTTTGTGACAGTTTGTGTACAGTTGCTGCTATGCTGCTTTACAGTGTTTGCTTCTTCCCATCACTGGTGAGACCATTCAATTGATCTGTTCCATACTGTAACACTCATTCTTCATCAGTAGACACAACATCCTTTACACCCACACTTAGAGGATTCAAGCAATAAATTATATTAAGGAATAATGATTTCTGTAATTTCACTAATGATATCTGTAGGGTTTTTTTTAAGTGGGAATATGGGCTTCCAGCAGGGTTTCACATATGTGGGCAGCTTGTTCAGAATGTGGCACTATGATTGCATTTCTATATGCTAAGAAGCTGAGAAGTTGTTGCTTGCTAGTACATCAGTGATTCCATTCTGTTTGCCAGATTGCATCTAGAGTGCAGTCCACATTGCTTTGCCCACTGTGAGATGATTGTATAGTATACCTCAGGGCTAGGCATTAATACAGATATTTTGTAATAACTGCATGAAGAAACTTAAAGACATAGCCAGTATGGTTAACTATCATTAAAATACTCAGCTGAAATGGGTGCTATTTTACATAGAAGTGTCAGCTTTCTAAAAAAAAAAAAAATCTTCTCTCATTTTTATTGGGGATAATCTTTCCAGGGATGATGATGATGATGATGATGATGATGATGATGATGATGATGATGATGATGATGATGATGATGATGATTGTTGTAGATTTCACAGCTGCCAGATCTTTAGCTGGTTGTTGGCCTTCATTACAATTCGAGCCTCACCCAGAGGTCTAGGAAGTTGTAATGTATTGGCGTAGTATTCATGCGGATCCAAGCAGGACTGCCTTCTGAAGTTGACAGATGTTAATTTTGTCAATTCAAAGATGTTTCAAGTGCTGCCCTAGTGTTTTTGGGATGGCGCCCAGCGTGGCGATTACCACTGGGACGACTTCAGCTGGTTTGTGCCATAGACACTGAAGCTCACTTTCCAAATTGCAATATCTAGTGACCTTCTCGTGTTCTTTTTCAATGACCCTGCTGTCACCAGGGACTGCTATGTCGATGATGGTCACTTTCTTGTCCTCGATCACATGTCTGGTGATGTCTGGTGTATTGTGTTTCAACACTTTGTCCATTTGGGTTCGAAAGTCCCACAGGATGTTGACCTTCTCATTTTCCATTACTTTCTCTGGACAATGTTCCCACCAGTTATTATTATTAAAAATTAATTTTCTTATGCCGCCCAATCCCCAAAGGGCTCTGAGCGGTGAACAAAGGCCAATAGGCACATTAAAAATACAATAATAAAAAAATAAATATATCAGCATTAAAATTATTTAAAATACAGTACTGTATTTAAAATACAATAGCAGCGGCACATAAAAATGTATTGGTGGCGCCCGACCCCAGACTTGGGAGGGAACTCGGCAAAAAACCAAGGAGAACATAAACAGAATCAAAGAGGGGTATCATAAAAGGTGGCAAATCCACAGCCAGCCTCCCCAAAAGCCCGGTGGAACAATTCAGTCTTACAGGCTCTGCGGAACTCTCCAAGGTCCCACAGATGGAGGAAGAGTGTTCCACCAGGCAGGAGCCATGGCTGTAAATGACCTGACCCGAGTAAAGGCTAGCCATATCATTGAGGGGCAGGGGACTACCAGAAGATTTGCCTCTGCAGAGCACAGAGGCCTACTTGGGACATATGGGGTCAAACGGTCCTGAAGGTATGAGAACCCCAGGCCATGAAGGACCTTAAAGGTCAACACCAACACCTTAAAGATTATCTGGAAGTCTACCGGGAGCCAGTGCAGGCGGCACAATATGGGGGAGATATGATCTCTGATAGAACCACTCATAAGAAGGCGAGCGCCTGCATGCTGGACCAGTTTCAATTTCTGGGTCAGCCACAAGGAAAGGAACATAAATATTTGCCTCCTTTAAAGTGACAACTGCCACTTTAATGGAGAAAAATCCAAAATATTACGTGAACTAGTGCTGTGTAAACTAGTTTTTCCCCCTCCTCCAAATATGTTGCAAGCTCTTAAAAAGAGGCAATCTTCAGTACAATGGCAGTCTACACTCTCTTTCCTAGTGTGTACTTTGCTACAAAAAAGAGAAGACTAGTCCACAAAAAGTATAAATAAAGGGAAAAGGCTAGTTTCTTTTAGAAGGTATGAGCTGTGTCCTTGTTTGTCACCTTTCACTGGGAAAAAAACATAATGATGTGGCTTCATTTTTTATTCCTAGTTCAAAGAATATCAACCATCCATAACTCTGCGTTAGGATATCATTACCTGCACAGGTACAGATTTCAACTTTTTTGCCTCAAAAGGGAAGCAGTGGATCCCAAATCATGCAAAATTTTCAGCATAATTCAGGACACTTTGGCTTTGCTGCCATTTTTTTAAAAAATCCCCTTTCCAGTGGGTCAACCATGCTAGACTGTCAGCTCTGGCCTCCAGGTTCCATGTGGGACTCATAGACCAGGGAAGGTGCAGGGCTCCACTGCAACAGCCTCTGGATTTCAGGTGGGACTCGGAAGTTGGAGTGGGCACAGAGCAGCATCCCCAGTTTGGCTGGGCCAAGCCAAGCTCATAGCTCTACACAGAGCTCCATCACTAGGGCCTCAGTCCCATCCTCCACATGGGACTCAAAGGTCATGACCAATGTAGAGTTCCATTGTCACAGCTTCCAGATTCCATGTGAGACTCAGAGGCAGCCCCACCCCGCCCCTTCAGGTAAGTGAAGGGAGGGAGGAGGAAATGGGGGTAGAGATGGGAGGTGGATAGATCGATAGATACAAACACATGCTACATATATATGAAAGTGACTGAACTTCATATGACTAATAAAGGTCTCTGAATTCTGAATTCTGGCTGAACTAAATGGGTGGTTGCCAATAATATTTTTTCTGCTTTATTTTTAAATTTAAAAGTTGGACATTATTGGCCACAGGCACTGCTAGAGTGATTATATGTGTTAGACAAATATAGATACTTCCCACTTTGTATGAAAGGCAACTTGGAAAGTCAGCAAGACTATGTGCAGATCCAACATTATTTGTTCCAACTGGCACAGAGTCTCCTACCATTCCTAAAAGCTTTTAGTTTCATTGTCATGTCATGTGGAGACTGCCAAATATGAGTCACATTCTCACATTCTGTAGGAGCAGAATTAATGTAAGGCACATGTTTCCATTCTGTTTATATTTACAAAAGTATACTTCTGGGGAGCTGCATTATGATTCTGTGTCATTGCTTTCAGATGCAAGTTTTGGAAGCTGTTTACTTGAGATTTAATAGAAGCTATTGTGTTGATTGGAATTGAGTAGAAAAATTCAACCCAAATATCTCATACAAATTTTGATCAAGCCACAGTCAAGCTCATGCTAGAGGAATGCAGATATCACCTATATTCCACTGCAAGGGTCACACATTTTGTTCACAATTGAAAACCCAGACAACCCTTGGCTGATCTGTTTCCTTCCCAGTTACACAAAAGCTCACTAATCAGATGCAGAGACAGCTAATATATTTTGGCACCTGAAAATGAAAAAATAGCATTTTAAAAAATCTGTAGCACTTTACTGGTTTGCCCATTTGTTAAGTGCCTTGGAGATTCAAACTAAGAGTTCTAGGATCAAGAGCTATGCTGCTCCACTTGGCAAGTCACTGAACTGCCCAAGGAATAATTTTAAAGGGATTTAAGAAGCCTTGAACCCTAGAAAGGTTCCTCCTTTCAACATTGTGTATTGACTCTTACAAGCAGGAAACAGCTACAATGCTCCAGAGAGGACTGAGAATCCCTGGCTAATGACCTTTACTGCTGATCTTCCTACTGTTTTTCTCATCACTGATGATGGTTTCTGTTCTGGCTTCTGGTGTGTGATTCAGAGGTAGAGCTTCCATTGGGACATCTGGGGACAAATGCTCCAGGTGGCTGCCATTCTGTCACATGGGGAGGCAGAAAATCGCCCCCAGACAGTTGCACCCCCATCCCGAGGCAACAGTGCCTTCTGCTGCTGCTCCAGGGCTCTAAAAGCCCCATTGCCACCCTTCCCCACCCCCAACAAGCCCTCTCGGGCTCACCCCACCCCAAGCCTTACCTTTTAATCACCCCTGCCCCAAGCCTCACCTTGCCAGCTCTTCAAATCCAGTCTTCACTTTGCACTCTCCCCACCCCAATACTAACCTGCCAACCCTCCTCATTTTCATACTCACCTACCAACCTTTCCCTCACCTAGCCACACCTTCCAACATTCCCACCACCCAAAGCCTTACTTTTCAACCCTACCCCACCCCAACCCTCCCCTTGCCATCCTACCCCACCCCAACACTAACCTGCTAACCCTACCCACCCTCTGAGGGGGCAGAAAACTTGGGCTCCATTTTTCTTAGCTAAGCCTCTGGTGTGATTTGTCAAGGTCTCATATTCTGATTTTGTGATATCAGACCACTGGTCTCCTTGGCTCTTGATTTATGACTTGTTTTCTGATATTCTGAATTTTGGGTTCCTCTTCTTGATTCGGTCTACCTGCTGTCCATGACCCTCTCTGATACCCGAAACACTGTAGTCTCTTCATTCTGACTAATGGTAGAGACAGTCCTGATCAATCAAACATATTAGAGCTTTAAAAAGTTTTTTTTTCTGGCAATACCATCACAGTAGCTTGGTCATCTTTGTTATGAATACAACCATACTATGGTTGTTTTTGCACAGTAAAAATGCCCTGTGCTATATCAGGGTGTGCAGCTGCCATGGCACTCTTTACACTGCTGTTGACTTTGCACTGCTCCCCGGCTCTCCTCCACTTGCACTGTGAGGTCTTTGGCAATGTCTTCCATGAATCTCCCCCACTCTACTCCCCCCACTCATTTTCACCAATTTAGTTGACTCTGCACAAAACAGGTGCTGGGAATTGGTGCTCTCTGCCCCCCCCCCCATCAAAAATCCCTGCATATGCGAGGCAGTACTCCAAACCTCCCTCATCTAAACTCCTTGTCTATGTAAGGGAATTTCCCCCCTCCCGTTTGCACATGCCTCTTCTCTGCAAGGTTTCTCAAGGTTTTTGCAAGGTTTTACAAAGGTTTCTCCCTCCATGTTTTTAATTCCGCTGCAGGGGTGGGGATGGCGCCCGTTCATTGGAGGGGTGGGCCAGAGCGGTGAGGAAGGAAAATGGCCTTGTTCTGCTGCCAAGGAGGTTTCTTGGCAGCAAAAGCCACCAGAGCAATAGCGGGGCATTCCAAAAGGTCCCCAACCTTTGCAGTTCTGTAAAGTCCCCTAGCAAATCCACTGCTGCAGGGTGGTGCTGGGGCAACAGGGTGCCAGACACACTGCAGCGCCGGGTGCTATGGGGAACTCCCCATTGCTCCAGGGCATTCCCCATGTCAACAACAGGGCACTTTTAACGTGCAAAATTAGCCAAAATAATGAAGAGTAATGCAACATGTTAGGCTCCTGAAAAGTGACTATGTCCAAATTCTGATCTTGTAACTCAATTAAAGCAAATGTAAATACAGATTTCAGAAGTTGGAGACCGAAACCTGACTGTATAGCAAATGCATTCTCCATAAGTTAATTTGCTTTACTCTACCTGGAAAGATTCAGATATTATTTGATAAATTGCTAGTTGATTGCCAATTTTGACGTTAAGAGGAGTGACATTTGCTTTTTATCAAGCACTCAAAATTGTTGTCAGTTTTAGTACAGATGGTTTGCACATGCAAATTTCTGTACTATGTTCCTGTTCATGTCTCTCTTTTCCCTCCCCATCTGCTGTTTCCCCAACCCTCAGAAAAAAATATATATATGAGAGGATTTTTTTGGCTGATTTGGTCCTAATGAGACTGTAAAATTGTAAACTGTGTGCAGGAGTCTCCTAATCTTTTGTTTCACTGTCCTACAGCTAAGCTGTTCATTGAGTGTTCTAAACTGGATCACAAACACATTATGTGTTCTTGCATTATAGATTGATTCAATACATTCAATCAGAATACAGGACACCGGGGCATGCTCAGACATGCTTCCAAAGTAAATGGAGCAAACTTGAGCATTTCTTCCCAGTCCTAACTCTGCTCCTAGGAAGAAGTAGGGAGTGGCGCAGAAGAAGAAAGAGGGATATGTAAGGGGTTATATAAGACCCCGTTTCAAACCTGGTATAATTGTACCATGTAGAAACAGCCATGGTTCCCACCACAAAAAACTACACATGAGCAAATAGGTGCCAGTCCAAACAGATCAGCAGCCATAAATATTCCTAAAGACTACTTAGATATACACTGAACGGTATTTTATTTTTAAGTGCCATTCATGGCATTAGCAGCAGTAGATATGTTTGCCTTGGCCCCTTTTTGCCAAATGAGACACAAGGCAGCACTAGTCAAAAATGAAAATGTTCCAGTTAAGGGGAAAGGACAGCAAAGCAGCTACATGAAGAAGCTATGCATATCCCTCCCTCTCATGGGATATAATAGGATTATTCAGTCAGTTTCAAAGAGCAACAAGAATGTTTCAGGTTCAGTGGCGTATCTGCCTAGGGACAAGGGGTACTCCTTGTCCCTGGGCGCCACTCTTTTGGTCACGTGGGGGGTGCAAAATCGGCCCCCCACATGACCAGGAAGTCCTGCTGTCTCGTCATTTTCGCGTGCCTTGACCCTGTCCAAGGCACGCAAAAATGAGACAGCAATACTTCCTGCTGCCTCCAAGCGCCCTCAACCCCACCCTGGACTCCCCCTCCCTTCCTTCCCCCCTGCCGGCTGGGCTCCCAGTTGGCAGCCTGCAGTCTCTTCTGACCTCCCCTCCGGGCAGGCCAGAAGAGATTGCAGTCCCGGCCTTGGAGACCTTCTTTTATAAGCACTGAGGCGGGGGGTGGGGCTTGGGGAGCAGGAAGTGTGGACCCTAGGTGGGCACCCTAGACCTTGCCCATGATGACATGGGCAGGGTCAAGGGCAGTGGAGGGTGGAGCCTGGGGGGGGCAGAGCCTAGGGGTGTCCTGGAGACAATTTGTCTCCCAGAGCCATTTACCCCTGGTACGCCTCTGTTCAGGTTCCCCTGGATTGGTTGGTGGGGGGCCTTTTTTCTCTGCTTCACAATGTCACTAAAAGGGGGTGTTAAAATTAATTAGGCAATAACTAGTTGGCAGGGATAAGGGGATTGTTCATGACAGGTGGGGATGAGCAGCAAGGACCCTGTAGTATAAATGTTAGGAAATGTGCAAAAAAAATTCCTCATTTTATAGCCCATTGCAATCCATACTTGCACAGTGGACACAGGAAAATATTTGGTAAAACAGAGCTCTGTGGGTAGAAACAATATATACAAATAAACAATTATCTGTGTATTTATATAAGCGCTCTCTCTCTCTCTCTCTCTCTCTCTCTCTCTCTCTTTCTCTTTCTCTCTCTCTCTCTCTTACATGCAACAAAAAGCCACCATAGCTCTTGACTATGTCTGAATCCACAGCTTTGAATCTTTACACAAACATCGGAGTGTGTCCAACTGTAATAGCCTAACATTTTCTCTGGAATTGTCAAGGAAGTATCCTGCACAAGGGTATTTTCCAAGAATAATTTGCAGTCTCTTTAAAGTCTGTTTTCATGCTACCAGAGCTATAATAAACAAAGCTTTATAGCACTACTGAATCACAGAAGGAAAGTGCTTGATATATTTAGCACCAAACAAGATGGTCACCAGCTTCTTCAATATCTCTTGCAAGCTTGAGTCTGACATGCTATATTACTATAAAAATAACTAATTTACTGATACTTGGCACAGCTGATGTATTTTTAGTTGCTGCAATCCTTTCACAGCACTTTTTAGTCTTATTAAGAACGCACTCTTTATATTTTGCCTATACCCATCCATTTTGATATTTGATTTGTAGTTCTTTTGATTTGTCAAACAGCTTACATTTTGTGATGCTGCTGTTCAACAACTTTATTTAGTCATTTAGAAGATGTATCTGCCACTTCTTCTGAGAATGGTTTCAAGTGGTTCAAAGAGAAAAATAAAATAAAATTCAAATGAAAGCCATAATGCCGAAATCAACAGTCAGAGAAATCCAGCAGTCAGTTAAACCAATACTACTAGCAGAAACAGCATAAAGAGACCTGGGCAAACCATGAATGCTTAGACCTTTTGCCTCAAAATAAACATTAAATTCAATACATGAATACCATTGAACATCTAATTTATTTGTAGCCCACAGGGACCTGAATCAGCTTTCATAATTTTTCTCTTCTCCATTTTATCCTCCCAACAACTGTGTGACATAGGTTAGACTGAGATAATATGACTGGCTCAAACTTACCCACAGCGACATCCTAAGCGGGGGAATCACCCTTTGAATGCAGCACAAGCCTGTACCATTTAAGAAACAATTGTATAACATCTAAACTGAACTGTAACTGAGAACTGACACTGAACAATCTTATAAAGTCTGGGTTGGTAAAACCAAATACTGAAATATATCCTTCTGATTTGCCTCATCCATTCTATCTCTCCAATTTATTCAGCTCCCTATCCTATCTCTTATCTATGTTAATAAAGCTTTTATTTTGTTTATCTGTGCCTCAATATTATTTCTTTGTGTGCTTTATATAAAGGAGTTTGCCAATAAATGTTTTAAAATCACAGGCTTCCTTCACCTTCAGGGAGTATAACAGGGCTGAGGAAAAATGCTTCTTGTCACCAAATGCTACCATTTCTGAAACAGTTCAGTTCCTGAGGTGAAAAAGGTAGGACAATCTGACAAGTCAAGTCAGAGAGTAGTTTCTCTGCTTTGCGGAGGTGTAATGGCAGAAAATGGCACCCAGGACAAGACCTAATTTTTCCACCACCACCCACCCCCCTGCCCAGAGAGGTTGCTTCCAGCGAGCACCCCTCCTGCCCCTCACGGTTCCCACAGTGGGAAACCAAGTGCTTTGGGAAAGTTTATCAGCAAGGTTGAAAAATATTGTTTATGCAACTCAGGCAGTGATTCAAGGCTACTCAATCAGTCTCCTTAGCCATGAAACTCACAAGTAGGACAAGAAAAGCTGGGGGAGGTCATTCCTGGGCACTCTTTCTCAACAAAGCCTACCTCACATGACTTTTATGTGGATACATTGAAACAGTGAGAAAAACCATGCAGGCTACCCTGGCAGCCCTTACAGCCCTTACAAACCCCTCGTAAACAGTCTATTCCTGGTTCTGGGGCAGGAGTACACTCACAGACACTCACGCAGCAGCGACCCAAACCTAGCAGCCATTTTCTTCTTTTCTTTCCCACCAACACCCAGCTGGCCTCCTTGCAAATACTAAAAATGCAAGCATACACTGTAGGATTTGGCTTGCACGCATAGTGTCCCTGTCTTTCTTTCCCCACCAGCATTTCTCTGCCTGCTCCTCTGTGTCTTTTCCCAAGCAGTAATTCTCTGCCTGTCTCTCTTTGTCTTTGGCAGAATGATCCCACCCCTAAACTCTGCAAAATTGTCTTTGCAAGAAGATGGACCTTTATTCTTGCTGCAAAGTCCAGGAGGTAAGAATGTCTTGGTCCCCTCCCTCCCTCCATTTGCATTCTTACCTCCTGGACTTTGCAGCAAGAATTCCGCTAAAGAAAGAGAGAGGAAGGCACAGCATCACTGTTGGGGAAAAGACACAGAGGGGCAGGCAGATAATCACTGTTGAGGGAAAGAAAGATAGAGGGACAGGCAGAGAATCGCTGTTGGGGGAAAGAAAGACAGGCACTATGGGAGTTGGGTTCTGTGAATTTTGTTGCAATCATATTGGAGGGTCCAACTTATTGTGTTTGCTGGTGGTGGTTAAATGTGAGCTGATAACTTGATCATTTTGGTTTGTGCCAAGCAGCCATAAATACCTGTCAAACTAATTTGCATCAGGTTTTTTCCAAAACTGTATATGTGCAAAGATGTACAAGGATGCTGCTGATTTAAACTGATCAACATTCATTAGCAACACTAAGGACTTAGCGATACATGGGAAGGTAGGATTTCATTGAAGTACATCATTTATCGATAATTGATGTTGATGACTTCCAAGTGATCTAATTTTCTATTTACGTAATTGCCTACTGAGAGAAACAGTTGTGCAGCAAAATAGCAGAATGCAACTAAGGTGTGTGGAAACAAGCATGCACAAAGAACCAGTTATGCTATACTGCATGGTTAGTAATGAGCACCATGAAACAACCCATTGAATGCCCGCAAACAAGCTGATGACTCATCAAACTGATGGTAGAAACATCAGGTCTTTCTTTGTATCCAACAATCAAGGTGCCAGATAGGGTTGGAGGTTCAGATGGTCCAAACCTGAGGTTTGGACCAAACCCCCGCGTATTTGGACGGATTCAGACAAACATTATCCGAACCTGAGCCATCTGAATCCAGCTCAATCCAAATTCATGGTATTCGGCTCGCCAGCCATACCAAGATGCAGCTCATCCAAATTTAAAAAAACACTCCACCCGCCCCACCCCACCCACTGCCAGCACCACTCTGTAACACCCCCAAAAAACACTCCCCAAAGAAAAACTCCCCCCCCCGAAAAATACTCACCCCACTCAACCACATTCTGGCTGGTGCTGCCACTGCCGAAGTCTCCAAGTGAATGAATGAAGCAGCAGCACAAAGCTGGGCTGCTGTATGCTGATACTGCTGGAAAATGGCTGGGAGTTTCTTCCCCACCAAAGAATCTCCATCCAGTTCAACCTACCTTGTCTGTGATTGCTGCTGGCACTGGCAAATGGCAATGGTGATATGCTCAGTATTCTTTGTTGTTGCTCTCTCTGCTGTGCTTCATCCTGGGAAGCTGTGGGTGAAGGGAACAGACACTTCATTCATTGATTTCCCTGTGCCAGCAAGATTCTCCTTACAGGATCTCCTGTGCTTCCCTTATTGCATTGATTATTATTATTAACCTGTGGCTTCAGGTCTCTGAGTCTCAGTCCATTGCATTGGTTTTCTGCTTTGATACCTTGTTGCCAGGAGAATGTGCACCCCACAGCCCTTCACCAGAAATTCCCCATAGGCTGCAATGGAGCAAAGTCACTGCAAAACAAAGAATCTTGGACAGATTTCTGGGGGTGTCTGTCAGGAGTGCATTTTTAAAGCTAGCAGCACCAAAATTTCAGAGTATCTTTAGGAGACTTTCCTTATGATGCCATCTGAGGTTGGTGAATTTTGGTTTGGGGGGGGCAAAGTTATGGATCCTCAAAGGGGTAGCCCTTATCTCCTTAGCTTCCTTTGGAAACAATGGGGAATGGGTGCACTCCATTTGGAGGTATATAACTTTGACCCCCCTGAACCAAACTTCACCAAGCTTGGGTGGTATAGTCAGGACAGTTTCCTGATGATACTCTGCAATTTTGGTGCTGATACATCTACAAATGTGCTCCCTGCAGGCCGAAACATGCAAAAACACCTAAAAATAAATACACATCCGAATTTCTCGGATATTCCCAGAGATTCGGACATGTCTGAATCTGCATCTATTAGTCCAAGAAAAATCTGAATCAGCCCGAATTCTTTTGGTATAGAACAACTCTAGTGCCAGCCAAATAGAAGGACAGAAGAGAAGATTTTTTTTATTTATACCCAACTTTTCTTATACCCCATAGGTGTAAGGAGTCTCAAAGCAGCTTACAAACTCATTTCCTTCCTCTCCCCACAACAGACAACCTGTCAGGAAGGGCAGAGAGAATTCCGAGAACACTGTGACTAACCCAAGGCCACCCAGCAGGCTTCATGTGGAAGATTAGAATCCACTGCTCTTCACTACATCATGCTGGCATGTATTTTTGCACTACTGGTTCCTATGCTGGTACCAATATATTTCTTGAAATACTAAAGTATATTTAAAATATGCTGGCTTATTTTGGAGCAATGCTAATGTTGGAATTAGTTGACATCCTAAAACATTCAGAGGTAAGTTTCATGTTAGCATCCAAAGTGACACAAGATCCATCAGTTATGCTCTGGTATATAATTAGCAGTGCAATCTTTTTTTAAAAAAGGTACATCCTTCTAAATATTATAAGGGTATGATTCTATTTAGGACTTCACTGTTAGAACTGTAAAGTAGGACAAGATTTTCAGAAGAATGCTTCATTTGAATGAAGGAAAAACAGTACTTTATTTTCCACATATTTTCTTCTGTAGGAGAGATGGTTTAATCCTTGTGTTTTTTTGAGATGGGCCACCAACATAACATAATTGAGCAACATAAAAAAAACAAGGATGATATAAGGAAAACTGATGGCCAAAAATGAGTTTTATTGAAGTCCTACCAAATTAAGTCATATACATATCTTTTTTTCTGCTTGCCAAATTCAATCAAAGAGTCTCCTGCTCACTCAAAAGTCATTTGCAGAAGTAATTTGCATCATTAGCTGCAGATTACAAAAACTGAACTAATTCCCTTAATCATTGGTCCAAAACAGGTGGAACCTGTTTTTGTTATAATCCATTGTTCCTGAGATCAAAGATCTACATCTGATAAGGAAGAACAGAGCTTTTTGCTAGTTTGGTGTTTGAAGTTTTAATCTTTATGCATTAGTTTAATCATGAAAGAGTGTTTCAAGATAGTGATCATTGGTTCATCTTAAATAAAATATAAATGATTTACTTAGGGTCCTATGAAGAGGAAGTAATAATAAACTTGCTCTGTAATTCATCATACTATGTTAATAAAATCAAAGAAATGTAGTGCTTATTTGGAGTATGGGAAGCAAAACTTAGCTCAAAAAGGTCAAAAGGCCCAGCTGAGAAGATTTGGCACTAAGGTTCAGAAAAACTTATTTTTGGTGAAGTGAGTAAGGTTCCTTCACACAGCAGAATTGGGACATATATTAAAGGACAGGAAGTCATCAATGGTTTGATTTATTTTACCACTACAGAAATAGCAATGAAATTACATTCTCCCGACTCAAAAATAGTTGGGCTGTTTCAGTTAGGTAAAGTCATGTTACCTAGCTTAAAGGGGGGAAGGATTGGGGGGGGTTAGCACTGGGGAAGAATAGCTTGGTTTAGCAAATACGTTGGGGAAAGATCTTAGCTTGGCAGAGCACTGGGGAGAGCAACTTAGCTTGGCAGAGCTTTGGGGAGTTAACTCACTTGGCAATGCGAGAGGAGGCTAGATTGGAATCTTTGAGACTATGTATATGGGGAAATATGGCATGGAGCGTTCCGCAGAGTAACACAAGAAGTCCAAATCAAGTTTAAAATGTTTATATAAATTTGGTTTCAAGCACACATACAGTAAGATATGGAGGCACATACACACAAGTTCCTAGAGATATAAAAAAGTGAGAAAAATAGGTTTGGATGATAGAAAGGGAATTGGGAGGCAGCAGGGTGATACGTTACCTAATGGTTCCAATGCAGCAGTTGAAGGAGAAGGCAGGGACTCTATGCCAGAGATCCCGTAGAAGGATGATATCGTGTGTCACACCAACTTGACCAAGGGAGGTTCAGGTTAGAAATGAGCAATGAGCTTAAGGTAAGCAGGACTCTTATAGGGTGGATTGCTAGTTTGGCGAGAAAAGAGACCCTTTGCATTAGGTTTTGTTTCTTGCATCTGTGCTGGATTGCAGGGCTAAGCTAATTAGCAGCTCTATTGTTCTAAACCTAGGGGATTGGTAGTCAATTGTTCTCTTGATTACATTAGCAACACCTTGAATAGGTGGCCGGCAGAGTGAGTCTCTGGCTATTGTAATTTAGCAGAGGTAGCGAGATTAAATCAGGGATGGGAGCACTTAGGAGGTTTTAGGAACAGCTGAAGGGAAGGTTGCAGCATCTCAATTCAAAGGATAGTGCACTTCCTTTGATCGACACTTATGATCAAATTGTGAGCTATGATGAATTCCACCACTTTGATCTATATGGGCAGGTGGAATTCAGAATCCAAGTGATTAATAGAGAATTCCATGTGATTGGCTAGCTTGAACTAAGGAGAGTTCAGAAACAGTCAGCCAGGGCCTGTGGCTGGGGGCAAGCTCTGGGTGCCATTTTATAACGGTACACCACTACATTTCTCTGAGGGAAATAGCCACTCAGGAAAATAAGTGAGGTGGCTTATTAGAGTGGTGATATTTGTATAGAGAAAAGGGGAGGATTTTTATTCACTGAAAAGGAGTCAGAATTAGTCAGAAAATTATTCTCTGGAAAACAACCAGTAGGCAGGACAAATGCAAAGAAAATGGAATGTCTGGGAGTGTGAGAGAGAAAAAACTTAAATTTATACTAAATGTTAACTGAAAGTCCTTCTTAAGGAAAGAAGCCAAACTATATATTTAAGGTTGAAACATCCATAAGTATCCAAATAAGGAAGCCTGAAATTGTGTCCACTGTGAAGTCTGAACTCCAGGAAATTACCTAATTTGTAGTAAACACAACTGTGAACTACAGTGTCAACTTAACTTGTATTAACTCCATAACCTACTTGCTTCCATTTCCTTGTTATATTTTTACCTTGCCAAACCTTTGTTGTTCTTATAAATAAATACTTTTATTCTTTTCATCTTTTAAAGAACCAAAGCTTCTGGCGGCTTAATGTTATGTTTCTGGCAGCAAAGAAATTTTTTGTGTGTGATTTCTTTTTATCAAAGTTTTCTGTCCATACTGACCAGCAGATCTTCCCTGTTTCTGGAAGTTTATGCTACTGAATTCTTAA
Organism: Sphaerodactylus townsendi; assembly: GCF_021028975.2. NCBI lineage: Eukaryota > Metazoa > Chordata > Lepidosauria > Squamata > Sphaerodactylidae > Sphaerodactylus > Sphaerodactylus townsendi. Next base: position 34,663,377 of record NC_059434.1, read on the forward strand.
AATCATGGGGGCAGCTGCTCAGTAAACCCTGAAAATGTCAGACTTTTAAAGGGAAAGTTTTCCTCAGGGCACTTGTGGGCAGAGCGGAAAATCATTGCAAGAGCCAATCAAAGATATATTACACAGATAAATTCAAAGAGTTGTTAAACACTAAGTTTGCAGATGCCAGTTGCCCAGAAGCTGACTCACAGCTGATCAGGAGAGTCCACTGGGAGGGGAGTTCTGACTCTGGCTACTCAGCAAAGTAGCTACACAGTGAAGTTGCAAAAAAAGGAGAGAAAGAGCTCATTTCTCCACCCTCTCACCCAGCTGGGCAGGGACAGAAGCTAAACTTGAACTCTCCATTCCCAAAAACAAAACAAAACAAAAAAACATATTGCCTCCCATGCAGTCTGGTTCACACAAAAGCAGTGTAGTAGTAGTATTTTATTTACGATCAATAGATCCATAGTCACACATTAAAGGAATTTAAATTTTTTAATAAGTTTAAAAGACAAAATATACATTATAGAAATAAAATCAAATTGGAAATATGCAGATTTAAAATCAGACAAATTGCAATCAACAATTAATCTCACAATCCAAGTTAAAAGTGGAAGCCCTGATCCTTGCTGCCACAGACAGAAATGTAGTGGCCATGAAAGTAATATTATTATGTTGATCCTCTAGGAGAATCTTTACTAACTTTACAGGTGGATAATTTTTCCAACCTGGTATCAGCGGTAATAATCCATCATGGTGTATCCTCTGGTATAACTTACAAAAAAGCAAAACATGCATCAATGATTCCACGGCATTACCAGTACACGGACAAAATCTTTTAGAAAATGCAATTCCCAAAAAATGACCACATACAGCCTCAGTGGGGAGCATGTTAAATCTGGCCTTCGTAAAGATTATTCTGTACTGAAAATGTGATATATTTATCAAATAATTTGCTGGACTAAGTGGATTATTATAATTCAATCCCAAAAAACAAAGACAGCAGTCAGATAGTGATTGAATTCAGAGTTCAGCCAAAATAACATCCTTACATCTCTGGATCACAGTTTTTAAAGCCATATCAGGTCCCAATAAAGTAAGAAAAGATGTACAAAGGCGGTGTGAAGTTACTAACAAAAGCAGTGCTTTTAGTAACTTCATTGTAAAAAAGAGAGATCCTCCTACACCCCAAAGCTGAGTGTACAATGGTACACTGCAAAAAAGGAGAGTTTCTCTCCTTTTCTTTGCAGCTCAAGTGGGGAGTGCAGGAGGAAAGAAGGAAAAAAATCATCGCATGAATGGTCCCGGAAACTACCGGGAAGACGGCGCCATGCTATGCCGTCGCCCGATCAACCAACCTTCCCTGCGACCGTATGGCGCGTCGCTGAGGCCAGGGGACACGCCCCCCTGCCCTGCGTGACCACTCTGGAGTCGCAGGGCAGGGGGGCGTGTCCCCAGGCCTCGGCGACATGCCGGATGGTTGCAGGGAAGGTAGGTCGATTGGGAAAGGGGGGAGGAATGGCGCCTTCCAGCCGCTGCCATTTGCACGGCAGTGGTTGGAAGCCGCTGTTTCCCAAAAACCTCGCTTGGGGAGTGAGGTTGGGAAACAGCAGCTTCACACCGCTGGGGAAGAGTGAGGGTGACGCGGCTGCGAAGCAGCTGTGCCCCCTTGCAAACAACTCCCTGGGGACGACGTTTTTGCCGTCCCCAGGGTGCTGTTTTTGGCCCATGCGGAAAGGACCTACGTTTTATTAATTCTCCACAGCTTACCTGTATCTGGTAGATTGTTTATTTTCCTTACCAGAAAAGCTACCAATGAATTCACTGTTGTTTGGACAATCCTATCTTTGCTCCAACTTAAGAGAGATAAACCAGCAGCTTTTTATTCATTCTTTCCTGCATACTAAATGGTTTAAGAGATGCTACCCATCAAAAATATCAAGTGAATATGCTTTAACTTCCTCACCAATTGCATTGATGTCCAAAGTGGGACAGAACTTAAACTGTGCTGCAATTTAGTTAGTTCAGGGGAGGGAGGGAGCTTTACATTGCTTCTATAGCTATGTCCAACATCTAATTGAAAATCTGGCATATAGCTGCTTTATTTTAATCAAGCACCTGTAAGATTTTATTCATATTCTTTTATGATTAAAATATAACAAAAGGAGCATTAAAAATGTTGAAGAACCAGAGGCATGATTTTTTAAAAAAAATTAGGGGGTTTCCTACTAAAAATGATTCTGTGTATTAGCTGGTGATGAAGACTGACTTCTATGACACTGTCTTTGTTCATATTGTAACATTTGCCATACCGCTTGAGAATCTTCTTCAAGTCCCTGTGCTCTTGCATTAATTGAACTTGGCTGTCTAACATTTTTCCACTCAGACACTCTACACTGTATATCTGATACATCTTTTATTGAAGAGATCTAAGAATGCTTCATCAAATGTTGAGCTATTTCCTTCAAAAGAAAGGTGAATGGAATTGCTTGTTGCCAGTGAAAAATGATATAGAAAGCATCAAATTCACCCCAATCCTAAAATTCATGGAGGTTCCAGTTGTCTGAATGAGCCACACGAGTAAGAGGTCAATTGGGGCAGCAAAAGGATCAGTGCCCTGATGAACTCAATGTACTACCTGTTTTGCTTTCATCTGCTCATTGTAACTGACCTGCTAGCTCTGGATTCTTAAATGCTTATTCATCAGCTGTCCCATAGAAATCATTCACCAAGCGTCCCTCACCATCTTTGTTTTGTAGTATTTAGATGAGCACAGTCCAATCCTAAACATAACTCTCCCCTTCCAAGTCCACTGAAGTCAATGATACAGTGGAATTCTCTGCCAAGAAACTTGTCGAAGCCAACTGAAGCTACCATGTTTCCCTGAAAATAAGACAGGGTCTTATGTTATTTTTGCTCCAAAAGATGTGTTAGGCTTATTTTCAGGGAATGTCTTATTTTTTTCCCATGATTTTGCACTCCCCCCTCGCCCCCACATGACTAGATCAGCTGCTTCAGGGGATCTGTAACTAGGGCTTATTTTTGGAGTAGGGCTTATATTTCAAGCATCTTCCAAAAATTCCAAAAAATCATGCTAGGGCTTATTTTCAGGGTAGGTATTATTTTCAGGAAAGCAGGGTAGTAGTTACCTACAACGTAGTCTTTCCTGGGTGGCAGATATGTCAACATAATTTGACATCTTGCATATTATAGCATCACAAACCCCAGTCCTACTCCCTTATAATAGTAGATTATCTAAGTTAGGGAGGCATGATAAGATGTTGACATAAAATTCATCATTTTCAATCAATCTGCTGATTTGTCTTCCCTAAACTTTCCTCATCTATATATATAAATGTGAAATATCACTCACTGACAGACTGACTCATCAACAGAACTCAAAAACCACCAAAGCCACACACATGAAATTTGGCACACCTGGTCCTTACATACCCCAGGTGCTCAGTAAGAAAGGATTTCCCAAAATATTCACTTTCAATCAATTTATTACCTATTTACTGTTTTAACTGCTCATCTCTGGCCATCTGCATGAACATTCTAAGGGCAAACCAACCACCCAGTCCACAGACATGCTGCATGAACATTGTAAGAGTGACAGTTCAACACCACCAGCTTCATGTCCTTCACTAACTGCACTCTACCACTGCCCTCCACAATGCATGTGAACCTATTTGAAAACAAACCCATCAGTCCACAGACAGGCTGTGAGGAAATATGCTGCATGTCACCCCAAAGTTCACAAACAGGCTGCAAAAAAGTATGCTGAATGTCACCCTGAAGTTAACAGACAGGCTGTGAAAAAGTACTGCTCCACCCACCCTCACGTTAACAACACTGCTACAGCCAAATACTATCAAAATAGATTACAAACCACACTATCACCTTGGACTACTAAACATTTGTTGGTTTTTGCTCTCGGCCTCTGATCACCCTGTGCTTGGTGTCGTGCTCTGAAGCATCAGGATGAGTCCCCAGGAATGTGCTGCAGTGGCGGTACAGTCCAGCTCCCTGCCCTTCAACCCTACCCTGAACCTTTTCACAGCCTCCTCACTCATCAGCATCCAATGGCAGAACACTTCCTTTCTGAATCCCAAAAATACAACGGTTGCTTCCAAATGATGTCTTTTGGAGCCCACCAGGTGAAAGAGAGCAATAACACATTGCATTAGAAAAAGACAACTACAGGAAGCTGCTGCAACATATGTGAAAACAAACCCATTAGTCCACAGACAGGCTGTGAGGAAATATGCTGCATGTCACCCCAAAGTTCACAAACAGGCTGTAAAGAAGTATGCTGAATTTCACCCCGAAATTCATAGAGAGCCTGTGATGAAGTATGCGCAGCGAAGCACAGGTGCCGCGGTGGTATTAAATACATGCTAGATGCATTTGCTAGTGTTGACTATCCCAGCCCACTCATACAGAAGAAGTCAACAAGGGGATGGAACAAGAGTTTCTAGGATAGGACGTTAACCAGTGAAGAAATCTGGGGAAAGTTTCTTTAAACTCTACAAACATTTCAAATGCTAGAATGTCCAATTTCAACAATTCAAATATGAGAATATTTTTTAAAAATATTTTGGTAAGTTTTTTTAAAAAATACATTTTTTAATAGATGAAAGTTGGCAAAAGGGGGATAAATTAAGAATGCATTTTTTTCTGGGCAACAGAGGTACGGATTTGACAGGAAACATCTACTCTGGCTGACAGGGGCTCTCCAGGGACTTAGGTAGAGATCTTTTACAACACTCACTCTCTGATGCTTTTTTTTTTCATTTGGAGATGCTGGGGATCTGAGCTGGGACTTTTTATATGCAAAGCAAATGATCTGAAGCAGAAGTACAGTTCCTACACATTATATTCAATCCACTCTATCCCAGGAAACTAAAGGTTGTTTTCCATACATTTATGTTCTATTGTTTAGAGACTAATGAACATGAAAAGCAAAACTATTCCTTGGCGGGGGATGGGGGACAGTGACAACATTCCTTGAACTGGTTTTAGTTCTAGTTTCCAAGTTTCCATGGCTTCAGTATGTGAACATGAAAAAAGTCAGTTGGGGTGATGTTCATGAATTTCTGGATACACATCAGAGCCATGACATAAACTGGAGTTGATGAGGTACAACTTGATAAGCGAACAAATGTTCCAATACAGATACTGTTATCAGGATTGTATTTGAATGGTAATTCAAATATTGTCTATCTACGTTATACAGAATAAATCATCACCTTCTCCTTGTATCTTGAACAAGGCCTGTATTTTGGACAGAATTGTTAATGTGTCTCCCAGCTGTGACTGAGCTTTTATAGAAGACATTTGAACAAATTTCAGCATAAGGCCACCTGATGCAAGAAGACCAAATATTCAAGTCACTATGTACTCAGTAACACTCATCGTGCTTCCAATACCTAGAGTTCTATGTATAGGGATTTATCTTTTCTGGGCAAAGCACATTGCCAACTACATGATCATTTGGTTGCCTTGAAAAGCAACCTCTTTGGGATAGGAAGAGAACCAAATCCAAGTCTTCCCATATTTTTTAATTGGTGCTATTAAGCTATTTTTAATTGGTGCTATTAAGATCATGCTATCCAGGGATGTACTCATATAGGTTCCACAGTGAGGATGCAGTGGGCATGAAAGTTGGGACCATATTGGCTATTGTCTGATTATTACAAAAAAAAACTGACAAACCCTATCCCTTGGATTATGGGTTTAATTACTTTGCCTTATTACCCATGAGAATAAACAAACAAGCAAGAATTAAATTCCTCCCTGGCCAGCATAAAGTAGTATCAGCAGGCAAACAGAGATCTGGGGCTCAGCTGTTGATTTGCTTGTTGAATCTGTTTGCTTGCTGTTCTTCATTCCAACCTCTTCTAAACTCTATAAAAGAAATCTGTTTTTCCGCCTGGGGGGATGTCAGATGGAACTGTGTTACTGATTTGTCTCTTCTGAGTGCCATTATTTTTACTCATTTTCAAAAAAGAAATATGTTATCCTTTTTGAAATGGATACATGTTCAAATAACTACAATGAATATTAGAAAGACCTTAAAGTGAGAAATCCTTTCACTTTATCATAGCTACACATTAGTGTGAGTATGCAAAAATTCCTGATGAAATGCAGATGATGTTAAAATTATTTGAAAGGATAATTGGGTCCTGCAACTGCTAATTGAATATTGTCATCAGAGTTTTTTTGTTAGAAAAAAAGTGGGAATAAAAGGACTTTTTAAAGTATCAGAAAGAACTGATGTATAAGTTTGACTTCAGCCATTTGACTAATTTCATTACATTTCCCCCCTTGGCTATGAACTGCAAAATAACATTTCCTGTCTTAACTTTTTTCTCTAGGAACATTTATTTAGGGAATGCTGAAGTCGATTCCTTTCACTGAAGTTAAAAAGAAAAATGGCGTTTTTGTTGGTGTTTGTCAGAGGTAACATGTTTGCAGCAACTGTCAGCCGAACAATTTATGTGCTTCCAGCTGAAATGGAATATTTTATTTTAACAAGTGTTAGACAAACTAAGATGCCATTTGAAAAAACGTAAAGAGATGTCATGAACGGTAGAGTTTTCCAGGGCTGAACTTAAACCTGCATTTCAAAACAGCAAACAGTTTTGAATGGGGAAAACACATTCAATACATTACATAAACCAAATATAGAAATTATACCAGTGGCCTTGAACTCCAGACTGAACCATGAACAAGATGCTGTTCATGGCATCTTGAACAGCAACAACTTTGTTGAAATACAAAGACCTGTTAAATGGGACAAAGCTAGCTAACTTTATGCTGCTATAATTTCACTTGAGATTTGTATAGGTATTTCTACTGTTTTGATCACTTTATCACTGGAGGTCAAAACCTATGTCAAAACTATATTATTATTTCAGACTTTCACTGGTCCTTCAAAATCTGATATCCAAGGAGGTAATGCTTTCCTCCAAAATGGCTCTATTGGAAACTTTGTACTACAAGATCCCAGTGTCAGTCCTTGACATCTCCAGTAAAATGCTCTCAAATAGCAAGTACTGGGGATGCCTTTTTATTCTAAGAACCTAAACAGACACAGCATAAGGCAACATAGTGCATGAATTACCAAGATATACCCTAACCTGCTCTAACAATTTAATGTGTGTGTAAAGTGCTATCAAATCTCAGCCAAGTTATGGAGATCCAATAGGGCTTTCAAGGCAAGAGACAAACAGTAGACAGACATTCTTGTCTCTGTATAGCAACCCTGGAATTCTTTGGTGATCTTCTATCCAAATTCTGACCAGGACTGATCTTGCTTAGGTTTTGAGATCTGAAGAAATCGGGCCACCCTGGATCATGCAGGTATTTTAATACAGCTCAGTAAAAATGGCCTTTGCTATTTTCCTTGGCAACTTATCTTAGGGGGTTACTTACCTAAACCTTTAATTCAATTACATAACACTAGATTGCATGCCAACTGTATAATATTTTCCATTCAATCTGTCACACCTATCACGACAGATAGATTATCTGGGATCAGCTCAGAAAAAGCAAAATCTACACGATGTTATCAGAAAATGTGTGAGCTTGAAATAGCTGTGAATAGCAGTGAACATGTAATTACAGAATGCTTTTATGAAGATACTGTACCTACGTCTCCTTTATAAAATATTAACAAAAATGACTTTGACTGTTAACAAGAACAAAATAGATGAAATCCAAGTGTGTCCCATTCCTTTAATAGGATACTAAACACAATACATTAATATATTTTACAGACTTACCAGGAAACATCAAGGGATCCCACACTCACTCAATTACTCATTTCTTCAACGGCTGTTAATTCCCTGTAGATTCCAACACATCTGTTGCTACCATCCTGAATTTAAATTGACCATGTTAATATACATTTCATATGATTTTAACTAAGTTGTTCTTCGGTACCAATGGTTCTTGGTACTTGAAAAGTGTTTTGAGGTTGATGAGCCATTTATATGTCAATGAGGCATACTAGCACATTGTCATGTGTAGATTAAATAATTTGGTTATCATTTTCTAGCAAAGCCGTGCAGTACAAATTCTGAATATTACCTATTGCAGTAATCACTCCAAGGAAGAACTATACAGTGAGATTTGCTTTTACTCAAGTATACCGAATTGAGACAAGGAGATGCTACTTTAGTCTCTAGCATCAATTACTCAAAAACATGGCTGCCAATAAAAACAGCTTCAAATAAATGGATGCACAGGAGGTCTATTAAAAATCTATAAATGCTTGATTGGAATCATGAAGCTGCTTCTTCTGGTTCAGTATATTAAACCCAAGTGCCATTAATGTTTAAATTTTAGTGCAATTACCTGATATAATCAGGGCAAGATTAAGACTTTTAGAGGTTCTAAGCCCGTGGTGGCGAACCTTTGGCACTCCAGATGTTATGGACTACAATTCCCATCAGCCCCTGCCAGCATGGCCAATTGGCAGGGGCTGATGAGAATTGTAGTCCATAACATCTGGAGTGCCAAAGGTTTGCCACCACTGCTCTAAGCACTGAAAAGATTATGGTGCCCCCATATACTGCTTTGTACACCCATATACTGTATAAGTAATCTATATATAAAAAAAGCTAACCATCCGTTTGTTGGTGACTAGGGTTGGCGGTTCGGCTCAGCCCGACCCTTGGATCGGGCCGAGCTGAGTCTGTTCGGAAGGTCTCAGAGGGCAGAGAGCCCGACCCTGACCCCTCCGAACTATGCCCTTTCCGAACGCCATGTGTTCGAATCGGGCTTTCCCCAAGCGGCGAACTGGTGCCGCTGTAATCTCCCTGCTGGTCCTCGGCTCCGTCCACATCCCCAAAGGGGAGGGGGGCCGGGTGGAGGCCAGGGGGAGTATTGAAACGCTCTGCGCCGGGCACCAATGGAGCCCATCCTGCCACCGGCCTCTTTTTGGGATCTATCAACCCTATTGGTGACTCCCTAATGCCGAAACGGCTGGAAGGATCGCCCCCAAATTTTCACAGGACGCCCCTCCCTGTTGCGGGCAGGTAATCGGACCTTCAAATCACCAAAAGTCCATACCTGAGCCAGGTAAAACGTCTTTTTCCTGGTGCACCAGGCCATGAAGCTGGCTGTGTTTAACTGTCACCCTTAGAATGTTCGTGCAGCCTGTGGCCTGAGGGCTTGGTATGAGGACTTAGAATGTTCATGCAGATGGGCAGAGATGAGCAGTGAAAACAGTAAATAGGTAATACTGGTAGGTAATATGAGTGAAGTGAAACACATACACACTTTGCCATGTGAGATGTCAGGTGGGGTTCTCCCCCCACACACACATGCAGGTAACTTTCACTCTCTGTGCCTCACCCACTACTACCACACAACACACATACTCTCATCCACATCCAGCTCATCCTCACACACCTCATTCTGCCCTCCCTCACATCCAACCACCACTTACCCACTTCGTCAAGCCATATAAGCCTGTAAGACAGAATTATTCCACTGGGCCTTTGGAGAGGCCGGCCACGGTTCTACTGCCCCCCACTGAAACACTGCCGAATTTTCATCTTTGTCACCTTGGTTGGGCCTGCTATGACTCCATCAGGGCCCACCTGTTCCCTCCCTTCCTTCTTTTATCTTTCCCTTGCTTTTAGCCTTAGGAACGGGCGCCTGTCTGAACTGTTTTATACTGTTGAATGGCTTGGATCGTTTAAATTTATATGTAACTGCTGCCGGAATTTTAATGCTTAAGTTATATTGTTGAGTTGCTGTTAATAACAGCCATGTTGTTGAGCCGCCTCGAGCCCTTCGGGGAAGAGGCGGCCTATAAATCTAAAATATAAATAAATAAATAAATAAATATTTGCCACAGCTCTCTTTAACTAAAAGCAAGCTGGAGTTTGCCTTTTTCTTCTAAGAAAATCTGTGGGGTGGGGGTGAACCAACACTACTGCTTCTGCTTCTTTTGCACATGGCCCTTTAAAAACCCAGGGAGCTGGCCTCAATCTGAGCACCTCACCACCCTGCCTCTGCTGCCTGAGTGGGATAGCCTCCTAGCCCCAGTTCTGCTTACCCAAGCCAGGACTGTGCGTGTCAACTAGCCTCATGGACAGCAGGATTCGCACTCTGGGCAGTTCCGTTGTGGAATGGAAAGGGTTACCTTATACTAAAAACCAAGACAGCACCATATAATAATGTGAATTGAAAAGGGAAAGAGGGATTCCATTTAACCATCCCAAAAGAAGAAAAAGAAGAAGAGGAGGAGCAGGAGGAGGAAGAAGAAAAGGAGGAGTTTGGATTTACATCCCCCCTTTCTCTCCTGTAGGAAGCTCAAAGGGGCTTACAACCTCCTTGCCCTTCACCCCTTACAACAAACACCCTGAAAGATAGGTGGGGCTGAGAGAGCTCTGAAAATCTGTGACTATCCCAAGGTCACACAGCTGGTGTGTGTGGAAGTGCACAGGCTAATCTGAATTCCCCAGATAAGCCTCCACAACTCAAGCTGCAGAGCTGGGAATCAAACCCGGTTCCTCCAGATCAGAGTGCACCTGCTCTTAGCCACTATGCCACTGCTGTTCCCAAAAGGCTATGCTGGGGATCATTGGACCTGCATGGACATCTGTGTGGGTTGCTGATTGTGATGAGAAGGACAATTGCCACAGCAACGCGTGGCCGGGCCCCGCTAGTTCCAAATAAAAACAATAGCAAATTGTTTTAAATAGATACACACACACACACACACACACACACACACACACACACATTATAATGAATAAATATCCTTATTTATATGAAACAAAACACCTACTATATCATTGACTTGAAGATAAAATACTCAAAATTGAAAGTTTCTATTTTTGAAAAGAATTTTTTCCCTTGTTGATGGCCTCTAAATGCTAATTTGTTGGAGCAAGTAAGGAATTTTCAGTACCTGGGTTTAATCTTCCACCATACAGTCTCCTTGTCTACTCATAGTAAATTTGCTCTTAAGAAAGCTACTACCAGCTTACTAGCTATCTTACATTTTTTATTCCTCCAGGGGAGAGTTTTCCATTCCACCTGCTTTAAAAATGTTTAATGTCAAAGTAACAATGCTGTTATTTTATGCTACAGATGTATGAATAAACAGAACATCTCAGGAACTTGCTGTTGTTGATACATTTCAAGCTATTTTTCTGAGACCAATTTTAAATGTACCAAATTGGGTTTCAAATGTCATACTGCTATTAGAAACTGGTGAACACCCACTCATTAACAGAGCATGGTTTGTAACATAGAGCCTCTGGCTGAAGATGATCATTTCTTGGGACTCAGGCCTTTTATCTTAAATCCAGGATGATTACTCCAATAAATGGATGAAGAACACTGTCTAGAGAGCAGCTTCCATTGGCATTTCTTCATCTCTCCTTGCTGTAATGGATTATGATGTTGCTCTCAAGTCAATTGACCAGAGACTATGGGGCATTGTATATGCAGAGCGTTGGTCTCACTCTCATTTGATTTGTTCGCCAAATACATTTCATTAAAACTATGAGATTCCTTTTGTATCTTCTGAGTGCACTGATTGTACCACATTATAGAAGGTTATTCATGAACGCAAGGTTAAATATATTTCCTTCTGAAAATCTTAATGGTTAAGTGGTACTCCTTATTCTTTTAGAGTATGTTCTTGTAGTGCTCAGGATATTGAAACTGTGCAGTGTATCCTCTTATCGTGTCAATATTATCAGCGCCAGTGGCAACAAAGGATTTTTCCACTTTTGTTAAAATTGAGAGATAGATTGAATTATTTTTGTATACAATATTTGTTGAGAAATAAAAATGCTCATGTGACACTGGAGGTGGCAAAATGTTTGGCAGAGGTTTTTTAATTTAAAAATCAGAGAATCCCCAAATCTGTATTTTAAAATGAAAACTGTATATAAACTTAAGGAAAAAATAAATATTTTAGATGACAAGACTGTCTTATTTTGGGATTTATTTGTATATGGTTTGTTTTGTGTATATGGGTTTATTGACTACCATAAATTTAACTAACATCGTTTAAATTTTCATCAATCGAAGATGCAAAATAATGTTTACTGTTGCTTATAACTTTGTACTACAAAAAGTTTTCTCCTGCATTTTTTAATTGCAAAGTCTTTTATCATAACCTCAAAATTAATCTGACAACAAATCTGCTTCAGTACTTAGCAGAATAAAGGAGAAAAGACCTCCACTGGGAGCTAGTTATTTGAGGCCCTAAGATCATGTTAATTTTGCTCAATGGTTAATACAGGACAGCATATCATTAATTAATATTTTAGAACATAGGAAAGCAATATGATCATACATGGAAAAACATTGCTGAGATTATTAAAATAAGAAATTTACCTAATTTTGCAAAACATCCAGTCACATAAATTCATGACCTGCCTGGCTGATAACTTCCTTGATCAAATGGTAGAGAAAGCTATGGAAGGCTGTACTCAATGTAATACTGGCTAATGGACAAGAGATGGGGTGAATGTTGAGGGGATCTTAGGACAAAAGGACCATGCCCCTTATAATTCCTTTAGCTGTGGGAGACCAAGGAAACTCTCAGGCACACATGTATGTTAGATTTTAGTATGACAGACTTTAATAAACTCAGAAGCATGGTGAACGTCAGTATATGGGAAAGGCTGCTGGAAGGGAAAGTGAGGAGTGGGCTCTCATAAAAGAAGAGCTCTTGAAAGCTCAAACTATTGCTATTCCAACAAGAAGGAAACTGTTGAAGATGAACAGAGAACCCCCTTATGAGCTAAGGGTGAAAAAGGATTTATTCAAGAAATGGAGGCAAGGACATAACTCTAAAGAAAAGTACCTGCAGGTTTCTAGGAACTTTAGGTCAGTCAGAGAAACCAAAACTCACATGAGCTGATGATGATCAGGGAGACTCACTACACCAAGAAAATATTCAGATGTTTGAAGAGCAAACATAAGATAAATGAGGCAATAGATCTACTTTCAGGCAAAAATGATAAAAAAAACTCTGACAGAGGACAGAGAAAAAGCAGAAAGGCAAAGAGGTTTTTTTGTCTAATTTTTCCTCCAAAGTAATAAATAGGATTATATAGCAATGTAGTAGGTAAGGCTTGGGTTAATATGAACAGAGAGATAGCATTGGAGGAGTTCAAAGCTCCTGGTCAGATGGTATACATTCAAGAGTGCTCAAATAACTTTCTAGAGAGTTTGCAGAGACTTTATCAATTGTATTCCCAAACCACTTGAAGGATAGGAGTTGGGTAAAAGTTATCCCAATTTTCAAACTCAGGAAACTACAGGTCAGTCAACTCTGTCCCAGTGAAGAAACTGGAGCAAATTTTAAAGGGATACATCTGTGAGCATCTAAAGGAGATGATATGGAGAAGTCAGCACAAATGTGTCCCTAAAAGGTGCTGTCAGACTGACTTCATTTTCTTCTTTGATCAACTGATGAATTTACTGGATTGAGGGAATATTGTTGATGTTGTTTACCTGGATTTCAGTAAAGCTTTCAACAAGCTTCCCCATGATGCTCTGATGAGTAAATTGGAAGACTGCAGATGAATTATAGAATTTTTAGGTGGATAAGGAACGAGTTGGAGAACTACACCCAAAGAGTAGTTGTCAACATCCATCTGAATGGTGGGAGATGTTCACTAAGGTGATACAGGGCATGCTTATGAGCTCTAGATTCCACAGACTATTTTGATGACCACTGACACTTCACTTATAGGTTGTGGTGCACACTGCCAAGGCTTTCAGGTCTAGGGCTTCTGGTCACAACATGAAACTTTTCTGCATATTAATTTGCTTGAATTTAGGGTATCAGTCATGCTCTGGTCTCTTTTTCAGGTCTCCTGTGAAACAAAGAAGTAATCATCACCATAGACAACATGGTGGCCAAGTTCTATGTCAACAAACAGAAAGATCTTTCAAGGTCTTCCAAAATACATTATTGAGGAAAAGAATTGAATTCAATTTATTACAACAGCACTTAATAAAGAGAGAAATAAAATATTATCAGATAATACCTTTTTGCAGTAGAGGTAATCCTACCTACTGGAAAGAATATAATTTCAACATTGAAACACACACAACAGTTAGCTGAACATCTTAGAGGTGAGAAATATCCAAAAGGCTCATAAGAAAGTTCCAGATCAGAGCAGTTTATCAGATAAAAAAGAAGGCAAACTGAATCAAGTAATGGCCATAGTGTCTAAAAAGTAAAATGAAGATTTTCTTATTTAATGTTAATGGACTGAACTCCCCCTCAAAGGCCCTTTCTGCACGGGCGGAATATGGCGACCTGGGGACGCCAAAAACGCCATCCCCAGCTTCGCAGCCGCGCCGCCCTCGCTCCGCCCTCGCGGCGCGAAGCCACCATTTTCCAACTTCGCTTGCCAAACGAGGTTTATGGAAAACGGCGGCTTGGAGCCGCTGCCGTGCAAATGGCAGTGGCTCCGAGGCGCCTTCCCTCCCCCCATGTCCGGGCGACCTACCTTTCCTTTGGCCCTCCGGCGTGTTGCCAAGGCCTGGGGACACGCCCCCTCTGCCCTGCAACTCCAGAGCGGTCGCACAGGGCAGGGGGGCATGTCCCCTGGCCTCGGTGATGTGCCGGAGGGCTGCAGGACAGGTAGGTCGACCTGACGATGGCGCAGCTCTGCGCCGTCGTCCCGGGAGATTCTGGGACGGTTCATGCGAACGGTCCCAGAGGGGTCGGGTCGGCGTCATCTATGCCGACCCGACCCCTTCCGCCGCCGTGCGGAAGCGGCCAAAGAGAAAAAGAATATTTAACTGACTTCAAAAGCAAGATGGAGATGTTATTTGTATACAAGATACACTTGAGAAGAGAAAGCACCAACATTTGTTGATTAATAAAAATGGGTATTGAATACTCAGCTTCAACTCAACCAAAAAAAGTAGAATTGTTCATTTATATACAAAATAGATAATAATTCTTAATCAAATAAAAAATTAGATGACAGATCTGTTGTGAAAATCAAAATGTATATGCTCCCAATAATTCTAAAGATTTTTAAAAAATACTGTTTCAACTAGTACTGGACTTTCAGGACACCGAAGTAATCTTAATAGGAGACATAAATGCAGTAAAGCGTGGCCGCGCCTTACCGCAGCCGCCATTGCGGGGGTGGGGCCCGAGGAGGGAGGCTGCTGCCTGCCGCCGATGCGGCCGGTCGGCGGAAGGCTTCCGCGCATGCGCGCCGGGTCGGGCGCATGCGCGGTTGGCGGCAGCGACATCGGCTGGCCTGTTGGGAGGGCCAGCCGAGTGGTCGTCGCTGTGACTGGCAGCTCTTGTGTCAGGAGAGAACGCATCAGTCAAGGGGGCGGGGCAGAGCCTTTAAAAGGCCCTGCCTCAAGGCCAGGCCCCATTCGGATCCTGGCAAGAAGACGGTTTTCCCTCCCACCCGGTCCCTGCTTTGTTGGGTTGTATTTTACTTGTTGTTTTGTCATAGCCATTGGCGGGTTGCGCATGGGGGATGATCTGATGGAAAGGGGAGCTGTGGGAGCTCCCCTGTTTTGGCACACCTCCTTAAGAGGTGGGGGTGGAGCAAGCTCAAGGAAGGGACGCCCCGCGGGGGGCTGAGAAGCTTGCGCCCTTAGAGTAAGTTGGATGGGGCCTCCAGTCATGGGCATTTCGCCAAACTGGACATTGTCTCACTCCAATCTTTCGCCTGTTTTATTCCTCCAGCACCGGGCTGAGGAATCAGTTTGCCCTGGGGTCAGCACTTGTGCTGCCCAGAGGCTTGGATCACCCCCCATGCTGCGCCATCTATATTTCCTATGCTTTCTGTTAATAAAGTTCTTTGGCTATGGCCATTTACTCATCCACTTTAAAATTGTGTCGGTAGTTTCTTTGGGGGAAGCATGACCGAGCAGGAGGGCCACCAATCCACCCGCAATAGATATGATTGTATAGAAAACGAAACAATAAATAGGTAAGTAAGTAAGTAAGTAAGTAAGTAAGTAAGTAAGTAAGTAAGTAAGTAAGTAGGGAAAGATAAACAAGCAACATCAACAATGGAGGTAAACTTTCTAAGAATGTGTTCTCATGCATGAAATTATTAAACCTGTGGATTTGTGGGATGTTAAAATCTGATTGTGAGAGATTATATGTTCTATTCTGACAGACATCAATCATATTCCACAACTGATATGTGTTGGATCTCAAAAAAGTTAATTACTGATCTAGAAAAGATTAAAATAAAACTAAAGATTTATGTGGATTATAACCCAATAGAAATAGCAAGGCATACTATGAGAAAAGGAAGTAGGAGAAAAACCTGCAATGGGATGTTACACTGGTTTTAAACTATTTGACATGTACTCCTTTTGAACCCATGGCTTCATGACTTTCAATATTCCTGTCTTAAAAGGCAGTTTTCCTGGTAGCCGTCACTTCAGCACACAGGGTTAATGATATGAGAGCACAATGGTGTGATCCTTCATTCACCCAGTTTTTTTCCTGACAAGTTCAAGTTAGGACTTAGTCTTGAGCATTTTTCCTGAGGTGTTGTCATGGTTTCACCTTTCACACGATGTAGTCTTGTCAGTGTTTTTTCAGGATTCCCCAGTCTGTTGAAGAAAGAGCTATGCATGTCCTAGTTGTGTGCAGTTCTCATTTTACGTCACTAGCACCAAGACCTTTAGGAAGGACAAGACATTGTGCATGCATTTCAGAGGACCCAAGAAGAACTCTCAGGTATCTGTCTCCCTCCCACACTATCTGGTTGAGTGATGTTTGCAATCAGATTGGCTTACTGCAAGGCTAAGGTTCCTTGCCCAATTGGCATTAGGCTAGAGTTCTATCCACTTCAATGTTTTTTTTAGAACAGAGTGGACCTTAATGATGTGTGCAGAGCAGCTACGTCTACTCCCTTGACATTCAACAAGCATTACGCTGTGGATGTCAATGCTAGGGATGAGACTAATGTGGGTCAAGCTGTATTTCAATCAGTGCTTCGTTGACAGCACACACTCACCTTCACAGTGTAAAAGCATGGCATTCTGCTACATGGGACTGCACAAAGGCTACGCCAATGAAAAACAATAGTGCTTACAGTAACTGTTGTTCATCTAGTGGTCTTCTGTGCAGGCACACATCCCTTCCTTCTTCTCCACTGTGGGCTGTCATCTAATGAAAGGGGTGGCTTCTCATGGTGGTGAAGGAAGATCTGGAGGGAAGGATGTGCCCCTCCTTCCCAGTCATGTGTCCTGGGTGGAGACTGGGCTGGCCCAGGCTGTGGCTGAGTAAGGGAACCACCCATCTAGCGATCTAAAGCTCTTAATTTTTGCTATCAAAAAGCTTTATGGTTGGCCTGTGTGAGTGCAGTCCTACATGTGCCTACAGAGGAGACTGCAAGATGAACAACAGTTATGATCAGCAACAGTGTTTTTTGTCCATTTACTTTTCCTTACACTGAGTGACTCCTATCTTGTCACTGCTCTTCTTTCTTTTCCCACTTTGCCCAGCATCTTCTATACAGGTTTGAAAGATGATACATGATGAATTTATATTAAAATTCTATCTAATGTAATTCTCCAAGTATTAGATTGTTACAGGAACATTAGGTTTTAAACCCACTTTGTGGATTTAACTAGAAATATCGCACAGCAGTGGCTGTTCTTAGATTCAGTTCTTACAGCAAACTATTTTTTTCTTTCCAGATTTTTTTCATTTTCACCCCCAATATAATTAACCTCTGAGGGTGGTGACAGGCTTGAGAAATGGTAAAGTTATTAACGAACATCATGATTCTATTATAAATGCAAAAGATCATATTCAGAGGAAGTTTTCATCAAAATCCAAAGGGTAAGTTGCTAAATTTGATTTTTTTTGTCATTTCCTCATGCCGCTAAGAGATGAACTAAACACATTGATAAGCCATTTGGAAGAACAGTAGTGTAACCTTGTTAAAATTCCTTCACAACCTCACAAGCTTTAGCCCTGGCAAATAAGCACCACTGATCAGCCAATGTCTTCTCTCTAATAGGCCCACTGATTCATTGCTGTCTCATTTTCAATATATACACCGATAGGGTATTTAAAGATTTAAAAATTATTTTACTGCTGTATGTCATGTCAAGGTTACAAGAACCATGTTCGTTTGTCATAAACTCTGACAGGTAGAAAGATCTGTCATGAAAGATGCATTGGATAAGAGCATAAGGACAGACTTTGTGGAATTCCCTGCACTGCCAAGAAAAAAGAAAGCAAAAAGGAGCACGATGTGTAGTAATCTGAAGTGAATGATGCTAAACTTCAATTTAGAGAGCTGAGATTTGTTATATCCATGCCTTGACCTGCAGAATATACAGGCAGGATATTACAGCTTGAACTGGTACCCCCAGAAGCCCACCAAGACCATGTTGGTTGGCTTCCCATGGTAGTAAATATAAGGCCATTTCCGCACAGCCATGCTGGGGGTTGGGTCGGTGTACATGACGCCGACCCAACCCCCTGGGACTGTTCTCATGAACGATCCTGGTAACGAAAGGGAAGACGGCGCCGTGGAGTGCCGTCGTCCGATTGACCTACCTTCTCTGCGACCGTCCACCGCATCGCCGAGGCCAGGGGACACCCCCCCGCCCTGCGCGACCGCTCCGGAGTCACAGGGCAGGGGGGACGTGTCCCCAGGCCTCGGTGACGCACCAGACAGTCACAGAGAAGGTAGGTCGATCAGGCAAAGGGTGGTGGGATGGCACCTTCCAGCCGCTGCTGTTCGCATGACAGCGGCTGGAAGCCACCATTTTCCGAAAACCTCGCAGCTTCGCGCCGCTGGGGAGGAGCAAGGGCGGTGTGACTGCGAAGCAGCTGCGCCCCCCATGCGAACAGCTCCCTGGGGATGGCATTTTCGCTGTCCCCAGGGCACTGTATTTGGCCCATGCGGAAAGGGCCTAAGAGTCATCTTGGAGGTGAAAGCAGCTGCAATTTCCTTGACGTACTTTTCACCCTCAGCTTTGTGCTGCAAACCCATAGGAAGCAGTCATCCCAAGTTTCTGCAAGTTTGTCTACCCTTTCAGTACAGTGCATATAAAGTTCTCAGAAGACTTAACTTTCCTATTTCACATATCTGAAAAGAAATGGCTTGACTTTTCAGTTAGGTAAGGGGATCAGAAAGGCTAGGTTGAACTAAATGCAACAGCATAATATATATGATAACTTTTATTAGGACCAGCCCAATGAGGCTAATGTGACTAGCAAGAAAATATGACTATGAGAATGGAACTGAGGTAAAATTACTTAATTGGCTTCAATTGACTCTTTGCCTCTTGCAATACATTACATTTATCTCCTGAGTTAATATGACTTCTAGGTGATTTCTAAACATTTTTCCAGAAAGGGATTTTACTTGTTAATTTAGAGAAGCACCAGAGACATTTGTTGGGCCTATTTTTTTTATGGAGGGTAGTTTTTGCTATTTAGAGTCTCTTGCATGGAATAACTTGAAACTTACTTTGTTTAAATTTGATCTGCATCTAACATACAGTGCAGGACCTGTGTGCAGACTAACAGCAATTCAAAACAATCTGGCCCAGCACTGATAGCAAATTTGGTATGACCAAGTCTTCAGACTAAGACAAGAAAAATCTGCTATTTCCCATCCTGCATTTTTTTAAAAAAATTGTAACATGTAGCCTGATGAGTTCTGGGGGGTTGGAAAGTTTGCATTGTACCAGTATGTTATTAGTTGGGCCTAATTGAAGGTATCATATAGATTGTGTTCTTGGTGTTCTGCCTAGCACATAGCTAGGCAGATGCACACCTTTGGATGTGGATGGGACACATTGCTGTGCTCCCTTTTGGGACATATTTTATATCACAACATTATATCACAACATTAAGGGGAGGGGAGTTGCATGCTTCATGCTTACATGTGTCGTGGTTTCAAAGCCCTAAACTTTTTTTCCATGCTGAGAAATGGGAGGGAGAAGGTCCTTCTTGGGCTCCTGGGAAGTTGTAGGTTCTCCACCAATCATATGTGTTCCCTTAGCCGAGGGTGGGAACGGGCAGAAGAGGGACTGTGGTGATAGCCGATCAAAACGCAGGAAAAATGGGATGTTTGCACCTGTGCTTTTGCATTGTAAAAATAATAGTGGGTTTGTGTGAAGGGGCAAAAAGAAAATGGATTGTTTCCTTCATGGAAAATGAGCACCCATGCAGGGGACAAAAAAGGAATAAAATAGACCCAGATTAAAAAATAACATATGTAACTTATTATTATGTTGTGCAAAATCCACCAAGAATCCAGGCTGAGTGTCCATAATGAATACTTAACACCTCTTTTGTTATGAATATAGAGCATTTAAGCAGACAGGGTTTTTCCTATCTACCATGAGATTTGAATACATAATCCTTGAAAAAGGATAATATAATATATTAAAAAAATATATAAAACCAATTTAAAGCCACTGTTTAAAAATTCCAATTAGGACTACCAATAATAAAAGTGAAACCAATCAGATGTTATCTGAAACAAAACTATATTCAATTGCCTCCTGAGCATCAGTTTTTTTGACCTGAAATGACCTTGGGAGCCCATGTTTGTTCCACTGAGGAAACTAGTATGCACTGCTAAACCTACACATAAGTTCCCATCAATACATATAAGTCTACCAGTTGGGGCAAATAGTAGCCTCCCAAGAGCATTTGAAGTTGGGGAAAATAAAAGGGGAGTCTTAAGCACATACACATCACAGTGCCAATCAACACTGAGCTAGAAGTTCTAAACATGGAATGCACAGTGTATGTCTGACTTCACAGGACTGTCAACATTGTCATTCATATTATTCCCTTTCTTTCTTTATGAATTATCCAGGCTTGCTTCAAATTGTCATGCTTACAACTTGCTCTTATGGATGCCAGATCTTTTGTGTGTCTTATTCCAAGCATAATGTCTCGGAGGGTAATTATGTTCATCTGTAGAATAACAGTTAGATTTGAGTCCAATAACACTAATTTCCAAGCATGCTTGTTATCAAAGCAGCTAAGCCAATAGTTATGCATTGTTCACAAACTGACCAGCAACTGTCATCTTTTTTCCACATCAGATGTTATCAGTTTACCCTCTAATATATTTGGCATATAACACAGAGCTTGACAAAACCCAACAACAGAGAATCATTATGCTTAGAAAGTTAATCATGGTGCCTAATATTTTCAGCAGTGATTTATTGTGTGTACCTCTTGGTGATTCTTGGTAGAAATATAAAGGTTATTTAGTTGAGACACAGAGGTTAGCTTTTTGTTATGATGACAACCAATATTATCCATTATGTATTCTTATACTACATCACTTTTGTGTTTTTTTAAAAAAGCAACAAGAAACTCTGAAGAGTTTTGGATTAAGTTTTGTGCAGCAATAATTAGAAAGGATGGTCATTAAAATATAAACCTTGAAAGTTGAAAAACATATCTAGTTCCTAAATTTTGAGGGTGGCTCATCAAGCCAAATTAAAATAGCCAAGGCCTATTGTAAAATAAGTTGTAAAATTCTACATATGTTTTAAATTCTGCTAAGTCCAGTGAGACCTACACCCTAGTAAAGTGAACTTGATTACACATTTAGCAACGCTCCTTCATTCCCCTGTGACTATTGTGAATGTCTTAACATTAAATCCTGTCCACACAGAATGTTTTCAAATAAAAGATGTTATACTAAAACTGGTATTTAGAGTAATGCCATATTTTCATTGATAGTTAAGTCTTTTTCATTCAGCTCTGCAGATGTGGCTTTACATGTTAATCAGCCTTGATCATTACATTTTACTAATGACAATTTCAAGATCTAACAATTATCTTAAAATCAAAATGTATGAATTAGATAGTAAATTACACTGAATTTCAAGAAGTAATAAGACCACTATAAGAGAAGTTTGGTTCATTTTATGCATATTGTTAATTAGTAAAATGAGCTGCTGGAAACAATGTAATTTAAAATTCGCCATAGATTTTACATGCCATATAAACACAGAAAGCTAAAAATTGCACAACTTGTAACATATCAAGCCAGAGCTCATTCACTACTACATGTTCACTGTGGGCTCAACAGACAACTAGCAAAAGGATGTGGTAGGACATGGTGTGCATCTGGGGGTAAGAGTGTTGCCAGCATGGTGATGTCATTTCCACGGAATACCCAGAAGCAATGGTGGTAGTGCTAGAAAATTTAGTGACTCTTAGAGCTACCACATTCATGTCAAGGTATTCTCTTTAAGTGAAGTTATTGTGCAAGTGCTGGTGGTGAATTTTTATTAATATTAAACATTTAATTTATCTTAATTTTCCCCCTTCCACTGCAACAAGAGGCAGAGGGGAATGGGAACTCATAGCAGGGAATCCTCTGCCAAGACAGGGAGCTTGGAAACTATAATAAACTACCTGATACCATTCTCTCCTTGAGATGAAATGCTATGAGGAGGAAGATATCTGGACCACATACAATTGTACTTTTTCTGGCATTTCTGAGATACCATGCTTCAGTTCAATCTGAGAAATGACAACTTTGGAGGTAAAATGTCTTTGTTATTGTGGGAGTGAAATTTGTGTCAACACTAATGAGTATTGCTTTTGTTTGATTTTTACTCTTGTGCACTCTTGTTCATACATTGATAAACAATACACACCCTTTGTGTGTGTGTGTATGTGTGTTTATCAGTCAGACAGACAGACAGACAGACAACAGACAGACAGACAAATAGAAATAATTATCTCATTTATCAACACATATACATAACTGCACATTAGTTTGGGCAGTGTTTTAACAAGTAAAAGTGGCAATGAACATGCTATTAAGTGAGATTATAGATCATCTAGAAACACTGGATGCTGCTCTAACCACAAGCTTTTTCAAAACTTATGTTTGGCATTGAGGAGGCCAGGAATAACATGAGAATCATAGGCCCCTTCCGCACACGCAAAATAATGCGTTTTCAAACCACTTTCACAACTGTTTGCAAGTGGATTTTGTCATTCCGCACAGCTTCAAAGAGCACTGAAAGCAGTTTGAAAGTGCATTATTCTGCATGTGCGGAATGAGCCATACTGATATATGTAGTCAGCATATTGTATAAAATAGATTTTCAGTTTCGGTGTTTTATATTCACATACATAGGCGGCACTTGCCTGCAAAATCTGTGTACTACCCCAACTACTTCTAGCAGGAAGATTATGGATAGCACATATTCCTGAAATGTACATTTGGCAGGTTTCTGCTATGCTCAGTAATAAGGTCCTTTCAAACAGCCTTTGTAAACAATTTTTGATGCGTTGCTTTTTTAAAACCTTTTTACACACAACTGTTTGTGTCCCATTGGCAAAGCAGGATTGAGTTTTTTTGAAAAATAAAAACACTTTTCTTACTTCCTCAAATGTTCTGTGCACTTCTTATTCTTTGCAGTGAGCTATGATGCATCTGAAATCACCATGGCCGTTTCCGCACGGCCCATTAACGACGGCCTGGGGGCGCTAAAAACGCCGCCCCCAGGCCGCCGTTCGCACAGGCGTTGCAGCAGCGGTGACCTGACTCCGCTTCCCTCCCCCCAGGGCAGCCTCAGGCCACCCTAAACAACAACCCTTTAAAGGGTTGTTGTTGGGGAGGAAGCGTCTTCCCGGCGGCGCGGTGCGAACCGCGCCACCGGGAAGACGCTGTCTCCCTTCTGCGCCCCATTCACGATGTCCTCGTAGTCGTCTGCTGGGCGTCGCAGCCCCGCCCACACTGTCCTCCGACCTCCAGGGGTCGGAGGGCAGCGTGGGCGGGGCTTCGACGCCCAGCAGGCGACGACGAGGACATCGTGAGTGGGACGCAGAAGGGAGAAGAGGCGGCTCCGTGGGGAGCCGCCTGCCATCTGTCGGCCTCTGCTTGGCCTGTTTGCATGCTTGCATGCGAACGGGCTTCCGCCCCCACACCGCCAGAACTCTTGGCGGCGTGGGGCGAATGGAGGCCGTGCGGAAACGGCCCATCTTTACCTTGCTCATTTTCAGCAACTTCCATTCCTTTTTAAATATATATATATCTAACTTTTTTGATACACTGATACACCAATATGGTGATAGCATACAGACATTCATAAAAATCGTGTATTGCCAATGTAAGTCAGAACAATATTTAAAAAGGAATATCGAGCACTGAAAATGTGTGTTTGTGGAGGGGAAGGGGAGGCGGCATGGTTTAAATGAAGCATAGAATAATAGAGTTGGAAGAGACCCCATCAAGTCCAACCCCCTGCAATGCAGGAACACACAATCAAAGCACTGGATAATGCTTCGGATATGGTTCATAAACAAATATAAATGCTGTTTGAAAAATTCATCCCCATGTCACCTAACATGGAATCAGACAGCAATGGATAACAAGTTAGAGAGCAGAACAGATATCAGCACAGTATTAGCACAATATGCACAATTAATATCTTGCTGCCCTGGTCCTATCAAAAGCCACAGGTACTGTCATTGCCTTAGCACGCAGGCTAACCCTACTTACAAGAAATATTATCCCAGACTTCAGCCTGGCAACTCCGTTGCGGCAGGGGAGGAAGAAGTGCAATGCCTTTTCCCTGCCGGCTGGCTGAGGCAGTCATGTGGCCTGGAACTGCCACATGACGGGGGTCCTGGCAGCCTATTAAAGGCTGCGCTGGCAGGGATCGGCCTCTTTCAAGGCCAGCATCGACAAAAGCCCTTCCTTCCCTATTATAATGGTTATTTGGGTTTTTATTGTTATGCTTTGTCGCAGTTCACTGGGCTGTTAGGGCATAAGAGCACATCCTATTTGGGAAAGCAGTAGGTTGCTTGCTGGACCTTCCCGGAGGCCTCCATATGAGGTCCGAGGTGGTGATAGAGCTCGTGAGGGCAAGCCTTGGGGCCGCGCCGAGAGCTCACTGCACGGCAGAGAGGGTGTCACAAATTGGGTTTGCGTCCATGTGGCATCTAGTAACTTCCTGTTTCAGTTCCCTTGGAGGATGTGCCGGACAGGGTTTCTGTCCGAAGGACCTCAGGGGTCAGCTGGGGCTGCCCTATAACCAGGTTCAGCGGTTTGCTGCCTGGGGGCCAGGATGTGCTCTGTTATGCTTGCCCAGCTTCAAGGTTATTATTACATGGTTAAATAAATTGGGCTGTGGCCGACTTCTTTTCCAACAATTATATGTTGTTGTTTCATTAATGTTAACGAGTCTCCACACATCCACATGCAACAACCCACTTTCTATAGACTGTAGTACTTTTAGGAAAAAAATCTTTGCCATATTCCCTCAGCAGGATATTTTAAGCAATGTAAGCATTTCTAAGGGAAAAGAGGGAATCCTTTCATGGATCAGCAGCAGGAAAACCTGAATGTGCAGTGCAATGCCAGTTCAGATTTTACTAGTCAGGGTTGAATGGGAGTGGGGGAGTAGTTTTTGTGATCTGTTTTGGGATACGTTCCCTTTTAATATTTGCTTTTATGATCTGGAAAATGGCTAAACTGGCAAAATGTGCAGATAATTTTTAAAAAAGGATTTGAGACAATTAACTTCCAAAGCATATTGAGACAAAGTACAGAAAGCCTACTCAAAACTGAGTGAGTAAGCAATAAAATGGAAGTTTCATGTTCATTATTTCAAAGCTATGTGTAAAGTAATAACCACTTTCTCAGAAAAAGTTATTGGGTTGGAGTTTAAAAGAAAATCTAAAAGGGATTTCAGTCTAATGAAAAGGTACAGACATATATAAAAGAAAAAAAGCAGACTTGTTAAAATGTTATTCATAAACAGGACTGTTTTTTTCCCGCTTTTCCACTGAAAATATATTTTATAGCTAAGATTCAAGAAATTGAAAGGAAAATGAAAGATGAAAAATTATGCAGATCTGTAGGACTTCTGTCTCATCAGAGTGCAATCAAAAAGGACACAAAAAATTACAAAGCGGCTAAGTGATTTATTGGCACTTCTATTTGCTATAAATGATGGTACTATCATCAAATTTCTTTTAACAAGCCATGAAGCAAAATACTATCCAGTGCTTGTGCTTTAGAAGTAATGAAAGAATGTTTCCATTATGGTGAAAGGCTGGTTAAAAAAAATAACAAAATAACACCAAAAAAATACAATGGCCATAAATCTGATAGGCCAGATGTTTGTCACTGACATTTGGGGAAGAGCCAAAAAAAATTGGAAGCCAGGTACTAAAAATAGCTGTAATTTACCTCTGAAGAAGTACAATAGTGAATGACACCCACCTCTGTGATCATTGTTAAGAAAGGTTCAAGAATTATCTTAGGCAAAGTCCATCCCATTATCTGGCTGTAGCCATTAGAAGGTCATAGAGTTTCACCACTGATTGGGAGTCTTCTTATGGATTTACCAAGTGATTTAACAGAAATCACAGTTGAGGAAGGAGAGACTTTCGATTTGTAAAAAATGAAAATGAAAATACACATTTAATATTCCTTGTGATTTGACAAACTATAAAGCTCTAACAGGTATAAAATTCAAAGGCATCTTTGTTGTGAAAAGTAAGTATGGCCCTTTCCGCACGGGCCGTAAACAGTGCCCTGGGGATGGCAAAAACGCCGTCCCCAGGGAGCTGTTCGCACGGGGGGCGCAGCTGCTGCGCAGCCACGCTGCCCTCACGCCTTCTGAGTGGCGCGAAGCAGCCATTTTCCGATCTTGCTTCTTCAGCAAGATTTTTAGAAAACGGTGGCTTCGAGCCGCTGCTGTGCGTTCGCAGCGGCTCGAAGGCACCCATCCCCCTTTTCACTGTCCACCTACCGTTTCTGTGGCCGTCCGGAGCGTCGCCGAGGCCTGGGGACACACCCCCTGCCCTGCGACACCGGAGCAGTCGCGCAGGGCAGGGGGGGCATGTCCCCATGCCTCGCCGACATGCCAGATGGCCACAGAAATGATAGGTCGACTGGGCGACAGCGCTCTGCGGCGCTGTCTTCCCGGTTATTTCTGGTACCGTTCGTGCAAACAGTCCCAGAGGGGTTGGGTCAGCATCGTGTACGCCGACCCAACCCCCAGCCGTGCAGAAACGGCCTATACCTTATTAAAATGAAGCACTGTAAACACTGGTCATTACTGGCCCATGCCGTGATGTCACATCACATTTTCTTGGCACACTCTGTTTATGGGGTGATTAGCCATTGCCTTCCCCAGTCATCTATACTTTATTCCCAGCAAGCTGGGTACTCATTTTGCCTGCCTTGTAAGGATGGAAGACTGAGTCAGCCTGAGATGGCTACCTGGAACTAACTTCCATCAGGATCAAACTCAGGTCATGAGCAGAGCTTGGACTGCAGTGCTGCATTTCAGCACTTTATGCCACAGGACTCTTAAACCTTACTAGTCAGTATTAAAACTACAAAGTTGGAAATGTTTAATCAAATTACATCAGAAATCCCCCTGAACAACTATCAAATGTACTCTTTTTCTGTTATGCTAGTGCTTTTGCTGGCAATAACTCATGAAAGTGAGCACTTTGGAGCCCCATTAGTACTTTACAAGAGACTGGAACCAACCAGAGCTTAGACCAAACCACTGAACTGCTTGACTTGAGAAAAAATTCAATCCCAGGTTTCCTCCATCCAAATCCAACCAGTTCTATTCAGTATACAGCACTAATGGCACAATTCAGAGGAAGGGGGGAGAGAGTTGTCGAGGTAACAGGCCTCTATGTTAGTGAATTAACCCTCCAGACATGGACAGGAGTGGAACCAAAAATAGTCAGCTTCCACCATGACTTTGGCTCCCAAGATGCTGGTGCCTAAGGGCTTGGCCTTGCACTACCCTTTTTGGTGTCATAAGCCTGTTGAGTCCAATGGAGAGCTTTTTGGCAGTAGTGGTGGGGGGTTTGCTTCTCCATGCCACCAAAAAAGCCCTCGGGAGGTGACAGGGCTCTAAATTGGGCTGCCCGTTCGGCAAAAGGGCATGCAAATATTGATAATGGACATTAAAATGTTACCTGGAGAATTGGTGTGTTCTTGAATAATATGTATAAAGGGTGCTTTGCTTGATCCAGCCAAACTCTAGAAAATCTGACTTTGTTTTCTCCATATGTGCATTGTCTGTTTCCACAGGTGACTTCTAGAAGGTTGTCTGCCTCCATACGTGCATGTTCATTCCTGAGGATTGAATCGTTACCTATATGTGCAATACCTTAACTCGGGACCCTTTCAGAAATAGATATCTACTTCTAATTTTTTGTAGGGGAGGGGCAGGGTATTTTTCAAAGGTGGAAAACCACCAGAATCTATGTTCCCTCTAAACCTCAGGACTGTAGTCTTCATCAGTCTTGATATCCAAATAACCTAAATTGCCAAATCGTGGCCTATTCAGGTCTATTCAGGCCATATTCAGCCCAAATACATTATGCCTGAATATGAGCCAATCTGAATCGAAAGTATTTGTATCAGCTTGTCTGTACTCAGCAGCATTGAGGGATCGTTTAAATGATCCTCGAATGCCATCACTTCCCCCTTTCCCCCAGCAAATGCCTGCAAGCCGAAGTCCCTTTGAAGATTTCTGACTTGCAGGCACTTGCCGAGGGAAGGAGAGTGTCAAACTTAAGTGAGTCCAGCCCCCTTCCCCTTCCAACAAAGGAGGCTTGGGGTTTCTTTCTCTTTCCAATATTTTTTTCTCTTTATCCCAAGAGCTTCTTTTGCTTTCATGCCATGCTGAAGCAAGAGAAGCACTTGGGAGAAAGAGAGATTGGAAAGAGAGAGAAACCCCAAGTCTCCCCTCCAACAAGGTAGCCTTGATGATACTCTTTCTTTCCAATCTTTCCAATCTTTTTCTCTCTTTCTCCCAAGCACTTCTCTCGCTTCCGGCCATACCAAAGCGAGAGAAGCGCTTGGAAAAAAGAGAGAGGAAAACTTGAAAGAGAGAGAATCGGGGAGGAGTAGATTCTTTAATTTGTTTTTTTCTTTCTTTAAACATTGTTTAAAGGAGTTCAAGTAGCTTAAACAATGTTTAAAGAGACAAAAAACTTTAAAGAATCTCCCCCGAAAATCTCTCCAATACTTTCCAATGTCCGGCCAGCCCCCCTGCATATCCGGATGACCCCCCTGCGTATCCAGACGGCCTGCCTGCATGTCTAGACGGCCCACCTGCATATCCGGCCAGCCCCCCTGCATATCTGGTCGGCCCCTTGCATATCTGGCTGCCCCCCCTGCATATTTGGCCGGCCCCCATGCCTATCCGGCTGGGCCCTCTGCATGTCCGGATGGCCCCCTGTCAGGGGCACATGTTTTAAGCTAGCTGCACCAAAATTGCATTCCTTATTAAAGTTGCTTCCTTATTAAACCGAATATGATATTGGTATTATTTGGGCATACAGATAATTTTATGCCTGAATAAACCCAAATCCAAATTTTACCAAATATGTTTGGGTATCGGTCAACCCTTTGACGCTCAAGGCGTCAAAGAAGGCCAGAGTAATTGCATGCTGCCTAACATATAGGGAGCGTACTCTACCCCAACACTTGTGTGCATCACACGATCAGTTCAGGTGTGGCTCAGCAGCCCGGCCAGCCCAGGGCACGCATGCTTACCACTCCAGAGCTCACCATGTGCCCTGCCCCCTTTCACAATTATGGCCCAGTTGATTCTGGGGCCGTTATTTATTAAAATCTTAGATCAGGCAATCATGACAGTTGACAGAGTCAGCAACACTTAGAAAAATGTACATACAATAAAAATGTACTATTATTAGGAACTAAATTCCATATAAATATTATTCCATGAATAAAAAGGTTTAACCAGTTGCTTCATTATTAAACAAACCAAAGGACAAAATTTAGCCATCTTAAAGTTGGTTTCATTAGAATGAAAGGAGAAGGGACATAGAAAACCTGTTAGATGTACTTGAAAAAAAATTGGGCTGATGTATAAAGAATGGATGCCCTTATAAAATGAACAGTGCATAAGCACATGTTTAACTGTTTTGACCACATGCAATTGGAAAGGGCAGAGGAATTGAGAGCAAGGGGTACATGCATTTGCCCCTACCAGAATAACTGAAGGGAAGACATTAAAGTGGGCCAAGGTAACAGCTGTTCAATATTTAGGAGGTTCTAAGGCATAAAGGTATTCTGCCGGGTATTTTTGTGGTTCCCTGATGCTGAATAGGTTTGAGTCCAGCTTCATCAGCTTACATACAACATACATACATACATACATACATACATACATACATACATACATACATACATACATACATACATACATACATACATACATAAAGAGAGAGAGAGAGAGAGAGAGAGAGAGAGAGATCTCAAAAACCCAAGCTGTGGTAGGACTGTGAGAATAAACCCATAAAATTGCAACTTCTTCTCAACAGCTGTCATCTATCCTGAATGAAAATCATCTCTAAGAATCAGTGAAATTTATTCAGGAGGGATTAGAATAATCATGAACATGAATGTTACAATTGGAAGGGAAAAATTGTGTCTTTTTTTGGCAGGAATCTCTGGTCCTTTCTACACATCACCTAGAACATATCCAGAATATTTTCAATCCCCTCCCTTTACCACAATGTTTGCCCACATTAACCTCCTCCAAATATTTCATGGTTGCCCTGAGGGTTTAAAAATTGGGGGGGGGATTATTGGTAGAATATGTCTGGAGTCGCATCCTCCGCTCAGCGGAGGCAAATCTGCTGGTGGTCCCCGGCCCCTCCATGATGTGGCTGGCTTTCATGCGGGCCAGGGCATTTACTGCCCTGGCCCCTGCCTGGTGGAATGCTCTTCCTCCAGCAGTTAGGGCCCTGCGGGACCTTGGAGAGTTCCGCAGGGCCTGCAAAACTGTGCTGTTCCACCGGGCTTTGGGGGAGCCAGCTGCTGAGCCCGCCCCTCTTTTGCTGCCCTGCGCACTGGCTATATACTTGACCATCTGCCTACCCCCTCCCTCCCAGGGTTTGTCCACTGGGATTTGATGCCAGACGCCTTTTATTATTATTATTCATTTTTTGTAGGTTACTGCTGCTATAGTTTTAAGGTTTTGTATTGTTTTTTTAATTGGGGCTATTCGATTTGTTTTATTGTCTTGTCATTTGCTATTGTACACCGCCCTGAGCCCTTCGGGGGTAAGGCGGTTTATCAAATCAAATCAAATCAAATCAAATCAATAATAATAATAATAATAATAATAATAATAATAATAATAATAATAATAATAATAATAATAATAATAATAATAAAAAATCCTGGTGACACACCACTATTGCTAAGAACCACCTGATAATATAGAAACTAACACACCTTGAAAGTATTCTTCCAGGATGGTATTAGAGCAATAACCAAGTGATAAAGTAGAAACCCTAGAAAATACCTTATAGCCAAGTCAATAGCACCCATGCAGTCTAGCATGTAGAGAACAGATTAACAGCCCCATCCAGAGGGGGCAAATGTGCCAACATGGGGTGGGGATGTTACTTATTTGGATAGCCAGGTAATGTGTGGCTTTGCAGCACCCATCCTGGAAGCCATTGCTCAGCTCCAGGCCCACTAGAACAAAATGCTGTGTCAGCATGGCTGTGGGCATTTTGGAGGTTGGCCAAGTGAGGAAGCCAACCTTAGTCATATCTCTGTATGGGGGATTCAAAGGAGTGGGCTTTAAAAAAAAACTTTTTTGGGCATCCCATATCATGGGAAAGCTCTTTGAAGAGGGTGAGGTGGCACCAGAGTGGCACCATCCCCACCTTCTGGCTCCCTCTGGATAGGGCTGTAAGAGTGATATCCCAGAGAAATAAATTGTATTAAGCAAAGAAAAAATATTTTTAAAATTATTGTAAAAGAGCAAAAAAAGAGGAGGTTGGATTCTCAGGTAGTAGAAGAGGGGTGAAAACAAAATACAGGGAAACACAAAGAGGTTCAAAAGAAAAGCAATATCATTGAACTTGCTAAACTAAATACACATTACCTAGCCTGTAGCAGGTTCCTCAGAACATATTCAGAAATTGAATTCCTTGTAGTGACAAGAAGTGGAAGGGGTTGTTAATCCTTACCCAACTACCAGTAAGCTCAGTCTCCACTGAAAACTGAAAACTGAAAACAAGAGAAAATTCCAAATGTTCAGATATTTGTGGTAAATGGAATTGGACCTAAGCTAGTCTTCTCTGTAGGAGTGACAAACTGCTTTAGCAAATTCCATGCAAAGTTTCATCTCTGATGTTCAAGACTATTGTTACCAATCAGAACCATATAAAACATAGTCCCACCTCTATCAAACATCTGGTAATGACTCATAACTTTTATGACAAATAGCTGCCCAGGTTCAAACTGGATTGTCCTTTGTAGAAAAGGAATTAAGTTTG
This sequence comes from Sphaerodactylus townsendi, assembly GCF_021028975.2. Lineage (NCBI taxonomy): Eukaryota > Metazoa > Chordata > Lepidosauria > Squamata > Sphaerodactylidae > Sphaerodactylus > Sphaerodactylus townsendi. The sequence goes on from NC_059434.1 coordinate 34,695,673, forward strand.
CCAGGATGGTTCAATGTGGAATAGAAATGAACAGGTCATTTTAATGGGCACTCCCGGGGACCATGGTGCCAGACACTCTCTTGTGTCTTGATAAGTTTTAGGATTTCTGTCACAATTAACACGATTAGCACCATTGTCTAGGTGAGAGCCTTTCTATTAACCTTGAGGATGATGAAATGTCTCATAGGTTTTTCATTAAGGCAATGGAGCATTTCCATGGAAAGACATGGATAAATCAGGAGACTGAGAGTTCTTTGCACAATTTGAAGGGTCAGTTCCACTATTTCAGGTTGAGTTGCAACCACTCTTGTCTCCAGCATGACACTGATCCAGTATCATGTAATTTTTGGGCAATCTTGAAAGGCACAGTGGACAATATTGGACTAAATAATGAACTGGACAGGGCAAATTTGTTTTCACTTGCATTCCTCCAATCTCCTTGTATTTTAGAATAGTAAAATTTAAGACTTAAGAATAATGCTATCATAGCAATCTAGTCTACAGGCAAGAAACATTTAAATGATTCACTTTGATATTAAAAAATATGTTTCCAGCATCATGCATAAATAATATGTGCTAATTATTTTCCAAATAACCTTTCAGAATGAATGACACACACAGCATTTATATATGAAGGCCAGTAAATTATGTTTTTAAGCAAACACTGTGTTTTCCTGGGTTCTTTTGGCAGGCACCTGACTTATTTTTTTATTTCTTTTCAAAATGGGAGCTTCAGCATTTCACTCCCTTTCCTTTTATCATTAGAAATCTACCACTTTAAAATGATTTTACCCCCCCTAGAAAATGCAAATATGGTCCTTTGTAGTGAGAAAACCATATTATATATGCAGCATGTAACTTTGAAAACTTTAGTTAGAAGTAGCAAAGCAAGCTGTCAGACATTTCAGTAATTGAATTTCCTTGAGAACTGCCTTGGTTTGTCAGCTCTGACTTTGCTGTCAAAAGAAAAGAAAATAGCCAGGGAATTCATCTGAGATAACACCAGGGGTATTTTGATAATGCCAAGACACAAACATTAAGTGTTTTCTCTGGAGAGACTTTGTGCAGAGTTGCCCACCCCAGTCTCAGCAAGTTCATTGTCGCCTTGAGTCATTATTATCTAGTGCTGAGTTCTGAGAATTTACTAATGACCTATCAAACTACAGTACAAAGAAGGCTTTCTTCCTGTATTAAGATGCAAAATACTGTTGCGTAAAAAGCCCAACATACCTTTTGTCAATTACTTCATAAGTGCTATTCATCTTTTTACTGCTTCCGCACTTGGATGGCTTGTAAAATGTTTAGTGGTTAATTAACCAAAAGGAAGTCCAAATGATGGGGGAAGGAAAACCCAAGCAACTTGTGTGTGTGTGGGGGGGGGGGGACAGAAATACCAATATATTTAATGGTTCACTTTCTGATCTTTGCTTTTACAGGTAAATGTTAATCAGGCCCCACTGAAACTGTCTTCTTGACTAACCCAAATGTCTTCTGCATAACCAGCTTCAGAAATATTCTATTTGAAATTCTCTTCTTTGCTCTCTGCTTTCTCCCAGTTGACCTGACTAGATTGTTTCATGTTCTCCACTTTTGGAAGTAGTAAGAAATCTGTGGATAACTCACTGTTTAATTTCCTTTGGATTCCAAAGCATCACAGACGTTGTGTGTCTTTATATCTGTCTTACAAATGTAGAAGCGGAGCACAGTGGTAGTAAACCAACTCCTGCAGTAGGCATTCAACTTCTGAACATCAGATACTTAGGTAGCAACTCCACAGATCCCTAAAGTGCTTCCAGTCTTGTTAAACCACCCAGTTTTTCTCCCTCATTCTGCACATCCCTAAATTTATAAATCAAGAAAGCTAATTTCCCCTCTTTTCCAGTTAAAGAATGACATTTGTAAAGGTTGGAAAGAGATTTCAGACCATTAGGGAAATCCAGTTATTACGAAACATTCATATTGTCAGTCTGACCACCTGCTAGTTTGTCAGATAAAACTGCGGCGATGTCCTTTAACAGGTATCCAGACAATTGCAACTCAAAACACCATTACTAAGAAAAGACCACTTTCTGTATCATTACAGATGTTTGACAGTTAAATTGACATATGGAACTGGAAACCTGATCTTTATTTTGGATCTGAACCATCTCAATGTAATATTAAAGTCTACAGCAATATGAATCAAATAAAATATATTCCTGCATTCAAAATTAAAAGCAACATTTATTCAGTAGATTCCCGAATAACAAGTAAAACATAGAAACAATAGCTCAGCATGGATGTGTTATTAGGTTTCCTGAGAGTTCTCTATCTCTGCAAAAGAGGTAAGACTACTCCTGAAATGAATGTTGCCTATGAGATAAACAACATATTTCAAATTAGAGGACTTGAACTAGAACAGTGCTACGGAAATGGGCAAAGAAATTATTTGGAGGACTTGTACTTTAAATATTAATAGCTTTTATTGAGTAGCAGGGAGAAATATTTTACTCGGGGAAAAATCCATGTTCCAGGATGATTTTCACTTGACATTAAAAAAAAGAAGCAGGACATATCTTTATTAGACCTATTAGCAATCGAAATGCTGAAAATAAGTTCTTGATCTGCTCTTGTACAAAGGTCCTCAAAGAAAATATATATGAAAAAAACAAATAAAAATGTGACATTCTCAGGCTAATGATAATGCAGTGAATTTTTGAAAAGAAAAAGAGCAAGAGAGAGAAAGAGAGAGAGAGAGAAAGGGATAGGAAAAAAGTGTGTGAGGGTGTATGGATTCAGCCAGTAATTACAAAAATACATGCCAGGTATCTTTTCATCTCCAAAATCATTTAGCCTCACAGGACCCTTGAAAGTTACAGAAAAGATGATGGAAAACAGACTAGTCATTAATCATATTAGCAACACCTGAGCTAAGGTGAGGACTGTTGCCATCTTACTGCCACCATGTCCCCAGTCATTTTTTTTCCTGCCTGATGGCACTAAAAAAAAACAGCATCTGGAGGTAATGTTGTTATGGGGATTGGATCCCCCTCCCTTTTTAGATGTAGCCATTGATTCATCTTAACCTCTTTTGAGGTATTTCTGTTTTATTTATCTTGGTAGTTTTCCTTTTGCATCTTTTGTCACTTCAGTCCTAGCAGTTTTTTTTTTAAATTGTTACACATCACAGGGTGATGCTGTGATTACACATCACAGGGTGATGCTAGAAGACCCAGGAATGTTTGTGCAGACACTGTCTGAGCATCTGCAGAGTGAAATTCCTTCCTGCAACTCCTTTCTTCAAATGTCCCTTTTGATCAAAATGGATTTTAAAAAGGAGGAAAATAAATGGATTGTTGGATTTCAAGGAGAAACAGGGTCAAGAAAAATTAAGAGAATTTATTTTAATACTACCTGGAGGCTACATTTGGATCTGTGACCAGGCAGTGGTAAAGCCTGTCCATTGCAACTGTCATCTCCTTACAGGCTAATTCCATTGAAGAATATAAAACTGGTTGTCATGGCTGGAAAAATTTCCAAGTGAGAAATGTTGCAAACTGGAATGCAGAGCAACTGAGGGTGTGCTGCTGGGTTACAGTGATCTATGCCAAAAATACAGAACACTCCAATTCAAGACAAATAAAGTGACAGAAAGCTGAAGTGTTTACTTTGATAAATGCTCCAGATTGACCACAATTTATAGGAGTGAAGCTTGAAGCAGGCAAGGATCAAAGGAAACATATGGGCCAGTCAACTGAGACAAAGGGAGCAATTGCCATGAAAACACCTGTCCCCAGAGATTATGGCAGGCCCTTCCAGGAACCACCATCTGACCTCAGCAAGTCAAGTATGATTGCAGAAGGCACACCACCTACAGCCTTTTGTATGGGATCAAAACATGTGTAGTGATGAAACTCATCTCTTATGAAGCACAGTCAGGGGTGTAAAAAGTTAGCTAGTAAAAAGAGAAAATCCATGCATCAAACACATTGCAATCATTTGTTAACATAGGGCGTTTCCTCACTCACTATGACCCCGCTTTTGCCGCGCGCTGCTCTCAGCGCGTGTCATTTCTGGCATGCACCCAGGTGTCCCCACAACCCTGCGAAGGCGCTGTTTACAAGAGCGCCAGGAGTGACGTGCACTGACGGGGCGCGACGGGGCATCGCCACCCCTGTCATGGGGAGTGCCGGGGGACCCCACGCTACTTGAGGAGAGTAGCGTGGGGCTTAAGGTAAGTGGGGAAAGGACCATAATATTCTTAAAAGGGGATCATCAAGTTTTAGCACTGCCCAATAGAGAAGAGGCCATTTATGCACGTGTGATCTCCTTCACATAGACCATATATCCTCTTCAGATTGGATCCTCAGTTACACACATGCCTGCATCCAGGTGAGCCTAACCATTTCTCGGAATTACAACTGAAGTCCAGTCTACAAAGATCAGTTTCCCTAGAGAAAGTGTCTCATTGGAGGGTAGACTCTTATGATATTATATCCTGCTGAGGCCTCTCCCTTCCTTGACATAGGTTGTCCATAGACAAAGTCAATTTTTAAAAAGAAAGAAGCAACCTATCTACTTACCTTTCAGGCTTTTGTTTTTATCATGGGGGATGAGGAATTTACCTCTGGCATTGCTTTTCAACTGATAGACTCCAAAGAGGAGGTCACCTTTCTCTCAAGCCCAACATGGTGTCCAGGAATGTCACAACACTTGTCCCAAGTTCTTAGAAAGTAGACAGAGACATTCCTCACAGGTTTCCCCATCACTTTTCATATATATATGAAAAAGTGACACACACACACATATATATATATATACATATACATATACATATACATATATACATACATATACACACACACACACACACACACACACACACACACACACACACACACACACACACACACACACACACACACACACACACACACACACACACACATATATATATATATATATATATATATATATATATATATATATATATATATATATATATATATATATATATATATATATATATATATATATATATATATATATATATATATATATATATATATACATATATATATATATATATATATATATATATATATATATATATATATATATATATATATATATATATATATATATATATATAAAGCCAGAGCGGCAGGCTTTGTGTTGAATGACTAGGTGATATGGTTGAATGACTAGGTGATATGACTAGGTGATATATATGACTAGGTGATATGGTTGAATGACTAGGTGATATGACTAGGTGATATATATATATGAAGCCAGAGCAGCAGGCTTTGTGTTGAATGACTAGGTGATATGGTTGCAGGTGTCTAGAACTGATTTGGAAAGTCTGATATTTTCACTGGATGTTTGGGGAGGAAATAGTAGGCATTTAATACAGGATCTTTTCAGTTTTTCCTGAACAGTGGACTGTGTGGGCCAATTGGCAAGCTTACCAAGCCCAAGCACCATAAAGCAAGCTAATTGGCATTGGAGGAGGCAGGGCTGAACCTCAGCACAAAGAAGCAACTGCTGCTTGTTTGAGCTGGGGCTGGGTGTGCCTTCCAGTGCAAACAGCCTGCTTCACACTGCTTATACTCATAGGAGGTGGCCCTGAAACCAAGCAGCAGCCATGTTTCCCCTCCTCACACACAAAAAAGCAGTATTGAGTCTTGCTGTGTCCAGTATTTTTTTTAATCTGGCAATCCTACTAGGTAAGCTTCTGCCTTAGCCCTTACTTCCCTCCCCCTGATATATAATAGGATAGACTATAGCTCATCTCTTTCTCTCCTATCTGAAGGTTACTGCTATGGGAATATTGCTTAGCAACTCAACTACAAGATAGGGGAACTTAGAGGAAAATATGAGAGGGATGGAGTCTTGAAAAAATGTATTGCACGTGTATCACTATTATTTACTTCTTGGTATAAAAGATGTGACAGACAGAGATCAGAGGTATATGTCAGAGGGGACAGAGGGGATGGATGTTCCAGGGGCACTTCCACACGTCATGTTAGGGCACAAATTTGGGGCCTCCTTCCGACCTGCACCAGGCTTGTTGACGGCTCAGGCAGCCAGGGGCACAGGGCCAGGTGAGACTGGCCCTAGGAGAGGGTGTGGCACCACAGCTGCAGGAAGCAGTGCTGTGCCTCACAGAGTTAGAAAGCCCTGGCTGGAGCCTCCGATGTCCCCTTGAGCTGGGCCAGGCAGAAAGGCAGGCATCTCTCACAACCCCAGCAGGAATGCGAACCAGGGCAAGGCAGCACAGGTAGTCAAGGAGGGGGGAAGCGAGTGAGTCAGTGGGGGCAGCTGTTTTAGTAGCAGCCCGGCTGGCCAGCAAGCTCAATGGCAACACTTCTGACATTGACTGCCCATTTGAAGGCTGGAGTTCCAGGAGGTGGCTCCATGCTTTGTCGTCTGGCTAGGAGAGTTTTTTAAAAAAAACCTTGAATAGCTGCAGAATCTCCTTCCTGGCCAGATACTTCTTGACATTGCAGGGCTTGACATCTGAAGGCTTTTTTGTGGGGAAAGGGGCACAGCAGGGGGGCAGGATCAGTTCAGTCAAGGACTAGGCATAGGGCCTATGTATTGGGGTGTGGTGCCTGGGACAAACCCCAGGCACTGTTTTGTAGTGATATGTCACTGCCAGAAATTGGTTGAGCATCCACCATTTCTGCAATCTGGAGCTCCCTTTACTGAAAGAAAGATTATTTGTTATCCTCTCTGACTGGCAAGACACATCTAGGCATGGGCCTGATTTGGCTAACACCCCCTTCTCCTAAGAAGCAGCCAGCCAGGTTCTTCTGGTCCTATCTGCCCACTTGATGTCAGGAATATGAGAAAAACCCTTCCCCATGCATACCAGGATGACAGAACACATTTCTAGTTCAGTGCAAGCTGGTAAGATTGATATCACCATGAGAGCTGCCACTAGGAATGTAAGAAAAGCATCCCACTTTGTTGTGCAAACTGGTTGGATTGCTGCTGTTTCTTTCTCCAATACAGACTGACTTGCTGGGGATGAAAGAAGAGCCCATCTCTGAGGCTGCTAGCTTGAACAGGGGACAGGTCGGAAGAAAAAAGGAAGTCAATTGAAGGGAGAAGAGAAGGAATCTGGCAGAGGTATCAGAAAAGCCATGAGCTGAACAGGCAGATGAAACTCTTATTTCCTCTCTTTTTCTTCCCTGCCACCACTGGGATTCCTCTTCTCTCCCCACACTGGGGAGAGAATAAATATGTATTTATTCTCCACTCCCCTTTCCTCTCACTGTATTTTCCTTATTCCTCTTCTTCTCTCCCCCCCCCACCCCACTCCAGACTTTCTTCTGCGTGCTTCTGATTGTAAAAACTTCCAAAGATTCCTTTGGTGGTGCAAGAATTCCTTTGGTGACTGAGTGTACTGACTTTTACCTGATGTCTATAGGCCTCAAATAACTGTTTGGAAAGCCCATTGATGATTTTGTAGATGACAAGTTTGAGAAATCACAGTGCACTCAATCAGACCTGTTATCAAGGATCTCTCTTCCATCCCCCGCCTTCCAAATCAATAGACTCAGTGTATGAAAAAAGGTGAATCAAACATCAGACAATCTAGCTGTAGATTCTGAGTCTCAAAAGTTTATCTTCCTCTCTAAAATTCCAGGCTTCCACTACAAAATAAATAGTCCCCCCAACCCAAAAGGTGGTTTTCCCTCCAAAAAAGGCACTCTAAACATCTTTGTTGTTTAAATTACCTGCATGACTTCTGTAATCTAAATTCAGGGGGCACAGTTTATTATTTTACTTAGGCGTGATGGCACTTTCCAACTGATACAACCTTCTCCGGCATCTGTTAAGTGAAATTGCCCTGATTTTTTTCAACCAGGCTGTTAATGTCAAAGCTAGCATTTCTTCTTTTTTTTTCCAATTTTTCCTCTATCATTGGTTTATTTCTGTCAAAAGAGGATCTTGTAAAATTCAGACAAGCAGAGATGTTTAAAAATTAGTTGTTTCAGGAAAATTCAATGTCAAAAGAAAATACATGGCTCTTGTAACAAGGAACACAGCTAAATAATGTCCTCTGCCATTTATAAAAGCCTCCCATTGTTGATCTATAGGTGGCAAGAAAAGTACAAGGTAAACAAAGACAATCTCCTCCCAGAGAACCATACCATATGAATAATTATGTCTTAGTTCCTTTTTTGAATACCAGTAAAGTTGCTTCACCTTATTTGGAGATAAATTTGTTTTGGTCCAAAAAGGGTGCAGTCCTTTGGAAGTTAGTGAGTGCAATTTAAGAGACAACATGAATAACAGCACTGTTTCCTAGCAGTGTTTTTTCTTCTCCCCCAGAGCTGTCTAGCACCCAGTGGGAACAGATAATCCACATCCCTACATCCCATATTTCACTGCTGCTTGGAGCAGTGTCAGGATTATTATTATTTTAAATGTAGCCTGTGACAGAACTGCACAGATAAATAAGTATTGGAAGTTCAGCCAAAAACTGAGGGCAGTCAGGGAAAAATCTTCATAGGAAGATTGGTAAACTGCTTTATGCTCTGATGGGTGGAACAACCAGTTGACTAACAGAAGGAGGAGGTATCTTTCTGAGAGAAAAAAAGATTTAAAATCTTTTGGATTTGGATTCTTGTCTGTTAACATCAAATTTGGATTTGGATTCTTGTACGTTAACATCAAATTAACATAGCGGTGTGTGAAAATCTACTGAGAGGATTTCAGTTATAGTGAATCTGAACTGAAATATGGTGTGTGTAAGGTGATGCTGAGAGCAGAAATACACTGATAAAAGAGGAGGAAGTTTATTTATTGGTCAAGACAGAAGTGGAATAGTGAGAAATAGCAGCCATCGAGTCACCGGTGGCAGCCATTGCGGCAGAGGTGAGCAACACGAGGCAAAGAGAAAGGGGCATTCAGCTCATAGGGCGCAGTTGCAGGGAGCTGCAATGATTGGCCCGAGCTGAAAAAGGCGGGAGCAGCAAAGGTGCATATAAGCGCCATGCCCCGAGTCTCGGCCTTCTTGGCTAGCTGAGGCTAAAGAGCGACGTGACCCACCCACCCACCCTAGCTACAATTGTTAATAGTTGACTTGTTGTAAATTGTGTTTATTGTATAACTGTATTTTGTCGCCGCCCGGCGGGTTGGAAACAGAATCGCAACATCAGTGGGGAGAAGCCGAGCCGAGCAGCCGGTCTTCTCCATGGTTGGTGCCCTTAAGGAAGGGCTTTGGGGTGGGGCGGGCCGGTAAGCAAGATGGTAGGCTTAGCTGGTGCCCACCACCCCAGCAGGTGGGAGTGGGGCGGGCCAGTAGGCAAGCCGGTAGGCTTAGCCAGTGCCCGCTACCCCCAGCAGGAAGGATTGACACTAAGGGGTATCCACCCCGGTGGCTCCCGGCTTCCTGCCTAATGCCCCAATAGGGATTGGGGACGGCATGGTCAGGTCAGCAACGGTGCTGACCTGTTGATGTTGCGATTCTTTTGTCTGCCCAGATTCTTAAGTGTTTATGTTTGTTAATTAATCAAATGGGCTGCGGCCCAATCTATTTCCAAGCTCTGGTTGGTGTGTTTGCCAGGGAAGGGTCTACACCTTCTGCATGCAAAGATTTTCCACAGTGACCATGTAACTTTTGGGAGATAGAAGAATTGCTAAGCCAGTTAGGAAGGATTCCCTGTCTGGTGTATTAGTGATCTGCTAAAGTTACATCACGAGGGAGATTTCTGTAGAGTGGGAGTCTTAATAATCAAAAGGCTATATGTACTGAGAGAAAGGGTACTAGGCTGTTAGAACCCAGTCTTTTTGAATCTATGTCAGTAACATCTAAAAGAAATTCAAGACAAAGCTGCACCTTCATAAGAAACATCTAAGATATTAAGAAACCTAGAAAGCTTGATAAAAATCCTGTGCCTGTGAAAGAAGCCTAAGATTGTACATAGTTTATTCCTGCCTGATTTCTATCTGCTGAAGTTCTTCATAATTCGAACTTCCATTGTTCAATAATTTTTCCTTTTAATTTGTTTGAACCTGCCTCAGTTCTTCAGTGCTATTTGCAATGGGATTAATTTAAAAAGAAAAAAGGCATTCTGCATCTTAGTGTGGGCCAACATTAGAACTATATACTACAACATCACATGCTACCATAAAAACTACTCAATCTGGAGGGACTCAAAAAAGAAAAAAGTGGAAAAATATGCCTTACAGTAAAAAAAAAGTGTAGAGTGGCTGGTGGGAGGCGGGATATTGCCACACAGCCCCATGTATTTCCACAAAGTTCTTATCCCAAGAGACAAATTAGAATTCTAGGAATCACTGGAAACTATTGAGAAATTCCTAGAGGTACCTTTGTCACTTCCAGCAAGAACTAGAATAAGGCCACATTAAAAAAAATGCTTCATGTGTTCATACAAGTTGCCAACCTTTTCTCATCCCAATGCAACCAACCTGCTTGATAAAAAACAAAAACAAAGGTTAAAGTAGTATTTTATCATACTTACTGAAGAGAGAGAAGTGAGGGAAACTGTGTGGCTTGTATCTTTAATATTTGTGTCTTGGCTATTTTACCTGTGATATTCCTGAAGATAAGCACTTTCATGTTTCTAAAAAAGTATTCTAGAGTGGGTTGCAAATACATTATTCATGCTCAGACTGCAGCCTAGGAACTGTAATTCTGTCCAGTAAGTTCTGAGCATCCACCAATTGGAGGAATGCTTCTGAATACATAGGAACAACAGCAGCAATGTGCTTGGAAAATAGCTGATGTTAAATGATTATTAGGCAAGTTCCCTTCCTTCAGACTGGAATATAGTTTCTTGCTTTCTGTGTTTATTTTATTTCTATTGTGTGTATTTTCTGTTATTCTGAGACAGATTTCCAGTTTTTATGAATATGGGAAGTATGTAATGTGGAGGCAAGGTGTAAGTCCTAACTGACATTTATATGGAGACTACAAGGTCCTGCAGTTGTGGCAACCTATATTAGAGAGAACTGTCACAGCTATAGGCAGAATTTGGTGTTTCAGTTACTGCAAGGTGAGGTTGTATGTTTGTCCAAATTGAAGACAATGGCTATTTTATTAATTAATTTAAATATTCATATCCCAATTTTTCCCTAAATGTATTAGAACTGGGGTAACATTTTTCTCTCCAGATTGGTAAGCATTTCTGTAACAAGATGGGACAAAATGAGAAAAGAGATTGTGGTGAAGATGAATCTGTGATTTCACAGACCAGCCATCAGTTATGGTGATAAAATAACTGAGCTGTCACAGCATCATTCAGTTTTATGAAAAGAACAGCAGACTGAAGATATAGAAACTGGTATGGGGAAAGGGTGATCATTTCTTCCACAAGTCCACACATTTCTGTGTTAAGAAAGTGGAGGTAGCTGGAGACAACTTATTTATAAGCAAAATTATTTATTATTATTATTATTATTTATTCAATTTATTAGACCGCCTTACCCCTGAAGGGCTCAGGGCAGTTTACAGGCAGTACATGCATAATTAAAGAGAGCTAAACTCTTCCAATTCTTGCAGTGCACCTCATATATGGATAAGCACATGGATTTGTGGAGAAATGCCCTCAAGTCTCAAATTTTTATGTCAATATTTTAATGGTTGGGACTTCACTGTAAGCATGCTTCAGAGGCTTTAATACTGGTAAAAGTCAGGTAAAAGAAAAACCACAGGAGAGGAGTCGTCTTGCTCCTAAGCACAGAGCATTTAATTGCTTAATTAGTCAGGGGCCCTTGGCCAGATTGCAACGAAAAGTTTACCATCTCACATCTTTGCTAGAAGGTCACCCCTATGGAGAGAGATTGGGGGAGTTAAATGCTAGATTTTATCTCTTCCCTTTGGGTCAGGAAGAAAGGAATAATCCCTCAAAACAGAATGGGGTCCCAGAAATGGAGATTATAACTTCTTTGGACACCTCAGAGATGGACTCTTCTTCTGGTCTCTTACTGGGAGCATTTTCAGCTTGGGTTAGCTGTTACGTTGGGACTACATCTTGACAAAGAAATTCAGAAAACAGAGGTAGTGGAGGCTTTTAAAGAATTGGTAACATATCCTAATAACATTGTCGTGCTATTCTAGAGTTAGACCTAGAATAGGCATGTTTTCACCTTTTCGTAACAAGCTTTTTCAGTCAGATACTTGTACATATCATGTGCACTATTTTTTATTTACGAATGACCCCATCCAAAGGGGAAAGCTGATTCACCATTGGGAGTGGCACAAAGTTATGCAGGCAACCACCACGACCCTCCTCGGTGGTGGGAAGTGACGCTAAATGTTGCATCATCAACCCTATGTCCCTGCTTCTGGCATTGCCGGGATGAGCCGGGGGTGTGGCTGGGGGAAGAGCTCATGCTAGTCAGCTCCACCTAGCCACTGCCTCAGTTGTGCTGCCTCAGTTGTGCTGAGGCAATGGCTAAGACGTATGCCACCCACAATAGTGTTCTAGATTAGTTTTCCAGCCTTGCCTAGACATTATTTAGTCCTTAACAAGCTCACCCCAAGTTTGGAGTGATCACATACCCCTTGTAGTTCAGTTGACTTTATGTCCAGCAAGAGCTGTGACATCATCCTGCGCCCACTTCATACTGCACAAAATCAAATGGAATGAGCACTCTAGACATGCCACTGACTCCCTTCTTCATAGCTCTTTACTGATGCAATGTAGATCTTCTCTTATAGTATCCACATCCCCAGATGATTGCATTGCCAAATTTGAGAATCTGACCCAATCAATGGTTAAGGCCCTTGCAATCCTAATCAAAGTTTTTGCTTCCCCTAAGGCAACATTTGACCTTAATTTCACGCTGGAATGCAAGGACACTGAAAAACAAATGAGTGGTGTGTGCAGCACCATGACTAGGCACCTGGCCCATTGGATGAGTCTGCCCAAAGAGTTTGGATTTGTACTCTGCTTTTCTCAACATAAGAAGTCTCAAAGTGGCTTACAAATTCCTTTCTTTTTTCTCCCCACAACAGACACCTTGTGAGGCAGGTGGTTCTGAGAGAGTTCTCAGAAAACTGTGACTAGCCCAAGGTCACCCAGCCAGCTTTATGTGCAGGAGTGGGGAAACAAACCTGGTTCACCAGATTAAAGTCTGCTGTTCATGTGAAGGAGTGAGAAATCAAACCCGGTTCTCAAGAATAGAGTCCATGCTGGCTCTCAATTAAAATTCCTGAAAATTCCTTATATTTAAAATTCCTTGTATTTGGAAAGCTTGAAGGCTCATCTCTGTGCCATCTCTGTGCCTATATGATGCCTGATTCAGACACAGTCTCCAAAGATCAGTACAGCTGCAGTGACAGCACTATCTCCAAAGCACTATCTCCAAGAGTTTGGTGAAAGAGTACTCGTAGATAGAGTCATTCTGAGGCATTAGTAAGAATGGGAAGGTGGAAACAAGGATACAAGGAGGCAGAGCTAGGTAGCAGAGCCTTTAAAGGCAACACTGTAAAGAGTGCTAGAAGAACTAATCCATATAGCAAGTTATACTCTTCAAGATTAGCTGATGGCAACAAGCATCCAAGAGAGAAGATGGACAATGCTCTGGGAACAAGGAAGAGGAACAGTCAATGGCATTGCTGTATGGAAATCTAAGAGGGGTATGGGAATTGCGGGAACTTGAGGGACTGGAGTTTGCAAGTCTGTTCCCTCACCAGGTTGTTTTAATGTATTCATTAAGTTTCAATCTTGTTTAATGTATTTGTTTAGTTTCTATCATATGTGTAAGTGTGATTTTTCAGCTATTCAGATATAACTATATTCTATATAACTAATCATTTATATAATTCTTATTTATGGTGGTTATATAAATAATGTGTACACTGAATGATAAATTTCAGTGTGAAGTAAAAGAAAATGACTTGGAAGTAAGAATCACAGGTGTGATTTGCACAAGGAAGAAATGGAAATGAAATGGGAGCTTTTATGTCCAAACAGCTGAGATAAGAAATTTGAAACTATCAATAACATCACTGAACTAAAAGACCAATCTTAGCCAGATCTCCTGAAAAGTAGGACCTATTTTATTTAGTGTGGCATACTCTCAGGAATGTATTCTTAGAAAGTTTTACTTATTTGTTTGTTTGATTTTTATCCTGCTCTTCCCTACCACAGTGGGTTTACAGTGGTTCACAATACTATAAAACAATAAAATAATATTACATAAAATTATAACACAATCCTAGAATCATAGTTGAAAGAGACCCCAAGGGCCATCAAGTCCAACCCCCTGCAATGCAGGATACACAATCAAGGCATTGTGTAATAAACCATGTACATTCTTGATCCTGATGAGGCAGCAGATCAAAGCATGCAAATGTGTGAAAACAGGCAATAAACACCTATTGCTAACCTTAACTACATTCATGACACAAAATAATCCACTTGCAGATGTTGAGCAAAAAAGTATACATAATGCTCAAATTAATAATGCTGTCCCTTCTTCAGTATCCATGGCCATTATTAAAGTTTGCACAAATAATGCTCCAAAGTCTAACAAAGTTGCCATTATGTTTGAAAATGCAGATGGTGAACCTCCACTCCACCATGATTTATTTATTTATTTATTTATTTATTTATTTATTTATACTTTCAGCTTTTATACCACCCTGTCCCCGAGGGGCTCCGGGCGGTGCACAACATTTAGTGATTCACTGTTGTGCAGGGACAACCAGCAACAACAGAAAAAACAGAACGCATCAGAATTCTTGGTCCAAACTTAGAGTCGATAGTGTATCCTCTTCTCTTTCCATATGATGATCAAAGCTGGGATATTGACATTCCACAGCAACATAGATCAACATCTATAATTCATCTCCACAACCAAACTGAAAAGCCATGATCAAGGATTACCCAAATGCTGTACTACCAATATCAACTTTCAATCCATGAGGAATTCAGTTCATTCTGAAGTGCTGGAAAGCTTACATAGCAATACATTGTGGATTATATAAAAATGGAAGCTAACACTGAATTACATTTGACAAAATTATTCTCATTTTAGGATTGATAAGTACAAAGGTCTAATGGATCAAATACAGAATACTGGGAATGATGAAAAGTTGCTTCCAGGGAAAGCACTTATTTTGCCCTCATCATTTCAAGGTAGTCCACAAAATATGAGGCAAAGCTATCAGGATGCAATGGCAATAGTCAGGAATTATGGCAAGCCTGACCTTTTCATTACTGTGACTTGCAACCCAAAATGGGAAGAAATTACAGAAAACATACATGGCCAACCTGTCCAATATTGTCCAGATTTGGTTGCAGGTGATATAACCAAAAGCATATTTTTGGAGTTCCAGTGACCAAAGTCCAATTGAATGCAATTGAATTTCAAAAACACAGACCTTCCCAGACTCAAATTTTTCTCATTTTAAAAGAGAAACATAAACCAAAAGTGCCTGAGAATATTGGCCAAATTGTATCAGCAGAACTTCCAGACATAGAGCTTTTTCCAGGATTACATGCAACTGTTGCAAAACACATGGTCCATGTGGTGAAAATAATCCAGTCAGCCTGAAAATATTTTGGATGCTATATTTTTCAGAAGGCTGACACCTGAGCATCAGTAGCTCAAAGACCAGATGTGTTAATCAGAAATCAAATGTCTTGGCTACCACACTCCTTCTGTACACTTTGGAGAGTAGCATTAATTCCTGTAATTTATTGTCTTATGCATATAGAGTATATTTGTTGAGGACAGAGATAATATCAACTGTGTTTCTAAGATTTAACACTGAGTGAAAGGGATTTGGCCATAAACTGCAGTGTTGAGGGGTCCTAGGTTTTTTCAAAATATGTTTACATCTCATGTAATTTTCCTTTTCATAGCACACTGATATATTTAACATTTTGCAGAGAGGAAAGGTTCTGTTATTTTTGTAATCCAGGATTTCTTCAAGCTAATTAGCTTCACAATTAAATAACAAAAAATAAATGTATGTTTTAGGAGTTTAGTCCAGCAGATTACGTAAATTGTAAGAGAAAGGATTTTAAAATGGATTTAGTAAGCCTCCTGGCTCAAATAATTGGATTTCCCTGATGCAAACTCCTCTGTTGAGAATGGAAATGACAAGAAAGCACCAGAGCAGAAGGATTAAAAACTTGATTAACATACAAAAATATAAATATATAAGTATAACTTCCTATTTGGCCTTGAGCGAGCTGAGTGGAAGAACACTTACCTAGTTTACCAACAAGCCAGTGCTGTGACTGATTGTTTCTTTAAGCAGATTAAATATAGCACATGTGAAATATTTCTGAATCTGTAGAAGGCATGAAGAATGATGAAGAGTGTTTGTTGACCAAAATGAAATGATAGTTGCTTGTCAGAGGTGAATCTAGGGAAAATGTAGCCCTGTGCAAAATCTGAGTCCTCCCCTACCCCCCCACCCCCATATGGGTGGCTGCCCTCCCTCACCATGACCAAACAACTTATTTTGCACCAGGCCTTGAAGTTAGTATATGGACTCAGAGGGAAGAAGGAGGGGTGTGGGGGCACATGACTAAATGGCCACACCCCGGAGACATTTGACCCCATATGTTCCCCTGTTGCTTGTTTACCAACTATCTTCTTTATTTCCATCACTGATGATCTTTCCGTTGGGATAAATCCAGCAACACATTTTTACAAAGAGATATCAAACACAGGTATTGATCAGAAAGGGGAAGTTAGGAACTCATGTTCTTCACACCTATTCTCCATCTTTAAAAGTCACAGACTGTGAGAGAGAGAATCAGGAAGCAACTCATTCTCAAATGGCTTTACTCAAGCCAGGGATGTCATTGTGATTGCTCTCTAGTTCAGGTGTGGTGCGGGACATCAAAGGATAACCTGCATTGATGTCTTGCTGTAGGACGTGACTGTAAAAAGTAAGAAAAACATGATGCCATTTTATAGTTGAAAAACAGGAGCTGGCCTGCAGTCATAAGTAGCAAAACTTCCAAAACATAGGCAGGAGTGCTCTATAAGATAGACACTACACAAAAATTATCAGAAAATTATCAGAAGAGTATGTTTAGAAATTCCCACTTAGTTTTAAATATGCATTACTTGGTTAATATCTCCAGGATATTATGTTAGCGGGTCTTAGAACCAATCGGGGAACAATACATATGTACTGTTAGTGTATAAATTGACTTGTTACCCAGCTATTCTTTGAACACACCCAGCAGTGTTTAATTGCTTGTGTTCCTCTTCATTGCAATAAAAACTATCCTTTTCTACTGTCCATACATTGCTATTTGCTATTTATCTTTTTTCCAACATTGCCAATGAAGGAGATGAGAAGATTTTTTTCCCTCTGGCTACAAAAAGCAGAACTCGTGTCAGACTGCTGTGTTTGTTTAGGAATAAAAGACATGATCAGAGAGAGCACAAGCATGTGAAAACAGACTGAATTTAAGAGTTGGTGAATTTGAGAGTTGGTGGCCAAGTGGTTCTATTGCTACATAGGGATAATATTGAGGTATTTATTGGAAGAATGGCTAGAACCTATATTAGAAAGGCACAAACCAAAATTGCTTATTGCTACACAGGCAATAATCTATTTTTTTTTTAATTCTAAAGATGGTCAATACATTCCAGCTACTACCAATGTGCTTAACAGTAAAATAGGATCACATTACTCGGTTGGAGCACCTTTGTGAGTTGAAGTCTGTGGATAATTGATTGATTTTATTCTGAACTATTTTCTCTGTAAAATTACTGGTGTTCCTAATGATATTGCCAGTGTTTTTTGTTCAGAATTGGGCCTTAGGTCACTTGAAGTTCAGATTTTGGTGGCAGTCTTTAGATTCTGGGTTAAGATTATATTCTCCACAGAATCAAACAGATACTTACTAATACTGCAAGCAGATTCTTATCAGAGCTCATGGACCAAACAGGTTGAAAGTCATATACAAATTGTAAAAATCTTTCTTCATGACTTAAAAGATCATGGACCTGTCAACATTCTGGGAGGTTTCAGTCAATTGCACCAACCTGTACCTCACTAAAATAAATGTATAACTGAACCAGCTTAAGGAACTCAAGTGATTTTGCTTTCTTCCTGTCTTTTGTGTTTGATCTTTCAGATTATCACGCTTGAGGCTTCTCAAAGTTCAATCATAAAACATTAGAATGTTATTTAAACTCTTCAGGGGAATATGATAAGAGCGGGGATGAATTTCGTGCAAAGGAAAGAAGCAGTCTTGTATACAAATATTAAGATATTTTCAATAGTAGAGTTTGGTTGACATTTGGCTGTTTGACAAGATTTTAGTCTGCTATATATTTCAAATTCTTTGAAACAAGATACTTTCTTGTTTTTATACAGCTTTGACTCAGACTTGTGTTCATATGTAAATTTTAGTGCTCAAAATCTAGAAGGAATGGAATATTCACCCAACTCTCTTTTCCATTCAGACTTCCTCAAACTGTAAAACAACTTTGAAGTTTTTGAAGAGAATACACCTCACTAGGAATGGGAATTCACACAAAGTTTAAATTCCCCTCCTGGCTAGACAGTGGTCCCTCCTTGATACCATCTCTCTCACTCAGCCAACTCCCTCTGTTCTATACACAGAAATCAGGAGACAAACTAGCTCTGTTTTTAGAACCTGGTCTAGGAACTCTTCTTTTTCTAGAGATTCATTCCACTCTTGGACTAGAGTAGGGTCCCTAGCAAAAACAAAAGGCCATTGATCATGACATAAAGCCTTAAGAGACAATGGAAACCTGATATGATACTATGCATTCCACACACTAGTTCATATATAATACAGCCTGAAAATGTGCAGTTCAGTTGCTGAAATAAATATCTGAAACTCTCTCACGGAAGATCAACATATACCTTTCAAACAGTATAGGAATGCACATAGAATAGTGCAGGGGAAAAAAGACATTTGAAGTCCAAATAATGAAGGGAAACTACTATTTGTCTTGCTTCAGCATTTCCAATTTCTCATCCCTGTTGGTTCAACATGAAAATCCTGTCGAAAACCATACCCAGCCTTTGGAGTGGCAATAACTATGAGCTGTGGGGTCTAAATCAGAAACTCAAAAACACCAAAATATATATTTTTAAAAAATTATTTAAATAAGGTGCTAAAATACAGCAATTGTGAAGTGCAGATCAAGGTGTAAGACAGCTACACAAAGAAAATGACAAAAGACTAATAATTACATACCATAAAGAAATACTCACGAGCAGAAAAGTACTGTTTGTCTACAGTTCCAATAGACTTTTAGGCAGAGTGGAAGGAAGCATAGAAGCACAGAAACTAAGGCTCATTCCGCACACGCAAAATAATGCACTTTCAAGCTGCTTTCAGGGCTCTTTGAAGCTGTGCGGAATGGCAAAAACAGTTGTGAAAGCAGCTTGAAAGTGCATTATTTTGCGTGTGCGGAATGAGCCTAAGGCTCATTCCTCACATGCAGAATAATGCACTTTCAAACTGCTTTCAGTGCTCTTTGCAGCTGTGCAGAACAGCAAAATCCACTTGCAAACAGTTGCGAAAGTGGTTTGAAAATGCATTATTTTGCGTGTGTGGAAGGGGCCAAAGAAAGACGCTCAGGCAGATTCCACATGGACCAAAAACAGCAGTGTGAAAACGGTGTAAAAGGGTTTAAAATGGTGTAAAAGGGTTTACACCATTTTCACACCATTTTCACACCGCTGTTTTTGGCCCATGTGGAATCAGCCTCTATGAACTAATTTATGATTTTGCTGGCCGCAACAGATGATCATTGATTGACCAAATCAGGCATACTCTGACCAAAAAAATCTAGGCTGCAAGCTAGTTTATCCCTCCCTTATGAAATGAAACTTTGGCCCCTTCCGCACGGGCAGAATACTGCGGCCTGGGGATGGCAAAAACGCCGTCCCCAGGAAGCCGTTCGCACAGGGGGCGCAGCTGCTTCGCAGCCGCGCCACCCTCGCTCCGCTCAAGCAGCGCGAAGCCGCCGTTTTCCAACCTTGCTTGCCCAGCAAGATTTTTGGGAAACGGCGGCTTGGAGCCACTGCCATGCGAACGGCAGCAGCTCCATGGTGCCTTCCCTCCCCCCATGTCCGGGCGACCTACCTGTCCTGCGGCCCTCTGGCGCGTCGCCGAGGCCTGGTGACACGCCCCCTCTGCCCTGCGACTCCGGAGCTGTTGCGCAGGGCAGGCGGAAGTGTCCTTTTCACAACTGTAGCCGGGGCGAATGCCGGCGTTCAGGACTAGGTTGGAACCGTTAACTTACGATATTGGCGCAACTCTGCTTGCCGTCGTCGAGGAATCCCTGGGACCGTTCATGTGAATGGTCCCAAAGTGGTCGGGTCGGCGTCATCTACGCCGACCCGACCCCTTCCGCCGCCGTGCAGAAACGGCCTTTATCAAAGCAACTAGTTTCAGCCAATTCAAAGCAATGAGGATGACACCATCTTTCTAACAAGCTTAGTGTTCTTAAGGAAATAAACGCTCATGGTGAGCAGCTCACCCCCAATTAGCAATGCCTGTAGTGTTAAATTTTCTTAACTGATGAGAAAGGCAAAATAATTTTAATAGGCCATAGCATTCAAAATGGATTCTCTGTTGACAAAGCCCCAAGTCATTTTGATCCTCTCTTGTATGTATGAACTTTAATGCTCTTTTCTGTTTCCTTGCAGAATTTTCCTCACAAAATGCTTGCCTATAACAATGTTACTTACAATTCAGTAAGTCAAGATTGCACATTATATCCATAAATAATGAGCATATGTACAAGTATCATATAAGTTACATACAACAGCTTGAATCCACAGGGAATTTCCAATGATGAAATAGGTGATAAAATGGCATAAAAATAAACATGGAATGGATTTCTATTAGTGGAACACTATTCTTTGCCCTCCTCCCTCCCTACAGTAGCTCAAAATTCTTCCCAAAATGTTGCTGTTGGAGGCAAGAGACCTCAAGGAACAGCAGGAGGGGAGAAAGAAATCAGCCCATAAAACCCCATAAACCTAACATTAAAAAGCAGAGCATCAAAGCTGTTAACAAAGAAATAAAATAAAAAGACACACTTGTCCCTATTCAAAGGTAAGCCACACCATTTACAGTGGATAAATGCTTGTTGATGTGGATGCCAAGAATATGCTCAGATAGTTAAGCAGATAAAACATGTATTGCTTTATTTAAGCCGATTATTTCATTAACAACAGTATATTCAGATAATTATTTGTAGAGTACTAGCCACTTATGAAGACAATGCAGGATAGCTATAATTACATGATGCTTCTAAACAATGAAGCAAAGTGAGTAATACTGTCTTGTGGTTCTGGTGGGTTTTCCGGGCTGTGTGGCCGTGGTCTGGTGGATCTTGTTCCTAACGTTGCGCCTGCATCTATGGCTGGCATCTTCAGAGGTGTATCGCAGAGGGAAGTCTGTGTATCAGAGATGTATCACAGACTTCCCTCTGTGATACACCTCTGAAGATGCCAGCCATAGATGTAGGCAAAACGTTAGGAACAAGATCCACCAGACCACGGCCAAACAGCCCGGAAAACCAGAACCAGTTGAATCCAGCCGTGAATGCCTTAGACAATACTATCTTGTTTCTGCTACCCCTCCCCATCTTGATGCAGGACTGGCTTTTCTTCCTTTTGTCTCGGTATGAATAGTGAATAGGTTTTTACCAATTATCTCAGCAAAGGCAGGAGAGTCATCGGAGGCCTTGACCAGCACAGCTTCGTTAGACAATTCATCAAGGTCTGCATGCCTGCAGGTGTAAAAACATTCTGCAATTTTAGCCCTGACCTTTTTCTTTGGATTAGTTGCTGGAACTGGACCTTTGACAGACCTGCATGGATAACCAGTTTCATCTTTTGTTTTGCTTCCTGGGCTTTACATTACATTGTAGTGTTATAGTCCTGGGGAGGGCTTATAGTTCAGTGGAGCAGAATCTCAGCTCCAGGTTCAATCCCTGGGATTTCCAGTGAAAAAAATCCCGAGACTCTGCAGAATCTCTGCTTATAAAAGGAAACAGTAACTTCAGGTGTTCGGGTGCTTGAAGTGTTCACTGTTGATATGGAGTCCTAATATTGAGTGCCACTGAATGCTTGTTATAATTCTGCTTAATAAGAACATAAGAACATAAGAACAAGCCAGCTGGATCAGACCAGAGTCCATCTAGTCCAGCTCTCTGCTACTCACAGTGGTCCACCAGGTGCCATTGGGAGCTCACATGCAGGATGTGAAAGCAATGGCCTTCTGCAGCTGTTGCTCCTGAGCACCTGGACTGTTAAGGCATTTGCAATCTCAGATCAAAGAGGATCAAGATTGGTAGCCATAAATCGACTTCTCCTCCATAAATCTGTCCAAGCCCCTTTTAAAGCTATCCAGGGCCCCTTCCGCACACGCAAAATAATGCGTTTTCAAACCACTTTCACAATTGTTTGCAAGTGGATTTTGCCATTCCACACAGCTTCAAAGAGCACTGAAAGCAGTTTGAAAGTGCATTATTCTGCATGTGCGGAATGAGCCCAGGTTAGTTGCCATCACCACCTCCTGTGGCAGCATATTCCAAACACCAATCACACGTTGTGTGAAGAAGTGTTTCCTTTTATTAGTCCTAATTCTTCCCCCCAGCATTTTCAATGTATGCCCCCTGGTTCTAGTATTGTGAGAAAGAGAGAAAAATTTCTCTCTGTCAACATTTTCTATCCCATGCATAATTTTATAGACTTCAATCATATCCCCACTCAGCCGTCTCCTCTCCAAACTAAAGAGACCCAAACGCTGCAGCCTCTCCTCATAAGGAAGGTGCTCCAGTCCCTCAATCATTCTCCTTGCCCTTCTCTGCACTTTTTCCTATCTCTTCAATATCCTTTTTGAGATGTGGCGACCAGAACTGAACACAGTACTCCAAGTGTGGTCGCACCACTGCTTTATATAAGGGCATGACAATATTTGCAGTTTTATTATCAATTCCTTTTCTAATGATCCCCAGCATAGAGTCTGCCTTTTTCACAGCTGCCATGCATTGAGTTGACATCCCCATGGAACTATCAACTGAGATGCCCAAATCCCTTATTATTTGAGATTGCTAATTGTCCAGGTCAGACAATTATTTGAGGTTATTTGAGATTGCTAATTGTCCAGGTCAGACAATTATTTCCTCCAATAAAATGTTTCTTATTTCACTCCAACTGATTCTTAGAGCTTCTTTCACACTTTAAGAGGTGTCTAACCAGTTTGTCAAAGATCACTTACAGTTCTTTATAAGTGGGTCACTATCCACATAGGGGGTATTCCTTTAAACCGAGTGACAAACCTAAACCAGAAGCAATTTTTACACAGGAACTTGAGGTAACAAAAGGAAGTTTCTTCCTTACTTTTCCAACTCCTTTTAGTGTGAATCCAAATCATCCTGGAAAACAGGCCACAGTTACATGTAGCTGTTCACCACAAATGACAATGTTATTGTGCATGCATAACTTGACAAAAAAGATATGGTATGGGAAGATGGCAGTTGTGGTGATATACATATAATTGCACAGTCAAATGCTACGGAAAACTTGGCACACAGCTGTGAATCTTTTATTAGTTTAAATGTGTCCTCTGCTCTTTGAACAGGAATTTGAATCCACCTGGCGTCCCACCTTGTTGGGGGGAAAACAAATATTATTAATAAGAATGTATTGACAAGTTATCTGTCAAATTATCTTAAAAATCATGGTAAGAGCTTCCTTGAAGTCTCTTTGCCATACTTCCCAACCATCTAAAGTGCTATGTGTAATAGGCAGCATTGCTATCAAATATCTATTTTTTGAAAATTAACACAGGCTATGCAGGAAAAGACAGATTTATGCAGAGAGAGTACTAGCTAACCATTTCTTATTTAAAACAAATCAAGAACATAACTCATCATATACTGATACTTATAACTTCTAGTTTTCAAAAGGGATCATAAAATAGCAATGAGAGTATACCAATTCAGGAGGAAATCTTCAGGAGGGGGGTTTAGCTATCTGTCTTCTGGCTCTTCAGTTGTATTGTGTCAGCAAGAAAAAAACACCTTGTACTATATCCTTAAAGATCATAGACACAATCCAAGCAAATTAAATCAAATTTAAACCCCATCAGTTTCAGTGAGAGGGGTAAGCAAAGGGCTAACTTTTTCTCCATAGAAATCAATGGTACTTCAAAGAACTTTGAGACTTGAGAGAACTCTGAACTAGATGGTTCAGAGAGCAATAATTAGCATTGATACAGAACTTTCAAGGATTCAAAATATTTTGTATACATAATGGCATGAAAAACCGGAGAGGGCTCACTATGATCATGTCAGTCTGTTTTAACCACAGAGATTTCATTCATTCATTTAGCCTTTATTTGGCATAAAAACCACAGAGATTTGGCAAATCCCACAGCACTGGCCGACTGCGATTACTTCTTGTTTTGACTTGGAAGTGATGTTGCAGATTAGCGTGACACTAGGATGCCTGTCCCCACCCACCAATTTCACCCAGTGGTTGGCTGCTCTGCTCAGCAATACTTTCCAGTCTTCCTGGAAATCTATTTATCCCTTTGAAACATCAGCCCTTGTAGCTCTAGCAGGAGGATGGGAAGAGCTGGGAAGGTGTTGCCTGTCAGATCATCTGCAGAGTAAAATTCTGAAATTTTCCATTGCTTTCATTCTTTCCCTCCTCTCTTCTAATTTCTCTTTGATCAAAATGGAATTGATTAGAAAAAGCGGCCATGTTTCTAAAGAAAGGAATCAGAATTTTTGAAATTCAGGTAGAAATGGGGTTGAGATCAATTAAGAGAGTTTCATAACAACAATATTGCTCCAATGTTGCTAAAGACACAAGATCATAGTATGAGTAACTGGTTAATTAAAATTGGCAGATCTCCATCATCTATTAGTTATGCTAACATTTAATTGGAGGCGGGCTATCTTCTGGCAAATCCATGGCTGGCTGTGTTCTGGCAAATCCACACTGTTTCTAAACTTGGCTCTAGCCTTTATCTAGCCTTGCTTATCCTCTCCCACACATAATATACAGAGAGATGCCAAGAACCCTTCCTTGATGTGTCAAAAAGTCACTACAAGGTTCAGAAAGATGTTACTCAGCACCAAAGTTGGTTCTTCCCAAGCCCCAACTTGTGAGAAATCCATTGATGATCAGGACACACTGTCCATCATTCCCAATGGATCAGGGTGCTCACCATTCATGCTTACCTGTCACAAGCAACTCATCCTATCCCTGCCAAACTAGTTATGGTCTTAACAGGCTTAATTAAGGGGATTTTAGCTCCACCACACCTGAATATCACAAAGTAGATGACAAAGATTCTTCCTCGTTGCCCAAGGAAAAGCCCCCCCCCCCCACATTCCTGCTTCGCCCCAAACAGTGACCAGTTATTCCAGTGATATTCTGGGGAGAGTAAGTGGATTGGCAGCAGGTGGCAAAAGCTGCAGCACAAGGATGACACATTAGTTATATAGCCACCCCATCCTGCCTTCCCATTGGATGGTTGCCATTGTCCAGCCAATGTTATCGCATGCTTCATTTGAAGAAGGACTAGGACAAATCTGGCTCAATGGCCATGAATGCCTGTTCTCGGGATTGTTCAGTTATAAGGGAAGCCCCCTTCTTTCAAATTGGCAAGCTATTCCACTATATTTGATAAAGAGTTGACAAAAATGTCTTGGGGACAGACATGACTGAATGACTGAAAAGTCATGAAAAAAAATACCCTTCAGTGATTTTACAATTTGGTTGTATCCTTGCCTTTTCATGAGTAATAAATACACCTGTTGGTGCCAATAACAAATACAGAACCAGAATAGTCTTAAGGTCTTGGCCAGTTTTGTTTACAGTTGTGTAGCTGGCTTCAGTGAGGATACTGTAGAGAAATCTGTTCGAATAAAATGATGCCACAGACTGCATCCACCCTAACCCATTCCCAGACAGTGGCTAGGACATTCAATAATCTCTTGCATACATGGATTAATCATTAAAGTGTTTTGCTTGTTTTGTGGTGCCAGATGTGGTCAACAGCCCTTTGTCAAGACTAAAGAGAAAACCCTTTGTGGAGAATGCATTAGCTCTGTTCTAATCTATCTTCATAAAGAAGAATGCATAAAATTGAAAACATCTTCTGTTAAGGGTTTCTGTCATTTATATGTTTCCTTTTAGACAAATAAATTATGCTACTATGGCTGGGCATACCAGATTCCCATTAAACTCCTTGCAGTCCTAAGCAGAATTAACAGCCTTCTAAGTCCATTGACGTCAATGGGCTTAGAAGGCTTTAGCTTTCCTTAGGATTGCATTGTTAATCCCTTATAATTTATAGTATAGCAACTAGTGAAGAGATGCAGATTGGATGATCTGTATTTCTGTGATTGTCTTATTGGGTCTTTGAGATATTGATCTTTACTTCTTGAATTCACACAGAAGTTACACAATAATTATAACAGCAGCATACTACATACATTGCTGCCATGTATCCCAAGTAGGCTTCAGCAAAAGTTAAAAACAAAATAGGTAAAGTTCAGATTCCGGTTTATCAAGCTTCCTAATTATTGGGAAACCCAAAAAACCCTGAATATTCAGATTTCATGAAAAACAAAACAAATTCAAGTCTGTTTAAGCCAATAGAGATTTTTTGGCATTTTTACAGTTTTACACCTGTAGGGGGCACTTTTTTCAAAGTAGTGGCATCTAAACTTCAGGGTAGCTTTAGGAGACTGATGTTATCCCACAAAAGACAGGTTCTCCAAAGATCAGACAATGAGTGGATAAGTTCAAGAACCAAATGAAAAATCTTGAACTGTCATTCCACCTCAGTCTGGAACAGAATGGGCTAGCCAGGAACCAGCACTATAATGTATACTGTTTGGGCCAGCCAGCCAGGCACCCAAAATCCAGAGAGCTGAGACCCCATTGGCCACTGGTAGCTTAATTCTCCCTTCCCTGCTCCTGTCTCCAAAGGTGCAAAAAACTTTGCAGAGAGCTAGCTAACTCCCTGAAGAAATGCATGGCAGTCACTGACTGGGAGAAAATCTCCAGGGAATTCTCCCATTTGTTGCCCTGGAAACCAACACACAGGGCATGCAGAGTGCAGCAGTTGCTAGGGAAGAAGAGAAGATTGCAGCCAGCTTCAACAATGCAGTAGGGGTGAGCTTCAAACAGCCCCCCAGACCCTACTAGAAAGCCCAAAAGAGACACCCAACTAAGGTAAGTAAGGTGTCTCCAGGGGGGGGGGGGTTCTCTGAAAAAAAATCAAGAGGGCTTAAAGGGACTCCAAGCAGCTATCCACTGTGGAAGAGTCCCTTTACTCTTTAAATGGATGAAACATCATAACCCAAATAGTGGTTTCAGGTTATCTGGTTTTTAAGTATTCGGTTCGGGGGGTTTTGCGTGTTTTTGTATTCAGAGTCAAATACCCCCCTCAAAAAACCCCAAATTGGTTTTATAGAATCAACAATCCTAATCCCAATTTCAAATTAGTCATGTTCTAGATATTTACATTACCATAAAGCAATTCAATATTATTATATTTCAAAAAATTGAAACCATTTTTGAAAAATGACATGAAGCAAAAACAATACTTACGGATAGCCACTAATGGTTTCCATAAAAGCATCTGCTATATTAGCCTCTGTGTGTCAGGAAGTATAAATATGGGCATGAGACAATGTAAAACACAGTGGCAAGATCTCAAGGCAGCAGATAGCTTTCTAACACCATGGACCAATTCAAGCCTTCTGGTTCACCTGAAATATCTCAAATTTTGATCTGCATGCCAGATTCTTATTAAACTTACTGCAAATGTTGTACCAAGCAGAGTTAACACCCTTCTAAGTCCACTGTGGTCAGTGGATTTAGAAAGCTAAAACTCTGCTTTGGAAACAA
Source organism: Sphaerodactylus townsendi (assembly GCF_021028975.2). Taxonomy (NCBI): domain Eukaryota; kingdom Metazoa; phylum Chordata; class Lepidosauria; order Squamata; family Sphaerodactylidae; genus Sphaerodactylus; species Sphaerodactylus townsendi. The sequence goes on from NC_059434.1 coordinate 34,723,544, forward strand.
ATAAGGAACAGGGCAAATAAGGAAACAAATAAGGCCCCAGCACAGTTTGCTATTCAATGCCAAGTTTGAATAATATAGTACAGTTCTCTGGAGGTCAGCATTGTGTTATTTAGAATCAGCAAACAAGAAATCTTAAGTGTCCCCTTATTAATTTAACCCAATGAGAAAGCAAGGACTAGTATTCACATGCTGATCTTAATAGCTGCTTTTGGCACTATATGGTTTCAGCCCTTTTAAAAATTTGAGTATGAATAATGCTTCTGATCATAATGAGCTTAGGGACATCTAACACTGCATAGGACTAAGATATACATTCAGAATGAGGGTATTAGTGTCACTACCTAGACACAACCAATACTTTGTTCTTGCCTCAAATAGAATTAGTTGTCATGAATCTCTCCCTGGACTTTTCCGCTCTGCTCTCGTTAGGGTAGAACACAATTGGCCTTGACTTATGTGAATCCTTATCTGAAAATCTTAAAATTACACAGGCAGGAGAGGTCATCCAATCTGTGGCCTCCATAGCAAGATTCTTCATTTAATTTGTTTTGTCTCAGGCCAATCCTTAATAGACATTTCACCTTGAACATTTATTGCAATCATGTTTCTGTAATATCCCTCTGCTACTCATTTCAACATCCAACTACTCTCATTTGGTTAAAAATTTTTCATAACATTTAACCTACACTTTCCTTGCAGTGGCATCAGCATATTATTTCATGTTCTGTATGGCTGACTAATGAGAATACTTTCTTCTGTCTTCTATATATTTGCGGCAGTTATCATTCTTCCCTTCAGACTTTTAGATTCAACATGCTTAGTTCCCTTGTTAACCTATTTTTCCTCAGACCTTTGATGATTTTCTTGATCCTTTTTTTATTTTATGTCACTTTGCTCAAAAGATAAAGGAAGCAGACAAAACTTGGGGAACATTTAGGGAAGCTTTTGAAAACAAAGCACCAAATAGAATTTGTGTTAATTTAGTTCTTTAAAAGAAAACTTCAGAAAACAACTCTTGCTCCCACCCCCTTCCAAATCTCAGTACATAATCTCATGAAATCACAGAGCTGGGGAAAGCATTAATGTTTAGGAGAGTGTTTCAGTTCTTTTTTTAAAAAAAGAAAACTACTGTGGCTACATATTAAGATCTAAATGGAAAAGAGTATTTTTTTTAAAAAAAAGAATCAAACAATCCCATGTCTATTGAACTAATTTGTCCTTGTCTCTGTTGGAAGTCTTTTGTTTTGCAAAGTCTGAAGTGAAACAGAAGAGAAGATAAAACAAAGTCATAACTTGTCAAAGGTGGAAATAACACATTTTAACTCCTCGTGGGGATATTTATTTATTTATTTAAAGAATCATTCATTACTTTTAACTAAAAATCTCTCAAAGTAACTCCAACTCAATTCTTCAGCTGGAGGGAAATGAGCTGATAAAAGACTGTTTGTTCATGTCACTGCCAAGAGGAAGGAGGCCTTATTCCTACAATAGAGGTTTAATGGGCAATTGAAGCTTTTTGTGGTATGAAATTAAACAGCATCACCTGATAATTGTTTGCTGTTCAAACTGATATTAAAGACACTACTGGAGATATTAGTAGAAAGCTTGACACTAACTCACTTAGTAATACTACCCAATTTTGGTCTTATTGTCAGGAATTGCACTGGTTGGCAGTTTACTAGCACATTAGTCTCCAGTATTGTTACTATAACAACAGCAAAATTTATCCTTCCAGCTCCAGCTTTCTAAGGGACCTCTTGTTTCAAAGACAAATTTGGTAAACTATTTTTATTGTTGTTTTCATCTGGAGGTTGTCATTGTTGCCCCATTCCCAGAAGGCTGATGGTGTAACCTGACACCAGTTAAGGGTTGCCAGCAGGAGGTGAAGGAGGCATCCAGGGACTCTTGGTTGGGATGCAGCAATCACAATCAGCAGCCCTGTTGCAAAGCAATTACTTCTAGTGCAATCCAGAAGTGACATCATTACACCAGATGATTCTCTAGCATTCACTCCAACTCTATGGCAGAATAATTGACCAAGTCTCTCTTTTAGGTGAAGTTACCCAAAATGGTGGACATGTGTCCATTTTAGAGTGGAGAATTAGCGAGGGCAGACTCTTGGCTTAGGAAAAGGTCAGGCAAGCTTGAGATTTTTGTTGCCCATGTATACCAAGATCAGCTTTTGCAGAAAATTCCACAGGAGAGCAAATTAAATTTACCAAGTTTATTAAAGGAAAAACAATAAAAATACAAGCAACACAATAATCAAAGTAGGAGAACACATACACAGTCCTAGAATATAAACAGTGTTGAAGGGATAGATTGGGAATAGCGGAGGAATTAGGGGAATTCTTAGGGTTATTAGTTTACCAGATCCTAAAGTGGTGTTGGGCCCATGAAGCAAGTTCAACTAGCTGCACTGGGCTCCAGGGAAGCAGGGTAGCAACTGAACTCAAAGGCAGGGTCAGAAGTACTGGGTCCTTAGCATTGGGTGGTGGGCTATTTTATAGGGAAGGTTGGTCCCTCTGGCCATGCTAAGAGAGTTTTATTTTCCTGGATAAAAGAGAGTCTTGTTTTTCCAGGGAGAGACAAGAGAAACAACCAACAGAAGTGTTGAGTTGTTAATCTAATGGTTTGAGTACTTAGCCTGATGGGCTAAGATGAAAGCGCCTGGAGGTGGGCAGAGAGCTGAGTCAACCATAGCTGTAAAACAATGGCAATGTGGTTGTTAGAGAGAGACTAGCCAGAGAAAGAAGCTTTAAGTTAATGCAATACTGGCAGAAACATTTGAGGCAAATACATTAACAAGTCTGTTGTCTTCACAGGGCGAATAATCTAAGGCTGGATATGGGAAGTGAAAGCTTCCAAGGTAGCTTAATCCCTTTAGGATGGGTGTGAGGCAGGTATTTCACAAGGCAGATATTGGGCAAGACAAGCCCAAAAAAGATTTACTGTCCTTGTGGGTATACTAGTCAATGCATAGAATGGGCTCCCCATTTTGGCAAAACACTGCTATGCCCCTTTGCTGGGGGGCCGTCTTCCACCCCCAATTCCTTGTGCCTAACCCGCCCAGCTGGGCAGCAGGAGGAAATGCTGGGGAAATGGGGTGTGTGTGTGCATGATGGACATCTGGATCAATAATGTCAATTCCATCACTACCTGGAAGGGACATCATCACTCTCAATGTTGATTTAGAATTCATTGTTATCAGACCAACCCTGGGTGGGTGTTTTTTGTTTTGAGACAACAGTGTCTCTCCCCATTGGGGTGCCTAGCAGAGTTGAAGGAGGAGGAACAGATGGAGGTGCACCCTGAGGTGCAGCCATCTCAACCCCTCCTCTTCTGTCACCTCTTCCTGTCTCCCCTAGACATGGAGTGTCTTCCCAGAGTTCCTCACAGGAGGTAGCTCCAGGAACACTTGCAGCTGGTGGCCAACATGGGTGCCCCTTCATGACATCAGTCTGGAAGCCCTTTCAGGTTACAGAGCATGATTTCTGTTGTGCACAGTGCCAGCTATGTAGAGCCTGGATAAGTTGTGGAAGAAACACCCATCATCTCATGACATCTGGAAAAAAAGTTACCATACCAGCTTCTCTAAAATCTTTCCGATTCATTGTTCCATCCCTGTCTAGCACTGTGCCTTGGAAGGGGAGCCTTAGAAGGGTGAGGGGAGGGAGTTTTCACTGTGCTCCCTGATCTTCCTCTCTTGGCAAGCTCACACCATTACAGCCTCACACGGGTTGTATCTTTGGTGCTGTGGCTGCCTTTCATCATTGGCCTCACTTTTCCCAACAATGCTACTAGGATATCAGGACCCAGGCATCTAAAAATGAAGTAAACAAAAAAAGAGAAAACACAATTAAAATAATTGCTAATATCAGGTTTCTAGGTAATACATGATTTTCTATTTCTGTTGAATGAAGGTAAATTTAAAGATGTAGCTGCTTTGCTGAGTGATGGAGAATTATTTATGAGGAGTGCTGCCCAATTTCGCTGAGATTCCTGTGGTCTTCAAAATATTTCCTGTAAATGTAAACATCATAATCATGTCTTTATTAAAGTATGTCAACTTTTGCATGGTGTAAAACTAATCCTTGATCAAACTTGCGGCATCAAACTCAAGATGATTTTTCTTAACAAACTATTTCTCAGATGATTTGGTATAAATGAATGTCCTATCCCTCTTCCTTATGGGCACAAACACAGTAGAGTAGGAGTTTGCTTTATTAAATAGAAGTTTCAGTCATTCATGAGTTTGCATCCTTAGAATGTAAACTATAGCTAGTTGTTTTCTTTGGAATATATTCCAGAGGATGCCGACCTTGGCTAGAGTGCCAGGCTTCCTCATGGTGTTAACAGAATAAAAGGCTGCTTTATATTCTCTCAAAAACAACCAAATGAAATCATTGTAGCAATACTTAGGTTGAATGTCTTTAGAATCTGTCTTCAATTTTTCCTTTTCTGTCAGCTCGGTACCCTTGTTAAATCAGATGGTTACACTGATCATAGCCATAAAACCATACAATGCCTGCCCAGCTAGCATAACAAACAATGTTGCTAAGTTAGGCCTGTAATGCAAGAAGAAGCTGATGCGATTATTCTCACTCAAGGCTACCTTGAGTAACTGTCAGACATTCTGTCATCCAGCTCATTCCTCTCAGCTGTAACAATGCCAAGCAAGTTTTGAAGTGCATTTGAAGAATGAGAACCATATATGGTTTTGTCAAAATATCCCCGGATTCCAGAATAAACATTGTATCACATGAGGTCAGTTTGGCACCTTGACTTCACCTAGGTTTCATTATAATATTAAATCTCTACCCAAGGGAGGTATTGAGATGCATATTTTTGAACATGGGTTGCATGTAGGGGGATTCACGTGTGATAATATATAGAAGGAGGGTCTACTTGATCTCAGTGATGATGCCGTGATGACGCTGATTTTATGACTGTAAACTACTATAAAACTTGAAAACCCTTTGTATTTTTTGCTTCTGTCTCTTGAAAACTGGTGCTACAGTCAAATAAATGTGTACTTGATTTATTTTTACCTCTTGCCTCTTAAGTCCTTTATTGGGCCAGGATTTTAGAGTTTAATAACTTATGTAAACCCCAGACACATCAAACTGGTATATGAATTTTTAAGTGTACATGATGATTTGCAGTCATTCTCGCAAGTGCTCTTCTTTCCTTCTCCTGTTCTTTCCTTTCCTTCTCCTGTTCACAACTTGAAAAAAACCCTGTTAGGTCAGGAAGAGTTGTTGACTGAAGGCTTCACAGCTTATGGCGCTTTTCTAGGTTCTCCTCTCCTGAATAATGTTTTAAATTGTGCCCTATCCTATTGCGTCATTTAATCTCCAACAAGATGAGGAACAATTTAAGTTTAACTGCCACTGTCAACTTGCAGTTTGGAGTTGAGCCACAGGGAGGGTGAGCCTGAAATCATCTCCAGCATCTCCTTGTGCTGCACAGCTGCTACAGTTCAATGGAGGCTTTAGGATGGGTATAATGACATCAAAGACTGGGGAGGGGAGGGGTGTCAATTGAACTGGAAAACTGTCTGTACAACTAGTTCGATGTGGGAAAAGTGTTTACCAAAACCACCCACAACAGACTCTGAGAAGATGCAGGAATAAACACATGCTCATCTCATTCAGACTCAGAGTCCAGTTCTGGGTAATCGAAGAGCTGCATGTTGACTTGGAGGAAGATCAACTGCTGGAAGCGTTCAAATGTTACAGCAAACTCCTGTACATCCTGCATGAACTCACATGCATCTGTTTGTTAGAAAAAATGAAGCAAGTGACCATTACATGGATAAATGTTTTAATCATACATTTAGCTGTACAAGAATTGAATGTAACATGAATAGGTATACTATCATTATACATCCAAATGTGATCATGTTGCCATCACAGAAAAGAAAATAAGAAAATTCAATTGCAATTGTAACTATATATATATAGTTATATATATATATAACTATATATATATAACTATATATAACTATATAACTATATAACTATATATAACTATATAACTATATAACTATATAACATACGATGTATATATATAGTTATATATGTTAATAATAACGATGTTAATATATAGTTATATAGTTATATAGTTATAGTTATATATATATAAAGCTAACCACGTATTTGTTAGTGATGGTATAACTCAATAACTGCTGAGCCAATTCCTCTGAAAATTCCCAGCCACTATAGTCAGCCAGGCAAGAGTGTTTTAGATGTTCACATACCTGAAATTTCACACCTGGCCCAGGTAAAATGCCTTTTTCCTGGGGCTCTATGGTGAAGGACATGCAGCTGCCTGTGTGTAACTTAGAATGTTCAGCTTAGAATGTGTGTAACTTAAAATGTGTGTAACTTAGAATGTGCAGCTTAGAATGTTCGCTCAGATGGCCAGATATGAGCAATGAAAACAGTACATAGGCAATAACTTGAGTGAAACACATACACACACATACACATGAGGGAGAGGGAAGGGAGGGGGAGGAGTGGCGTGCAAGGGAAGAGAAGTGAGAGAGGGGAGAGAGTGAGGGGTGGCATGCAAGGGAAGGGAGGCAGGGGGCCCAGCATCTTGATATGACCCACCCACCCTAGCGGAAGGAAAGGGAAGGGAGGGAGGGGGAGGGGTGGCATGCAAGGGAACAGAAGTGAGGGAGGGAAGAGAGTGAGGGGCGACATGGCTGAGTACGATGTTAATAATAACAAAGGTTCAGTTTACCAACTGTGCCATCTGAAGCAGTTATCACCTTCTCTGTGAACTTAGTCAATGAATAAGTCAGTGAATAAATTCTAGTTTCCTATGGTGTGCTTTCTAAACAGGTTGCCATTATCTTTGAATGAACAAATGTAGATAGTAACCTATTCTGCTCACAAATAGTTAAATAACATAATTAAGCTCTCATTTCCCTTTAGCTGCTTTTAAAAGGCCAATTAGCAGGACAATATTATGATATGGAAGCCCCATCTTTCCCCTAAGTATTCACACACACACACACACACACACACACACACACACACACACACACACACACACACACACACACAGTAAAAATTTCAAGTTACTATTTCTGGAAACTTGCTTCCTTGAAAAGTTCCAGTCTTGCCACTTAAGAAGGATACTAAATGGGACATATTTTAAAAGGGAAATGGAAGCTGCAACCTAGAAACAGTCCTGTGATTTGTTATTCATTTAAAATAGGAAAGGTCTCAGGCAAAGGGCCTGTTAACTCTAAATATCAGTTATTAGGGATGACATTTCCTAAATGTGGCTTTTTTTACTATTAAGGGAAGACATAGGAAGGAATCTCTGGCTAGCATGCTGTTTCCTTCTTGGAAAATAGAGACCAAGGATAAGACACTGTTTACTCTTCTACCTCCTCAGTCCAATTATGAACTAAGAGGGACTTTATATAGAATGTGTTAAGAAGATCCTCTCCTCGAAGGTTGCTGCACTATTAGCATTTAAGATCCAAGATGATGTTGTCTGCATCTTTTCACACATGTGCTATGTTATTAATGTTACAGATTAATCCAGTGATACTTGCATATATCTGTACATATTCTCAACCCCAGTTTCCCCAAATTAGAAAGGAATGAATAGATGTAGGATCAATACATGTAAGATATCAATGATGGTGCATGGATGTGTTCACAGAAATGCATTCATTTTCCTGTCTATAATATTTTTACACCAACTTTCTGAAAGGTTTGGTTGTTATTTCATAACTAGTTACAAGACACCATAGTCTGTATGTCATTAAATAAATAGTAGTACCATATTTACATTTGAATCAGAATACTCCACTTTCATAATTAACAAAAAGGAAGATTAAAAAACATTTTTATTTGGCTTGTTTACCAATTAGAAAGTTTGATGAATTGTTTTGCTTTTAGCACAGTAAATTCTAAAATGATGAAATGTGTAGCTACAGATAAAAGGTTATAGTTTGCAAGCTATGAAGCATGACCTTGTACATTTTTCATGAAAGTAATTTCTACTAACTTAATAAACAATCCCAAGTGGCTGGGTATAAAATTACAGCTTTCAAATCTTGTTATGATACTGTAGGTGCATGCAAGGCATTATTTTATACATGGTACAACCCAGTAAAAATGATATTTAGTTTAAACTTGTTTATACACACCACAATTTTTGCAATTCAGAATCGGAAGACATTAGCAGTACCTCATTCACATACTAAGAAAGTGGCTGCCAATTTCAAATCCTTAAAGTCTTGGCTTTTTCTTAATGCTCTTTCTTTACAACATAATAGCCTGTGCTACTCTGTTTTAGAATCTAAGAGCATGAATGTTCTTTGGGTTAAAAGTAGTCTAGTCTCTAGATGAAATGGAATGGGTCTGAAACCTGTCTTTATCAACGGTTCATAATGAGCCTTGCAAAACACAGCTGTGCATGCATATTACCAGACCAAATGTATCCACTCCCCCACTTTTGCAATAATTCGAAGTATACGTTCCTAGGAGTAAGCCCAGTGGTGGGATTCAGCAGGTTCGCACCACTTTGGCAGAACCAGTTGTTAAAATGGAACTTGTAAACAACCAGTTGTTAAATTATTTGAATCCTACCACCGGAACCGGTTGTTAAATTATTTGAATCCCACCACTGCATAAGCCCCTCTGAATAACATGGGGCTTTCTTCTGAGTAGACCTGATTAGGATTACTCTCCTAAACAGAGATCCTGGGAAGATATTTTACTCTTGAAAAACTCAGCTCAAGTGACTCCCACTGACAACACTTTCATTAGGCATTTTTTTCAAAGAAAAAAAAACAAGCTAAAATATGGTCAGTAATTTACCAGGGTCCTAAACAGGACATGAAACACAAAGCAGGGACCACCCCTGCTGAACAGAGACAGTTGGAGGAAGTATAATTGCAGACAGACAATTTTTTTTTCCTTTGGCAAATTGGGCAGCATCCAGTTCCAGTTTAATTATGTGGATTCCAATAAACAAAAAGCAGTACTGTTCAAGGATATGCAGATCAATAAATTCAGACTGCAGCAAAAATAAATACATTATCAGGCTGCTACTAGAAACTTCTACTGTCGTGTCAACAAAATGTATACATCTTGACATTTTTTTTATTCAGCTTTACTCAGGCTTGCCTAAGATTAAAACAGTGACATATGAAAGGCACATAACTAATGCAGGAACAGGTGAGAGGGGGTTATTTGGAAACAAAATATAAATGTTTTCTACCATTCTGTAGAGCTCCTGCCACTGGATAGGAATTAGCATGAGCTGTCTTGTGCAGTGAGGGCCTATCGGTCAGCCAAAAGGAACATCTCCCTTGCCTGGCAGTAAGTCCTAGGCAAAAGTCCTCTCACTTCATTCTGTGCTGTTAAGTGGAGATGCAGAAATTAAACAAGGAACTGCACACATGGAATACATGCTATGCTGTTGCCTGGCCAATTACAATGCAATGTAATAAAGCAGTGGTTCTCAACCTTCCAAATGCTGCGACCCTTTAATACAGTTCCTCATCTTGTGGTGACCCCCAATCCTAACATTTATCCATTTTACACATGGAGAACACTAATGCAGAGAGTCTTAGGCGCCCCCTGTGAAAGGGTCATTCAACCCTCAAAGGGGTTGCGACCCACAGGTTGAGAACCGCTGTAATAAAGTATAAATTCCAAGAAGTAACCATGTTAATCTGTTGTAGTGATTAAAAAATAGGAGCCTAGACTAGTAACATCTCAATACCAACTTTTTTTTTCTATTCCAGCATATGCTTTCATGGACTAGAACCAACAGAGCCAGAAGTGCAGAAAAGCTTATATCAGATGTTTTAAGTCTTTATGATTACCCTATACTCATATTCAGCACCTTGAATAGCCATGACCAGCCTGATCTCATCATAGCTAAGAAACCAATCATGCTTGGCCATGGTTAGTACTTGGAAGGGAGACTACCAGGAAGACTGAAGTTATTATGTGTAAGAAGGCAATGGCAAACCACCTCTGCTTGGGGTTGCCAGGAGTTGGTTGCAACTTAGCATGACACAGTTATTATTATACTCATATGTACCACTATGAATTGAATCCATATGGATTGAATATCATATGGATTGAATCCTGCCAGTTACTTCTGTCAGTCTTATTTAATTCTTCTCCATAGAGTTCCCACTCCACAAGACTTTTGTTTCTAGAAGTTCCATTATCTCCAACATAGCCTTTTTGGTGGTACTGTCTTTTTCAGCCATGGAAATTCTGGCTGGATCAAACTTATGATTTAAAGACTGTTCCATCAATGTAATACAATGTAATTTTCAATCCAATAATAATAGCACGTACTAAAATGTTTTTTTTTAATGGATCATCATAAATGCTACAAATACTTCCACAGAAACATTCCATCTTCAGATACTTTGTATTCTAAACCAGATGGTATAAAACTTAGTTAACAGTGGAAGCATCATGAGATATACAAAACTTTTCATTACAATGCCAATACCATTAACACCTCCCTTAGGACAAGAATGTGTCCCTGGTTCCACTCAGAGAAGAACACTGTAATTGTTGCTGTACTGTTGATATGCAATTAACACATTAATTTCAATCATGTGATTAATTGTAATTAACACATCAATTAATTAGGGGACTAATCCTTTCATGTCAACCTTAGCTATTCCTTGGTGATCTTATCAGAATTTATGCATTGTTGTACCAAGCTTTAACTCTTGCCTTCACCTCTAACTAAACACTGATCTGTTTCACAATTGTTCATTAGAGACAAGTATAGGGGAATAACAATAGCTTCATTTTCACATAACAATGAAAAGAGAAATTGTTTCCTCAAGGACAACAAACTGAACACACATTAAATGAGGGGGGGATCAAGAGTTCATAAGGCTACCTACAAGTCCAAGAAAATATTGCACCAAGTGAAAACAAATGAGAAAAGATCCTTGAAGATGTCATGAACAAATGTGCAGTTTTAAAAGGCAAATTATTGCCAGTGAGGGCTCTAGTTCATGTTGGAGCAGCTGGCCAAAAGCAAGAAATAGATTATTATTTTTGTGTGATTGCATCAGAACTAATGTCCCACCTTCCTCATCCTGTCCAGCAGTATAAAAAAAACTCTGTGAGGGAAAAAGACTATGGCCATCAATTTGACTTTCCCATTTCAATGGCTAATCTCAATGGCTAAACACCTTGAGAGAAGATTGGCTTTTACTGGCAAAGCTGCTGGATAAATATTCCCCATTTAAACAATGCTAACAAGATCCATTGATTTAAATCCTTGGCCCTTTCCGCACAGGCCAAATACAGCGCCCTGGGGAGGGCAAAAACGCGTCCCCAGGGAGCTGTTCACATGGGGGGCGCAGCTGCTTCACAGCCATGCCACCCTCGTGCCTCCCCAGCGGTGCGAAGCTGCAGTTTCCCAACCTCGCTCCCCGAGCAAGGTTTTTGGGAAACAGCAGCTTCCAACCGCTGCAGTGCGAACAGCAGCGGCTGGAAGGCGCCATCCCTCCCCCCTTTCCCAATCGACGTACGTTCCCTGCGACCGTCTGGTGCGTCGCCAAGGCCTGGGGACACGCCCCCCTGCCCTATGACTCCGGAGCGGTCGCACAGGGCAGGGGGGCATGTCCCCTGACCTCGGCGATGCACCGGACGGTCGCAGGGAATGTGAGTCGATCGGGCGACGGCGCAGCGCGGCACCGTCTTCCCAGTAGTTTCTGTGACCATTTGTGCGTATGGTCCCGGGGGGGGGGGTTGGGTCGGCGTCAAGTATGCCAACCCAACCCCCAGCGTGGCTGTGCGGATTTTAATGGCAATTGTGTTCTTTCCCATAAACTATTTTCTTAACACTTTCCCTCACAGTCTTATCTCTAGCTCTCTATTTTCCCTACTGCTTTTAATCACCTTTTAATTGCTTATGCTTTTCCCCAGCCTACCACTTTCAAACTTCAACCAGTCAGGCACCCAGTTACCCAACTTTACCAAACATACTAATGTCAAGCAGTGACCACTCTGCTTTCAGTTCCAATTGCCTTCTATCTAAACTCACTCTCTCCACTGCTTTTTCCTATTTTCCCCCTACTTTATTGCTTATTTTTAACAGTCGCTCTTTTTGTCAGGTACATACTGTCATCCATACTTTGGACATGGATGAAAATTCAAATTGCTGCCACTTCACAGTATTAACTTGGGGTCTGTCCTTCCCCTTTCAGTTAAAGGGCAGAAATAATCCAGTATTGAATGAAATGTTTTGCAGATCTCTACCATTATAATTAACTAGCCAGTAAGAGTTGATCTTGAAAAGAATAATCCTACTGAGCGAATTCTAAAGAACAATGTAACCAAAGGTGTTTTTCACCTGGTGGAAGTCAGACCTCCATTGTTTTCAATGTGTATACTTTCAGGTAAGCCATTTTATGATTGAAATGTGTTTGTAAGGTATTGTCTAGCTCTGAGTACTTTAATGATCTTAGACCAGTCAGCCCCTGCTGAGTTATTGAAATATGCTGAATAGATCCAGTAGATGTTGCTCGGGTATCTGCGTGACAAAGGTTAGGAAATGGAAAGTAGGACACAAGATTGTAATAAGTAAGAGTAAAGATTTCCTAGGAAGTGATGCTGTAGGGTTTCTTTTTTCAGAACTGGAAGATAGCCAAGGAAAGAGAAAATGGAGAGTGCTGTCAATGTCTGGAAAAGAAATAGGGGTCAAGAGGAAAGGTTAATAGAGGAAAGGGACAGAGACTAGTGTAAGTGTTAAACCATTGGAAAAAGGAAATGTGCCTTGAAATATTGCTCTCCTAAGAATAGCTGAATGGATTAGATTGTAAGGAAGAATTCATTAGTTTAATTAGTACTAACTGAAACCCAAGACAAACACAAGTTCCTTAAAACTAAAATTAGGAAAAACTGACAATGGGATGATATATTATACCTTATGAAATAAAAGGGGGGGTAATAGTATTTCTTTATGAAACATATAGATAGTAGCAACTTCTCAGTCTTGAGCATGGGATTTTGGACTACTCCAAATAATATTTTGCATCCATAGAAAAACAAACAAAATTAACCTAATATACACGAGTATGTGAAAAATTCAGTTTTCCTGGGCTTGGTGTAAGTGGAAGAGGAAGGTGGAAAGTGCTGCATAGAGAAGAACAGTGGCTCAGTAGTCAAGCAGCTGGTTTCCATGCAGAAACTCCCAGGTTCAATCCCTGGCATCTCCAGTTAAAACATTTAACTAGTAGGTGATATGAAAGATCTCTACGTGAAATTATAGATAGCTGCTGCCAGTTAGAGTAAGCAATACTGACCATAATAAACTAATGGTCTGGAGTATCTATAGCATGTTGATACTACTTGCATTCACTGTAACTTGTGAACAGAGTACCATTAGACAGCTTTATGAGCTGATAGTACTGCAGTGTACAAACTGCTGCAAAGTTGCCATAAAGCAACTTCTCAAAATGCGGTTCCATAGAATGAATGTACAGACTAGTGAAGGGATGGAATAGGAAAAATTCAGCCGTAATTGAAATGAATTGTAGTCATCTGTTACTATGAGTTATCTAGCCCTCTTGTGCGAAAAGGAGTTCCAAAGCCGGGGAGCCACAATTGAAAAGCTGTACAATGGCATCCCAGCATCCTTCATTGCATGCTCATTAAGGAATGTGACAAAATCTATGAACAACCCCAGTCGGCAAACTTGCTCCATCCAAGGAAGTGCTGTCTATCCAGAACAGGCTGTACCCCTACTTTTAATTTGCTTTTACCTCTTCCCAACAATATTCCATTTTTTCTAGAAGTAGACTTTTGTTCCAGCCTTTCACCACCTTCAGACACAGAATTAGGGTTCCCACAACCTTCCTGGATTTAGGTAGTAGCGACTGGTAAAATTCTGTGTCATCACACTGATGGCAGTGTGGCAATTTCTAGATAAATATCTAACCACAAGTTCAAAGGATGACCATGTTGGGCTGCTGTATAACAGTTAGGATTTGAGTCAAGTAACACCTTAGAAATGAAGAAAAAAATTGGAGTATAAGCTGACAAAGAGAACTGTAATTCTCAGAAGCTTATGCCTCAAAAATATTGTAGATCTCTTGTTTTCTAAAGTTATTAAGAAACCCAAGGCCTGTCATGTGTATCATCTGCCAGTTTGCCATCATGCCACCCTGCTGAAGAAAACCTCCCACTGACCTCAAAATGTTGCATCACCTGAATCTTCCTCTTCCTGGTTGGACTGAAATCCTTCTCAATCTGGTTCCACCTGCAACCACTTTCTTCATGGCCTGTTCTGAGAGTTTCCTTTTTACCCACCCACTGCCCTGTCTCTGTTAGAAAGGGGTTAAACAGTATTTCTTTTGAAGAATATTGACAACATTACTTCATAACATTATAGAAACACAGTGGTAAAACAATGCACAGAGAAGCAGCTTATATCTTTCCTGAGGAGAATATAACACACATACAGCTGAAGTGACATCAAAAGGGAGGGGCTAGTTCTGGAGTGAACATTCTGATCAAACAACCGCCTCCCTCCATAAAGAGTAAACATTCCAGGCAAATTAAGCCTTGTTGCTTTTTCCAACATTCTCTACCACCCCCCACCTGTTCTTGGCCTTTTTCCTCCCCTCCTGTGAACCTAGCCAATGAGTACCCCTGATGCCACTCACCCAGATTGCATGTTCAACAGTGCCTAGGTTCCAGTCTCTTACCTTCAGCCGTGTTTCCCTTGCCCTTTTTCTGCTCTCTCGAGCACCTAGCTGAGCTGAGGTTGGGTGAAGAACTACTGCTGACCAAAATGCAGGCACTGACATTTTCCGTCTGCCTGAAAGGCTTCCTGAGGCTTTTGCCTGATCAATTCTGGTCCATCTGCACTGACTGATAATGTTGACGAACTCCTGGGGTGTCAGGACTGCACCTCATTCACCTCAGTTTCAGCAAGTAGGCTGCTGTCAGCTTCTATAGTGGTGGGCTTGCATAAAAGCCAAAATACTTACTCAAGGTTGGTCAGTCGAGACTTTGGTAATGTTGCCAGCCAATGAAATCCTTCAGAGCTTGAAAAGGAGGTTGGTTGATCAAGAGTACCAGAATCTAACCAGAGAAGCAAGTAAGTTCTGTTCCCTGCTGTACTTTGGAATCTACCCCAAGGTAGTTTGCATTGCAAAGTATTTAATACAACTAACAGAGCCCAATCAATGCTGAGCTGTTACTCGTGCAAGATGTAACATACTCTCATCAGATCTGTTGGCTTTTATGCAAGTTGAAAATTTGTGAGAGAGTCTGCATATGCATCATGAATTGTGCAGAATTGCTTGAACATGTACTTTTGTACTCCCTCTCTATGAGATAACCAGATTAAACATTTTGCAAAAGGTTCTGGCAAAGAAAAACAGTTTGTCAGACAACAACAAAAAATCTTATACCTGTTGAATAATGAGGATGCTAATATAACTGAGACAACACCATCGTGATGCATCTTCAAACATAAGAGTAGGAGCTCAGCCAATTCTCAAACTCTGTTATATTATGTATGACCCCCCCCCCCTTGTCAGTCTTTATGCTGATATGCCAATAAAGGTTGTCTTGACAATTGCATGGGGAGTCTGACTCTGGTGTAGCAGCCCTCAAAAGCTGAATGCTTGGCACCAACTCCAGACATCCCATGTTGGCTGGTGGTGGTTATCTAGGAAAATGGTCATGTAAGTTTCTATCCCTTAGCTTGATCAGAAACCTGATTGGAAAAGGTCTATATATGTTGCAAGCAGGCAACACATTTTTGAGCGTGCACACACACACACATACACACACACCTCCCTGAAGATAAATTTGACTCCTAGCAGAGGTTGATCAAATCTTGGAGTTCTCATATAATTTATTTTGCAATGGTGTAATGATAGCTTCCTTTAAATCTTCAGGGAAGGACTCTTGTAACAAAGCACCAATTATCTGCCACCAAGGCAAATTTAAATAGCCATGAGGGACAAGAGTCAAGGATACTATTAGTAGCTCTTACCTCTCCAATATCTATATCCTCAGGCTCAACAAGCTGAAAAGTATCCATAGAAACTAGAAACTATGAAAGCCTCCATAGAATCAGCCACAGTGAGCTATTGAGAGCTCAGATCTTGTTGGGGGCCTCTAAAGGATTTGTAACTATGTGTAAAAAGGCTCGTGTGATATGCAGTTTGTTGGCTATGACCCTATTCCCTGACTGTCTTCTAAATTTAGAAATAATGGTACATAGCAGGTTATTTACAAATGTTTATTAAATGATTATTCGGGCAGTCCAATGTGTATTGGGGTTAGTGTTCTTATTTCATTCAGCTTGGTTTGTTTTTGGAAATTACCTTGTCTACGTGATAACTAGACATATGTTAAGAGGCTGGCACAATTTGTACATAAAGTTTTACCCCTCCCCCCAATTTTTTTACAACTGTAACACACAGTAAGCTCGGCACATGCAGTAGAAAAATGATAGTGTCATTTTATGAGTTTTGAGGTAGAGCGCCACTGTCAGCCAACCTTATGGACTTTTATTGTAATTCTTAAATTGCTAGTTTTCCTGCTTCACTCTTTCGAAGATCTATCTCTCTTAGGACTCCTAGTGACCTTTTAACAGACACCTAATTTGACCCTTTAGTTTTCCCCCAAACATAGAAAAACTAAATGTTAAGCATGACACTCTCCCAGCAATTACACTTCATCAGTCTTAGTAGCCAGCTCTGAGACCTTAGAGTTCCTAAACCAGCATCTCTGGCATTCATCCGTCTGCCTGAAAACAGCAGTTTAACTGATTTTTACTGTCAACTCTCCCCTCCCATCTAGTTCCTCTAACATTCTATGATGAACCCTTATTCAGTGTTATTTGCCATTCACACACTCCAACCAAGCATAAAAGGAATTGGTTGTGTCTAGAAAGGGGTAAAACCTTTGTTCCATTATAAAGCCAGAATATTTGATGGGGGTGATTTCTTAAGAGATTTCAGTGATAGTGAAGAAGTAATTTCTTAGTTGCCATCTCTGCTAAGTAATATGTTTAATATGCATGCTTCTAGCAATGTGCTATCAGTTTGAGTTCAAGCTTCTTCATCCATGCCACCTGCCATTGAATCAAATCAGGTGTTTAGAGATCCAAAGTAATTCCTGGAATATTTCTAGGAGAAGATGACACTTGAAAACAACTGTGTCAACAGGGTAAGCCAAACAACTCTAAATAGAGGACAGACAGATTCAGGTAGTGACAAATATCTGACCACTGCTGTTTTTATCACTTGATGATTGGTTGCTGCTGTTGTTATCACTTGATCCAGTTTCCATGAACACAAACAGATGGTTTTCCCATTATTAAATACAATTGAAGCTTTATGCATTCAATTTGTATCTTTCATCTGATCAATCTCTTTACATCTTCTTCAGTCTAGAATTGGATTCTTTTTTGAGAATGAAAATGTCACCACAATTTTCAAGACTCCTATTTCACTTTCCCCATAAGATTTTGGATTCTTGTTGCTATGGAAGTTAATTATTTTCCATTGCAATGCTTTCTTGTTGTCAAACACATGAAGTGATCATGTTACCACAAACATACATACAGACACATACTTGTTCCTAAGTCATTCTATTGTTTCTAATCCCCCCCTTAATTATAAGCTTTCAAGACATTTTAACTCAAACTGTCTACAGTCCCAACAATTTAGGATGATTTCCAGTTCTCATTTTTGCTATTTTGACCCAGTGCGCACTCTGGCTTCCCCCACCCAGTGGCGGCACCCCTCCTCCCACTCCCACTCCCACTCCCACTCCCACTCCCACTCCCACTCCCACTCCCACTCCCACTCCCACTCCCACTCCCACTCCCACTCCCACTCCCACTCCCACTTGCTTTAGAAAACTGAGCAGGCTGGAGAACAGGCCTTCCTGTTCTGGTGGGAACTATATTTCCCAGGGTCTCTTGGGAAATGTAGTTCCCACCAGGACAGGAAGGCCTGTTCTCCAGCCTGCTTGGTTTCCTAAAGTAAGTGTCGGGGGTGCCACAGGGAGGCCACTGGTGGGGGGAATCATGCCAGCCCCCTGCAGTGCCCCCCCCCCGTGGTGCCCCCCACACTTACTTTAGAAAACTGAACAGGCTGCAGAACAGGCCTTCCTGTTCTGGTGGGAACTACATTTCCCAGGAGACCCTGGGAGTGGAGTTTCCTACTGATATCACCCAGGTTTGGTGATGTTTGGTCTAGGGGGACCAAAGTTATGGACCCCCAAAGGGGGTGCCCCATCCCTCATTGTTTCCAATGGGAGCTAATAGGAGATTGGGGCTACACCTTTGAGGGTCCATAACTTTGGTCCCCCTGAACCAAACTTCACCAAACCTGGGTGGTATCATCATGAGAGTCACCTAAAGATACTCAGACATTTTGGTGCTGCTATCTTTATCATTGCACTTCTGACAGCAGGCACACCCCAAATTTCCCCAGATTCTCCTTTTAAATCCACCCCCTTTGGCATGGATTTAAAGGGAGAATCTGAGGCCCCCAGTTTAAACATTGAAAGTAATGCTGTTTCAGGGTGGGGGATAATCCACCCCAAAACAGCATCACTTTCAATGTTTAAACTGGGGACCTCAGATTCTTTCTTTAAGGTGGATTTAAAAGGAGAATTTGGGCTCCCTAATTTAAACACCATTGAAAGTGATGCTGTTTGGGGGTGGATTCCAGCATCACCCTAGCAACCCATGGGGGGGCAGAAAACACAGATTTTGCACTGGGATCCATTTTCCCTAGCTACACCTCTGCTTGGAGGGGAGGGCAGAAGGGACTGCTGGCTTCTGGCTGGGAGCCCAGCTGGTGGTGGGAGGGGTGGGGCGGGCAGAGCAGGGGAATCTGCTGCCCCTGGCCTTGAAGAGCTGCTTTTATAAGTACTTAGGGTGGGGGCAGTGCTTGGAGTGTGGCCCCACCCTCAGGGATGGGTGGGGGCATGTCCCTGCCACCTGAAACCCCCCCATAAAATATCTATACCTATGTCCACCATTGCTATAGAAGAGGGAGGAAGCTGGTGGGACATTAGAAGAGCTTTGCTGCTGTGGGAGGGGGAAGCAGGCAGGAGGTCAGAAGTAATGGGCAATCACAGGGAGAAAATAATTGAATGAGAGGCAGAGAGAGAGAGAGAAAGGTAATGCAGTGGGAAGGGTGAAAAAGAGACTGTGATGGATAAGGGGTAGAAACAGAAAGAAAGTGACAAGTATGGAGGAGAGAGTGTAAGAAAAGATGTTGCAGGAGGGAGAAAGAGGGAGATTGAAGTAAGTAGGGGGAGAGGGGAGGAAGCAAATGTGAGGGGAATGAGATAGTTGTTCCACAATGCCGCTAATATATAAAAAGACATGAAACATTCATTCAGCTCCAGTTTGGCTTTGCCCCCTTGACTATAATTTAGACTCTCTTAGGAAGCTTGTTTGACACAGGGTTACATGTTTGGGGCTTTAACAAGTTTCCGAGACCCAACAAAGTAGCTGCAGGAAATGATTTTTAAACAACAAATGTGAGCCCAAACAGGCTCAGAACACTACCTTGTGGGGTGGGGGTAGGAAACTATGTCAGTTTTCAAGCTTATTTGGAATCTCCTTTATTTTTAAAAAGCCATTTCCTGCAGCTGCTGTGTTCCTGCAGGGAATGTGGGTTGGGTTCAAACAATGATAAAAACCTGAATCACAGTTCCCACAAATGGTATATAAGGTAGCTAACCTTCTTATTTCAGATGCAAGTGGAGGTTACGATGACTGAATAGTCCTCCATCCAAACAAGGTCCTTCACATAGAAGAATAAGTGGCATGGAAAATGCTTTTCCTTACATTAATATGTGGTCCTTTACCTGCCCAAATAATGTATGAATATAATTGATAATGTATCAGCATCAGCAGTACTTGTGAGAGTGGAAGTGGTATATCAAAATGTCCACTGCTTTCCTGGCAACCCTTGGGGCTGGGAGCAAACAATGCAATGGGCTAGACTGCACAGTAGATTTGCAAGAGGAAACATTAGAAGTTACTCACTGTTGTTTGCTTCCTGTAAGTGAAAGCATTTATATCCCCAGTACCTTTTTCCAAATGTGCAAGACCTACCACAAGATGTTCCTTCCAATACAATTCCAAAATGGATTTAAATGAAATCATGTGAACTATGCATCAGGCAGTTATTAAACATGGCTACACCATTAACATTTTATCCAAGTTCTGTTTGTTGCTGTAGCACCACTGCTTGCACAAGCAGAACTGCTCCAATCACACTCTCCTTTCCTCCCATGCCTCTCTGGGTCCTACCCAGTGAATAAGTCTGCTAGAACGTATCTTGGTTCTGGGTCAGGTAGCATTCACCTGGTAAAGCTAGCCTTTACCGGTAGCACCACTATTTGCTGCAGAGTGCAACAGAGCATTGTCAAAAGTTAAATACCAGAGAAAAGACATTACTCTCACAATATCCTGCAGCTCTTAAAACACCATGCTGATAACCTAACATTGTAAAATAAGTTCAGGAGCAAAGTGGCCTGTTTAAAAGCACAGATAATGCCCAGAGTGAAACTGGGATTACTAGTTAGCATTCCCAGTGTGGAAACACTAGTATTTTCTGGCAATGCAATTTGTCTGCTATGCAAGGATATTCTTATCTAACAAAATGTCACTGCATTAAGCGAAATGGATGCCAAAAGGGATTCCAGCAGGTCATTGGAAACCTCAGTGCCGTCTGAAATGCAAATGTGTAATCCAACCAGGGACTGCAAAATACAGCTCTGCAGGCCACACTTAGCCAACCTTTGTTCTGAGCAATTGTTGATCCATAAAAGGACATGCCCTTTTATGCCAAGACTATTTAGCTCTTTAAGGAGCCTTTATTGGGGATCTTGTCAGAGGCTTTCTGAAAGTCCAAATGCACAATATTGACATAATCACCCTTATCCACATTAGTTTATTGACTCCTTCAAGGAAGTCCTATAGATTTGTGAGGCTGCCACAGTGATAGAATTGTATAGCTGCCTCTGTAATCCGTGTGTGTTTTACAGAACCTGGAGTAAAGGGCCATAAAGTCAGCTGAATAACAACCTTGAAATTTAATTCCTGTGTTTAAGTTCACATCAACAACGGTGGACACTTCACCCTGTAATATTCTTGGAAATTGTGCCTCATTCCAGATCTGGAGCTGCCATTTTTATGCCCCTTAAATCTTTGGCCTTTTGGCCAGGCCTAATAGCAAAGAGGTATTATTCCTGGAGCTGTTTTGTGATGAGAATCTTATTTACCAGGAGCTTGACTGTAGCTGCCAAGTTGTTTCACAGCAGCCTTGCATTTATATTAATTTCTCCTAAACATGAGTCAAGGCAAAATGCTCAGGGTTTGTATTGGCTTTAAGACCAAATACATGGTGCTTTTGATAGCAGGCTACCAATAAAATTATAACAGCAAAGTATCACAGACTGTGTAAAATAGTAAGGAAAGAAAAGTTGTCACAGAGAAAACATTTATAGCACAATCCCAAACAGTGTTAAAACCTTCAAGGTCTGTTGAAGTCAGTGGGCTTAGAAGGGTATAACTCTGTTTAGGATTGCACTGTTAGTAAGTGAGACTGTGTACTGTATCCGTCACGCTCAGTGAGAGAGTTAATATCAAGACTTATCTTACATTTTCAGACACCAAGAATTATCCCCACCTTTTGTAATCATGACAGAATAACAACAGAATAAATCATTTTTTACTGGAGCCTCTCTCCATTAAATCATGGAGATAGTAATTAAACTGTGCATCAGTGGAGTAGCTGATACTGTTTCCTGCAGAAATCATCCCCTGGTTTTAAAAAGAGGAGAGTAGGTTGAAGGTGAGAAATACAAAGACAGGAAGAAAAGGTTTTCAAGAGACTGCTCCTTAGTTTGACACTGTAAAGTAGTTTTGAGGTTAGCTAGAGTCCACTGAGCGGGGAATAGTTGAGCAACGTATCCAGTCAATAAGAGGAGAAAGGCAAGAATTTTTACTTCAGTTTGAATCAGTAGGTAGCAACATCATTGACAGAAGCTTATTCTTAAACTTCATGGGTGTTGACATGAGTCAAACAGGGTGTGTCTAACAATAAGAACACACTTTTTTTACAGCTGTTGTTTTCACATTCATTAAGTTTCTTACACCTAGAACAACTTTCTGCCAGAGAGGTGTTCAGCTAATGGGAAGGAACCATAGCCTGTTTTACTCTAATTGGCATCTCAACAGGCAATCTCACCAGACAGGCCAAAGCCTATGTAAGTGCCGAGACTGAACTCCCTTTCTGGGTCACTAGTGAGCTGAGCTGAGGGCAGGCTGGGGAGGTACCCAGTGATCCAGTCCTTGTTTATCTCTTCTTCAGAACTGTCCATGGAACACTGATGAATACTAATAACTTTGGCCTCATGGATAGAGGCAGTGCCTTTCCAGAGGGCTAGTTGGTCAGAACAAAAATGATCAGCAACAGTAACAGTAAGCCAAACATTTGTTAAGGTTTGTAAAGAAGCTCTGGAAGGCAATTTTCTTAATTGCTAGACTTTCAATAATCTATTTTAATAGTTTTAGACTAAGGGATTTTTATTCACTGAATTTTTTTTAAAAAATTGCTTGTCACTGGTTCACAATAACCTGAAGATTGTTTTATTTAGGAACATATTGTCTCAATTCAGTCAAGAAAAGTCTTAAGGTCAGTTTGTGTTACCTTTTTTTGAGGTGAAGATTGCTTACTATGGAGACTGATGTTTGATGTTCTAATGGTACAGTTCTATGCAGAATTATTGATTTAATTTGATCTTCTACTGGAACCACTATTCATAGGATTGCACTGAAAGTCACACAGATACACCAAAAAGAGTTTTACTAAATACATTTCCAGTCTTTTAGACTTAATTTCTGTAAACTTGCATGGGGGGCGGGGGCAGATTGGCATTAAAGCAGAATTAGGAATTTTCAAATGCCTGCTACAATGGTAGTGAGGTCCAACCCATCCCCAAGGCTCCTTTGGGGAAACCCCAATAATAGGGAGGCAGGCATGCAGTCTCTGCCCCCAAGAGGATCATTCCTCAGGCACAACCTGCCAAGCTGAGACAGGATAAAGGAATAACAATTAAAATGCCTGCAATAATAAAAATACAATTGAGCCATCAATAGAGGGGGGGAAGAGGGAAGAGCTGTTGAGTCAGGGAGAAAAGGTGGAGATGTCACCTCCCCCAACCAAATATGCTCTGGTGTGCTCTGCCTCCTCCCAGTCCACCTTATCAACCCATGTCAGCTGTCCTCTTCTGGAGCCATGCAACCAGTGAGGATGGCAGTCCTTGGCCTCCCCACTCCTGAGGCAGCAATGGTGGCATGGGGTAAGTTCTGCATCAGACTTTGTCAGTTGTGACTGGTTGCCAGCTATAGCCATTCTATTACCTGAAATGGTGGTAGTCTCTTACTTTTAGAGTGGGAAATTAGTGAGAGTAGACTCTTGGCTTAATAAAAGTTCAGGCAAGCTCAAGAACTTTGTTGCTTATGTATATCAAGGTCAGCTTTTGCAAGAAATTCTGTAGGAGAGCAAAATACAGTTTAACAAGTTTATTTAGGGATAATGGGGGTACACGAGCACACAATTATCAAAGCAACAGAACACACACACAGTCCGAGGATATAAGCAGTGTTTAGGGGATGGGTTGGGAATAGAGGAATTGGAGGGATTCTTAGGGATAATACTGCACCAGTTCCTGAAGTGGTTTTGGGTCTATGAAGTAAAGTCTAGTGACCTGCACTGGGATTCAAGGAAGCAGGATAGAAAGCAAGTGGCATACAACAGCAATTGAACCCCAAGGTAGGCTCAGAAGTCATGGGCACTGGGTGCTGGCAGAGGGAGCTTCTTATAGAGAAGAAGGGACCCTCGGGGTTATGCAGAGTGGCCCTTAATCTCTCAGGACAAAGAGGAGCCCTGCCTTTCCAGGGAAGGGCAAGAGGCAGACATCAACCTTAAATTTTGGGTCATTAATCTAATGGGTTGAGGCATTATCTTGATGGGCCAAGCTTGGGAGTGCATGAAAAGGGGGAATGTAGTTGATTGAATTGCAGCTATAGAACAATGACAATGCAAATGAAGTGGTCGTTAGTGAGAGATTAGTCAGAGGTTAATACAATAGTGGCA
This sequence comes from Sphaerodactylus townsendi, assembly GCF_021028975.2. Classification (NCBI taxonomy): domain Eukaryota; kingdom Metazoa; phylum Chordata; class Lepidosauria; order Squamata; family Sphaerodactylidae; genus Sphaerodactylus; species Sphaerodactylus townsendi. The sequence goes on from NC_059434.1 coordinate 34,747,722, forward strand.
GGAACACTTGGGGCAAAAACATTAACAAGTCCTTTGTCTTTGCAAGCTGTATGTTCCAGAGCTGGAGATGGGAACGTTCTTCAGGGCAAAGTAATTGTGTTTGCTTAATCCCCTCATACAGGTCTGATATGGGAGAGGGCAAGTCCAGGCAGTTTTTACTGTGTCCTTGTGAGTACTCTAGCCAATGCAGAAAATGGACTCCCCATTTTGGCACTACACTGCTAGGTACCCCAAGGGTTGGCAGAATAAGTAGAGAAACTGTCTTAAAACAGAGGCCCCACATACACACATACACCATTGGACAGTCTGGTAACAATTCCTTGATTACCAGGCCATAGTTTATGTTCTGATTGTATCCAAGTTAGATTATTATCATGTGCTCTACATGGGGCCACATTTTTTAAAAGCTCACCAAAAATGAGATTTTTGTAGTCTGCTGCTTCTATCAGAATAGCCCCATAGCCCCATAATCAGGCTTATGCCATGCTTTTCAGTGGCATAAGTCTGTGGCTGGGGTAAGATGTGCTCCTGAGCTGAAATCCCAGAAGTCAATTAAAGTCAACTCCACTCCCAAGAATGCCCCCAGCCTATTCCCCCTCCCTGTGCTGGCATGCTCGTCTATGCTGGCAGTGTTGGACAGCCATGAGTGAACACTGTGGAGCTATGCTGCACCCATCTACCAGCATCTTTGACCAGCATAGGTGCCACTTATGCCAGCAGGATGGACAAACCTGCTGCTGCAAGCCCACACACTCCTCCTTTCTCTTCCCCCACATACTGGATTGGGATGCTCAAACAATTGGTCCCTGTTTGAATAAGAGACTATTAAGAACAGGGTTGCTATGCAGAGGGAGGCAATAGAAAACCACCCCTGAACATCTCATCTCTTGAAAACCCCACTTGGTGGCCATAAGTCAGCAACAACTTGATGGGCAACCCCCACCCCGAAATACCAAAACTGAAAAAGTACCAGTCTTTTATAGTTCAACTATTGTTGGTATTTTTTCCTTGCTCATTTTCTGCTACTGGGTTTTATTGGATTTTTGTTGGTAGGTTTTTAGTTTTTATCAGTTAAGGGTTTGTTGTCTCTTGCTGATTTATGTGGGGTTGAAGTTTTATAGTGGAATTTTCACATAGCTAAATCAAGCTTAGACAGGAAGTATTGCCCTTGTTCAATTTTAGATTCATGATAATCTTACATAGCCAATAAGAGTTAACCATTGCTTCCTAGAATCGGCTTGATATTTCTTTGTTAAACAGTAGAATGAAAGGATGTCCAGAAATGGCAGACAGTAAGATCATTACCACCAGGATCATGAAAACAGCAGTAAAAATGACAGGAGAGTAGCAAGGAGAATTTTTAAAGACTTTCACGTCCTATGAAAGCCTGTTTCAAGAAGAAAAAGTATGGCTGTGAACATTTCACTTAGCTGTATAACAGCAGTCTCCAAAGAAGAAGTGAAGTCTGACAAATCATTGTAACCCATAATACAAAATACTTTTAAGAGGTAAGTCTATTATCCCTTGAAAGTTAACTTCCAAAAACAGCAGAAAGTGAACCCACAGGATAGGAGTTCTGAGCATTTGCCTGCACCCTGAGCCTCCCATTTACCATTCTTCTCCATCAAGTTTATTCTGACTTATAGAACCTCATTACAAGAACTATTGGCCCAAATACAACTGACAGCCACATAGTACTGGATCTATGCATCTGTATTGCTGTCACATAAGATGTAGTATTTTCAAGGGAGCTAAAAGCAATTCCTGTTTACTTAGTAACAACAATGCTAGTAGCTTGCCTGACAGGTCTACACATGCACATCTATGGTTGATATGCTGAATTCGGAGACTGCACATTCAGAGCCCATTTGCTCATGTCATTCCACAAAGAGTTACACAGGGCTGTTTGTTGTAAGCAGCAAGCAACAGAAGAGAATCCATTGGTAGTAATTCTCTATTCATCACATTTAATTACTGAAAAACCAGCCAATATCTCAAAAGAGCAATTGGTTATCTTCCCCACTCAAAATAAATAATGGAAAGGCCACATGGCTCAATGGTAGAGAATCTGTTTGGCATGCAGAAAATATCAGGTTAATCTACAGCTAAAAGAAACAGATAGCATATGGTGTGAAAAACCTCAGCCTTAGACCTAGTGCACCACTGCTGATCTAAGTAAACAATACTGACTTTGATGAACCAATGGTCAGATTCAGTATAAGGCAACTTCATTTTTTTTCTTCATCCCTTCTTTCAAGAACCATAACTTTGGCTCCCTCATTCAGACTTCACCAAACTTAAATGGTATCATCAGAACATTCTCCAGATTATACTCTGAAATTTTGGTGCCACTAGCTTTAAAAAATGAAACCCTGGAGGCCAAAACAAGAAAAAACACAAAAAATACAAAAAAATCAGATGGACCTGAATTTTGGGGGGTGTACCCGAATATTCGGGTATATTCAAATATGTTATTTGTCTTATTAGGGCATACAGATAATTTTATGCCTGAATAAATCTGAATCCTAATTTTACCAAATTTCTAGGGTATTGACCAAGCCTATTTTCTATTAAACAATGTTGGGAGAACAGCTGATCTTCAGAGGCCATTCAGGAAAGGGTTAATCCTAAATGCATAGAAGAAGAAGAGTTTGGATTTATACCCCACCTTTTTTCTCCTGTAAGGAGTCTCAAAGTGTCTTACAAACTCCTTCCCTTCTTCTCCCCACAACAGACACCTTCTGACATGGAGGGTGGGGGCTGAGAAAGTTCAGATAGAACTGTGACTAGTCTAAGATCATCCAGCAGGCTTCATGTGTAGGAATGGGGAAATAAATCCAGTTCACCAGATAAGAGTCTGTCATTCATGTGGAGGAGTAGGGAATCAAATCCAGATCTCTAGATTAAAGTCCACCATTCTTAATGACTACACAATGCTGGGTAACCCATAGATGTATCTTTTGATATAGATGGCCTAGATTTTTATATTTTCCCCTCTTATTGAGTCTTTTGATTGACGTTGAAGGAATATTTTCCTTTCTCTGTAGCATCAAGATTTGGTCCCTGTCAGTGATGAGACCAAGACTTGATGAAGGATATTTTATTATTATAATAAAATCTGTATTCTTAGACGAGAGTGATTATTCACACAAGGTTTATTTGACCAGCTTCCAATAGCCCCCAAGATGCTTATCTAAGTAAATATTGTACAGCTGGTAATGCTACATCATTGAGCATAGGATGCTGGAGGCAAACTAAAGTAATCCTTTAATTAGAGCTTAATTATGAGTACTTCAAAAGCACAATCTATTCCCACCTCACAGTGAATGATCCTATAAAATCCCAATGAAAACTATGTTTTCATATTAATACAGAAAATAATCATATTTCATATTTATATTGAAAATCATGCAGCCAAAGTTCAGCACATTGTCCCACTGATCTCTAACAAAGAAAATAGTTTCAAGCATGTGCTTATTCCACTCCCATTGAAATCAATGGCTGAAACCGATTCACTTCAACTGGTCCACACCCACATAATTCAGATGATTAGAAACATTTATTTATTCAATCAAAGTTCATTACCCTTGTCCCAAAAAGGAGTAGTTGGAAAGCAATACAAGAATATAAATATAAAGAAAGATTGTAAAGGAAATACGAATAAATTTCAGAACAAAAGTTAAGCCAACCCCCTTCCAAGGATTTTTTTTTTCAGGATGTTTTCCCTCCCAAAAAGAATGGAGGCAATTCAAAGGAAGTTAAAAAGTGGATCCTGAAATAATGCAGCATTTTCCCCACATTATTCAGGCTGCTTCCGTCCTGCTGCCATTTTAAAAACCTGAAGGGAATTTTCTCTTTCCCTCCCCTCTATTCCCTGCTCCCCTCATTTACTTGCTAGCTGACTAGGCCAAAGTAGAACTCCACTGCCTCCAGGCTCCACATGGGGTTTGGAGTCAGTGGGAGGCACAAAGCTTCAAGCTGGTTTGGTCCAGGTGAACCTGGCATGCAGCCCTGTACAGGCGCCACATGGTGCTTGAAGGTAGCAACCAATGCCACTAGACTCCAAGTAAATGAAGGGAGGGAGAAATGAGAGTAAAATTCAATGTTGGGTCTAATGGACCCAATTTTTTCAGGAATACATACATTCCCAGTATGGGGGCTTGGGAAAATCCAGGTTTCCAGAAAAAAAATCAGGTTCATTAGATCCAAATATACATTTTACCTTTTTTTTTTCACATACCCGCTATTAGAAACGTAGAATCCTAAGTTGCTGTTCCACTGAAGGAAAAATGTTTCTGTTGGTGGAGGAAGAAAGATTGATTTATGCCAATTTACACTCCCCCAAAAAATTATGGACCCCTGGTTTGTTCCCATGCCATTATTGGGGATCCACTGACCCACAGAAACAAAAGTTCAAGTGGCTCAGAAGGTTGCTGAGGGTGAAGGGGTTGAAGAAGTCTCATTCCTCTAGTGCAACACTCATGCTGTTTAATATGAAAGCCTTTGTTGCTAGACAATAGCTGTGACAACAGCTCTTTATTGTATTGATCATACAACTATGGTATCCTTCTGTGACTATAGATAATCTTCGAGACATTGGAGCCATGGAAGAACATGTTTTGATAGATAAAGGCTGTGAATGTCCTGTCTAAGACACAGGAGGTAAGATCATGCAAAGAACTTTCACAGCATGAATGTCTTTAAAAATGGATAACAGTGGGAAAATACTGAGGTTCGTATCTGAGCCATATCTTGTTGAATTTTGAATTCTGAATTCTCTCACTTGGATTCTTTACTAGCATTTTAGTGCATGGAATATCCATGGTCATTACATTAGTGGCTTCAGTCCCAGCTCCCGTAGCATATGGCCACATTTATGCTAACCATTGTTAAGTGAGGCAGCTGGCCTGTTGTACAATACATTTTTGGGAAGTATGCAATTGTCCAGTTGCCAAAGTTTCAGTCAAATAAATGCTCACTACTCCAGAAAGTCTAACTCTGCTGTTAACCTATGACAGTTTTTATACTAAAACATGCAGATTCCAACATAACATAAACATAATAAAACAATTAAAGTAACAATGGAAAATGCAATCAATAAGCACTATTAATTTAATATAGAGTACAAAGAGCTAAAGCCAGGACCTTTCAAATTACAGGTCAGTGTAAGAATTGGGAGGTGATTTTCTTTCTGACTATTTCAAAAGCAGGAATCACCATATTTCTGCCAATTCCTTGACTAAACTTTAATGAAGGTTATTTACTATAACAGCTGGTGAGATTTTTATTGTTGCTGTTACTGTTTGATGTTATGACCAAAAGCTCTGTTAATAAAATAAAATGTCCAGCTCTTGGTTAGTTCAATACAACTGATCTTCATGGAGAGTTAGTGTGATGTAATGGTTAGACTTGGAGGGCTGGGGAGACTCAAATCCCCACTCTGCCATGACGCTAAATTAGATGCACCCGAATAACCGGGGGCAGCCATTGCTGCCGGGGTGAGCAACGGAGCGAAATATGGGCATGCATGGTTTTGGCGGCATGCTGCAGAACCGGGTGCAATGATTGGCTCCCAGCCGTAAAGGGTATATAAGGGTATATAAGGACGCCTCGCTCAGTCCACGCCCTTCCCGGCGGCGAGACCCAGCAAGGCGTGTTAGTTTGGTTGGTGTCTCGTGTAAGGCCCGGAAGGAGACTGGTTGCGGCCCTTGCTCACTCTCTTTCTCTCTCGCTTCCATTCTTACTCACCTTCCTTGTTTTCCTCTCCTTTTCTTTGCTTTCCTTTGGTCGACAGCCGGTCTCGAAGTCGGAATGGGGCCAAAGCGGGCCAAGAGCAAGGAGCTCCCCGCAGGGGGGCCGGCACCTTCGGGCAGAGCCCGAGCCCTCTTCAACAGGGTCCGGGCCCAGACCGGCCCGGGGACTTTGGACGAGGGCCCCGTGGTGGGTTGCATCGGAGCGGCCGTGCGGGCGGCCACTGCCGCGGCCTTGGGCCTGTCCCCGACTGGCAGGGGCAGGCCGGTGGGACGGGGGGTGCAGTCCTCCCTGGCTGGGGAGGCACTTCTTCGACTTCCGACAGCGCCAGAGCGGTCCCCCAGCCCGGGCCTGCCCGCGAGCCAGGCCCCAATTCCGCCCTGGTCCGGAACCTGGCGGACACGCTGCTGCACCTTTCTCAAGCCCTCGGCGGAGCGGCGGTGGGTTCAGGGACCCCCTGCGGTGCAGGGGAATCTGAACCCACCGCGCCAACGGCGGCTGGCGCGGCGCGGCTCGGGCGGGCACCACGAGTGGAACGGCGAAGGACCTCCAGCTTTCCCCACCAGTCAGCGCGTCCACGACGGTGGAGGCGTCCGTCGGTCCCTCCGAGCGAGAGGGCCGGAGGAAGAAGCGGTCATCGAGGCGTTCCCGTTCCTCCAGACGGTCTTCCAGCTCTTCATCGTCGGGTGAGTCTACCGAGGACAATGACTTGCAGGCTAGCGGGGAGTTTTGGTTCCAAGGGGAGAAGGTGCCCGCCCTCCCCCCTTGGCTCGTGAAGTGTAGATGATTGGGGGGTGATCGAGGCGCCGTCCCCTGGCCCGGCCCCTGACGACAGCGGCAATCCTCCCGGGTCCCATCTCCCCAGGAAACTCCGGGAGCGGGCCCTTGACGGGTACTACGTGGATATTTTCAAGTTTCCTCGGCGGGAGGGGGAACATGGCTTGTCAGGCGGGAAGACCGACAAAAAATGGAGGGACCCGGCGGCAGCCGAGCGGAATTTCAACAACTGGCTGCAGGGTTTCACCGAATACCTAGCCCTCATCGGGGCCGCCTACCCCCTGCGGGCTTGGCACTTGGCGGCCCATATGGCCCATGTGCTGCGGGCCCGGGCGCTGGCCGGCGAACCCGCAGCTATAGCCTATGACGAGGCGATATGCAAGAACACTTCCCATAAGAGCCGTTTCCGCTGGGATCTCATTCACGACCAAACATGGATGGTCTGATAGCAGAATTCGAGCAGTGCTACTCAGAGTAGAACTAGTGGTCTTGTACAGCACACTGCTACCTTCATGAAGTAAACTCCACACAGCTTTGTCATTCATAAGAAGGCATTTATCATTCAGTTGCTCTATGTACAAGTAACTATATACAACGTAGAATATTCAGCAGACAATCAAAGTGCTTCGCCAAACACCTGTTTCCCAAAGGAACACTGATACAGTATAATACAAGTGCTTTTATACAAGACTCAACCAATCATGGTAAAGGTCACTTGGAACAGGTTAGAACCGGTTTGTCAGCCCAGTCTCATGCTGACTCATGCTGGATAGGATATGGACACTTTAACTATCATGACACCCCTTCTCATATCCTAGGAAGCAGTCATTACATACAATTACAAATATTTACAAAGAAAAGTTACATAAGTACATTGACAATACCTAACAAAGGCAACATACGTTCAAACTTCAGTTCTGGTACTGCTTTAGTAAACAAGTCAGCTTGATTGTTTTCACTTTCAATATAAGACAAAGCAATTGTTTTATTTTGCACCATTTGCTTTACATTTTGGTACCTAACACCAATGTATTTTGTTCTTGTTCTCATGCTTTCTGTTTCAGCTAAACTTATACAAGTTTGTGAATCATCTTGAATGACTACAGTTTCTACACATTGCACCTTTAAGTCAGATAGCAATTGCTTCATCCATTGCAACTCTGTGCATGTCTCAGATAACGCACAATAATCTGCCTCAGACATTGACAAGGCAGTTGTTGTCTGTTTTCTCGATCTCCATACTACAAGAACATCAGCATATTTAATGAGATAACCTGTGCAGGACTTACTTTCAGAATCATCTGCAAAAGAACTATCTGCTGCAGCGGTTAACACTTGGGTTTTGTTTGGAGCTATCACCAAGCAAAAATGCTGTGTACCTTTTAAATAACGAATGACACGTTTCACACCTTGCCAAGCACGTAGTGTGGGTTTAGACACAAGTCTGCTTAAGGAGTTTAGACACAAGTCTGCTTGAAGGAGGCAGTGGTCCGCCCACTCTTGAAAAGACCATCGTTAGATCCAGGTGATCTGGCCAATTACTGCCCCGTCTCGAATCTTTCGTTTCTGGGGAAGGTAATTGAGAGAGTGGTGTTGGAGCAGCTTCAGGGTTTCCTGGATGACGCATCGGCTTTCGACCCCTTCCAGTCCGGCTTCCGTGCTGGGCATGGGACGGAGACCGCTCTTGTCGCCATCACAGACACGCTCCGTATGCAACTCGACCGGGGCGGATCGGCGCTGCTGGTTTTGTTAGATCTTACCGCAGCGTTTGATATGGTCGATCACGACCTTTTGACCCACCGCCTGGCCGCTTCCGGGTGCAGGGCGCTGTCCTTCAGTCGATTGCCCCGTTTCTCCGGCACCGGAGTCAGCAAGTGTGAATAGCCCGGGGATGAAGCCTCCGGAGGTGCCCGCTTCAGTGTAAGAGTACCGCAGGGAGCGCTGCTATCCCCGCTATTATTTAACATCTATATGCGACCACTTGCTCAGTTGGTGCGGAGCTTGGGCTGATCTGTCATCAATATGCTGATGACACTCAGCTCATTCTGTTGATGGAGGGGAGCGGTTGCCGCCCCTGCGGCTCTCCAGCATTGTTTGAAGGCGGTAGCTGGTTGGTTGCAGCAGAGCAGGTTGCAACTGAATCCATCGAAGACGGAGATCCTCTGGCTGGAGCCGCAGGGGTGAGGTTAGGGATTTCCAGCCGCCGGTGTGGGAGAGGGGTCTCATTGGCGCCCGACCCCCTCTGTTAACCGCAGTCTGGGGGTCCACCTGGATTGATCTCTCTCAATGGAGACCCAGGTGGCCCATACAACGGACTGCATTTTTCCATCTTCGCCAGGCCCGGCGGTTGGCTCCTTCCTCCCAGAAGCGGATCTGGCCACTGTGATCCATGCAACGGTCACCTCCAGGCTGGACTATTGTAACTTCGCTGTACGGCCGGCCTTCCCTTGCGTTTGATTGGAAGTTAAAACTGGTCCAACATCGCGTGCATGCACGCCTGCTCACAGGTAGGAGGCGCCTTCAGAAGAGCATTACAATGTCCGAAGCCTGTGTTGCGAAGCAGCTGCATTGGCTCCGAGTTGAATCTCCGAATCATCTCTCTCAAAAGGTGTAGGTTTTGACCTTTAAAGGCTTTTCTTGCGGCCTGGGACCCTCATACCTCTGGGACCGCATCACCCCATATGTCCCCAACTTCGCTCCCCCCTCAAGGGCCGGCTCTGCAGAGGCCAACTTATCAGTGCTGGCCCCGGCCCTCTATGATGATGTGGCGCTAGCCTCCACTGCGGGCCAGGGACCTTTACGGCACTGGGTTCCCGGCCTGGTGGAACACCCTTCCTCCAGCTGGTCCGGGTCCTCACAGCGGGTTTCCTGGGTAGAGTTCCAGCCAGGACCTGTAAAGACTGTGTTGTTCCACGGGCCTTTGGAGTGTCCTAGCTGCTGACATGGTGCCCCTTTACTGCCCTGCCCCTAGGGCAGTTGGGCATCAGGAGTCCCTCTCATATTGAAGGGGTCCCATGCCATCCCATGGGGGGTAGGTTTTAAAGTGGGGTCGACGCCTTTTATTATGTATTATGGTTTTTTGCTGTTCTGTATGAGTTTAAACTATTTTATGGGATGGAGCCTATGTGTTTATATTTGTAGGACCGCTCCTGTTGATGTTGTAGTGAATGTTGTCTCACCACTTACGGATACCTTCGGGGATGCGAGGCGGATTATACAAATTAAATAAATAAATAATAAAATAATAATAATAATGAATAATAATAATAATATGTAATAAATACACAATACATACAATAATAATAATAATAATAATAATAATATATATGTATGTATGTAATACACATACACAATAGTTACTATAATACAATAATAATACAATACACATAATAATACACACACAGCAAACGCATTATATCTGAAGTCTTGTCCAGTTTTGCCCAAATGGAGCCCAAACTTCCAATGACAGAACGATATAATCCAGGATTATCAAAAGAAACATCAGAATCTTTCTTTTCTTTAGTGAACTCAGTAGACATAGGTGTCTTTGCTACTTTGGCTTTCTCTAATGCCAAGTAACTTACTATGAGTTCTTCTATTGCAATGTCTCTTTCCTCTGGACTTTAGCAGCAAGGTTCGCCTCTCTGGCTGTTTTAGTTATGCTAATACCTAGATAGGTTTTCAGGTACCCTAGAAGTCTCTTCAATTCCTGAAATGTCTTCTTCTAAACTTTGTCATAAGACACTCAGTGATTTGAGCACTTCGAGTTAAAGGCAGGCCAATAACACACATGTCATCGTACGTAAACAAAATTATGGCATGACTTGCTCTTGGCTTTCACCTTTGTAGTATAAAGAAACACTTAAGGGATCCACTTGGCATACAACTTCATTGGAAACCCTGGAGTTTTACACAAACCATCATGCAAACACTGATTCCAATATTCTAGCGCTGCCTGGCATAGGAGCCATACAGCCCGATTTACATAATTCTGTACACTTTGCCTTTTTCAACTGCATATATCCAGGTGCTGGTTTCATGTACACATCCTCTGTCAGAGGAGCGTGTAATAATATGTGCACACTGGAAGTCAAAAGTGATGCATTTTCCATTCCCTTTGCATTGCTACAGCTATGCACCCAGATCTCACATAGACTCAGCCTTGGCGGTAGGCAAATATGTTTGCTCATAATTTTCTAGATAGGAGTTTGCCCGTAGCCCTGGAGTTCATGTGATCCAACCGAGCTTTCTGTACAAGCTTATCCCCATTGGGCAATGTTTCTCTTCTTGTACGCACCAATGTGATCCCAAATCCACTTTCTGGTTTTGTGGCAGAGGCTACAATTTCAAAAACATTTTGCTTCTACTAAGGATTCAAATTCCATCATCCATATGCAGCATTCTCCACAATTCTTGTTCACTGGTCAGAGAGTTCTGAGTTACCATCCTCCTGGAAGAGCACTTTTGGGGAGGCTCTACCAGCATGTTTGACAGGATCCTAACAGCTTACCTTGAGTAAATTACCACCAAAATCTTTGTGCAAAGCTGGCACTCCCTTTATTTTTTTTCTCCTGTTTGGACCTCTTGGGGAAAATCAACACCGCCAGGTTTCTTCCTCTTCTTTCTCTAGAGTCCCCTGAATCTACTGCTGTCACTCCTCTCTCTCCTAACTCCTTCCACTCTAGGGGAATGTGACCTTGGTAGAGGGAGGATGAATTAAGCTCTGGCTACTGATTGCTGCACCTGCATGGCACCTGTTCTACCCGAGATTAAGGTGAGGTAGAAAACTTCTGAATTAGAAGATGAACATGCTCCCCAATCCTATTGTGTGTCTCTCAAAGTTGGCACTTCTCAGAGACCACAATCTCTGCCAAAATCTTCAGACTAAATCTATAACCTTAGCTAGTGTTTTCTCTGAATAGCCTGTAAACCTTAATCTCTCTGATACCTGGGTTTACCTTTAGATCTCTGTGCACTTGGTATCAAGACACATTGTAGCAAAAGCTCCCAAACCCTTCCTTCAAGGTGTTTCCCTAAAGAGAGAGTTTCTTGCCAAACAACATGTGAATGGGGTGTTTCTTGAAGGTCACTGGAACTCCAGGAGACGATTAATTACGTGGAGTGGCAGCACAGACAGCCTCCCCCCACATGAGTAGAAAGGGTAGTTGGTTGCATCCTCAAGAAGCACATGCAGTCACGCATCACCTGCAACACCCCCAAGCGTCTCTCCTGATAATTCCCGTTCTCCTGAGGTAAAGGATTAGTTGTGCTGCATGCACAATCGCTTCTTTGCCAACCAAGATTGAAAGGCTTTCACTCATGTACTCGCCCATTTCCCTTGATCTGTTTGTAGACCGATGCTACCTTATAGGGGTGGTTTCCTCTCAACCATGGCGAACCCAATCCCTGGAACCTTTCACAGAAGCCTTCTTAGCTTTTGGATTTTAACAGTAGATACAATAAGAGATACCTACTATAATCATCCTGACAATCAAACATGATGTAACATGCACCCCCTATGGCTGGCTGGGAACGGACCCAGCAAGGTCATAAGAATAGGACCAAACCAAACGGGTCTGTCTGTTTGTCTGTTGCTGGTTTTTTAGCAAACAGGGAAGGCTTTAACCTTGCAGCCACTACAAACAGAACACTCCAGGGTAATGTTTACATGGAGTTTTACTTGTATGTCACACAACCTTAGCTAACTGCTTTATAGTGGACCACCCTGCGATGACCCAGTACGGTGTAATCCTCGGTGCACACGAAGTTATTAGATGTAAAGGCTTATTAGACAGACTGGATAGTTGTTTTCTTACTACTCCTCACTAAGGTACCTTTGGGAATCATATGGGTACAACGCCATATCCCTTAACGATTGTCCCTTTGCACACAAACACATTATTTTTTGTTCACATAGCACATGTCATTTATTAAAATGTGACTTTATAACCCCTCCTGGAAACAAAGGGCAAAATGGGAGGCGGCTTTAAACCAAAATTAAAGTCTAGGTGGAATGGACTAGCAACACATTTTGAATATTAGAGGAGTCCAAAAAAGCAAGGTACATACACAGTTCGCTTTGTAAAGTCACCTCTGATGATGAAACCATCAAGCAAGGCTTGCGTTAAGGAAATGGAAGCAGCAGTTTCATCACTGTTTAGAGCAAACTTCTGTTGTCATTTTACACAATGTGCAGTGCAAGCACTATCCATCAACCAACTGGGCTTTGCTGTTTCTCCACAGCATCTAGACACTCAAACATAGCTAAGCGTCATACGCAGTCAGGGCTTGTTCTGGGCTGTAAATCTTCCGTTTCGCCCCTTCCTGTCGCTTTTCTTCACGCATCTGCCTTTTTTATTGCTGTAAGGCGATCTGGACAAGCCTTTTTGGCGATGTGATTTTAATGGACCCACAGCAGTAAGACATCTCCGGACAGCGCAACCAAGGGCTTTCTAAGCAGGCACCGTCTCTGGATGAAACCTTCACCTCGGTGAGCGCTTTGTCGTCTCATAGGGACGCTCCAACAGCACGGCTCTCCTGCTGGAATTCCCTCTGTTGCTGACCTTCTAAGCAGCTTTGTAGCAGTCACGAAGGAAAGAGTGAGGTCTGCTTCTTTCACTTTGTAAACTTCCAGTAAAACCAGCCTTGATCCCAACTTTGATCAAGTTAGACGATAAAATAATATAATGATTTATGGGACTCCGGAAGGAAAACAACCATCCTAATGGCACGGTCTTCCAGCTGGGACGAGATAATAGGGAATCCTCATTAGCTGCAGGTGTAAATGAGTGAAAGCGCACTCTACCAGTAGCTTCTCTAGTTTGCAGTTATATAGCCGTCTCGCATTTCATCAGCATTTTAGACCCTGCTGTGTCTTGCTGATATATGGCCTTGAGCGCCTCCCAACATTCTTTCAAGCGTTCACAGTGTCCTCGAACATTTAGAAGCTGGGAGTTCTCCACGGCTGCAGAATTATGGAGGGCCACGCGGGCTTTTGATCCAGCTGGCTGCGTCTGAAGCCAGCTGCATCGAGGCAGCCAGGGTTGTCTCCCACCACAGACCACAAATCTTCCCGAGGATGAGATAGGGATACTGTGCATCTTACACGCCCACGACAAGTGAAGTTGTCTCACTCATTAAAAGGCGTTCAAGCTAGAGCACTACTGGCTTGCTGTGACCGCCATGCGTAGAGCTCTGTAACTGGACAGCCAAGCAAGAACCCACAGCTCACAGGAACACTACAGGAACCACCGCCCTTACTCGCGAAAGTAGTCCCACTACCTCCTGGGCCCATAAACCTGATAGCAGAATTCAAGCAGTGCTACTCAGAGTAGAACTAGTGGTCTTGTACAGCACACTGCTACCTTCATGAAGTAAACTCCACACAGCTTTGTCATTCATAAGAAGGCATTTATCATTCAGTTGCTCTATGTACAAGTAACTATATACAACGTAGAATATTCAGCAGACAATCAAAAGTGCTTCACCAAACACCTGTTTCCCAAAGGAACACTGATACAGTATAATACAAGTGCTTTTATACAAGACTCAACCAATCATGGTAAAGGTCACTTGGAACAGGTTAGAACCGGTTTGTCAGCCCAGTCTCATGCTGACTCATGCTGGATAGGATATGGACACTTTAACTATCATGACATGGTCATGGTCCAGCCTGCCATGAAAGGGGCCATGAAACCCCCTTTCCCGGACAAGTCCGCCAGGGCTTACTCAGGGCGGGCGGGGGCCAAGGGGCTCTGTTGGGAATTCAATAGAGGCGCTTGCCAGCAGCCCAAGTGCAGGTTTGAGCACGTTTGCTCCAACTGTTCTGGAAATCACAGCCGGGCGGGTTGCCCCAAGCCAGCCGGCCACCCTCCACTTTCGGCAGGTCTCGGGTCTCTGGCGCCGGGCTCCTCTAAAAGATGCCGGTGGCCAGGGTGCACTGGCGCTTTCACCGCCACCAGAAGCACTACTGAACTCCCTCGCCCCATCTGCAGTCTTTGGCCTTGCACACCACGTCCGGGTGGGGGTGCTGCTGGACTGGCTGCGAGTAATTATCCTCGACAGCTAGGTCGCGGCGGCGCGCGATGCTGGAGTGATGGTTTTTCGACAGGTTTCAGGATCCCCTAGTTCAGCGGCCCTTCCCAGGAAGGCCTACCAAAAGAAGCCGCAGCAACTTAAAAATCTGTTCGCTGGGATCACCCGGGAGTGGTGGGACTGACAACCTTTGCAAAGGAAATCAAGGCCGGTCCACATGGCCGGGTCTCCCGTCAGCCACACCTGCTCCTCTCCCCCACTATTAACCTTCAGTGGTTTCCCCATGACGGCTATAAGTACCCTACAAGAAGGCTCCTGGGGAGTTTCATGCTTAATTCAAATAATCTCTCTCCTACTCCCGGGGCTTTATTCCAGTGAGAACGATTACATCAACCCACAGGCTTTGCACAGTCCGTGATGCACGTCACCCTGGGACGAGGAGCTGTCTCAGCACCTCATCAGGACAGGCCGGCCGCACGGGTGCCTCCTTTGCAAAATGTGACATCCCGAGTCGGCCTTCCGGCTCCTGCCCATCTCCCCACTGGACTTCGAGCTGCTGGGCATCCCACTTCCAGAGGCATGATGGTGCGTGGAGAAGAGCCATGCCCATGGGTTGCTCCTTTGCCTGTGCCACTTTCGAGGGCTTTTTTTCAGCACTTTCCTCAAATGGGCAGCCTTCAGGCAGCGGGTGCCCACTCCCGGGCTGGGTGTGACCCATTACTTCTAGATGATTTCTTGGTTCCATTGTGAGCAGGCAGGGCACCAGGGGAGTCGCGAGGGATTTGCCCTGCAGGCTTTCCAGACCATGGCTGGTCGAGGCTGGGGGGTCCCCCTAAGCCCCAACAAGATGGGAGGGCCCCTCCCCCACCCTCAGCTTCGCTTCGCCAGGCATCCCACCTGGGAGCACGGTACTAGGCACATCTTTACTCCTAGCTAGTGATAAACTTTTGGCCTTAACCAACCTTGCTTCCAGTCCGGTTCTCCCCCCCTGCGCCAAATGCAGAGTGCGCCTGGTGCAGTCGCTTTTACTGGACTCCCACTCTCAATTTACGCCTGCAGGGTAGTTGTAACGGGCAGGGCTTTCTGCTCTAGGCCAGCTGGTGAAGATCGTTGTCAGGCTGCAAGTCCCCCTGACCACCACATGGCAACAGAGGTCTCCCTGGGCCTAAAAGACAACCTGCAGGTCTGGCTGTCCTTCCTTCAAGGCTTTCCAACGGCATCTCCTTGTGGCAGACACCTCTGGAGCCCAGCCTGGAGTTGCAGGTGAACTCCTGGATGGCCTCCAGGGCTCACGGCTCTTTGGTGTGTATTTCTCTCAGGGTCAGTGGGTACAGGGCCTCTGGCCTCAACAGTACGGGTACACCGCGCGGATTTAGGGCATCACCATAGGGACCTCACTTTCCTAGAATCCTTTTCCCCATCTTGGTGGCGGTGCATATAATGCTTGCGATCTCTGGCCTCCAACAAAGGGTGCTTCTACAATCTCTGCTGCGACAACCAAAATGGGGCGTGGTGATAGCGTGGTGAACAGAGCAGTCATAAGAAGCAAATCCTGCACAGGTCATGCGTTTGGATTTACTTGAAATCTTTAATTTCTTACCTGCACTCTACGCTATAAGACATTTCCTTCAGCAACTTCTGTTCCAGGTTTGCAAAATGAGATCGCTGATGCCTTTATCTGCGGCCAGCAGGTGGATACGACTCCGGCTTCACCCCGGGCGGAGCTGTTCCCGGCGACAGTGCCAAGGCGTCCATAATCTGTGGAACCTTGCCAGCAGCGCAGCCGTCACTACAGGTGTTTTGAACTTCGTTGGCATCTGGCCACGCGCTAGAGTAGGCAGGTAATGGCTAGAGCCGTATGCTGACTTCCGAAATCTACTGAAGCGTCTAAGGGGCGCCCTGTCCATGGCGGGGTGGACTGGCAGGCCTTCTGGCTCTGAGTA
This sequence comes from Sphaerodactylus townsendi, assembly GCF_021028975.2. Classification (NCBI taxonomy): domain Eukaryota; kingdom Metazoa; phylum Chordata; class Lepidosauria; order Squamata; family Sphaerodactylidae; genus Sphaerodactylus; species Sphaerodactylus townsendi. Next base: position 34,764,227 of record NC_059434.1, read on the forward strand.
CTGGTACAACTCCATGGAAGCGGGATGCACCGCACGCTCCGTGCTGGGGTGCATTGGCGGGCATCACCTTCTACTGCAGGGTTTTGGGCTTCCCTGCAGATGCTGACCAAGGCATCAGCTAAAGTGGGATTTCACCGGCTGGTAGCGGAGCTAATAGGTAATTGGAGTGGGCCCCAGTCAGAGGGGATCCCTCCGGCTAGCCCAGTCACCAGGGAGGGAATTATTAGAGGGCGGTCACCGGGAGCTAAGAACGGTGGTGTGGCGCTTCACGCTGTGAGCGGGTTACTTTCTCGCAGCCAGCTTTCCACCTGGCGCACTCCATGGGGCTTTCAGGTCGGGGAGCTAGTCGCCCCCACTAGGGACCCCCGGCCGTCCAGCACTGGGCTCTGCAAAGGGAGCACGACCTGGTCCGGGGACATGGGTTTTATCGTGGCCTGCGTCCATTCCAAAACCAACTAAGAAGGCCACAGTGCGCTGGGTTAACAGTGCCGGTCCCAAGCTGGATGACGCCACCTGCCCCCTCAGCCTCCCTCATCTCTTGGCTCCTGCACGACACCGACTCATGTGGGTGGTATGCTCCTGATACCACAAGTGACGCTTTCCTCACCCAGAGTTCCAGGGATGCTGGTGGTGTTCAGGAACGCATGCTCTGATCTGGCCAGACTGCCAGCCGCCGATTTCGGGTTGTAATTTCCTTCCGGTGGGGCCACCTGGGTGTCCGTGGCGCAGGGAGGGTAGGGGCCCAGGAGGAGCATCCGTGACCTTAGAGGAGGTTCAGCGGTCAGGGGCTCCTTCATATTTGGACATTCAGCCCCATCTGACTTTGTTCGATTCTCTTCACAGTGCCTCCAGGGACGCCGCAGACTTCGCCTTTTCTCGACAGGTGTGGAGCTGAAGTGGGGCTGTACAGCCTCACAACGAGTCGGGGACTTCACGCCTCTGCTCATCCGACTGTGTACAGCATCCCGGACTTGGGGATCACGTGTAAGAATCACGCATGGCTGGGGCAAGGGCACATGCTTTGGCATGAGCTGGAGCCCAAGCTCACTCGAGTACATTTTCCAGTTGGCCAAAGCACTGGATCTCCTGGTCATCCACCTGGGGAGGAGGATCTCCCGGCCAGAGTCGGGCTTGGAGCTCCATCATGCGTTGAGCCACTTACGCTTCGGAGCCTCGCCAGGCATCGGCCCTCGGGTATGACTTTAGTTTGGTCCGAAGCTGCTTCCAGCGGAGTCCACTGGAGGGCAGCGGTGGACCTGCACTGCACCCATCGGACAGGGCTTGCAGGAAAGTAAATAAGGCGGCCAATGGTGGTGCTCTCCTCAGGGAGCGGTGGCGGACCACGCTTGTAAATCACCCGGGACAACAAAAGGAACTTTTTGGAGCCAGATGGCGTCCACTATGTCCCGATGGGGCATGGACTTGTGTGGATCTCAATCGGTCCGGTACAGCACCCTTAACTGTTGGGTCCGGGCTAGAGCAGGCCTCGGAGGCTGAGGAAGCTTGGGCAGGGAGACTGTAAGGGGGGCACGCTTCGTAAGCTGGCGGAGTCGCAACGGGTTCTTTTACGCACATCTCTGGGGAAAAGCGAGCCTTCCGGCTGGGTCTCCCGGGCTTGTGCCCCTGTGGAAGGGCGAGGAAGGGTGGGGGCTGACAGGCTGGCAGGCCGGGCAGCGGCCGGGCTGGGCTGCCTGACACCCCAGGGAGTGGCTAATTTGGAATTGACGACAGGCGGCTATGGAGCTCAGCCGGTGCCCGCCTCCTCAACATGGGCGGGAAGGGTGAAGCTGGAGTGCTATCTCTGGGGCTTCCCTTCCCGTCAGTCCCATGGATATTGGGATGTGATGTGCGACCCGTTTGCCGCCCAGCTCTAATGTACATAGTTCTGTTTTGATTGTGTTATTATATATTTAATAAACTGGGCTGCGGCCCATTCCTTTTCCAGCCTGTCGTTGTTGTGTGATTATTGAGCGAAGAAAGGTCTCACCATCTGCAGCAATTGGATTACCTTGGACGTGTCTATTTTTCTTAGCCTAAACTACTTCACAAGGTTGCAGTGAGGATAAAACAGGGAGGGTTTGATTACCCGCACCTCCACATGAAGCCTGCTGGGTAACTTTGGGCTACTCACAGTTCTCTCAGAACTCTCTCAGCCCCACCTACCTTACAAGGTGAGTGTTGTGGGGAGTGGAAGGGAAGGAGTTTCTAAGCTGCTTTGGGACTCCTTACAGAAGAGAAAAGTGGGGTATAAATCCACACCCTTCTTCTTTTCTTCAAAAATTGCAATATCTGCATAATATGTCAAGCAAAATTTAAGATCAAAGAAAAATTTGGAAGCTGGTAACTATGGTAAAACGGAAACAGTTCTGACCATTAATGGATGACCAATTGGTATGGGCAGCAGTGGATCTGACTAGTTGCCTACTGGCTGAGGTAAATGTTTGAGCTGGCTGAAACTTAATCCATCTATGATGGAGGTCCTGTGGTTGAGCTACACTTGACTAGGACAGGGGATGCTTTTGCCAACTCTTGACAGGATTCAATTAGAGCCAACACTGTCCTTCAGGAGTCTGGGTGTCTTCCTGGATGTGTTATTGTCAATGGAACAGTAGGTCTTGACTATTACTAGAATGACTTTTTATCATCTTCACTGTGTTCAGCAATGAGCCTCCTACTTGTCTGTGTGCCCGGTGCATCACAACACCCCCCCCCCGCCCCCTTAGTGCTATGCTACTACCCCTAGGATGCTCGGCTTTAGTTCTCAACATTTATTGTAAGTCTGTGACCTGAAAGCAGTCCAGTTGTCCTGGAATAGGGACAGGGCCTCTTTGACCGTGGCCCTTGCCTGATGGAGCTCCATTTTGATGAGAAGTATGTCTATCTTCCTCTTGTCTTTAGTTCCACACTCAGAAATACAGAGTTCTCTGCTCTCAGATTAGATATCAATAATGTTTTGGAGAGTTTGTTCTTCCTTCATATTAAGTCTTGATCTTTGTGTGGATGCCTTAGCCTTTGATCCTCAATCTTCTTTGCTGATGTTAATTAGATATATTCTGGGACCAAAGTCTGAGCATTAGTCTGATGAGGAGCAAAAGTAACAATTACTCTAGCAGAGTTCAGTTGAAATGACCGCCTCTCACAAGGTCATGTGACATTTCCACTTGCCAAATTTAGAAGATGCTGCAAGGGTTGGAATGAATGTGGATCATCAGTGACATCCAGTGGTTAGTCAGATAACCACAAATTTGTGATACCAGCATTGCAGCTCACTTATAACTACAGAGAAAAGTGAAACTAGTATTACTGATTACTTGCCTAGTACCACCTGTGTCATTTTCACTTTGTTCCATCAGCATGAAAATTGATATGTTCTTATCCACAAGGGACATATGATTTGAACTGAAGAGGATCATTTATCTTCAAATGAGCAAGAAACTTGAAACTTGTATTTATCACTACCTTAGTGCATTGTGAAGATTACTATTTAAACTGCAGAGTTGTTAAATCTGTAGTACTCTCTAGGCCCTATGGATTTTTTTCCAAATCCTTCAGTATCCATAGCTGCATACAGAGAATTAGGCAGGAGTGGTAGAGATATTTACTAAGTGCATAAAATAATTTTCAGGGGAAAAAGTGAGCTTGTAAGGTTCTGTTAAACAAAACTGAACTACTGTTACATTGAACTGAACTACAGTCATTGACTGACTATTTCCCTTTCTGTTGCTGGCTTCCAGCACTTGTGGTATACAGACCACTAATATATTTTATTTGTTCTTATAACTGCTGATAAATATGCATCGGGGCCTTCATAAACATCTCTATATTGTTATTTGTTCACAGAAAATGGGAATGAAAAAGGAGTTCATAAAGCCTACTGCACTCCACCATGAAATTGTTCTCACCAGTCCATTTCAGTTGTTGGTTTGCCAACTTCTTCAGCTTCATTCTATCTTGTGATGGATGGGCTATTTCCTCTTTTTGTCTGCACTGATGGTGAATCATATCTTTGTTTTAAAACAATATCAACTGACTAAATTTTGTCTCGTGACAGTTAAAATGTTGACAAATCTTTCAAGAATCAAGTAATAACCATGAGCAATTTCTTTAGAAATCAAATAAGCTGGAGAAAACCTGAGTAAAAAAAAAAGATGAAGATCATTAAAAATAGAAATACATTTTAAAATTCTTATTTTCAGTGATGGAATTTTCAATTTTCTAAAGGGTAGGCTCTGATTTGAAAATAATTACCATCATTAGCAAGGAAAGACAATAACAAAATTAATCTTGTAGAGGTGATCAAATAACTTCAAACCACAGCTGCAAAATAATTCCCTAAAAACTTCTTAAGAATGAAACATGAGACAAAGAAACTTCAGGGATCATTTATAAAAATGTCTGTTCTTCAGTCACTTGTGTAGTTCTGTTAAGTAGAAACGTACTTCTTTTAGGCAAATGAAAAGCACCTCTTATCCAAACAAAAGCAAGACAAAATTCCCTTTTGTATCCTATTCTCTTTCTTCTGCATGAAAGACTTTTCATTTTGCTATGACAAAATAAGTTCAAAATAATATATATGGTTTGATGAACTTTCCTTGGCAAAAAAGACGATACCCTTGATTTGTTTTTTTTAAATACTGTAAGCATTTTCTGAAAGGTGGAGCTGTCTTAACTTTGAATTCTCACATTATTAGTGTCTTACCTATGTAATGGAAATGATTTATTTTTTTAAAAAAAATAGGCTATCACTTTCATTAAAAAGTGAGCACCTTTTGTCCTGGAAACTTGCTCTGTGCTGCATTTCATCTAAGGAGGGACCAAAGCATGTCTTATTTGTTTCTTATTTATTTCACAGTTTTCATACATTGAGTATTCCATACCTCATCCTTCTGGAGATACAGTATGAATTTCTGTGTCTTCATACTTGTGAGGTTGTGCACCTGATTTATTATTTGGATAATAAATTTATTTGTATTTTGAATGTGTTACATCTATTTTTCTGTAGTGTTTCCATAATTACATATCTCAATGCATGCCCCCGTTCCCCCCAACCCTCCTCCCCCGGGACATGCCAGCAGAAAATAGTTGAAAGCAATGTATATATGGTTCCATTCATCAACATGGACACTTCTGATTGGAATGACACTGTACTGGGACCCTGCCTGACTGAAAAATACGAAAAGAAACAGAGCACAGCAAAGTTTGACACTGGGGTGCAGTCCTGTCACCTGTATGTTTTATCATTGTTTAAAAAGTTGAATTCTACACTCTGTGCTTTATATAGGAAAAGGAAGATGCATGAATAAATGTACATGTATTTCCCTTAATTTAACAACAACAAAAGGTTTTTGATCTACTAGAACACTCAGCAGATTGGGGAGGTCTTTTTACACAGGAAATAGAATCAGGAAGAAAGTAAAGCTGTCTCAGTTCTCAGTGATAATCCAAATGACTCTCATATTCTGTCTCTTGTTAAGAAAAATGCAAAGTAAACTTAGTTCCTAACCATGGCTTTCTCATGTTTCATCTGGTTTGTCCCTAACTCTCTGGCAGATTCCACATAGGCCAAAAACAGCAGTGTGAAAATGGTGTAAAATGGTTTTAAATGGTAAAAAGGATTTACACCGTTTTTGGCCTATGCGGAATCCGCCTATGTGTGTTTTTATCTCCCTATTGCTGATGCTGTCTGGCATCTTGGGGCAGACTTCTTCTTTTTTTACCTCAAACAGCTATTATCCTTGAGAGCTTACTGTGGTCACAAAGGCTGTTCCTGACTTCCCCATCCAATGATGGCTATCTTTGGGATGGGGTTGGAAGATGCCAAAATAACATCAGCTTCTATCCTTCAGTCTGCAGTGCTCCCTCTATACTGAGAGGTATAAATCAAACCTTTGTCCCTGGGCCTAGCAGCATTTGTATTAATTTATATTATTTCTATTAATTACCCCAGCAATCAAAACATCAAGAAAGCAGGAGCTAATGTTTATATTCATTTGGTTTAACGGTCCATCAAAAAGGTATACATAAAAATTAAAACTTAACTGAGTGCTATATAAACCAATAAAATAATAAAGCCTAATACAAATCATCAATTTGACAGTCAACCATGGAAGCCTCCATAAATTCATTTCTGAATTTGTTTTATTAGCTTTTATTAGATTTATTAGATTCTGTGCAGCAAGCCTGACCACAATAAATGTATTGAATAATCATAAAATAAAAACTTCAGTGTGACTGAGATCAGTCTTTCCTTTCTAACCCAGGTTAATGACTCCCCAAAGAATTTCTTCCTTGGCAAGTCACAAACGAACAATGCAAAAAGTAGTGAGACCATTTGCAGATCCAGTCATCCCACATGTACCCACATGATCAAACAGAAGCTTCATTATTGTTATTGTTATTATTACATGCCGAAAATTGAGTGGCCTTGATTTGGAACTGAAGGTCTATGCATGTTCTATGTTGAAAAGGCACTTTCAACTCTCTTTGGTAGAATCAAAGTTTCCCTCAAGTCAGTGAACTAGAAATATAACTGGTTTAAACTAAACAGTTTGGAAAGACAGACATATCAGTGCATTCCTTCTAGGTGACAAGATCTGCATAACTGGGAATAGGTAACTGACAGAGAGGTGGTTCATTCTGCTCTCTTCTTCTCCTCTCAATCTATTTATGATTTCTCTGAAGTTTAAGCCAAAACAATGGCTAGATCTGAAAATTAGTACTTTTTCTTCCAATATAGATTATTTTGTAATCTTTTTAACAGATGGAATATTTTGATTAATTAATAACTGTGATTAATTAACTGCATTTGTATCAATTAATTCAGTATTACTATCATTGTAAAGGTATCTGGTGCTTTACATTGGCTTACTAGCAACCAGCATAATTGGTGCAGCATCAGCTGCATAAGTTTCCAAATAAATAAGGTCTTCAGTATCAAATGCTACTGGGAGGTGAAGGAAAATCAAAAGTGAAGCATTCTATTGGTAGTCAATGACCAGAGTACCTAAAGCTTATCAGAAGTCACATTTGAATGGTTCATGAAAGATATTTCATACATGAACTCCTAGCAACTGTATTCAGTTGGCCTCTGTCTACTGGAATAGAGCTGGCAGGAAGGATCATCTTGGAAGAGGCAGAAACATTTTACCTGGTTCTTTGCAATGTATGTTCCAGAAATATAGCCCTGAATAAAATATGTGTACAAAACCAAGTGAATATGCATGTTTAGAAACATGGCTTAGCTAAATTTTGGAAGAACCGGCCGTTGATGGTGCCCCCTTCCCTGGCCCTGACACCTGGGCCAATTGTCATCTCAGACTCGCCACTCCTCCCTTTTGGAAGGGGGAGGGAATTTTTAGATTGGAACATTGGACGCCATTCCCCCCCCCCTTTAAGGGAGGGAGGGAACTATAATAGTAGATTGCTGGACGCCATCTATCTTATCGTAATTTATTATATTTATTAGAAATGTTTTTATGGTTACCGCTGCTTTAAATGTTTTTACTGCTTATATTGTCTTCTCTTATGTTGTACACCGCCCAGAGCCCTTCGGGGATGGGGCAGTATAGAAGCTCAATAAATAAATAAATAGATAGATAAATAAATAAATAAATAAATAAATAAATGAAATAGTGTCTTCAATTTCAACAGATTACAAAGTTGAGGGATGACTTCGGTGACTGGGGAACACGAATATTGTCAAAGGTTTTGCTTCATTCACCATCCTTGGCAAGCACTCTCCCAGTTGCTGCTGGGCACTATGTTTCTTCTTTTTTAATATGCTAAAGACAGGCAGTAATTTCCAGTCCTCATTCAGAAGTAGCTTTGGAATGATATCACGTAGATATTAGGTTTTGACTACACAGTCTGGAAGGTCTCGCAGAATAAGATAATCCAGTCATCTTGTTATTTAAAAAGAAACAATAACTATGGCACAGTGAAGAGAGCACACATGGGGACCACATGGATGAGCATTGTAACAAAACAGGTATAGGATGGTATGTCTTCAAATGTTTTGCATAGAGCCCCACTCATTTTGAAGATTTTTTTTTTAAAAAAAGAAAAACCCTGCCTGTTTAGATTGAATATATCAGTACTTTGGTTCTGATACCCTTTATATGAAATGTACATACCCTAATCAAAGATTACAGATACTCAGGAAACATGTCCATGAACATATGGCTGCAAGTTATCACCTTTTCCATATTAGATTTCTTAGCTGTCTATGACTGTATTTATTTATTGCAATAATGAGCTGAAGAACTGAACTGAATAACAATTCTGTGCAGCATACAATGAAAATCTTTCTACTCACCACATCCCACCACTCACAGGTACATTAGAACAAGGCACACTGACCAGCCAAGCTGCATCATGCAGTGCTCAGTGTGACACAGTACATTGCAGATGCAAGTTGAATGCAATCCACTTAATAGTCTAATACATAATCATTGAAAGGTCATCTCCAGCACCATGAATTTGGCATGCAGACAGAATGGAAGACAATGAAAATAACACCACACAGTGCCCGTTGACAAGAAGGACTCTAACCAATGGGCTGAGCCCAGTGGTGGGATTCAGCAGGTTCAAACCACTTCAACAGAACCGGTTGTTAAAATGGTCTTGTAAACAACCAGTTGCTAAATTATTTTAATCCCACCACCAGAACCGGTTGTTAAATTATTTGAATCTCACCACTGGCTGAGCCCCATGGGGTTATCTACTAACAGTTATCCTTTTTTTCTGGTGCATAGTATCTTCTCCTGATACAAGATGAGCTACCTTTAGTGGAATAGTTCCAATCCTGTGCATGCTATATCAATTGTATTTTTGTAACATGTTGAGGAGTGAAACAGCTACACAGTAACTTATTACATGGGAAGTCATATCCGTCTGATGAATATCTGTCTCCTGTACATTGCTAAATATGTTCTAAAATGACCTGTGTCTTTTGCATGTGAAATACATGTTGGTGCCTCAACTAAGAAAATACAGATATGTTTAACTTAGAATGAAAAGTATCACTTAGTTTGTTCAACTGGTCAACTTAGTTGTTGTTTTTTCCCCTTGCTGATTCAGAACAAAAGTTGTGAGTGGGTTTTTCAAAAACTTATTTCAATAAGTTTCAAGATTTTGAAGTTATGGTTCAAAAAGGAAAGAATATTGCAATTGCCAAAATATGGCCAGATTTGTTCCCAGGAAATGTTACTCCCATAAGCCCACCTCGTAATTGTGAAGAAGGTAACAAGCAGTAGATTCTGGACTTTTTAGTCAGTCACAAAACTGACATTAGTGTGGAAGCTGATCATTTTTTTCAACTAACGGAAGAAAGGATAATCTTTAAACACTTGTTTCTTTTCTTTCCTCCCTGCTGTTTCTCCCTTTATAGTTGATGTACTTTATCTTGGCCAAAATCATCTGTGATTCATCATTTAGGGGAGAAGGTGAAAGTTCAGCCCAATTTATGGATTATTATTTTTCTATAAAATAGAGAGTATTCTTTGATATACAATAGGATATCCTAGTCAGTGGCAATTATACGAACGTTTCAGGCTAATGATATCACATTGAATGAATCTAAAACTTGCTACTTTATCCACATTTTGTCTGGGCAACAGAAATGTTGTTTCTTTCCATTGAAAATCTCGGTGAAATAAAATCGACACCTATTTCAGAAATGCATCATTATATCTCAATGGCATACAGCAAATGACAGACCAGATATAACGTTGTCAATATGTGAGCAGGGATTTATATGTATGTGTTTTAGATCACTTTTCAATAAAGTGAATGTTTCCACTGAAGCGTCTTGGCCTAATTATTAAATATACAGTTTCAGTCCAGAAACCAATGAAAAATGGTGTTGAGAAGACTTATGGTCATTTATCCTTTCTCTACAGCCCACAGAGGGCCATAAGCTGACATTAAGGCCATGGCTACATGTTGTATAAAGATGGAACTTTACGCCCTGAAGTTCCTCTGCCATATTGAAACAGATTTTTTTTTCACAGGTTGTAGCTGTTCAGATCACAATTACCAGAGGAAGAATGTTGGGACAGAAGAAGTAGTTTTTAACACCCAGGGCTATTTTCCTGATGACAGTCATAATTTTCAAGGTGTTTTTATACTTGTTGGGCAGAGAAATGTGAATTTTCCTCTAAAGTAGATGTAAATTTTCTTCTAAAGAGGCAAAAACAACCTGATAATTTCCAGACAGACTTAGGGCAACGAGGAGGTTTGAAAAGTTCTATTTGACACTCTACATCTCAAATTTCAATGAACTTCAGAGTGAATAGGTTTAGCAAGCATACCATATTGGAAATCCTTCATGAGCCTAGCCTTGGATTTCCATTTCTAAACATCATCTAACCAGAATAGCTACTGAACAGCTTTGGAGCTCCATGGTCGGTGTGTTGGTGGGGTTTTATATTCTTCACCATTGCAGCCATTTTTTTTCACTTTTTCATTAGGAGAAATAAATTTTGTCCCAGACTCATGGATGGTTGTGTCTGGTGATTTTAAGAAGAGCCATTAAATTGGAGGAAGGCTACTTGGAGAATGGCTGTAGGCACTCCACTGTTTATAATAACTGACTGACTTGACTGACTTCCATTGACTTCACTCATTTTGTAGCGACACATTTGGCTGTCCAGCAGAGCATAGCAATGGCAGACCTGCTGGGGGGAAGGGGTGGTGGGAGTAGGACTCCCATTAGCTATATGAGAACATATATGCTTTCAAAACTGCTGATTGTACTTCACTGCATGGTACTGTTTGCAATTAATCCTATGAACAGGCTTAAGCTACTAATGAACAACTGAATTATTCAGCAAAAAAAGCCCCTGATCATACTGATGAGAGCAGCATGAGCCAAAACAGCCATCTTTGAGTGTCCCCAGTTTCCTCAGTTCTCGCAGCTCCAATTTGTAAAAGAAAAATCCTTTAAAATAGCTTTAGATCTAATTCCATAGCTCAGATTTAATTCTGTCCCAAGTATACCCATAAATCCATACTGATCCATTAACTCTCCAATGATGTATCTGTGTACTGTATAAGCATATTTTCCTGTGTTTTTAAGTGCACCAAACAGGAAAAAAACTCATTTACATCTGACAGCACCTTTATATAGTTAATGCGAAAAGGAAAGGACAAGTCCTGGTTCAGCAACCAAATTTATGGACTAAAACACCAGAGTTTAACAGTCATCTGGGGGCACGACTTAAAACTGCTTGTCCTTGAAATAAGCAAGAGATGCCAAGATGCTGTTATCTGTGTCAGGTACATGCCATACAAAGAAAGGCATATCATTATTACTCAAGCAGTACAGAATAAAATTCTAAAGAAGGGTATAACTCTTGCCAATGCTGGGCCTTGGGAGATGACATAAATGGCAACAGCTGTGTTATCACACAATAAACACCCTCACTTGTGCCTTTATTTCTACACTTAGATTGCTATTGCAACCTGTATGCGGAAGGATTCAAGGAATGTGATTAGCCTCCAGAGTCTTGATTAATGGCAAACCTTTGGGTCACTGTTCTGCACATCATATTCTCCAAATGAAGATATTTAAAATGCCTAATGAATATGCTTGAAGCCATAACTGAATGGAACCAAATACTGAAGCCAGACTGCTGCAGAAAAGTGTACTGTCAAAAATACATGTCACTCTACCTCTTTATAAGGATGCCTCTTTATAAGGATACCACTCTACCTCTTTATAAGGATGCTAGAGGCATTCGGCTGGCCATTGTAGGAAACAAGATACTGGACTTTTGATCTTATCTGTCTTTGCATTATTTCATGACATTATGTTCTTTCACCATGTAATGAAGCAGCCCAATAGCCAACCTAGCATAATACGGACTGCCCTAACAGGCAATATGCATCCGGAATCTCAGTCAGAATTATCCATATCAATAATACTAACTGGAGACATCAAGCATATGCCTTTATGCATATCAGGTCAAAACTGTTTATAATGATGTGTGCATGTACAATATATACATCAATTCTTTTTGAATGGTGGGAGTGCAGGGGAATTTTCAGTTAGAGATTCCATATCACTGTTGTAGAGATTCAGTTCCTGAATTCCTTCTTATATTTCTAAATCACTCCTCAAGCCTTCTTTTTCATCTTTGCAATCTTTAAAATATATCTTCTTTAGGTTTATAGGATGCTGACACAGGTGCAAAACTACCACAGGGCAGTGGGGGGTGCCACAGTCTGAGGGCATGCTATGGGGGTCACCCCCCACACCTCCCCCTTCTCTCTCACCTTGCCTCATCAGGCCTGGCATAAGCCGCTGTCAGGCTGGCCTCACTGGGCCAGGCTGGTGGAGGCTGCTGCTGGGTGCCCCTGCCTGCCCCTGCCCCACCAGGCTCCTTCAGGCTGCAGGACCTGGCTGCTTTTTCAGCTGGCTGAACTAAGGTAAGTGGGGGGTGGGGGCCTACCCCCCATGCCCCCACTTACCTTAGTTCAGCTGGAGGCTGCTAAGTTAAGTGAAGGGGCAGAGCCATGAGGGAGGTTGGGAGGTTGGAGGGGGCTACCCCCTCCACCTGCACGCCCACACACACACTTTCCTTAGTTCAGCCTGCCCAGTTAGGCTGCTTTTCCATCCAGGTACCCTTTGCAGCTGGCTGAAATAGGGTGAGTGAGAGACCCGGGGGTGCAGGGCCCAGCCACCATTTTGTCCTGGGTGCCATTCCCCCCCCCCACACACACACACACACCACTGTGCTGACATTGGTTGATTTCGCAGAGCACAAACAAAACATTTTGCAGAGATTTTAAAAATAACTCTTTGGGCTTTTTTTGTCTGCATACTGCGGACAATTAAAGTCTTTCACCCCAAAACGGTTCTTCTAACCCCCCCCCCCCCACACACACACACTGTTAGAGCTCTCACTTCTGTTTGTGAGCAGTGTGGCATGCCATTTTCTGGTGCTTCAGAATTCTCTGTGCCCCCGTCATTTGCAGAAGGTTCCTACGAAGGTTTCCTTTAATCACAGCTCATCTATCTGCAATTTCTTTCTAAAAAGTTCATGAATACAGTTAGTTTTCACTGCTGATTTGGCACAGGTGTCATTTTTCCTTTTTTTGTTTAATTTTGAGGAAGGTGTCTTCAAACCTACAGAGACACAATATGAGAATCGGCAATATGCACATATTTCTTTTTTTAGTTTTTTATTTATTTTGCACATATAAATATCACATACAGAAAGAAATAAAAGAAAAAAATCCCTAATCTCATCTCCCCTTCCCGACTATAATAATTTATTTAAAACCATGCATTTTGTGGTTATGGCAACTATCATCATTTTTTTTTCACTTTTAGTCCTTCTTGTAAAATTGTTTTAGTCCAATCTACTGTTTTCATTTAAATCTCAAATCCTGTCATTATTTCTGGGCAGTATGCGCATATTTCAGGCCTTCAAAGATTTGAAGACACCTCCCTCGAAAGAAAAGAAAAAGGGGAAAAGGAAGCGAGGAGGAGATCAAGGAGAGAAAAGAGGAAAGGGAAAGAAAGAGGGAAAGAGAGAGAGACAGAGAGAAGGAAGGTAAGAAGGAAGGAGGGGAAAAAGGAAAAAGAGAGAGTTAACCTGTTAATAACAATGGTCCCATTCTCTTATGTGATGGTGCCACATACTCTGCTATTTGTGCATACAATGACCAGTTTGAAGGATGTGTGTGAATGGCAAAACATATGTAACCCCCATTCCTATATAATAGAAGTCTTGTTCACGTTACAGTGAAGACACTTACAATCAGCATATTTGTATGCACACCTGCTTGTAAGAAACACTAATCATGCCTTCAGTTTGCAAATGACTAGTACTTGGATGAATGTGGAGTTTAATATCATGATCAGGTGGACATCCACTGAATGAGACAGAAGAATTATAAAGAAAGTATTCACTTTACATAGATTTTATATGTGTTCACTGTAACTTGTCTCTTCAGTTTCTTGAACTTTTAACTCTACTGTTTATCTTTATTTTCCTCTGTAACTGTATGTGGATACACTTGCTGCTGAAGATATTTCATGTCTCTGATGAACTTGCCCTTTGCCCTCAACAACAGTGCACATCTAAGCAGAGTTACACTCTACCAAGGTCATCGATTTCAGTGAACATAGAAAAATGTAACTGTATTTAGGACTGCGCTGTAAATCTGTTCATCCTTAAGGTGTTATTTCCTTGACCTCGCTGGAATCATAAAATAGGTTGCACTTTATTTTGGGAGACAAATAGTCTATTGCATTGTAGTTAAGGGAATATGTTTATTGACAACAACAATACAATATTGCCTTTATCTAATATAACTCTCTCAACAATTATCATTGAACCAAAAGAATAAGCAAATGTAACATTGAAAGAATAGCAGAGACTATTTTCCTACACTGGAAACTCATGGACCACATTTAAACCAACCCTCCCACACCCTTTTTTTACATATTTTCTGAATGTCACTGTATGGACAAGAAAGTTCTGCCAGCATTTCTCCCCCCAGTCCCACAAAAATCCAAGATGGAAGTTATCAAACTTTGTTTTTCTTTGAAATGTTTTTTCTTTCAGTAAAAGCTAACAAAGATAAAATGAAGCAGATACATATATAAGATATACATTTGTAAAATTCCTTTGAGACAGCTTTTTGAAAGGCAGCTAGCCACTTGACACAAGAAGAGAGGCAGAGCCATTGTTCAGCCTTCTGCTGTGTAGATTTCTTCTGTGTGTTGTGGCCTGTGCTATGACCAGGCTTGCATGATAGGACCCAAACCGACAGTCACATCGCTTTGAATCTTATGTTTTTGTCACCTTTGTTTTCTTTGAATTTGTGACATTTCTGGAAAGAAACAAAACACTTTATGTTCCAGCAGAGCAAAATATTCAGGCTCTCCCCTTCCCCATCATCTGTCACAAAAAATGCAAATTGAAAAAATGAAAAGGTTTTTTCTAAGCTGCATTTACGTCATTTGGAGCAGCAGTTATTGTTTAGAAAAGAAAGAACAATGCTGACTTCTCCTTGTCTACAATCATACAGTTCCATGCTCTGTGCGTGGCGGGGGGGGGGGGGGGGCATAATTTTGTTCCTGACACTTTTTAATCCCTGAATGAATTAAACAACGCATACTGCAGGAAATGGCCTCTATATTTCCTTTTTAGGTGCAGAAGAACATCGTTCAAAGACAATATCAGCATCTATAATATAATTGAATCTATCTATGTTTAAATATTTCAGCTCACATGGTCCATCTGGTCTGATCCTATAATAATGCTATGGCTCAATTCTATGAGAAAAATACAGGAGAATGTTATGTCACATGGTATTAAGAACTTTTTCACTAGAAACAAGTTGATATGAAATTGTGATGACAATAAATATCATTGCTAAATGCTTGTCTATAAATGTTTAAGACAGAGATCCAAAATGCCATCCTGCTGCATTGAGGCCTATAATACTTTGTCGGTACTGTTAGGATATGCAAACAATAAAAATTAAAACTTTTTACAGTCATGCTTTGTCCCCAAAGGACAGAATCTTGGGAACATTATTTCTGTGAAAGAGGCTAGGAATCTTCAGCAGTTGAACTAGATTTCCCAGGATTTGGGGCAGAAAAGAAAACCAAATAACCATGACAGTGAACTTATTTAAAACCAGTAGGTCGCCTTAATGAGATGGTGAATGAAGACAATACCTTTTGACTGCTTCAACATATAGCTACCAGAGGAAAGGGAATTGCTGGGGGGAAATCCACCAGTTCAGAAGTATGGGTTGACAAGGGCCTTTGGGGTCCTCTCAGATGCTAGAATTCCATACCACAGAAGTGAAATTAGCTTTATCACCACTCGTCTCCAAGCATCCATTAAAACAGATTTGTTCTGGAAGTTCTTTGCTTATATTTGCATGGATGCCTACAGAACTGTAAAGTGCCCAAATTTTTTCAATGAGAAAATCAGAATCTGTGGGGGTTTTTTTCATTTTTAAAATTTCTGGCTGATATTTTTTTTTAATCACCTAAAAGATTATTTTCTTCTCAGGAACTGCTAGAACCCTGTTATATTCTCTGTGAAGAGCAACATATACAAAACAACTAATCTACCTTTTTCTCTAGGGAAGTTCTCTTTTTTAAAAAAGTTAAGCTGTGATGCCCTTCGGGCACATTGCTATGGGAGAGCAATATATATTTTTTAAATATGTTTTTCTTATTCCACAACACGTTTTTGTTTTGTTTTCCAATTTTTAAAAAAGTGTTTGACTCCCCAATTCTGTGCCACCCCTCTCATCAGGCAAGAAAATTATACATATGAGGGTTTTTTATCAAGGGAATATCTTTTTTTCCCTTCCAGGGAAGTGGGTCCTTTCTTTTTAGAAAACGTATTTATTTAGTAATGATGCATTGGTGTGTTCCTGCAGACAATGTACTACTAAATAACTATCAAAGAACAAACATTATTTCTTCTTCTCAGGAGGCAGGTATTTGTCTGCTTCTTTGGGGTTATGCACTAAATTTGTTGCAAATGATGTTTTCATTTTTTGCAGGAAGCAAGTAGCATGGAACCCAAACATGAATAGGGTTATAGAACAATAGTAGAGCAGAACTTTGAACATTTAGTCAAACCTTTGTGTTTAACTCTTTCCCTGTCTGTCACTGTACCAAAACACCTTCACTCCTACACTGTTCTTGCTCCACAGAGTTCCAACATATGGGCCTATATTTGCCCCCAGGCCACACTAGTAACTAAAACCTTCTCTTTTCAGCTTCTTTGGCACAATGCAAGGTCATCTGGATTGTTGGGCATAACAATGTCTATTGGGCCAGAATCCGGGGGGAGACCTTGGGTCTTCACAATCATCTCCACATCACTTAGACCACAGAGGAATGTGCTAAGGTTCAATGCTACAAACCGTTGCCTGCCAGGTACGATGGACCCCACACACCTTCCAATATCACCAAGGCAGAGAACCACTCACAGCCTTGTCTGGTCAATTTTTCCTGTCTTTTCCCCTTTAGGGACTGAACTGCTTCAGAAAATGGTAGTTTCGTTGAAAGCACTTCCCTTCAGCCTTGTAACATACTCAGAAGGTGAAAGATACCTATTGACTTTATTGCTTTCCTTGCACACCCCTCACTAAGGCACTCTAAAATAAATACTGGAGAGATATTTAAACTTAAACAGATTAAAGATTTATTAACAGATAGAGGAGATGGTAAAAGAAGATGAATAACTCAGAGAAAGAAATTGATAAGGCAGGATAAATATATTGAATCGAATACCTTTAAAGGCATATAAATAATTCAACATCAACATGAACATCAACACCACAAGGTAACAACAGCCTTTACAACTCTGGGTGTGTTAAAATAACGGCATTAAAAAATTTAGCCACGGCTTCCAACAACTCGTAGCTGTGGCTATTTAAAAGATATATAACCTTCTGGTTATCTAATACCGTCGTTCTCTTGCAAGAAAGGAATTATGTGCTTCTTCCTCTCTATCTCATAGAAGGGACAATTCAACAGCAAATGAGATACTGTTTCCACAGAGCTCATACGACACAGGCATTTCCTGTCTTTATGTGGATAAATATATATTTACAAAAGAGCTTGGCAAAGTATCAGTATTTTGTTGTTGGCACAGCACAGACTGAAGAATGCTTGTTCAGCAGAGGCGTATCTAGGCAAACTGGAGCCCGGGGACAAAACCTGAGTTTGCCCCCCCCCAGCATAGGTGGCCACCCTCCTTCACAACGACCAAACAATGATTTTTTGCACAAAACACCCCCCACCCCCAACAAAACATACATGGCTCTCTCCCCACCACTTTCCTAATTGTGTCCTCACACCAACCCTGTGAGGTAGGCTGCTAGCCTGAGAAACAGCTTCAAACCAGTGCAAGGGGAATTAACTTTTAAGCATGTAAATCTCTCACAAGTCACCCCCCATCTGAAGGTTTACCAAACAAAAGTCAGCATCATCTCTCACAAATCACCTCCTACCCCAGCAAAACATACATGGCTCGCTCCCCACCACTTTCCTAATTGTGTCCTCACACCAACCCTGTGAGGTAGGCTGCTAGCCTGAGAAATAGCTCCAAACCAATGCAAGGGGAATTAACTTTTAAGCATGTGAATCTCCATCTGTAGGTTTTCCAAACAAAAGTCAGCTTCATCTTCAGTTCTGCTGCTGCTGGACTCCCTGCTCAGCTTTGCCTTTTCCTGTGCCTGCCAGCACCCGGCAGCCGGGGAGAAGGCTTCTGAGTAATGCCACACTTAATTTAAGGTGAATAAGGCATGCTGGGTCAGAGGGATGGGAGGCGGAGCTCGCCAGTCCTGCTCCTGGGAGCCCAGTGGGATTTCTCCCCCGCCACCTGGACACTCCAGGCCACCGTACAGAGTGGGCAGGGCAACGACAGGCACTGGGAGCAGTCGGCTGCTTCAGTGCCTGCTTGCTAGGGCTTGCTCAATCACTCACTATGTAGGAGGATGTTTTGGCGCCCCCCACATGACCTCAATCGATGTGCCCGGGGACAAGGGGTACCCCATGTCCCTAGGCAAGTACGCCAGTGTTGTTCAGTTTCAGTTCTCAATTACAGTTCAGCTTGGATGTTCCTCAGTTTCTTAGATGCTTCACAGATTGTACAGTTCCTTAAACTTAGATGTTTAGGCTAGGGACTTGTTCACAAACAGGGTCCTAACAGGCTTGATATGTATTTCCAGTAAGTTCACTCAGCCCTCACAGTCCGAAAACCCTCAACAAAATATAAAACAAACTGAGATAAACCAAAGCAAAACACCATACCCCAGACCAATTAGTATATAGGAATCCTTCCCAGTCTGGAATATTCCTCACTGGTTTATATGGTCCTTTAGTTTGTTCCATTAATAAACTTCTCCACCAGTCCTTTCATTTTGTGTATGTTTGCTTTCACCACAGCTCGCAGGTTGATATTGGTAGCAATTGTGCAGTTTGACTCAAATACACTCCACAGAGTTGTCATGCTTTTCAACACAGTGAAGGAAGACAGTCTTAAACACAAACAGCTCTTTTTAAACACAGTTAAGGTAGACTGACAATATTAGATGCAAGAGATAATTTAGCTATTTTAAAAGGAAATCTAAATACCAAAAGTCTCTAAGACAATCTTATATAGCAGGGGTCTTCAAACTATGGCTTTCCAGATGTTCATAGACTACAATTCCCATGAACCCTACCACTTGGCCATGCTGGCAGGGGCTCATGGGAATTGTAGTCCATGAACATCTGGAGGGCCATAGTTTGAAGACCCCTGTTATATAGGTAGATATCCTCCTCCCACCTGATGACATCCAATCAATCAATATGCAGGATTGCATCAGCCAATCAGGTGGCTTCCCTGTTTCCAGGTCTCTATGCCTCACTCTCAATGTAAACAATAATGGCTCCTGACAGACCTGCAACTATTAAAACAGACGGTTTTTTGCAGTCTGTCACACCAGGTCTTCAGGCAGAGTCCCCAAAATACCCTCATTATCTAGCTTAGCAAGAACAACCTTCCAGAATAAAATGGGCTGGAATTCTATCTCCATTACCATGAATTTACAGATTCTTATCTCCAGACTCCTCATGTGAGGCTGTCATGGTCAAAACTGATCAAGAGACATGAATGGTGCAGGATCATAGCACCAGACAGGGTGGAACTGGCCAGAAGGAAAGTCAGCAAGGTGGTAGGTTGTCTCATTAAATCCACAGGGGGTTCTGGGACATTTCATTCATAAAAGCATCTGTCTTCAGGGCTGATGCCATTCACTGTTTTGAGTGGGACTTAGATACCTGGCTTCATGGCATTCAAGATGGGTGGGTTTGCAGTGGTGGGATTCAGCAGGTTCGCACAACTTTGGCAGAACCAGTTGTTAAAATGGTGCTTGTAAACAGCCAGTTGTTAAATTATTTGAATCCCACCACCGGGAACCGGTTGTTAAATTATTTGAATCCCACCACTGGTGGGTTGCCTTGCCTTGTGGCAGTTTGGGCACTGGGATGGATCCATTTGGGGGGAGGCCATGCTTGTGTGCACATCTCCTCCATTTTGGGAACTCACCTAAGGGGCCTTGGAGGTGGAGTCTTTCAGAAGCTCACTCAGTTCTGTGGCTGCCATCTGGCTCTCACCATCAGATGGCATGGGAATCATATAACAGCCGGTGCCCATGTTGCTCCCTGATTTGCCACTCCATGGCTTTTCCCATGTCAGGCAGACTGGGGTGATGGTGTCACCAACCAGCAGGCAAGTCACCCAGTGTGGAAGCTATCTCCATGCTGCACCAGTGCTCCTGAATTGTAGTCAATAAAATCTGTGGCCCAATTTTCCCTGACATGGTATGCATGTGGTTCTACCTCCCTTTGTCTCATTCCCCATCTTGTCCCTGGTTCTGCAAGAGGCTGTGGGGGGTGTCCCCTAGACCACACCTCTGGAAAGCCATTTGTTCTTGCACAGACTCTTCCAGCTGTTACAGAAGTAGACATTTGGTTTTTAAAAAGGGCTACAGTAGTTCTCATTTGTAATATTTTAAATGTATTCTAAAGACAGAAATCAGTTCAGGTTTCCATTATCCATGTTTCCCATTACAAAATCATCATTTGAATGAGAAGAAAAACAGGAAATAGACCAGGAGGCCAATCCAAAACTTGTTTGTCAGTGTTTATATGTTTGCTTTTTGACTTACAATAGGAGATACAAGTGATAATTTAGTTATTTCAAAAGTTACAAAACAAACATAAAACAATTGCTTATATGAAGGCCTATCTTTTGAAGAATGCAGGCAGGGTCTTTCTTCTCTCCGCATACAAGTTTCCATCACTAAGACAAAAAAGAGACATGAATTCAAGGTAATAACTACATTGTAATGAAGAGTGTCACCTCCTTGGTCTATTCAACCAAAAGCCATAAGTAGTGTTTCATTCCCAACAGAGCTTTCACTTACATAGTAAAATAGTTCTCTTACTTTTTCAAGCCAAAACCTTCCTTTGATCAGAAAGGTCTCATTGTTATGTGACAATAGGCAAAGCTCATTGTTTGACAACCACTCAGGAATAAGATGTGTCCTTGAAACATATGAATTATGTTGACATGTAAAAGAATTGGTAACAGATAAACACTCTCCTTCTCTGTTTATTTAATCATTCTGTTTACCACCTCACTGGATGAAAGCAATGCTCATAGTTTCCTTTCACCTTGACTTCTGTGTCTATGCGTACCACAAAAAGGATGTGCTTTGGCACATATTAAAAACTCACAAAGGAATATGGCTCATCTCCTTGCTTGTTTATCCTTGTCACTTATACTTATCCTATTGTATACAATTTTGTGTGTGTATTTTTCCCCTTCTACATACTGTCCTGTTTTTTTTTACTGCCTCCTTGGCATAATGTAGATCTCTCTCTCTCTCTCTCTCTCTCTCTCTCTCTCTCTCTCTCTCTCTTGCAAGGATCCTTGGCTGTACCATCTGCAGGAAGATCAAAGACTGGGTCATATCCATCTAATAACAAGAGAGGAAACAATGCTGTAGGTGAGCACTCTATTAGCCTCTTTCTTCTTTTTATTCAGGTCAGTGCTCAGGGATGTTCAAATGCCTTTGAACACATGGATGTGAAAATGAAAGACAAGTTCCAAAGAAATATGCTTCTTTTCTTACCTGAGCTAGACTGATGGGCAGAACCTTCCTACTGTTATAATTGCTATTTCTCTGCACTATATGGAAAAGGGTTTTTTCCCCTCAATAAATTTCAGCTTTGAGATAAAGTGAAATGTTAAGGTTGCCATCCAGTAGTCTCAGGTTACAATCTGTATCATGCATTCTTTAGTCTCATGCTACAATCTCTATATCTAGAGTGGCTGAATTGACAATTTAAATAGCATGCTGGAATTATATAGCTGTTATTGATGAACTTGCCTAATCCATCCAGGCAAAAAAAGGTTTGTTGAAATTCAGGTATTCAGGTATTCCAGCAAAGCTCTTAGATGCTTCCAAATTTTTTAATGTTAATTTATTTCTTATTTAGTTATCCATACTTACATGGGAGACAAGTAGGTGGGGAGGAGGAAATTTTGAAGCACAGCCTTGTATTCCAGGGAAAAAGCAGACTTGGAGGTTTGGAGGTTGCATCTAGCCAAACCAACAGCCAGGACCAGAAATTAGATCACCTCCCTCTTCCACTCAGAGGGATCCACTTATGAAATATTGTGAAAGGATGATTTCATGTGATTTTCCTGACTTTTGCTTTCCAGCCTGTGTGGATTTTTGTTTGCATGAGTCCACTAAATCCAGCCAGTGTTTTCCCAGGGGTCACAGGATAGTCCTGTAGGGAAAGCAACACATGGAAATGTTGTTTTTGCAAGTGCTTCTACTAGTTGGTTGTATAAAACACAATTGTCATATCAGCACACTTTAGCTAGAAATATTACATTTTTCTCTGTGTTAAAGAAACATCTCAGTTTTAAACATAATTTCTTCCAGACAGCTTTATCCTAAGGATTTTCTTTATTGTTTAAATTATATTTACACGGTGCATTTTTGTTTTGTGAGTGCATGTGTCTGTATTAGTAGGATTCAAAGACATTTTGTCCACCAGACATATTCTCATATTTAGCTAGCTGTGGCTTCCTCTTTTTTAGCTCACTATCCAAAAGAGCTGAGTTGTCACTTCTGCTTTCTACCACTAAGATTAATTTGTCACGTTAATTAGAGGGCTGTTTTTAATTTTGCAAACTGTATCTGGGCTTTAATTTGGATGGCTAAATAAAATTATCCCAACTACTGTCTGGTCTCATTTCTATTAACCTGATATTGATCCCTGTTCCTCTGCAAATAGATGCTTTGTGAAGGATCTACATGAGAGGTCACATGATCAAATTCTTTATGTAGCAGTTGGGGAGACAAGTTATGTGTTATTCCAAAGACTCATCAAATGATTTCTACTGCTAGTGATATCAGAGTCTATTCTGGGCATGATCCAGCTATAGTGAAGCCCTTTTAAACCCATTCACTTGGAAGATATTAAAATATTTTCAAGTCCTATCAATAAAATAAAAAAAAGAGATGAACTATGGCTGATCATTTGAGAAGCTCAGAGTGACATTAAACATCACAATACATCTGTGAGGTGGGTTAGGTTGAGAAATGAAAAATATCAGTGCAACGTGCTTCATAGCTTTCTATTGATGGTCACATTCCACTGAATGGGATTGAATGATAACTGGGTCATCTGGGGCAAGCTTCATCTGCAAAAAGTTGGAGAGAAAGCAAGTTTTGCTTGGAGAATTCTAAATGCATTGCCCTTTTTTGGTGCAATATAGAGAAACAGCTAGTGCAATATAAAGAAGCACCACCATCCTAGATCATACTTTTAGTGCAATATAAGGAAGCATCTAGGTCATTTCAAGTAAAGTTTCTTCTCTCCAAAGTCTTTTCTCCAACACGGCAGTCAATTTTAGTAATCAAAGACAGTTCCATCAAGGGGTTAAAGTAATCACTTTCTGTGTGATCCCAATGGGGATCCCCAATCTTGTTGAGCCTGTGCGAAGATTTAGAATTTTGATAAAAGGGATTGACTACCATCACAATGGCTGCCAGTAAGAGACAGGGCCAATTATAAAATGGCTGCCAGATGTTAGTGAGGGGAAATCTCAAAACCATGGTAGGACCATATTGGGGATCACTGGTTAAGTCTTTTAATGCAGGTTGCACAGGTTCACAGACCCCCAAACTGCTTCTTCAGTTATGAAAAGAGTAATAATTGACTCATAACATAGTTCAGCATTGAAAGCTAGAAAAATATTTTTCATCTTATTGAAATCATATTTTGTTTCAGCTTTGGAGACATAGTTAGTATCCTTTGCTGCCTATCCTCATCACAATAGGGGTAAGGCATTAAACCTGTTTCAGGACTGTCCCACTGTAGGCTACAGATGGGAGCTCATGTAACCGAATTCTTCTCCATATTAGACAAGTTTTCTGCACATAGAAAACAATATTTCAGGGAGAATATTTCATAGAAGTCGTTGCAATTTGTTCCTAAGAATTACATCTTAGTGCTGCCATTTATTTCTCTCCCCTGCTTCAAAGAAATGGGCTTCACACCTTACAAGATTTTTTGGCATATGCATGAGTTCCAGCAGCAGAACAGTAACAGAATCATTGTTAACACTGATAATGTTCTCAGGGGAGAAAGGGACACCTAACAGTCTTGATCACTGAACGTAAAAAGAGGACTCTCTGATGACTTTATACTAGAGTGAGCACACACTCTAGAGAAGCCACAGTGAGCATCTTGGTCCAATGCCTGTTAGGAATATTTTCACTCTAAAAGTCCTGTCACAGCAGAGGAAACTGAAATACGAAGCAATTTTAAGCATGTCGGCTGAGAATCTTACTGTCCACTCTATGGAGCTTATTCTGAGGAAAATGTTCTGAGGATTGCACAGTTAGATCATGATACACATCTTTCAACCATCTCCTACAGTGAGGTACATTTATTTTTCTGGCAGCTGTAGTAGAGATGCTTTAAAATAATAATGCATTGGATGAAAAAGTAAGAGTTTGGCATGGTCTCCAGACAAGATCTACCCAATATTAAGTATTTTAAAGTCATTTTGTTCAACAGCAGGATTAAGGATGTACTTAAATCTTACACAATGACAATATAGATTCTGAAAGAGTACAACTTCCTTAGTGTCAAATTGAAAACCTGAACAGCTTATGATAGCTTTAACTGTGTTTTTATTTTAATGCGGCACTGTATTTTGAAAGATGATCTACTTCCTGATAAAATTGTATGCATGTAATGCCTATTCTAAACAGAAGGTGCATTTTTGTAAGATGGCATGCAAGTAAAGCCTCTCTAACTTTTTAACAGAAACAAATACTTTTGTGTTAGACATGTACAAATATCATTGCTACAGTCTTCTTTGAAAAAATGCCATCTGGACTCAGGTTCAGCAGAGTATTGGATGCCATGCTTAGCCGGGTGCACACTGATGTGCTTTGCTGAGTTCAGCCTTTCAATTGTCAAAAGCCTGGATGTGAATCAGATGTAATCTCTATCCAGGTAAATGGTAAAATAGATGAGCAGTTGTACTGGTGTGATCAATATCAAAATTGGCCTTGACTTTTTGAGATTCATCCTTGAATAATATTAAAATGATATGATGATGGTTTTACAAACTGCTGATTCAAGCCTAATATTCTGTGTGATGTGGTTTCTTTAGTGGGACTGCTCTTCTCGCACTAGATCTTTGCAACCTGCACCTGCAGCTGTTCAGATAATGGTTTTCAGCAAAGCCATTACTCTTGTGATTTAATGCAGTAGGTAAGCAGATGCATAGTCAAGATCTGTGTCATTCAAATGATTGCACAATAGACTTGAGGTTGGATATGAAGAAGTGTAAAATGGGAATACTTTCTCCAATGGAATTAAAATTTAGCACTCCTATGTTTATATTGTGGCAGTTGTGCTAATGCCTGTTCAGCATTCTTCGGACTGAACAGGTGCTTGCTTAACCCCATTCAGTGGTAGAAGAAGATACAAAGCATCTGAGCTACAAGTTTGGCTGGCAAGGGGTTCTGGGCAAAGAAATTGCATTCCAACATTTGTTTTCGTCCCACAAACCAGGATTCCACATAGGGATAAAACCTATGTGGGAAGAAATAAACCCCCATTTGTCCAGGCAGGTGGACATAAGGGCCATTTGCAATTGATTGAAGACTTTCCAACCCAGCATTCTTTCAGTCATCAAATAAGTAGTGTCCATGCCCATCACGAATTAACAGAGGCTTGTTTGATTATGGCAGGGGATATGTAAGAGTGAAGTGAGGCTACACATTTTTATGGATCCTTTCAATGACCTCTGTATTCTACAGCTGGCATTTTTGTTTGAACATGTTTGATTTGCTTCTTTCCTAAGGAAAATTGCTATAGCTCTACTTGGACATGGACATGGCCCACTCACCCTAGCGGAGGGAGGGGAATGGGAAGGAGGGAGAGGGGTGGCATGAAAGGGAGGAGGGGGACAAGGCCCACCCATTCTAGTGGAGGGAGGGAGGGGGAGAGGTGGCATCCAAGGGAAGGGGAGGGAGGGGAGAGAGAGGGTGGCATGCAAGGGAGGGGAAGAAGGAGGGTGGCATGCAAGGAAGGGGGAGAGAGGGAGGGGAGGGATGGGTGGCATGCAAGGGAAGGAAGGGAGGGGAAGGGGACATATATTTTCAAATTACTAGGTGGGGACAGATTACTAGGTGGGGAGGGGACAGATATTTTCAAATTGACGATTTTAAATTCTACTGGGCAGTTCCACATCTCAAATGGGAACAACTGTAGCATTTGTATGTATGAGGTAGGCTTCGTACCCACTAAGACACAGGAATTATCTCTACTAGTAACATCTCTTAAAGAAGTCTTATGCACATGCCTTAAGCGTATATACGTACATATGTATTCTAAAACTCTTTTATATGGCCTGTTTCTCTAATAGAGGACCCACAGTGCTGTTCAACATAATCAGCATAATGGCTGAAATCAGAAATCATTACCTCTAGTGACTCTCGAACAGAGGCGTACCTAGGCAAATCTGAGCCCCGGGCAAAACCTGAGTTGGGTGCCCCCCCCATGGGCAGCCACCCTGAGCCTCACCTGCTGATTGCTGAATAGCTGCTTAGGTGCTGGGCGGGCTGCCCTCCCCTCGCATGACTAAAGTCACGCGTGACCCCCAGACCGCCGTTGTCCTGGCACCCGGCCTCCCTCCTCTTCTGACTGACTCCTGGCTGGCAGGCGGGAGCTCCACAGGCCGCAGCGCTAAGTCCTCGCCGCTGGCCAGGAGGCGGTGGAACTTGGAAGCGAGCAGCGGCCTCACGGTTCTCGGAGCGCCACCGCCGCCATCCAAGGGCCGCGCAGCAGGAGGGCAGAGCCTCTCAGACCGCGTTCTCAGGCCGTTCTCAGACCACAAGGCCGCCGCTGGCTTCCACCGCCTCCGGCTCCCCTGAGTCCCGGCCAACGACCATTCACGGCCCCTGCCCCGGAGCAGCCCTCGCTGCCACCCCCCGGGGTCCTCCACATCATGCCGCCGCGGCGCCGCCTCTGCCGTCCAGGCTGGCCTGCCGCCCGCCTGCTTCCTCAAGGCCTGCACTCAGGCTTCCTGCCCCGGAGCAGCAGCAACAGCCGCCGCCAACCTCCGCCTGGGAATCCCGGCGCCGCCTCTGCCAGCCGGCCCGGCCCAGCCGCTTCCTCGGGGTTGCCCTCCTGCTGCGCGGCCCTCGGGCGGCGGTGGTCCGAGAACCGCAAGGCCCAGCCGGCGGCCGCCGCTCGCTTCCACCACCTCCGGCTCCTGCTCGCCTTCTTGAGAGCTGCACAGAAGGCGAGCAGGAGCCGGAGGCAGTGGAAGCGAGCGGCGGCCGGGCCTTGAGGTTCTCGGATCGCCGCTGCCCGAGGGCCGTGCAGCAGGAGGGCAACCTCGAGGAAGCGGCTGGGCCGGGCCGGCCGGCAGAGGCGCCGCCGGGATTCCCAGGCAGAGGTTGGCGGCGGCTGCTGCTGCTCCGGGGCGGGAGGCCTGAGTGCAGGCCTTGAGGAAGCAGGCGGGTGGCGGGCCAGCCCGGACGGCAGAGGCGGCGACGTGGCGGCATGATGTGGAGGACCCCGGGGGGTGGTAGCGACGGCTGCTCCGGGGCAGGGGCCGTGAATGGTCGTTGGCCAGGACTCAGGGGACTGGAGTGATCCTTGCGCTGCCATCTGGGTGAAGGGGCCAGCCGGCCAGGCAGGGGAAGATGGTGGGCAGGGTCAGGGCAGCCGCGCCAAACTGCGGAGGCGGAGCTCTCCCCCGTCCTGAGTTTGACTTCCGGTTAGCCGGCTGGCTTGTGGGCCGGGCGGCCGGGTCCAGAGTGGGCGGGGCCGCTCAGACGTTTTGTCGCCCCCCACGTGACCTACAATTGCTACGCCCAAGGCAGCTACCTCTTCTGCCCTATGGGAGGTCCGCCTCTGCTCTCGAATATTCTGGTGAATAAACTCATAGTCTCCTTACAAAGCAGTATTCTATTCAGGAAGGCCATTCCACGTGATAAATACTACTTCTGTAAAGTTAGCAAAGGTTTGGGGGAGTAATTACTAGGCAACTTGGGAAAATAATTCATGATACACCTTGGAAACTGTGGGTGACTGGGCAAAGCAAATACTCTACCTACCAGCATTAATTTGATGCTCACTGGTTATCTAATATTCAGAAATATACCATCTGTGTTCATGAGAAGGTTTCTTCTATTTTACAGCCTTGACTAATAACTGTTGATAAACCTGTCATTCATAAATAATTTGTAAAACCATTGGAGTAACTGCCTATTATCACAATTTGAACATGATGAGCATTCCATCTTTCTGCATTAAAATAATAAATGTCAAACAAGATAGCAGACTAAAAGTGTCACCCCAAACAGCTAATGTTCTTATGAGAGTGTAATTCTCCTTAGGATGTGGCTTAACAACTTTAAAGGTCTCCTCTCCAAAGCCCTCCCTCCTCCCCCTACTCCCTATCCCCTATCCCACACACAAAGCCCTTCGGGGATCGGGCGGTATACAAATTAAATAATAATAATAAATAATAATAAAAATGGAGTTTTTCTATAAGCTGTTTCTCTGAACTTGCTGATGTTTAGCAGACATTAGTAATTTTATTTCATTTTGCCCTCTCAATAGGTGCCTCATTGTTTTATTGAATTTTATATTAGTATTGCTTTATTCTCCAAACCATTGGGATAGAGTAGACTGGAAAATCAAATCAGCATGGACCTTTAGAGCATTTTTTTGCCCTATATTTACTACATTTTTGAAGATTTATTACATTTATTACATCAGAAGATGCATTACATTTGTTTACTGAATGTCACACAGTTAATCTGTTTCCATTATCTTAACAATTAGGTCATTTTTGATCGGGCTAAATCTTGAGGGTTGCTGAATGTCAAGAAAAAACAAGTAATAAATAAAAAGCAAACAAAAATTGTCCACATATTATACTATATCTGTAAAAACATTTTGAACCTCTTCGTCATACTTCTATTTTGTTCTAGCACAATTTTTTTTTAAAAAAATCATTTTACACATCATTCATATCACACAAATCCCAGTTAGAGATGAAATTTCACAAATGTCCTGTCCTGAGCCCTGCTCCGTGTGCCCCCCCACTTATCTTAGCTCAGCCAGCTGCAAAGAGCAGCTGGCTGAAAAAGCAGCCTGGCTGGACCGCCAGCTGAACTAAGGTAAGTGGGGAAGGGCAGGGGTGGGGGCACAGGGAGCAGTTGTCCCCATTTTGATTTTGTTTCTCATTTGTGAGAAATAAACTTGTTGAGCTTTATTTTTACATCTGATTTCTCCTTACACTGAATTGTGCTTATATATATTTAAACTGTCTGTATGTACAAATGTGGTAAAAGTAGCCTGTACAAATAACTAAACAAAAATAGCTATAGCAACTATCCACATAAGCAAACATGAACCCCGGAACTCTGCTCAGAAGGGAACTTTCTTTTATTGGTAAACATAAGAAGTTCAGTGAAAAGGTTTAGCTAGTAACCTGCCTACAAGAGCTGAAATGAAAAGAGGTGGAATAGTATTTTCAGTGCTTTTACCAGATATTTTAAAAAGCAATGTACAGCTTTAGGCATCTGTAAAAATCTTGTCAGATCTCAAAAAGCCAAGCAGGGTTGACCAGTGGCATTGGGGGAGGATGGTGCCTGGGGCAAAATGGTGCCTGAGCCCTGCCCCAAGTGCCCCTCCATGGTCCCTCCACAGGGCCCCCCACTTACCTTAGTTCAGCCAGCTGCAAAGAGCAGCTGGCTAAAAAAGCAGCCTGGCTGGACCGCTGGCTAAACTAAGGTAAGTGGGGAAGAGCAGGGGTAGGGGCACAGGGAGCAGTCCCCTGCAACTTCCATGACCCCCCATGGTGCCCTGCCCTTCCATGACCCCCCCCCACTTACCTTAGTTCAGCCAGCTGCAAAGAGCAGCTGGCTGAAAAAGCAGCCTGGCTGGGCCACCACCCAGCCCCATGGCCCGGCCCTGCCAGGCTGATCTGGGGCGTGGGGCCTGGCTGGTGGGGCAGAGCTGGGCCCAGCATTGGCATCCACCAGACCTGGCCCGGCAAGGCCAGACCAGCAGCAGTTTCTGCCGGGCCTAGCTAGGCGAGGCCAATAGGGAAAGGTGTGTGGGGTGATTTTCCACCCCCATGTGACCCAACGGCATGTGCCCAGGGTGTGGCGCCCCCCCCCCCCCCCGCCTACACGGCTGGGGTTGACCTTGGCATGTATTGGGATGGGATGGGATGGGAGACCTCCAACAAGTCAGTGCACAAAGGCAGCCAATGACAAACCACATCTGAATTTCCCTTGCCTTGAAAACCCCACCAAGGGTCGCCATAAGTCAGATGTGACTTGACAGCAAAAAAAAGTGTTTGCAGCACTAGTTATTGTCTGTTGCACATTCAGAGTGAGGACAGTATTTCCTGACCTCAGTGAATGGATCCTTGCGAAGTCAGAATGCCCTCCAGTTGAATGAGGCACTCCTTTCTATGATTCCCAAATGGCAGTATGCCATCACACTTAGATTAATGTGTCATGAGAGTTAAGTTTTCATTACATTGACTTGAGGAACCCTGATTGATTGGACAGCATAGTAAGCATGAAGCAGCACCAGCACTTTTCAGCTATTAACACAGAAGTTGATAATTCACAGTGTGATGCAAACATTTCAGGAGGGACCAGTGACACAATTCCCTTGGTGGAGATCAGACAATTTTAACTGTAACAGCACAACCATTCATATGATGGTTTCACTGGTATGATTTAAAGAGTTACATAACAGTTGTTTCATGCTACAATTTAAACAACAAATAATATGGCAAGCTCACATAAGAGTACACATAGAGATATTTGGATATCACACCAAGACTGAAATTCACTATGAAAGAAGGCCTGACAATAGAAGAAATTGTACAGAAAATGATCAAGATGTCGGGAGGGGACTACACAGAAATAAATGGATTAGAACAGGCAAGGAGTTGACCATGTCATATATAAAGGAAAGTTGCTGGGTTGGAGCCATCAGACATTTCCACAAGCATGAGTATTTTTGAACTTTTTTAGTTCCTCCTCCTGTGACAGCCTTACATTTTCTATAAAACGTTACGAGTCATCTTCCCCAGGGAACAGGATTCAGGAGGGTGTGTTCTCAAGGGATTGTTTTAAAGAGTTCCCTTCTCCAGAAACAGGACCAGGGGGTATCTCAGACTGCTGCATGAGGGAGGAGCCAAGAATGTTATGCTCTGCAGGTGGAATTCCTAGCATCTGTGAGAATGCTGCACTGCTCCAGCCTAACTCCCTCCCAGGGACTCTGGTGATAGGTGGGAAATAAATGAAAATAAATAAATAATTCAAGCTGCTGAAACAATATCAAGTACTAAATTCCAATCAAGAGTTCAAACTCTGATACTGAAAAGTTTGAAACATCTGGGCAGCAACATCCAAAAGGTAAACACCCATAATCCTCATGATGCCACAACAGATTGGAAAAGTAGCTGCATTAGCACTGGTGATTTAGAACTACAGTTATACAGTTATACTTAATTACAGGACAGGTAGCAAAGTCCAAAAATACTTTTAAATATCCAAACTTAGAAAGAGGGAGGAGCATGGAAGGGATTTTTCTGTTTCAATAAATATACGGAGAAGGAGGAGTGGTTTGGGTTGTCCAGAGTCCTAGAAAATCTTCCAAATAAGATCAACGAGGAAATTATCTAATTGAGCAGAGGTTGTGTTGGAAAAAATCAGATATGTTTAATTTGGTAATTCCATACATTTAATTAGATTATCAGGATGGCAAACCAGGATTATGTTTCTAATGTGACATTCATGCTTGTGGTTGAAAGCACATTGCTCACTAATGATCTGATAGCCAGATGTTGAAAGGGGTAAGGCTTCCCCCTAATGAAACCTATTCTATTCCAATTAACATGATGAGAGTAGCCTTGGCCTTGCTACTCTGCTGTGGTCTCTATCATAGAGATGGCCAGACCCCTGGCCTGGTTTCATCAATAAAGAAGTAAGAGAAACCCAATGGAAGCTACCAAGTCTTGGTTTAGTTACACATACCTTATATGTTCAACTTGAGTAGCATGGTGGAAAGGACCACTGTCTAAACGCTTAGAAATTGCAGCCAATCAGAGTAAACAGAATTGGACAAATCAATGATCTTCACGCAATATAAGTAAATTTCATTGGCTAAACTGATATTTCAATCACTATCTTCACCCTTCTCCCTGGCTATCCATTTCCTTCATCTGGATGTATGATACCTAATACCTTATTTTCATGTTGAGTTTGATTTTTTAAGAGAACCAAGGCTTCCTTATTTTTTTAAAAAAGTGAAGCATTGCTAACTCCAAGATATTTGATATAATTAAAGTCTCCAGTTGCATACATTTTAATGCCACAGACTACACGGTAATTGACAAGCAATTCAAGATCACACATTGGATTTTAAATTATTTCACTCTGCTGAAATATGTTTTAAGTGCACTATCCAGACAGTTTTCGTAATTCAGCAGTTAATAACAATCCTTTACACCAGTGCTACCTTTGATGTTAAAATACTCTTAAGAATTAATATAATTCCTCCATATGCCACTTGGGTTAAACTAGGATGTTTCTTAAATATTTCATGGAAGAACTCTTTCTAACCCCAACCACTACTAAATTGTGAAAAGGTTTGATTTACAACAAATTTAATATCTTGTACTTCATTGCATTTCAACAGGTGACCAAGACTTTCGAACTAGCACTGACTGTTGAACCTGAATCAAGGTCCAGGAATAAATCAAAGAGAAATGGTGTGGAAATAATATCAAGATGTACAACAAATGAAACTGATAATTGTTACTAGAGACAGAATAAATTAAACATAAATCTGCCTCAGTAATCCTTCTCCTAGCAATTAGTAGTAACAATATACATTACTACAATGATGTTGTGAATCTTGTCAGGGAGAGAGATGGGGTCATGCATCTCGGTTGGTTTTCCTTGACCTCTTGGTAGCCTTTGATACTATCAACCATGGTATCTTGCTGGACTGTCTGTAGGGGATGGGAGTAGCAGGCATTGTTGTACAGTGGTTCTCCTTCTACCTCAGTGGGTAGTTCCCAAGGGTAGCTGTGGGGGACGTGATCTTGAAGCCTTGGGAGCTCTCTTGTGGAGTTCCCCAGGGCTCAGTGCATTCCCCCACACTCTTTAAGATATATATGAAGATGCTGGGAGAGGTCATCAGGAGGTTCAGTGTGAGCTGCCATCAATATGTCAATGACACCCAGCTGTTCATCATGATTCCATCCTCATCAGGTGAAACAGTACAGGTGCG
This sequence comes from Sphaerodactylus townsendi, assembly GCF_021028975.2. Taxonomy (NCBI): domain Eukaryota; kingdom Metazoa; phylum Chordata; class Lepidosauria; order Squamata; family Sphaerodactylidae; genus Sphaerodactylus; species Sphaerodactylus townsendi. Next base: position 34,797,645 of record NC_059434.1, read on the forward strand.
GGAACACTGCCTGGAGGTGGTCATGGAATGGATGGGGGTGAACCAATTGAAACTGAATCCTGACAAGATGGAGGTGCTGTTTGTGCTGGGTTCTAAGGCCCAGTCCATAGAGAGTCACCTTCACCTGGATGGGACATTTTTGCCGCAAAAGAATTGGGTGAGAGATTTGGGGGCCAGGTAGGCAGCTGTCTATGATGGCTCAGGTGGCAAGCAACATCTTTGACTGGTTCACCAGGTATTTGAGGGGCAGAATGCTGGTGATTTCAGTGGGGTGGCCTCTGAGATGGTAGTGATGATGGCAGTGGTGGCTTCATAGGGACAGGGCTGCCAAAAGAGGAGCTCTTGGTGTCCCCACTGAATGAGTGGTCATGCCACAACATGCCTAAGATTAGAGGAAAATGGGACATGCTGGTAACATCAAAACAGATCTGCTCTTGGTGGCAATTGAGATACATGATTAGGGGCATGTCTAATGGGTCACTGGACTGGATCATAGTGGTCATCTGTCGATTGACTCCACCTGCATAGGTCACTGCCAGAACATTAGCAGAACACAATGCATGAGGGCAAAGTCTTTCACTATGTAGGACTCAGAGGCCATTGAGTCCATCAGAGCATAGTCGAGGAGCCAGCAGTTGTTAGGAGGTGCAATTTGATGGGGACGAAAAGATAGTCTGGGTTCAAAGCTGAGCAGCTTACTGCAGCCTACTGCCTATGGCAGTGGTGGCGAACCTATGGCACTCCAGGTGTTCATGGACTACAACTCCCATCAGCCCCTGCCAGCATGGCCAATTGGCAGGGGGTGATGGGAATTGTAGTCCTTGAACATCTGAAGTGCCATAGGTTCACCACCACTGGCCTATGGAGACACGGGGACACCCATGTCTCTGGGCGCATGCCTGTGGGTCACGTGGGAGGACGCCCAGCAGGCTCCTGGCCCTCCTGTTGCTGCTACCCTCCTCCTCCATCAATGGAGAAGGCTGGTCTCTTGTGAAGCCTTCACTTATTTCTTTAAAGGGGCAATACTCCAGAGACTGCTTAAAGGGAAATGCACTCCAAACTGAATTTCAGTACTTTTCCCTTTAAGCAATCTTTGGGGAATTGACCCTTTAAGAAATACGTGAAGGCTTCACAAGAGACCAGCCTGCTCTGAGGTCAAGGGAAACTCACCCGTTGGCTGCTAGGCACTGGCAGGGAGGCGGCGGCGGTGGTGGAGGGGGCCCGCCACCACCGCCGTCTCCCTGCCTAGCAGTCGGAGGGTAAGGGAAACTTGCCCCCCAGCTGCCAGGCAGGGAGGAGGGCTGGAGCCCTGCTTACTCATGAGTAAGTGCGGCTTACTTGTGAGCAAGCCCTGCTTACTTGTGAGTAAGTGAGGCTCCGCACATGGGGGGGCGCCCAGAGAGGGGTTTGTCTCCAGGCGCCATTTGGCCCTGGTACATTTCTGGCCTACTGTTCTTGCTCCTTGTCCCAAGCTGCCAGGTTGGAGTGGATTTGGGATTGTGAGTTTGTGAGTTTGCAGGAGTGAATGGGGATGGTGCTTCTAAAGCCAGGTGCTGGCATAGTGGCTGAAACACCACAATACAGACACGAATCCTGCTGTCACCTATATTCTTTCTTGGCACTGGGGGGAGGCAAGCACAACACAGCTGTATCAACTTGCCCTGGTCAGGTGGAGGACAAGTAGAGATTGGTGGGGAGGCTGGTATGAAGCTGAAGGCACAGGTTGGGGAAGAGACCAGGCCCAAGACTCAGATAAGTAAGAAACACACACTGCTAGGGAGAATTTGGCAGATCAGGGCAAGCATAGGGAGGAAAGAAAAAGGTAAAGTTCCACCTCATATCCTACAGGATTGGAAAGCACACAAATGTATTTACTCCCAGTAGCTTCAGTTTGCAGTCCATCAAGAAAACCCAGAGCCTCCCAACCCCCACCCCAACTCTGTTACGTAAGAATCAAAGTGCACTCTCTGTGACCTTATTTGGAATAGGCTAGTTGCCTTGCAGAAATGAAACCACTTAAAGAATAGGAGAGAGTGAGAGAGGTTAACTAAAGAAAAGGAAAGAAAATCATGACTTGTTTATTTTTCAGTATAGGTTGTTTAGATGGAGAATTTATTCATTTATATATTAATGACTAATTACTGAACACGATAATTTAATAATTACTGTAATTAATAACAAAAGAAATGCATAAGTCTAGTACCAGATGAAGTCCCAACAATTTCTGAAACTTCCTTGAGCTAACCCTGCTAGCATTTATGCTCTTTTGAAAACAGCAGAAGAAATAGTGGGCAGAAAGCTAAAAGATGGCTCATAAACTGTTTTAAATGCACCTTGAAGTCAAGGTATACTTTTTAAAAAATGGAAGTTTACTTTCAAAAACTGCTGAAGAGGCCAGTTTCCAAACAGGGTTTTGTTGTCTTTTGTTAACGCACTGCAGACAGTGGAGCCGTAATTGTTGCAAGGGTTCCACTGACAAACGCAGACTTGTTATCTTTGGAGAGGATTCGTTAGATGCAAGGAACAGGTTTGTACAGGTTCTTGACAATTATTTTGCAGGAAAGAAAGCTGTAGCTTCCTTATCTCATTTCTGAAATTGTCATCTTTTTCTCCTTCACATATCCAGCCCTATTTAAAGTGCCACCAAGGTTCAGGATATTCAGAAAAACCTATTGTTGATGATGTATCCATTCCTAATAGCAAGCAAAATGTATTTTTTTAAACTATGGCAGTGTGAGATAACTTTAAAAAGAGAGAGAGAAATCTTTCAATCCTATTGCTGATTTATTTCTTTAGATTTTATTTGCTGGAGACATGGGGAACTTGGCTTTATTCTGCAAGATTTAGGAAACATTTTAATTAACACCTGGAGAAGTCTGGACTGCAAATCATATATTGAATTTATTAAGTTCTTTTAAAAAATATATAACATTTTTTAAAATATATGTACACATGCCAAATTAACATTGCATTATCCTCCACAGTTTGAATTATTTTCAGCTCAAGATTTCCATCCCAAAAGAAAGAACATAACAAATCTTTTCCCCAGAAATGCTGCATAAATAGTCTTTGAAACTTGCCCTGAAGGTTATTTCACTCAGATTCCAAAAACTTCTAAAGTTAAGTCCAGAATTTCAGATGGAAAAAAATAGCTTCAACTAAAAAGAGAGAAAATGTCACCTGATAGATGGAAATACAGAGAAATAGACTCATAAAAGAAGGAAGACAGAAAGACACAAATATACTCTACACTTTATCCAAAGATGGATCTTCTGGTGGCTAATAGCGAAAACATATAATTTATTTTTATATCTTTATCAAGCTCTTCCTCTTAGGAATTCTGAGTTGACCACATAGTCCTCACTACCATATTTTGTATTTAGAACAGTCGTGCAAGGTATATTAGATAGCAGATACTGACAGCAATCCTAAGTAGTTCTTCTGCAAAACCTACTTAGTGGGGCTCCCTCCCAAGAAGGTGTCCTTAGAATTGTACTCAGAGACTGGTTCAAGATCAATCAGTAAATTTAGTAGTATGAATATGAACCCAAGTCTCTGCAATCCTAATCTGACCACAACCAGAATCATATTTGCAAGTTACACAGAACTGTGCTATCTACTGACTACATTTCCCATGCTTCCCTGCATCCCTGAATTCTCTCCTTGGCACCCTTTATGAGCTCACTCAGTTCCCCCTTTGCAGCATTTTCCTGTTTGTTCTTTTATCAAGCGGGCCAGTTTTTGAAGTATCAAATATATGAGAAGCAGAGAATGCAACACAAGGCTGTGAAGCATTGAAGCATTGATTCAACACAGAACTCATTAAAAGGGGGGGGGGAAATAACTTATTGGCAGCTAGGAGTCATTTCAAGGGGGTGAGTATGAACGAAAGGAGAGAGAGGGTCCAAAATGTTTTACAACGTTCTAGGATATATGGCAGATAGGGCTTATTTCTTGTCTTTCATTCTCTGTAAAAAGTCTAACTGAAAAGGTGGCAGCATTGTGGGTAAAAATCTGGTTGTGGATCATGATGGACCAGGTAAGGAAAAATGAAAAATGTCGATCTGTGGTTTATATTTTACATGAACGTGTAGTAAGCACAGGAATCATCTTCAAACAAGAATAAAACTCTTTTCAAAGGCTTGCTTGATGAGCTTTTTAAAAAGGAGTATCGTGAATACTAGAACAAAATGAAATGCATGTTAGGGAAACTGTAATGTTACCTTCTTGCAGATACTTCTTAAATTGGAGAAGAACACAAGGAATATTTGATGGTGCAATGATCACATCAGATAAGAATTGTGCTAGAAATATCCTTATATCCTTATGCTGGACCACTGATGCATTATGGAATGGAATTTTTTTCTGCATTTCGCTTTTTTTAAAGAAATAGCCATTGATTAGAAATAGCCATCTTTTAAAAGGAGGATTTCTCTTTCATTTCTCCTTGAAAAGTAATGAATTTTCTCTTTTGTAACTTCAGCTCTTGCTCTTGTTTTATGCTATACACTACAGGGTGGTGCTGTAATTGAAGAACAGGAAGGCTTGGAAGACATTGCTGCCTCTGAGCATCTACAGAGTACAATTTCGAAATTTTTGAAGAACCCTTTTGCTTGCCCCTTCAGAATTAGAAACTGACTCCAGATTTGTAAGGAGAGGAAAAGAAACAGATTTTTCAATTACAGGGGATCTCTGCTATCACAAATGATTTCCATGGTCCTGTTCTGAAGTAATATTAGAACTGATCCTGCTGCAAATGAAGACTATTTTGTTGTACAAATAAAAAGTTGTCTATTCACCTCAGGCATCTTCAGAGGTTTATGTGAAACAGACTTTTCTCTGTGATACACCTCTGAAGCTGCCAGCCACAGATGCAGGCGAAATGTTTGGAACAAGATCTACCAGACCACAGTCACGCAGCCCAGGAAACCCACCACAACCAGTTAAATCCGGCCGTGAAAGCCTTCGACAATGTATTAAAAATTCTTTAATTTTTCAATCTAAATACATAAAAAGCTAACAGTGACTTTGTTAGTCACTCCCTAACGCCGAAACGGCTGGACGGATCGCCCTAAAATTTTCACATGACGTCCCTCCCTGTGGCAGGCAGGTAATTGGACCTTCAAATCACCAAAAGTCCATACCTGAGCCAGGTAAAACGTCTTACCTGGAAAACAGTAAATAGACAATACTGTTAGGTAATACGAGTGGAAGTGAAACACATACACACTTTGCCGTGTGAGACATCAGGTGGGGTTCCCCCCCTCACACGCAGGTAACTTTCACTCTCTGTGCCTCACCCACTGCTACCACATAACACACATACTTTCATACACATCCAGCTCATCCTCACACACCTCACTCTGCCCTCCCTCACATCCAACCACCACTTACCCACTTCCTCACCCATATTCACTACAGCTCTTTTTTTACTAAAAGCGAGCTGGAGTTTGCCTTTTTCTTCTAAGAAAATCCACGGGGTGGGGGCAAACCAACACTACTGGCTCCGCTTCTTTTGCACATGGCCCTTTAAGAACCCAGGGAGCTGACCTCAATCTGAGCGCCTTACCACCCTGCCTCTGCTGCCTGACTAGGATAGCCTCCTTGCCCCAGTTCTGCCTTACCCAAGCCAGGACTGTGCGTGTCAACCAGCCTCATGGACAGTGGGATTCACACTCTGGACAGTTCTGTTGTGGAATGGAAAGGGTTACCTTATCGTAAAAAAAGAGACACCACCATATAACAATGTGAATTGAAAAGGGAAAGAGGAATTCCCTTTGACCACCCCAAAAGGCTATGCTGCGGTTCATTGGACCTGCATGGACATCTGTGTGGGTTGCAGACTGTGATGAGAAGGACAATTGCCACAGCAACGCGTGGCTGGGCCCCGCTAGTTGTGAATAAATTTAGAACACCCCGATGCACCAATGTTATGAGTTAGGATGCAGTTCTCAGCAAACAAATAATTCTTTTCTGAATACCAAGCCAATTCCAAATCAAGAAGAGAACAATTCTGCCATCACTAGTGGAGATAACATGTATGCTTGTGTATATATTAGAATATATTTGCAGGGAATTTTAAATACATGTGTACATTTTTGTATGCCATCCAGACTTTACACATTTGCTTTTACTGTGAGAAACAATAGCGTATACGTGGCCAGGTTCTGCGTAACAGCACTCAAAATACATTGCAGGATGATCTATGCAACACAGTAGCCTCATTGACTTGAACGCTATAGCCTTCACCTTAACAATTCTAGTGTCTTTTTATGCCTATAATCTTTTAAAAGTTTTTTTACCCCTTTTAGTACTCATGCTTACTGCTTTCATATGCTTTAGCCTTTATGTTCTATCCTTTATTTAATTTACTTTAATGAACTATGACTGTAATAAAGATTTGATTGATAGAGTACATGCACTTCCACCTCAGAAAGTATCGAGTTACCCATGATATCATATAATATAACCCTTCCAAGTCCACTGAAGTCAATGGCACTGTAGTTTGTATATTCCTCCACCACAAAACAAAGCATGCTGGACCTTTTTGTTGTAGAATGCTCCTCTTCGTTCCTAGTGCCTACCTAGTCCAGGTCCCCTTATCTGTTCAAAAGTTTGAAAGTAACAATATATGTTGGCATAAATGCTTTTGTATGAAAGTACCATGTTCAATAATGCACAAAATAATGGTTTTTGCAAGGGCAGTGATTAAAAATGAATGATGATTTTCATATTTGTTTGGCACTATATTCTAATGCAGGAGCATACTATTTTCTAATGATTTCACCTCAACTGACTGAACTAACATCTTTATGTGGAAGAGTATAGTATTTCTCAATTAGTGTACAGAATGAAATTATTTATAAATGTTCCCTTGTGGATAAATTGAAAGGGCTAATCCGCCCCCCCCCCCCCCGCCCATCAAGAAATACAACTTGTAGTTGTCACTTGGAGAAAGCCCACTAACAAATTAACATCAATAGCAGTGATAGAATGTCCAAAGAGAGTGAATGGGAAAAAATACAACAGAGTTCAATCCATTCAAATAACTTGGTGTTTGTGGCAAAATAATGTGCACCACTGATTTTCAAGGCAGAAGAATGAAGAACAGACACCTTTAAAGAACCTTCAGGGTAAGCAGGATGTACAGTATCTTGTACATGCTGAATCTGTATAACTCCACCAGGCAGCTAACAGGCCATTATAACTTTATTGTTTCAGGATATAAGCCTATTATATTCTGCAAATGAATACACTGACATTTTGCTGCATTGGTTGAAAAGATTAACAGTTCACAAAGCAAACTGCCAAGTGTAGCAAATTAAATATATTAAACTGTGCATGCTTAAAACTCTATACTCCCTACCTACACTATAAACTTACATACTGTACAGCTTAAAAGGTCTTGGTGACTCAATTAATAACAATGCCGTGTCCTGACAGCAGTGTAGGCACAATTTAAGTGTCCTAGACTACAGTGAGCTATGACAGGGTGTGTTTTTCTAGGCAGCTAATAAATAGTATAGATTTCCTTGGACCTTGAAACACAGAAATGTCACAGAAAAACATGACAGGATTATTTTAATCCTGGACTAGAAAGACTTGTGGTTGTTACAATAACAGAAAAGAAATCCAGTTATGAGTATCTATGCCCCACAGAACTTGGAAGATTTTTTTTTTCCTGAGAAGGGACATTGTCAAACCCTAGACATATTTGAAATATATTTTTAAAATTCCACAGTTTAGGAGATATGAAGGAAAATGTACAACATATCATACAACAGAATGAAATAACAATGGTATGTCTGTACCAGGTCAGGTAGATTTGTCTGTCTCCCTCTGTCGGTGTCTTTCACCAGTAGGTAAAGACTTTTATTTCATTTGGCATAGTTCCAGTAACAGCTACCCTGGTTCTGGAATTGTTTGTGTATGTGTGTTTGATGAATTAGTTTATCATTTTATTTATTTAGTTATTATTTTTATTTTATTAAATTTATAAATTACCCTTCCCCGAAGGGCTCAGGGCGGTGAACAACAACAATAAAAACATAGCTTTAAAACATAGTATAAAACCAACGCAATACCCCAGCAGTAAATAAGAACCATATAAATCTCACATGGCGTCAGACTCCCCACTCCCTCTCCACCCTTGCACCCACGGAAGGTCAGATGAAATGGTAGCAGATGGAACAGGTCTGTCTTACAGGCCCTGCAGAAACTCTGCAAGTCCCACAGGGCCCTGATTTCCCTTGGGAGCCTGTTCCACCAGGTGGGGGCCAGGGCCATAAAGGCCGTAGCCCAGGAGTCTGCAACCTGTGGCTCTCCAGATGTCCATGGACTACAAATCCCATCAGCCCCTGCCACCATGGACAATTGGTCATGCTGGCAGGGGCTGATGGGAATTGTAGTACATGAACATCTAGAGAGCCACAGGTTGCAGACCCCTGCCCTAGCCCTTGTAGAGGCCAGCCTGATCACTTTTGGGCCAGGGATCACCAATAGGTTTTCCTCCTCCTTTTATGTGGACCACTTTGGGGACCTTGCTCAGGTGGAAAGGTAGTGTAAAAATGTTTTAAATAAATAAATAAATGGAGGGATGGAATCCAGTAGAGGGGGGGAGAACAATGCAAGCAGCTTTGGGTCCCCACTGAAGAAAAAATGAATGAATGAATTAAATAATATCTAACATGTCCATGACACCAAGATGGTTTACTATTTGGTATAAATACAATATATCATGTAGAATGCAAAATCAATCAATGCATCACAAAAAGGACCAGTTATTTTGATGAGATAGTCAAAAGATGACTATTTCCAGAATAAATTTTAAAAATCTGTAATGTTAAATATTCTGCATTGATTGCTAGGCTGGTTTGAAAGACTGAATAATTCATTGAGCACAGAGAGGTATGTTTGTAATTTAGGTTTGGGGAACAATGCTCAATTTTCAGAGATTTTTCTCAATTAAATTTTATTCACTGACAATCTAATTCTTTAGTCATAATTGAACCATCTCTTTCTGTTTGTATAGGTCAACTTTAATGTTAAAAATATCACTTTTTTCCAGAGCATATCTTCTTAATATTTTCCCCCAACATATATGATGCCTCCTGTTTTCATTTATACTGCATATTGAGAGGTGCTATGTAGGACAGAATAACTAGTATTGGTTTTTCCATGACAGATGGAAGTGAGTTTCCCTTTTTCATTGAAGACATGAATATGGTGATGAATCATTTGCCATTCTCATACATTTTCAAGTGGTTTGCAAGAAACTCCAGGAAATGAAATTAGAGAGGGGAAATAGCATAAAGGCTTTAATACAGACTTTTTATTAGGCTTTTTTCATTTCAGGTTTATTAACCTATTATAAGAGAAAGGGCATTTCTTCGAATAATTGACACCCACCTTTGCTTAATATTTTTTTAAAAAAAACTATTTTTGGTGAATTAAGCTATTTAGGATGGTACCACAGGAATCAGTCAGGTCTGGCTATGATTCTTTATGACAAGTTTGTATACAGTTATCAAATAGACCCTGAACTAAACTATATTCAAATCATAGAATCATAGACCTGGAAGAGATCACAAGGGCCATCAAGTCCAATCACCTGCCATACGAAGGCCATCTATATTCAAATCATAGAATCATAGACCTGGAAGAGATCACAAGGGCCATCAAGTACAATTCCCTACCTTGCAAAATCAATAGTTTTTTGTGTTGTAACTATAAATTATTATTATTTAGGAAATGCCTAGGGATCCTGCCAGTGGTCATGAACAGAAAGAAAGAAAGAAAGAAAGAAAGAAAGAAAGAAAGAAAGAAAGAAAGAAAGAAAGAAAGAAAGAAAGAAAGAAAGAAAGAAAGAAAGAAAGAAAGAAAGAAAGAAAGAAAGAAACCCACATGAATGCTATTCCTTTGACATGCAATCATCTCCCATCTATGCAACTGAGTAATCCATGGTGATAGGAGAAATTACCTGTTTATGTTGTGGAATAGTAGAAGTATGTCCATATCCTGCTTCTTAGTCTTAAAGTCTAATTTGAAAGGTTGTGTAGTCTAAACAGACAAGACAGGGAACTGTAATACTTTTGCCATAATATTAAAATTCCTGTTTGGAGTTTTCTTGTGGAAATAAAATGCATCCAAAATAAACAGTGCAGCAACATAGAGTTGTAGCAATCAGCCAGAGACTATTTTTTCCAGATCACATAAAAAATTTCAACATTAGCAGTTAAAGTTTTACAAGTTGGAATTTTTTCCTAGATTTGCCGTTGCTTTTTTAATGGCATTATGTCAAACCAAGCTGTATCCAGCCATAAGTATGAAGTAAAAGAAAATGTCTAGATGTATTAAATCAAGTTTAAGCACATCTTAATTTCAAGAGGCAAAAGCTATTTATTCATCATCGTGACAATCAAAACACTTTAAATTAAAGCATTTGCATTGCAACAATATCGGGAAATAAAATAGAATCAAACCAAGCTGAATGAGCACAAAGTTGGATTGTGGACCAAGCAAGAGAATGGCGAGACATCCCCATCAGTAGGCATGCAAAGAAAAATTTAAAAAATTCATTACTGGAATGAAAATGACTGCAACTATATTGGTTACAGCTAACAGAATATTGCAGCATAGAGGCAATGAAACCCAGGGTATCAACCAACCAGCTTACCTGTCAATGCATAAACCACTTAAAACTAGTCCATTGTTGAGGAGCACCATGGGATGGTGGTATGGGGCAATACACATGGGTATAGGCCACTGTACAGTTTCTCATGCCATTTGGACTGAGCAATGCCTTTGACAGCCCACAAGTAGATCATGTCCTCTGCAAGCCCTCTCTCCGTAATACCATAAGCAAATCCTCAGTGGAGAGGAAAAAGAACCACAGCCCAAATTTCCCCTGAAAACAGATTCAGCTCCATGCTAATACTGCCACAAGAGATACCCTGTTTCCCCTAATATAAGACATCCCCGAAAAATAAGACATAGTAGAGGTTTTGCTGAAGTGCGAAATATAAGGCATCCCCCGAAAGTAAGACATAGCAAAGTTTTTGTTTGGAAGCATGCCCGACAAACAGAACACAGGAAAAATAAGACAACCCCTGAAAATAAAACATAACACATCTTTGGGAACAAAAATTAATATAAGACACTGTGTTATATTTGGGGAAACACGGTATAAGGGGGACTTCAAGGAATCCACTTCCTGTAAACCATGCCAAATCTCATAAACTCTAACAAATCTTGACCAGGGCAGATTTTCCCTGATGTGTGGGTCTGCCGACATCAATGAGAATTTGCATAGATCTTTCCCTCTCACTGCGAGATGCTCATTTACAAATGTCCTGCACCAAAAAATAGAGATTTAAAAGTGCAAATCAGTGGAACAAGGTCTTATCACAACAGAGTAGTGGAAAACTTCCCTGATTGTATTACTAGATTGACCCATAGTGGGGTGTGGCTCTATTTTAAGAACAGCGTCTCTAGCCATTTTGCCATCCCTTGGGTATGTAGAAGTGCCATGCCAAAATGGAGAACCCATTCTCTGAAGTGTCCAATAAATCCACAAAATCTTGTCTGGACTTGCCCTCACCAATATCTGCCTTGCAAATTGTCACCACACCCTTCCTAAAGGGATTAAGAGAGCACAATGTCTCTGCCTTGTAAATTTCCACTTCCCATCTCAAGCCTTGGACTATTTGCTCAGCAAAAACAAAGGATTTGTTAATGTGTTTTCCCCCAAGTGTTTCTGCCAGTGTTGTATTATCTCAAAAACTTCTTCCTTTTGACTAATCTCTGCTCAATAACCTCCTCATTTACATTGTCATTGTTATAGAAATTGTAATTTCATCAGTTTTTTCCCACTTTCAGGCATTCACAAGCTTGGCCCATCTAGCTAATGCTTCAACCATTAGATTAATGACTCAACACTTAAGGTTGATCTCTTCTCCTGCCTTTCTTCAGAAAGTCAGGACTGTCCTGGGAGATTAAGGTCCACTCTGCACAACCCTGAGGGTCCCCTTTTCCATATAAGAAGCCTCCTCATTGTCAGGTCTGATTTCTGTGAGTTTGCTTGTGAATTTTTCTGCTTTCTGCTTTCCCTGGCGCCTCTTAAAGACCATGTTCTCAAAACTACTTCTTCCTTGCTGCCTGGATGGGAAGGGAAAGAATGCTATATGATTAACAGCTCTGCCAAAACTGGCATTGCTGCCTTGAAACTGTTCCTGACCTGACTTATGCCTGCAATAAAGAAACCTTTGTGATCCTACAAGTGCCTTCATTGTCTGGTCAAGGGGGTCTTGACACTCTCCCTGTAGCCAGTGTTCAGTATTTCAGGACACCTCTCCATCTGTTGATATTGTTCCACAACATGTTGTTCTTTATTCTACCAGAGCTAGTGCAGGTCACTCAGCTCTGTTCATTGGACCTTTCCACTCCAAGATCAGGTGACTATAACTCATATACTCCCCCAATTCTCTTCATCTGTTCCAAACCTCTCCACTCAATACTTGTATCCTAGGACTCTGTGTGTGTTCTACAGCTTTGATTATTGAGTGATTATGTACCCCTATTATCCAAAAATAAAACTGTTGAACTTTATTTGCTGTTCTACAGATTTCTTGCAAAAGCCGATCTTGGTATACATAGGCAACAAAAATCTGATTTTTTGCGAAGCTATGTTTTTCTGATCTTTTGCTAAGCTAAGAGTTTGCTCTTGCTAATTCCCTCACTCTAAAAGGAACAGATTCCCACCATTTTGGGTAACAATTGGGTAAACTGACTTCCACTCTGATTGGTGGAGAAACCAGCTGACTTAGAGAGGGATGCAGTATCTCTCTGCAATGAAAAGTTCTGGGAGCTATTTGGATTCCTGCAAGTTAACATCAAGTCCCTTAAATGGGTTTGTTATATATCTACTCTGAGAGAATATCAGTCAGGGAGTGGATTTGACCTGAAATATACTGAGTTCAATGTGTGCTAAAATCAGACAATACACAGACAGGAGAAAACTGGGAGTTTTATTTAGTGGTCAAAGCTGAAGATAGAATAGTAGTGAGACTTCCCACAGGTGACCATAAATAAAAGGGAAGGGAATGTAACTTCTGAGTGAAGAATTCCTAAGCTAGTTGGAATGGGAATTATACACACAGGTGGATTTTCAGTTTTGCCTCAGTTCTCTGGTGATTTGAAAAAGGGGATTTGCCATAAAGAAAAAGGGCTTGCTTCACATTTCTGGAGTTCCTAAGGCTGAGCAGACAAGTCTAAAACACCTCATATGCTACCATCAAAGCAGTTCAGTCATAAAAAACGTGGGAAAACCTGCCCAGCATAGTAAGGAGGCTGCCTGAGCATGCCACAAATAGTTAGGAGGGTGCAGGGACATGCCACAGCCTCATTGTATTCTATGATTGCCATGTCTCCCTCCAAGGTGCAAAGCTTGTTCACCAAGTGGTTGGTGAGGCACAAGTTACTATCAGGGCAGACTGACTGGACCACACCCATAAATACAGTGTGTCCTGCCAACCAATAGTTGAATGTGTGGTCAGCCACCTCCACCTTGTCCTCTTATTTTCATTCTTAAAGGAATGGGCACTCTTACTATTGTTTGCCTCTGGCTTCTAGAGGGGTAAAGGTCAGCAAAACATCAAGAATCCAGTCTCATAGTTTATATGGGAGATGGATCCTAGGAAGATCCTTATCATGTCCAGAGGTAGAAGTGAAGGAACTCTCTGTTATCTGCCTGGTGGCTCAGACAGCTTCTGGCCCAGACTCTGCCTTGCTCCATCTTGTCATTTTCCTAATTACCCAAGCTGGGAGGCCCCCAAAATGGGTTGTCACCCACCAGTAGCCTTTCAGAAACTGTGTGGCTCCTCACTCAAAGAAGACTGACGTTCTTGCACTGTCTGACTCCTCCTTAATGGAAGGGGAACTTGATTTCTTCCTCTGACAGGTAGATGTCACCATGTCAGCTGATCCCATTGGATGCTGACCCAGATGCTGAGTCAGTTGCCCTCCTTTTCTCAGGTGCTAGAGAAATGCAGGATTTCCCTGCTAAACTGTCCTGGCACCTGGTATGGGCATGTTTGTTTGTTTGTGTGTCTGTTTGTTTGTGTGTTTGTTTGTTTTCAAATGTATATCCTGCCCTATTTCTGCAGGGTTCAGGGTGAATTACAGCAATAATCATTAAAACATTCAATAAACTTTAAAACAACATACAATAAATAATTAAAACCAGTAAATAACAATACTGGGCGCCAACATTAATAAATTAAAACTTGATAATAAAAAAATAACCTTTCCACCTTTCCCCCCTCCTGGATGACATTCAATTTGGCTCGCCAGTTGGAAAAAGTCTGGTGGAACAGCCACATCTTACAGGTCCTACAGAATTGCCAAAACTCCCACAGGGACCTGCTGTCACTGGCTTCCCGTGGAGTTCCAAATCATCTTCAAGGTGCTGGTGTTGACCTTTAAGGCCTTACGCAGCCTGGGACCCTCGTACCTTCGAGACCGCATCACCCCATACATCCCTACGCAGCCTCTCGTTCGGCAGAGGCCAATTTGTTGGTGGTCCCTGGCCCCTCAATGATACGGCTGGCCTCCCCCCCGTTCCAACTACTGGGATTCGCCATCCCTCCCTCCTAGGGAGGTTTTTTTTAAAAAAAGTGGGGTTACGGGACACCTCTTATTATTACCGCTGCTTTAAATTGTTTTAATTCGTGTTTTTATCTGTATTATGTTGTACACCGCCCAGAGCCCCTTGGGGATGGGGCGATATAAAAATCCAAATAATAAATAAATAAATAAATAAATAATAAAACCTGTCCACCATGCCTGAGCCAGGGCTGGAAAAGCCCTGACTCTTGTTCAAACCTAGTCAGATATCTCTCAAGTTGAGGATCACTAGGAGGTTCCCCTCCACTGAGCAGAGGCGTCTTGTAGGGCAATATGGTGAGATGCGATATTTGGGGCAGGGTGTATGTGTGTGATATCTCTTGTGCCTGGGATTGCCTGACTGGCCAGGCTGCCTTTTTTGACAGCATGCTGGACCTGTTGATAAAAATACATGGTGAAATAGATGTAAGCAGATGTAATTAAATCTACTCAACCCACCAGTAATGGGTCTTCCCTGTGAGTGGTTGTGGAGCTATATCTCAAAAAGTGACTGGGCCCAGGATCTGTAGTCATCAACCTAAATGCAACCTAAATGCTCAAAATAGGAGTGGGCAACACTCACCAAGGAATCAAAAGTCCCTCACTGAAGGTGCCAGCAAGAACAGCTTCTGTGTTTGTGTGTTTGTGTGTGTGTGTGTGTGCATGCGCACGTGCGTGCGCGCGTGTGTGCATGCAAAAAATGAAAGAACTGTGCCCAATACACAACCTGGAGAAGCTGCTGCTCTGCAGTGATCTTACAATTATTCAATTATTACATCAATTATCTGGTTACATATTTGAAAAGATTAGGTCGCCACATCTCAAAAAGGATATTGAAGAGATAGAAAAAGTGCAAAGAAGGGCAACGAGGATGATTGAGGGACTGGAGCACCTTCCTTATGAGGAAAGGCTGCAGCGTTTGGGACTCTCTAGTTTGGAGAGGAGACGTCTGAGGGGGGATATGATTGAGGGACTGGAGCACCTTCCTTATGAGGAAAGGCTGCAGCGTTTGGGACTCTCTAGTTTGGAGAGGAGACGTCTGAGGGGGGATATGATTGAAGTCTACAAAATTATGCGTGGGGTAGAAAATGTTTACAGAGAGAAATTTTTCTCTCTTTCTCACAATACTAGAACCAGGGGGCACTCATTGAAAATGCTGGGGGGAAGAATTAGGACTAATAAAAGGAAACACTTCTTCACGCAACGTGTGATTGGTGTTTGGAATATGCTGCCACAGGAGGTGGTGATGGCCACTAACCTGGATAGCTTTAAAAGGGGCTTGGACAGATAGATGGAGGAGAAGTCGATCTCTGGCTACCAATCTTGATCCTCCTTGATCTGAGGTTGCAAATGCCTTAGCAGACCAGGTGCTTGGGAGCAACAGCAGCAGAAGGCCATTGCTTTCACATCCTACATGTGAACTCCCAAAGGCACCTGGTGGCCACTGCGAGTAGCAGAGAGCTGGACTAGATGGACTCTGGTCTGATCCAGCTGGCTTGTTCTTATGTTTCACCCTCTAAAAATTGCAGATTTTTTGCCTTTACAGCTCTGGCCCCTGCCTGGTGGAACACTCTTCCATCAGCTGTTAGATCCATGTGGGACCGCAGGGCCTGCAAAATGGAGCTGTTCCACCGGGCCTTTGGGGAGGATTGCCTGCCCCCTCTTGACACCCCTACATTGTGTTTGTACCACCTCCAGCATTGCCGGTACTGCAGTTCCATCATTTTCAGTGCTGCTGACCCCCTCTAAACGTTGGGACCGGACACCATAAATAAACAAATAAAAATGTAATTTCAATTCATTTTATGTGGATGCTATGTAAATGTTAAGGGTTTTAATGTTAATGTTTATATTTATATCTATTGTTTTATTGGCCTTGTTTATGGGCCCTGTACAGCACTCCAGAGCCTTCTGGGTCTATGAAGTATAATTAACAACAACAACAACAACAACTCAATCAAAAAATTTAAGAACTATATTTCAAGTATCTCCAGGTATCTCAAAAGTAGCAATTTGCTTGGAGGCTGGCATGGCCCCAGTAAAAGCAAGGCAGTGGATTTTTCTCTTTTATTGGCTGAGGCTAATTTTCTCACAAATGGCCTAGCCTATATATTCTACTGAATAGATTTGTTTCTCCATAGTGTAAGATGGTGGAGAAAAAGCTGAATTATTATGATTTCTTTAAATAGCTCCTCTTGACCATGAACTATGTGAAAGCAAAGAACCTGGAGAGAATCATGGCTATAGAAAGACAGCATGACCTGAACAGTGTTAAGAGTTTTCTTTATGATACAAGTACCCTAAATAAGGTAGCCTTGAGGCCTTATGTTATTTAGATAATTCTGACTGCAGGAGAATTTTCACTCCATTAAGATATGATGTATTACCCTCTGCCATTATTCATGGCAAATACAGAAGATTACCATTAATAGAATGTATATATTTGTGTGGAGATGGGAGTATAAAATCACTAAAGCATGTTTTCTTTGAATGTAAGATATATAGGCATATTAGGGAAGTTCTGATTAATCCTGTAGTCTCTCATCTTCCAGGAAGAGACAGAAACTATGCTCACTGACAAAAATCAGGAGATCATGTTCAGAGTTCCCAAATTAGCAAAATTAGGAAAAACTGTTAGCTACTTGTGATTTTAGCATGATATTTACATTCCTAACTTTTCAGTTTTGCTTATTTTTTCCTTAATTGATTCTGATTCCTCTGATATTTGAGGCTATGTCCTACTAATAGATGTGCTTTTATGTTTTGGTATTATCTTTCTAGTATTATTTTATAGCTTTCATTAGTTCTGATCATGGATTGCATAAATAAATCTTATTTTACATGCATACAAGTCCTGGCTATTTGTTTGAATTCCTTTTTGGTGATTTCCCCTTTTTTCCATTTTTTGTACATGTCCATTTTAAATTTCAGTTGAAAGTTCTTTAGACATCTATTCTCAGACACCTCTAATTTTTCCTCCTCATTGGATCTGTTTGAAATGGTGCCTTCAAGATCTCACTTTTTAGAAACTCCCATCCATTATGTGCTTCCTTCTCTTTTAGCATTTTTAACCAGGGGATCGCATTCATTCTTCACAATTGGATCCCACCCAGTCTCTGTGCTCTGTTCTCTGGCAAACTTCTACTACATTCTGATTCTACAATTCTCCAATCTGGATTTGCCTGTAAGGCATAGTTACCTGTTCTCATTAGCTTTACTGCTCAGGTGCTTTCCTAATAAGCATAGCTCATGGGAAATGTCTACATTTCACTTTTCAAGGGTTCACATTTTCTGTGATAATGTTGAATTTGTATGACAACATTTATGATATGTTGTGAGAATCTAATTTTTAAAGCCCCTTACTAAGAATGCTTAATACTTTATGCCAACCTCATGCTTTCAAGTGCAATGGTTTCTTATTGTTACTCCCTATGTGTATCAATGGTAAAGATAGGCTTTTGGAGTTGCATCTTTAATCAGTGAAGGTATTCAGAGTTGGCATATAAGTTCCAGACTTCCTTTATGTCGGTTTTTTTTTGCCATTCATACTTTTCTCTCTAAGGATCTATGCAAAACAGGTAATTGGGCTGCAGCACGGGGGATAAGAAAATAGGTCTGAAAAGCAAACTTGAGTGAACCAAACTGTAGCCATCAAAATGTCTCTTACCATATATATATATAGCCACATATTCAACTATAATCCTGCTTATGCTGCTGAACCTTGTTGACTGTCTTGTCAGCACATAGTTAATGATGAACAGGTCATTCTAATTTCTAAGTTCATGAGTAAATGAGCTGAAAAGACCCAAAGTGTAAACGAATAAAGAAGATGTTAGCTTTTCAACCATCCTCATCAGCGCATTTTGTAATGTTTCTGCATAATGGAATACTTGTTTGTATCTAAGTATAAAACAATAGAATTCTTGTTTTTCCAGGGAGACTCTTGTCTGACCTTCTGATGGAATTGACTCTCTCCTTGTGTACTGGTACACAATAAATGCTTCAATTACAATCTCTGTGTCCGGTCAATTCCTAGCCAGTAAGATCCATCTTCCACTAGATCAGAATTCTCTGACAGGACAACAAAATGACAATTGAGACTCAATGTAAGTTCAAAGAAAACAAGAAAACTGAAAATAAATAAATCCTAATTTTACCTGGGATCTGAATTGACTCCAAAGAATGCATTGAAGATTATTGGTCAATAGCCACATAAAATTCTGTGCGCACCAAAACACATTTGCACAACTTTGAAAAAAGATGATTGTGCACGTGCAGTTATAGAATTTTTTTCTGCAACAGCTTCAACCCCACCTTGTTCACTATCACCATCTCTAATTTTAAATAATTTTTTTTGACATTTTTGAGCTGAGACTTACTGCCTTTGTAGTAACTCTGTGTCCAAATGGCTGTTGGGCTGTTCACATCCGGACAAATATGCACATGTGCTTTCTTACATGGTCTTAATGAAGCGCACCTACATTGACAAAAATCTTATTTTTAAAACATCTACATGACTTTTACAAGAGTGAAGTTCCAAATCCTGCAGTTGTCCTGATTTTTAAAGCCTCCAAACTTTTTCTTCAAAATATCATTGCATTGGTAGTTGCCACAAATGAAATGTAGACATTTTTAAAGTCATTGATTCATTTTGTTTTATCTTGATTTGTTCAACTAATTTCTATTTAGAAAAATAGCATGTAAATCTTGAACCTAGGTGTGTATATGTGTGCGTGTACACACATACACACTGCTTTTTAGTCTTTTATCTCTGTTATGCTTTGGATTGCTGATATCTTGACTTCTTGGACTGACTTTGACTCATGACAGACTATGTCTCCTGTATTGATGCCTTGGACTCATACTGAACTTTGTGCCTCTGGCCCTTACTATACACTGTTCTACAGAAAGATAATAGTAGAACTGCATATTCCTCAGCTACAGAACAATGTTGTAGAATGCTCTGACTTGATTCTAGTGTCTACCTAGCCCTGTTCCCCCCCCCATGATAGTTATTTGCTGAACTATAAATGCTTTTGTATCAAAGTGCATAAAAATGTCTAGCCCTAACCCTGCCCACATCTTGTTTCCCAAAGAGAGGGGGAACAAATAGAACATAGAGGGATACAAGGGAGGGGGCCTGGCATCTGGACATGGCCCACCCACCCTAGCAGAGGGAGGGGAGGGAAAGGAGGGGGCCCAGCATCTGGACCTGGTCCACCCACCCTAGCGGAGGGAGTGGAGGGAGCCCTGCATCTGGACCTGGCCCACCCACCCTAGCGAAGGGTGGGGGAAGGGAGGGAGGGGTGGCATGCAAAGGAGGGGAGGGAAGACAGTCCATAAAAATGAATGTTAATTCTACTATAGGTTTGGGACTATATTCTAATACGGAAGCATGCTATTTTCTCAACCATTGCACTTCAACTGACTGCACTATTATTTTTATGTGGACAGAGTATAACTGCCTGCTTCAGAACAGGAGCTGATTAATGAATCAGGATAGAAATTTCTTTAAATAAGTTATATAGTGCTTTAAAGTTAAACATTAGTACCATGATTTGGATCCAGAAGGAAACTAGAAATCTATAGCAACATTAAAAGATATAGTAGTGACAAGAAATCAAGAGACATAATTTAGAACAACATAATGCAATATCATTGTGTTTGTTAATGTGAGCTCCCTAAATTATTTAAGCAACATGGATCACCAACAAAACAGAGTAAACCTACTCTGATATTACTAATAGAACTGAACATCTCAAATCCTGCTCAGAATGCTCCCTCTGATATGCCAACAGTGTAATCAGTGACATAGCTTTTTCAGTGGTAGCACTCCAATTATGGAATGCCTTCCCCAACAGTTCACCAACAGCACAATCCTGGGTTTGGTCCCATGCTAGTTCCAAAAACCACTGCCCCCTATCTGGATTGGGCTGCCTGTTATATTTTAGGCACAAGCAAAAATGATGATTCTTTTTTTCTAGTTTGGTTTAAAATTATGCTCTCTTGAATTTTTTTATAGAATAACGATTTGATCCCTTGTTTGTAGACTTTAGTTTTTGCTGTATTATTGTTTTTATGTTGCTTTTCCAGTTCTTTTTATTTTACATATCTTTTAATGTCTTCATTATTTTTAATCATTTTAAGTGTTTAATTCTTGTTTGTTTTAAGCCTCTTCAAGCTTATTAAATAAAAATGCAGCCAGAGCAGGATTCACACAGAACTTGTAAGGAATTAAGAAGTCAAATAATTGAGCTAGCAATCAGCAAAGATGTGCTATCCTGTGGAAGTCAGGAACACACACTAAGCCTTCTGCCTTCTATGGTACAAGATCAAATCCCCATTCTCATTCTGATAATTGCCTCCTGGAAAGACTGAAGTTGTGCTATTTAGAATTCTAATTGGAAGCTTTGTTTTGAGTGTAGATTAATTTAATACTATATTATGTTATTTTAATAATTGGGTCATGAGAATGAAGGCTCAGAGATTGAGTAATATGTTGCCCAATTCACAATGTTCTATGAAATAGAATAATGCTCTGCACTGCCATGACCTTTTCTGTATTCAATAATTTGACTGAATGGTCATTGCACTTCTCCCTCATTAACGACCTGAGTAACCAGCACCTGAATTGATGGAATGGGCACAAATTCAAGTTCCAGAATAATGAAATGTTGAAAATGTTGCTCTGCAGCACAGAGCTCTACTTAAGAGGAGATATTGGCCATTAAAAATGAAATTGTCCACTTCAGATATATAGGCAGGAAAGAGTCCTGGAAAGAGGTCAAGAGAAAAGATTCTCATGAAAATTAGACAAGCTTCACTCATCCATTCACTAACAGAGAGTCTTCAGCAAGGCCATGTGGTAGTGGCTCACCATCCCAAGACTGAACTATGCTTTGCTGTCTAGCTGGAACTACAAAGCTGATGGAATTATTGGGCACCAAGCAGATCATAATTTGAGGCAAGTAGGTTACATTTAGCTTGGTGGATAACACCTTTTCTCCATGTGAAGTACTAAGAAATTATAGATTAATGGTAGAGGCCCTGATTTGCAAATAGAAGATTAGAGGCTCAATCCACTCACACTATACAGCTAAATGTTTTAATCAAAGTAATAAGATATATAACAGTTACACTGATATGTTTCACAGCTCCTTTTACCATCCTTAACCTGTGTTTATTGGCCCATGCGGAACGGGTCCTAGTCTTCAATCCTTGAACATTAGGATCCTTTATTATCTTTCAGGAGGATAAGAAAAAACCATGGCTATGTTCTGAGTTCTTTGAATAAAAATTGACAGAAATGCAACAAATAAAAAAGGAATAAATTAACTCCACGGTACCAGCTATACATATTGGAATAAAAAATGAGAACATAATGAAAGCAAATTGTGTTTTAAATTGCATTTCTTCTCTCTGTACAACCTTACTATTGTTGTAGATACAGGATGAAGTTGGAGATACATTCAAAATATAGTGAAGGTGATTTGAACAGACCTTCTCTGCCCAGAAAATAAATGCTTCAGAATACAAGGCATGAGAATAAGCAGGCATAATCTGAAGACTTTTTTTTGCTAAACCATGAGTTGATTAATTAACAACAGTTCTCTGGACGATCCAGAGCAAAATACAGCCTAGTGCAATCCAATATCAAACCTGTATGTCATTCCATCTTATGTTTTGAGACTAGCTCCTCCTGTGTCAAGCAGTGGCGTAGCGCCAATGGGACAGGCGGTACGACATCCTGGGAGGCGTGGCGGGGGCATTCCAGGGTGTTCCAGGGACATTCTGGGGCAGGAGCAGGCAGCTGCAGCAGGGGCGCAGGGCAAAGTTTCCCTTGCTCCACCCCTGGTGTCAAGTAATGAAAAACAACAACTGGTTACCCCTAAAAGCATTGGTTTGGCGCCAACAAACTTTTCTGCTAATGAAAAGGTAAGAACTTTCCCCTTTGACCACCAAATAGACTATGCTCGAGCTCATGGAATCTGGATGCACAAAAGTCACGTGGAATATTGGCTATAGTGAAGAGGGTCATTAAGCAAGATAGTGTAAAACAGATTACTGGATTCAAGCCTTGCGTATCTTGCAGAATACTCATTCTGCAAAACAGGTATAAAACTGCCATAAAGCTGAAAAATGAAGACAAATTTGCACGTACACAATGGATGTTCCAGAATCTCTATGTGCAACTCCTTGGGATTCCATTAATTTTTTTTTATAGATTTCATTGATCTGGGTGAAGCTCACACAGAAAAACGTCATTCTAGGCTGTAACTAAAATCATGTTGCTGCTGTGCCCTTTAAAGCAGCAGTGGACTGCCCAATCCATGTCTAAAATTAACTAAGCCATATCACACAGACTGCAATTTGACAATCCTCCTTGACAATAAAAAAAATGGTCTCTTTCTAGATCTTTTGTGCAGTTCAGTGGGAAAATAGAAGTGCTTTTGCAAGTGCAACAGTTTCTGATTGCTATCTTGTGTAAAGAAAATTAGAACCAGATTTTCACGCTGCTTCTCTGACATTGGATAACAGCCAATAATTCAGTTTCAAAACTTGATCCTTCATTTCGATAAATTCCCTGTTGATCACCAGTAAAACATGTATTTATGACTTCCAGAAAGATGGTCTTGGAGGTCCCTGGCATCTAAACATTAGTTCAGTGCAGATAAAAAAGGACACTGTCACTTGTATTTGGCTGTGGATTGATGATGCTTAGTAGAAAGATATAGAGGCATTCTTTCTATAAAACTTTTAAAAATGTTGTTTTGGGAATATTTAACCTTTCATACCAATCATTTCTTATCTCCCCACTGGAATTCAAAGCACTTTTCCCATGTCAGATTTCTTTCCCTGCTTTTTTTCCCACCCTGTGACTGCTACAAATTGTGTTTTTTTCTCTCCAGCCACACACAGTAGGAGAAAAGAAAAGGGGACTTGATTGCAAGATAGCAGTCTTAAAAAAGCAATATAAAGAACACCAGCTTCACTTTGGAGTAAACTTTTAGTGTAAATGAGTGTGAAATTGGACTTTCAACAAAGATGAAGTACTCGGAACACTGAAAAGGTGAAATTCCCTTTGTTGTTGTAGTTGAAACCTTTATACGACTTAATGTCCTTCCACAGAATGGGAAAACAAAGATTTAAGCACTTAAAGGAGAAAAAACTAACTTTTTCCCTTTGCTTTTTTCATCACTATTTCCTGGTCATCTGCTCAGAGTTCCTCTTCTTAAATTATGCAGTAGGTTAATATGTAGTCACTCCATGATAGTCTCAAACACTGGCCAGGTCATAAGAACATAAGAACGAGCCTGCTGGATCAGACTAGAGTCCACGTAGTCCAGCATTCTGCTACTCCCAGTGGCCCACCAGGTGCCTTTGGGAGCTCACATGCAGGATGTGAAAGCAATGGCCTTCTGCTGCTGTTGCTCCCAAGCACCTGGTCTGCTAAGGCATTTGCAACCTCAGATCAAGGAGGATCAAGATTGGTAGCCAGAGATCGACTTCTCCTCCATCTATCTGTCCAAGCCCCTTTTACAGCTATCCAGGTTAGTGGCCATCACCACCTCCTGTGGCAGCATATTCCAAACACCAATCATGCATTGTGTGAAGAAATGTTTCCTTTTATTAGTCCTAATTCTTTCCCCCAGCATTTTCAATGTATGCTCCCTGGTTGCTCTTAAACTGTAATTACCTTGACTGTTGTCTCACAGTGGCAAAGTTTCTGGCTGAGGTTTGCGAACTGAACTTATGATCCAGTGTGAAGTTTTATCTAGTAATTTTAGCTGTATTTATATTGTATGTTCTGTATGCCAATAAAGGCTTATTGAAAAAAAAGTATGCTCCCTGGTTTTAGTATTGTGAGAAAGAGAAAAAATTATCTCTGTCAACATTTTCTATCCCATGCATAATTTTATAGACTTCAATCATATCTCCCTCAGACGTCTTCTACCCAAACTTAAGAGTCCTAAACACTGCAGCCTCTCCTCATAAGGCAGGTGCTCCAGTCCTCAATCATCCTCGTTACCCTTATCTGCACTTTTTCTTTGATATCCTTTTTGAGATGTGGCGACCAGAACTGAACACAGTACTCCAAGTGCGGTCGCACCACTGCTTTATATAATCCACGGCTTTGGACAATCCTTGCAGTTTTATTATCAATTCCTTTCCTAATGATCCCCAGCATAGAGTTTGCCTTTTTCACAGCTGCCATGCATTGAGTTGACATTCCCATGGAACTATCAACTAAGACGCCCAAATCCCTTTCCTGGTCTAACCCTCTTATTCCTTGATTGCTGAGTTTTCTCAAGGTCCAAGACTTGTTAGAAATGTCACACACAGATAAGCATCTTTTTCTGTCAATTGCACAAGAAAAAGGTTACACACTTGTTTAATTCTTCTGCTAAAGTAAGAAGCTTAAACATGTTTATTCTGGACAGATTCCATGTGAATCCATAATGATTTAGATACTTAGATACTTTAGATACTTATATTTGCCCTGTGTGGAATCCACCAAAGATGACTTATTATAGAAAAGCTATGCCATGCCAGCTGAATGGAAACGTCTGGCCCGGAAGCAATGTACCTCTGAGCATCAGTTACTGAGGATGACAGCCAGGCTTTCATACTTTCTGTCCTGCTGTACAACTGGTTGGCTATAAAACAAGACAAGCAGTAATCAGGCAGGCTGGAGGCAAGTGGGACTAAAGTCAGGTTTAAAGTCAAGAACTGCTACACTTCATCTTCTTCCTTGGTACAGGATGGAGTGAAGCAGAGCCCACACTACCCATCGCAAGTTCCTTTCTTTAGTATCTGTGTCCACCCTGATTTCCCTTTGCCTTTGATTCCTGGATTTGATTCACACAAGAGAGAAGCAAAATCATTTTTTCTGGCCAAAATTTCTGCAGAAGAATCACAGGGTCTGCCTGTGGAACATTCAGAAGGCCATGTAACTTGGAGATCTCAGGGTCTGAGTAGGAGTCCTTGTCCTCTAAAGAACTGGTGCAAACCCTGGCACCCTTCACAATATGCTACACAATTTCACAGCTCTGCTATTTTGGCCAGAAAAAAATGGATTTTGCTCTTCTGTTATGTGAATCAAACCCCGGAATCATAATCTTCATGCCATTTTTTTCCTTTCCTCCACAAATAGCACCCATTCATTTTATACAGGTGTAAGCATAACATAGCCATCAGTTCCACAGGAATGGTGTCTAAGTGAGGCATGGTATATGCTGTAAAATAGCATGACACTGGCATAAAAGAAACAAAAGCAAAAACACCAGCAATGCAGTGGAATGAAATAACTCACAACAATGTACATAACCAATAAGTATATATGGATGAATTCCTATGTAGAAAACAACGTGGTGGACTAAGCAGACTTTTGGTCTGGTCTCACAGAATTATTCTTTTGTTTTTAGGTTTTATTTTTTTATGACTTTAATGGCTAGAAATGTGTTTATTATTCTAAGCCAGGATTTTGAAATGTCAGTTTCTACATGCAGTGCAATCTTGAAACTAAATAGATGCAGCTCCAGAAAGACTATGAAGTATTAAATGCATCCCAGAATCTAGTTGTACTTCTGTTTCAACCCATGTTAAGAGTTATGCAACCAAGGAATGGAAGTATGTCTCATGAGACCGTATTTCATCAATTAGAGGAGGTAAGAGGGAAAGGGGTGCTTTAAAAAAAACATTCAATTGGATTATGATGCTCAGTCTGAGAAAGCAACTTTGCCTGATGTGCTGGGCTGAAAATGACGATGAGGTAATGCTATAATAAATAATTACTTAAAGCACCTCTGTATTACGGAAGCTGAAATTTCAAGCAGAGAGGGAGGGAGGGAGAGAGTCCTGTGACTCTAAAAGCACATTGAAGGCTAGCTCTAAAGATAATTGAGGATTTTTCATTGGATGCTTACTTTCTAGAGTTCTCTACTTTTTGGAGCACCCTCAACTAGATATCCACAGATCAAAGGAGCCCTTCTGTTTGATTTTAAGATGGTCTTCTGAAAGGAATTTAAGGAACTGATAGAATACACTTCATAGACCTCTATGTACTCCAATGTGTAGGATAGGGGAGACAGCTATGCACTATGGAATGAGGTTTCTTTTTTTCTTTTTTTACAAGTAGTCCAAAGGCAATTTTAAATCTATTTCGTCCTCAAAAGAAAAATTCAGATTGACTTGTTGGCAAAAGAATAGAAAGCTGGCTTCAATGAGGCCCATTAAATATTTGCCATTGTGACCATCAGGATTCTTTCTTTCTTTCTTAGGAGCCCAAATTCAAAGTTTGGGATGCAAAGAAAACAAACAGCTGCACACTGCATCTAAAGCTCTTTGAACAAAGAAACAGACACAAAGTGGCTTAATAATTTTGGTTTTTCTGTGTTCTTTCTGGTTGACTTTAGGGAGGATCTCTCTCTCTCTCTCTCTCTCTCTCTCTCTCTCTCTCTCACACACACACACACACACACACACACACACACACACACACACACAGACACACACTCCAAAAACAACAGAACATAGTTTTAATAATATGTGGGTCTTTTCCGAAATAGAAAAAAGCTCTCTTGTTCAACTTTTATCCATAAATATTATTATTAATCAATGGGCCAGTGTCCCCTGCCAAACTAGTAAAATGAAAGAGAGGCAAACAAAGCCAGTTGCTCTGGACTATTTTTATTAACAGAGCTTCTTGACCTAAGATCTTGAGCCAATGGGACCCCATTGGGGGAAGAGATGGGGTACAAACGAAATTAGTAAATGAATAAACTCCACACAGCCACAGAGAAAAACACATCTCACTCTGGCAGATTTCGCATGGGCCAAAAACAGTGGTGTGAAAATGGTGTAAAATGGTATAAAATGGTGCAAAAGGGTTTACACCATTTTCACACCCCTGTTTTTGGCCCATGGGGTATCCGCCAAAGGCATGCCAGCCTCAGATGCAGTCGAAATTTTAGGAGCAAAAACTATTAGACCATGTCCACACAGATCGGAAAACCCACAACAGCAAAATAAATAATAAATAATAGTAAATTGGTTACCTCTTTTTTAGTGCAAATAGTGTTTACAGTGTATGTCTGGAAAAAAAGATGAAAGTTAATATTCACATGCGATATGCACAGAACATTTGTCAGATGACTGTCAGCATTCACTGGGATCTGCAGTTGTGAGGTATCACAAGCTAAGAATGTTATTTGGGAGATTCTCAATGGGCGATTCCCTACGGTCAATTTATCGCATGATACTCATGCAAAAATCACTGTTTAAGCAAGAACTTCCCACGACTTAAGTGCTGAACATGGCTTCATCCTGTTTCTGGAATGTGTCCCCCCCTTATCATGCGTTTTTTCAAAAACAGCATTGAAGTGCACCTTTTTTCAATCATGTGCTGAACCCAGGTCAGTGGGGAGAAACAGGAGACAGATGTAGCTAATTGTTCCCACCCTTCAAAACTTCCAGCTAATCAGAGCTCAGTGGGCTGTGCGCAGAGCATGCATAGCCTTTTTTTGTGCCACGCTGGGCATGGCTACGAGGAAACGTAATTAGGAAGCTCCACTACAATGATTTTTATAAATTGTTTATGTGTGGCTACGTTCGAACGTTAAAACGAGAATAAGAATAACATGAATTTTCAATCAGGGGCAGAGTAGTGTTCCCGCTCCATCATAATAGCCAATCAGAGGCAGGGAAATTCTGCCTATGAATCTACGTAGCGACGTAGCTGTGCAAAAAAAAAGTTTTAAGAAGTTCTTGCCCCAACACAACAGCCAATACGGATGAGGAAGAACAGACCCGTTGAGCAGATCGCGTGTTCGCGGGGAGTGTAATAATGTTTGAAATGGCAATAGACATCGAGGTCTTCACTAGACACATGCTGCAGTGGGGAGGGAGAAACTGTAATGAAAAAGGTGCTGTTTCTTTTGGAACCAGGATGTATCCGGCTTAATTTCTCAGTGGGGATTCAATCAATATTAGTATTAAATGTTGTGCTGCTGAGTTCTTGGACATTATTAGGAATTGTCAGTGTTCACATGTGAAAATATCAACCTTAACTATACTTGAGACATTGGCTTATGCACAAATTATGATAAAATAAACACACAAGTCACTCGATCCTATACTACTGCAAACAAAACATTTGCAAAATGGATTTTTTGCCACAACCCAGTTGTCAGCTCCAAAGCCCCAGAAAACACCAACACTTGGGAACAATATAGGATGGGAAGGATGCAAGCAGAAGAAAGTACAACTGGAAATCACACATCTTATTTCTTGTGTGAGCAACGTAACGTTTTGTGTACAAGTTGGAAATTACAGCTGGTAAGTTCTTCATCTTACAGCAACTCCCACCAATGGCATAGCTCATGTTATTCCTGAGGATCTCCCAACCACAGGAGAATCTTCTCAGGGGTCTCAGTAGTCCGTAGGGGTGGGGAGGAATGCAGGGCAATGGGACCCATACACTGAGAAGGTCTATAGAGGGGCATGAGGGAATCATTCCTCTTAGTTCCCCCTGGTGCCAGTTTACTTTCTCCTGGCCATACAGCATTTGCTTTCTGTCAGCCCTCATGGCATTCCTTGGACTGAAAATATTTTTGCAATGGTCCACTAATGAATGGAAAAGCTGTGGTGATCTTTATAGTAGTTTGTTGCTGGCATCAATATATTTCATTACCAACATGGCCAAATATGTGCATACTTACCATTAAATCCAAAGATTAAAGCCATGAACAAACAAGATAGATTTTCTACAAACATGACAAATGCCATAACTTTCCAGGAATTTATACATGTGTGTGTGTGTGAATTCCCATATAATAGTAGTTTTTGTTTCTAAAAGAAATGAATGCCCTCAGTGGCTTTTGCTAGACGTCCACAACAATGTTGCCACCCTCCAAAGACCTGTCAAGCTCTGCAAAACTCAGACCCCTTCCACACACGCAGAATAATGCACTTTCAATCTACTTTCAATGCACTTTGCAGCTGTATTTCGCTGTCCAAAATAGCAAAATTCACTTGCAACCAATTGTGAAAGTGGATTGAAAGTGCATTATGCTGCATGTGCAGATGGGGCGTCAGAATCAAGCCCTATGGAAGCATTGCCAGAACTGAGGATATCTGCAGAATGAACTGAAGGGGGAGATCATGCAAGGCCTGAAGAACCCATTATCAATAAAACCACTGTCAAAACCAGGATTTCTGCAGAATAAACTGAAGGGGTAGGGGTCATGTAAGCCCTAGAGAGCCCAAGATCAAGCCCAACTGAACCATTGCTGAGCTGGAGGATCTTTGCATAACAAACTAAGGGTGGTGGAAAGGTTGCAAGCCCTGCAGAACTCCTTGTGATGTACAGAAGCCCTGCTGAACTCAGGCACACTCCCCCCACACTTTTCGCAAGTTGTACCTGCCAATTCTGATCCCGTAAAAAAACTGATTTTTTTTCAGCTTTTTCAGATTGGGATCTTAAGTTACTGTTGGTTTTGGCTGTGGCTTTTGTTTTTAAAGGCAGGGGGAGAGAAAATAGCAAGGAAAAAAATGGGCCATTGACCTGAAAAAATAGTTGAAAATACTGGTTATGTATTTGTCTGCTAATTCTTTTCAGGTAAGCTTTACTGAATCCATGCCCCTAGTTCAAGAATATTTGTGAGGGCACCCCTCCTTTCTGCACTGTGCATACTTACTGCTAGCCACTGTTGAGGAATGAAGGACTACTGGACCCATACAGTGAAGGTGAATAGGGGGCTTGAGGGAATCATTTACAGCAGCAACAGCTTGAGACTAAGGCCCTTTCCACACGGGCCTAATACAGCGCCCTGGGGACGGCAAAAACGCCGTCCCCAGGGAACTGTTTGCATGGGGGGCGCAGCTGCTTCTCAGCTGCGCTGGCCTTGTGCCTCCCCAGTGGCGCAAAGCTGCTATTTCCCAACCTCGCTCCCCGAGCGAGGTTTTTGGGAAACAGCAACTTCCAACTGCTGCTGTGCGAATGGCAGCAGCTGGAAGGCGCCATCCCTTCCCCCTGTCCCGATCGGCTTACCTTCCCTGCGACCATCTGGCGCATCGCTGAGGCCTGGGGACAGGCCCCGCTGCCCTGCGACTCCGGAGCGGTTGCGCAGGGCAGGGGGGCGTGTCCCCTTGCCTCAGCGATATGCCGGACGGTCTCAGGGAAGGTAAGTTGATCGGGCTATGGCGCAGCGTGGCGCCGTCGTCCTGGTAGTTTCTGGGACCATTCGCAAGAACGGTCACGGGGGGGTTGGGTCGACGTCATGTATGCCGACCCAACCCCCACTGAGGCCGTGCGGAAATGACCAGAGGTTCTTTATCTCTTGCTTACCTGTGGTCTGCAGTCTCCTTGCATACTCAAATGGCGGTTCCTTTTTGATGTTTGTGTTCTGAGTGGGGCAGTGTTAGAAATGTGCTACAATAATGCTTACTTTCTTGGCTGTTAGTAAAAAGTGCTCTCTTTTTGTACCAATAACTCTCTTGCTGTGATTCCAATCATCACAGTCCTTGTGTGTGCAGAATCAGGTCGGAAAGATGTACATGCATGCAACACACTCTGTCTAAGCAACCTATCTGAAGTTTACTGTAATGTTTCAGAGAGCTATGACTGGTTGCAGGCTTAGTTGATATCCTAAATTGTCCTGTGGCTTAGATGCATGGTAGGTACCTGGTAGGTACCACTCCCTATAACTTCTGTGAGATTGTTTTCTAGTTATATTAGGCTTGCTCTTTGTGTTCCATTATAGTGGTGCCTTAACAGGCTAGAGAGGGTTAGGAATGTAATGCCCAGCATTGTTACACTCTTCTAGGCCCATTGACTTCAAGAGATTTAGAAAGATATAATTCTTTTTAGGATTGCACTATATAGCAAGCCTCTGACATTTACCAATTCTTATGCCAGCACTGGGATTATATCCATGTATGATTTAAATTGTTAGCTGCTTTAGTGGCCCTTTGTAACGACAGAAAGATAAGATATACATTTTGTAAATAAATAAAAGACATTGGGGTGCCGGTGCCAGTATATTTTCAAATATACCAGCAAATATTTGGAGTCTGGCATATCTTGTAGTAGAGTTCAGATGGTATCCTAAGTTATTCTGAGATAGGGTTTAGGACTTCAGGGCTACTGTGGTTACTAAAGAGTCTGAAACACAACTCCTCAAAGTCATAACTACATTCAGCACAGCTCAAACAGTTTTAGATGAGAATGGGATGTTTGGAGGGACTTTCCTGCCCTCTGCAGACGCTTCAGTGATACTTCAAAAGATACTGTTCTCAAACTGAGCAAAGCATGTATTTATTTATGACCTAAAATAGTCCTGTTTCTGTGTCATTTGTGAAAGTCTCATATGATGAAAGATACATTCCATAAGCAACATTATCTATCATTTCTCCTTCAAAGATGGAATGTCTTCCAAAAAGTACTAAGCCAGGTATTGCCAGCACCTAAAGTTCAAGACAGTAAAACATGCAATCCAAGAATTTGGTGGGGTCACTTCAGAGAAGATTGATTGACTGTGAAATCATGAAAGATCTCAGTTTCCTTGATCCTCAGACATGTCTAGGTGATGGTGAACATTTGTTTTATGGGAAAGACAGAGTTGTTTCTAAATGAAAAGTTTGGTTTCTAAGAAGATTAGTTGTTGAGCAATTTTGAAGCATAAAGCTTGTTATGGTAATTCCTGGCAGGAGGGTGAGTATATTAAGGTCCACATGCATTTTCAGCGATGTGCTGCACTTGATCTCTGTTTCAAGTATCTTTTAGAATCCATATAGAAAGGCAATTACAGCCATTCCCCAACCACTTGTCTGTCTTCATACTTTAAGCCATAAAGTTCTTTGGGTCTCCCTCCAACGCCTCTCCAGGTTGAAAGAAATGGAAATCTGAAGCAAGGGTAGATATCAATTGTAGACTTTATCTGTGTCAAAAAGAAAGATGGGTAGAGAAGAATGTACGGTAGAGCTAGCCCACTAAAGTTTTTTTTAAATCCAAGGAGAAATGTGCCCAATTCTAGCTGGACCAATATCAGTAGGGTGCTTTGTGGAAGCATCCAAAGAATCAATATAATACTGAAAGGTGACTGGCAGCACTCAGTGAAAGTGTACTCATTCTTGATTGACAGTTTGTTATTAAATGCAAAAATTGCTAGAAAGCAAATTCTTTCTTTATTATAAAGACATGGCAAAAGCACCAAGGTTCTGCTTTCATCCACTTGTGCTAAATTTAAATTTAAGAAAGAGCCAAAAACATAAAAAGCAACACCAAAAAAGCAAAACCTTATCACAATACAGCATGTGCTCACCCAACAATCCATGTGATATATCAGTGTTGTAAACACCTTTAAAATAGGTCTCATAACTTCTTTGCTCTTGTGAGGCATCCTGCTTCAAGTGTGAGGTGCAGATATTTCTAAGCTGGCAAAATAATCTGTGGAATGAAGTCACTATGTAACTCAAGGTAAAAATCAGTTTTTATATTACCTCTATCCCCACTACAATAAAATAAGATTCAATCTTGGCTGTCTCTTTCTGTTGGATCACATTACTTCCATCCACTGGAAACAAAATCAAGTTGTATAGAGAAAAGAATGTTATATGCTCTTGTCTGGCATGGATTCCAAAATAAGAACATGTCTCTATATCCACAAAAACAATTGTGCTTCTGTAAAACTCTCCACTCCTGTATGTCTGTTCTCTTTTGCTTAGATTGTGATGGCATGCAGAAATAACTACCTGGAATTGTGATTTGTGCTGCCCTGCAAGTTTGGAAAAGAAACTCTGCTTACAGTTTGAATAATCTGAAAATCCATGCAGCTAATGCAAAAAAAAAATAGTACCCAAAATACTCACAGAATCAAAAGACTGGAAGAAAAGTACAGCTAATTCCACATGACCTTTTTTCTTCAGGCTAGTGTTCCATGTGTGCACATAAGCCTCCCAAACAGATTAGCCAAGTTCACTGTACAGGTGGAAGGGCATGCAGGGCAAACAATAGATTTGAAATGCATCCATACAGGAATCATTTTAATCATCATTCTAATTATCAACTAACTTAATCCAAGCAGAAATTCCACCATGAAGTTTCTAGAGATCACATCATGAACTTTAATAGCCTAACATCTGGTTCCTAACAGACCATTGCCCTGTGGCTAGTTTTGGTCTCCTTTAATAGTTACCATAAAAGGAATGCTGAAGTTTTGGAGGTGTTATGGTCTGAAATGCTACATCCAACCAACCATGAGAGCTGGAGTTCTGCCTGTTAGGGTTAGTTGAAACTTGTGCTTGTTCTGTGCAACTTCAGGTCAGTTGTGAAGCTGGGAAGAAGGCAGAGCTTCTTGGGACAGGAATTCTTAATGCCAAGGCATCAGAGTTAGCAGTAGCAAAGGAATGGCTGACTGCAGCTTCACAAGATGTGGTTGTGACTACTACCCCTCAGATGGAGGCTGGGGTTTCCAGGTAGACCTCCCTGTAAGCAATTTCCCAACCCCTGCCATCACTTGATAAGCTGATGCGGGGGGGGGGGGGGAAGGTTACAGAAAAAACGTCATTATGTTGATGTTGTGATGTCACTTCCACTGTAATGCCACAGAGTTTCCACTGAATAAAGTGATGTGACATCACTTCTGGGCTTGCACTGGAAATTAACTCACACTGTTGAAGTTACTTTCCCTGTCCCCCCCCCCCCCCCCCATGTTCCTGCAGTCTCCTGCCCTATACTTCCCACTGACTGGCAATCCTATCACTGCCTAAGAATAAAGAAGGAGCATTAATTTATTAATAAACATTAATTTATTAACAAGGCTAGAGGCAGTGGGAAAATACCCATGCTGAGAAAAGGAAGCTGAAGGATGAGGAGTCTGAAGTTCAGGCATCGGTTCTACCTACTTAAGTTAATGATTGGGGCGATCTCCCTCCCTCTCCTGTGGGCGGGGCTGACAAGCCATCCCACTGTCCCTTTCCAAGGTGTTGGTCTCCTCGTCAGTAGCCCAGGTCTTTGAGGCTCTCAATGACGTCAGCTGCCTGAACCACAGGGTGCCAACAGGGAGTTGGGAGAAGCACCCCCCCCCCTTATGCTGTAGGCACTCCCTAAGGTCACCTGGCAAGCTTCTATGGTAGAGTGAAGATCTGAAACTGAATACTCCAGATCTTCGCATGGCATTTACCACTGCACCACAGTAGCTGTTTTTGTGATCTATCAATGAGTGTTTCTGAACTCAGCTAGACTATCAGTAGGGGCTTCCTGGTTGCTGGTGTGGGTGGGGAGGTAGGATTGTCAGATCTAGATTGGAAAGCTCCTGGAGATTTGGAGGTGGAGCCTGGGAAGGACAGGGCCTCTGTGGAATACAGTGCCATAGAAACCACCCTCCAAATCATCTATTTTCTCCAGGGGAACATATCACTAGAAACTGGAGCTGTAATTCCAGGGAATCCCCAGGTCCCACCTGGACGCTGGCATCTATACTAACTACCAGCAAAGTTATTCACTTTATTTATTTATTTAGATTTTATTTTATTTAACATACCATCCTCCCTGGCCTTAGCCAGGCTAAAGGCAGCTAACATAAGTAATTGCACAATCATACAAAGACAATTTTAAATAAACATCAGTTAAAAACATATCATAAAATAACCCTGATGGCGGTTCAAATTCAATTCACTTGCCCACATAAATCCCAACTACACCCAATCTCATAGATTTTGTGTGTGTGAAAAAGGAGTAATGTAGAAAATTCATATATTTAAAAGAGGAGGGGAAAGATGCTTTCTATGTAAGCATTGGTGGGGAGGGGAAGTACTTTATTTTGTGAAACAAACAATGATTACAGTTAAAATAGATACATTTTTGTGGAGGTGTAGATGAAGAGAAGAAAACAGGAAAGACATCACAAATGTACAGCTACTAAAATGTTATCTTTTGCCAGTGTTACAAATCAATTAGGTAGAGGTCATGCCATATATAAATCTTATAGCTCAAATAGGATTCATTATGGTTAATATTTCCTATTAACATCGTCAGTGAAAAACAAATTTTGGTTTGGAGTAGGCCATAGAAAGTGTCTTGGTAGGTGGTAGAAAAAGATAACAGCCCTTTGATTTAAACGCATCAGTGCCTGTCATTAACACCCTGTCACTCAAGCAAGAAATTATGCAGAGTGCCCCCGGCAGGATCGTTTCCAGTAATTTGAACAACAAATTAACTGTATCTTTTATTTATAGCACTATCACCAGCAGCATTTTAATTCAAACAAACAAAAAAGACTGAAAAGATTTTCTCTAGTTTATAAAGTGCTTACTTCCTCCTCAGACTGTAGACTCTGAAGCTAAAATTATTGTTGTTTTTTTCTACCAGTAAAAGGCAAATTGCTGATTCCAACTCCCACACAAAACACACACACACACACACACACACACACACACACACACACACACACACAAATAACTTTACCCTAGTAAAGTCTAAATTTGTGCTTAGCAGATCACAAATGCTTTAGAAAGATTACATTTGAAATTGTTCTTTCCTGATTCCAGTTTTTAATATGCAACATCAGATAGCAAAATATTCTAGACCTGAGCTATAGGATTGAGCAATATTCGGTAAAATTTGGATATGGGCTTATTCAGGCATAAAATTATCTGTATGCCTGAATAAGACCGAATACCATGTTCGGTATACCTGAATATATTCAGATATCCAATTTTTTTTGTATTTTTGATGTTTTTTTTCATGTTTTGACCTGAAGGTACGCATTTTAAAGCTAGCAGCACTGAAATTTCAGGATATCATCCAAAGACTCTCCTGAAGATACTACCCAAGCTTGGTAAAGTTTGGTTCAGAGGGTCCAAAGTTATGGACCCCCCAAAGGGGGTGCCCCCATACCCCATTGTTTCCAATGGGAGCTAACAGGAGATGGGACAACCCTTTGAGGGTCCATAACTTTGGATCCCCTGAACCAAACTTCACCAAACTCAAATGGGATCAACAGGAGAGTCTCTGGATGATACCCTGGAATTTTGGTGCTGCTAGCTTTAAAATGTACTGTGACAGGCACCCCAAGAACTCTGTGCTCTGAAGTGCCTTGGCTCCATTTCAGTCAATGGGGAATTTCTGAGTGTGTAAGCAGTCTGCACATTTTTCAAGGTAGAGGCACAAAACTTTCAGGGTATCTTTAGGAGACTTTCTTGATGACACCACCCAGGTTTGGTGACCTTTGCTTTTGGGGGTTCAATTTTATGGGTCCCCAAAATAGTAGGGCCCATCTCTTGCCATCCCCTGAAGCAAAGTTCACCAAACCTGGGTGGTATCATCAAGCGAGTCTCCTGAAGATAACCTGAAAGTTTGGTGCCTCTACCTTGAAAAATGTGCATCCTGCTTACACTCCCATAAATTTCCCATTGGGTACCATGAGCTACTTCAGAGCACAGAATCTGCCAGGTTCTTCAGCAAGTTCTATGGTGAGAAAAATTGTTTTTCCCCACCATGGATTTCAATGGGGCTTTGAGCTGAGGTCAACAAAGAAGGTCACAGTGGTACTTGGATTCACCAGTTTGACCCTGATGGCCTGGGCTCTTTGCAGATAGCAAGGAAGATTACAGTGGCCCCTTTTTCATCTCCAGCCAGCACTTCAACATTCCAACAGTAAGTGGGTATGGTGGTGGAAGGGAATGGGGACATTTTGGCCTCCACATCTCTCCCTGTAATTATATTTCTGTATATTTAAAGGACTTGCTGCAGACCTTTGGCATTATGTTATGATAGCCATGGCCAGGACCATCAGCCAAGGATCATTCCTTCTATTCTATGCGTATTCCTTCCACTCTATGCGTATAGAGTGTGTGCTTTGAAAACAAAAACAAGGCTAATTTTATAGTAAGATGCAACATTTCACAGACTATATTAGTCTGAAAGAGAATTATTTTTTTCAAAATCCTGGCCACTTCTATGACATTCAGATGATACTACTGCAACATGCAATATGAACCAAACTAAACATTACTTATGTCAAGACTTGGGTCAAGGTTCCTTGTAGCATGAGCAGTCAAATAGCATGTGAAAAGTCACTACTATAATGATTAAGAGTGGTGGACTTGGCTTTGATTCCCCATTCTTTCATATAACCAGTGGACTCTAATCTGGTGAACTGGGCTTGTTTCCCCACATGAAGCCAGCTGAGTGACCTTGGGCCAATCCCAGTTCTCTCAGAATTCTCTCAGTCCCACTTCCTCACAAGATGAGCATTGTGAGGGGGGATAGGAAGGGAAGGAGTTTGTAAGCCACTTTGAACTCCTTAAAGTTGAGAAAAACTGGATATAAATTCAAACCCTTCTTTTTAAATGGTCAGCAACTGATTAGTTGTGATTATGGCTGCCAAACTCCAAGTGGGTCAATAGATCTCCCAATATTACAACTGATCTCCAGACTACAGACATCAATTCCTGTGGAGAAAGTGGCTTTACCCTCTGAGTTCACTCCCTATACTCCATCTCTCAAGCTACCCCCATTTTCAATACTGTTAATAGTTTTATCAAATAAAATCTCAAGGGCCTCAACAAAGTTAAAAACCTTACTATAAAGGAACAATCATACCTTGGTCAATACAATTTTTCCTGGGACCATCAAGTTTCTGAAGCCAATTCTGTGTAATAACATAAGCCCAGTGGCCCCCACAAGAGCACTGCTTTCCTAAACCCAGGGAGAAAGAGCTAAGATGTTCAGACAAAATTGTTTGTAATTCTCTTGTTCCTCTTTTTCTTCCATCAGCTCATGGACCTAGCTGTAGATGCCAAAAGGCAAATGTAGCTTTTTGTGTATCTTGATTTCCTCTTGTATGGAAAGAACAGGAAGCCATTAAGAAGACAACGTGCTATTCATGGAATTAATGGCCACTCTTCCTGTTCAACCCTCCCTGACATCTTTTAAAAACCTTTTCTTCCTGCTTTTCTCTAGGTTTGACTGAAAAAAAATCTTCATTTGTTCCTTTGGTTATTCTCCTGGACTCTTCAGAATCATACAATGGGAATAATAATTTCACCAGACTAGAGAAGAATCATTAAGAGGGGTTTTTTTGGCAACTAAAGCTTTTGGACTGTTTCAAGTAATTATCAGGAAGCACCTAATGTTTTTTTTGTACTACACAAAAACCAATTTACTAGCAGTATTTCAAACTGAGCTCAGAAAAATAGAAAACTTCTGTCTAATATTCAGTTTTATGTACACCGAAGAGTGTTATCTCAACATGGCAATGAAGATCACTATTAAGGATCTGGATTTTTTAAAACTTCCTCAGTGTCTATAAACATGTTGAGATATTTGTGAAGATATGAAGTTATTTACCCAAGCCCCCAAAATACTATAAGAAAGCCATAGGGCAAAGTGTTCAGAGGATTAGATATCAGAAGGATAGCCTTTTGTTTTGCAACTAAAAGAACAAAATTGCAGAAGCTAAAAGGAGGAAATGAAAGATTAAAAATTGAGATTTGGGAAAGTGAGGCAGAGTTTTTAAATACCAGAAGTCATACAAAATAAACATTGTCAGATCTGAGGCTGGTCAACTATCAGAAGAAAGACTCTGAATGCTGGTTCCTTTTCACCTGTTATTACTCTGGGCAAATCCCCAGAGGAGTACTATGGGAGTTTATATCTTATTTGGTTTGACTGAGGAGAGTCTGTCACAGTATAACCTCTGTCTGTGTGAGTTCTATGGGATCAGGGCCATGAGTAGCATTTCGTGAGATGGGGCAGCTACTGGAGCCCAGGGATTCCAGTGGGGCCCAGTATTGATGACCTGTGCACCAGCTCCACCACCTGTCCATGTGTTCTTCTCTGCCCATTTGCTTTCTAACAACCTACCAGCATTGATGAGGAAGTATACATGGGTGATACACTGTGACGGCAGTCCTGATGTCCACAGAAGGAGCACTACAAGTTGCATGCATCAGCCAGTTCTGATGGGGAAAGGACATGAATGTGGTGCAGGTGACTGTGTGTAGGCAAAAGAAGGGCTTTGGAGAGAGAGAAGAATGTACAGGAAGGTGTGGGGGAAGAAAGGTGAAAGAGAGGAATTGGGGTGGGGGGGGAGTTTGCAAAAAGAAGCCCTTCAGATACAAAACCTGGAACCAGCACTCTGTGGACTAAATCAGGAGCAGAACTTGCAAGCCAATGTACATCAAACATATTTACAATTATTAAAATTCTCCCACACACAGAACAAAACAACAGATTTATACAACTAAACACATAGGTTTTACAGTGAAGGGAAAACTGAAACAGATCCCATCTGCGTTTGGTGGGCATGTTGCAGAGCACAAACCTACTAGTCTTCTATTATAGCTTATCTTTAAAAAGTATTTCATATCAATTTCCCTTTTTTCTGTCAAGGTTGTGATGCTAAGCTACACAGCCGTTTTCCCAAAAGACAAATGGAATTTAAATGCACGTCTGTTGACACCTGCTAGACTAGTATTGACAAGATACTGGTAAACAGCCCTAAGTCCTACAGTTGACAAGTGGATTCTGAAATGTAAGGAAATCGTTCTCCTTGTCAAACTGACAAATGTAAAGAAAGAATATGATGTGTCACAATTGCAAACAATTTGGGAATTTTTTTGTAAACATATAAAATCTATGGCTAAGTATATATTATGGTGCATTAGTGATCTTTTTTTCTGTGAAAGAAACAGACAATGTCTATGAATTTAGTTTTGTCTCGCTTACATCAACTTGGTGGTAAGTCAAGTACAATTTTTTTGGTACATCAGAGTGATGGATTCTCACACTACATTCCTCTTGCAAAAGGGTACAATTTGGAAATCACAAAAATCAAACTGCAGTCTTCAATTTGAAAAATATGACAATGTGATTTCAATAATAATACTAGTAGGGATGCCAACCTTCAGGTAGGACCTGGGGATTCCCTAGAACTACAGTTCATCTCAACACTATATTGATCAGTTTCCCTTGATAAAATGGATCTGTGGAAAGTGGCATTGTACCCCACAGGGATCCCTATTCTCCCCAGGCTTCATCCCCAAATCTCCAAGAGTTTCCAATTCAAATATGGAAACTCAACCCCACTGGTGGCCAAGATAAACCTGGCAACTCTAAATTTTAGTCATACCAAAACTTCCCACATCTTATACAAAGTTATAGGAGCTCAGGAATTTGTATCCAGTGACCTAGCAAGCTGACTTTTTCTGCTGGTAACCACCATTCTCTGACTGTTCCTACTGGGCTAAATCAACTACTTTATGGCTGATTCTGCATGGGCCAAAAACAGCAGTGTGAAAATAGTGTGAAAACTGTATAAACTCTTTTACACCATTTTCACACCGTTTTCACACTGCTGTTTTTGGCCCATGCGGAATCAGCCCTTGAGAGTTAAAATAACTCTGAAT
Organism: Sphaerodactylus townsendi; assembly: GCF_021028975.2. NCBI lineage: Eukaryota > Metazoa > Chordata > Lepidosauria > Squamata > Sphaerodactylidae > Sphaerodactylus > Sphaerodactylus townsendi. Next base: position 34,838,718 of record NC_059434.1, read on the forward strand.
ATCTTAGTTCTAGAAAAGCACATAATGCAACAACATTGTAATCAGGGCCTAGATGCAGGGTCATAGATACCATGGGGACATGTGGGAACAAACTTCTTGGACGCCCACCATTTAATCACGTTGGGGGGAACAGAAAATTTTTGGTTCGTTTGTGTTTTTAAAATATTTTTAGTGTTTTTACTTTGTTGGCCAGCAGGGGACGCAATTTTTAGGGTAGAGGCCCCAAAATTTGAGGCTTCCTTCAGGTGACATTCCTAATGATACAATCCAGGTTTGGTGAAGTTTGGTTTGGGGGATCCAAAGCTATGGGCCCCCAAAAGGGGTGTCCTCATCCCCATTGTTTCCAATGGGAGCTAATAGTAGATGAGGCTACTTCTTTGAGTGTCCATAAGTTTGGACCCCTGAACCAAACTTCACCAAACCTGGGTGGTATCAGAAGGAGAGTCTCTTGAAGATAGCTTAAAATTTTGGTACTGCTAATTTAAACATTGCTCCCCTTCGGAGTGGATTTAAAGGTAGAATCTGGGTTCTCTAGATTAAAAAACATTGAAAGTATTGTTGAAGACTTTCACAGCCGGATCCAACTGGTTATTGTGGGTTTTCCAGGCTGTGAGGCCGTGGTCTGGTAGATCTTGTTCCTAATCTTTCACCTGCATCTGCGGCTGGCATCTTCAGAGGTTTATCACAGAAAGAAGTCTGCTATAAGAGAAGTCAGGACACAGTGTATAACAGTCTTCTCTCTGTGATACACTTCTGAAGATGCCAGCCACAGATGCAGGCGAAACATTAGGAACAAGATCTACCAGACCACGGTCAGGCAGCCCGGAAAACCCACAACAACCAACATTGAAAGTGATTCTGTTTGGGGGTAGGTGGGGAATCTACCCTAAAACGGCATCACTTTCAATGTTGTTTCAACTAGAGAGCCCAGATTCTCCCTTTAAGGTAGATTTAAAAGGATAATCTGGGTTCTCTAGGAAAATCTGGGCACTCTAGTCTAAACAACATTGAAAGTGATGCTGTTTCAGGGTGGATTTCCCCTCACCCCCCAAACAGCATCACTTACAATATTGTTTAGACAAGGGAGCCCAAATTCTCCTTTTAAATCCACCTTAAAGGAAGAATCTGGGCTACCTAGTTTAAACAACATTGAAAATGATGCTGCTTTGGGGTGGTCCCCCCCCCCCAACAACATCACTTTCAATGTTGTTTAAACTAGGGAGCCCAGAGTCTCCCTTTAAGGTGGATTTAAAAGGAGAATCTGGGCTTTCTAGTCTAAATAACATGAAAAGTGATGCTGTTTCAGGGTGGATTCCTCCCCCCAAAAAAGCATCACATGGAACTAGAGAGCCCTGGGTGTGTTCAGATTTGTGAGTTGGGGAATGTTCTATAATGTGATGGTGACTTTGAAATGAACTGGTGCAAAAATTATTCTTTTGTTGTGAGGGGGCGGTGGCTGTCCATAATGGGTGTGTGTGTGTGGAAAACTTTGATTTTGCCCTGGGCTCCATTTTCCCTAGCTACGTCTCTGCAAAAATGAGAATTTTCTTAGAAATTCTGTGTATGCTTCCTTGCATTAGATGAAAGACAGTCAGGATATAATGAAGAAATAAATAAAATAATCACTACATATACAGTAAACTTTATCTTGTAATGATCTTGTTAGAGCAAGAAGGAACCAAAGGATCAGGGCACAGAAACTACTTTACCACCATCAACATATACAATCATCCTGAAATCTAATCTATCAAAAGTCCAAAGATCTTCAAAGGCACTCCTACCTATGGAAAGATGAACATAAAATAGGGAAAGGTAATAATTTATAATACAGGTTTCCTCTAACTTCATGGATCATTGAAATCTGATTTATCACAGTGAACTCTACTCTACATGACTACCAAAAATAGTTTGTTAAAATTAACCCCACTTTCATGTAGAAGAGCAATCATTTCTCCATAACCTTTTACAGTCACACTATATGTAATATCACAGTTTCAATTTCTTGAAAGGAAATTTAATAGATTCAGAAGTATTTGGGGGAATTCTGGCAGTTCTGTACAAGTATAAGGAACACTAGTTGCTTATTTGCTCTCTCCATTCTGATAAAACTAGTGTGCTGTAGTGATTAGAGTATCAGATTGAGACTGATGAAGCCTGGGTTTTAAAGCCCACTTAGCCACACAATTCAGAAAGTAAATGTAGGGCCGTTTCCGCACTGCCCAAAAACGACGGCCTGGGGGCGGTAAAAACGCCGCCCCCAGGCCGCCGTTCGCACAGGCGTCAGGCCGCCCTAAACAACAACCCCTTAAAGGGTTGTTGTTGGGGAAGCATCTTCCCGGCGGCACGGTGCGAACCGCGCCGCCGGGAAGACGCTGTCTCCCTTCTCCGCCCCACTCACGATGTCTCCGTCGTCGCCTGCTGGCCGTGGAAGCCCCGCCCACACTGTCCTCTGACCTCCAGGGGTCGGAGGGCAGCGTGGGCGGGGCTTCCACAGCCAGCAGGCGACGACGGAGACATCGTGAGTGGGGTTGAGAAGGGGGACGAGGCGGCTCCATGTGGAGCCGCCTCTCCTGCGGGGGCCTCTGCTTGGCCTGCTCGCACGCTTGCATGCAAACAGGCTTGCGCCCCCACGCCGGCAGAACTCTTGGCGGCGTGGGGGCGCATGGCGGCCATGCGGAAACAGCCTAGGCTAGTCATTCTGCTTCACTCTGGCCTTTCTCACAATGTTGCTGTGAAGATAACATGAAGAAAAGTTATATAGACTGTCATTCCTTGGAAGAAGGTTGGGATAAAATGTAATATCTAGACTAGGATTACCAATTGCCCTCTTAAAGTGGGAAGGATCCTCCTTCCCATGGTGGAAATATTCACTTGGATCCCACCTTGGCTTGGCGAAATGGTTTTCACTGATTCTTTCTTGTGTACAATACATCTAATTTTCTTCAAGCTATTCCTGGCCCTGCATTATCCAGGGACAGCATATATTGGATGGGTTTCTGGGCTGCCATGGAAGGCAGAAACAGTAAGATCACCTTGCCTCTTGATGCCCATAAAAGTTCCAGGTTGGATTTAAGTCATTGTGACAGGAATTGAATTATATTGAGAACCATGGTGCAGGGATAAAAAAAACTGACTCTCCCTGCTAGGTAGTACTTCTTTAAGTGAATTACACATTGTAACAGCACCCACTCCCTGAGGGGTGCCACTAGACACGATCTCTAGACTGAAGGATCTCTTTCTCTGATAGAGTTGACTGACCACCTGCCCAGAACTGCGACCCTCTGTCTGCCAGTTCAAGATCTCAGTTCCCAAAAATCAAACAGCTCCTTCTCTCACAAAACCTTTTTTTCTCCCCTTTTGACAGGCTGTTCCCTGTTTTTATAGTTCCTAGCTTCCCCTATCTGTAGCTCTAGGATAACTGTGTCTCCGCCAGCCAATCAGGATCTGTCTCCATTTACATTAAGTGTTGCTAAGGCCAGCTTTTCTGCACCTTCTAAAAATTAACCCTTTTACCTGGGCCTAATCCATCACACACATTCTTCCCTACAGGCTAATTTTGAAAGATTCAGAAAGACTGAGTCATGGATCATTTGGTTTGGCCATTTGAAGATTTAAAATGAAAGCTGAATGCATCTTTCAGGGAAGTCTCAAACAGAGCCATTTCAAGTGACAAATCTTGCTCCTTAAAACTTTTCCTAAAATGTGAACAGGAAATGTAGGTACATCACTTCTCTGCAGACCATTTTTATTTCTGTTTGGATGAGGTTTTAAAACTATATTTACCATTGGTCAACTCCAGTTAATTTCAGTACTTTGGAGTCTCGTTGATTTAAAAGGGGGATTTAAGGACATGTTTTAAGTACATGTCTCACTTATAATCATTTGGATTTTAATTGTTTAACTTCTATTATGTTTTGCTCCATGCCTTTCTATTAAATTAAATTATTCATTAAAGTCATTTTTGAAAAATTAATGAAAGGAAAAAGGGTTTTGAATGTTAATATGCAGAACAAAAACTTTACTGACATGTTCATTTCAATGTATTTGAATCAAAACTCTTTGGTGGGATTTCATATATTTCCATGCATGAAAACATTTCAAAGTCTGACAGCAGACTGTGCTTTACTTGTTATAATCCTGTTACTATCATCAGAAACTTGAGCAAATGAGAATCCCTGAGATAGTCTAATTCTAAAGATAATCAACAAAGCCATAATAGATAGCTTAAAAGCTATGCAGAGCAGATTTCTCAAAGTGAGCCATTTTGCAGCACAATCATTTTGTCCTTGGAAGAGTATTCAAGGCCCCTGTGAAGCTCCTCCCTCCAACAGCTGTGTTGACGCTTGAAAAAGTGTGTGGGGGAACAACATTGCCTGGTGCCTCCACGGGTCTCCCACCACTTTTTAAATGGCTAAATTTCCCTCAAAAATGCCTTCACTGGTCATGGGTTGGATCTATGTCCACCATGACATTCAGTTGGGCCCTGAGCAAACAAAGGAACAATTAACCCATTGCACAAAGAATTCCAAACCCGTGCAGACATCCATGCCCACACATAAAAAGAGTCTTCCTCCCTCTCTTCTCTTGATTTTCTTTCTGGCTTTTTCTGCACAGCAAAAAATAAAATGTCTTGCAGACATTATAAAAAGAACCATTTTTGCTTTTTTTGTCCACATAGCTCAGAGAAATAAAGCAAAAACAGTTCTTTTTACCACCATTTTCTGTTGCTGGAGAGATCTTCTGTGCCACACACCATTTGCTGAAGGTTTTCCGCAGACATTTCCTCTGCTTGCATCACAGCAGCCTTCCATTTCAATGTTTGAAGTGCATGAATAAACTTAGTTTTGCCTACCGATTTTGCAAATGTATCGGTTTTTCAATAAAAAATGTTTTTAATGAGGTGTCATCGAAATTATGAAGACATCCCATTGAAACTAAAAAAATGGAATGCAATTCTCATATTGAGTTTTTGTAGCTTTGAAGACATCTCACTGAAAGCAAAAACACCCGGAAAAAAATGACAGAACTGCCCGGCGAAACTAAGTTTACTCATGCCAGGCACTGTGATGCAAGCAAACGTCCATGGGAAACCTTCAGCAGATGGTGGGTGGCATGGAGGATCTCTGCAGCAGCAGAAAATGGCAGGCGTGAGTGGTTGAGAAAACAAAAATGAAAGCTTTGAAACTGGGTGGGATAAACAAGGCTTTTCCTGAGCTCTGCACAGCAAGCAAAAAATGTCTTGAAGCCATCTTTGGGGAAAAGATTGCTGGTGTAGCATTTTCAGAATACAATGGGTTGAACTTAAATAAAACATCCTGAAGAGGTCTTGGAGGAAAACTGTGTGGAGTTCTTTCCCGAAATGCTTCTTTTTACCACCTCAAGACATTTTATTTGTGCTGTGCAGAAAAAGCCCTTGACTTGCTTTTCTGGCTGCTTTCAGGTTGCTGGATTTTCCAGTGGCTAATCTTTTTGGCTTTCAGTATTTGTAGACAGCAGCCTTGGTAGCAAGGTTGCCTATACTTCGTACATATTTAAGCAGAAGCAAACTTATGTCCTCCCATGTGCAAATTACATATACAGTAGTGCCATATGCCTACATGCATAGAAGATGCTGTCAGGAATCCATGAGATTTCAATTCGAAGCCCTGAGAATGAGCATGAAAAGTCTAAGATTATGACCTGGCAGGGGGGAAAGGGAGAGAGGGGAAGAGGGGGAAGGTGACCCATCATCTAGTCAAGGCCAAACCACCTACCCTGGGGAGAGGGAGAGTGGAAGAAGCCCATCATCTGGTCAAGGCCCACCCACCCTGAGGTGGAAAAGGGGGACAGTGTCCAGCATCTGGTCGAGGCCCACCTACCCTGGGAGGAGGGGGGACATTTCCGCCCTGGGATCCTGAAAAAACGTGGAATAAAAATGTAGTCGATGGTAGGTGACCTGGTGCTTGACTGCTCCTATTTTGGCAGCCCCAAATGGATAGTAAAAATTGGAAACTAATTAGTGAAAACTGGTGGATCATGTTCAGTCACAAATGATACATGTCCAGTATATCACAAATAAGGGAAAATTATCTGGGCAATTACTTCCAAGAAGGATTGACAAAAATATCCTTAGAATGAGCAAATTCAAATATAATGTATATAATGCTATTTATCATATTCTTGTGCAGTCTATCCCAAAAAGAAGCCCGGTGGACATAAAACATACCCCAAAATGGGGTAATCATTTTTTAAGTGGAAAGAAAAGGGGGGGAAACACAAGCTTCCACAACTACAAGATTTTGTGTATTCTAAGAAGCCTTTTTACTAGGGAATAAAATAGATTTATAAGTAAGGGCTAAAATGTACCTATTTGGAGTTTAGAAAACAAAAACAAGGTATTCTGGCCCTACAGGGCTTAAAGAATGATAAATCTTTGGCACAAGGAAGGCCTTTTTAATTTAAATTTTCTTTGCAACCTTGGGCTCTATTTGATTTATATTATCTTGCCCTAAGGAAAGGTCTTAATTATTTCTGATTTATTCTCTTCATTCCTTGAAAAAGGTTTTTCTTTATTGTTATTTCCCTTTCTTTCCTTTTTTCTCTAGGCGTACCTATATTTTTTACCTTGTATTTTTGCTATTAACTTTTTATCAGGGCTTTAAAATAAAATATTAGGCTTACCAACTTAAGTGTTGCTCAGAGAAATATCCCATGGATTTCAAATGAGTAGTTCACACCAAAATGCCAGATTTGGCTCATTAGTTTTTCTCCCTAATATCAATTAATTTCTTTTCCTTTCCATTAAGAATTTTATGTATTTTACTGTAATTGATGTGCATGGCTCCAACACTTGAAGTAAAATGTTCTTCATGATTAATACAGTCTCTCTTATCCTCTGAGTTATTTTATGTAATATATATTTTATGTGTGTGCTATATTTTCTTAGCAATAAAAAAGTTTTTTATCTTCAGTTTCCAGTTTCCAGCTATGAATAATACTATTTTCAATTATGCGAGCGGCTAAGGAAGACTCTAAAAAGATGGATTCTTCATTTTGGTGGTTCAGAATGCTGTTGTAATTATTTTTGGCATAAATTGCTTTCAATGTGTTACTAGGTTTGACTTCAAGATGAACTTAGAGAACTTAACACTTCTGAAGCCAAAAGCTGATTCACCCATGAAGAAAAAAATTGAATGATCCAGCACTTTTTTTTACTATACCACTAGAGGTAGGAGAATCATCCATTATATTCCATGCACAAGGGAAAAAAACTATCATGCCAAGGAGAAAGTATTCAGCCTAATTTTTGACCTTTACACAGGGACTCTTTTTCCACTTTACATGAGAGTGTTTATATACGCTTTTCCATGTCTACAACAGCAGGTGATATAATCTGAGAACTATATCTAATGCTATCTTTGCATAATCAGGCACAAATGGGCGGTTTCTTGTGTAACACTATTTACTATTTATATCATCTAATACTGAGTTAACCCTCTATGGGCCTGCAAGGCTGATCTACATTTTTTGAAGGGGGGAAAAGAACAAAATGATGCTCACATATATAATATACTTTCCCCCCCTTTATATATACATACATAATCAATGTATATAATCTTTTAAAAGATAGAATAAATTATGTTCACCTCTATGAATTGTTAATTAACAATTACACAGTAACATTATTTTATCTACCCAAAATGTATGAATATTCCCTCAACCTCTCTGCACACATAAAAACCGAACCAAACAATATAGTTTTTAAGCCTAGCCTTTTCCTGGACATTTTAAAAAATACAGCACACATAATGTTGACATGGGAAACACCAAACATACCTCATGCAAATTAAGTTACCCCTCCAAGCAATTTCCAAAGTTAATTTGCATATTTCGCAAAGGCTCATAGGTATGTTTTTAAAATGATCACTATAACTTGAAAACAAATGTTTTTCAGTGTTGTTTAAAGGGAGCCCATGAGGCTTCCAACCCCCCCCTTCAAAATCCATTTGATTCCAGTGGGGGGGCAGTAGCATTGTCATGGTACCCCTGGGACGTGCTCATGGCACTCCAGGGTACCAAGGAATCACTGCTGTAGACTGTGTCTTCTCTTGGCTGCTTTCAAGGAAGTCCACTGTGTCTTGCTTCCTTTTAGTTCTTTCAATCTTTGTCTGGTTCTAATTGCTGTTAAACTTAACTTGTGCTCTATATGTCACCATATATGTCATGAATATTCCAGTCTCCAGCTACCCTTGGCACCTCACTCTGACTGACTGGCAAGAGCTAAAACAGGGGATTGCTGGGTAAAGAGGGAAGACTGACTATTGGGAAATGTCTTAAAGGGACAGGGGCTAACTGAAATTCCCTCCCTTAGAACACTTTACAATGCACTAAACCCATGCTAACTATGGGGAAACTGAAGCTTAATGGAGAAATAACAAAAGCCTCTATAGGTGCATGACACTAAGTGCAGGGATGCCACCTCAATCAGTGTAGCTTGAGGCATGATGGATGCCCCCCTAAAGGGGAGAAAGGCACCTTCAACACCACTCCTCAAGAGATTAGGGAAGTTCTTGCTAGGGGCTCCCCTAGGTATTAATTTTGTAGCAATTGCTTTTTAATGATGTCATCCTGAATGTCATGCTTTGCTAAAAAGGGGGCATAGCATTTTTGTAGATGCAATAAAATAATGGTGCAATTGATTTTATTCCATGATTTTATTCCATGGGTGACAATGGGATGGAACAAGCTTAAACCCAAACATTTTAGTTTTCCCTGTTTACTGCTGAATGGACTATGAATTTAACAAACAAGCAAAACTTAACTGATATGCAAAAAAAATTAATGGTATATATGATTCATTTAAGGAATATATCTAAAGTTTGGTATGTAGTGTGAGGCAGCTTAGATTGCTAGACTTCTGTGGCCATTTCAAAAAAGATGTGTTCTTCATTAGTGGTGAACAGTGTCCTGGAGAGTGGTTTAATCTTTTAATTTGCTCTGAGCTGTATGGCTAATCAAATTAGCATGCAATATGTCCTTTGTATTGAGAGGATACTGTATCTGGTTTCTTCCCTGCCAGTTCCTGCAGCCCTGCAGCAAACTGGATTCTTGTACTTTCTTTTTCTGTGGTCTATATATTCTTGATCAATAATTTCATCCTATGTTTCTCTGTTTTAGCTCTTTTCATTAAAAAAAAATAAAAGTAGCCACTTTATCAATGCCTACAGGACAACAAATTTATCTCCACAGATTGGCAGCAGCCTATTTGATGGAGGGGGGCATCTTTACTCCCACAACCCCTTCCTCCAGGGGATGCCTTTAGACCAGCACATCTCTTTCAACCCAAAATGCAGCTGCTATTCCCTGGAATTATCATGGAAATGAGAACAGGAATCCAGATCTTTCTGCTTGGTTAAGAAAAGTTCTAAAGGAATGACAAGACTGAGAAGAAGGGTAAAATAAATTCCACAAATCTATCATTTAATAAGCTATTGTTCCTCCTCCTCTCCTTCCCGCTATTTCTCTCAGGAACAAAGTAGGAAGAGTAGGAAATGTTTGACTCATTCCAAAAGATGCTAGGATCGATGTTCTAGGATTCTGATTGGTACCCTGGACAACTGACAAGCCACCACTAGCAGACACTTCTCTTCCATGTGAGCCCTATTTTTGAAGTCAAACAAGCTAAGTCTTAATTTCATTGAAGAGAGGATGGGCTATGGCTCAGTTGTAGAACATCTGCTTGGCATGAAGAAAATTCTAGGTTTAATTGCCACCATATCCAGTTAAAGGTTGTAGCAGCACGGGATATGAAACACCTCTGTCTGATACCATGGACAGCCACTGTCTCTCTGAGTTGACTTCAATGGACCAAACATCTGATTCAATGTAATGAAACTTCATGTGTTCATGGGTGCAAAAGTCCTTAGATTTAACATAGGTCATTTCCGCATGGCACAATTATACCAGGTTTGAACTGGTGTCTTACATACTATGTCTAATTTATCCCTGTTTCTTCTTCCGCATGGTTCCCCAATTCTTCCCAGCAGCACAGTTAGGACCAGGAGGAAATGCTCCAGTTTGCTCCACACGAGCCAGGACTTCTGTATTTACTTCAGAAGCAGATCTGAATATTCCCAGTGTCCCACATTCTGATTGGCTGTTGCTTTTGAGAGGCAGGTGCAAGCACCTATGAATGTGCCCAGTGTCCCGCATTCTGATTGGCTGTTGTTTTTGAATGGCAGCTTGAATGAACGTCAGGCAGGGAGATCAGGTGGCTGGGTGGAAAAAATAAAATGGTCCTGCTCCTGTGGCTGGAAGATGTTCTGGCTCACTCCTGATTGGTTTTTGCATGGTAGCAGGCACAAGCAGGGTCACACAGGGATTTTTAAAAAAAACCTCCAAACTGGTGATTTTAAAAAATCATTAGCTAAGGTAAATATCGTGGGGCAACACTGGGGCAAGCCCGCGTTAGCACCAGGAACCGTGCAGAATGCTTGGCTGCACAGGGATATTTTTCTTGCTCAACCCAGGATATTTTGGCCATGTGGAAACGGTCACATGCTCCTATTGTTGTGAGTGTGCAGGCCACTCAGGTGATGATATGGAGACAAGAGATTACTTTGGAGTGAAAGAGAGCATAATTTGAATATTAACCCTTTTCTTTAACCCAATCTTCCCCTGTTGTGTGGGAAAGATTTCCTAATTAAAACTTTGTCAGCATTGCAGTTACTTAAGAAACTGCACTCTAAGTCTGAACAAGCTCCAAGCAAATATAAAAGATTAGCTCAAGTATTTTTTTTACAACTAAAGTTCTTTTAAAACTCCTTCAATTTCCAGAATTTGTGGAAGAATCAGCTGGGACTGAAAAGGCATTCTTGGGTGCTGGCAAAGACTTAACAATCACTGCCAAATAGTTTTAGTTGTTGATCGATATGGCCAGAGATGGGATAAAAAATCCTTTGGTCAATAATTCTGTAGCTGCTAGTTTAGCTACTCTAAAGATCAGTACAATACCTTATTTTATATAGGACTGCATTTGATTAAACCAATCCTAGAAGGTGATTTGGAATTTTGGTTTTGTAGACTTTTGTGTATTCTTTTTTAATGCATTTTATTTATGCTGTACACTGCCTTGCACTCCATAAGAAAGGCAACTAATAAAAATTTCAAATAGAAATAACCCAATAACTAAAATGAATGAGTGTGTGTCTTCTTGACATTGAGAAGTTTCACCTCATGCTTGTAAAAAAAATCCCAAAGCTTTTGCCATTGTACCATTCTAACATGGAAGTCATGCTTATTCCTACTAGAGCTGTTGCCTCTGGCATCGTAATTTGCCTTATTCTTTCCTTTCTTCATTTAAAATGTTTATTAGCCTCTTTTCTCCCTTGTAGAACTCAAGGTGACCTACGGTCTAAATAAAACATGATAAAAATACAATAAAAATAACAGATATAAAAGTTATAGAAGTCACAGTTTAAAAACCCCAAATAGGACTGTCAATAACAAAAGAGCAATCAAAATGTAGTCTTGAATAACACTGTTTTCAACTACCTTCTGAAGACTTACAGTGGGAGGCCCCTGGGTAGGTTGTTCCATATTTGTGGGTCTGCCATGGAAAAGGGCCTCTCTCATGTACCCACCAAACAAGCATCTGTAATTGGCAGAAGAGTCAGCAGCAGTTTATCTTCCCATAATTTTAAATCCTGTGCAGGGACATATGAGAATAGATGGTCATAGTTTATTATTTTAGCCCTAGAATGGAAGTAACATCCTCAAATCTAGTTTGTGAGCTGTCTCTTCTGGGGTATCAAACTGTATGGGGACTCTGCCTACAAGAAGTTCTGGTGAAGAAGATTCATGATAAAACAAAGAAGAATTGGTTTTTATACCTTGTTTTTCTTTACCATAAAGATTCTCAAAAGATCACAATTCCTTCTTCTCACAACAGTTCTGAGAGAACTGTGACTGGCCCCAGGTCACCCTGCAGGCCTCATGTGGAGGAGTGGGGAATCAAACCCAGTTTTCCAGGTTAGAGTACACTGCTCTTAACCACTGCATCACACCAGTGGCGTAATGTCCATTGGACAATGTGGGCAGCTGCCCAGGGCTCAGGAATTTTGCAGGGCATGCTCCTGCGTTTTTATTTTTTGGTGTTTTTTCACATTGTGGCCTGCAGGGGGCACATTTTAGAGATATTGGCACAAAAATTTCAGGGTACCATAAGGAGACTGTCCTGATTATGCCTCCTAAGTTCGGTGCTGTTTGGTTCAGGGGGTCCAAAGTTATGGACCTCCAAACGGGTTGCCCCTATCCCTTATTGTTTCCAATGGGAGCTAAAGAGATGGGGGCTGCACCTTTGGGATGGGGTGGCAGGACTAGCAGTCAGGGGTGCATGTGCACCTAGCCAACCCGCTGACCATGCTGCTTTCCCCTGGATGCTGCCGCTGCCTGCCACCGCCCACCCGCCCCCTGCATCTCATGCCCTTTTGCCGGTAAGGGGGGCACTAAGTTCAGCCGGCAGGGAGGGGGGAAGCCACAAGCCATCAGGGGAGGAGGATGGGGGAGCTCTGCCTCCTTCCGCCACCCATGGGGGGCATCAAACTCAGATTTTGCCCAGGGCTCCAGTTTTCCTTGTTACGTCCCTGCATCACACTGGCTCTCTATGCCTTCAGCTCAGGAAGGACGTCCATGAAGGTGCTAGGTCACACTTCTACTTTATGTATTCACATCTTCAGTTGGTGCCCACAATGCAAAACAATTTCAAGTATTCAAGAGCCTAACCTGGGCAAGACCAGGATCTGCCACTCAGACCAAATATGCTTCAGTCATTATTGTACCTGGACATCCTCTAAAATGTCATTTCGCCTGACTTTCTGACCCTGCCTGTGGCTTCAGATTTTCATTTACCCTGACAGGGCCCTGAAAGTAGTCCAAAAACAGTGCTCTATAAAACATACATAAATCACACAAGACATGTTATTTTCATTTCTGTTGGTAAAGATCCAGAGATGCACACCAGGATCCTTCAGTCATTCACTGTTTCAAATTCAAGCATTTCAGTAGATGCCTCAGAATATTTCTCATGCAGCTACATTTTTAACTGCACTTTAATGTAATGGGGACTGGCATGCTAATCTGATCTAAAACATCTCAGCAAGCTCGTGAAGAGGCAGAATTTCCATTTGGAGAACTTGAATTAATCCTGAAAACATTGCAGCACAGAGGCTTCTTCTTCTGAACAGTTTATTTTATATTTCCATCCATCCCTTTCCATATTTCTATACAGAGTGCTATTTTCAGTACAGGATGTTTTGATTTGGTCTGTCCTCTGCCCTTGGGATGTTCAATGAAGGTCATGGTTGCCTTGGTAGCATATCTGCAATTCCAGAGCACCTTACAATTCATACTCCATCTTTGAAGCAAGAAGTCATTGACATTCATTACATTATTGAGTGCCTCTCAAACTATGCGTTCTTAGTGAACTTGTAAAAAGTTCCCTGAACTCTACATCATGTAAGAATCCTGATCAATGTATCCTCATGTCAGAGGTTTCATTCCTTCAATTAGGAGGGAAAAAAGTTTTAAAAGTTTGATATTAAAACCCTTCTAGTCTTACGTTATTAGCAAAAAACTTACGAAGTCATTATAGTGACTATGGGTGCAATCTTGGGCCTCCACTCCTGCAGACAGCCATGGTTTGTTTTACCATTAACAGGATGAGATCACAAGAGGGAGATACAGGTTATAATCACCATTGAAAAAAGAGACAGGCACAAATGGCTACTTGGTCAAAATTTAAATGTAGATGTGCCATTACAGATCCCACAGTGAATTACTGTACCAACCTTTCAGACTATGGGCACATTGCCTGCCAAGCTGTTCAGAGCAAGTGGAAGTCCAGTCATCTCTTAACACAGACGGAAGCGTCTAACCTCTCAATTTTTATTTAGTGGCTTTGAGGCTAGTTCAATATTTGGCCTTCCTGACCACCATGATCAGGCCAGAATCTTAACTTGTAATTTTCACTGTTCAGAACAAACTCAATGTGTTTTATGACAGGGCAACAGGGTTGTCATAAGATGTGACTTTTTATTTTCTCTTTGTAACAGTTGACCAGGTCCTTCCTTCTATTCAAAGAAAAGGAAATGGCACAAAATAGATTTGTTGGGATATAAGTCGGTATAAAATAAACTGCTGCTGAGTTTACAACTTCAAATTCCTTATTTGTCTCATTCCAATCCTGTGCTGTTAAAAAACAATGTGGTATGGCTTTAAGAAGACTTCTTCTGGGTTGATTGCTCAACCCAGCCCTACACGTACTCTATTGTGAGATATTATAAAACTGACTGGAAGAACTTTTTGATGAATGAACTTTTAAACTTTCTTGACAAAACAAGATACCACCTAAAATGAATATCAGTTTTTTGAACATCCTACTAATGGAAGAAAGAACTTTAGACCTACTGTGAATGGTTTTACTGTCAGTGGCTGGAAGATGTTCTGACTCACCCAGGTTGTTCCACATAGGCCATGGAAATCTGGAATGCACTAGAGTAGCTGTTCTTTTTTTTCTCAATGTGACATTTGTTGATTCTCTTTTCCTGATTTTTTTAAACTTGTGCTCTATTTTAACTTGTTTACTGAACTACATCCAGAATAGTGTGGGCTTCCTGCCATTGCATGGGATATACTACCAGCTAATTTGATTAGCTGTGCCTGCTTGAAGTAAATGGGAGGATTAACCATTGTGCAAAATACCTCCCAGCCACTGCAGAGGAGACTCATTCACAGTAGGTCTAACAGATCTATGAGGTCATGGTTATCCATGCTTTGAACATATTTGAGTTGTACTACCACAGTGTGCTACAATTAGGGCTGCCATTGAAGAATGGAATGGTAATACTTTAGTTTTATGTGATATTGTCCTTATGTATCTTTCTATGTTCACCTAATTTCTACTCATACTCCATGTGAGTACAACCATCATGCTCCACTTTCTGTATACTAAATCTCTAGCATGCAATTTTGTGGGGCCAATGGATACTATTGTGATACATCTAGGACTATCATAACCACCATCCCTTTCATGCATTCATTCTCCCTGACACATCTTCCTTTACATACTTCCTAAATGGGGCTTTAGACAGTCATTTTTATCAGTAAAACCATTTATAATGATGCTTTTCCCCCACAATGGTTATGTGAATAAGCAGTCCAAGCCGTGATAAACTGTAGGCTGGCAAACAGAAAAGGTAGAAGAAAGGGAAATAACTATCAGAAATATCCTGGCACTAAAAAGCCATCTAACTAAAAAGGAGGAGCAGAAATTGCAAGACTTAATAGCTCAAATACAATCAAGCAGCTGAGACTCAAGCCAGCTGAAAGCCGAGAATGAGAAGAACTTGATTATTCTCTATGATGAAGCATTTGAATTATTAGAACTGTTAGCTGGAGAAAACAATGAGGAACAGCTCAATATGTTTGGTTTCAGAATAGTTCCCCAAAGTCCCTTGGCATATATACACATCACCCCAATTGCCAGACAACTCCTCTGGCTCCTCATTAATTTCAGAACCCTGTTTGAAAATGAACCTCAATTTATAAATGCCTCTGTGGACTTGCTCCAGCCCTTCTTTTATTCCTCTGCACATCCGACATGGCCCTTTTCTCTTTCCCTCCAGATAAGAATGCTAGTGTGATTAAAAGCTCTTGTTTCCACTGTGCCACCATATCACTTCGTTTCTTGGTTTGCCAGTGGCAGTGCAAGCACAAATTATTAATACAATGACTTTGGCTGTCAGTGTGGGAAAGCAATCCTTGTACTAAGACCAAGGCTGGATCTACATTTGTTTGAAGACAGGCAAAAGTACAAAATGATGCTCCCAATGCATTCATTTTTAATATAAAATCCACATATATAATCTTTTAAATTATGTTGACCTTTATGAACTGTTAATGAATAATTACACTTTTTTCAGCCCCATCCAAAGGAAGGGAGCAAATCCATTGGATGGAGAGGAATTTGCCTTCCTCTGGTCACATGCCCCGGGAGAGGAGCAAATCTGCTGGCATGAAGCAGACGCAGCCCTCCCCAGTGATAGGACACTGCTCTGGACATGGCACCAGCATTCCTGTGCTCCTGTGATCACCACCAACATAGTGGTAGCAGACTGGGGGTGTGGCTGGGAGAGGAGCCCACATTAGTCAGCTCCCGCCCAGCCATTGCTGCTGTTGTGCAGGCAGCCTAACCTTGGGACTTGGGCCAACAAAAAGGTGGCACAAGTCCATTAAGCCCAATAGGGGCTTCTTGGCAGCAGGCAGCTTTTTCCTGTTTCAAGCCTCCTCATGCCCCTGGGAAGCCTTTATGGGAGAGGTGCCCTAGCATGGCCATGGCCCTGTAGTCAGGAGCCCCATCCCCTTGGATAGGGTTGCCTATCTATCTAAGGCCGTTTCCACACAGGCCAAAAAAAAAGCCAGTAAAATGACAGTAAAAACAGTGTTATGGGCAGGGAGTTCACATGGGCGCCGCTGCAGAAGCGATGCCGCAGCGATGCAGCAATGCTCCAGAGGCTGCACGATGGTGTATTCAAAAATAGCTCATCAAGCAAGTCTTTTCAATAATGGCACTCCTCAGCCGGCGTTGTGCAAAGTGCTTGCTAGGAATCGGTGCCACAGAGCCTGCCCCACACAGTGACAGCCCACACTGGCCAGTCCTGGCGCCAAACATCCATGACGTCTACCTTAGGAAAGAAATTAACCATTTGCAAAGCGCAGCCGTACGAAGCGCCGTGGCTCAGCAGATGCGCTACCTGTCCATGGAGCACCCACCCATGCGAACACTCCATTGCTGCTGGGTTGGTTGCCAATAGCACCGACAGCACAACGCTGCAATTGGCTGTGCAGAAATGGCCTATGTTTGAATATTCTCTCAACCCCTCTGCACATACAAAAACCCCAGACAGGGGAAGGGGAAATATTAGTGAGGCCAAGGAAGGTTACCTGGCGGTATCTGTCTCCTACTGCTGACATCTTGGAACATCTCAGGAACCTTTAGCTTCCTCTCCTCTTTACTCGCGATAGTTTAATTCAACTAACAGGCACTTCTCTCTTACCATGGGATGTTATTCCTCCCAGAGACAAAGTTATTCTATCAGCAGAGGTGTAGCTTGGCCAGAGTGCACCCGGTGCACACTCTGTGTTTTACACACACACACACACACACACACACACACACACACACACACACACACACACACACAGCTCCCTGCTCCCCCTGCCCCCTTATCTTTGTTCAGCCTGGAAAAATAGCCTGTTCCCTTCAGACTGAAAACGGCCTGGTGGGAAGTACATTTCCCATGAGACCCTGGCAGTGGTGGGATCCAAAAATTTTAGTAACAGGTTCCCATGGTGGTGGGATTCAAACAGTGGCGTAGCGCCAATGGGGCTGGGCAGAGCACGATGGGGGCGTGGCTGGGCATTCCAGGAGCAGGGCATTAATAATTTCTCTGTTACTGTAAAAAACTCTTGCTGTAAAAAAATGTTCCTAATATCCAGCTGGTATCTTTCTGTTCATAATTTAAACTCATTATAGCAAGTCCTATCATCTACTGCCAACTTAATTTTGTCTCTAGAAATCAAAAGAATGATACTTTCCTTAAACAAGGAATTTTACCATATTTCTAAAACATGTTTTTAAAACAGCCCAAAAGGGAGAATTATCCCGTTTTCTACCTTCGTTAACCAGCCACATAGGAAACAACAGGACTTTATGCCAACTGTGAAATCATGGTCACTACAGTTTAGTAAAGATTCACCATCACCACTGTTTGTTAACTATATTCTGAAGGGCTAATACATTCAATACTCAAAATAATTGCACTTTAGATTAAGACACAAATTCATTAAAACATGGATCCGATGGACCATTCCCACTGCATAGGCATATTCAAGAGCTAGATATCAAGGCTACTACCAGGATACATAAGCCACACACGCCAGTGCACCTCCTGCTAGACTGCTTCAAGTTCTGTGTGCTACTGCTGAGGAGGAGGGGCGTAACTAAGGCAAAAATCACATGGCAAAATCACGTGACTCCATTGTTCCCATGCCCCACACATGACTCAAAGTACTCATGCCCTGGGCAGTCACCCAGTCCACCCAACAGAGGTTACGAGAAAGAAGAAGAGAGGGGGAGGCGAGGGCATAAAGATGGAAAAGTGGACCCAATTAGTAACCCCCTCTCGGCACACACAAATAATTAGTAACCCACTCTTGGGAACTGGTGAGAACCTGCTGGATCCCACCTCTGGACTCTGGGGCTTGTAAGGTCTCCTGGGAAGTGTAGTTCCCACCAGGCTATTTTCAGCCTGAAGGGACAGGCCCCTTCTCCAGCTTGCACTGTTTCACTAAGGTAAGTGTGGGGGGTGCTGTGGGGGGCAGGAGCGGGCAAGAGGGGGCACCACAGGGGAAGGGATCATTTTCTGCCCCCAGGTAGACGCCCGGTGCAATGCGCACCCGCATACCCTGGTAGCTACACCCCTATTTATCAGGCACAGGGTTGAGGCAGCAACACTCTCCATCTTTTAGCCTCTTGCTTCCTTTCAGTTACGCAGGCTTTTGTTTGTCTTTTACTGTTTTACATTATGTTGGCTAGATTTTTATCCATCCCACAAACTTGCTTGTTGATTTTAAACTTTGTCACCATCTGTTAAACTGAGAATTGGTTTCATATGTAGTAGGATTGTTTTTTTTTAATTTAAATATGGATATTTATGTCTCCTGTTATGTTGTTAACTACCCTGAGCCTGTAAAGGGAGGGGTGGTATAGAAGCTGAATAAAATAAATAAAATAAAATAAATGAGGCAGATAACCAGGTCATAGACATGAGCAATTTAGTTTCATCTTTTAATCTGCAATTAATTCACTCATTGTGATGAGAAATTCTGCATGTAAAAATTATCTGTATTCTATAACTATAGAATCAGATTTTTTTTAAAAAAATGACAAGTTAGGCACCTACAGATTTGAACACCTTCATATCTGCACATAGGCTTTCACTAATTAATTTTACTGATTTATTACAGCTGTAATTTTTTGACAATTAGCTGCAAAAATCTGATGTTTGCTGAATTAGCTCTCTTTTTTGTGCTTCAGTAGCTGAGATGCTAATGAGTAAAGTGCATTTTCAGTAGGAAAATGTTTATAATGCAAGCTGATTTACATATTCATATATATCACATGACATCTCATTACAAAACATCAGATTATGTTTGTGTACTGCCTTTTGAAAAAGCATTTTGCTGGAATGTATGTTGCTGGTAAAAAAAGTAATATGCACTGCAGGATCATCAAAGTCATAAAGGACTGAAGAGAAGAAGAACCAAAAGACATGGACCTTTTCTGCATGCTCTACCTACTCCTAATTTGCTTGGCAGTTGATCCTCTAGCAATAGAATTAGTTTAGGCAAGGTTCTTTCACATGTCTGCTCTCCCTGTGCATTGTCACAGTTGTGGAGTCAGCTTATTTTCTTGCACATGTGTCTTAAATAATCAGGATTTTAAAAGAAGGGTGCTTTCATCATCAGTGTAGTCAGTGGTGTCACGGTGCCCCCTTATTTAACCCCCCCCCCTAAAATATTGATATATTGACTTGGTGCTGTAATTATAGTTTAATCAGGTTCCCTGAATTCTCATCTTTGTTTGCTTGCTTCTTTTAAATAGTAAGTTTCTGGCCCTTCCTTCATTGAGATATGCCTTTTCTATAGACTTCTTTTTAAAAGTTCAGAATTCAGAGAACCTGTTTAAACTGTCATTACTACAATACATCAATATATCAATACATCTTAAGTGGTGGTGGGGAAGAGAGAAAACAATTTGATAACAGTCAGATCATTGAAAACTGGTCTGGAGGTGGGTGGCAATTGGTGGGACAAAGAAAACCGACAGAAAAAGCTGACTCAAAATCAGCTTAAAGAAAAATTATGGGATAAAAGTGGCTTCAAAAAAACCAGAAAAACCTGGAAAAAACTGAAGCAAGAATCTAAAGAACAGGAAATGAAATAAACCAAATCAGTGAGGGCTAGAACAGATGGGACAAAACCCATTACTTTGCCCTTTTGTAAACAAAATACTTCACAGTTGCAATTACAGCACAATCCTAAAAACACTTTCCTGGGAGTCATCTCCATTGAAGTGACTCAAGTAGGATATGATTAGTCTTGCTCTCTAGGATCGATTCCGCACAGCATAATTATACTGGGTTACATTTGGTATTTAAAAATCTGGGTCTATTTTATCCTGGTTTCTCCCTTCGCATGGGTGCCCATTTCTGTGAAAGAATTGAGTTAAGACCAGGAGGAAATACGATTTATTTTGCACGAGTCCGGCTTTTTTGTTATAAAACATAATAAAATCTGGTTTTATAATGCAGATGCAGCAGGCATGCTTGAACATCCCCAGTGTGCTGCATTCTGATTGGCTCTCCTCCCCCCCTAAGGGCAATGCTTTTGTTTTGCGGATCCACAGCAACCGCAGGAAAATCAAACAGGACACACACACCCCTTCTCACAAGCTTTATAAAGGAGATGGTGTAGTGAGCAACACGACAAGTGCATTATGTTATACAAAGTAAAAACTTTTTGACCAATACTGGGCAGAGCACTATGTCCCATCCACATTTAAAGGTGTGCAAGAAACCACAGGATGAGACACTCACCACCACCACCAGATATACCAAATAATATTTGACTTGTCTTTGGGGCTGTCAGGGGGTGAGTGCATCCTGCCAGGGAGGAGCTTCCCACCCCCTCCCCCCAGACCCCATTGGGAATGTGAGCCTGGAAGTGGGGGCCTGGGCTCTCTGGGCTGTGGCTCAGCTAATGAGTGGGTGAGAGCGAGCAGGAACAGGCTGGCTCCTCAAAGAACTGTCAAGGGCAGAAAACTTGCTTGGGGAATGCTTCAGAAAGGGCGGGTTGCAACTCAGCAGAAATGAAAGTGACATGATGTAAGGCAGGGAAATCAAGTGGTGGAGTGGGAAAAATAAATTGGTTTTGCTGTGGTGTTCATACGGAAATGATTCAATGCGGAATTTTGGGGAAAGATGACATTTTAGTGGTTTTTAAAAAACCTGGGATGAGGGAAATATTGCTGGACAAACCCGCTTCAGGATCAGGAATCATGCAAACTTTCTGGCCAAACTGGAATATTTCCCTTGCTCAACCTGGGATATTTGGACTGTGCGGAATTGACCTAGAGTTACCACACACATGCCTGGATCCACTGGGAGACTTTGGAGAGTGCAGCACAGGAGAAAAGATGTCATCAACATCCAGTTATGATATCACTGACACTCAGCAGAATTTTCAATGTGATTGTAGCAACCACGCTTTTCAAACCACATGCTGGTTTCATAGCTTAAGGAATCTGTGTTCACTTATACACAGATAGCCTGTGAATCAGTCAGCCCAGGAACTTTGCTCATTGTGCTGAGCTGTGCTGCAGACCAGGGTATCAGGTTACTGTGTGAAATCTTGCCTGGTGAGAGGCAGTTTGTTAAACAGCAGAAAGTTGGGAGTCAGCAACAAAGTCTGCAAACTGAGAAGCTTAGTCAAGAGTTCCAAGGTCAGAGCCAGGTTACCAGTACAACAAATCAAGAGTATGTCACACAGGTTCAGAGTCCAAGGGGTCTAGTACAGAGGTCTGAGTTCAAAGAAGTCAATAAAGTGAGTAGAAGTGATGCAGCAACTAAGTGGTTCTTTACTATTGTTGTTGTCTATGCCAATAAAGGCTTGCTGCATTAAAAAACACACAATGGCCCTTTCCCCACTTACCGTTTGCAGCGCGCTACTCTCAGCGCACGTGATTTCTGCTGCAGGGTTGTGTTCCCCACTGAGCGTGGGGCAGTCAGAAGGTGCCGTTTCTTCAGCGCCAGAAATGACATGTGCTGAGGGGATGTGAGAGTGGCAGAGTCGGGGTGGCTGCGTTGTCTCATGGGGAGCGCCGCTGGACCCCGCGCTATTTGGGGAGAGTAGCATGCAGCAAACGGTAAGTGGGGAAAGGGCCTAAGTGGCTCATGTTATAGGTCCTCACAGTAGCCTAATCCTCATCCTATGAGAAATCAGATTCTCCCTGTTGAAGCAGGTACTTCCTTCAAGCCAGCAGTCACACACTTGGCCTTTTTGGTTGCAACACCTCTCTTCATCTCTGTCTGTGTCAGTGAGCTGACTCAGGTGAGGCAGCTCAGCTGAGATGAGATCAGGCATACAGACTTCTTCTGAAGGCACTTTGAGCTCTGAACCCTGGCCAGCCTGCTGTTCAAGACCACCCTGCTTGGATTCTGACTGCTCTGAGCTCACTCCCTGTTGGGGCCCTGACTGTTCTGAATTTATTCCCTTGTTGGGCTCTGGCTGGGCTGAACTCTCCTGATCCAGCTCTTCTCCTGAAGACTCCTCACTCCATGACACTCATCCTTTTGGAACCAATTATCCGTTTGCTCTCTGGGAACCAGTCACCTGAATCTAGTGGTGGTGACACCAACTTATTATTTGTTTCCCTCAAGTACAGATTGTTTACCTGAATACAGAGGGTTGTTTTGGAACACTGAGAATAATTGTGATTATAAAAAAGAATGGACTAGACTATGCAGGGAGAAAAGCCAACTATCAGGTCTTCAATGAGACTGCTTGAATTTACATCCAAACTTGCCATTTAACCTACTTTTCATCTTTAGCATTTTTATAGGAAAAGATTGTCTTTGCTTGAAGTTCACTTTCCTCTTTATTTTCTGTTGAAGAATAATTCTTCAGGTATTCTTCCTCTTTTCAGTGGAAAAAGTTTGACTTGTTTAAGCCACTCTGAACCTAGCATGACTGGAAAAGGGCAAGGTATAAGACAGTGTCCAAAATTGCTAGTAGTTTCTCCCGTAAGGGGGTACCTGGCAAGCTTATTCAGCAGGGAACCGCCCACCAAAAGTGAGCAAATATTACTCCTGTCTCTCAGCCTTTTCCGACATGCTATTATAACAGAAGATGTGCATAGTGGAAGAGATTCTGATAGCCATTATACTGCTTATATCTCAATATAATCCAAGTTAAATAAATGGAACACCTTTATTCATGCCAGAAGATAATGTATTACTAGATGCATATTTTATGTCACATGCAGACAGTACCTGATTGATGGTGTTTACCAAGTGGGAATATCTCAGCAAGACAAACACACTGATTTAATATAAATAGTGTCTTCAGATGCCCTAAGGCAATGGTTGAATCAATATAACCAGGTCATTTCAACCTACACCTCTCAGAATGCATTGAAGTGAATAGGCTATCACTTACATTTGCCAGTGGTTGATTTTAAAGCATGTTATGAAAGTAGTGTCGTGATACCTACATTCTCATTACATTTTCTTGTGCACATGAACAACTATTATGCATCCTTGCAATATATATCACACTCCCAGCATTAATAATTTCTGTACCTTTATAGTTTTTTTCTGTTTAGTGGGCACACTACAAATCCCATGAGGCAGTATTCCCAGAAGCACAAAAATATATTCCAAAAATATATGTATATACATATTGAAGATACATGACTTGTTAGGACTACAAACATCAGTAATCTTTCAGAGCCATCCAAGTAGATACCCTTTTAAGCCCATTTATTTCAGTGGACTGAGAAATGCATAACTCTGCTTAGGATGGCAGTGTTCATGTATATACTTAATTTGCTACAATGTGCATAAGTGACCAAACCAGGCCATTGCTTCCATAAAGCGTTCCATAGTTTCTCATACATACAGAGGTCATTGTTGTTAGGAGAAACAGTCTGATGACTAGAACTACTTCCACACAGTGCCATGTAAAAACCTCCCCACACATACTGTAGCAGTGACAGAAAGTAGTGTGGGAATGGGCAAGAATGATGTCCACATTTTTACCAGTGCTTCCTGATGCCATCTATTCTCTCTCATCCTTTTTCTGTGTAAAAGAAGCACAGGTATGACAAAGATTGCACTCACTTCTATTGCCCTGATCCTCTCCTTTCTTTCTACTTTCCCTTTAAAGCATGGTGCTGAGCCATTTTGGAAGTGGAGCTTCGTAGCTCTGCTCCACACCCCTTAGCTGACACTACCCTACAGCCAACGTCACCCGGGTTGATTTTACCAGTGCTTCCTGATGCCAGGCTGATTTTACCAGTGCTTCCTGATGCCATCTATTCTCTCTCATACTTTTTCTGTGTAAAAGAAGCACAGGTATGACAAAGATTGCACTCACTTCTATTGCCCTGATCCTCTCCTTTCTTTCTACTTTCCCTTTACCTACTTTAAAGCATGGTGCTGAGCCATTTTGGAAGTGGAGCTTCGTAGCTCTGCTCCTTACCCCATAGCTGACACTACCCTACAGCCAACCTCACCCAGGTTGATATTTTTTCTCCAGTTGTAGCTCCAAAACACATTCAAGCATGTCCCAAATCATCCTCTACACAACATATGGACATTTTCCCCTTAATCTGGGGATTTACTGCTTTAAAATCGCTGTGTTGAAGCAGCTTAGATATATCATGTGTGTGTGTGTGTGTGTGTGTGTGTGTGTGTGTGTGTGTGTGTGTGTGTGTGTGTGTAAATACAAGTGAAAGTATAAGCTTCATAATTTCTAAGACACTCTCGATGAAGACATGGGACATATAATTTAAAATAAATATATACCTTTAAACCACAATTATTTATTTGAATTTCCCTGAAATTTCAATTGATTCTGGTAGCTACATAGGGAATTCTTAGAAATGAACATATATGTTATTAGCACTACTTATTTCTGTATCAACTTTCAAAGCACTTTATACCCATTATCTTGTTAGAAACATCAGTATTGTATATAAGTGTGAGTGTATATATATGTGTGTGTGTGTGTATAGATTTATTTTTGTATTGTATTTATGTATTAGAATCTTAAACCACTATTGCTGATGTAACTATTACCCGCAAATGTTAAGTGCATTGTTTATAATTGATGTGACAGATCATGTTCTGTTAAAACTGGAACCAATATAAGTCAGACTGTCTGTCAATTTATAAGTATTCCTAAATGATAAAATAAAAATGATTTTTTAAAAACAAAAGAAACATCAGTATTGCTATTCCCATATTCTAAGGGGTAGGATAGGATGCAGGTGGCTGACTTTATTGCTGTGAACTGGGGGTATGGGTTTCGGGAACTCTGGCTCATTCTGCACATGGGTTTGTGAGAGGCGTGATGACCGCATGGTGACTTGCCTGCCTGGTGCGAAGGTTGCGGATGTCACGCTTCATCTAGATAGGCTTTTAGACAGTGCTGGGGTGGAGTCAGCAGTTGTGGTCCATATTGGCACCAACGACATTGGGAAATGTAGCCGGGAGGTTCTGGAAGCTAAATTTAGGCTGCTAGGAAACAGGTTGAAGTCCAGGACCTCCAAGGTGGCATTCTCAGAAATGCTACCCGTTCCACGCGCAGGGCGAGCTAGGCAAGCGGAGATACAGGGTCTCAATGCGTGGATGAGAAGGTGGTGTAAGGCAGAGGGTTTCAGTTTTGTCAGGAACTGGGGAACCTTTTGGGACAAGGCAGGCCTGTACAAACAGGACGGGCTTCATCTTAACCAAAGAGGAACCAGGCTGCTGGCGCTCAACATTAAAAAGGTGGCAGAACAGCTTTTAAACTGATCACTGGGGGAAAGCCGACAGGAGCTGAGGTGACTTCGGTTCGGAATACAGTATCTATGGGGATGCAGACAGAGAGGGAGGTTTTTCTAAATCAACCACAAACAAGCGAGGAACATAGCAATGTGCATGTGACAAGGGATAGTGTCTGCAAAAGACTTGAGGGTAAAGCACATAAATCCCAGGTTAAGGAAAGAGACAGGGTATACAGGTGTCTCTATGCTAATAGTAGAAGCATTCGACCTAAAATGGGGGAGCTAGAGTACAGAGTTTTGAAGGAGGACTTTGATATAGTGGGCATTACAGAGACATGGTGGAATGAGGAGAACCAGTGGGATGCTCTTATACCAGGCTACAGGCTCTATAGGAAGGATAAAACAGGGCGCATTGGGGGTGGAGTTGCCCTTTACATCAAAGAGAGCATAGTATCACATAAAATAGACAATGCAAGGGGAGCTGGTTCCCCTACAGAATCACTGTGGATATCAATACCAGGTGTGAAGGACAGTTTAATATTAGGAATATATTATCGTCCCCCAGACCAAAGTGCACAAGAGGATTCTGAGATGGAAAAAGAAATTAGAGAGGCCAACAAAAACAAAAATGTAGTGGTAATGGGTGATTTTAACTATCCTCATATAAACTGGAAAAATGCATGTTCAGGTCATAGTAAGGAGAGAGCATTCCTGGATATGCTAAATGACTGTGGCTTAGAGCAGATGGTTGTGGAACCAACCAGGGGAGAGGTGATCCTAGATCTAATTCTATGTGGGACCCAGGACCTGGTGCAGGAAGTCAGTGTTGTTGAGCCGATAGGGAACAGTGACCACAATGCTGTCAGATTCAGTATCTCAGCATGCGAACAAGTGGCAACTACTAATGTAGTTACATTCGCCTTCAGAAAGGGAAATTTTTCAAGGATGAGGGGGATAGTGCGCAGGAAGCTGAAAGGGAAAATCAAGAGAGTCAAAACTGTCCAGGATGCTTGGAGGTTATTTAAAAACACAGTAATAAAAGCTCAGCTGGAATGTGTTCCACAGGTTAGAAAAGGCAGCACCCAGTCCAAAAGAAAGCCACCATGGTTAACAAGAGAAGTTGAGGAAATTATCAGAAAAAAGAAAATGTCTTTTAGAAAATGGAAGTCCAGTTTGACTGATGAAGAATATGAGAGGGAACACAAATGGTGGCAAAAGAGAAGCAAGTTATCTGTAAGGGAGGCAAAAAAGGATTATGAGGAACGCATGGCTGCGAACATCAAGACCAGCAACAAACAGTTCTTCAAGTACATCAAAAGCAGGAAGCCAGCAAGGGAAGCGGTAGGCCCGTTAGATGACAAAGGAACAAAGGGTGTGCTAAAAGATGGCAGGGAGATTGCAGAGAAGCTGAATGAATTCTTTGCATCTGTCTTCACCCAAGAGGAGGTGAGGAACATTCCTGCACCTGAACCAAGCTTCTTAGGAGGCAAATCCGAGGAACTAGCGAAGATAGTGGTAGACAAGGAAGAAGTTCTGGCAGCCATTGATAAACTAAATGCTACCAAATCCCCTGGCCCAGATTGCATTCACCCAAGAGTTCTTCAAGAGCTCAAGCATGAAATTGCTGATCTTCTCACTTTAATATGCAACTTATCCCTGAAATCAGGCTCCATCCCTGAAGACTGGAAGATGGCCAATGTCACACCAATCTTTAAGAAAGGATCTAGGGGGGACCCGGGAAATTACAGGCCAGTCAGTTTGACATCTGTTCCTGGTAAATTAGTAGAATCTATCATTAAAGATAAAATTATAAAACATGTACAAAAGCAAGACCTGCTGAGAAAGAGTCAGCATGGCTTTTGCAGAGGCAAATCCTGTCTTACAAACTTACTAGAGTTCTTTGAGGGTGTAAACAGGCATGTGGACAGGGGTGAACCGGTGGACATTGTCTACTTGGTTTTCCAAAAGGCTTTTGACAAAGTTCCTCACCAGAGACTGTTGAGAAAACTCAGCAATGAAGGAATAAGAGGGGAAGTCCTCCTATGGATTAAAAACTGGTTGAGAAACAGGAAGCAAAGAGTGGGTGTAAATGGGAAGTTCTCACAATGGAGAGATGTCGGGAGTGGTGTCCCCCAAGGATCCGTTTTGGGACCAGTGCTCTTTAACCTATTCATAAATGACCTGGAAGTAGGGGTGGGTAGCGTGGTGGCCAAGTTTGCAGATGATACCAAATTATGTAGGGTGGTGAGAACCACAAAGGATTGCGAAGAGCTCCAAGCGGACCTTGATAAATTAGGTGAGTGGGCTCAAAAATGGCAAATGCAGTTCAATGTAGCAAAATGTAAAGTGATGCACATAGGGGCAAAAAATCCAAACTTCACATACACGCTACAGGGGTCAGTGCTATCAGTCACAGACCAGGAAAGGGATTTAGGCGTCTTAGTTGATAGTTCCATGGGAATGTCAACTCAATGCATGGCAGCTGTAAAAAAGGCAAACTCGATGCTGGGGATCATTAGAAAAGGAATTGATAATAAAACTGCAAAGATTGTCATGCCCTTATATAAAGCAGTGGTGCGACCGCACTTGGAGTACTGTGTTCAGTTCTGGTTGCCCCATCTCAAAAAGGATATTGAGGAGATAGAAAAAGTGCAGAGAAGGGCAACAAGGATGATTGAGGGACTGGAGCACCTTCCCTATGAGGAGAGGCTGCAGCGTTTGGGACTCTTTAGTTTGGAGAGGAGGCGGCTGAGGGGGGATATAATTGAAGTCTACAAAATTATGCATGGGGTAGAAAATGTTGACAGAGAGAAATTTTTCTCTCTTTCTCACAATACTAGAACCAGGGGGCATTCATTGAAAATGCTGGGGGGAAGAATTTGGACTAATAAAAGGAAACACTTCTTCACGCAACGTGTGATTGGTGTTTGGAATATGCTGCCACAGGAGGTGGTGATGGCCACTAACCTGGATAGCTTTAAAAGGGGCTTGGACAGATTTATGGAGGAGAAGTCGATTTATGGCTACCAATCTTGATCCTCCTTGATCTGAGATTGCAAATGCCTTAACAGACCAAGTGATCGGGAGCAACAGCCGCAGAAGGCCATTGCATTCACATCCTACATGTGAGCTCCCAAAGGCACCTGGTGGGCCACTGCGAGTAGCAGAGAGCTGGACTAGATGGACTTTGGTCTGATCCAGCTGGCTTGTTCTTATGTTCTTATGTTCTTAATAATGCACTTTCAAACTGCTTTCAGTGCTCTTTAAAGCTGTGCGGACTAGCAAAATCCACTTGCAAACAGTTGTGAAAGTGGTTTGAAAACACATTATTTTGCGTGTGCAGAAGGGGCCTCTGAGTCCAGCCACCCTGTACCACTGCGAACACTGGATATCCAAACCATGCAGAGCTTTAAAGGACAAAATCAGTATCTTGAATTGAGCTTATTTAACTAAGTGGATCAGTGACATTTCCCCCCAGAAGTCTATCAATGAAGCTTTATTTTTTAAAGTTTTCAAATTTTAAAAGCATGAAAAAAACCCACAGTAGTTCACTATCTAGGGATAACTTTCAGCAATGTCTTCTCAGTTTAAAATGGTTTTATCTGAATCAATATTATTCTTACAAATGGCAAGCAACTTTATGAAAGAGAAGTTTAGTAAGATTATTTAGAAAGCATCTTTTGTTTTATATTCCCACGTGTTCATCTACAATTTCACAATGTTTTTATTTTATTTTTTAATACATAAAAATTAATTAACAAAGGAAGTTAAGGGGAAAAATCAGATTCCATTACTATTACAATTGTAAGAGCTAAAATTCTTATCTGGAGGAACTGGGTTTGATTCCCAGCTCTGCCACTTGAGTTGTGGGGGCTTATCTGGGGAATTCAAATTAGCCTGTGCACTCCTATACATGCCAGCTGGGTGACCTTGGGCTAGTCACAGCTTTTCGGAGCTCTCTCAGCCCCACCCACCTCACAGGGTGTTTGTTGTGAGGGGGGAAGCGCAAGGAGATTGTAAGCCCCTTTGAGTCTCCTATAGGAGAGAAAGGGGAAATATAAATCCAAACTCTTCTCCTTCTTCTAAAAAGAAAACAGAATTGTATATAAAAATCCAACATGATTTTAAAAGTTAACTGCTTCTAAGACAGCAACTGGTATCCCACAATAAATTTATAAAAAATCATTAAATTACTATCATAATTTTATTTTAAAAATCTTACAAGATATAGCTCATATTTTCTCCCTTTAATCCATTTTACATTTAATATTTTCTGTATTCTAATTTACATCCATCATTTCAACCATATGTTTCACTTTTTGTCATTATTGTTATTTTTAAAAATAGCTTCACAGTCTTTGCTCATGTTCTGTTGAAACTTTTATACTTTCAAATTAAAACCCAGAAAACAGTAAGGATTTAAAAGTTTGGTTTCTATCATGTACATATACAGCATACAGATAACTATGATTGTCCTGTTTGGACCAATCTGATCCATTTTCATCAATTATCCCAAATTGAGCTCATGTACTTTTTCCACAGCAGCAATATAACTTGTACAGTGAACTACTGTATAACAATAGTCTCCCCAAACTTGTGCAGCTATTTTACAATTGGGGGTGTGAGAGTTTTCCATTTCTGAGCAACGCTGCTCAGAATAAGACCGTGATCAAGTCTTGTTCTGAAAAATAATCAAGACTCTTCTTCCAGCTGCTGCTGCTAATAAGAACATGAACATTTGTGTGGCTCTGTCCCATCAGCTGAAATCAGTGGAAGAGCTTCTGCCCATGAAGGTTCCATCATTCCATGCAAAGTATTCATGGTGGTTAGGGAGGGCGGTCTTTCCTCCTTTTTTTACACAAACTGAACAACTTGTTAGATTCAGCCCACTGAAGTGCATCAGGCTTTCTTGGTGAGGGCAAATAAATTTCATAGAGGAGATTTAGTCCCAATTTAATGAGTGGGATTAAATCAACTTCATTCCAAATTTGTAGGCTTATTTGGTTGGCCGATCAAATTGTAAACCTACAAATACAACCCTGATTCTGCTTGTTTGTACATCCTGATTTTTTAAATTAAAAATGCCTATTTAATGCTGTCAATACATAACCTTGACAAAGATGAAAGATTGTTTTTTAATAGCACTCCTATGACTTTCAGCATTTAAAGTATGAAACTGAAGTCCATTGTTTCCACTGGATGTATCAGTGCTTGCCATTTAAGGAATGTTTATTACATACAAGACAAATGTCTGCAATTATTGTTAGCAACGTCTGTTATAAGGACTGTGGTTTTGGTGACACAATTTGGTATTATATCAAAAGTGGGAGTGAAACATATCCTTAAGATTAATGCTACTATTTTAATTGGCAGGATCTAAATGCATACCATTGTGACACTTGTGGTTAAGTACAATAAAAATATAACATGGCATGTTTTGAGTATGCAATTTTGAAAATGTGTATTGTGATTGTGACTATAGAGCTTCATGCATTTCATTTCCATACAAATTTAATGGCAGTTCCTTTTGAATAAGCCACTTACAAATACTGAATCCTTTTATATATCATTCACTTTGCTTGTCAAACCACTTCATTTACATTGTGAGTCTCTGCAGAATTGTTCTTTATTTAAATTCAATATGAGCAAAACTGTTAGGCAACAGCAGATGCCAAGCTATAAAAATATAGATCATAAAAGAACACAGGTGGTAATCACTGAATCATAGGCTTGGACAACAGCAATGAGTAAGCCCGTACCTGAAGGCAGGGCTATCTAGCCACTAGTTCTCACAGATCAGACTCAAATAATGCAGGTCCATACTTAGTCCATACTTAGAACCAAATACACCCTGGTGACTCAAGCAAAAGAGCTAATAGAATAGCTGCAGTCACAGTCATCATACCAATACCCATCCACCTCCCACAGGAAAAAAAAACTAGGGTTGTCAACCTCTAGTACAGCTTGGAGTTCTCCTGGAATGATAACTGATCTCCAGACTATAGATCAATTCTTCTGGAGGAAATGGCAGCTTTGGATGAGGATGAGGATGAAGAAGAAGAAGAAGAAGAAGAAGAAGAGTTTAGATTTATATACCCCCTTTCTCTCCTGTAGGAGACTCAAAGGGGCTTACAATCTCCTTGCCCTTCCCCCCTCACAACAAACACCCTGTGAGGTGGGTGGGAAGGTAGACTATATGACATCACATCCATGCTGAGCTCCTTCGTTTCT
Organism: Sphaerodactylus townsendi; assembly: GCF_021028975.2. Lineage (NCBI taxonomy): Eukaryota > Metazoa > Chordata > Lepidosauria > Squamata > Sphaerodactylidae > Sphaerodactylus > Sphaerodactylus townsendi. The sequence continues at coordinate 34,870,597 of NC_059434.1, forward strand.
CTACGCACCATCTGCAGGCACTGCCCTCATTACAGGAATTCTCCAAACTGGATTTGCCATTCTAGACAAAACCCAACCCATCTAGGGCTGCATGTGTATGAAAGCAGGCACAGAGTCCAAACTGAAACACAAATAGGTATAATGTACACAATCCCGCAGGGCTATGTTGGGATGTTACAGAGGTCCTGTCAATCATCAGCAATAGCCTTCTATTCATTGGAAGGAAAAATTGGAGGACTGCTGAGATTTTTCAGCCCATGTGTTGAAACCCACCCCTGGGCAAGTAAATAGTGGGTTAAGCAAAACTGAAGCTGAACAAAAAAGTTGGAGCAAAATTGGCTGGAGGATAGGAATGGTTCTGAATTTCTCATCTGTGCTGTGAACTGAACCAAATGTGAATTGAACCACAGAGTCTTTATTATTGCACCATTTTCTGTTTGCACATATCACTTTTTTTCCTGCATGATATATATATTTCAAATGTTACCTGTTAATTCATAACTCAAAACTGTATATTCTTTCAAGTCTCCTCCTGTAGGAATTTAAAGGCAGCATACTGTAATAGTTGGAGTGCCGGACAAGGATTTGGGAAAATCAGGTTTGAATCTCTTCCATGCCATGGAATCTTGATGGATAACTTTGGGCCAGTCACTCTCCCCAGTCTAACCGATCTCATAAAGTTGTTGTAGAGAGGCTAAAATGGAAGACAGGCGAACAATATTATAAGCCATTGAGGACCCCTATCTGGAAGAAAAGTCAGTTACAAATTAGGGATGTGCGTTCAAATATTTCCAGTATAAGAGACCACCATTTTAAGACATGCTCATCATTGACAGGGCCAAGATGGAAGCACTCTTCTTGGTGGGTACTATTTTGCCTTGAATGAGGTAGTGGAACTCAAGTAGAACATGATTTAATCCTGAGAAAAAAATAAAATGAAAACCAGAAGTATCCTAACTTATTTAGAAAAACTGTAAGAAAAATAAAAACTTCAAGAAAACTAGCAAGTTATTCAAGAACAACTGGTGCAGGTCCAGACCAACTCTGCTATTGGAGGAGACAAAAATCCTCTGCTCCTGGTGGCAGCAAAGCCAGAGTTGGAGGTGCGCCCCTCCCCCCAGTCATGTGACCTGGGTGGAGACTGGGCTATTCCAGGCTGTGCCTGGGAGGAAAGGGGAACACCTCTCTGTTGACCTAAAGCTTTTAAATTGCTGTCTAAAAACTAAGAACAAGGATTTTTATAGCACTTTACAGACTTAGTCCTTTTGATGTGGACAGTTTATAAATGATTTGCTTTTCAGATAATGAGTTTTCCAAATTATGGGAAGGGGGTGAATTGCTTAGTGGTATAACATGTTTTTCACACAGAAGTTTTTGAAGTTCAGATGCTGGTATCTTAGGGTAAATAAATATCTGGTACCTGAACTGATAATTATCACTATGTTAGAGTAATGCAAGTGACAGAAAATAGGGACCCCATGTCTTTATGCTTACTCTGCCCTGAAAATTTGCTGGGTAAACATGGACCAGCAGTGATGTAGTGGTTAAGAGTAGGTGCATTCTAATCTGGAGGAACCGGGTTTGATTCCCCGCTCTGCCGCCTGAGCTGTGGAGGTTTATCTGGGGAATTCAGATTAGCCTGTGCACTCCCACACATGCCAGCTGGGTGACCTTGGGCTAGTCACAGCTTTTTGGAGCTCTCTCAGCCCCACCCACCTCACAGGGTGTTTGGTGTGAGGGGGGAAGGGCAAGGAGATTGTAAACCCCTTTGAGTCTCCCACAGGAGAGAAAGGGGGGGATATAAATCCAAACTCCTCTTACTCCTACTCTTCTTCTTCTTCTTCTTCTTCTTCTTCTTCTTCTTCTTCTTCTTCTTCTTCTTCTTCTTCTTCTCCTTCTCCTTCTCCTTCTCCTTCATTCTCAGTCTAACTTCTCTAACAAGATGGTGGTAGTTGTGAGGATAAAATGGAAGGAAGAAAAGGGCTGAAGCTGCTTCGGGTTACCATTAAGAAGAAAAGCAGAATATGAATATTTAAGTAAATTAACTGAGACCCTGAATGCACTGCCAGTGTTGGGCTTAAAAAAGGTTTCTGTTTCAGTGTAAGGTTATAATCCTATTATCAGAGTTGTTTATGGGAGTTGTTTATTATGGGAGTTAATTTGACAAGTGGTTGGGGCCATCAACAGAACTTATTTCTGTGTTTATTTGATGCTTATGGTCAGATAGCGCATCACTGAAGCTCTACTGCCATTGGGTTTGGAAAAAGCTTTGCAATAAAAATCAATAGCAAATCAATAGCAATAAAAAAATTTTTTTTTAAAGTTACAACTGTTAAATTGCATGGAAACATTGAGGATTCCTTATAGACATGAGACAAAGAAGAATTAAAATACATTAGAATATTTTTGCTGAAGTGTAAATGGGTCTCTGCAGGTATTCAAGACCTAAGCTGCATAAGAACCAGCATAATGAAAATAGCCTGCAGACAAACTGATACCTAACCAGTTGCTGAAAGAGATGAACTTCTAGTTTATGCTGACTTCCTGACACTTCTTAGTATCTTCTATCCCATAAACCACAGCAAGGTCCTCATCTGCCTTGATGAATGTTAGTATTGAGACAGCTGGTAGCTTTTTCATATCTGGTCACTGTATCAGTCAGCAACAAATTGGTCTCTCAAGGCATCATTTAACATTTGCCCTAACTGACAATATGCTGACATATTCCAGAGTGCAGCAGTAAAGTGTAGAATTGTTTCTCTGCTTTCCTGATGTTGGTGATGGGAACAGATAGCATTCCACCATCACTGATGGAATGACAATAAAATGATCTTGAATAGCTACTGTGCCTGAATGCATGACAGTTCCATACAACCCTAAAGTCAGTATCTGTCACTCCATAATTCCTTAGGCCCCTTCCGCACACGCAAAATAATGTGTTTTCAAACCACTTTCACAACTGTTTGCAAGTGGATTTTGCCATTCTGCACAGCTTCAAAGCGCACTGAAAGCAGTTTGAAAGTGCATTATTCTGCATGTGCGGAATGAGCCATGGATTCTACCATGACATATTGGGACCTGGTATTCATCTGAAATGGAAATGCAAGATACAATAATTCCACATAATTAAACATATTATCTGCTATTTCATGAGCCCTGATATGGGTAGTTCAGACTAGCTTGGTCTTATCAAATTTTGAAAGCTAAGCAGGGTCAGCCCTGGTTAGAATTTGGATGGGAAACCACCAAAGAATACTGGGGCCTCTATGCAGAGGTTCACAATGGCAAACCACCTCTGTTGCCTTGAAAATGCTATAGGGTTGCAATTAGTTAGCTGTGACTTGATGACAAAAAATTTGTCTCATAATCTTCCTTAGAGTTAGCATACATACCAGTTTGACTGGGACAGTCCTGGTTTGAACGGTTTGTCATGGCATTCCATCCAGTTAATAATCTGTCTCAGCTAACAGGACCAGGCACCATGGAAGCCACCAGCTTTGTCCCACCAGTGAGTGAGTAGGAGTACATAGCAATGGCAGAGAGGTTGCCTCCCATGGAATTCTATTTCCCCACACACACCTCTTTCCCCCAACCAACAAAGAGCAGTGACTCTGTAGTCACATGGGTGTAACTGGACTGCCATTGGTGTAACAGCTTCCAGTAGCAGTCTCCCCTGAAGACCTTTCTCTGATTGGCAAGGTTTCCCCTTTATGTGGCACCTCCCTCTCTTGAAAAAATAATCTAATCTGTGTGCCTGTTGTTAGATTTATAGCCCAACCCAAAGGTGGGGGGGGGGATGGACAAATCCACTAGTGGGACCAGCACAGGGCCATGCCAGGGAATTTTCCTTCCCCAGGTCACTTGCCCTAGCAAAGTGGCAAATCCGCAGGCTGGTGTCTGGTTGTCCCAGTTTGAGCCTAAGAAATTATGGTAAACCTGATCTTCTTTAACCCTCCTGATTATTCAGAATATTTGCCTTTCAGGGTTTCATGGACATGAGTATTTCTTTCTGAAATCTCCCTTAGGCTTCTAGTTAATTATGGCAATGTGCATAGTATTCCTGCCCTAAATTTTTCCAAGACAAAATTCCCTTAACACTGCTTTTCACTTTTGTAGTCAGGAAAGGCTTTCGTATTTAGTTTCCAGTTTTACAGTTCCACCATCTGCACCACCTGTGCTGGATAATTATCTTTTTCATAATTTGTTCTTTGTTTCTCCCACTTTAACTCTTGAGGGTATTCCTACAGCCAAACAGCAGCAGGTGGCCCAGTATACATTTTCACCAAGGTGGCCAACTGACCAGTTTTCAACTGCCATGGCTGCTTTACCCCACCATCTAGCCAGTTGCCTGATGAGACATTTTTTCATATAATGTGGGACAACAGGAGAAAGGTCAGCTTTTAACTGTTTAGTGTCGTTTAAAATAAAGGGACACACTGTGATGTGCCTTTAAGAGCTTCATGTCCATTTTTAGTTACTCAAAGGCAGAGTCTCTGAACAGTGCAGCTACTGGCTTATTTTCTCCTCTACTGATGATGCACATATGCAGATATGCATGGGGAAAAGAATGGAGGGAGGAAAGAAAGGAAGGAAGGGAAAGAGGAAGGAAAGGGACAAAAAAGAGGGATCCATTATGCACAGTACAAACAAGACATCCTGGGGGTGTCTTTAGAAAAGCCGCCTCCTAATTTTTTGTTCGGACAACACAGACAAAAAAAGGCCTCAGAGAAAAAAGAGGCTTCTTCCCTCCATCTGCCATTTCCTCCCACCAGAGTTTAAAGCTCTTGCGTCCAACATTTTGTGCTGCAGAGATTCTCTGCTCATGCAGCTTTTTGGATAAGGTTTTCTGGGATGTTTGTTCTCCGGGCTCCACTGCTGGGTACTTTTTCAGCCCGAAAAGTACATGGTTGTACTCAGCTCATTCTGTTGATTCTGGCAATATATATTTTCTTCTTTTTTTAATTTTCCATGAGCTGTCTTCAAAGCTATGCAGATACAAATTCAGAATTACAGCCAATTTTCATATCGTGTCTGTGTAGATTCAATTACAGATGATTGAAAATAAAAAAATAAAAACCTGTATATTGGCAGGACAAGCTGAGTACAACCATGTACTTTTGGGGCTGAAAAAATGGCCAGCAGTGGAGCCAGCAGAGCAAGTGTTCCAGGAAAGCCTTAAGCAAAAAACTGCAGGCACAGATAATTCCCTGCAGCAACACAAAAAAGCAGGCATGAGTGGCAGAGGAAACTGACCAGACAGCTTTAACTGTTGGGCAGGAAAAAATAAGACATCTCCTCAGCTCCTGAGCTCTGCACAGCAAAAGGAGATGACTTTGTAGATGACATGGCGGCGGGGCGGGGGGGGGGGGGTTCCACAATTTAGCATTCTCAAAATAGAATGGGTTGAGTAGAAAGATGGCATCCTGAGACCATCTTGGGGGAAAAGCTATGCAGAGTTGCTCCCTGAGATGCCTTTTCCCATTCCTCAGGACATCTGATTCGTGCTGTGCAGAATGGACCGATGCTACCATGCTAAAACACCACATTTTGACCCATGCTAAATAGAAGGTAACAATAGAAGTTTTAAAAGTTTGATTTTAAATCATAAGCAAATGTAACCCCCATGCCCTGAATGGATTGGCCCAGAATGGGTTGACCCAGTAAGGGGGTGGAGACTCAGAGCAGCAGAAAGGCTGAAAGAGCTCTTTGAGGAAGACAAGGCTACCAGACTTGGACCTTGATTTCTATAAGCCCTTAACACCTTGTTAAGGTAATTGCAATATTATTGGGAACTACTGGGAAGGTAGTTGTTTTTGCTATGTTGTAAATGTTGATGTTTTAAAAGTGTAAATTGTAAAGAAAAGTAAACCATTTTGTTGGTTAAAAATTGTTGTTGCAACTCATTCCAAGTACTGCCCCACAGAACCCACAAGCTGAGGTTACAAATGGCGCCCAACCAGCGTGGGGCTTGGAAGTGAGATTGCAAATATAAATTGCTTGCAATGGAAGTGTGCAGCAAGTTGGGGTTTGATCCCCATAAAACTGTTTTGTTATGTAAGTTCAAGAGATGTTGCTGTGTTAATTTGAAGCACATGATTCTGTTTGGCAGTTGCATGAAGGAGGGGATTCCAGTTGCAACCCCCCATCCCTTCTGCAAACTAATTGGCTGAATCGCAACATTTGCTGGAAAGTTTTGCAAACTTCCAGTGCAGCTAAGTTTGGAACAGTTGGAAATCCTTGCAAGGGAAAGACAATGTTCTGCATTCAGATGCACCAAATGTGGTTCCTCCAAGTACAGGAATCTCTGGGGAAATCATTATGCAATGATTTCAAGAGTTGCATTGTAATTACTGTCGGGACGACAGAATTTTAGTGGGGGAGAATGTAACCCCCATGCCCTGAATGGATTGGCCCAGAATGGGTTGACCCAGTAAGGGGGTGGAGACTCAGAGCAGCAGAAAGGCTGAAAGAGCTCTTTGAAGAAGACAAGGCTACCAGACTCGGACCTTGATTTCTATAAGCCCTTAACACCTTGTTAAGGTAATTGCAATATTATTGGGAACTACTGGGAAGGTAGTTGTTTTTGCTATGTTGTAAATGTTGATGTTTTAAAAGTGTAAATTGTAAAGAAAAGTAAACCATTTTGTTGTTTAAAAATTGTTGTTGCAACTCATTCCAAGTACTGCCCCACAGAACCCACAAGCTGAGGTTACACAAACACTAAGGCTCATTCCGCACATGGAGAATAATGCACTTTCAAACTGCTTTCAGTGCTCTTTGAAGCTGTGTGGAATGGCAAAATCCACTTGCAAACAGTTGTGAAAGTGGTTTGAAAACGCATTATTTTGCATGTGCGGAAGGGGCCTAATATTAGGGTCAAAAGATCTTAAATAAAGTCAAATATTAAGATCTCTTTGATCTTGCATTCTGAATGCTCTTCCAAAAAGCCAGTTTAGCATTGTACAAATAAAAGCTCAGACAGATGTCTAACAGGGCTGATTTGGGGCAGCCTATTCTGCCACCGCAGCCTCCTATCAGCCCTTTGTTGCTTCTTCAAGTACAAACCATCTCAACTACATGTGTGACAGTGTCAGACGATGCATTGGCCAGCACCGCTTAATGTTGATCATACTTCTCAACACTGTCCTGGAAACAAAAAAGCTTAATCATATGGCTTAATAATTTATTTATTTATTAATTATTTAACTGATAGTTTATTGCTCTGAGGTGGTTTTATTATTTTTAATTTTGACTACTGCTTACTGTGGTATCCTTTATCAAATATTGATAACCTGCCTTTCATCTTCTCAAGGCAGATTACAAGTATTTTCTGCCCATACTTGTTTTAGACTGCTGCTGCTGCTGTTTTAGAACATTCTTTGAGATGATCTTTTTAGGTATGTACAAGTGTGCCCCCACAAGAAACTTACAGAAGTGGCCATCCCATTCTCTTCACCTTTGCTTCCTTCCCTTCCCACCCACTCCCCAAACTTCTCTTACTTTGTCTCTTTCTCCTTTTCCCAATGCCTTCTGTCAGGTCTTCTCTTTCTTCAAATATCAAGAACTCCCTTTGTATTGTGTGAAGATTTTAAAAGAAGGCTGGAAGGATAGCGTTGTGCAATAAATGCAAGTCAGATACTACCTTTAGGCATAAGTCCATGTCTGACTGAAAACTGAGAAGGATCAAAGGAAAATAGCCTATTAGAAATATCTGTTTCTCTCCTTTTTCTGCCTCCCTCAAACACCCTTGAGTTTTCTTCTTGTCTCTCTTTCTGCCTCCCCCAATGCCTACTGTCATATTGTGCCTCTCTCATACTTCCTCTCTCTCTCTTTCTTCATTCCCCATCCTATGACTTATTCTTGACTGTTCTCCCCTTGCTGCCATGTTGCCCCACCCACCTCACCAGGTGTTTGTTGTGAGGGGGGAAGGGCAAGGAAACTGTAAACCCCTTTGAGTCTCCTACAGGAGAGAAAGGGGGGATATAAATCCAAACTCTTCTTCTTCTTTGCCTCCTCTGCCTACAGCACCACCTCTGGAGAGGAAACAATATCAGGTGTGGCAGCAGTTTTTACACCCTTCCTAACCTACACCATTTTACAATCAATGCCACCAAAGAGACAGTGATGGTAACACCTGGTGGCAGCAACAACAACACTGGTTCCCCCTCATCTCTTCATCCAACATGTTGCTGCTGAACAGGCAGTGATGACAGGGCTGGCAGAAATGGTTCCTCCCTTGCCCCATCCAGAATTACACCATCGGTTCTCCTTCACATAGTATCACTGCTGAGGAGAGGCCATAATAGAGAGTCATGTTGTTCTGGTAGCAGTTCTGCACATGCACAGCTCCTCTTCTGGTAGCATGCTGGATGATGATTTCTCCTCACTACTGCCTTCTGCTTGCATTTGGATGTCCTTGTACTGGTTGTTGTCTTTCATTCTAGTTGCTTTCTCTCATTCTGATTTGGACCTCTTTACTTCTGGACTGGTAAATATCACCCTCTATACAACATCATTTCCTATTCCCAATCTGTCCTTCACTTCTCTATATATCCTAGGATCCTTGAAACTCTGTGTGTGTGTGTGTGAGAGAGAGAGAGAGAGAGAGAGAGAGTTTAGCTGAATTGCAGATGTATTTTTAATATTTTTAATTCTTTAATAAAATTGCAAAAATTCTCCTTCAATTCAGGTTTTTGGTGGGAAAGACCTCCGAAGACACTGGTGGAAAAGGTTCTAGCCCAGTCTCTCACACTGCAAAGTCTATTCCTGTAAATACTCCCAAACTAAAAAGGAACAATTAATTTGGGTAACATATAGAAAAGTTTGTTTTTTTTGTTTTGGATGATTAATCCTCCATCCATTCTGGGCAGGTTATTTTGTTCAAAAAATCTGGGGGGTACCCAAAGTTTGCAAGACAATCTTCCTTCTCTATACCTGGTCTTGATTCTTAGGTTTAAATATCTGCAAACAGAGCCATGTTGAGAATTAGATTTATTGATTTATTGATGCTTTCCATTTTAGTATGTTTCTTTTATAAATTAGTGCGATCTAACATTTTGTTTATAATTATTACTTGTGGTGGAAAAGGCTGTCAGGTCATAGCTGACTATGGATACTCTGTAGAGCTTTTAAGACAAGAGACATTCAAAGGTTGTTTGCCATTGCCTAGCTCCGCATGGGATGAGAGAGTTCTAAGAGAACTTTGTCTGGCCCAAGGTCACCCAGCAGATTTCTTGTAGAGAAGTGTGGAAGTGAACACAGTTCTCCAAATTAGAGTCTGCTGCTCTTAACCACTATGCCTAGCGGGCTGTGGTTTATCCTTTGAATGCTTCATTATGCAGCACTAAACGGTAAGATGAATGTTAGATATTTGTAACATTTCACTCATGTCACCCTACTTCCACCTTGTCAAAATTCAGTGTTTGTTTTGCTTTTTTACTGTCCCTGTAGAAGAACTTGACATCTTTTCTCCAAATGTATCACATTACATTTTGTCTCAGTAAGGACCAGTAGCTTTGGCCCCTGCTGTCTCCAGGCTCCTAACACATCTGTTAGCCCTTCCAAGAGAGTGGCAACTCATTGACCTTGGCAGCCTTTGTCTTGATTGATGAATCTAGTTAAAGGGCTATTCAGCTTCCATAGTGAATGATGACTACTTGGCTAAGAGCAATTATTTTATTCCAGCTTGATTTAATATTGCTTCTCAGTTTATTTATTTTTTTATTTGTTCCATTTATACCCAACCCTACACCGAAGTCCCAGGCTGGCTTACATAATGGGGGTTAAAAGCCCCGTTAAAACATAAAACATTAAAAACCAAATCATTAACATTTTGACTAAGATTTTTCACATTTGACTCGTACTTGAAATCCATCTTCACCCCACTGTGGCCTATTTCCACTAGCACATTTCTAAAATGCAGTTGATATAAAGAATCAACAGAAACAGTGTGCATGATCTGTGATCAACAGTTTAGATGCCAGGCAGCTGATGTGAATGCATATATTATGTGTTAGGTTATCTGAGCTGCATGTGTCATATAGCATACTTTTAAGGGAAATAGATGGCCTATGGGTAACTTGCCCTGTTATCCTTAGAACCCCATTAGTAGGACAGGGATTTAGTAGCCAGTGGAAGTTATCTTGAATTTAACTCATGGAACTTATTGTGGAACACAGTCATGGGAAACTGGAGCCACATATTGAAGGATACCTTGTTCTTATAGCCCTTTGATGTCATGTGATTTGGGCAGACTGCTTATCAAAAGTGGGTAGGGGGGTGTTCACAATTTTAGTAATTGTACAACATTGTTGGAGGATTAGACAAGGTTTAAAAAGCAAACTAATCAAGTTAGCAAGTGAAATAAAGGATGAGGGGAATGCTAAATACGCTGGACCACCTAGGAACATATTTGGCACTGGAAAGCTCTGGTTCATTTGCCTATATTATAATACGCCTATGATTAGCTGCATTTGCATGCCAGACCTTAGCTAGCTAATGAATTGTTCTTCTGTGGTGGCAAATGGGCCATGTAAATTTGACTCTGGGCCTTGGGTGGTATGATCTTCCAATTTCAGGAAACAGTTCCTAGAACGTTACACAGCAAGTGTTATGAGGACTTCCTTGCCAACTGAGTCTTGCCAGCCAGCTGGGGTGACTAAGTGTCATGGTACTGCTATCACCACATGTTAAAAGTCATTAGGCAGCTATTCAAAATCATTGGTTTTAGCTTAAGAAAATGAAACTTTAAAACACCTTTTCAGCATGGTGTAGTACTTCAGAGGGAAAAGAGGGAAAGACTCTAATCTGGATTCCCCACTCCTACACATGAAACCTGCTGGTGACCTTGGGCTAGTCACAGTTCTCTCAGAACTCTCTTACCCCACCTACCTCACAATGTGTCTTTTGTGGGGAGGGGAAGGCAAGGCAATAAGCAAAGAAAAATGTAGAGAAAAAGTGCAGTATAAGAACCAATTTCTCTACCTCTTCTTTTTCTTCCTATTATTTAATGTTGTTTACCATCACAGCTGCCAATTCTTTAACCGGTTGTTGGCCTTTAATTACAATTCAAGTCCCACCCAGATATTTAGGACATTGTAATAATATTCGTGTGGATCCCAGCAGGGCTGCCTTTTGAATCTGGCAGATTTTTATATTGCAATTTGAAGGTGTTTCAAGTGCAGCCCTAGTGTTTTCAGAATGGTGCAAGGGTGCCGATTACCACTGGGACGACCTCAGCTGGTTTGTGCCATAGTTGCTGAATCTTTATCTTCAAATCATGATATTTAGCATTGTTGCTGTTGTGGTTGTTACCCATGTAATTTTAGAACCTTACCCTGGAGATAATATCAGGCCCCCATAAAATAAACTTTAGGCCTTAGGAAATATAACTCTTCAGATCCTGAGCCCCTGGCAAGAAGGTTGGTAAATGGATGATTCCTCATTCAGAACTTCCAATTGTCAGATTGAGCTTCCCTCTATCAACTTAATTGATTCCCTCTTGTCCAAATTAACCTGGAAATATAGCAGAGAACTGTGTTATCAAACTAACTCATGGTGGGTTGGAGAAACCCTGCTTTTAAGACAGCAGTGTCTCTACCCATTCTGCCAAATCCTTGGAGTACCTAGCAGTGCAGTGCCAAAATGGGGAGCCTATTCTCTGTGTTGGCTCAGTGTTCCCACAAGGACATACAATAAGTAAAAACCTTGTCTGGAACTTGCCTTCGCCCACATTTGCCATGCAAGGTACCTATCTCGCACCGTTCCTGAAGGGATTAAGGGAGCACAATGGCCTTGCCCTGGAGAGTGTTCCCATCTCCAGCCCTGGATCATACACCCTGTAAAGACAAAGGACATGTTAATGTGTTTGCCCCAAGTATTCCAGCCCAGTGTGGTCTTAACCCAGTGTTCCTCTGACTCATCACTTTAATGACCACCTCATTGTTCTATAGCTGTAATTTCAGCAGCTACTTTTCCCCATTCAGGCACTCGGGAGCTTGGATCATCAAGGTGATGCCTCAACCCATTAGATTAATGAGCCAACTATTCAGGTTGATATCTGTCTCTTGTCTTTCCCCAGAGAGGCAGGACTTCTCTTTGTTCTGGGATATTAAGGGCCACTCTGCATAACCCTTACCTTGACAGGTTAGAAAGTATGGGAGAAGGGAATCATGCAGTTGCCCTAGCTCCTAGAAGGACTTAGAACCAGATTTTGTTTTCCTGGCAATGGTTAAGCAATCAATATGAACCTTTCAGCACAAGGGAATAGTTAATCAATTGTCAGAACAATTTGTCTGGAAATGTTTGGGGAAAAGGCAGGCCATATGGTATGTCTTACTAAGTAAAATAATTTTTAAAATGTATGGTGAACAAGTGCTCACCTTTTTTCCAGAATAACATGTACTTATCCACTTTTTCAATAACTCAGTAGGATCAAATACAAGCCTAATCACAATGTATATCATGCCAGCATGCTAGGAAACACCTAAATGAACACTGAAATCTATTCTTATATGACATGGCCTCCTTAACCCAAATATGTAACACTCCTCTCATGAGTTCTACAAACTTGAAAAAGAGACTTCAACATCAGCTTGAATCAGCACACAAAGATCACTTATCGAATTAGAGCACCCCAGTTCCTATTTCAAGGCTGCCATTTTTGGCCTTGACACAGGATGTATATTCTTGGCTAAATCAAATGATATTTAGGCTTCAAGTTTGCCTTAGCTGAGCCACTAAGGCAGAGTGATTGTTGTGCTCTACTAATCAAGCTTCTGGAAAACTCACCTACTCTAATACACCAGTGATTTCTAGCTGTTGCTTCTGCTCCAATGGACATCAACATTTGGCTTTTATTCTGATGGGCTCCATCTACCAGTTTTCTCACACCAGCCATTTTACAGATTTCTCATTCCTTTATCGGTCAGCCCATCCATCTGTCTTTCTCAAGTAATTTTCAGTCTACAGTAGTTTCCTAATGTTTTCCAGCACATCATAGCTCCCTGGGGTCTTCTAGGCTGCTCCATAAAATCGCCTTCCTCCTGTCCCACACTAGCGTCTCCAGCTTCATGTCATGCATCAGTGATCCCTGGCTTATTGCTCTGCTTCACTAGCCGCCCACCCCTTTTCATGGATATTGGCCTGTTTCTTAATTAGGATAACACTGAAACCAAACAATGAATTTATTAAGGAGAAATGTAAATGAGATTCAACCAGTTGCAGGTGTTGTCATTTTAGTTTAATGAGAATTTGTTTTAAAACATAGATTCAGTAGAAAGATCCTTGAATCAAAGACTTTAGCCTTTATGTCCAAAATTGGACTAAAGCTACATTTTCAGACTTTATGCAACTCAAATGTTCCACCATCCAAGAATAATCTTCTTTAGACAGTAATGCAATATTGCTGAAGATGACAGCTCTGTATAATGCGGGCTTTCCAGCCACTGTTCCAATTCCCAACTCTGATAACTATAAAAGTGCAAAACTAGCAAAATCACAGTTTTTTCCCCTTAACTTCTGACACAGACCAGTATAGTATAGTGGCTAAAGTTGTGGACTTTGAGCAGGGAGAACTGACGTCAAATCCCACTGAGCCATGAAGTTCACTGGGTAAACTTAGCACCTAGGCCAACCATTAGTCCGTTGCAGGCAATGGATCTTCCAGCATCATATCCTGTTGCCTGCCAGCACTCCAGCAGCTGACTGAGGGTGGGAATTAAAAATCACAATTGGATGATGCCATTATATCAGTTCCAGGGGGGAAAAAAGACATCACGCCTCTCAGGAATTGCGAAACATACTTTTTTTCTTCAGGGATTCCTAGAGAGCCATGGGGTTTTCTGAGGTTTTTCCCAGAAGTGATGGAGCAATATGATCACTTTAGGTTTCTGATACAGATCTTCTATTAATGTTCCCTTTTGGTTTTTCAGATCATATAAAAAGGTTTTAGGTTTAAACTGTCCAGATATTTTGTATCATACTAGAGAGTATGTTAGTTTCCTACATCTTGCTCAGAATGTTTTAAATTATTTTTCAAAATTGTTTTATTAGTTTGTATGTTTATTCTAAATGATATGTAGCCCCATCCAGAGCCTGCACAGTGGGCTGCAACACCCCTCCAGCACTGCCCTGCCACCTTCTTGGCAGCATGGGGTGGCTAAAAACAAGAAAGCCTCCCTGCTGTTGCAAAACCCTCCATTGGGCTGTATGTGCTTATGCCACCTGACCCCCAGCACAAGCATTTCAGTGGGCAAAGGCTGGGAGGAAGCTGATTAAGATTGGCTCCACCCCCTGCCCTCAGTCATGCCAGTCACTTGGGTGAGTTGCCCCTCCACTGGTGCATTTGCCTCTTACACCAGAGGGTGGGCACCACACTGGCGCAGGGCTGTACTGGCTCCAGAGGGGGGTTTGCCCCTCTCCCAGATAGGGCTAATAATATTTATTGATGTAATTGTATCTATTTTAACTTTGTTTTAATAGATCCCCTGATGAAGCTTATAGTGAAACACCACCCAACTCTCACCAGCATCCAGCACTGCCTTTAAAACCCTTTATGGGCTTTTCATAATTGCTCAACCTATTCATGTCACTTTGATTTCTCTGGCAAAAGATCAGGATGAAAATGGGATCAATAGATAGTCAAACAATTTTACAAAATGAGAACATTCTCTGCTACTACGTAGAGACTAAAAAGTTTTCCTTGGCTTTGAAATCCTCTCATACAAGATATATTTCAGAAGCTCATTTTTGTGACAAGGTTTACATGAAAATGTGTTCTGGGAAGACGGCATTCACAGAATCAGATTTATATGGGCTGCTGTCAGCAAGACAGGAACAAATAAATAATCTATTACACTTCAGGATTTTCAAAATATTTCACATACATTATTCTAGTTATCAGCAGCTGCATCTAAATGTTTATAGAAAAGGAGAAATGCATATATTTCAACTGGAAAAATTAGAAATAATTTTAATATTAGCTATACACTGCTGTGGAGGTTAGGGATTGCCTTTTTTAAAAAATTAAAGGACTAAGCGTGATCCTGTGGTACTATGGATTCAAATGTACCATATACAAAACACTCAATGAAAAGTGACATGTCAGAAGATTAAGCTTAATTAAATTTGATGTTGTAATAAGCACTTGGTTATGTGTTGTTCCTGACATCTGATGTCTTATCTTAGAATGCAGTGTTGCTCTGCCAGAAATCCACAGCCTAGGTGATGTATTATTGCAGATATGGCAAATGCGGGCCGGGTTTAAAAGTGAAGCCTGACCTGTAGAACAGTGCACAGGTAAATTCTTCTGGTGATCATCTTTATATGTCACATGGATATCATAACTTGTAGCCTGACCTGAGATACATAATATGATGAAAAAGGATGGATTCAGACAGCAATTTAACCAGACAGCTATTCTAGATGTCCATTAAAATATATCTGATTACTAAACTATCCCAGGTACAAGAATTCACCCTGTAATAGTTTAGTGGCAGTGCTGAGAACAGAAAGCGATTAATGATAGTGCCAGATCTTACATTTCCTTGATAACCTTTTCCTATTTAAATCTGTTGAACTCACCTTTCTATCTTTTACAAAATGTGTTCTTGCTTCACAAATTATCATTTTGTAGCAAGCTGTTGACTAACACATCACTATCTCTCATTATTTTCTCTCACCACCTGCTGTGTCCCTTGACCATGCCAGTCATCCTGTCTAGAGGAAACAGTTTCCCTTGTGCTCTAATGGTCTTCGGTATCATTAACCAGGCATCATCCATTTGTCAAGTCCAGTCTTATTTTCTGCTCCAATGGTCTTAGTTCTCAATTAATCTAACAGGATCTGGACAAAGGATATATTTGCATGTGTTACATTCCTTTGAGAGTTTACTAGAATGTCTCTGAAAGAATCTTGCAAAGAAACACAAAGTCATTTCAGGGTAACAGCTTTTGATCTTATTTAATTATAGGTTTCAGGACTGCAAACCCACTAAAAGGAATGACCTTTTTGTTAGTAACAATATCATAGAATCTTCCTGAATTCACACTTAAATCTCTACGTCATACGTGGAAGTCTGATGTTTTATGGTTTATTTCAATTGTACCGGTGTATTGTGTGTCAATACAGAGGTAATGATCCACTTCCATCAGGACATGATTTCTTCTTCTGTTTATTGGTCCACTCTGTTATCTGACTTATGGTGCTCCATTCCCCAAGGACCAGAGTCCATAGTATAATCACCAAGAAAATCCTGCCCAAAATAACCTTCTTGTGCTAAGTGAACTCCATTTGGTTGACTAACAAACATCATGATCAATTTTTGATATCTATTTTGGATATCCCTAGCAACCTCTCTACATCCATTCAAGCTGCAACAAGAGGCATGATGAGTCACAACATGATGGCCAGATTCCATTTTAATGCTTCTAAACACTAGGGATTAGAGTTACCAATCGCAGTGAGATATGGAATTTTTACAGAGTTGCAACTGCATGACAGATCAGTTTCTCTATAGGAAATGAAATCTTTATTCCCCTCTCCAGATTACACCTGCCACAAGTACTACTCTCAAAATTCTAGAATTTCCCAAGGCAACCCTACCAGGGATCCAATAAGGTATCATGTGATCTGATTCATGAAGTGACTGCCCATGAGTTCTCCCGCCCTAACAGATAGGGCATCCATACAATAGATATAAAATAGGAAACATTAAAAAGGCACCCAAAAATTCATATTTAAACATTCAAAAGGCACCAAAAATTACTTGGAGTATGAAGTATGGTTCAATATTAATAACTGGAATGTCCCAGATGCTGCGGTTCTCTGGGATGTCTGAACATGGCACTGGACACTACATCAGCACTCCCACACCATGGCCATCCCTGTCAGCCCAGCAGGAGCATGCCTGTGACATTCCCAGGGGTGGAGTTGACATTAGTTGGTTTCTACCCAGTCTTCTGTTGAAAATGTGGTGTCCAGTGCCTTGGACTCACACTTCCCAAAAGGGTGGTATAAGTCCATTCAACCCTGTGGATGGGTGTCAGGCAGGCAGTGGGTTTTTTTTTTCATTTGAGCTGCTTCCCCACACTTCCTGAAAGCTCTCTGGAGCTGGCAGGGTGGTGCAGTAGAAGGGCCATCGCCAACCACCCTGGACTGTGGATTGGGCTGTAAGGCATATTGACAATATTATGGGTGGGAAAAGCAATGACAAAACACCCTGTCAAAACAATTAGCAACTAAACTCTGTGATATCTGAAGAAGGGAAATTGTAATTCAGTTGATAATACGATAGATTCCCTGCAGACTCATAACAGCATGAGTAAATATAAATACAGAAAAGAAGCACAAAATGCCATTTCAAATGCTGCCCATTCATTTTTGTTATCTTTTCCAAAAACCCAGTCAGAGCAGATGAATAATCAAGAAAATAATGTATTTAAAAATGTTTATTGTCATTCTTTTAAATGAAATACAAACTCCCCCATTGTTTACAAAATGAAAACTATTTCAGAGAAGAAAATGGTAGGGGAAAAGATACCACCTTTTCAAAAAGGACATGAAGGTGATGATCAGGAAAATTTACATTTATATTGCAACATGTGACTACATTCCTGGTCCCATTCCAAAGATTATCACATCCTGTCTTGCTGTGTATGTAAACAGTATTATCCTAAGCAGACTCTTCTAAGTCCATTGGAATCAATGGATGTAAAAGGTGTAGCTATGTTTAGGTGGCATTGTTAGTGATGCTGGTTATGACAATCTGCCTGGCGATGAGAAACCCATAGACATAAATGGACTTGTATGGGGATTACTGTTGCTAAGTAACTGGCATTAATCTTCCTGCTCACAAATAGCTCTGACAGTGTTTATCACTTTTGAGTGGCAAGAGTACATAGCCTTGATCATCTCCTTCCTTTTCCCAGCTGACCCCTTTCAAATGGGCTCACTGATCCACACAAGATATGTGCATGGTTTCCATGTGCAGATCATCCTTGCAGAAGATTAGCCATCTGAAGTACTACCCTGTTACTCTCCACGTATCCCAAGAGATAGTCATGGACCATATTCAAAACAGCTCAATGTATATTACCACTGTAATTCAACTTTTGTAGCCTACTATCTCAAGGCAGAGCAAAAATTCCATTCTCTCCAGCCAATATGCAAAATAAGAGAAATGATAGCCTCCACGACTATCTTTTACTTCTAACTACTATATTTTAAAAACAACCCTTGCCCACAGATAATACTTAGACTTTCATCATAAACTATCCCTGTAAAAACTATTTAATTTTCGACTGCAGGGAGAGAGGATTTGATCTCTTATTAAACATTTTATGGAAAAGTCTAAAAGTGCTTTCAATTATTTATCTGAATTGAAATCTAGGCCTTGGAAACTGCTGGAATTACACACACACATAATATTATCAGCCCACTGAGTGCTATTAGGTCATAAAATGCTGCTGTAGCAACATCTCTGTTACAGCTGCTGGTGCTCATGCAACTTTTACTACAGTTATAAAGCCATTTATTACATTTTCTTTATGATGCTAATGCATTGCAGTCTGTTACTTTATTGTTCCCACTGTGATAAAGACTGAAATGTATGATATTGTGCACAAAAATACAAGCCTAATAACATACCCCGCTGCATTAAAAATCTCTTAGATAAGCTTTAGAGACTCGTAAAAATATTAACAGGGGATACCAAAAAGGAAATATTTGGTTGGACGTTTTCATTCATTTGGTTGATTGTTCCCACCAGGAAGTTTTTTTTTAATTGCGCTTTGTCAAAATGTACAAGGGATGATATGAATAAGTGACTCCTTTTTTTCTTAATTATAAGCCATCATTGTGGAGGATGATAATTGTCATTCACTACCACAAAGATGACTAAATAATTTGCAAATAATCATTTGAAACAGAGCAAAGTCATTAAAAATAATCATTTCACAATACCCAGTAGAATATATTAATTGATAATGCTTTTTTTTTCAAATTACCTAAATTTAACTTTCTGTTCAGAGTAACCATGTATTAAAGATAATGCAGATTTCTACTGAGGAAAAAAAATCATTCACTTAATTAACCACTACCTGATATGAAGAGAGTCAAGCAATAAGGAGCTCTGTGCCTTAACCTCACAGTGGTATATTGGTCAGTGTGTGGAATTAGGATTTGGGAGACCCAGATTCAAATCCCTACTGTCATGGAATGTCACTGAGTAACACTGGGCCATTTACTCACTCCTAACTTAGCCTATCCCACAAAGCTGTTGAGGGTATAAGCTAGGTGAAGTGAGAGCAATTTTGTAAACTGCCTTGGCTCCTCATTGGTGAAAGAAATCAGGTGCAATAGAACTTTAGAGAGACTACCTCTCCAAGAAGCTTTGACTCCAGAAAGGTTGACCTTCCTTTTTCCAGAGTGTAGGAGGGAAGAGCAGAGGGAGGGTTGGTGGGCCTATTCAGGAGCAGACTGGCAGTGAAGAACAGGCCAAGGAAAAGAGTCAGGGTGGTGGAAAGCTGAAAAAGGGAACCAAGGACTGAAGCAGAGAATTTCAAGGACTGAAACTCTAGGTAGGGACTTTGTTGTTGGACAGTGTCAAGTGAACACTGGGAAGAAAGGTCTGGAACCATTGAAGTCTTATAAATTGACTGGCAAGCACTAAAAGTCCTTGCCAGAGACTTACAGATCCCAGTTACTATTCCCTCCCCACTCTTTTGGATTTGTTTCTACTTTAACGTTCTTGTTCTGTACAGTTAAGTGTTAGTGCAGGTACTGGATCACACCATGGAAAGAGGATGTCAGTCCAAAGCGCCTTCAGCACTTGCCTCAAATCTGAGTAGTACAGGCATGTCACTGACTCACATAATTATTGGTGTAAAAAGTGGGATTTCAGAAGTGCTGAGTGACAACCATTGTGTGCTAGACAAAATGAACCAAAACAGTGGAAGTACAAAAAATAGCAGTGAAAGGGGGCTGTGCCAGCATATACTGAAAGAAGTCAAACCTGGGAAAGCTAGATAAATAATTTTGAATGAGCAGCACACATAAATGACTGGGATCAGCCACCAAACTAGATTTTTGGGCTTCCTCCTTGCAAGACAAAATCCAAGAGATGTTTGAGGATTTGACCTAAAGAAGTCAGAGAACTTATACTTCAATGAGAGATTGTCTACAGCAATCATTGGATAGAACATCGAACCCTAAGTGAAACCAAGCTGTTTTTAGTAACAGAAGGCAAATAAATAAGGAATCTGTTAGGGATTTTGGATATGCTCTGACATCTAGCTACCAAGACTTTCTCAGACTATGATGAGAGCATAAAGAATTTTATGGCCGGAGATCAGTTTGGGATCCATGTGCCTGAGAGGTAAATCTGAATTGAGCTATACAGAGAAAAACCAAAGGGACTAG
Organism: Sphaerodactylus townsendi; assembly: GCF_021028975.2. NCBI lineage: Eukaryota > Metazoa > Chordata > Lepidosauria > Squamata > Sphaerodactylidae > Sphaerodactylus > Sphaerodactylus townsendi. The sequence continues at coordinate 34,891,015 of NC_059434.1, forward strand.
CAGAGGCCATTGAGATAGCCACCAAAGCAGAGCAAGCTATAGAAGCAGCTAATAACAGCACAGCTTTAAAGGCAAAAGTCCACAAGACCAAAGCAGAAATTATATAATTCGCATTCTATACTGAATGAAGTGGGCACATTTACAACACTTATGGAAATGACCTCCAGGAGTTAATTCAGAACATGAGAACAATGCAACATGATGTTAATGAACTGAAGGGACCATGGAAACCCAAAAATTCTGAAAATAATTACTCAACAACAAAGAACAGTTGATTGTTGTGACATTCACTAATATTTTCTTCTGGGCAAAGAATTCTTGCTAAGGTCAGATTATAATTCCATCCAATGGCAGATCATAAGTCTGTCCAATGGCTTCATAACTTCCATGAGCCACAAGGACAACTAGCTCATTGGCTTGAATGTTTGTCCCAGTTCCACTACCATTTCATACATCACCCAGGAAAACAGAACATAAATGCTGATGTTCTGTCCCAGAGATCACCTCTCTGTGGTGCTAACAAAAACTTTAAGACTGTGGAACAGCAAACTCACAACCTGCTTGTACTTTTCTAACCAGAAGGAACAGATACTGTTATTGAAGAAACCATTCAGTGCAGGAAGATGAAATTACAACCTTAAAAGAGATTCAGCTCATAGACCAAGCAATTTCTTACCTGCAAAACTGGAAGGAAATAGATACACCAGACTTACCAGAAAAGATGCTAGTTCAAGCAGGTGTGCTTCAATAGAAAGAGATTTTGCCAGATCTGCAGATAGAGCAGAGACTGTTAATCTGACACTCAAAGGTGTGAGGAGACCGACCCTATAAATCAATAGTGGTTCCTCAAGGTCTGTTCCTAAGATATTGAAATCACTACATAGTAGCAACACAGGAGGACACTTGGGAATAGAAAAGTTGTCTCAAACTGTCAAAAGTTGCACAGGTGTACTATTGACTTGCATAATTATTGCAGGAAATAAATCAATTTGCAAGAACAATTACGCCTTTCTAAACCCATTGTTTCCCCAGAGCCCAGCAGTTAGCCCACCACAGAGACCAGCCAAGGTAATTTAGGAGGGGTGTGTGTTCAGAGATTCTCCAGTTTGTAAAAAAATAAAACACTTTTAAAGCTTCCTTAAAGAGTTTTCTGATGGCTAAATGCTGTGAAAACCGAACCTTTAAAGTTTAAATAGCTGAAAGCTGAAAGGATAATCCCTTAGGTTATCGGGGTTTGTTTAGTATTTGGCTTAGGGTTTTTTCCTGTTTATTCTATTTGGCCCAGAAAAAAAGCCAAATAGGGCTTTTTCAGGTTTTTTGCTAATTCAGCTTTATTGAATCAATCAGGCTAGTTTGGGATCCTTCAATCTTTGCAACCATGCTGAAACTGGAGACTGCTGAATAATCAGATGGCAGAAAAATAGTTCTGTTTGCTATGTGAAAGTCTGAAACCCATTTTGATAGAGGGATGAAAGTCTTCCTTGATGTCCCCTTCTCTTTCTGATTATATACTTCTCATTCTATATTGAATGAAGTGGGCACATAATAATTCCTTGAAATATACTGGTAAGATGACTGAATGGGATCTCAGCGTGCAGCTTCTAAAACCTATTTGCAATATATTAAAATAATTTCCTTCATTAAGTGGCAGGAGAGGAAACAGAACAGAGGGTGAATGTGAAGTCTCAGTAAATTAATCTCACACAGAATAAGGATGCTAATTGCCATCTCTGAAAGAGTAGAAAATTTCATATTGAATGTAACCCAAACTTTTTATACTCAAGTTTGACTTTTGAAGTATCTTAAGAGATAATTTTCCATATGACAGTAAAGCAGAATTTAGGTCAAAAGCGTCACCTCTGCTGGTAGTAGTTCACAAGGTAATTAGGAAAGGAAAAACTTCTCCCAACATCTGCTATCCAAGATTCTTTACCTGGAGATCTAAAGGATTGGCATGCAAACTGAGCCCACTTATCAAATCATGGTCTCCACTGTCAGTGCTGTTCATGCTGACTACAGCCACGTATCTCCACCTGCTGCCAGTAGGCAGGAACCAATAACAAAGGCTCTTGGGAACCAGTTTCTGTCCTTGAACTGTCTTTGTTTGTGTCATCACAATTAGCATCCAGGTTATAACCACACTGTATATATGTCTACCCTCTTGGGCAGAAATGGCCAGTGTATAGTGCTTTCCTAAGTAGAGCCACACCAATGGGTGTTTAGTTTTCCTCCTCTTGGCTGCTCACAGAATTGGGCTCCTGCCTGTGAGGAGAGTCACCAGCAGCTGTGAGGCAAATTTGGTGTTCCTATCTGGAGCAACGGCCCCACCAGAGCCCCCCCTCCTCAAATCTCCAGCACAATGCCATTGGAGCAGAACAAGCCTAGGGTGGGGAAAAATTATCCTCTGATCCTCTGATCCTGTTCCATCTCTGTCCCTGACTGTACTGATCGGCTGTACTACTGGTGATCAGCTGTACTACAATGGCTGTACTATAAATTTCTACCTGTTTCATCTGCATTTGGGGGTTCCCAGGCTTTCCAGCTTCTGGTTGCGGCATGAGGGTTGCAGAGTGGAACCTGTCGCTGGGTGCTTATCATTGCTGTGATTTATCTGGCTATGGCTGGTGGAGGCCTTTAGGGGGAGCTTTGATTATTGCAGAGAGCTATTGTTTCTATTGAACTGCTTTTATCGGCCAAAGAGGGTAAAGACTGCTGCTGATTATAAGATCATAAGCCACAGGGAGGGAGGGAGGGAAGGAGATTGTAAGCTCCCTTGAGTCTCCTACAGGAGAGAAAGGGGGGATATAAATCCAACCTCCTCCTCCTCCTCCTCCTCCTCCTCCTCTTCTTCTTCTTCTTTAGGTTTAATTGTTAAATATTGATGGTTAGGTGGCTGAGTGGCTGTCAGCCATCTGTCAGTTGATGTATCCACTATTGCCTGGCTGGGTGGCTATCCATCAGCCTCGGACTCAGGGCCAGGGAGAATGTAGCCATGCTGGTCTGAAATTCCATTCTCTTTCAGATGACCCCTGTCCCATCAATCACGGGTTGGAGTGTTTAGACCTCTGTTGAGACTCCTTGGAGAAGCTACATGTGCTGTTGGTATACCGATCACCTAGTGCACCAGCAGTCAGCTTGCTGCAGCTCCTGGAGGTCATCTTGGAGTGGGCCTTGAGGCTCCCCAAGGTGATAGTTTTGGGGGATTTCTATGTCCAAGCCGAGTCGGCCTCATCTTCAGTGGCTGCAGAGCTAGTGTCATCCATGGTGATGTTCAGCCTCTCCCTTATGAATACCACCGGTCCCAAACATCAAGGTGCCCACACCCTGGATTTGATCTTTGGTTCAAAATAACAGGAAACTTCTTTCCATATGGAGTTTAAGTGTGTATATGAACCTTCTTCCATGTACTTCAGACATCTGTTGGGGTCCTTGGAAGGTATAAAAGGCAGTAAGTACTTTCAGGAGGCAGTGAATCAGTCCCTAAATGCACTGATAGTGATTAATAAGAAGAGTGGACAAACTGAAGCCATGACTCAGGTGTTAATGGGAGGAGATTCAGCTGACTGGCGTTATTTTGTTCCTGCTTAGAACTCAGGTTTGCAGTTTGGATGTCTTCCTGGATTCAGCTTTACTACCAGATTCTCAGGTGCTACCTGTAGCTGGAAATGCTGTTTTATCATTTTAGGCTTATTTTATTCCTTGTAGCTATGGTCCTTTTCTGCTGATTGCTGGATCTTAGTTTATTGATTGATTGAATCTTAATTTATTTTAATCTAATTTTTAAAATTATATTTTGTAATTTAATTTGGAGAGCCAGAACAGGGTAGTGGTTAAAGTGTAGGACTAGAATCTGGGAAATTCAGGTTCAAATCCTCAGTTATGGCAAGAAAGCTTGCTGTGTAACCCTAGCCCAGTCACACACTCTCAATCTAACCACCCTCAAAGGATGCTGTGAGGATAAAACAGAGGAGGGGAGAATTATGTGAGCTGCTTTGGATCCCCACTGGTGTGGAAAGAGGGTATAATTGAATGAATTATTATTTATTTTATTTCAAGTGCAAGCTTTAGAACTATATACTCAAATGAAGGATTGGAATAAATAAATAAAATGTATACTAGAAATTAAATTACTCATTTAGATTTTTTGATTTCTTAGCAAAAAGAACTCTGTATAATTCAATTTTAGAGTATTTCAAGTAGCAAAGGGGTTTCTGCTTTAGTATCTTCAAAAGCATGCAAGGCTGACTATAGCCTCTTGGAGAAGATGAAAAAGTTCAGCCTTTAATTTGGAAAGTGTATGCCTAGTCATATGCATATTACAGTACAAGCCAACACATGGAGATACAAATGTTCATACCAACAGTGCCACGGAATTATCCTATGTGCACAGTGATGGCTGCACACAGCTCTTTTTGATGATCGTGAGAGCAAGGGGGCCGGGGAGAGAAGAGGTGTATAAGCTCAAACCATAGAGAAAATAGGTTACTAAAATATAAAATGTCTCAGATTTTATTAGAAAATCATATACTCGGTACCATTGCTAATGAAGCAGACAACATTCTAGGAGGAATCCTGGATTTTCTTGCATTGACTGCTCTCCATTCCCTTTTCCAGTGGAGGCAGACATTTATTGACAGATATATTAGTATAAGCTGCCTTTGGCAGCAACAGCAATATCAGTAATAGTGAAAAACAGAAAGTAGAGCATCCAAGTTGATTCCTAGAACATCTTCTCTATGTACACTGCTGTTTGTAGTGTAGATTTTAAGATAATGTGAGGGGTCCAAGCAAGTAAAATTACAGAACAAAATGTTTAAGATAACCTTTCAAATTCTGCTCCTGAGATTCACACCCTGACAATTTCCTCTGAATTCACTAGACAAGAATGTGACAGTTAACCTGTCAACCACACTGACATAGGACTGATGATCATATGGGTGGTAGTTGGGCTTCACAGTATTACAGTCTGCTGACTGTACGACAGTCTCAATATATCTGTGAGCCCTGGTCCTTGCAGTATTTCACTAAAAATCCTCTGCCACATTGCCCCTTCAGCCACCTGTGTGGCATCATGTCATACTCAAGACTTTTCATTTTGTAACAGTGAATGGGACATTTTAGACCTTTGGTATGACTTGCTGCCATACTGGCTTGTCATTATTTCCTGGCCATTTGGAAAATTAGTGCTTCTAATTGAGATACAGAAGAGTAAGATGCATTCAGTTAGCAAAACTAATTACAATTAGCAGCATACTTTTTTTTAAAAAAAAAAGGAAGAGCATTTTAGTAGCGAAAGTAGATGAGTATTACCAAGTCTTAAGTCCCTGGTATGAAACTAATTTCACAAGCAGATGGCTGTACACAGCGTTGATGGCCCTTCAGTTTCTTTATTGCAAATAAAATACTTGCTAGCTTTGGTAAAACAAAAGTCAAACACAGCTGTCTTATTTGTATATATTTTGACTAAGGGTGCATAATCAGTCTTTAAATGATGTGACATAGCTCATTTTTCCTCCCAAGCACATTTGTCATTCAGAATCATTACTGAGCATATGTGGCCAAATGGGAAGGCATCAGGTATCCTGAGCTTGAGGGGCCATTCATCAGAGAAAAATAAATGTAAATTGCCATACACTTCTAATAAGAAAAGGGAGATCCTGTTGTCACATAAAGAAACCTAAAACAGCATGGCATAATAAGACTTATAATTAATCACCACAAGCTGCTCTAGACCAATGGAAAGGACTCTCCCTGATCAGATTTTTTACACAAGACACCCTTTTGTCTGATTCTGTGTAATTCCATTTAACAATTCCTTGCAACTTTTTTTTGGTGGCTCAAAGATATCCTGTATTGCAATAGTTTTCACTTAAGCCCAGGGATATTCCAGCATTCCTCTGCTTGAATTACAATTTGATTGCTAAATGATAGCTACACCCTTGAATGCTAAAAAATGGAACCCTAAAATCTATATATATAAAAATGGAACGATGTGTTTGTTGCTTCGAGAATAACCCCGCACCTGCTGCCCAAACGCTCTGAAAATTTCACAGACACTTACTCATTCCCCCGACTGTGTTTTTACGTACCTCCCGCTGTCAGACAACACACCTGAGCCAGGTAAAACATCTTTTTCCTGGCGCACCAGGCCATGAAGCTGCCTGTGTGTAACTTTCACCCTTAGAATGTTCATGCCCTTAGAATATTTGCTCAGATGGCCAGATATGAGCAGTGAAAACAGTACATAGGCAGTAACTCGAGTGGAAGTGAAACACATAAACCCGTTGCTGTGTGAGACATCAGGTGGGGTTCCCTCCCTCACATGAGGGTAACTTTCACTCTCTGTGCCTCATCCACTGCTACCACACAACACACCTACTCTCATATACATTCAGTGGAGGGAGAGGGAAGGGACAGAAGAGGAGGAATGCAAGGGAAGAGAAGTGAGGGAGGGGAGAGAGTGAGGGGTGGCATGCAAGGGAGGGGAGGCAGGGGGCCCAGCATCTGGATATGACCCACCCACTCTAGCAAAGGGAAAGGGGAGGAAGGTAGGGAGACAGGTCCCATGCAAGGGAAGAGAATTGAGGGAGGGGAGAGAGTGAGGGGTGGCATGCAAAGGTTTTTGGCCGATGCGGAATCTGCTTATGTGATGTTAAGTGCCGAGCTTACAAACTGGCAAAGTCAGCTATGTTATGAAACAAATGTTCTATTATTCATAAAGCTTTCTGTTCATTGTACTGTACACCCTGTACAATGTCATTCATTGCAATGAGTTCTGTTCATTCTTATACATTCTGTGATACACACTTTTTTAGCCATTGGAATCCTTTATTCTTTCCCCTTGTGTTGCATTAGGAGCATTTCTACCTTGGGGGCTTTAGAACGACATTTTCGTTTCAAAGTAGTTTCATTGTTTTTGAGGTAGGAAAACTCTTTTTTAATTAAATAGCTCTTCTTACCTTTCTTGTCCTTAATAGAAAGTGATGGATTGCAATACACTATCTGCATAATAATGTCAAGATTATTATAATGCCTTGTTTGAATTCTGAGGGGTAACAGAAGTCAAGCTGCGAGGGGAAGGAGATGAACTAGAGAGTCTTAGGGGGGGATCTGTTCTAAATTAGAAAAAGAAGGAAACAAGACCCCAGAGTTACAATCTAGGCCATACTTTTTCCATCTCTGGTAGAATAAAATTAAACTATACTATGTATCTTGCCTTCTATGTTCCTGTATCAAGTGTTTAGGATACCTCCCTTCATCTATTCCTTTCCTACCTGGATGAAAACAATTCTGTCCTTATAACATTCTTTCTCCAGCTCACACTTGCACATTTATTATCCACTGGATTCTGCATGAAGATCACATAACTATATTGACTAAACGCTCAGAGAATGGGAGCTAGCACAAATGTGCTGGCCCCAACTCCATCTCAGTGTGATCATGGATCAAGAGCATGGTATCTATACAAGGAGGTTCAGAAACATTCAAAAAGCAGCATCTTCTAACACAGCATACATGCGGACTGTTTCTCTAGCTGGCAAGCACATGGGGCCAGAGGAAGTATGCTCATGTCTGTTCTCTGTACACTGATTCAGTGTGCTGAAGGGTCATTTGAAGAAGGCTAGTGAGTGAGCCATCAAAAAAAGGGCTTCAGATATTTGATGATATAGTCTCAATCAGCAGTAACTAACTAAGAAAGAGATCTTGATATCACAGTAGTGCCGTGGTGGGGAACCTTTGGCACTCCAGATGTTATGGACTACAATTCCCATCAGCCCCTGCCAGCATGGCCAATTGGTCATGCTGGCAAGGGCTGATGGGAATTGTAGTCCAAAGCAGCAACACAAGTGGTCCTTTAAGTCAAAGCCTGTTGCACCACTGCTTGATAGGGACTGGCTCTTTAACAGCCCACTGCTTTATGAGTAGCTGGGATGCAGCCGTGAGCCAGAGGTAGAATCACAGCTGGGATGTGGGGGTGGCTTCTCTCAGGAATTGCTCCAATTTCATGGGAGTTCCAGAGGGCTGGAGCCTGTGTAGAACCCAGACCTAGGATGAGCCCTTCATAAGCCAAAGGGAAATAGATCAGGGAGGACATACTGGTTCTTGGTCCTGAAGTTGAATAGAGAAAGATCAGGAGAGAGTTGAAGAACCAGAGTGACGGAAACCCTCCTTGCCTCTCAGTCTAAGGCCTGTGGAATAGTAAACCATTGCCCTCTGCTGGCAAGGATCTGCCAGACCCAGGGAGGATTTCTACAAGTAGATAGTTCATTGCAAACATCTAGTCATAGACAGACGTGGTTGAAAAATACATATTTCATGCTAGCATGATGGGTTCTAAAATACTCCCAGAGACCCACCATTTGATCTGCTGCTGTGGCTGGCCACTGTTGAAAACAGAATGCTGGACACAATGGATACCTGATGTGATTCAGCACAACTCTTACGTATAAATAAGGAAATCAAACCTGTGCAACATTTCAAGTATTCTGATGTTCAGTACAGTACCGTAGGTCTAGGGGGCAACTTGTTCTTTTAATATTATGGTATACTACATGTGGAGATATTATTTAATTTGTTCTCAGTACTAATGTGGACAGTAGACTGAGGGCCTTGGGCACAAATATATACAAATATATATTTGTAAATCTGTGATTGACAATCTAGTCTAATTTCTTCAGATTGATTTGGTAGCATCTCCCTGCTGTTCCTAGAAAACAAGATCAGCATGGCACTCTGAAAATTGCCAGAGCGCTTAGTAAAAGACTCTACACAATAAATCTCTCAATTCTCTTTTTTACACAGATATGCATAAAAGTATGGTAGTTTCTATAACTGGATATTGAAAAGGAATTTGGCAAGAAGAAATGTTCAGTCTCATGTTCATTTTCTTTAAAGTTAAGAAGTAAGGATATGATTTAATTAAGTTCACCTCATTCTTTTATAGATTTTTCTGTCATCTAGCTTTCATTTCTCATTAGTGGCACTGAAAGTTTTTAATAGAATTTTCTAGAACACTTGAGAATAATGAATAAATCTGTTGAGTAGTCCTAAAATTATCCAGTGGCCTCTGAAATAGCGGCTATCCCCTTCCAGCAATTTTCAAGACCAGAACCTCTGAAAACCTTAGTATTTCAAAATAGATAATGTCCCCCAAACATTTCTTTATCTTCATTCTTAATAACTCATAACATTGTCCTTTCAAATACAATTTAATGAGTTCCTTCATCAACTCTGGCTGGGGCATAATTGCCTAGGGTGTCACAAGGGGCTTCAAAGGTAAAATGTGAAGCATGCTCCTTTTTTTTCATGCCACCACTTCAGATTAAGAATCCAGTTTCCCCGTCTACCAGGGATTTAGGGAACACTGCCTCTGAAAAAGTCCAAAGGGCAGAGTTTCCCAATTATTTCAGCCTTTTTCCTGCGCATGTGTGCTTGAGCTTGACTGAGTACCTAAAGGGCATGAAGAAGAGTTGAATCACAATCTGCTATCTTAAACATGGGGATGGGGGTGGGGACTTTATTTTTACAAATTAAATATTTTTACAAATAGAGCACAAGACAGGGAGAATAGGTACCCCTCTACTCGTTACAGAGCTAAGGAAAAGAAGAGAAAGCATAACACTTAACTAAACTTAACACAAGAGAGTTACTATGACATCCCCCCCTTCCCATGGAACAAAATGGGTATCCTGATCTGTAGTCGACCCACGCGGTCAGCGTAAGAACGAGACGAGACGCGGAGATAACATCTGGTGGAGATCGCCAGCAGCGGGAGACCGGAGGTCCGTGTTCCTAGCGAGTCTCCCGTCTGCCGGTTCCTGGCACCTTTTATTATCCCTATTGAAGTGTAGGAGAGGGAGGACCGGGGAGGAGTTCGGGGAGAAAGCGGAGGTGAGGAGATCATCATGTGACGCATGATCTCATCTGGCTACGTGCGGAGAGGAGCGTAAGCGTCTGAGCCTAATCCTCACCTGGGGGCAAGACCATTGTCCCTGCGCCCGGTGATTGAGCCAGGCAGTTCACGACCCGGTGACTCATGGGGGGGGGATGAGGTAGAGTGCGGTGCGACCAGCAAGGCGTAGAGTCCGTTAGCGTCCCAACGTTCTACCACGGTGCTGCTGGGTCAGCAGTGCACTCTACATCTCCTCGCTTTACATTTTACCCCAGAAGAGGCCGAAGCAAGGGGCGATTTAAAGGGACGCTTGTCTCCTCCGCCGTCTGGTCAAGCTGACCAAGCTGCTTATGTAACATTAGAACTTGGCTGCGGGGTAAAGAAATTGAGGGAGCTTCTTACACATGTTACAGGTGTAATGTAAGACGCATTGAGCGAAACAAGATCCGATAATGAGGCACACAATTAAACCAATGTAGGGAGAGCTGTACAATAGCACTCAACCACCATCCTCCGGCAGCCAGCTCCAGAGGGCTGACCACCAATGGGGCAAAACATCATACTTCCAGATTAGATACAGCTTCTTGCAGCACATACTTTCATATGAATCAATTGGGAATTATCAGAAAGATTAAAACAACAACATATTATGTACATTCTCTCACAACCTTGGTGATGTAATAACAATAAGTAATCAATAAGCGGCACGATTGTCACAAATTCGGCTTGAGAAGTTCCTGCTGCTCGGAGGCCAGAGCGTCAGAGCAATGGAGGTAGAATTGATGGAGCCATGAAGGGCACAGGCCAGCCCGGTAATAGTCTTGGTGTTACAGGAAACAAGTCCGGGCTCCCACAAGGGAAGTGCGAGGGAGACAGGCTCCGCCTTGGAGAGGGCGCACGTGATAGTTTAGGCAGAAGGAGGGATCGAGAAAGGCAGAGCTGAGGCGGCCCGGCTTGGCCCGGCGAGCTCCTGGGGAGTGGAAGCTTGGGAGTAGCAAGAGTCAACAGACAGACGAGGCGGAAATGCAGCAATAACAAATAACATAATTTCAAAAAATTAGGCATACAATAAATTCAAACAATAAAACATGGCTAAACGATACATAGGCTGGATGATATGCGAAGGCTAGCCCGTGGTTGCATAATTGTCCAATGCATGGCTCTTGCTGTTTGACTACCAAAGCTACAGAGCGATGGCGTTAAGTCCATGGATTTCTCAAGAACGTAGGGAGAGCTACTGATAGTCTTTAGCATTTGCAGGTTCAGTGATTCTCCACGAGCAAGGTTGTGTGAGAGAAAGCTTGTTCCAACAATATTCAATGACTGAGAACAGTGGAAGTTCCAAAGGGTTAATCTATCAGGGTGTCCCTGGCTGCAGCACGAAGCCTCAGCCAGGGGGGCTGCAGAGAGGGAGAGAATAGCGATTGTAGATGAGGAGCAGCAACGCGGCATCAACCTCTGAGCCACAGCTGGCCCCAGGCTGCCGTTCCCCCCAGGGTGGCCCCAGCGGGGCTGTGATCCTTGTGGAAGAATGGGTGTGCGGCTCCAGAGAGATCCCTCCCATCTCGGCCCAGGCTGGGGCAATCCGAGACCCTCGACAGAGGCGGCGGGGTCCGAGATCCTCCAGGGAGGGCCCGCTCCATCTCCCGGAGGATGGGGCTGGTCTGGCATGGCGAGCTGGACTCCTGTATGGAAGAGAAAAGACAAGCAAACGCTTTTCCCCTAGGGGTTTTCGCGTGCTGGCTGAGTTAGTCCTTATAGATGACAGTGGAAGGCTCGAGCCTGAGTGGGAGACGAATTTTTTTGATAGAGAATAGAGAAGAGTACTTTGGATATGGTCTGCTGGATGAGACCTTGATTGGGTCAATAGGGGGGGGGAACTACTCCCCTTTTCGTTTTGTTTTAGCCAAGCTTTTACGTTAGAGCGCGGTTGGCCCATTCCGACAACGATCACTTGCAACATTCAAGGCGTTAAGAGATACAAGGGACGGGGAATTGCCGAGAGAAGGCTTAGGAGAAGGGAGAGAGAAGTCATATCCAGGTCGGATGTTTGTTTGTAAAAGCGATCCCAATCACCGTCTAAGGTGTGGGTTTTACAAGTAGCTTGAACAATTCACAATTATAGTCATATCGTAATATAGCATCTATAGGAAAGATACAGAGAAGATGCAAAAGAAACAGTTCCTGGGCTTGAGGTTTGATCACAGGAGCAAATTGAGAGGGTTTGCAAAAAACCTTTATCAGATCCTAGATCTAGAGGTGGGGTCGTCAGTAGGTAGAAAGAGGGAGGGTGTGCAGAAGAGAGGCGGGGGGGGGGGGGGGGGGGGTTTGGAAGTCAGCTCTACAGCACCTCCCACGTGGGGAGACTTTGGCGGTTTGAGCTCGCTTTCCTACCTTCACAGCGGAGGCTGTGTAAGATAGAATGTGGCTGAGAGCCCCCCTTGGCACTGTGACTAGCCAGGGATTTTCCAGCAGAGAATGTGGGAGCATGAAAATGATTTCGGCTTCATATGTAAACTTGCGCCACGCCAATGTAGCAGTGTAGGCTCAGATGGACGAAGGAAAAGGTTCTCAAGGAGAGGTTTGAAGAAAAGTTTTGAAGGTTTAAAACTAAGATGGAGGCTTGAAGCAGGTCCCATCGGTATCCTGGGGAGCACGCGACAGAGCTGTGTCCCGTTTAAGGCAAGATGCTGTAATGGGCTGAAACTTTCAAGGCATTGGCACACATAATCAGAAGGAGAAAAACTTTAATTGAAGCACAAGAGCATAGCTTGGAAGCAATGGAAAAATCCCCCTATGAGGGGAAACTTTAGGGGTCTCTCTCTCTGGAAGGGGGGCAAGACATACAGAACATACATAGGCATACAGAGCACATATAAAGTAACAAGGAGGATTACAACTCTGGTTGAGATCTTGCTTCTCTGAGGTACTGGCGATTTTGCTGCCACTGGGAGGCTTAGGAGCTTTGCACAGGCAGAGGCTATGAGATTTGTAGTTTGAACCTTACAGCTGGAGAGGGCCAAGGGGGCTTCTTCTTCACGGAAAGGACTTTGGCTTAAGGCCATTGTGTGAGCATCTTCCCTTTTCCATGCCTCATTGTCCTGTGGATTGGCTATGGGGCATTCTGAGGAAGGTTCAAGACGGCAGTCCTCGTCCATCAGCATATCTTTCTGTTGCAATTCGTGACTGTGGACTCTGCAGAGATTTTGAAATCGCGTGCCATTCTGGGGCACTGGGGCATGGTGACTTTGGAAGTAGAAGGGGCTAGCAGAGCAGGAAGTATAGGCGTAGAGGGGAAGCGAGCACTTGAGATTTAAGATTAGCTGAACTTAGATTAGACTCAGAGTGAGAGCATAGAGGCAGGGTGTTCAGGTGAACTTGGCAGTTTCTGCGGGGATGTTTGTCCATACTTGGATGTGGATGGCTCCTGGTGCATGGGGTGGGTGACCCCTGGGATGATGAACAACCCTTGTTCAGCGGCGAGGCTTTGTAGAACCAGCCTAATGGTCTCGATGGGGATGGGATCACTATACTGAGCTGGAGCAGCGAAGATCTCATGGGGGAGCTCGGGGAAGGGTTTGAGGTGCGGATCTTGGTTCCGGGCTGGGGAGATGCCAGGCGCTGGGCTCCCCAGCGAGGACATTGGGGCGCCGGCCCTAGACTTTCCCTGGGGGGTCTTCGCCCTCTGAGGGAGAGACCCTCCTCCGTCAGGAGTTGTAGGCCCCGCCCGGGCAGCCTACAATTCCTCGGAAATGTCCTGGCTTGCCGCGAATTGAAACACTGCGTCACCGGGGCTGCCTCATGGCAGGAGGAAGGCAGCGACTAGGCTGGCTTGATGGGCGAAAGACCCGATATCCTGGCAAGCTTTGAGCATGTCGGCCAGCTGGGGTTCCTTCCTAGGCCTGTGATCGCTGCGGCACTCCAGGCGTTCTCCTTGGCAAAGGCGCTTAGGAGTTGCCCTGGGCCTCCTCGTTGTCAACCTGCCTCTTGAGGGCCTCCTGGAGCCTGTTCACAAACTTCGGCATAGGGCTCTTGGGGTTTTGCCGGATGGTGGAGAAACTCTGGGTTGGCTGGCGGCATTGGGGACTTTGATAAATGCCTTATAGAGCACTCCAGAGGCGACCCCGTAGGGTGGCCTCAGGCAGGACAATCTGATCGTTGGGGTTGGCGAAAGCATGAAACCGTAAAGCTGGCTGTGTGAAGGCGGGAGGCTCCCCTGCTGATGCACTGCTGGCGGAACTTCGCTTTCCCAGATCACAAATTGTGCAGGGCTCCAGGAGCATCACGAAGGTGGTCTTCCAGTCGTCTGGAACCATTAGGTGGTTCCTTGCGATAGCTCTCCAGCATGCCTCTCACGTTGGGGCTAGTGACTCTCACGCCCCGCATCGCTTTGGCGGAGCTCAGTGAGGATGTTATAGCTTAAGGGCGTACTTTCGACAACCCGTCAATGACGCCACCCTCCCCTCAGTATCTGTGAAGTGGACGGGCACAATGCAAGAATCTCGGCATCGTCTTCCGTCAGGGTTTCTTTCTTCTGCAGATCGTGGCTAATAATGCTCTGGCGAGAGTTTTGAAACCAGCGCCATTATGTGTGGCGCTGACGGAGGTGCAGTGGCTTCGGAAAATGAAGGCGGAGTAGTAGGGGAGGCTGCTGAGCCGCTGGAGAGTTTGAATTGGGTGAAGGAGTGAGGGGGGGCAGAAGGAGGACAGGGCGTCAATTTAGTGGATAGAGAAAATTCAGGGTTGAAATTGAAGGTGAAAGATCGAAGGAGGCGACCTACAGCAAGGGAGCCATAGGTCTGCAGGCTGATGGCGACATAACATTGTCTCCCACGTCAGTAGCAGTGACATCGGTAGCGCTAAGGCTCTGTCGCGAAGAGTCGCCCGATGTTTTCCCCAGTCCTTAAGATTCAAGGTCCCCCTCTGGGTACCATGGACACTGAGCTTCAATCTCCTCAACCAATTTTGCGCGGCTCCCTTCTTTTACCCGGGGACCCTGCCGCATTTTCGCTAACGCTTTCAGTTAGATCAGCGTGCTTGTCATAAGCCCTGCTTTTGCAAGCTCCCATACTCACCGGTGTTCTGTCGGACGAGAGAGTGTCCTAGGGCTGCAGCGTGTCTCTGGATGCGCCCGATCCAGAGGACAGGCGATACGAAAGCGGTGGTCCCCTGGATCGCGCCGATCCAAGCTGGACTTCGGTATAGCGGCCCCTTCCCCAGGCGATGGTGAGCAGGGTGGAGGTTCGGAGGATTCCCGGTTTGGCACCAGCTTGTAGGTCGACCGCACGCGGTCAGCGTAAGAACGAGACGAGACGCGGAGATAACATCTGGTGGAGATCGCCAGCAGCGGGAGACCGGAGGTCCGTGTTCCTAGCGAGTCTCCCGTCTGCGGTTCCTGGCACCTTTTATTGTTATTCCTATTGGGAGCGTGTAGGAGGGAGGGACGGGGAGTTCCGGGGAAGAGCGGGAGGTCGGGGAGATCATCATCATGTGACGCCTTGATCTCATCTGGCTACGTGCGGAGAGGAGCGTAAGCGTCTGAGCCTAATCCTCACCTGGGGGCAAGACCATTGTCCCTGCGCCCGGTGATTGAGCCAGGCAGTTCATGACCCGTGACTCATGGGGGGATGAGGAGTGGGGGTGCGGTGCGACCAGCAAGGCCGTAGGTCTGTTGGCGTCCCAACGTTCTACCACGGTGCTGCTGGGTCAGCAGTGCACTACTACACTGATCCTTCACATAAATCTGTTCCACCCAGGAGAATTTCACTCTTGGCATCTAAACAAAAACTAACAGATGTTTCAACCTTTTAACCCTTCATGCTTTGGTTGGCAGGAACAGAAAGCTTTTCCCAACCCAGCTTTAGGGAACTTGGGGAGGTGGGAAGGGTGAACCTCAACCTCCCAATCGATCTAGGATGCACGGCCCACACATTTCGAAATCCAGTTCATGTTTTACAACAGCTATCCATTTTGCCCTCCCTGGCAGGTACATCAGTAGTTATGTCTCCATGAAAACTCATCACTGATTCCTAACCTCCTGGTGGATTTTATGGCAGTCTTCAAAGCATCGAGTATATGAGGAGTATAGAATGCAGCACGAGGCTGTGAAGCATTGAAACATTAATTCAACACAGAACTAAAAAAAGCGGGGGTCACATAATAGCAGCCAGGAACTATTTTGAAGGGATGAGTGTAGACATACATCATTGTAAAGGATGGGGATTGAAAACGTTTTAGAATTTGTGTGGAAAGCTACTATATATCAATTCACAGCTCGGCACAAAAGTTGCACAATCATCACTCTTATTTTTCTCTGTTGACATTGCTAATTTCTGAAATATATGTAAAGAAGAAGAAATTCCTAAGCAGAATGGAGTTGAAGGAGCTGAATCATAATCTGTAAAAAGAAAACATGAATGAAGAACACCAGAAGGTTTTGTCTTATCCCATACTCCAAACTTTTGTTCTCCATTATTGTAAAAGTATTTTAGACTGCCGGTGATTATGAGAGCAATTCTAAACACGCCTACTTAGAAGTAAGTCCTATTTTATGCAGCAAGGGTTACATTCAGGAAAGGACCGCAGCCCACTATAGAAATTCCAAATATCAGATTAGTAAACTGTTCTTTAAAAAATATGTAGCAATTCACGATACTGGAATAACAACAATCTGAGCTCAAAATACAATCTGTTTCTCTTTTCAACAGTTGATTCAATATAAACTGGAAAAATGTTCAGTGTTTTTTCCCCAAATTACTATAATCATAATGTACACCCAAAAAAATGTATACAATGCTCTTAAACCTGTTTTATCTCTTTAAGGTTTCAAAATAATAACATCTATGATTGTCAATATATTTTAGATATGCCAGTGAAGTAAGAAAAAAATCTGTTGCCGCCAATTTCATATCTTGACTTAATACAATTGCACTGTGTATTATAGAATCTTCTGCTGAAGTATTTATCAAGATTTTTGTATTTCACAAAGTGTCTATATTAGATATCTTATCCTTTCCTGAAATTGAAAAAGTTTAATTGAAATCCTTACCCTTGAAACATGCTAGAAATTCATTTTTGCAGCCTGCCTTTAATAATAAAATGGATTACTTTTGTACGGTAACATCTGAATTACAGTTAATATGTACTGGGAAAGTCATTGAATGAATATTTTTTTTCCTGACCAAATGACTTTGTTTTTCTCTCCTTGCTTCTGTTTCTTTATGAACTGAATCTCCTAGAGAAGGTGCCTGAGCTATAAATTCAGCAGTCCATGTAGATGGCTTACTACTACATAATTGTTGAGCCATGTAAAAGGTTGATTTTGCAATGGGGTATCACAGAATTCAGCTAGAGTTGTCTGGTCCCCCCCCCCCCTGCCCGGACATCACCAGTGGAGGGGATGGGGGAATCTTACAAGGCTTAAAATGAGGCCTAGGCCTTGGCACTGTCTCTGAGATAATGGCACATCTGGAAGTAGCATCATCACATTCATGAGGATGAGGGAGCTGCTCTGGCAAAAACTCTATGGTGGAAGCTGTTTTTACCATAGAGTTTTGCCCAAATACCAGAGTATCTGCCCTGTCATCTCCTGTGTGATCACTTCCAGTTACATCAAGGCAGAAACCTAATTTTATGTTATTAAGACACTTTCAGCCTAATCTACTTCAGTGGATTGTTGTGAGTATAAAATGGAGGAGGGGATAACAATGTAAACTATTCTGGATCCACATTGAGGATAAATGTGGGGGTAAAAATGAAACAAACAAACAAACAAACAAACAAACAAATAAATAAATAAATGGTTGTGCTTTAGCTGCATTTATGTCCTCCCCATAAGTAAACAACTAGAGGGTTTGTTTCTTAAAAATTAAAAAGCCACCTTTGTCTAAGATGGCTATATAAGTAAGTATACACAACACCCCCATGCCAGTAGCATTTATTTTCTTTTACTATTTGGATGTCTATCATTTCTATTCATCTAAGGGTGAATAGGTGGACTTCTCATGCTTGCAGGCTTACATAGGTTTCCTGTGCTAATCTCAATGTTAATTGCCTGACTGTCAAGAAATGTTGCAATTATTGGGGTGGGATTTTCATCTCATTAAAATGTTTCCTACTTGAAAACAGTTTTTGATCTGTGCTTTGAATTGGTTACAACAGTTCATATTCCTATTAAGCCAGTGAGAAAGAAAAATAAAACCCTCGGGTGAAATCTAGGGTTTTTTTAAAAAAAAAAACCAGAACATGTGGACCTCCAAAGTGTGACAGACCTGATTTAATAGCATAAAGTAAATTCTGTGAGACAAGTGAATTCATCTCAGGACTTAACACCTTGCAAAAATTTTGATTCATCCCTATCCAAAGGTGAATTCACACATCCTTCAGGCAATTTGTAAGGCAGAAAATATTAGATTGGTTGTCTCCTGTCATAGCAAATGCTGATCAGTTCTTCACAGATGCTGTACTCAAGTGTGTTAGTACTATAATCCTTATAGACATTGTTACCCCACTGATTACAATCATTTTGCTGTCAGACAAATTGCATGTGAGTTCTAATTTGTTGCCCTGTT
Source organism: Sphaerodactylus townsendi (assembly GCF_021028975.2). Taxonomy (NCBI): domain Eukaryota; kingdom Metazoa; phylum Chordata; class Lepidosauria; order Squamata; family Sphaerodactylidae; genus Sphaerodactylus; species Sphaerodactylus townsendi. Next base: position 34,909,477 of record NC_059434.1, read on the forward strand.
CTTGTAAGAATCACAGTGGAAAGAAAAAAATGTGTTCAGCTTTTAGATTTTATCATGTGACCTTTCTCTAAAATGTATAAGCAGCTGATCCAACGTACTTCTCAGATGACACATTTGCATAGAGAATTTCCAACCCCCATGTGGAGGACATTACAATAGTTCCGAGATTCTCATACCATAAGAACATAAGAACATAAGAACAAGCCAGCTGGATCAGACCAAAGTCCATCTAGTCCAGCTCTCTGCCACTGCAGTGGCCCACCAGGTGCCTTTGGGAGCTCACATGTAGGATGTGAACGCAATGGCCTTCTGCGGCTGTTGCTCCCGATCACCTGGTCTGTTAAGGCATTTGCAATCTCAGATCAAAGAGGATCAAGATTGGTAGCCATAAATCGACTTCTCCTCCATAAATCTGTCCAAGCCCCTTTTAAAGCTATCCAGGTTAGTGGCCATCACCACCTCCTGTGGCAGCATATTCCAAACACCAATCACACGTTGCATGAAGAAGTGTTTCCTTTTATTAGTCCTAATTCTCCCCCCCACCCCCAGCATTTTCAATGTATGCCTCCTGGTTCTAGTATTGTGAGAAAGAGAGAAAAATTTCTCTCTGTCAACATTTTCTACCCCATGCATAATTTTATAGACTTCAATCATATCCCCCCTCAGCCGCCTCCTCTCCAAACTAAAGAGTCCCAAACGCTGCAGCCTCTCCTCATAGGGAAGGTGCTCCAGTCCCTCAATCATCCTTGTTGCCCTTCTCTCTGCACTTTTTTTCTATCTCCTCAATATCCTTTTGAGATGCGGCAACCAGAACTGGACACATAGTACTCCAAGTCTTGGTCGCATCCACTGCTTTATATAAGGGCATGACAATCTTTGCAGTTTTATTATCAATTCCTTTTCTAATGATCCCCAGCATAGAGTTTGCCTTTTTTTCTGGCTGCCATGCATTGAGTTGACATTCCCATGGAACTATTAACTAAGACGCCTAAATCCCTTTCCTGGTCTGTGACTGATAGGACTGACCCCTGTAAGCGAGTATGTGAAGTTTGGATTTTTTGCCCCTATGTGCATCACTTTACATTTTGCTACATTGAACTGCATTTGCCATTTCTGAGCCCACTCATCTAATTTATCAAGGTCCGCTTGGAGCTCTTAGCAATCCTTTGTGGTTCTCACCACCCTACATAATTTGGTATCATCTGCAAACTTGGCCACCACGCTACCCACCCCTACTTCCAGGTCATTTATGAATAGGTTAAAGAGCACTGGTCCCAAAGCGGATCGCCAGGGGACACCACTCCACGACATCTCTCCATTGTGAGAACTTCCCATTTACACCCACTCTTTGTTTCCTGTTTCTCAACCAGTTTTTAATCCATAGGAGGACTTCCCCTCTTATTCCTTCATTGCTGAGTTTTCTCAACAGTCTCTGGTGAGGAACTTTGTCAAAAGCCTTTTGGAAAACCAAGTAGACAATGTCCACCGGGTTCACCCCTGTCCACATGCCTGTTTACACCCTCAAAGAACTCTAGTAAGTTTGTAAGGCAGGATTTGCCTCTGCAAAAGCCATGCTGACTCTTTCTCAGCAGGTCTTGCTTTTCTACATGTTTTATAATTTTATCTTTAATGATAGATTCTACTAATTTACCAGGAACAGATGTCAAACTGACTGGCCTGTAATTTCCAGAGTCACCCCTAGATGCTTTCTTAAAGATTGGTGTGACATTGGCCATCTTCCAGTCTTCAGGGATGGAGCCTGATTTCAGGGATAAGTTGCATATTAAAGTGAGAAGATCAGCAATTTCATGCTTGAGCTCTTGAAGAACTCTTGGGTGAATGCAATCTGGGCCAGGGGATTTGGTAACATTTAGTTTATCAATGGCTGCCAGAACTTCTTCCTTGTCTACCACTATCTTCGTTAGTTCCTCGGATTTGCCTCCTAAGAAGCTTGGTTCAGGTGCAGGAATGTTCCTCACCTCCTCTTGGGTGAAGACAGATGCAAAGAATTCATTCAGCTTCTCTGCAATCTCCCTGCCATCTTTTAGCACACCCTTTGTTCCTTTGTCATCTAACGGGCCTACCGCTTTCCTTGCTGGCTTCCTGCTTTTGATGTACTTGAAGAACTGTTTGTTGCTGGTCTTGATGTTCATAGCCATGCGTTCCTCATAATTTTTTTTTTGCCTCCCCTTACAGATAACTTGCTTCTCTTTGCCACCATTTGTGTTCCCTCTCATATTCTTCTTATCAGCCAAACTGGACTTCCATTTTTCTAAAAGACATTTTCTTTTTTTCTGATAATTTCCTCAACCTCTCTTTGTTAACCATGGTGGCTTTCTTTTTTGGACTGGGTGCTGCCTTTTTCTAACCTGTGGAACACATTCCAGCTGAGCTTTTATTACTGTGTTTTTAAATAACCTCCAAGCATCCTGGACAGTTTTGACTCTCTTGATTTTCCCTTTCAGCTTCCTGCGCACTATCCCCCTCATCTTTGAGAAATTTCCCTTTCTGAAGGCTTAATGTAACTACATTAGTAGTTGCCACTTTGTTCAGATGCTGAGATACTGAATCTGACAGCATTGTGGTCGCTGTTCCCTATCGGCTCAACAACACTGACTTCCTGCACCAGGTCCTGGGTCCCACATAGAATTAGATCTAGGATCACCTCTCCCCTGGGTTGGTTCCACAACCATCTGCTCTAAGCCACAGTCATTTAGCATATCCAGGAATGCTCTCTCCTTACTATGACCTGAACATGCATTTTTCCAGTTTATATGGGGATAGTTAAAATCACCCATTACCACTACATCTTTGTTTTTGTTTTGTTGGCCTCTCTAATTTCTTTTCCATCTCAGAATCCTCTTGTGCACTTTTGGTCACGGGGGGGACGATAATATATTCCTAATATTAAACTGTCCTTCACACCTGGTATTGATATCCACAGTGGTTGTGTAGGGGAACCAGTCTCCCCCACTGCATTGTCTATTTTATGTGATACTATGCTCTCTTTGATGTAAAGGGCAACTCCACCCCCAATGCGCCCTGTCCTATCCTTCCTATAGAGCCTGTAGCCTGGTATAACAGCATCCCACTGGTTCTCCTCATTTCCACCATGTCTCTGTAATGCCCACTATATCAAAGTCCTCCTTCAAAACTCTGTATTCTAAGCTCCCCATTTTAGGTTAATGTTTCTACTATTAGCATAGAGACACTGTATACCCTGTCTCTTTCCTTAACCTGGGATTTATGTGCTTTACCCTCAAGTCTTTTGTAGACACTATCCCTTGTCACATGCACATTGCTATGTTCCTCACTTGTATGTGGTTGATTTAGAAAAAACCTCCCTCTCTGTCTGCATCCCCATAGATACTGTATTCTGAACCGAAGTCACCTCAGCTCCTGTCGGCTTTCCCCCAGTGATCAGTTTAAAAGCTGTTCTGCCACCTTTTTAATGTTGAGCGCCAGCAGCCTGGTTCCTCTTTGGTTAAGATGAAGCCCATCCCGTTTGTACAGGCCTACCTTGTCCCAAAAGGTTCCCCAGTTCCTGACAAATCTGAAACCCTCTGCCTTACACCACCTTCTCATCCACGCATTGAGACCCTGTATCTCCGCTTGCCCTAGCCTTCGCCTCTGCGCGTGGAATGGGTAGCATTTCTGAGAATGCCACCTTGGAGGTCCTGGACTTCAACCTGTTTCCTAGCAGCCTAAATTTAGCTTCCAGAACCTCCTCCCGGCTACATTTCCCAATGTCGTTGGTGCCAATGTGGACCACAACTGCTGACCTCCACCCCAGCACTGTCTTAAAGCCTATCTAGACGAAGCATGACATCCAAGTAACCTTCGCACCAGACAGGCAAGTCACCATGCGTTCATCACGCCTCTCACCTTCCAACCTCTCTACATTTCTAATGATCAATCACCCACTACAAGGAGCCCCCCACCTCCCCTAGGGGTATCCTCAGTGCTAGAGGATAGCTGATCACCAGTTAAGGAAGGGATCCCATCTAAGGGAGCATCTTCCCCCACCTCAGACTGGCACCCTCCATCCCCAAGGCTCATTCTCCATGACATCTGAAGAGATGTCACCTTGGGAGTGGGACCCGGCTGTTAGGTCCCTGAAAGCCTCGTCTGTCACCCTCTCTGCCTCTTTCAGCTTCTCCAGGTCTGCCACCTTGGCTTCAAGAGAACGCACACATTCCTTGAGTGCCAGGAGCTCATTGTAGCGAGGACACACCCACGACTTCTGTCCTAGTGGCAGATAATCATACATGTGACACTCAGAGCAAAACACTGGAAAGCCCCCATCCCCCTGCTGGCTTTCTGCCTTCATAGCTGATTTGTTTAGATATTTAGATATTAAGCTTTTAGTCACTGCCCCCCTGGAGCTATCTGCACGTACTATCTGTCAAATATGTCCTTATTAATTTAAAAAACAAAAAAAATTAAATTAAAATTGCGCTCGCTGCTAGGCGCGCGCCGCTGGTTCCAGAGACTGAATTAAAGCCCCACCTTTCAGGACAAAAGCCCCACCTCTTAGGACAAAGAGGAACAAGAGATAAACTCTGTTAACCCCTGTTAAGCCCCACCTTCCAGATTCAGCAGCCTTACAAGGAGAAAAAGAGATAACCCCTGTTAAAATAACACTGTTTTAAAAGCTGTGGCTTTGAGAAAAGCCCTCCAAAATGAACACCAGCAGGTCACTCTGCTCTTCCTGGCCAAGTCTCTTCTGCTGCTACTCCTCTCTGCTGGTTCCAGAGACTCCTCTCTGCTGGTTCCAGAGACTCTCTGCTGGTTCCAGAGACCATGGGTAATGACTCAAAAATAGTCCATAACTGTAGAACGTAAGGCTGAAACTCCTAAACTGGAAAAGAATTAGGGTAACCAGGTGCCTACTGAAGGCAGGACACCTCCCACCTCAAGCTTCTGTTGCCCTCTGGCAGTTGGTGGGAATAAAATAATCACTGTTGAAACACCAGCAACATATCACTTCTGGGGGACTTTCTAGCAGTTCCTAGAGAGATGTGACATTACTTATGGGTTTTCCCTAGAAATAATATATCACTCTCATGCAGATGATGCCCCCCATATTTCCATCACCCCAACTCCTGGCAGTTTCCAATCATTCTATTGAAACCCTAAGAAAATGTTCTGGGTCTCTGTTCTACCCAGAGCTAAGAAAGAGAGAAGAGATGGTACAGCTGCCACATGCTGCTACTACAATTATTTATTTATAGGCACTACCAGTAGAAGTGGATGAAGCAATGGGCACAGTATACAAAAAAACTACTTTCTGGGCCTTCATCGCTGAAGATCTACAGTGGTTAACCCTAAAAGATGACATTTGGAAGTGGATCCCATTTCAGGAACTTGAGAAGCATAGAAATAAACTAATCTCAAACAATCAAAACTCCTTTTTATTTCCAAATTTTAGTTGCTATTATAACTAATATTATCAAAGGACAATTCTACACCACTGATGTCAACATATAACCCATTTTTAAATTAAAATATGTATGCAGCTCCAGTTCATTTCCAGTGTCTCACCCATAACCTGCACAGAAAGTGATCTTGGGATAAAGAACAACAGGTAGTCTAGCTGAATGAAACCCAAGATACAGAAAATGTACAACATGTCCACTATTCACATTATATGGGAGCTTGAACTTACAATTTCCATGTTTTGGGGAGCATCAGGGCATTTGTCAACGTTGAAATTCTTCTGTTAAACTGAAGGATTTTTTAGAACCAAACTCTTACTTGTTTGGTAGATGGGATGCACAGCATTACTTTTTATTTAGTTATATTCTACTTTTCTCCCCAAAGTGGCTTAGAAAATCATTATGTTTTCTCACAACAACTGTATCTGGTAGCTTAGATAATGTTACTGGCCCAAGGGAACACAGCAAGCTTCTATGGTAAAAGTGGCAACTTTAACCCAGATCTCCCAAAGATCCTAGTCCAACCATTTAGGAAGAATGTGGTAGGACTTGCCTTGCACCCTCTCTTATTGCTACTGTACTATTGAGGGGCATTGTAAGCTTTCCATATTGCAACCTGGCAAAGCTACTGATAGGACTTATTTCAGTATCTGGAGTTACATGTTATGTGCAAAAGCACCTGACATATTAAAATGCCTAGCTTTTCATATACTGCTAATTTTGACATCTTTGAATGCCAAAGAAGTCATTCTGTGTGAGCTTACCCCTGCAATAATTATAGAATGCTTAAAAAGTGATTGAATTCTGCACTATTTTGTGACACTTAGAAATAGTTCAGTGTGTACTCCCTTCAGTCTAGACACACTGAGTTGATTAGATAATTATTTATTACACACACTTTGCTATAAGACCTGATAAAGTTATAAGCACTTTTTACAACTATCACACTGCAATTTTCTGTAATGAGTGCTATTTTGACATAGCACTGAGAACTGTTGATGCTATAAGCTCTTTTAAGGATTGAAACTAGTGATATCTGAATAATTGCTACGAATTGAAGTGATTCATTGATTTGGGGGAAAACAGATTTAATAATTCCTGCCTTAATATTGGTCATATCAAAATTTCAAAGGGGACTGAGGGCCAAACTTATATATGACATTGGGATCTGTCATCAGGTCTCTCAATGTGTAATTTCCATTAAAAAGAAGTCATGGCAAGACTTCAGTCTATTAGGGTTGTGAAAAGGTGATGCTGGGAATGGTGTGGGGGTGTTTAATGCACTTTGTCCTTGATTAAAGCTCACCCTCCCTCCTACACACACACACACACACCCCATTATGGGAACAAAACAGATGAATAGTGGATCTACTAAAAGTCTGTAATGAGGGCTGCCAACTCTAGGTTATTAAATATGGGGCAGTGCCTAGAGAGAATGGAGTTTGAGGAAGCAAGGGAGTTCAGCAAGGATGAGATACCATAGAGTCAACTTTTAGACGCTCCCATTGCTTTCAGGGGAACTAATCTGCATAGACTGGAAAAGAATTGGAATTCTGGGAAAACTCCAGGCTCCACCAGGTGGTTGGCACCCTATTCTGAATGGTGGGGAAGCAATGAAGGATAAAGGAGTTTTCAAAAACCAAACCCATTTAGCATGTGGGGCAGTTTTGTTATTTGGCCAGTGTGTCCATTTTCAATTATTTTATTAGATTTATTCCCCAACCAAGGTCAGGGTAAGTGTTAGCATGGCCTTCATCCCCTGCCTTATGAAATATTGGATTTTCATATTATTCCTTACACTGTGTGCTATAAAATGCCAGTTTCTATGTTTGTATGTGTAGGTAGCAGAGTGTCCATCTAAAAACAGGCCAAAGGCAAAAGGTCTGTTTGCAAAACTAAATAAATGAATGAGTTACTCCAGGCAATAGAATCTGGAAGCCTCATTGACCATGGGCATATCTTGATTACCACACCCCGCTAAGCTGTTGTGATACAATGAATCCTGGAAAACTCCCTGATACTGGACGTTACCTTTGAGAAATCATTTCCTCAAACAATTGCTTCTTCCATGCATTTCTTCAACCTACAGATACGATCTCCCTGACAACAAGATCCCTTCCTGATTCACTTAAGCCTCAGCCAAATTTGAATATTTAGAGACTTTAGGAATGACCTCTGCATAACCCATTCATGGTTTCACTGATATAATCTGGGACCAATTGGCCCCATTATCCTGGGAAGTAGAGATAATAGATAGAGCTATTAATTAGCTCAACCCCACAAGTCCAGCAAGAAAACCCCAAGCAGTTGCAAAGAAACGATACCTAAGTTTGAATTTCCCGCCTTACCTGCACAAAGGGGTATAAATATACTGCTCATCAGAGCCTCAGTGCTCAATACTAGCCTGAACCTCTCTTGGTCAAGTTAGTCTGGGACACAATATTGTTTTTCACATTGGGTTTCCATGCTGGCATAGGAACCCTTGCCTTCTTCCAGATCTTCATCAGCTGATTTAGTAACATATAATTCCCCTGCTCCCCAACTCCTATTCTATCATCCAAAACCTATCTTTTCCTCCCTGTTTATATACTTAGGAACTGTGTGTATATGCCTTAACATCTCACTGTATGATTGCTTACAAACAAAATTTATATAAACATATTTAAACTGCAATTTGGTCTTTTTTGAATTCTCTGCAGATATGTTTCAAGCCGTTTCTGGTACAGCTGTCTAAAAAGATCCCCTCCCAGCCTACCTCTTGCATTTCCAAGCTGAGTAATTCCCCATTGCTATATAAAAATAAGTTCTTACACTGTTAAGCTGGGTAACATAAGGGTGGCTAATAAAAAAAATCAATAATTAAAATACATAAGTTAATGTAAAACCCCATCAGTTAAATTTCCCCATCAGTACTATAATTATTACATGTAAAGTCCTTGTTCCCCAGGTGACCATGAAGTAAAATCAGAAATCAAACCATAATCAACCACAGAAACAAATAATGAAATAAACAGTGAGGGCAGCCATGATGTAACCACTGCTACCTCAGTCATACGTCTGGCAGAACATTTCTATCTTACAGACCCTGTAGAACTGAGTCAGATCCCACAGGGTCCAGGTCTTATTTGACAGAAAGTTCCACCAGACCAGGGGTTGAGCTGAAAAGGCTCTGGCCCTGGTTGAAGACAGACAGACATTTCTAGGGCCAGGGATCTCCAGCAGATTATTTTTATGAAAGCATAATGTCCACTGGGGGGTATATAGGAAGAGGTGGTCCTATGGATAGGGCAGTCCCAGACCATTTGGGGCTTTAAAATGTAACACAAAATTGTGAACCTGATCCAATGTTCAACTGGGAGTCAATGCAGTTGGCAATTAACAACTGAATATGTGTTCTTAAAGGTGTCCCTGTAAAGACTCTCACCACTGTGTTCTGGACTAGCTAAATTTTCTAGCGTGACCTCAAGTACAGCTCTGCATAGAGAGCGTTCCAGTAGTCTAGTCTGGAGATGACCATCACATGAATCACAGTGACTAGATCAGAGTCCAGAAATGCCTGTCTTTTACTTGTCTATATGTTAATTATTAATAGCACTCAGTGGCTGTAGTATGACGTCTAGCACTATTATTAAAGACTTAAGGTAGTTCTCATATAGATTCAGTCTACAGATTCTAATGGGATTATAACCACAACTGGTAAATACAGCACAACAGTATCTTCACTGCACTTTGCTGTAAAGCACTGTAGTTGCCAATCCTATAATTGGACAGAGCCTAACCTTGTCTACACCATGCTATAATGTGTGTGGCACTTACTAATTGTACAGCAATTTCCTAGTGTAAACAAATCACAGGATTTCCCATTTGACTGTCTTTTTCACCTTATTTTTTTATAAGCATGCACTCAGTGCATTCTGCCAAAACAAGGCTAACTGATTTGCATGTACCTGTAGAGAATCTTATTTTGTACCTGTGAAAGTTGCTTTCACATTTCCACTCTATAGGCCTGCTATGACAATTACTAACTTCACACCAACAGTGTATACTATTTTTAAAACAGAAGATCAAAACAAACCATAGGTAGAAGTTTGTCCAACAAAACAATAATAAATAAATAAGGCTGAAGCTTGAACTAGTTTGGAACAGACAGTGACCCACATAAAGTGCTCATACAAAAGTCCATATTACCACCCATCAACAAATTTTAAAAATCCCAACCTGGACCTGTGGTTACACAAATGTATTCCATACTGTAATCTGTGGATGCTTGCTGGTTCCATTCATGTCCATTTGCTGGCTAATCAATCATTAAGTGAGCTGTTTGAAAATATCCTAGCATGTCAGTTTGCATGATTATATTGCTTTCTTGCATCACTAAATGGTTTTATCAAAGCAGCTGCCCCTGCCACTCCTCTGTTCCTGTCTTCTAACTTTCAAGGGCACAAAGTAAGAAGAAAATGACATTTATAATTTTTAAGTTGAAACTTAATACTTAGATGTCTTGTCATGCATTCCAATGCAAAGTTGAAGGCAACAGATGTAACTCGGTGTAATAATGTAACTGTTTAGGATTGCTCTGTTATGTTGTTCAATGAATGAGCCATTGGTATCTATTCACTGAGCCAGCTAATCTTATTATCATTTCTTCTAGTCACTTCTCACATAGATAGTACTGAGTACAAAGGCACAAAAAGAAGGTGTTACATCAGTCATTTTAAGAGTTCATCTGACCGTGTAAGTGTAAACAGGAGACAAACAGCATGAAATGTGCTTTATGCAAGTCAGACTTGATTCCTGGACTGGATAAAAATAGTTGCAAGTTAAACATTCAAATGGTCACTGGGTCGATGCAAAGCTGCTCAACACAATGTTGCATTTGTTGTGAAGTTCACTGTAAAACATTGAGACATTTCCATCACTTCGCATATAATCAAAAAAGTTTGAACAAAGTATGTCTGCTGGTGAACAAATTTGTTGCAAAGATCTCAGTACGCCCAAGCAAAATCTCAACAGCTGAATTGGAAAATGCAGCCATTTACTGAATATGGAAGATAGGGTTTTTTTGCTTTGCTTTTGCTCCTCAATGGGAAGTAGATCTGTCCTCCATGGTCTGAATGCTTTTTAATGACAGTCCTCCAAGTGGCTAAGAATCTCTTATATATGTCTGTATATCATCAAAAATAGCTCCTCCCCCCCCAAAAGAAAATTATATATTGCCAGAATCAGCAGGACCAACTAAGTACAACTATGTACTTTTGGGGCTGAAAGGGCACCCAGGATCAAAGTCTGCAGAGCAAACATCCTGGGGCAACGTTCAGCAAATGCCACCAGAGAGAATCACTTCAGATCAGCAAATGCCACCAGGGAGAATCGCACACAAAATGTCAGCGCAAGCTGAGGGTGAAACTGACCAGAGAGCAAAATGGTTGGGTGGGAAAAATAAGATGCCTCCTGAGCTCTGTATTCCACACAGCCAGGCAGAAGATGTCTTGCAGGCAGCTTAAGGGGGGGGGTGCACATTGAAGAGTTCTAAAAAAATGCCTTAAGCTTAAATAAGGCATCCTGAAAACATCTTGGAAAAAGCTGTGTGGGGTGCCTTTCCAGGATGCTTTTTTAGTGCCCCCCGGATGAGGTGGGTGTCATCAGTGTACTGATGGCATTGTAAACTGTAGCTCCATACCAGCTGGACCAGGGATCACATGAAGATGTTAAATAACATCAAGGAAAGGATGGCTCCCTGCAACACCCTACACCTGATGGGGAGTCACTTGGATACATCTCCCACACCAGATATCACCTGCAGTCCCCAGCCCTGGAGGAAAGAGGTCATCCAGAGAAAGGCTGTCCCTCTAACTCCAGAATCAGCAAGGCAGTGGATCAGAGGTTTATCATCTACTACGTGAGATTCTGCAGTAAGATCTAATAATACTAGCAGTGCAGTCCCACCTTGATCCAATTGGAACCAGATCTCATCCACAATGGCAAGTAGCATGGTCTCCATCCCATGACCAGCATGGAAACCAGACTGGTAGGGATTCAACACCTTTGCATCATCCAGGAAAATCTGTAGCTGTTCCGCAACCACTCTTTCAATTACCTTATGCAGGAATGACAAATTCAAAACTGGGCAGTAATTGGCCAGATCCCAAGTATCTAAAGATGGTTTTTTAAAGAGCTGGTGGACTACTGCCTCTTTTAACTGCCCTGAAAATATTCCTTGTTCAAGGGAGAAGTTAATAATTTTCAACAGGAGTCTCGTAGCATTTCTTCAATGGCATTCACCAGCCAGGATGGGCATGGGTCAAAGGCCGTTTCCGCACGGCCCAAATACGACGCCTTAGGGATGGCAAAAATGCCATCCCTAAGGCGCCATTCGCACAGGTGGCGCTGCTGAAATGCAGCAGCACCGACCTGACTTCCCTCCACCTCCCCCAGAGCAGCGTCAGGCCGCCCCAAAAAACCTCCCTCCTGGAGGGAGGTTTTTTAAAAACAGCGTGTTCCTGCCGGCGCGGTGCGAATGGCACCGCCGGGAACACACTGTTTTCCCCGTTCCCCCCCCTCACCTCATCATCCTGCGTTGCTCTACCAGACTGCTGAGACCCTCCCTCACTGTCCTCCGCCCCCTAGAGGCCGGAGGGCAGCGTGGGCGGGTCTTAGTAGTCCAGCAGGGCAACACAGGATGACGTCACGGCAGGTGAGTGGGATCGGGAAGAGGCGCGTCTCCATGTGGAGTCACTCTTTCCCATTCCAGACTATGTAGGGCTGGCCGACTGCACGCTCCCGCGCTAACGCCCACTCCCTCCAATCGGGCAGGATTCCTGTTGAGTTCAGGGGCTCTTTCCATTGACAGTGTGGAAAGGGCCAAAGGAACAAGAAGTGGCTCGAGTAGCAGCCAGAATCCTGTCAACATCAGTGTGATCAAGCAGTCTGAAGACAGGTAAGGGGCCTCTAGTTCATTGACTGTTAAATGTGGCAGGAAGGTTGCAGCGGACAGATGAGATTTTATCTGCAAAAAAGCTTGCAAAAGTCTCACAGGTAAATGCCAATTCCTGAGATTTGGGACCTGTATTGAAGGTCATAAGTGTCTGAATTACCCTAAACAATTGTGCCAGGTATGAACTCCGTGCAGCGGCAACGCCGGTAGTGCGGAAACAAAAATTTTGCCTCCTTTCTAAGCAACACCTTCATAAGTAGTCTTTCTCATAAGCCGCCCTAAACTGGGTGTGCTTCCGCGATTGTCGCAGCTCGACCTGAGATCGACTAGAGCTCTTCGACACCTGAAGTCCTCCGCGACAGACGTGAAGGCTACTGGACTCATGGTTCGACTTCACTCTACCTCCCTCCTCGCCATTGAATTTCTCGACTCTTACTGTGGAGTTGAGCTCGACTGGCGGACTCCGGTTGGCACTCTCGAAGCCGAAGCCGACGGAGTGCGGAATCTCCGTCACTCGACTCTGCCATGTAGCCAATCACAACTAAGTATTTCGCCCATGCGCAGAAGGGGAGACTCGTGGCGGCACGAAAAGCTTTGGGCATGCGCAGAACGGGGGACACAGCAACCAATCGGAACGCAGCACAGGGAGGTGGTCCCGCCTACTTGAGCTCTCGCCGGGCTCCGAGACACGTAGGTCGGTTGCTGTATGGAGGAACGGGAGGATCTCCGAGTCAAGGCGTAAGACTACTCACTGACACGAGCTCAAACCTGAGCTCTACCTGCAGTAGTCCCACGAAGGGCTCCAAGTGTCTCAATTCCTCATTGTGAGTATGCCACCATACTCGCTCTAGTCATCTCAGTTCCTGTTTAGTCCTCCTCAACTCCTCAGGACACCAAGGGCCAATTTGGACAAGAGACGACACCATGGTGCAGCAATCTCTATCGCTTCAGAGAGCTTGGTTTCCCAGTTCCTTATCAGCTCTTTGAGAGCGTCGCCAGCAGGTGGTGACTGCTGCAGGATTTTCTAGAACCCAATGGGGTCCATAAGTCTCCGTGGGCAGGCCCACATATACCTGTCACCTAAGCAGAGGGGGAATATCAATTTCAATCTAGACCTTAAGAGCAAAGTGGTTAGACCATGGCACTCTATCTATAGAGGATAGGATCACATCCACACCTGCCCCAAAGATCAAATCCAGAGTGGAGATCACCATACTTAAAAATAACAACACCAATTCCTAGTTAAAAATCATGTGAATAATACTTGACCATGATAGATTAATTTTGCTGCAGGTTTTGGAATGTATGAGGAAATTTGCAGCTGGCTAATAGATGAGAGGAATTTTGTCTGAAATTTCTCAGCAGGCTTTCACACATCTTTAATTTAGTCTATGGATTATTTCCAGTGTCTGTCCAATCTGTTCCACTATTAGCCATCAGTTGGAGAATGAAAAGTGATTCTGTTGCAATGTGCTTCTAAATCTTTAAGTACAAGTGTACACTATATATTTTTAAATACCTTAGCAGGTGTTTTGGAGTCTGTGTAATGAAAAGTGTGATTAAAATGTAAATGTAAGAATCACCATTAATTAAGACCTTGAAAACTTGCCTTGCTAAAGCTAAGATTTTAGTCATATACATCACCCTCTTTGTTAAAATGAAATGTGCTGCCAGATGTTTGGAGACTAACAAGCAAATGGCATTAAAGTGGAAATACCATATCTTAAATTGGCTGTCTTTCAGAAACTAGTTCAGAGCTGTCATATCACAAGGAGGAATCCTTTTTCTATATACAAGCCGCCGAAGATGAGTCTTCAGCATTATAGGACAGCCACCAGGGGAACTCCTAATTTAGTGCAGAAGGCAATTACTAGGTAGGTAAACAAAGAAAAATTCTAACAGTGAACCACATGCACTGTCTGCCCCGGGGATAGCCAGCATTATCTGTCTATCTGTCTACCAGTATTCCATTATGGATGAGATTTTCCCCCAGACGCATACACAGGTACATTTTCTCTCATGCAATAACTGTTCTTTCCCCCACTTCTACCATTTTAATTCTGGGGGCTACTGATGCCAATGGTCCCAGAATAACAGTGGCAAAATGGGGTCACAAGAATAGTCACAAGAAGAATTTCCAAAAATAAAATATCTGGCCCAAGCCTCTCTGGAATCCTGATCCTTTATGTTGCAAACTATGCTCCCATATTCCAGATAGTTAGTTGCTGATGTTGGAAAACCTATTCTGCAAGCATTGTTCAATGTATTATTAGCCAGCAGGCAATGTCCCAGGTATTGGAACAGTAGTTCAGGGGTTGAGCTTCCTAGATTCTTAGGCTATGCCCTAGTTCTAAGGCAGTTCTAGCCCAACTACTATTCTTTGCATTCCTTCTTTCACTGGTCTTCCTTTCAGAAGTCCACACTGATCTGAGCCTGGTTGACATCAGCCCATACAATTGGATGGCAGATGGTTTACAATACTTTGCACTGTCACAATCAAATCCTAATGAAACAGTAGAGTCCTCTTTATTGACAACTAGGAAAGATAGATGGTAGCAATGCCTACCCACAACAAAGTTGGCAGATGGCTAGTTGGTTCCCAATGAACAGAGGTCTCTGTGTTGGTTTACACAAGGTGTACCTTGTCCTAGATGGTCCAGGCTAGCCTGATTTCATCAGGCTACAGAATCTATGAAGGCTCAGTTCTGGTTAGTACTTGGATGGGAGACCACTAAGGAAGACTAGAGTTGCTATGCAGAAGCAGGCAATGACAAACCACCTCTGAAGTCCCTTGCCTTGAACACCTTTTGGAGTCACCATATGTTCACTGTGACTTAACAGCACTTTCCACCAGAGGTGCATTGTGAAAGCATTTTAGTTGGTTTCAATCAATTGTAGGTAGGGATGCTATAACCAGCTGAATTTATTTTTATAGATTGCTTACCCTTGAGCTGGGATTCCTCACGAAGTTGCCACAGTGTTGCTGCTTATGCTGCACTTGGACACTATGCTGAGTAGCTTTGCAGCTGCCAATAGCTGCTTGTGCTACAAGGCCTAGGTTTGGTTGTGTACTTGGAAAGATGTGTACTTTTGTGCTGCAGCTTATATTTCTGCTTGCATGGTCAGTGGAATCAAACAACTTGATCACCAGAGAAGGTGGCATGCATCCCCCAGGGACATGATCTGATCATTAAAGTGACCTACTTTTCAAGCACAGATCAGTCACAGTTTTTGCCCATGCAGTAAGATGCATTTTTATATGACCTAGAGTGATTATGTTGCCTGCTTTTTGTGACTGTGCATTGGGCAGCATCTATCATGATCACAAGAGCTGATTGCAAGATTCATCATCTAGTTCATGGGCAGGCAATATGCTTTTGTGTAAAGAACTTTCCTCAGCAACCAATCAATCAACTGATGTTGCTACAACCTGTCTGCAATTAGGTTCAAAAACAAGATTTTTACAGATGTGAAGGAGGGGAATAAACTGCAGCTCCCATGAGGGTGCATAATAATGTGCATGTACAAATTGATCTGGATCCAAGCAGCCAGGCAGCCATTAGCAGACACAAAGTTACACCGTAATAAGGCACACAGTGACAAAGAAGGAATAAATCTCAACAAAGAATGTCAGCATTTCCCCCCTTTTAACTCTGTGCCTTCGAATCAGAGGCAAAGAAAAATCAAAACTAACCATGAGTCAGCTAAATGTATAATGCAAATAATCTTGATTGCTGTGATAGGTGAAATATGTACAAACTATAATAGTCTGAACTGTATAATGGTGTTACTGTCTCTTTAAAACTCAAAGATGTTAGAGCTCTCATGTCTCAGCCTTGAAAAAAACTGATAAGATTTTACTCAGTCATGCTACAGATTACCAAAAAGTACAAGGTCTTAGCACCAAATTTTTAAATACAAAGGGGAACTATGAACCTCACACTTCTTCATTGTCAGACCAAGTAAGTCTTTGTTTGTTCGTATTTATATCCCACCCCATCCCCATTCTTCAGGGACTCAGCTTACAGAAAGTCCCCACTTTGTTTTTCAACGCTGAAGAGTCTAAAGATAAATGGACTGCAGTTTTGAGTCAGTATTCATATGATTTAATGTTATAGATTGTAGATTTTTCAGTTAAAGAGACAGTGGCAATTGATCAATTGGTAATATTAAACAGAGGTTAGAGGGAAATACTGCACAGGATGTTTCTTTACATTGTAAACAGATTGACTAAGCTTAAGACTTTTTTTTTTACAAACGTAAAGAATTTAAGCAAAAGAAATTTTTGAAAAACCAAATATATTTTGATGCTTCACAGATGTATACATTACCAACATACAAAAAGGGGGTAATGAGGACAGACTCCACTACAAGAGATGATTCCCAAAGTACACTTGGGGGTAGGGGAACTACAAGACCATACCAATTAGGTCCTAAGGACAGACAACAGGAGTCACATTTTTTCCAGCACAGTTCGAGAGGACAAAGGTGGACCTAGAGGTGGACCTCCAGGTCCTTCTCCCCAAGATAATTATTTTTTATTAAATCTAGGTTTAGGCCGTTTCCGCACGAATGCGGAAGCGGCCGGGTCGGCGTACTCGACGCCGACCCGACGACGCTAGGACCGTCCGCATGGACGGTCCTAGAAAGAGCCGGGCAGCCAGCGCCACGGTGCGCCGGCGCCCGGCTGATTGGGCAGTGACCTCGACTCTCTCCGGGCGCGATCGCTGAGGCCTGGGGACACGCCTTCTGGTTCCTTCTGGCTGGCCAGCCTGCTCCAGCGCAAGCAGGGTAGCAGAAGTCCCCAGGCTCCTCCCGCTTTAACGCCGGAGGCCTGGGGACAAGGTAAGTACAGGGAGCTGGGGAAAGGCCGGGAAGCTGCCGCCGCCGTCTGCGACGGGCAGCAGGCTTCCAGCTGGCGCTTCCCAACAAGTGCAGAATCTTCCGAGCGCACTGGGGAAACGCCGGCATGGGGACGGGCGGGCGGCGCGAGGGCGGCACGGCTGCAAAGCAGCTGCGCCCCCTGTGCGACCAGCGGCCTGGGGACGGCGTTTTTGCCGTCCCCAAGCCGCCGTTTATGTCCCGTGCGGAAAGGGCCCTAGGCTTTGTGCCAACTCCTTTTTATGATGCATTCCAAACTCCTGTTGATATGTTCATGTTAATTAGATGATTAAAATTAAACATTTTGAGGGGGGGGGGGATTCAACCAGACCATTACCGAAGGAATTGCTTGTCTACCTGCATAACTATGTTAGTTTTTCAAGTTTGGGTGGCCAATAATCTTCTCAGGCGCACAGTTCAGATTTGTAGACTCACTTCACATTAGTCACCTGAGTGTATGAAAGACCAAACCAGAGGAGTGATGCAGGATGTGCATGAGCATTGCCCACACTCAATTGCATGTCATGGTATCCAACATGGAGCAGTGAAAGCTTTAATTTGCAAAGCCTAAAAAAAGGTAACAGTCTCTCAGAATATTCATTCTGCCTTCTTAAGGAGAATCTCTGTTATGGCCATGCTTGGAAACCATATCCTGTTCAATAAGAAGCTTGATGCCACCCACATGTGTAACATAACATCACTACATTACCACTTTTCAAACATTCAGACAGAACTTAAATTGCCGAATCCCATTTACCAAAGTAGATAGAAAGAAGAACATCTTCAGTTCGAATATGGAGAGATTAAAGAACATCTGTTGCTTCAACACTGATACTAATGAGATGGATTTAAAGGATGAATGTTAGACATCCCAACTGTTCATACACTGTTCTTTCCCATACAGTTTAAATTAATTTTACTGAGAATATAAAGTACTTCCACGTACAGTTATGACCTTCATTCTCACTGTGGTCGTATTGTATACCTCATGTATTTTGGCGGAGGCTTTCTTATAACATGCAAATCTTTAACTGTTGTCCCTAGTTTGATCCTGTAGTTCAATTACTGAAACCATCTTATTTTTCTGAAATTATACCAAGAGAATTCTTATCTTCCTGAAGTGTTAAGCCTTTTATCAAAGACTTCTTTGCAGCTCAGTTATCACACAAGCTTCCGTGGATGTGCCTCCCAGAGATATCACCTAAGTCACATTCAATAGCAACAGCCTTTAGCAGGGTATGTGTGTGTATGACAAGCCTTTTTTCTTCTTGCTGAGGGGACAGACACAGCCTCTTAAGATTTTTGGTATCTAGGTTCATTTTGAACTACAAACCTTCGCCTCAGTTTCCAGGTGTTTTACAGTAGCAAATACATAGTGTAGTTGCTGTTGTGAGGTAAGTTTTGTGTTGTGCAAGGAGATTATTGAGATAATTGAGACTAGATTAATACATAAACAATTAAGATTTATTTATTTGCAGGTTGGTTGTAAAGGAATAACCTAGCAGCACAGGTCTCCAGGTAGATGAAGCAGAAACTTGGCTGAGGCCCCTTCCGCACACGCAAAATAATGCGTTTTCAAACCACTTTCACAACTGTTTGCAAATGGATTTTGCCATTCCGCTCAAGCGACAGCTTTCCAAAGAGCTACCTGGAAAAGCAGTTTGAAGTGGCATTATTCTTGTATGTGTGCAGAATGAGCCATAGGCAAGAAAATGTAACCTGGTTATGACTGCAGAGAGTGGTTAGATCCTTTTTCTCACTCTAATGATGTCGGTGGTACAAACTTTTTTATTGACTCAGCACATGTACTGCTGAATCCTCTCTCACACATAGGATTTCACCCACAGCAGATTAAATTATACAACATCTGCTCATCTCTAGAGTCAGGCCTAACAATCGAGCAATCTATTATCTCTGAGAGATAGAGTTAAATCACTTTGCCACACTACCAGGAACAGCTATCCTTCACTCTGTCTGCTCTTTTTCCAGATCCAGAGCTGTCACTGCTTTCTCCCTGAGACAGAAAACTCCCCTTCTCCTGTGTTCCCTCCAAGATTTCTTCCCTTCTCAAAGGTAATTGAATATTGGAGTAACACTCCTATGAGCTCATCTGAGTGACTGATTTTCCCTTCAGGAGCAGAACAGCCTCCTGCCCATCACAAAAGGGACTTTTTACAACCACATTAATAAAACAAACTATGGAAGATATCACAGGACATACATACAAGAGAATTTTGCAATAGAAAATCAAACAAGAGCCTACATAACTCTTTCTAAAATACTTTCTCTTTTCTAGCTCAGTACATTACAAAGCTTTCTTGCTTGTGACACCCAAGAGCACAAAGATAGCCTAAATTATATCATGATAAAGGAGAGGCATTCTGAATGTGTCAGAAGAAGCACTTTTAATTACTAGTTAAATTAGATTGCCCAAAACTTGGACCTGGTATGGGAAAGTGCAGGGAAAATGGTGCATTTGTGGTAGTTGTTAGAATGCCAGACTAGGACCTGGGACAGCTTGGTATAAATGAATCCCTTCTGTGCCATGAGAGCTATCAAGTAACCCTTGGTTCATCGCAATTACTCTGGGTAACCTACCTCATGAAGTAATTGTTGTGAAGATTAAGTAGATGGAGGGAGTGTATGAGTCCTGATCATGGACAAGAACAGCACGTAATAATAAAAAAAAATTGGCCAAGTCCTGCTGTAAACAATTCTATTTACATGTTTTTCATTCTCTGGTTGCTCTTAAACCAGCATCTGTGTTGCAAGCCAATAAACGTTTGAAACCAAAAGGTAACTGTTCCCCTTAGAGGAAGAAGAGTTGGTTGCTATAGCCCATTTTTCTCTACCTTAACAGGTCTCAAAATAGTTTACACTTGCCTTCCCTTCTCTTCCTTACAACAAACATCTTATTAGGTATGTGGGGCTATGGCCGTATTTGCATGTCCAGCTGAGTGGGGTTGCATCGGCATAGTTCATGCCGATGCACCCCCAGGGGCCATTTGCATGAACTGTCTGTGCAGCTGGTGGCGCAGCCTTCACACGGGCTGCACTGCTCCTGAATGCCTCCTACCTCCTGCCACCTTCTGTCGCTTTGTGGAGGCCAGGAGATACACCCCCATGGCCAGAGAGACACCTCTGGGGTCAGAGACCAGGAGGCATGTCCCCTGGCCTCCACAAAGTGACAGAAGGCGGTAGGAGGAGTCCAGGAGGAGTCCAGGTGCTTGAAATACGCTGGCTTTCACCTGGTGCCATTTGCTTGGCAACGGATGGAGCCGGTGTTTTCCGGAAACCTCACTCCCTGATGAAACGCCATTTTGGGAGGAGAGAGCACCATGGCATCGATTTGGTGCCTGTGTGAAGGCTCCCTCCAACAACACCTTACCAAGTCAAAATTCGTGATCACAAAACAATAATAACAGCGATATAACATAACAGTATCCCAATTACAGCAGCATAAATCCACAATAACATCATTACACAGTAAATAAATCATATACCCTCCCCAACTCAACAACCTATTAGTTAACCTGATATAGTATAAATTAATAATGATAGATAGTGACTTCCTAATCATTACCTAATCTGGGCGACCTAAACAACAACAATCTTACCTACACTACAAAATCAATTTAGTGAATACAATCTCAATCTATCCCTGATTCTCCTGATCACTAACTAACTTTACCCTTTAGCATCCCACAAAAACTAAAAATCATAACTAGTCTAATGACATTTACTTCGAGAATGAAAAGTAACATCCAGAAACCACAGCATTACATGTAGCGGTTGCAACGTTCTTACAGGCCGCAGCCATGTTCTTATAGGCATGCCATAGTCCACAATAGTTCTCAATAGGGAAGCCTCTGCTGTTTGGTAGGTAGGAGACTCACAAAAGTTTGTTCTAGGGGCCCTGCCATGGCCCTCCTTCACCGTCAAACCCCAGAATCCAACAGCAGAAGCTGCTACAGCGCAAGAGGGTTCCTGCCACTGACCCTCTCCTCCGTCCTCTCCATCCATGTGCCTTCCAGGATAAGCAGGCAGCACAATCTCCACCCAGTCATGGGCAATTGCTGCTCAGAGGTCTCTGCCACTGACCCCTCACATCTCACCAGTCCCAGGCTGTGCATTCTGGGCATCTCCATCACCTCACAGTATGCCCAGGCTGTTTCCCGCCAGGGCTGGGAACTGGAAATCCACCACCCCCGCCTCCGCCTCTGAAACGGACTGACCTCCATCATCCTCCACGCAGCATAAGTGGAATATTATTTTATTGTTCAAACGTAGCAAGTAGGTGCACAGCAGAATGCCAATACCAGTCCAAAGTAGTGGAGGTAAAAAGCCCCTCATTCACCTCCTAGCCCTAGTCGTCCTAAGAAAAATTATTCAATTACCGGAGCTCCGGACCACTACGTCTCCTCCGGGGGCCATCTTGCTCATATCCCTAGCTCATATCCCCATTTTCTATGAGAAATATTCAATGTCCCCCATGCATTCGATCAATATTGGGCTTCTAAAACTGTTTTCAAGGCCAAATTAGATATCTGGAGTTCCATCGACTCTCACTTCCTCACGCAAAATATCACCTTGTACCTGCAGGATCCGCAGAAATAAAAGATAAGGATTTGGAAAAGTCTCAGCAACAGCAGAAGCTAGCAGTTTCACTGCATAAATCTTTATTAAATCACCATCTATGTGACACTAGGTAAAATCCTATAACAGTGTAAACTTTTACAGATTGATATTATGAGCATTTAGTGAAAAAAACACTTTCATATACAAAGAAAGAGAATGTATTATTATTTATGAGGTACCTGAAAAACCCTAGGTTCTACACTAAGTAGTGGCTAGGAGTAGTGGCTAAGAGCAGGTGCACTCTGATCTGGAGGAACCGGGTTTGATTCCCAGCTCTGCCGCTTGAGTTGTGGAGGCTTATCTGGGGAATTCAGATTAGTCTGTGCACTCCCACACACACCAGCTGGGTGACCTTGGGCTAGTCACAGCTTCTCGGAGCTCTCTCAGCCCCATCCACCTCACAGGGTGTTTGTTGTGAGGGGGGAAGGGCAAGGAAATTGTAAGCCCCTTTGAGTCTCCTACAGGAGAGAAAGGGGGGATATAAATCCAAACTCCTCCTCCTCCTCCTCCTCCTCCTCCTCTTCTTCTTCTTCTTCTTCTAAATAAGCATGAAAAAGAGAGGTCTTACCCTCATAATGAAGGAATTACACAAAATATTCATTAGACAATAAAAGACAGTTTAAAAGAAAAAAGAAAAAGAAAACTTCTATCATTGGCAATAATTCCATAAACATTCCACACAAATACAAATTATACCATATTACTATTTCTAAGATTGGTGATCAACATTTTAAAGGTTATCAAATATTTTTATTTCTGGAAATTCCTTTAAATATATACATACATACATAAAACCTTTATTAGGCATAATACCAATATAACAACCAGCATTATCCAGGCAAATGTTCCATACATAAAACCATCACAGGTATTATTCCAAAGTTCCTAAAAGGAACCTAGCTACAGAATTTAAAATCACAGAAGAAGAGTTGTTTAGTAGGAATGCAACCTTCCCAGCAACAGAGTATTCCTTAAACTTAGCAGGAAGAAGAGTCAAAAGCCTGGTCCTAGCTTCTTCGTATTTGGGGCAATTACGCATCATACGTTCCATAGATTGCACCACTATAGAACAGTGGGGGCATTTCCGCTCTTGCGAATCAATTTTAAGAAACCTCCCTTGGAGTGGCAGAACAAGTGGAAGGGAATTCATAACGAGCCCTTGTGTATATCCATCTAAGCTTGGGCTCTTGGAGTATACTCAGATAGTCTGCCATCAGATTGGTTTTGAATTTGATGTTGAAAAAGAAGGGGGAACAGTTACTTCGCGCTTGGCCTTGTAGAACTTGTAGCTCCTGGTCAAGGAGTCGCCTTTTTAGTTGAAAAAAGAGTTCGGAAGGAGGTAGCATTTGTAAGGAGTCCCAGGAGAATCCCAGGGAAAGTATTTTAATTTCAACTGCCTGCCACCACTTAGATCCATGGAGCTGGGGAAGGAGCCTTTAAATATATTACAGGATTCTTCCAGAATCTCTTGAAGTCATCTTCCTTTTTTCTTCCTTACATTATTCTGACATTATTAATTTTTCCAATGCCATAAAATTCCTGATTTTAACCCACCATCTCTCTAATGAAATATTATTTGCATATTTCCAATTTGCAACAATGACCATCTTGGCCCATACTAATAAACAATGTATGAGTATTTTCTGCTTATTGTGCATGTTCCCATTAGAAAACAAGTTTAATAGGACTAATTTGATGTTCAGTTCTAACTGTTCTTTTATTATTTTTCTAATCTCAGCAAAAATACCTTCCCAAAACTTTCTTATTGTGAGACAGGACCACAACACATGTATTAAAGTATCCAATTCCCTCAAATTGACTTAAATGGGACTTGCTTAAGTATTTTATTCCAGCCAACATCCTTTCTAAGAATGACAGCCTGCTTTAGCAAATCCTATGCAAAGCTCTATCTCTAATATAAAAGCTACTATTAACAATCAGAACTATATAAAATATACTCACCTCCATGAAGCATCAGGTAATAGCTCTGAACTACTATACCAAACTGGATTGTCCATTCAGAAGGGATTACATCCGCCAGATGGTCCAATGTAGAATGGAAATGAATGGATTATTTTGATGTAAACCTTCAGGGGTTCAAGATCACAGATACTTCAGGTGTGACTTTTAAGCCTCAATAAGTTGTAGGATTTCTGTCACACCTAAACCCACCTCAGATTGCTGAAGAGACACTGCCAGCAGTTCTTAAGTCTGCTATAAATATGCTGAAGAATAAGGTGGTAAGATTTTCAGGTGGAAAACATTTGTTGTAGATCTTTGTGATGAGGGTTTAACTTTAAGGCCACATTTTTAATGCTTCCTTATGTAAAAACCCCCTTGCTAATAAGTCCAACCAGCTTTTCCAGTGATGAAAAGGAAGGAAGGGTCTCGATCCACTCACAAAGAGGCTACATTGACTGTGGGGGGGGGGGAGCCTACATAAACAAAAAACTATGTGGAACACAGGCTGTAGAAACAAGAGAAGGTTGAGTCTGAAGGAAAAAATCTCCCCACAAAATCAGCACATCATGAAGAAATGTTTTAGTCTAGCTCTTCACATTCAGTACTTGTTTTATAGGGAGTTATTAATAATGACAGGGAATTAATAAAATATAAACCCTCACCTATACTCTAAAGGGATACAGATAATTCTACCCCAGTAGCAGCCTACCACCTTATTTCCATTTCATTTGGCTACCTGTGAAGATCAGTCTTGAATCTACTACTTTTGAGAAATCAGAAGGGCAAGACCTCTCTGACTGTTAATCAGCCATTGCTCTTGGCTGTTAAAAAGAACTGATGCTATTTAAAGTTCTATTTTGAACAGTAGTGTTCCTACTTTGTGGGAACTTTCCTAGTTGAATAGCAACAAAGAAAAGTATAAAATAAAAGCATAATTAATTTTGCACACCTCAGTCATTCAGTTCAGATCATCGTACCATAGGGGATAGAGGAAAATATTCTCTTTTTACGGAACTGTTAAAAAAAAAATGCATAAATATATGGGAATAAACAGAGTTCAATTTTGATGCATAAATTAGCATACTGTTAAAATATAAGTAGGCAGTCTGGGGCAAAAAAAGCAAAGTGATAGAGAAAATGTAAACTCAAGGTGATGCATAAAATCGATACTAAGTAGATCTAACTAAACAAAAGAAAAATATTCTCCAACACTGTTTCTCAAAGCAGTTGCACCACATAGAGTGGTCCATTCCACACAGTTGAAATAAGGCATTCTGAGGCTGCAAAAAGAAGGCAACTTAGGAGAAACTCCACAGCTTTTTCCCCAAGATGTCTTCAGAATCCCTTATTTCAGCCCAAGCCATCTAATTTTGAAGATGCTATAAGGAGGACTTTTCCCTTCAAGTTGTCTGCAAGATATATCCTGCCTGGCTGTGCAGAGTTCAGGAGCTCAGGAGGTGTTGTCAGATCCCAAGTCCAAAAATAATAGAAACTACAGATTTGCTCTAGAGTCTTTATTTCGAGTTGAATAGTAAACATCAATAAAGACAAATCTGAAGGTCCTGTGCAAAACTACTTGCTTATATCTCCCAAAGTTCCCTGGCCCCATAAAGCCAAACGGCTCACTCATTTCCCACTATAAAGCACTGTCAGGCTGGGAACATTTCACATACCACATCTGATAAGATCGGCTCATCCAGCCTGGCCAAGGCAGCCAGTAAAAGAGAGTGTGCAGAGAAAAAAACAACACAGTTCCCTTTGCGATGCCTGCCACCCCCCAACCTTTAGGACAGACCTAACAGGTGTTATGTTTCCTGCCCAAGCTGTCTGGTCAGTATCCTCCTCTGCTTATGCGCAACATTTTGTGTGCTGCTGAAGAGATTCTCCCTACTTCCATTTGCTGAAGGTTGCCTCAGGACATTTGATCTGCAGGCTCCGATCCTGGACACATTCTCAACCCAAAGAACACATAGTTGTACTCAGACAGTCCTTCCAATTCCTGCAATATATAGTTTTTACATTTTTTTATTTTATTTTCTGTTAGCTGTCTTCGTAGCTATGCAGACATGAACATGAGAATCTTAGCTGCTCAGAAGACTGGTCTACCACCCATTGAAAAGCATTGGTTAAACCTGTTCTCCGCAGAAAAACTGAAGATGGTCCATGGAGGGAAGATCTACCCAATGTTTTCCAAAGGATGGTAGACCAATCTTCTGGGCAGCTAAGATTCTTGTGTACATGTTTACGTCATTACAAAAACAGCTCACTGAAATTTTTTTTTAAAAAAAACCCATATATTGTCAGAATTGGCACAACCAACTGAATACAGCTGTGTACTTGTGGGGCTGAAAAGGTGCCCAGAATCCGAGACTGCAGTCGAAACATCCTGGGGCAACTTTCAGCAGATGAATGCATGGAGAATCCCTTCAGCAGCACACAAAATGTCAGGCACAAATTGAGGAGGAAACTGATCAGAGAGCTTAATGCTTAGGTGGGAAAAAACTTCTTTTGACCTGACGCCTGTGGTGTGTGGAGAAATGCCTCTTTTTAAGACTTCCCACAGAGGTTTTTTTGTGCTGTGCAGAATGGACCAGTGACATGAGGTGCTGCCATAGGTAGATTCTCCAGCAGTTAATCTATTTCTGTGAGAAGTCTCACAATCTCTTCTAAAAGTGAAGAACATCTCTGGATTCAGTTTCAATTTCTCTTTGCATCATTTTAGCAGGTGTGGCACAGTTCTTGTGTGAACCCAACCAAAATACATTTACCAAGTAAGCAAGGATTCTGTGAGTATGAGAAGATAATGGTACATTTTATTGAGATAATTTCCGGTACACATTCCACATTGGTATTAGGAGAATTTTTTAAAGAGTTTAAATATAGTATCTTTGACACCAAGATAAACTTTGGAGAGAAAGAAGGAAATTAAGTCAGACCTATAACCTATACATGTATAACCTGTACATATAGTTAAGCCAATTAGAATGATGCAGAACACTTCAAGCTTTAGAAACAAAAGTAAATTTGGAACCTATTGACAAGAACATGCATAGTGTACTAAGGAAAGCCCACAGCCAAGCAAGACTTTTTACCAAATCCCTAAAATTGTGTATATACTTGTTTATAGTTACAATGTTTCAAGCTCCACTTGAAGAAACTGCAGTTTCTTCAAGGGCAACACAATACGTAGTCTCTAATCATTAATAAAATCATTTCTTTCTACTTTGGGCCTACTGGGATTTCTCAGTTCCTAAAACAAACAAAATAACAAAATAATCTGTTCGTCAATAGCAGGTAATACTACAGATCATTTAATCATGTGGCTAGGCACAGTGAGCTTAAATCAATAGCACATTCATACAAAAGATTAAAAAAGAAATATTATTTGGAAAACAGATCACATGAAATTCAGACCATCCAAGGGAAAATGACATTGCTAAATCTGGTTTTGAAGTAAACTTCATTTACCCATGATGGTGTGAAAGGGCAAGAAGTATAGCTGCTTTTATAGAGTTTCTAGTAGTCTGTTTTAAAATGGCTAAGACCAAGAAGTTGCCAGGACATCCCCAGTTGAAGGACTATAGTAAAATCCTCTATTTAGAGTAGGCACCATGAAACAATAATATGGGGAAAGTGAAATCAACAGTGGAAGTTCATGCTCAACCATTTTTTTAAAAAATCCTAGTCCATCAAGATTGGATAAAAGGGTTCTACCACCGCCATCATCACTACTCTTTGGAGGTATGAAGCAATCAGTAACTGGAGCAAGTGAATGAGCTTGAGAAAAACCAATCAGGGAAGCATCAAGCATATGCTAAAATACATTTCCATTCCTCATGCTAAAAGAGCAAAATCTGAATCTGACAGCACAGCCCTAACAGAGTTACAACCTAAACCTATTGAAAGCAGTGAAGTTAAAAGAGCCTAACTCTGCTTATTGCAAATATATACATGTTTAACCAGGAAGACAAAGATGAGAAGTTCTACTTTATTCCTTTCCCAAGTCTGATGTAAAGAAATCATAATATTGCCACATAATAGTTATGTTAATAATAAAAAAAACCGCAAGAAATACTAACAAGGTAAGGAAAACAAACAACACTTCTGTATACATTTTTAAAAGCACATTTAAGATATGGGTAATTTTAAAGCTGTCTAAATGGAATGGCAATAGAAAATTATGGGGTTGAGAAAATATAGATAAGCAGAACAAATTAATTAATGTTTTAAAATGGATTTGGTTTATGAACTGATAAAAAGTGCTTGTAGTTTAGTGCCAGAGAGGAATGTAATAATTGGTAAAGAAAAAAAATATGATAAGGCTTACAACTAAAATGAATCACAAAACAGATAGTAGTGGAAATAATTAAAATTGGATTTTTTTGGGAAAAAAAGTCATGCTTACATTACCCCACTCTCTTCCGTTTGTTTGGATTTATGAAGACTATTTCCATTGCTAAAGACAAAATCAACATATGCCTATTACATGTGCCATCAAGTTACATCTGGGCAGAGGTGTATTCGAAGGAAATGGCACCCAAGGACAACACCTGCAGTGGGTGTGCGCTCCTTGTGCTCAGTTCGAATGGGCACCACAGTGGCAGGCCATCTCCTGGGACTGCCTACTGCTGCAGTGCCTGTCCAAATCACACACACCTGCAGGCCACCTCCTGCCCTCCCCAGGCCCTGCACAGAGGCAGGGGGCAGGGCACCGCAGCAGGGTGGCCCAGGAGGCGGCCTGCTGCTGCGGTGCCCGTCTGAGCCGCCTCTGCCCCCGTGTCCCTCCTCGAGGGTGGCTTGGACAGGTGCCATGGGAACAGGCTGGCTCATGGCAGCAGGCTGGCTCTGTCTTTAGGTGATTCAGAAGTGCTGGGTCAGTGCTGGAAAGGATGAGGGTGGGGGTGATTTTGCACACACACACACACCTTGCTGTTGCACATGGGTCATTTTTCCCTGTGAGTCTCTGGGTGAGTGAGCAGCATAACTGGTTTGTTGTTGCCTTTCTCTGCAGCATTTTCCTTGGCAGTCTTTCATCCAAGAACTGACCTTACTTGTAGCTTCTGAGATATGACAAAATTGCATTATACCATGTCACCTTCCCTCTTGATGTGCCTACTAGCACTGTACAAAAGAAGTCAGATTTGGGTTTGGTTCTTAAATTAGACTATTTTGTTTTCTGGATTAAAAGCTGGTTCTAGCTGATAACCATTTCCAGAAACAAATTACTGTTTCCTCATACTGTGATAAACCACCTCAATGACTGGCAAAAATTGGACATGCTTTTAGCACCAGAAGCAATATGAATTTGTTTTTTAAACAGAGAAAAGTCTTTAAATTGTCAGATTATAAAATAGAACAGTAATTTTAACCCAGCACATTATCTCTAGTACACCAGTTTGAAACATATTTACTTGGAATAAGTTCCAATTAATTTCACCTCAAGTTCATTTAAAATCATTTGGAATCAAGATGTTAGAACCATAGCTTTGAGGAACCTGTGACATTTTGGTATCATATATTTTGGGTAATAATTTGACCTTTCAGGGAATGTGACTTTACAGCTCTAACATCTTTGCAGTTATATTGAACTTTTAGTAGGCAAATAGTAATGTAGAATCTGGGTATAAGAACAGATATAAAACTGGATGTAACAACTTCCTGCTTTTTCAACCAACTATTATTCATCCCAAAGGATACATTACATAATTGAGTTTTTCTATATCTGCTGGCAACAGCTTTAATCTTTCTTGGGTAATGGTTCCCTTCAATTGAAGCATAAGATCTTTACACAGACAGGAGATGATGATGCAAGAGGACAAAACCAGTTTGTGGCTCTTCCATGGGAAAGTCCAACGTGGCTGTCATTATGAGAAAGCCATGTACAGTTGTTTTTTTTTTGGGGGGGGGGGGGTTATAAAACTACAGGAAGTTACTCAATGAACTATCTCTTTCTGGCTGGTGGCCTAGCTAGAGGCATGCCAAAATCATTTTTACTGAAGGTAATTTTTTGTATCAAAACAAGACCAAAAGGTCACAGTAGTCAAAAGAAGGTAATATTCACAATTGAACCCAGGGGTGTCTTTGCACTTTGACATTGTGTTATTGCTTCCAATCTTTTCCAGATACTTTGCAACACTTTGAGAACCCCTGAAGGCTGAATATTCAACAACTGAGGGTGGGGGGTAACATAACCCAGTTGTAGTCATATTTTTAATCTACAAATGTAAATTATTCACAACTGTTATTTTAATTTTGTTTAGTTTTTTCTCCTTTGTCACAATAAATGTAAAGAAAGGCCGAATTAACTGATATTTGCCTTCACAACCTCATTACACATGGGTTAAGACTGTCAGAAAGGATCAGGAAATCCATAACACATTTCTTTGAGTCATAAGCTCAGTTTCTTTTTTTATTTTTGCTGTTCCCTCTTTGCACATTTTATTTAACCTTACAAATGTAAATGTCGGTTTTCCAGGAGGAAGCTTCTGGCAAGGTCATTAGCTCATTAGACTGTTGCATGGAGCTAACATGCACTTTTAAGAAATAGTTTCCCTTCCTATGGCATCTGTGCATCAAAACGTAACCTTCAGCAAAATGCTTGTTATGTAAAGATCTTTCCAAATTATCCTTGCGTAGCTAGAACTCTTTTTATCACAGCTGAATTTGCTTCACCAGTTCTATTTCTTTGGGTTCAATTCCTCAAAATTAGTTTCAAGTGAAATGTATTTTATTTAATTCTTGACTCTGATCTGTTCACAACTGGTTTATAAGATTGTTCTTCTCCCACCTTTAAGGGGTGGGTTTGCGACATACATTTTAGTCAGCAGTATGGATTTAAGAAGGCATGTTCAAATTTGAAAGAAGATACATAAAAATAAAAATAACACGTTTTCTGTAGTAATATGCAGTATATATTCAGTTGAAGTGGAAGACATCTGAAACAATGAATAGACAGAACTGAAAGCAAGCACAGCAGAGAACTGCTTATATAATACAGACACAAACCATGTGCTTGGACAGCTACTATGAGACATCTTTATATTTCAAAGTATTATTGCATGTTCTATTATGTCACAATGACCACATAACGTGAAAGAATTATTTATGTCAGAATATACCTGGTTCCAAAAAACCAAACACAAATAAGCTCCAAGTCATCAAAATACCACATTGATTTTTAAAGTGTTAACTTGTTTTCAGTGTTAATGTGAAGTTTAATTGGTTTACATTAATGCAATGGCATATCTAGAGGGTAAAGGGTCTAGACATGGGAAATACATTTTGGCCATCCACCCTCGTTCTCTACCCACCTCACACCCAACCTCCAGTCAAACTCCCCTCACCCCGCTGCTGCACCCTCACCACAAATCTCTCCCCACCACCATGGCGCTACTCAGAAGGACAAAGGAAAGCTAGCTACATTTTAAAATTCAGCTAGCTTTCCTCCATCCCTTCGAGTGGCACCATGGTGGTGGTGGGGCACACTGGGGGGAATTTGGTCAGAGGCTGAGCATGGGGGGATGTGGCATATGGGGCAAGCCCACAGTGCCATTTTCTAACAATACACCAGTGCATTAATGATCATATAAGAGCTGGCTCATATGGTTAATTTTGAATTAATGAATAGATTTGCACTAAAAATCCTTAATTTGATTAGAACTTTACATGGATATAACCTATTGCTTCTCAAGATTGCTTCTTATGATATGCATGAATATCACACATTTTAAAAAATGCTTTAGCAAACTTAGAAAGTGTCAGTGAGAACAAGGAAGTTTTTCACAAGAGAAACAAATTCATACCAGACATTCATCATACAAATTCAAAAAGGATGGGTACTTCAGATTGAGATAAAAAATAAGGCCAAGGCCAATGATGCAAAATAAAACAAACACATATTTTATTGTACAGTTAAGATACCCAAAATACTTTAGATAGAAACAAAACTGACCCTTCACACTATGCATAAGAAATAAGTTTACATAAAACTGGAGACTGAATAAAAACTCTTTATGAAGACAGATGGGGATTTAGATCAGAACAAAACCAGACAACAAAAAACATTATGTAGGTGGCAAAATAATAGTTATGTGTTTATAACATGCTAAAAGGATATGTAAATCTTCACTGAATGTTCATTTTTCTTGACGACAACAGTACAAGAGCTTGCGAAACAAATCTTAACACATTTTATATTTTTAATATCTTCAAGTGATGCACTTCCAAACTGCTTTTCCTGGGCTACTTTTATATGACCTTGAACTGGAAAAAAATACTGGTAATAAAAAATCTCAATTTGAGATTGTGAAGACTCACTTTGGCAAACCTTTTGAAAATAAAAGTGATCAAAGTCTACAGGAAAATGGAGTAGAACTCCCTTTCCAAAGCTTTTAAGCAATGACTACACTGCACTTAGACAGAAAAGCAGCTCCATATAGTTATATCAAAGATCTGTCTATTTTTCTTGATCCTAGACGGCAAATAGCTGCTTTCACACTTCCTTCAAGGTGACATATCTAGCGCTGTAGATCAGGTTTAAGATGAGTGGTATTTTTAGCTACCCTTATGGCTGAATTTATTCATTTATGGCCATTACACATCACATTAACTTCTTTCCGGGGTGTCCTTACCTATAAAGGAGGCTTGAGGCCTATCACACTGGACTAGTTTAATGTAAAATATGTTCACTCAAGAATCACTTGTTTAGTTCATCTCCATTTATTTTAGATCACCCTCTCCAAGATCTTTGAGTTAAGACCCAGACTACTAGTTATTAAATATGTGGTGGGGGGGGGGGGTCATCCTGCTTGAAAGTCCATGTTCATATGATGGCCTAGAATTTTGAATTTTATGTGGTTTAGGCCATTATTTAGAAATTAATATTTCATGGTCTCATTTGTAATAACTTGAAAGTCAAGCATATGGACAAAAAAAAATAACACAAAATATTCATGATTAGGATCTTTTTTTCTGCAAAAAATATATATATGCAGGCCTAGAAGGAAGGAAGGAAGTGTTGTTTGATGACAAGGGTTTACAAGGCTATCCAAAAGGGGCTGGAGGCAAAACCACTTAGGAAACTGTGTGATCTCAGTGCCAGCATAAAGACCACTTGTGCAGGCATAAAAAGCATTTACACCGGGGCAGGGGAACTTACACCCTTGTTGGGGGGGCATCAGTAGCATGATGCCTGGTACCAGCACAGATGCAGCAGCAGTGGTTCTCCAGCACAGGACTCCATGCCATCTCTGATGAGGCCTTTGGGGTGGCATCAGTGGGCCATCTGAGCTCTTTCATCCTGGGAACAAACCCATTTTTCAATGTGAATGTATACTGCCAAAAATGGTGGCATAGCTCATTGAACTGCATAGGCCATTTTCACTGGGGAAGGGGGGCAATGCAGCTCTTAGAAAGCTGTGTTATGGCTGTGTTGTGCCCAGGCATGGTGCAGTCCCCCCCCCCCCCGATTGAACTGTCAACTTTTTTCTTCGATGCCTTCTATGCCTTTCCAACCTGTGGTTAATTGGACACGGGAGAGGGGAGATATTCAGGTATTTGTCCCTGTATTTTATTTATTTTTTCTAAAATTTATATCCCATCTTTGTGCCCCCATTCAATAGTGACTCACCCCAAATGTTTACAACTGCAGTTTACTCTGGGTATCACCTAGAGAGTTTTCAATTTAAGATAGATAGTCAATGTTTATGAAAGTCTCTACATTTATTAGGTGGATTTATTTGTCATCGACTTGAAATTTTACAACATTTGTCAGTTTAGTGACCACACAAACATGACGTCAAGCTGCCTTCACAGGGAGAAGATCTAAAGGAGAAGATAATTCTTTCTCTGAAATTCACTTTTTATATACAGCTATTGATTCTTCTTGTTTACCGTTGGGATTTCTCTTTCTTTTTTATTTGATTTCTCTTTCTTTTTTATTTGATATGGCCTGGCACCTCCGCTCCTCAAATTATGGCATGAGACAACAGAATGTGTGTTCAGCTAGTTCTTTCTTTATTTATAAACATTTAAATTAATTAAATGGCTAGTCTACATCACTGATTATTTCAATAAGCTGACCATTTTG
This sequence comes from Sphaerodactylus townsendi, assembly GCF_021028975.2. NCBI lineage: Eukaryota > Metazoa > Chordata > Lepidosauria > Squamata > Sphaerodactylidae > Sphaerodactylus > Sphaerodactylus townsendi. The sequence continues at coordinate 34,943,417 of NC_059434.1, forward strand.
AGAATGGGCTCTGCTAGACATCTACTTGGTCCAACTCATGAGCAGATCCACCCCAGCTCCAAATTCAGCCAGCACTTCCTCTGACCTTGCTTATCACTGCTTAATACTTTATATACATGTGTCTCTATGCACAGCTTCATCCCTTTCCCCTGATGCACACAAGGCTCCTATCAAGTTTGAAAGATGCCATTCACCACTAGAGGCACTCCTTCACAGCACACCAACCTAGGATTATGCATTCAGTTAAACATATTGTTCAGGTTTGGCAGCAATTTAAAGGGAGCCAAAAAGTGATTCCTGAATCCTACCAAATCTTGCCAGAAGCCACAGAATTCAGCTCTGTGCTTCTGCCTCCAGTGCTATCAAATTTGAACCTGAACAATAATGAAAAAATGGTGCACACCCCTAACCAAACCACAAGGCATGTGATGGCTGTTGCAAACACCCCCACAATACTAGTTTTTCAGAGTACCGTACTTAGTGATTAAGCCAGGTTGTCCTGTTCCTGCTGCCTAGTTCCAGCTTAACCACCTTTATAACCAGTCTGATTTAATTATGAACACCCTACTCACAGAGATAGCACAGACAGACAAAAAAAAAAGGCAGGGCTTCACTTTTAGCCCAATTAACAAAACCACCCCAAAACACTGCTTGACCATATAATAGCAACCAGCTAACCTCATGGTGCCCATCAGTCACAGCAAAAGGATGAAGGTGAGAGGGTGCTACTGGGTAAGAGCAGCCTGCCACCTTCTTCTGATTGGCTGTGCAGATTTCAGCAAACCAATTACACCCTATGCTTCATTTGATATTAATGCGACCAGGGCAAATTGGCCCACAGTATTGTCTTCTGTGAACAAATCTTCTGTTTGAAGAGAAATCAACACAGCTTTTTGTAACTTCATTCCTTGCAGTACTTTTATCTTGTACACCACAAAGTGGTGCTCTAGGAAAAGGGCATTCTGAAATTTTACAGATCCTCCCTTACTGTCCTTCCTCTCTTCACTTTTTTTTTGCTCAGAATGAAATTGACTAGAAAATGACTTCATATTCCAATTGATTGCTGAATGTCAAGAATTTCAAGAGTCACCTTGTAATTCTTTGATAACTTTTCAAATACAAACTTTTGTTTGCATTGTTTGAACAAGCCCTTTATACTATATTTTATGTAAACTAAAATCCTATGCCAATGTTGGATTAATGAGTGTCATACCTAATGGCTGTGGTAACCCACAGCATGTCATTAGAATTTATGATGCATATTTTGTTTCTGTTTTCTGTACTCTTCATTCTAGTGTTTAGAAAAGATGGACTCCCCCCCCCCCCAATACTGCCAGTGTTTGCTGACCTTTAGTAATTTGGTTTCTTTATCCTTTGTTGTTATATAATTTGAGTCTTTAATTGACTGCCATGGGCTTCTTGATAATGGCAGCTAGGCAACCTGGTGTTTAGAGAGATTGTCTTGTAATGTGAACTCCATTTCAGCTACAGTGAATCTATTTGCTGTGAGAGCATGTAATTGACTTGGTTTAGGTTCATTTTATAACAAGCAACTTTTGGGAAGATGAACAGCTCTTTGGCTATTGTGAGTTTTTCAGGCTGTGTGGCCATAGCCTGGCAGTTTTTGCTCCTTTCACCTGCAAAAACTACCAGACTGCAGCCATATAGCCCGAAAAACCCACCAAAGCCACTTGTATCCAGCCATGAACGCCTCTGACGGTAAATTGACTTTTGCTGACAAAAATCCCCTTCCCCTGTGGTGCCAGTCCATTTTTGAGATTCAGGGCGCACACTCCATTGTTTTCATCTTCAGTGTTATTGCTATAACAACCCTATAAGATAGGTTAGGCTCAGGAGAGGCTGAGAGGGCCAGAACACTCAGCAAGCTTCTTGCTAGAGTAAGGATTTGAGCCTGAGTTGCTGAGATCCTAGTCTGACACCACTAAGCCTAACTGTGTTACCCCAAATGGTGGGGTCTGCTTCCTTTAGAGTGGGGGAATTGGCCACCTTAGCTGTTCCAACAAAGTATGGAAGTGAATTGAGGCCTTAAATAGCCAGTTAAGGAGGTGAGGCACCTCTCCTCCAGGAGAAGGCTTCCAGTAGTTAAAGATGCCACACTTGGGTACGGCAAGGAATATTGTGACAAGGCTGAGGTAGATCAGAACTTTGAGGGGCTTAAGATCTCGGTGGAGTAGAGTGGTTCAGCAGTAGCCTGTGGGGTGGAAAATCAGAACACAAAGCTGTATCCTAGGATAGTAGGGCTGTCTATGAATCTTTGGGCTCTTTCTGCACATCCAAACTACTTCCTGGAAATGTTTCAGTTGCCTTCTTCTGGGGTGGTATTACATGCAGAGCGGTCTCTGACCCTTCAGTCTGTTCATCTGGTGAAAAGTCTATATTCTGGTCCATGACGTCGGCTTTCCTTATACATATTTAAAGAGCAGTGCAAGAATGGTAAACATACATTTGAAAATATACATCAAAACTTCTGCTGGTGTTCCATCTGACCTTAAAGTGCTGTGTAATCAGGCCTTTGCTATGGTTGGTCCTTAATGTGGAATCCAAGCCCTGATCTCTTTCATTTTTACAACTTTTTAATATGTTCATTTTCTGTTGTCTGCATTCTCTTTGAGCTTGCACACTGGACAAATTTAACCTTGCCATACTGTATTCTGATGATTTTTTATTCCACAATGAAATCAGAACTTGAAAGAAGTCAGGATCATGAATCATGCAGTAAACCGCACGCATAATGTTATTTCTAAGGAACTGGAGTGCCATATGACCTCTAGTGCAATCAAATGGTTAATATCCTTCCAAGACCATTGACTTCAATGAATTTTGAAGAGCGTCACTCAGTTTAGCATGGCACTATTCAGGTCTTACAGGACCAATAAACCAATACATTATTTCAGAGTGGCACATTTCCCTATAAAATGTAACATTCAGTATCTGGTCCAAATTGTACACTTATAAATATTTTGGTTGAGGGTCTTTTTTTAGAATTTTTAAAAATATTGTTTTTAAAATATATTCCTCAGTCAGAAGAATTGGATGTGTTAGTGATTTGCTAAGATTTGTCTGATCAAATTTACCACTTTATTCAGACACATTGTCCAATCAAAATGCTATACATAAAATTATCTGTATGATCATAAAAAATTGTTGGCTCAGAGATGGAGAACTGTTTTCCTCCACATTTCTTATTTTTGTAACAACATGAGCTAACAGAAAATTAACTGAACTACTGCATGACAAGTTTTATGTAAATATTTCTTCCAATTTATATGGAGAGATTGTTATGGTTATTAATATTTACTTTAACTTGATTACATAATAGCTATCTAATCAGCACTCTGATTTACAGCCCCACATCTATTTGTATCCTAATAATTGATTTAATGTCTTCTTAACGATGCACATATGCTTGGTCTAACATGTTAAAACTCAAACAATTACAATTTATGATTTCCACTGGCTTTACGCTCTTCATATTATGCCTTTGTTTGATCATCTGAATGATGTAAGTACTGGCTTGGAAATACCTTTGGTTAACATCTGCTTGTACTGATATAAAGTGTGGAGAGTTGTGGTAGTCCACAGGAACACAATCGGAAAAATCTTATCTTTATTATTAAGACCAATTACTGTCTTAGTCACCTTTTTGTGATATTTTGTTGGATTCTAATAAAATAATTGCCAAGGGTAGCAGAGTTAGTCTGTCATATTCTAAGTGTGCTGGGACTCACAAAAATCATATTGAAATAAATATTGCTCATCTTGAAGGTACCACTGGACTTTGGGTTTGTGAGACTCCTCGGTCATGTGCCCCTATTTGTTGTCCCTTTGTTGTTGCTCTACCCAATCCCTAGGAGTAAGTGAAGTAGGCAGCTAGTGAAGTAGGCAGCTAGTGGCTCATGGCCCATGCAGTTCCTAGGTTCAGTGTTGCAACTAACCTGCAGGTGGGGCTGAAAGATCAGTACAAATGTGAGTAAATAGGACTGAAATTGTAGCTAAATTCAAAGACAATTAAAAACATAACACAACTTATAAATACGTGAATGGGGAAGGAGTACCAACCACTGCAGTATGCAAATGTCTGCTTGACATTTCATTTTACAGTGAGAATGACCAGAGTTCTGGATCTGCTGGCCAACTCATGAGCAGCTGAAAGTGGTACAATTCTGGTACATATTCATCACTTCAGTCAGAACTGGTGTGTCGGAGGAGCAGCATTACTGTGAATACTATGGGTAGTGATGGAGGCAAGTGGTGATGGAGGCAAGAAATATCTATAGAAATCTCTTCTAGGAATTACCACTGAATCCAATCCTATTGTATTAGAAATGCATAATAGACTATCAAGAACAAAATAAATGGCACCACTAGATGATATTTGAATTTCTGGTTAGTTTGTTATGAAAAGCATTGCAAAGTCCTAGCTAACATATGATGACCCCATGGAATTTTTAAGATAAGAGATGAGCAGAACTGCTTTCCCATTGCCTGCCTCTACATTTTAACTCCAGGGTTTCTTGATGGTCTCCAAATACTAATTATCACTGACCACAGCAGACCAGATCTGATGATGTTGGGTTAGCTTGGGTCATCTAGCTCAGCGCCTGATAAGTGTAAACCAGTGTTATATACAAAAGATAACTGTGCAAGAACATCTGCTCAAAGAGAAGACTGGATGTGCATGCACTCTGTCCACATGACTGGGAACATTAAAAATGGCATCCCTAATCATGGAGAACAAGAAAACTGCATGGAGAAGTTGTATCATCCATGATTGAGATCTTGAATATCAAATTTCAGGTGACAGGCCATATCTTGAATTTATAACTACAAGTGTTAAATACGGCAACTCTCTTTCCTCTATAATTATAACCATTCAAGGAGTTTTGTGAACTGCTAGCAAAGTGGCTTTACCAAGGAACAGCAGAGTGAAAGCACTGGCTTATATGACTGGCATAATGACTCTCAACTGAATTAATAACCCAATACTAAATGCATTTACTGAGAGATAACTCAAGGTGATTTCAATAGACCTCACTGCCAAGCTTTAGATTGCTAAGTACAATATTTATCAATCCAATACAGAATTGATGGGTTAAATTGATATGTTTGTATTCAGCCGATGCTGTGCCTTTTGAAACCATAAGCTTTTTCTTTGTACTTCAGTGGCAGTCATAAATGGAAGTAAGAATTTCTGAATCTAATACCATACTTATTGAAACCAATAGCATTGAAATACCTATTTGCTTCTGAGGTAAAGAAGTACTTACATTGCACATTTCCTAAGGTGGCTTATGAGCCCCCCTCCTTTCGGTGAGCTTTCTGATTGTGTATGTTAGGTTAATTAAATATTGCCTAGCATTTACCATGTTCTCCAAAGGCAGTTCAACTAATAATGAATTACTGCACTTATTTAACATTTATACTAAGCCATATACTCCTTTGAGGCAGCTTAGTAAATATCAGCTGTTAATTAAAAATATTTGATGTTTAATAACTTCTTGAGATTGTACCTCTAAATGAACCTCTGTGTGAAACATGGGACTTACATAATGAGAACGGCTGCGAGCGACATCTTTCACTCTAGCAAGGCCTTCAGAAATCCATTAGGGATGAGGAGAACATTGTAAAAAATGCGACACTTTTCATACTAATGATAAAACAGGGAGATGCTCAGCTGCAGAGGGTGGCTTAAGAGAAGATTATAAAACTGGTGCTGGACTCACAATCTATATTTCACCACCATAAAGTATTTTACTAATCATACTCAATCACATTAACCTCTGCAACTAGAGCCATTTCCCTTCTCTGGCCCAGAACAATAACAGTGATAACTAGACTTAGCTCCTAAGTTAAGCTGTTGTTGCAGTAGTGTTCTATCAGACTGTCATACTAAGATATTTCCATCAAAAAGAAGCAAAATAAAGTCAAATAACTGTTTCCCTTGAAAACCAGTCCTACATTCTATATTACAAAGTGGTCTGTCAAAACGTTGATGGTGTGAAACTATCATATATTTTCTGAAAGAGAAGTAGAAAAAGTCTGTTGAATCCTACCAAAAATCCTGAAGTAGTACTGTGGGAAATTAGAGCCTGGCAGAATCCAACATGTACCCCACTTAACTTTGATTAAACAAAGTTCAATTATCTGCCAGAGTGTACCTGGTTAGTATACAATTTTTGCTGAGGAGGAAAAACCCACAACAGTTGTGCCTGTCAGGTGAATTACACAAAGCACAAATATAACGTCTTTAGAACATTATATATAGCATTTTGGGGAAGAACTTGGGACAGCTTTCTTCCCCAAAATGAGTTCACCTTGTTACATTTCTATCAACCTGGGTTTTTCAAAGATTGCTAAACCAGCAATCTTTTCCCCCAACCTGGGCTGAGTATGATTCCTGGCTTTCTGCTGCTCGTGCCCATCATTTTGTGCACTGCAGGAGATCCTACATGGAGATTCCCCACAGAAGTTTCCTCTGCTTGCAGTCAAAGTAGATGAATCAAGTTTGTTTAGCTTAGCGATCCCATGTACATGTCATTTGTCCTTTTTTTGTTTTGAGGGGGCTGTCTGTGAAGCTACAGTAGCACAAATATTCACATATTGCAGCTTCTCTAGTCGTGTTGCTGTAGTTTTGCAGACAAGCCCTTTCAAAACCAAAAAAAGAACAAATGACACATACATGGGATCACTAGGCTAAACAAACTTGATTCAACTACTTTTGACAGTGAAATAGCAAATGGATGAGCTGCAAGCAGAGGAAATCTCCATGGAGGATCTCCATGGAGGATCTCATGCAGCACACATGATGCCGTGGGCCCACTGTGAAATTGACAAAAGCTCCATGCAGCAGGCAGGAAAAAAAGATCTGTTTTGGCTGACAACCTAAAGACATTATATTTGTACTATGCAGAATCCACCTATACCTTTTCAGTAAAAAAGAGTGCATTCTTTAACAGAAGTTTCCATACAGAAGAATCTAAGGAGTAGGGGCACCTAGAAAATGAAAGTTAATGCCCCATATAAAATTAAGTGATATAAAGTTATGGCTCATGCAAGATTGCAAAAGAAGCAGAGCTCCACAAGCAAAGGCTGTAACCTGATAGTAATAGCACATCTGTCATGTTACAGTAAAACTGATATTATAGGGAGACTCCTTATTTCCTATCCTAAAGGTCAAACTGATATTCTATTTAAAATGCACCAGCTTTTACTAATTTAAGGTGATTTCTGCATGGGGCTTTTGCTCTACCTTCCATTCCAAACAGTCACAAGTTTTGTTTGATTCTGCACAGTGCTTTGCTCCACGTTAGCAAAGATATGTATTTTTCCTGGGACTCTCTTGAGCAAAAGAAAGAAAGGAAACTCTTTGGTTTAACTTAAAGGGGAAATGGCAAGTGTCTATGTGGATGGTCAGCATCAGGGCGATCCAGGGAGCTGGAAGAGCTAAGCTCATTCAAAATAATGATGCTAATTTCTTCTTCCTCCCAATGTTCTCAATGGGCGTGCCCCGGTTCTCAATAGGGAACTCTCTGCTGGGTTCTTTTGGGGGGTGGAGTTTGTTCTGGGGGCCCTGCCACTGCCCCTCTTCACCGCCATACCCCAGGGTCTATCAGTAGGAGCTGCTACATTGCAAGGGAGTCCCTGCCACCGACCCCCTTCTCCGTCCAAGCGTCCTCCGGGATGTGCAGACATTGCAGTCTCCACCATCTCCACCCAGTCTCGTCCAGGAATCATGGCCATGGACGGATGCTGTTCGGGGGTCTCTGCCACCAACCTCCATCATCTCACCAGTCCAAGGATCCCCACTCCAGGCCTCTCCGCCACTTCACCGCTCACCCAGGCCGTCTCCCATGCCTACAAAGTGGGTGAAGCCATAAAGTAAAGATAAAAGGAAGAATGCACAAATGGCAGTGGATACATATAGTAGGTTGATTACATATATCTTTCTAGCAGCAGCAATTTGTTATCTTCAGCAGTTGAACAGTTCCAGGAAAGTCACCTAGATAGCATCCCCCTGACACACATACATCTTTACCATGTTTAGCAATAAACTCTCTGTATATTTTATATACAAAGGCACTAAACTTGGGCCACTTGCCTCAGAGTCACCTGCAAGTAATTTCTGAGGCATACTTTACCCAGATGACCTTGGGAGTTAACGAGTAATGGATAAATAATCTTCAGTCGCAACTTGTACAAAAAAGGATGATAGGAAAAAAATGTGTGTCAGAGGCCCCTTCCGCACATGCAAAATAATGCGTTTTCAAACCACTTTCACAACTGTTTGCAAGTGGATTTTGCCATTCCGCACAGCTTCAAAGAGCACTCAAAGCAGTTGGAAAGTGCATTATTCTGCATGTGCGGAATGAGCCACAGACTCTATTTCTTCTAAACCACATGGGCAAATTCTCTCTACATAAGTGTATTCAAGCACTGCTGATGGCAAAGTGCTGCATCTGGCTAGAGTGAAAGATCTTCTGAATTTGTGACATCCAGTGTGGAAAGGTTAGGAGCCAGAGCCAATATACTCCCAATCTTTGAGAAGGAGATTAAAATTAGACTATTTTGCAAGATCGTATCGCTGCTTGGTATTTTCCACCTTCAGTTTGAATAACCATTACACAGTCACTGTGGAAAAATTGAAGTATCTCCATGTTGTATCCAATATCAAAACCACTCTCGATGCCATTGTCGATACCAATGCCACTGTTTCATGAGGCTAGAGGAAATATCTTTCACTGAATGTTCAGTCTTATATTGCAACAAATCACCACGCACCAAGCTGTGAGAGAAAGTCTCCCTGTTAAGGCTTCATTCCCTAACTTCCTACTTCTAGTCTCTCCTGCTTCCCAGCTTTAAAGTAAGGTTGGCAGCTCAATTCTGGGGCTGCCAAGGTCCCATAGGGGCAAAGGTCTCTCCCTTCCCAGCTCCCATTTCTTTCAGTTGCCACTGTGAGTAGTGGGACAAAAATAACATTTGCCATCAGCCTATGGCATGATTCCTGGTTAATTCCTGGAAAACCTCAGAAGTGACATCAGTGCTCTCTAAGAATTGTCTGTGAATTAGGAGTAATGCCATTCTATCTGTGGCCTGCTCTAGCACTGAGCCAATGCTAGAGCACTGAGCCAATGCTATAATATCACTTCCCCTTCTTCCTGAAGAGATGTCACAGCCTTGGCACAATGTTTATTTATTTAATTAGAGTTGATATCCTGCTTTTCCTGACCTAATGGCCAGACTCAGAGCAGCTAACAAAGTCAAAAACATCAATAAAACTATAATAAAACAATCAACAAAGTTAAGGTTGATAACAACATTAAAACATTAAAATCCTACTCCAGATGGCATTTCGTTCTTTAAATAATTTTAAGGTGCTAGTAAAACATCCCAATTATAATCAAGTGAACCCTCCTAACCCTCTTAATATTAATTTTATATCAGTTTGAGGGGTGGAGGAGGGGTGGATTAGGAAGCCAGTAAAACTCCAGAAAAACCATCGTTGCCTCAACCAAAAGCCCAGAGGAACATCCATCTTGCAGCCCCTGTGGAACTGAGTTAACTGAACTGCCAAATTGTCCAGTATAGTAGGAGATGTGATTTCTCTGCTACAAACCAAGGTTTAGTCTACTCATAAAGTAAAATGTGCTTGTAAAATTCTAAAGTGGTATCACTTCAGACTACGGGGGAGAAATTACAAGCCTCAAGCAGAAACTCCCTACAAAGCAAAATGTTAGCATATCTACAGAAAAGTTGTTCTTCTAGACGTTTGCATGCAGTGCTAGTTTTCCAGATTAACTATAGGGAATAGGGAATAGTTAATCCAGTTAGTTAATCCAGTTAGTTAAACATGGAATTGCACACCTGTTGTCTGAAATAGTACAGCCCATTCTTCCACCTCATTACAACACGTTTGTGTAGACCAGGTCTGAACATTACTTATAAAATAATTATGTTTGCGCTACAAATCACATATCATCATGTCTGGACCTCCAGAATGTATCAGACACATGATTTGTGCTAATTTAAACACAGCCTTCCTTGTGCAGTGTACCAGCATGACTGGAAGAAGCATGCTAATAAGTATGAATTGTGATCAGTGTTTAACACTTAGCAATGGTGTTTCTCACTTTCCCCCTCAGGGATCAGACACATGAAATGCAATTGAACAGAGTAAATAGCACTCCCTTTTCTTTTTTTCCAGCAAGTACTCCTTTCACAATTCTCCATGATATCAAAGAGCAGCTGCGGATTACCGAGTCCACCACTGCTGCCCAGAAAAGGGCATGGCAAAGAGGCCCCGCTGCACTTGCCTTTAGAAGGGTGGAAGGCAGGTGGCAGCCATGTCCATTATGAGCAAAGACATGTTGTGTCATCAAGAGGGGCTGGCTAGGAGTCTTATAGGGCTTTGCCCGGCCCTGGGGCCCTTCTTTTCATGCATGGCGGCAATGAGTTTCCCACCCACCTCTCCCCTTGCGACAATGTGTTCACTGTCATAGCCAGACTGGCAGGTTGCACACAGGAATTGATTTGATGGTGAGGGGAGCTGGGGAGCTACCCTCATTGGTGGTACCTCTGTAGGAGATTTGGGGTGGATAAAGCAACGAGTCAGGATGCCCAGGTGGAGGGCTAATGAGGCTTGCGCCCCTTGGCAATAAAACAGTTCTTAAGCAAGAGGACTTCTGCCCAGCTGAGTTTCCATATTGCTGTGCTGTACAAAATGGATCTCCAGCATGAGGCCTACCACCTGGCAGAGTTCCACAACTGCTGTGCAAGGTTAATGGTTTTCTTTAACAGGTGAGTTGGAGGAAGGTTTTGCCGAGGGATAGCACTCAGGCTGCCCAGTGTACAGATCAGATCCCATGCTGCGCCTCATGCTTCTTTTCATCCTTTGTCAATAAAACAGTTCGGCTACGGCCAGAATTTTTAACCCACAGACAAGAGTGTTGTGTTGTTACTGTGGTTTGGGGACTCTGAGCAGTACCGGTCCTGCCCCCAGGTGGCAATACAGTTAGCGGAGGCATCCAAACTTAAAGTTTTTCAAATAGCTCCCATTACAGTTCAACTTGAATCATTTTTTACAGCTGAGTTCTAAAGTTCTGAAAATAAGGAGTCAGCAGAAGAAATGCTGGCAAACTCTTAATTGTGGCAATACAAGCAAGTGCCTTTGCACTTAGATATATGCAAGCAAAGGCTGTGAGAAGTATTCCTTCCTCAGTGGGGGACCATCTTGTCATTGTTTCACATTAAGCAGAAGGAATGCGAACTTGGGTGGCTCAGCTTTCATTACCATTCTGCGAAGCACTGTTCCCCCCACCTCTTTTTCCTTGGAATATTTGCAGTGCTGTAGGCTATGCAGTGACACTTAGACCTAAAAATAAACATTTCTCTCCCACTCTTTCTCTTCCCATCTCTTTTTCCTATTCTGAACCGAATGGCAAACACAGCACACATTGAAAGAAGTAAGGCGTAGCTCAAGCCTTATGTGAAAGTGAACAAATCACAAGCTAGCATTTCGTTTCAGCTTAGCTTCTGGGGTGTGCATCTCTCCCGATGAAAGCTGACAATTTGAATAGTCTAGTTTTATCAGAGTTCAGCAAAGCCCCAGCAACATGGCTTAGAGTAAAAGAAAACCAAACAGAACCATTACTATTGTATGTTTTGTACACGTCGTAATATGCATGAAGAAACTGCATACTTTTAAAAAAGGGGTTATTCCCCTCTCCCAACTTTATTTGCTTTCTGCTGTTGTGCTTGAGGACTAAGAAATAGTAGACAGGTTGTGGGGTACATTGTTATTGTTGGCTGCTTGAATATAGAATATAGAATTCAGAAATGGTACTAAAAATGCTGCGGAGTGGCATCTGACTTAGGATGACCCTGTAGGATTTTCAATGAAACAGGCAAAAAGGTGGTTTGCCATTGCCTACCTGTGTGTAGCCACCCTGGACTTCTTTTGGGTCTCTCATCCAAGACCCTACTGGCCTTACTTACATCAAAACCAGCATAGAATCAAATAAACTGGAAAGCATTAGGGGAATGAACTCCCAGAAGAAGTATATGAAAGGAAATGCTGAATCCAAAGGATATTTAAAAATGAGGGCATATGAAGGTTTAAGGTGGAACTTGAGATGGGGAAGGAAATGAGGGATGTGCCTAATGGCCCATTCCAAAGTAGGGAGGGGGAAAAAGCAGTTGTGGAGGTGGCAGGTCCCTACACTGGTAGATTTCCCCTCTATAGGGAACTTAACAGTGGGCGACTGGCATAGCGGAAGCATTCTGGAGGCGATGCCAGGGGTGGACCCAGAGTCACTCAGCTTTAACCCTCTCATTGCTTCCAGGGACACCAGTGCCCAGGGCATAGAGTTACACCCACCCTTCTGGGTGGTATTAGCCCACTGAGCCCAATAAAGGGCTTTTCAGCAGCAGGAAGCTTTTTTCATTTTTTGTTTCCCTGTGCCACTGAAAAGCCCTTTGGAGGCAGCAGGGCAGTGCCGTAGCAATGCCATCCCTGGCTGCCCCTTGACTCAGGATTGGACTGTCCAATAGATAATGGGCCTTTCCCCACTTACCGTAAGGCCCGCGCTACTTGAGGAGAGTAGCGCGGGGTTCCTCCTCCCTCCCCACGGCAGGGGCGGCCACAGCGCAGCCACCCCGACGCTGCCACTGTCGTGCCCCCTTACCGCGCGGCATCCCAGGCGCTCTTCCGAACGGCGCCTTTTGACGACCCCGCACAGAGCGCGGGGTCGTGGGGACGCCTGGGCGTGCGCCTGGGATGCCGCGCGCTGAGAGCAGCACGCCGCATAGGGGGGATGGAAGGGAGTGGGGAAAGGCCTAATGTTATGATACTGGGAGACTTCTACTATCCTCACATTGACTGGGAAAACATGTGCTTGAGTCATGCTATACCAGGGGTCGGGAACCTTTTCCCCTCAAAGAGCCATTTGGCTCACCACCAAATTTGGCTCACCACCAAAGAGCCATTTGGCACACCCCCGCTCACCCCCCCACCCACTCGCTCGCCCCCCCGTCCGCTCCCCCGCCGACTTGCTCGCTCGCTCGCTCGCCCTCCCTCCCCCCGCTCACACCCCCCCGCCTGCAGGGCAGGTGAGGATGGGGCCGGCGGCCCCGCAACCAGCAAAGTCGGGGGGCGAAGAGGGGCCCGGCGGCTCGGCCTGCCCGGCCGCCGGGAGAGCGCCCGCCCCGCAAGCAACGGGGCGGGCAGAAGGCAAAGCCCGCGGTGCGGCCTCGCCGGCCGCGGGCTAGAGATGTGCCCGCCCTGCTTCCTGCAGGGCGGGCGAAGAGGGGCCCGGCGGCTCGGCCTGCCCGGCCGCCGGGAGAGCGCCCGCCCCGCAAGCAGCGGGGCGGGCAGGAGGCAAAGCCCGCGGCGCGGCCTGGCCGGCCGCGGGCGAGGGATGCGCCCGCCCTGCTGCCTGCAGGGCGGGCGAAGGTGGGGCCAGCGGCTCCGCTCATGGAGCCGCAGAGCAGCGGCGGAAGAGCCGCATGCGGCTCGTGAGCCGCGAGTTCCCGACCCCTGTGCTATACAAATGAGATCCCTAGGCATCATCAATGACTCTGCACTGGAACAGTTGGTCACAGAGTCAACAAGAGGAGTAGTGATCTTCAGCTTGGTTCTGAAGGTGCCTCAAGACCTGATAAGAGATGTAGAGGTTGCACCAAATGGGAACAGTGACCACAGTGCTATTAAGTTCAGCATTCATGTCAGTGGAAAGTTACCCCTAATGCTCAGAACAGAAACATTTTGATTTCAGAAGAGAGAATTTTACAAAAATGAAGGGAATAGGTAAAAGAAAGTTGAAAAAGAAAGTCAAATCCCTAGAAGATGGTTGGAAACTATTTAAAATCACACTAATTGAAGGCCAGATATAATTTATTCCCCAGGTTAGAAATGGCCAAGTCTAAAAAAACAAAACGCTTGCATGATTAACAGCACAAGTCAAGAAAGCTGTAAAAAGTAAAAAGGCTTATTTTAAAAACTGGAAGATCTGCCCCAATGAATTCAACAGCAGAGACCACAGGCACCAGCAAAAGAAATTAAACTATTTAAGATCACACTAATTGAAGCCCAGATAGAATTTATTCTTCAAGGTTAGAAATGGCCAAGTCTAAAGTCTAAAAGAATGCTTGCATGATTACAGCAAAAGTCAAGAAAGCTGTAAAAAGTAAAGAGGCTTATTTTAAAAAGTGGAAGATCTGCCCCAGCAAAATCAACAGCAGGGACCATAGGTTCCAGTGAAAGAAATGAAGAGAATTTGAGGAGCAGAGTGATGAAAGCATCAAGACAGACTGTAAACATTTCTTTAAATGTAGGAAATCAGCCAGAGAAGTACTTTGGATGGTTACCCAAATTGGTCTGGCCTGTTTGTTTTTTTTAGTTTGGGAAATTAGTGGACAACAGATCTTGTGTTGCAAGTGGGGGGGGGGGGGAGAAAGAGAGAGAGAGGTAACAGGGATCTTTTTCCGCTATGTTTTACAGAGGTTTTTTCCATTAGAAATCAGCAATAAACCAAAATCATGAAGTTTAACACTTATTAAAGAACCAATGAAACATACACTTATAGTTTGACAAAACATGCACACACCCAGAGAGCCTAAGGTGTAGATAGAGGTGAAGGATAAGTTGTAATAGTGCAGATCATAGCAGGGATGGTGATATTTACCGATCTAGAAGGGAAGATCCAAGGAAGTGAAATCCAATACCATTTAAACTGGATTTAGAACTAAACTGGATTTAGAAAGATGATGCTGGGCACAATGGAACCAGAATCAAAGGCAGCTCACAGTCCAAGGGACAAGGGACCCTTGCTTGGGAGGGCTAGATATAGGAAGTGTTAGTCTTCTGACAATTATAAGAGAGGCCACTTTCCTAGGCAAAGCAAAGTTCCACTCCGAATCAGGAGTAATACTGTCCACAGATGGCTTGATTAGGTCAAGCCGGGGAGTGTCCAATTCTTAATTAAGGTTCAGGCAGGGTGATGACCTTACAGCTGAGGGTATTCCAGTTCAAGGTGTCCTGGGCTGACACAATAAAGGGATTCCAGAAGGTTTGATGGCTGTCTGATAGTTGAATAGGGCCATTTTTGCACAATGGAATTGTACTACCTGAAATTTTTCATGGTTCTCGAAGCTGCACTGGGTCTGCCCCTGCATTGCACCACCATTTTCCCTTTTCCCCAGGGCTTTCAAAAACCACCACATTGGAGGTTCTTTTGAAATGCCCCTGTGTGACTCTGCTTGCCTCTGTGTGCTCCCAATGCCATGAAAACACCACGGCAGCCAAACCAGGGCCATTTTTTCCTGCCTTGCAGCTCTGGCCCACCCTACCCCACCCCACCAATCAACAGGCACTGGGTATTAGACAGAATTGGTGCTCTGCTCACCCTCCCCTCTGTCTAAAATCCTTGTGCATTTGAGAGGATCGGCGCTCTCCACCACCACCCTCATCTAAAATACGCAGTTTGTCCCTCTGTATTTTTTCCCCACTGTAATGAAAGCCATATTTCTTATCAACACGGAAGGAGTTTTGGGTTCAGAGTAATTTAAAACTAAACTAGTGAAAGTGCATGGGGGAAGGGGGGGGAGAATCAGCAAATCAGAATGCAGGAAACGGAGGTTGTCCACACATACATGGAAGAACTTGTGGTGCAAATGCAGAAGCCCCGGGCTCGCACGAAAACAGCTGGGGCATAACGCGCCAGCCCTGTCTCAACTTGCAGGAAGAACTGGGGAGCCATGCAGAATCAGAAACAGGGAAAAGCACCGCAGCACATAAGATCCCAGATCTACCCCGGGGCATTTTAACCATGCAAAAAAGGCCCAGGAGATCTTTTTATTAGAATTACTTGGTAGAAAGGAATCAGGGAAGCTGATTGTGTCAGAGCTGCTGGGTGTTTGCATATCCTTTGTGAGGATGAGGACAGGTGTGGCTTTCCCAAGACTGTGGCTTTGTTACCTAGACTGAAATGGCTGAGGCTGCAGGAAAGGCATTGTTGCTGCTATGCACACTTGATTGGGAGAAGAAAAGGGTCGATGAAAAAAAAAGTTGGGGAAGTAGCAGAGACACACAATGAAATTATTGCTTTTGTTTTCACTGTGGAAAATGTGGGGCCTGTACCCATGCCACAGTCACTGTTTTCAGGATGGGATGCTGAAAAACTGAATCATATTCTGGGGATGAAATATGAAGTTTTAGACCTACTGGGGAAATTAAAAACCAGATTTCAAGGTCTTGATGGCATATACCCTGTTGCTGGATTTCCAGAAGAACTGGCTGGACACTTTGTGAGACAAGGTGCTGACTATATGGACTACTGGTCTGACATACCTCACAGTGTTGTTGCAAGGTTAAAGTGGAGCTCTTCTTATTGGGATTCAGTTACAGCTGCTCCCTGAAGTCACTTGCTTTTGTTAAAGAGAGCCTTGGGTGATAAGGAGAATTTATTTCTTATTGGGTGTCAACCGCTTGCAAATAGCTGTAAAATAGTAATGGAGAGCTAATGAATTCAGAAGAGACATCTTTTAGCATAAAGTCTGATAAGAGAAACTTTAAATCCAGTGATAAACAAGAAACTGAAAAAAATACCAGTGGGCCATAATTTGTAATGCTGAAAAGCTAAAAGGACAGCTGAATAATTGAATAACTTCTTACTCACATGTCAGACTTTGTAAATGATGAGAATTAGGGTTGAGACCACAATAACAGAACAATGTTCACACAAAAGATAGAAGAATGCCTTGCTTTTCACTTAGGCCAAGGATTTGTCTGAAAACTGCCTGATGGGAGTGCTCAGCTCTTCTTGTGTATTGACTCACAGGAACATTGTGAGAATAAATCCCTGTAACTATCTTGATTTCCACAAATAAGTGCTTGAATGTTTTTCTGTACAAATTCAACATTTCCTTGTTTGGATTATTGACTGAATTGACTTTCTTACCAGACATGTTACTTACTGAAGACTGAAATTTCATTTCTGACAAAGAGTATGACTGAGGCACAGGGTATGATGCCCTGCAGTTACTAAACAACGATATGAATTCAGTCAGGGAGTTTATTTTGGGGGTTTCAAGATATTCGGGGGTTTCAAGATGGTGACCACGAGGCAGAGATGTCCAAGAGACCTTGTCTTTTAATTACTTTTAACTCATTGTTTTAAATCTAAGCTACAAAGATTGCCTGTGAGTCTAACTGAAGAGATCCTTTAATGAACTAAAAAAAGACTGTTTTACAACTATATGGTCCTGCGGTTTTATGGCCTTACAGACCAGGAGTATTTTTTTTACTGCCTAACAACTGCTTGACTACCTAGTAATGGCGTCTTTTGCACTAAAGCTATTAACCTTGAACTATTGAGTTACAAAGTTCTAATTGGGGTCACTAAGTCTAATAGCGGTTGTTGAAGAAATATTGAAAAGAATACTAACCCAACGATGGTCACTGGAAAACAAGCATGTGAGGTGGAAGAAACAAGCCCATTGCCTGCTGGTTAACAACTTAAAATAATTGACTTTTTCCTGGCAAAAAACCCCCAACTTATGGGGATCACCTACTAAACAGCTATAACCCTACCACAAACTGCTCTGCTGTGCTGAACCAGATAGATACAGGGGAGGATGGTGCATCTGAGGAACAACTACTACCACCTAATGAGGTTCCAGTAAGCTTAGCTCCTAATGTGCAAACAAACTGTGAAGTGTTTTCCTCTCGAATCCACAATAAAAAAAATACAAACATCAGAGCGCTTGGAATGAGGAGGACAATGCAATTACCCTTTGTAATTTAATTGTGATGACAGTACAGAAGATTTATGAAGAAGTAAGACACCTTGGTAGGAAAACTGATTGTTTATTGAACCAGGATACAACCAAAGGACAGCCGGTTTTATTCTCTAGTGAATGCTTTGGCACCTCAGAAAGGAGCAACTCAGTAAGTATTGCACCTTTGTGATCTTCTAGCAAATTTAACCCTTACATTGGGAACACGCTCTCTAAACCTGACAGATCACGTGTAGATAAACCTACCAGTCAAAACATCATGCCACAATCGCAACTCAGGTGGTCCCCAAATAAAATTTGTCTAATTGTAACCAAATATGGAGGCAATGTCAGTGTGCTGCTGATGAGAGGGTTAATAACCATTGATTTGCAAGCAGTTGAAACTCTGGATGACATCAATGAACATTTATGCTCCAAATTTCAGCGATTCATTTTAACTTTCAAATCTCCATCTATTCCAAACAGGTTATTAAGTTGGAGAACAATGCTTGCTGAAAAAAGGAGTATTTGCAAAAAGAGTCAACCATAAAGTCAGTCCCTTGATTTCATCTACCCATACCCAAGTCACATGGGGGGACCGGGTGGGTTCCCACACCCAACCTCTCCCACAGTGCAGCGACCTCGCAGACACCTGGTGGCTTGTCCCCATGCCAGGGCACTGCTCGCCGACGCCTAAGGCTTGGTGAGGCCATGCAGCTGGGAGGCCTCTCCCCCACTGGGAGATCATGCTGGCGTTGTCCAGCAGTGCTGGCAGTGCCTGGCACATGAACAGTCCCAAGGCAGGGCCCTGCCATGCAACTGGGAGCCCCTCCTGCAAAGGCTGTCACCAGAGCAGCCACTAGGACCACCATTGCTGGAGTAGCTGCTGGCTAAATTAAATGGGGAACAGCAGGGAGGGCATGGTGGGGGTCACAGGGGTGGAGGGGCACTCAGAGCAGGTGTTGCCCCTTGGCACCATTTCCCCCGGTACGGCTCTGCAGTCTACACATCTTCATACTGCAAAGACAACTTATTTGAGATCTGCCAACCAGCTCTCAGGTGATACCCAAGAAACATTAACTGTAGGTGCAAATCTGGATCATGATTCACCCATGATGCATGAATTAACCAATCCTCAGAGTGCCAGTAGTCAACACTAGTTGACTCTCTGCCTTATGAACAGCAAGATGATATGATTCAATCTACAGATATGGAATTTGATATCTATCTACACTCACATAGAGTGATCTCTATCGACTCGAAGAAAGTTCCTGGGATAAGACATGGGCAGAAGAATTAAATGAGTCAGAGAAATAAAGGGTTGGTAATGAAGTGAAGGCTCAAATAGGTTTTAATGAACAGTTGCATACAGTTCTTTCTACTCAAAAGTGGAGCAACAATGACTCTATTTCAGGCACAATCCAGTTTGTCCTGCTCTAATGAGCTGTCTATAATATATTCGGAAACTTCTTGTATCTTGAGGCCCAAATATACAATGACTGTTACTGAACTGGATGTTATACTGAGCCCAGAGGAAGACTCCACTTCACATCATCAACTTAAACAATACATGAATTTTAGCCAGGATCGTGGCTAAAAACCCTTCATTCCAAGGGTTTTTTTTGATCAACTGTGCCAGAATGACACCAGAACAACTATGAAGCCCTGAGGATTTTATCCTGGAACATTGCTAATTGGTGCAATAACCCTTAGTTTCTTTCCTATTTAAGGAAATTTGACATACTTTTTTGCCAGGAAAACTAGTGTTCAATAAAAAAAATTCTTCAGGGATATGTTGTTCATTCTTTGCCAGCATTCAAGCTGAATTCTAGAGGGTGCTGGCATGCTGACCTCACAATATTAGTTAAAGCAAACTTAAGAGCTAGTTTCACACCTTTGTTGACATGTGACAATCTGGCTCAGAGAGTAATATTATCCTGGAATTATTATAATTTATTAATGATTAATTTTTACCTTCCACTCAGTTCTCTGATGGAAGAAAGAGATATGAATTGGTCTAAATTAATGCATTTTGTAGAGAGGATACAATCCTCATATGGATGTACGAACTGGTTCATAGCTGAAGATTTTAATACTGGAATAGGGAAAAATGAGGATAACCTCCTGGCTCTTTCACGACGATGGGGATAATGCTTCGTAGTATTTTTCATTACCGAGGTCTTCTAGGGATCTATTAATAAACGGGGCGGGATCCAAATGTGCTGATTTCTGTTCCCAATTCAGTCTAATCCACTTAAATGGTTTGATGTGATATGCCAATTCAGGAGACTATACTTATATCTCTGATCAAGGCAGTAGATTCTATTTTGGTTTCTCCTGGCTGCCTGGAATGAGTAAAAGACTTTCAAGTCGAGCATCAAGTATGGAGTGACCACATGCCACTGTCACTTTATGTGGGTTGCAGAGATAACTTGTACCAACTCGGATAATCAGCCTTTTACAGAAGTATCTAGAATTCTGTGGAACAAGCACATAGAAGCCAAATCTCATAGGTCTCAGGTCCCAATTTAGTTCCTCCAGAACTTTCTCAGACTGGCAATCCACTCTTTTGGCCTCACTTTTTACATTGGTAGATGAATTGAGTATTGTTCCACAAGCTTGGACAAATGCAATTATACAGCCATTTTTTTAAAAAAAAAGCCAAGTTCACATCGGGCCACTCCCCACTCACCATAAGCCAGGGGGTCACCTCTTTAAAAGACACGAGGAGGATGGACGTTCCCCACGTCACCAGCGCCCACTGCGCAGCTGCCCTTAATTTGCTGCTCTCCCACCTCCTTGTCGCGCAGCAAATTAGGTTCTCTGAAAAGAGCAACATTTTCAAAACCCCCGCAGGTGCCGCAGGGGGGTGGGGAACCTCGGCTGTTTACGCGCGGCTGATTCACTCTGACGCGCAGCTTCCGGCCAATCAGGAAACAGGAACCGCCATTTTGTTTGTGGGAGTGGTATTCCCGTCTGAAGTGCTCGGAAATTGAGACGTGTGCACAACAAGACGTGCCAACATTGCTCTTTTTTTTGCTCTTTTTTGCTCGGGTTCCACTGTTTTGCAGCTTGGCAAAGTGCTGCTGAGCACAGGGTTGTCGGCGGTGTAAACCGAAACTGATATTTACTTTCATTTTTCTGCCCAAGCAATTTGCAACAGGTAGTGACGTCAGCATGTGCAGACGTCTTAAAACAATGCATTCAGCTTATCCAAACGAACTTTTCGGGTCAGCCAATCAAAATGGAGCCCCGCCTTCGGCTGGCTGCAACTCCCACGTGTAAATGATGCACACACGTGCCAGTCAATCAGAACGCTCGATTGCCTCTTTGACTCGTGATGTGGAACCCCGCGCTATTTCCTGAATGGAAAATGAGTGGGGAACAAATGTCTCCGTTGTCAAAAGCCACGGAGGCTTTTCTACAAGGGGTCGCTGCGGGGTTGCACTCAGACAAGGTAAGTGGGGAGTGGCCCACTATCGGCTAATTATAGACCCATTAGCCTTTTATATATCAGGGAAACTACACAAAACACCTTTTAAATACACTTATGCTTATAACTTGGATCAAGGAGCATAGGGTTCTTGGCCCTGAGCAAATTGGTTTTTGAAAAGGCAGCTGTACCCTGGATCATTGTATGATCCTAAATTTGCTTCTATCCAAATATATGAAGGACAGGACTAAACTTATTGTTGCTTTCCTTGATCTGAAGGGAGCTTTCGATTCAGTTGTAAGAGGGCTGCTCTGGCATAAACTGGGGGTCATGGGAGCTGATGGCAAACTTGTTCTGTTTATAAAATCACTTTACAGTGACACAACTTGTCAGATCAAATGCACCAATACTGGTGTGATAACTCCTAAGATCCTTATATGGAAAGGTGTCAAACAAGGATGTGTCCAATTAGAGAGCCTTCATCACATGCCATTTCTTGTTTTGCCTGTACTATATCAGGCATGCGTCTCTAATTGGTACTAATTGGCATGCAAGGGAGGGGAGGGAGGGGGCCTAGCATCTGGACATGGCCCATCCTAGTGGAGGGAGGGGGAGGGGAGGGAGGGAAGGGGTGGCATGCAAGGGAAGGGGAGGGAGGGGAGGGGTGTGAGTGAGGGTGGCATTCAAGGTAGAGTAGGGAGGTAGAGGGGACCTGGCATCTGGACATGGCTCACCCACCCTAGTGGAGGGGGAGGGAGGGGAGGGGGAGGGAGAAGCATACATGAAACTCAAATTCTCAGTGGACAAAATGCATGGATAATTTATAAACTTGGCTGAAAGTCTATCACCTCTAAACTTAAGACCTAGAGGAAGAATTAATCTCATAGATCACACCAAGATCACAAAGATCACACCAACTTCCCCTGGAGATCCTTTTCAGATAAAATCCATTCTGTTTTTTAATCCAAAAGCAAAGGTTGTGTAAAGAACGCTTCACTTCTATTTGAGTGCTGTAACAAATGACTAAAATTAGAATTCCCACAAATACAAGTGTTCTATTTTTTCTGCCTTGAAGAAAGTTTGTTGAGCCATCATTAGAATAATTTTATTCCTTAAAAGAATAGTTTAAGAGGGTTGTTAATGGATTATCATAATCACCTCTTTAATTATATCCCAATACATAATACACATTATTTATAAATGAACTGCACTATTTGTCTTAAATTTCTAATTTTCACTGTGTGTTCTGTACAATATAATGACAAAGAAAGTTATGATCGACAAGTGAAATCACCATTTTCCATTAAGAAATACGCTAGCCTTTGTTATGAAGTATGCAGGAAAGGGAAGTATTGTGCTGCACCATGTTACGGCCTTAACAGGGGTAAGGGTCTTATTGAAGGGAATCTCCACCAGCTGCTAAAAGTGTAAACAGCACACATAGGATTTTAAAAGTAGCAAAGGGGAATGAGCTCTCACGTTGGCAGCGAGAGGGGCCGAGAGGAGATCTTTTAGACCGCATAATGACGAGGAAGGAATTCTAGCAAATGGATATTCCACAGAGAAGCAAGAGTCCAAATTGATCCCCCCCCCCCCACCCCCCCCCCCCCCCACCCCCCCCCCCCCCCACCCCCCCCCCCCCCCACCCCCCCCCCCCCCCACCCCCCCCCCCCCCCACCCCCCCCCCCCCCCACCCCCCCCCCCCCCCACCCCCCCCCCCCCCCACCCCCCCCCCCCCCCACCCCCCCCCCCCCCCACCCCCCCCCCCCCCCACCCCCCCCCCCCCCCACCCCCCCCCCCCCCCACCCCCCCCCCCCCCCACCCCCCCCCCCCCCCCCCCCCTCCGCCCCACCCCCCCCCCCCCCCCCCCCCACGCCCCCTCCCGCCCCCCCCCCCCTCCACCCCACCCCCCCCCCCCCCCCCCCCGCCCCCCCCCCCCCCCACCCCCCCCTCCCCCCCCCCCCCCCCCCCCCCACCACTCAATTTGGACTCTTGCTTCTCTGTGGAATATCCATTGCTAGAATTTCTTCCTCGTATTATGCAGTCTAAAAGATCTCCTCTCGGCCCCTCTCGCTGCCAACGTGAGAGCTCATTCCCCTTTGCTACTTTTAAAATCCTATGTGTGCTGTTTACACTTTTAGCAGCTGGTGGAGAATCCCTTTAATAAAATCCTTACTCCTGTTAAGGCCATAACAACCATTATAAGATGTTCTAGATGCAAAAACCCCTTAAAACAGTACTACTTCCTGCAGTATATTAGGGATAAACCATGTAAGATGCTGGCAAATTTGTGATCAGATATCCTGACAAGGTTTTTTTATTTATAAATAGCAACTGCTATATTCTCAGGACCTCCATTTCTCAATTTTAAAAGGACTATGAAGCTGTTATTTTTAAAAAAAACCCAGACTGCATTGATCCCTAGACTATCTGTAGAAGAAGAAGAGTTTGGATTTATATCCCACCTTTCTCTCCTGTAAGGAGACTCAAGGTAGCTTACAAGCTCCTTTCCCTTTCTCTCCCCACAACAGACACCTTGTGAGGTAGGTGGGGCTGACAGAGTTCCGAAGAACTGTGACTAGCCCAAGGTCACCTAGCAGGAATGGTTCACCAGATATGCCTCTGCCATATCTGCCACTCAGATGGAGGAGTGAGGAATCAGACCCGGTTCTTCAGATTAGAATCCACCTGCTCTTAATCACTACACAATGCTGGGACAAATAGCAGTTCTATAGAAAAAAGATGGGAGGAAAAGTTTCCCTGCATTACAACCTTATTTAAATTGGGGCCACACATATTTGCAGATTTTATATATACCTGGGATTCACAGTTACATCGTAAGCAAAGTTCCATTCTTCTAGGCCCATTAATTTCAATGTAATAATGGACTAATAAAGGAATAATTCTCCATTAGATGGCACCAACAGACATAGATTTCCCAACCTATCACCTTGCTTGGCTCTGAAGTCAGGACACCTTTATCAGGATACTATGTGAAGAAGTTGTTCTGGACAGTTGTTCCAGAGGAGATACCATTTTCTTTTTTCCACCCTCTCTCTGCTGCTTCTACGTAGGAATTCTCAATTTTACCTTCATCACTACTGCAAACACAGAGACATGAGAATTTTCTCTGTGACATTTTTTTTAAAGCGCCAAATTTGATTCCTGACTTTGGGTCAACTGAATACTATGCAAACAAAACAAAGCAAAATCAATGTAAAGGTTTTTACCTGGTCCAAATTCAAAGAGAAGAGGGGAGGTTTAAGAATAATCATGGAATTGTTTTCTTCTACCATTTTCTGTTCAGATTAGATCAAATTATTTTTTCTTTAGTCTATATAAGGTGGTAAACAATGAGGAAACAGAAGTATTTCTGTCACTGTCAGATGCCCATGCCGATTGTAATGCTCAAATTCTGCCCATGAAGGCAAGGATGACACAGGTTTATCTAAGGAATTGATCACTTGGTCTGGGCATGAAGTTGGTAGATTATGCAAGCATATACCCTATTAGAATGATGCACTTCTGCACAGATGTTTTAAGGTAGGGCAAGCACAGGGATTAACTGGGCATTATGGTCACCAGGAAAAGTTCCTCTAACTCAAGGATCACCTGCCAGGGCCACCCCAGCTGATACAATCTGCTACCACCACAAGCTGAAGGTATGGGGAAGGAAGCACCCAACTGTGCCCCACCCAGCATAGCAAAGGATGTACCCAGCCTATCCTTTGTGACATCCACTCCAGGCTAGCTGTGATAAAGGAACACTTGCCTGGCCCAGTCTTGCCAGAGAGAGGGGCATACCTACCCAGCCTAGCCATATGTTAGTGATGGGCAAGCCTGCCCAGTCTCGCCTCAGCTGTCCTAGCAAGGTCCACAGCTAGCCCAGTGAGGGACATGTCCATCTATTTATACGACTTCCCCAGGCCAAAGGCGTATTGGGAAAATGGCACCTGGGGACAACCTGCTCCGGGCACCCCACACACACCCCTCGTACCCCCTGCACTTGGGGGCAGGACTTGGGGGGAGGGCTTGGGACAGGGGTGGCTCAAATGGGCACTGCAGTGGCAGGTTGGCTCCGGGTTGGCCTACTGCTATGGTTCTCACACAAGCTGCCCCCATCTCCCTGCAGGCTGCATCCTGCCCTCCCCAGGCCCTGGGGGCAGGGTGCCACAGCAGACAGTGGCCTGCTGATGTGGTGCCTGTTCGAGCCACCTCTGCCCCCACCTCTGAGTCCTGCCCCCGAGGGCCTGGGGAGGGAAGGAGATGGCTAAGATAGGTGCTGCATATGGCTCACAAGGACGGGGGGGGGGGGCAAATGATCCCAGGTCGGTGTCAGAGTGGGGGTGATTTTGCACACACACACCGCTGGTGTGCCTGGGGTCATTTTATCCCCTCTGTTCCTTTGGGTGGTACACCCCTGGCCCAGGCACCTCCTGCTTGAGGTTGGATGGACAGGCTCTCTCTCCTCTTTTTGAAAGGCAGAGTCAGGGGCTGAATCCCCACTGAAAATTAAACATGGATCCAAAAGAATCAGAACTTTTTCATCCTGGTTTCATCATTTCATCACCCTCCCCTCAGCAGCATGTGCCCAACGTTGACATGCGTGTCTCTCACAACGCTATCCTCCCCTCGCACACGCTTTCTGCTCTGCAGCAATATTATGATTGGCTGTCGTGCCATGCTGTGGTGGTTCTCATTGTCTGTCCTGTCGAGTTGGGATGGAAATTTTGCCTCAGAGATGCCACATCAGGATATTCCTGCTCACTCCCCCTCCCTCTGATTGGCTGCCATGTGTCGTTGTGCTGGGAATATTTTTAAAAAAACTTTTTTCCTACAATGCCATGTTGTTACATAAGCACTTCGACACAGATGCACAATTTCAGGCACTGTTCTAGTCCTCAGCACCACATCTCCATGTCTCGACATCGCTTCTGCTCGCACAAGAAAAAAATGCTGCGCACACAGCATCCTGCCCACTCACAGCACTGTGATTGGATGGGAGTCCACACGTCACTCCCTGTGGCGGGAAAAACAAATGCAGTTTGAAACCCCGAACCTCTCCTCGGATTTGGCTCCGGGGTGTGTTTTTCAGAAAGACCCACTTGCGAGCAGGTACAGGAATAGCACATGATTAGGGGTGGAGCGTGCATCAAACCTGAGATGAAGACGCTTTTGAGACATATACGGTGGGGAGGCCATCCTTGAACTGTGTTTTTTGTCGCAGTTATCACACTTCTTATTGTCGGTGAGGATTTGACCAGAGTGGGCTGTATGTCGGACCTTTTCCAGCACCATTTCCCCCCTCCAAATTAGGTCCTGGGCAAGTAAGCTATCCTTTTCTTCTTATTCCCCCAATGAGTGATTAGAGAATACATCATCTGATCTTTATCATTTCACTTTAGGAATGCCAACCTCCTAGAGATCTCCCAAAATTACAAGTGAACTTCCAGCTACAATTTCCCGGAAGAAAATGGTTGCTTTGGAGGGTGACATCTATGGTATTGTGCCCTGCTTCTGTTCCTCCCCTCCCCATACCCCTTTCCCAGCCTCCACTCCCAAATCTTTAGGAATTTCTAACCTGGAGTTGACAACACTGTCTCACTGTATGTGATCTACATAAACAGGAGTATGAGCTTAAATGAGCATATATAGCAGCACAATTTTTTAATATTATGCTATATGGATATAATTACAAGAGCAATCTTCTGTAAACACTGCAAATCAAGTAAGTAGGATAAGGTCCCTCAAGAGGGAAAAATGTTAAAAACTGATGCTGTAATATGACACAAGAAGGGAGCCTGGTGCATGCATTTATTTGAATATGAGGACTCATCAAAAAACAAGTGCACAGTTTGCAAAATAAAGTTTTTTTCCTGTAGCAAAATACTTGCTTGGTTATACTATGATTATGCTGCCTAGTCTTAATCATTAAAATGCTAGAGATAATGAAGAAAGATGGATGGGTGGTTAGGGTGGCTCAATACGCCATTACTGTTCAGTGGATTATTGAAGCATCTGTGTTTCCTCACACAAACATCATATATTTTAACAACTTAATTCACTTGATAGACTGTGCTGGCATGCCCATCACTGAGAAAATACACCATGTGTAGATACAACTTTAGGCTTAGAAACTGTGGCACAGTTGTCCATATTTTTATAAATGGAAGTGAGTGAAATCATTAGTATTTCTGAAGACTATTTTTTACAACACTTATTATTACACTAGCCTTTCTTGGTAGAGGCTTATCCCCTGCTATCTGCCATGCTAACTAAATGGGACCTTCAGTTTCAGAGACAATAAACCTCTGATGATCAGGTGCTGGGACTTATAATAAGGGATAGTTGTTGCCTTCATAATTGGATTATAGGCTCTCTAGAGACATTTGGCCAGTGTTGGAAGCAAGATGTTGGAAACTAGATGGATATTTGGTCTGATCTAGTAGGATTCTTATGCTTTGCACAAGAGTTCACCTCACAATTCTGCTGATTATATCAACCCTTTAAGGAATTCTTCTCTAGTAATAATCTCTTATGTGAAAATGTAATGAAAAAATTCTTGATGTATAACTGGAGTGCAGTGGATTGGGTACTGGACCTAGTTCAGAGGGGTCTGGGTTGAAATTGACATTTTACCATGAAACATACTAAGTGGTTCTAGAAAAGTGAGTATTAAACTGCTTGGCAGGACCAGCAATGTACGTATATGGGTCAAGATAGTATCAGGAAACTGTGAGGGAGGGCAGCTGCCAGGGCCCAGGACTTCTGGTGGGGTCCACTGTCAGTGACTGCCCATCCACACACCTCTGTTGCTGCACATCTGTACCCATGTTCACAGCTGCCCAAAGTCGTTCAGGAAGACCATGTGAGTGGTGCACAGTGGTGGTATTCATAGTTGCAATGACAGAAGTATTTCCAGGTGCATTGCCTAGCATTTTTTGAGAAAAGGGTTGGCAGGTGGTGCAGGCAACTGAGCATGGGCTGTAGGTCAGCTTGAAAGTGGTAAAAAGACACATGAACAGGTGGGGCATGCAGTTGCAGTGGTGGAAAGGAGGGCATGAGGAGGTCCCAGTGGTTGGCACTGTCTATCTAGGGTTTCCCAAAACTTGGAACTGGCCCAAGTATGTATATACCTTTAAGTGAGCCCTCAAGGGCAACTTTGAGTTCCACTCCTCAAGATCTGTATGGGAGAGGCCTCATTTAGTCTTGCTTTGTGTCTGTGTTGACTAAAGCTACAGGAATTTCTTGTGCAGTGGCTATTCAGTAGGACTATAGGATGATCTATTAGATAAGGTTATAGCTACCCAACATACTTCAGAGGATTTTACAAGACCTACTTCTTCTTAAAATCCTTATAATAAGAGTAAACATACTGTAATATGGAAGGAGACTTAAAAGTATGGTGGGAAACTTGAAAAATTCTTCAAAATGTCTGGATTTTAAGCACTTTGTACATTCCGCTGGCAATGTTTACTATTAATTGCTCTTGATTGCTGTTTTTTATTTTGTTGTTGAAAAAAATATTATAAGCCAATAACAAGCTTGTGTAATTAGTGTATATATTTCTCTAGCCTCCTGTCTTATTTGTCTCATCCATCACCAAGTTGTTATTCCTCATTAAATAAATCTGTGTTACTGTTTAAGTTTACTTTCATTTCAGTGCTTTTCATTTAGTGTGCCTTAGTGAAGCGAGTACCTAGAAAAAAAGACATCAATGGACATCCTTCACCATCTGGGTTGTGTTACAAGGCTGAAGGAAAGTGCTTTCTACCTTATGCTCCTATCATTCTGAAGCACCTCAGAAAAAAGGCCCCTGCTGAGAGAGAGAGGGGGGGGGTTAGTTTATTGTTTGTGGATTGTAATGGCCAATAGTCAATCCAACAAAATTTTCTACTACACTGTATACCGCTATTAAGTTATTAAGTAGTTTCAAAACTTTTGATTGAGCAAGGCAATATTATGAACATTCAGTGGGATACATCCTGGTAAGAAATCCATTGAAGTACCAGTCATATGAGGTCAGTGGTGGGATTCAAATAATTTAACAACTGCACCATTTTAAACATAAGATTAAATAAGCACCATTTTAACAACTGGTTCCGCCAAAGTGGTGCGAACCTGCTGAATCACACCACGGTATGAGGTGCACTGAGTTAGCAATTTATTGGCTCTGACAGCACCATTCACAGCACATTCACAGCACCAGTGTGAATTGTATGGCATATCTCTCAATTACTATTGCTCTGTCAGTGTTCAATTCCCTTGAGCTGTGACATCACAATAGGTCTGGTATGTCTCTCCTGACCACTGGTGGGAGATGGTGAGTAGCGGTGCTATTTTCTGGTTAGGAAACTCCTGGAGATTTGGGGATGAAATAACAAGGTTACCATGGAAAACATGGACCTCAGTAGGTACAATGCCATACAGTCCACCCTCAAAAACATCTATTTTCTCCAGAGGAACTGATCAATGTAGTTTGGAGGTGAGCTGTAATTCTTGGAGATTCCCAGGTCCCACCTGGAGGCTGGCATTTTTACATCACACAGATGGTACACTGGCTGTAAATATCTAGATCTTGCATGCACTTATATGCCATTCACTGGCAGAGATTGTAGGTAAGTGGACAATAAAAACAAACCTTTCCCCTACTGCTATGGGTGATAGCCTTTCTTGCTGTCAGAGAGAGACAGTGTGTATAGTAGATTCAATTTTTCAAAGGAGTCTAAGGTTCAACTATTTGCTTTGACATAAAGCTCTTTGCAAAGTGGTGTGGGAATATTCATGTAAATCTCAGCATATCATGTGAATATCACAATTAAATATTCCCCATGCATGTCTCTCTAAGCTCCCTGAAGAATGTGTATAATACACAATGATAATGACAACAGTGCTTGAGCTGGCACAGCCCAACCTAATATCTTGCTGCAGAACCATCAATGTTTGATTCTCTAGAACAACCCCTTCTATGGTCCCTCTTTTTTTCAGAATACTAGCATTTGTTACTCCTTGTTTTCCTCACTGCCTACTGTGTTGTTATCCTGTGTTGTTGTTCAATTCAAGAATCAGAGTTCACCTGTCTTATTTTGTTTGCCAAGTATTGCTGCTAAAATTACTGCCTTGACTTGATTTTCATTTTAGTGGAAATCTACAATCTATATGTATCATGTTCATAAAACCAAAGCCAAAACTACTTTGTCAGTAAGAAGTGATGTGGAACACAATGTTAATTAAAATGCATTTGCAAGAACTTTAAATGCAAATTAAACCAAGGGATTTTTGCAGAATCACCATTTTTATTTCATCTAACAATAATCGGTATGAAGCAAACACTATGCACAGAATTTGTAAGATTATTTTTTTAAAGAATGTGCTGAGAATGAAAATTATCAAGTTTTAAGTTTTAGCCAAAAGGTTCCAGTAGAGTTTATTGCACACCTGTAGTTGTTCTTCCAGAATGCAAGAAAGTACATGTGGTACCATTTCAGAGTCAAATAGGCTGCTGTGACTTATTCTGAAATTCACATACTGTGAAAGTCATTGCAATCCTTGAAATTTTGACAAAAGTACTATAATACTATAATATCATTCATTATTACTTTGTCAAATTTAACCCAACATTAGAAATACCACTGCAATTTCTCCTGAAGTAATCTTTAGAGCTAAACTGAAGTATCCATCTCAGATGCAAATCTGAATAACACCAACAGAAGCCCAACCAGATATAACAAACTAGCTAAATTTCTCTGGGCAGCTCTGCATAGTTTTAGTTGTCACTGTGAGGCAATGAAATGTGGAGCTAATTGATACTGTTTCCATGAAACATCTTAAGGAAATTTACAGAAAGTCAAAACAAGCAATGGTTCAAGAAGATTCCATCAAACTACCATATCAATAGCTTTAATTATTACTTTTCCAGATATTGTTTTCCAGGCACTATCCCCCCCTCCACCACCACCACCCCCCCCCCCCGGCACAAAAATACATATTTAGGAATAACCAGTTTAGTATTTAATTTAATAGCTAATCCCCTCAAACTATTGATTAACATTTTAGGGCAGGTTGCAACAAAAGCTGCTTACTGGGAAGAAACATTTTGGGATACTCCATCCTAACTTCATGTTAGCTCTTAGATACCTCAGGCTGCTCAGATACCTCAGGCTGCTTACAATTTATCCCTAATGGTTCAAGCACTATTCCCACTTTCTCTCATTATGGCCTTGCCAGTTACAATACCATGCCTACTGACACTTCAAGAACAACATGAAACAGATGAAAACAAGATCTTTTCGAAAAGCCATGCTGATGAGGACCTACAATTTTTGCTCAGCCCTAGTAGCAGCCAGTTAATCCCATGTGAACCAATATTGAGTGGGTGGGAAAAACATACAGCAAATGCTTCCTTAAAGCTTATTGCACTTTCCTAGAAACTATTTCTTTATTGCTGGTACCTTAGCATGCTTTACCCAATAATGTCTTCTGCCAAATTTGAATCATAGAGGTTGGTATGAATTGGGCCATGTATGAATTTATGAATATGGAAGCATTGGAGAATATATGCAAATCATAAGAGGTGAGTGGTGAAGTGCTTTTCCCAACATTAGATTTAAGAAATACACTGGGAAAAGTAATTTATCTGGAGCAGGCCTATGACGGATTGTTTGGTTGCTTTATCTTTTTTTCTGCTTAGTTAGCCAGGAAACAATTGATTTATCCACTAGCCATTTTTTTAAAAAAAAAGGATACAGTCACATCAAGATATTCTTCAGTGATTTTAGCCGCAAATGTCCTCACAGTAGATGTGTTTGCTGAACCAGAGGAGTTTAGAGAGATTAACGCAGTTCTCAAAAGGACAATCGCAAACATCTTCAACACGATCATGACCAGCTCTGCTGCTAATTGGCTTCACTGCTGGGCTCACCAGGGAGGTGGACAAATTAATGTACAACCATGTTTTCACCACCTGAAGTAGACTGCTAGGGTCAAAGTGTAAGTGCATTACAAGGGCAATTTATGGATACTAATCTTATTTTTTCTGGAAGGAAAATATGTGCCATTCATAATTGCCCATATAGCTGCTCTCAGAAGCAATCCATTTATTCAGTTTTTAACAGCAGTTTCTTAAAGAAACAGGAAATTATATGTTGTGGGGAATTGAAACAGGGAATGTGGAAGGATCCTATCCATCTGGTGCAATTTAGCCAAGCCGTTTCGTATCTATTAAAGAACTCCATATATTAAGCCCCTCTATTTTTAATTTTATTAAGCTTCCTTGAGCAGTCAGACTTTGTTGGTCCTTGTAGCTATTATCTACAATTTGGCATCAGTTTTCCTGGTCCCAACAGTCACTACAGATTCTTTACCTGCAGATGTCAGGGATGGAACCTGACACTTTGTATACATTATCTTACTCTCTGCCCCAAATGGGGGAAGCTTTTGCTATCATCACTATTAAAGGTATGAGAGGCAAAGCTGGATGGGAGTTTGGGTAATTGAGGCCTTGTGCTGTCTGGCCAATTCAGAAGCTTCAGGCAGTGCCTCTTTCCAGGAATGCTCCATTTTTTGCAGCCAGGCTTTCACTGACACTATCTTCCCCTCTTGCGATAGTTTAGGACTAGCCAGTGAGTGTCTTCAGAGAAGATCAAGAACTGAGGGATGGGCATATCAGAGGCATAGATAGGCCCACTTTTTGGCCATCTTCCTGTTGGAAGTGAAGAACTGGATGCTATTTCCTGCCTCAACCACGGAGGGGGTTTTACTATTAAGTCGGATAGCTAGAGAGAGTCACAGGCATTGACACTTTTTCTCTATTATTCTGACACTATTCCTTTGATGTGTAGATTGCTATTCTCGGGGACTTCCTTCCTTCCTGTTTCATCCTGCTCTCCACCTCTTCTTTCCCTTGCTTTCCACGCTGCACTAGCTAACGGCATCCATCCCAATCAGCTAGATAGATTAGAATGGAGGACCTGTCTCTCCACTTTTCTATCCTTAATGGAGTTCACTAATAAATACTCCTCTTATTAGTTTAGAAACCAAGAATGACCCCATCTCTTCTTTGTGCCAATGCACACACAAACATGAATGGGAATGCTCCACTGTTCTTATGCCCCAGCACACTCTGTTTTTAATGCCAAGGTGTTTCTCCCCAGAGAGATATCCCACACTTCATGCTGTCAAATTAGAATGGGTATTAACAAGCCAGGTTTCTATTGGTCAACATATTGTTCTGGAAAGTTGGCAGCAAGATTTAAAGACCACAGGAAGGCAAGAAGATAAGAAAAAGCTTAGACAGAATCCAAGGCCCTTTCCGCACAGCGAGCGGCCCCCGCAGAGGCCAGCACAGCGAGCGGCCCCCGCAGAGGCCAGCACAGAAGAAGCGGCTCCGCATGGAGCCGCCTCTTCTGCGTTCAACCCCCCCCCTCACCTCATCCTCCAGCATCAGTCTGGAGGGCTGCAAGGACCCACCCATGACCTCCAGAGGTCGGAGGGCAGCGTGGGCGGGTCTCAGCAGCCCTCCAGACCAATGCTGGAGGATGAGGTGAGTGGGGGGGATGGGAAAGTGGCGCCTTCGGTGCAGTGTGGTTCGCACCGCGCCAATGGGAAGGCGGCACTTTCCAAAAACCTCCCTCGGGAAGGGAGGTGGAAAGCAGCACCTTCACGCCGCTCGGGGCCGCACAGGACGGCGCTGCTGCATTGCAGCGGCGCTGCCTGTGTGAACAGCTCCCCAGGGACCGGTGTTTTTTCGTCCCTGGGCCGCTGTTTTTGGCCCCATGCAGAAAGGGCCCAAGGGTCAAAACAAGAGATGAGACGGGAAACTACTGATTTCCACAAGAGGCAAGAAGGCCCTAGAAAACTGAAATTTAGCAGTCGTCTACTCTCTAGAATAAAATATAACCTGGTTAAAAGGAGATGTTGGCCTAGCAAAGGTTGGGACTTGACTACAGGAATATATAGGGGCAAGGGACTACAGGGATAGATAGGGGCAAGGAAACAGAAAATCATCCAAATAATGAGTCACCCCACTGAGCTAGCCTTTTCCTTAATGAACTACTCTAACATGGTACTAAAGCGTTCAAAGGCTGAACATGACATGGAACATCACATGGGAGGCACCTTATCAAAATACAAACTATGGATACCATTTAAATCTGTGTTGAGGCTTCCTCAAGCTGAATCTGGACAACTGTCTTACCGATATTATAGCTACTCAGCCATTTGTTCCATGTCCTTTCTGATAAGTGTTTCTTAATGCACTGTCTTTCCTTAACCCCATCTTTACTATTCCTTGTCACCTCAGGTTACTGTAAAATCAAGGAGAACTTATTTATGTATTCACCCCACTTTATTTTTTAGTTTAGTGGCTGGTAATAGGTGATCTTCCAGTGACAAAAATCACTCAGCATATGAGCAATGCTTTAATGGTACCTGCTGTTGCCACAGTTTTATTTTTAAAATGAACACTTTATCTTATCTTATCTCATCCACGGAATTTGGGATGTCACACAAGACATGTGTCTAAACAACACATATATAGATGCATACAGATATATATGCTTTTGTTCCAGTTTTGCAACTTTGATTTCTGTGGGATACCATTTCCATAGTTCACAAGGGCGAAAGATTCCCATAGTCAATATAGAAATAAATGGGAATGTCCCTTCATACATTTTGTTCTTATGTCAAAGAGCTGACTATAATAACAATCAGTTACCACAGAACTAGGTTAATTGCTTGAAGTTGCTTAAGTGTTATCATTCCTGTTAACATTTTCCTAAAATTAACATAAACTTGATACATGTTGGTAATTTTAAAAACCACAAAGGATCTTAGGCAGCATTAAAAATGCTGATTTGCAGTTTACTCTTAGGAATACTAAAGCTCACTCCTGCGTACCCCAAGGAGGAGCCAGGTGAGGATGATTCTATAATTTTGCTGCTTAAAATCTGTAAGTGGAACCTGTTAGAAATTAATGTTGATGTCTAAATGCAGTTTCACAGATCAAAGGCAAAGAAGGGGAAAGGCTTAAATGAATTACAATTTATTTCAATCCCAGGTCTAGAAAACATAAATTATCCAAAGATTTTTTGTTAGAGCAAACATGAACTAGTATGGTAAATGCACATTGATTCCCTTGTACAATATCAGAAACATCTTTCTGTGTATTTATCTGTGTATCTGATAACCAGAACTATGGTCTAGAACTTAGTAGTTTAAAGAACTAAAGAAGAACTTCAAAGTGTTCAACAGAACTGACCTCTGACCAGAAGAAAAAGCTGCCACAAAATACAGCAGACATTTTTAAAAAATCCTTTCCAAATACCAAATGAGCTGCAGCAGATCTTCATGAAAACTCATCTGTGCATAATTCAAGCTAGTTGTTAGTGGTGATTATTGTACAGGGTTCTTTGCTCTGGGTTTAATATCAGCATGCCATAAGTTTCCCATTGCCAACATAGCCTTCATTTTGAAATAATTTGTTGCCATCTCCAAGTCTAAAAAAACTTGATAATAACTGAGGAATCCTCGATTTATACATGTGATGTTGGGAATCACTAGTATGGTACTTTGCCCTTTTCTGAAGCCCATTTGCTCTGGACAGATGATTTCTTTGGATGATCGTTTTGGAGACTATATCCAGCAAGCTAATTGGACAATAATTGCTAGGAACTTGTTTATCCCCATTTTTAAACACTGGAATCGCAATACTACATTTCCATCTTGGCAAGGAACACCAGTCGTGTTAATTTGGGTGAACAGTTTTACCAGAATAGGAGCACACCGATCAGGAAAGTGATTGAATAGTTCTGGAGGGATCATGCCCTCCTATTGTTTATACTTCCCCTGGAATTTTTAACCCCCTGGAAGGAGGAAGATTACCTCTATATAAAAAATATGGCATTACCCAACCCACTAACACATTTTCAATCAAGAGCTCTTTAATTACTCTTAGAGGGCTGAGAGCTTGGCACATCAGGGCCCATTCAGTGGGCCCAACCTTAACTCTAGTGCCCTAACTCAAAATTGATCCATTCAAATGGAGAACTAAATAAGACTTAGAGATCAGATTGGTTACTACACCTTCTATCCTGTAATCTTATGGGATGGGGAAATAAATTCTATGATTCAAACTTTTCTTTCATTTCTGCAAAAATTTGACATCATGTGTTTGCAGGAAACTTGGTCCCAGGAGAGCAGCCTCCTATCTCAATAGGGGTCCCAAGTATTTGCTCCCTGCAAATGGGGGTCTAGTGACCTTTGTCTCAGTTGATTTCAAGACTGACATCCAGTTCCTGAGCAGTAGTGCCCAGAATTATATCCAGGTGCTGGAAATTAGAGGCAAATACATTGGATCTCTTCTATGTAGGAAAACTGTGAATTCACACATTCCATGAAAAGATCCTGTGTCCTTGAGAGTAGATGCTATGTGAGCTAACTTATCCACCACCATGCTGGAAATTGTATGCTCCCAGTTTCCCAGCTTCCTTATAGTCCTTTGCAGTGATTTCAACACAAGGATTGCTCCTGGTACTTCTGGTGTCGCGAAGAGCAAGAGCATAAATAACCAGGTCGCTTTAAAAGCATGTTACTTGGCTAGATCAGGACAAACTCTTGAACAAGTCTGTCTTGAGGTTCCTTCCATACCTTTCATTGTCTTCATGGAAACCATATATGACTCCTCCTATGCAGTTGCATAGCTGCCACGGGGTGGGAAGGGGGGCGCTGTGCCCCGAATGCATGCCATTGGGGTTATGTGGAAGGTGGAAAATCACTCCCACCCCTTCCCTCTTCCCCTATCACCCCACCTCACCAGGCCTGGCAGAAGCTGCTGCTGGGCACCCCTGCCCAGCCCTGTCCCACCAACCAGGCCCCGCCCCACCAGTCAGGCCCCAGTCCTCTTTGAAGCCAGGTGAACTAAGTTAAGTGGGGGGCAGGTGGGGGGCATGCCCCTTCCACCCCTGCCCCCCCACTTACCATAGTTTGGCCAGCAGCCCAGTCAGGCTGATTTTTCAGGCAACTGCTCTTTGCAGCTGGCTGAACTAAAGTATGTCAGGGCAGGGGGCGTGGAGGGGGGGCAGGGCTCCATAGGAGCCCCATGGGGGTCCAGGCACCATTTTGCCCTGGGCACCATTTTTTCACCCTACACCTTTGCACCTATGGCACTTTTAGACCCAGGGTACTAGCGCAATAGATTACATCTCAGTCTCATTATCACTACTACTAGTTTGATAGGTAATATGTTCCAGTCAGCCCAATCAGTGTTCAGTAACCCATCATATTTTTTGCCATCCCTAGTTATTTTATAACCAATCCAAAGACAGGGGCTCCTTCTACCTCCTACAATGAACATGAAGCAGTTGAAAATTTATCTCTTACCCGAGTCAATCACAGGTGATCCAAAACTATTCCTGCTTGGCCCCTGAAAGTGACTGGCTTATTTTATGTTGTGCAACAGCGGAACAAGAAGGTGGCCAGTATTAGGAAAGTAGGGCTGCTTTTAAACATACTCTTTCTAGCTCTCCAATTGGCTGGATTTCATCCTGCACTGCTAATAACATTTTGTATCTGATTTGAACAGAGTGGTTGACACCAGGGCATCCATAGATGTAAGAGCCATGAAATTTTGTTTGCATTTTGATTTCTTTTGAATAAAGCTGACTATGCTTTATGTATAACAGAAGTTCTTCATTTCTATGTCTGTCTGTTTAATCTACCATAACAAAGAAATCTGGTGATGTCAGACATCTCCCCTCCCCAGTCTGTAAACAACTGAACTTTTTCCCCAATTGGAAGAATGCACCTAAAGGGCTAAATTTATTGCTTTTCTTCCCACAGAGAGTCCAACCTCACTCAGCTCAATCTTACCTTAACCCTGCTTAGAGTCAATAAGCAGCTTAACATCTGCAAAAGCAAAAAAAGTCAGCTTTAAAAACAATAAGAGAAAGCAAAAAGGTAAATAGGATTAAAATATGTCTCAGATAATTTAAGCGCTGATAATAATTGGGATCTTCAAAGTGTATTTGTATTAATTAGGAGCACAGCAAAAGAAAGACCACATCAGATCTTCACTCACTTCCTTCCATAATTAACTGCTTGCTTTCATTCCATATGCAGACGCAAATTAGCCTCAGATCAAACTTGTAAAATATTCAAAATCCTGTGGGATTGGCGCTGACCCAACCCTAGTCTGGTGGCTTTAGACTGGATCAACAGAATTTAAATACACCACATAACAATCAGCAAGAATTGTACTGAGTTTTTCTTTTGAATTTCTAATGACCAGCTCAGTTCTGTAATACTTATGTATGTGCACACTTATCAAATCATTCCAAAATCCATTGATAAAAGATTATCTTTGTAGAAGGTAAAAGTTTTGTTTGGTTGTCTACCTATTAAATCAGGGTTGATTTGTGTGTAATGTGAGGAACCAAAAGAATGGTGAATGTGCTTGACAATACATAGCAATTCATAGTGTATGAATAACACTTAAATGCTTCTTGCTTGACAGAGTTTGTAGTCTAGGATTTAGAAATAGCAAATGTTGAACAGATATACAAAGGTGAGGACAAGATCTATGAAGCTGTAAAAGGTGTAATTATAGGGAGTTCAGCATTGACAAATCCTCCATACATTAACTCATTTTCTATCTTGACAAACTGAATACAGAGCTCCATGGGTTGGGTTTAATCCACATTATCACAATGGTTTAGTGGACTGTAGTGCTTCCCTTTCTTCTCCTTCACCATGAAGAAGAGGATGTTAATAATGAATCTGTACTTGTGGCACATATCCAAAAGCTGCTTTCCTATACCCATATGTTCTGCACTGGTCTGTAACTTAGGTTGTTTCTGCACAACCCAAAAACAATGCCCCAGTTACAGGGATGTAGGTATAGATTTTTTAGGGGGGGGTTCGGGGTGGGGCCACACCCCACCCGCCCCTAGCACATGGCCACGCCTCCCCAAGCCCCGCCCCTGGCCTAGCGCTTTTAAAAGCAGCTCTCCGAGGTCGGGGATGGCAGACTCCCCTGCCCTGCCCTCCCCTGCCCCTCCCCTCTGGGCAGAGGCATAGAGGGAAAAGGGAGCCTGGTGCAAAATCTGAATTTTACCCCCCCCCCTCCGGGCAGCTGCTGTGATGCTGGAATCCACCCCCAAACAGCATCACTTTCAATGACATTTAAACTAGAGAGCCCAAATTCTCCTTTTAAATCCACCTTAAAGGGAGAATCTGGGGCCCCTAGTTAAACAACATTAAAGTGATGCTGTTTTGGGGTGGATTATCTCCCACCCTGAAACAGCATCACTTTCAATGTGGCGTAGTGGTTAAGAGCAGGTGCATTCTAATCTGGAGGAACCGGGTTTCCCTGCTCTGCCTACTCTGAACTGTGAAGACTTATCTGGGGAATTCAGATTAGCCTGTGCACTCCCACACATGCCAGCTGGGTGACCTTGGGCTAGTCACAGCTTTTCGGAGCTCTCTCAGCCCCACCCACCTCACAGGGTGTTTGTTGCAAGGGGGGAAGGGCAAGGAGATTGTAAACCCCTTTGAGTCTCCTACAGGAGAGAAAGGGGGGATATAAATCCAAACTCTTCTTCTTCTTCTAAACTGAGGGCCTCAGATTATCCCATTAAATCCATGCTGAAGAGGGTGGATTTAAAACGAAAATCTGGAAAAATTTTGGGGGTGCCTGCTGTCATAGGTGCAATTGTTAAGCTAGAAGCACCAAACTTTGAGGCTATCTTTAGGAGTCTCTCCTAATGATGCCACCCAGGTTTGGTGAAGTTTGGTTCAGGGGGTCCAAAGTTATGGACCCTCAAAGGTGTAGCCCCAATCTTCTATTAGCTCCCATTGAAAACAATGGAGGATGGGGCACTCCCTTTGGGAGTCCATAGCTTTGGACCCTCTGGACCAAACTTCACAAAACCTGGGTGGCATCAGTAAGAGACTCTCCTGATAATACATCCCAGGCTTGGTGAAGTTTGGTTCAGGGGGTCCAAAGTTATGGACCCTCAAAGGTGTAGCCCCCATCTTCTATTAGCTCCCATTGGAAACAATGGAGGATGGGGGCACCCCCTTTGGGAGTCCATAACTTTTGACCCCCTGAACCAAACCTCACCAAACCCGGGTAGCATCATCAGGTCCCCCAAACAATCCCTGAAGGACTCCATGCCATTGCAATCCACTGCAATCCACTGCCCAAACAATGCGCCCCCTGCAGGCC
Source organism: Sphaerodactylus townsendi (assembly GCF_021028975.2). Classification (NCBI taxonomy): domain Eukaryota; kingdom Metazoa; phylum Chordata; class Lepidosauria; order Squamata; family Sphaerodactylidae; genus Sphaerodactylus; species Sphaerodactylus townsendi. Next base: position 34,983,862 of record NC_059434.1, read on the forward strand.
AAAAACCTAAAAAGCTCTAAAATGTTTTTAAAACCCACAAAAACGGGTGGGCGGAGCTTCGGACATGAATGAGGGGGGTTCAAACCCGAGAACCCCCCCTTACCTACGTGCATGCCCAGTTATGGTAAAACACCATCCCTGGGGCACTGTTCGCACAGCTGCCACTGTTGCAGTGCAGCAGTGCCGTTCTTCCCCCAAAATGGCAGGAAAATGCTCCTTTCGTAACTCGTTCATTGAAAAGCAGCATCTTCCCACCAGCGCCACATAAAGCACACCTGTGTGAGGGCAGTGTGAGTGTGTCCCTTTCTTCGTCCAGAGCTTCCCAGGGAGAAAAGGTAGGTAAACAAAACAAACTGGAGGTAGCTCCATGCGGAGCTGCCCCCGCAGCCTGCAGCAGCTTCAAAACTGCCCACACGGGACCATGTGAATGGTCCCATGGCTCCACTGGCATGAATTATACCGGTGGCCAGCTGCTTCTGCTGCCAGTGCAGAAACGGCCTTAGGGAGCTTCTATGACGGTAGGCTGCAGAGTGTAACTTGAAGTTATAGGGACCTCAGTGGTCTTCAGTTGGACATAAGTAGCCTCAAGTTCCACTCTATGTCATAAACCCAAGTACTGAGGTTGGGCCCCACATCAGACTGTTTGTGTGTATTGACTCCATGCCATTGCAATCCACTGCAATAAAAGACACAATTGGGAAGAGCATCATGGGAAGAGCATCACAATTGGGAAGAGCATCATCAAGAGCACAATTGGGAAGAGCCTCAATTGGGAAGAGCATCATCAGCATCATGAATTAGATCACAAGAACAGCTATCAAGAAAAAGTACCCAGTAGTGGGTAAAAAAATAAAAATAAAAATAAATAAATAATCTATCCTCCCTGCTGGGAGACCTGGGCTCTTTACTTGTAAAATATGAATTGTCTCTATGTACAACGTTTATTTCTTTTTAAAATCCAGAATATCCCTAAGTTTTTTAGCTGCATCAAAGTACATAATGAGATGCAATTTTATTCACTTTATGCCCTTTTATTCAAGTGAATAACTTTATGAAATGAAACTACATTTCAAAAACCTGGGCAGTTTTGTAGTGCATCTCAAAAAAAAAAGCCCAATTAGCTCAGTATTAGGAAGCCTGACTTGTTTTAGATAGTGTATCATCCTGCATCATTAAAAAGCCACAAACAAAGCTTTTTCTCCTGAACAATTATTAGTTCTGCAGATTTATCAATAACTAGCTGACTATAATTATAGCTAGAATAATGAATGGATCTTGTGCCAGCTATGAATTATGCTCTCTTGTAACACTTCCAGCCAGTGGACTTTAATGATAATTCAGACAAATGAAACATATTCAAGTTAATTGTGTATAGTTATTTCTAGTGATGTAAAACTATTGCTCCATTTCATACAAATATTTTACTGAATTGCTATCTTAACAAAAATTCCAGAAATTCATTTTTAACTTCACTTTTTGTAAAATGCTACACCAGCATGATTTTATCAAGCCATGTATAGATTTCTAAAGTAACTTTCATTTAAGGAAATATGCTGGATATATTCAATACAAAAGGAATTGGGAGGAAGATTGGCACAGCTTTATAGTTAACTAGCTCTCTGAGGGAGAATGTCAGTCATCTGCAAACTTAAAACGCAAAAAAGACAAAAACATAACAACAACGGTCGCAGATCCACACATAAGTTTCTATAAATGATTTCCAAATAAAAATAAGTCCATGTGTTCTAATACTGATAGGGTTTCAAAGGTCCTTAATCCATTGATTTACCAGAGGTGGGAATTTATCTTTCCAGTGTAGTAATATGAGTTTTTTAGCTGTAGTAAGGACACAGATGATTCCCTATCATCTGTTGACAAGAAACAAACAGTTAGTTTGAAAGGACAATGACATCTTCAGAAATCAGTGAATATTCTAATACGAAATTGATATGAATAGTAACTTCTTCCCATAAAAACTGGATGACTGGACATGCACAAAGCATATGTTTAAGTGACATAGCCTGTGAGTTGCAATGCCAATAATTAGACACTTTATCCTTTGTTAAGTAGTCAGTGTAGCATCTAGTACAGGGGTAGGGAACCTGTGGCTCTCCAGATGTTCAGGAACTACAATTCCCATCAGCCCCTACCAGCATGGCCAATTGGCCATGCTGACAGAGGCTGATGGGAATTGTAGTTCCTGAACATCTGGAGAGCCGCAGGTTCCCTACCCCTGATCTAGTATATCTTGAACATAATTTTTCACTGAATAAGCCTCAACTTAAAATCCACTGAAAGGGCTCATATAAATTTTAAGAGCGTATCCAATTGTTTTGGCAAAACAGAGTGATCAACTTCCTTATTTCATTTATTTCTGAGACTTTGCATGTCATATTTATTGATCAACATCAAAAATATTTATAAACAAATGTTGCAGGGTTTGTTTTCTGTCCTGATTCAATTAGAGTTTCCAGGAGCAAAGAGGAGTCTGATACTCAAAGCCACAGAGCCATATTTATATACCAACAAATGCTGAAATTGTATTTTGAATATTACCATTCTACGTAAGATGGCAAGTCATATCTAGATCTCAGTTCAGAAAATGTCAAAAAAAACCCTCATCATCATAAAGTACCAATTGGTCCAATGTAAAAATTCATCTATCAGATTCCTTCCCTATTTTTAGATCTGGATAGGCACATAATGTTAATTTAGCATGGGAAAATGAATCAAATTGATATTGACTTGCCATCATGCACCACTGTTCTCTATCTGCAGAAATTACAAGAATGGAATCCATTCTAACATGAGTAGCACTTAACGCATTTCATTTGGAGATGGGCAGCAGACAGGAGGCCTCCAATAGAGCTCAAGATAGATAATCCAACTAAGAAAACCAAGGTGGTCAGGAACCTCATATTACATTTATCAATATATCTGTAAGGCTGTACAAAATGATTTGCATGTAAAATATAAGCAATCCTGTGCACACATACTAGAATTAAATATCTCTGAAGACGAGTGGGAGGCCGAAAAGTTACATTTTCCATGTGTGCTCCCAGTGATGAGTTTTAATTTTTCTTCAGAAACACCTGGGTTATGTATTAATACATAAGGTATGTATTAATACATATGTATTAATACAATATACATAAGGAAGTCATCTAGTGGGACAAGGTTTTGTCTTAATAAATTAGGTCGCTACTGTTGCTCAGTTGATCATTCCATCTGGTCATATTCAAGGCCTTTTTATGACTTGTGAGTTACTATTGCCTGTCTTATTCCTGAAAACACTACACAATCTTGGACTAATCATAGCAAACAATATCCTTATCCTCACCACAGTAACAGAAGTAATAAAAAAATGGCCCTGGGGTATATTTACCTCCCTCATCCTGCCCTATATTGAATTTGTGGCCATAACTCTCTTAAAGCACTATCTCCCAGGTGGGATGGGTCTTGTTCCCTGGTACACATTGCTCCTCTCATTATCAAAAGAGATAATATAATTTCAGATAAAGTGTTGAATTTAGGAATTTTCATAAAAACATTCACAGCATTATAAATCCTTTATTGTCAGATCTATGGGTTTCATAGTTTTGTTCCCTCTTTCCTTCCATGGCTAGGAGTTAACAAATTAGAAAATATAATAGTCAATGTTTATGGGCAAATGGAGGCAGGATTTAATGCTACTGTGAGAGCTATATCCTCATACCAACTAGAACTACAGTCTATAACTCATGTGGTCCTTCACAACAGACAAGTCCTAAATTTGCTCAGGCACACTAAGGTCAAACGTGCTTTACTTGGAGAAACCTGTTGTTTTTATATAGATCAATCAGAAAATATCTCTCATGCTTAAACCCTATTTGCCAAACTTGTCCAAACAAAAGTTAATGATGAACAGGTCAAAGCTACTCTGTACCTCTGAATCCATGAACAAACAAACCAAGGAAGCCCTCAAGTCTCAGCAAATAAGAGATATACAAGCTTTAAACTGTCTTTCTCAGCTTTTTACTTAATTGCATACTTGTATTAACCTATTTAACCTAAATGTAATTGTTTACTCAGTGAAAAGCTCTTACTTCTGACCTCTGAATTAGATAGACTCTCATCTTGTGTTCCAGTCTACAATAAATTTTCTTCTGAATGACTATCTCTGCATCCCTTTGGTCCAGTTCCTAGCTGCTGAGCCTCTGTTTCTTGCTGGGTTAGAATTCCCTGAACAAACTTTTCCATGAATTCTACCTTATCAGGCTGTTTTACAAGACTAAGGGCATGAAGATTAAATCAACAAGTATGGTCTCCAGCTGGGATATCCAGCAGGACAGGACTATGTGAAGCTGACACTGCCGATCAGGAACCAGCCTCTGGATACACTCTGATGTAGAGCTTGAAGACACTGTGCATTCAGAGCTGACTCCTCATGAGGAAATGCAGGCAGCAGAGCCAGTTTCAAGCCCCTCCTTGCAAGCTCAGGCAGAGTCTGTTGCTGTGCAGCTGGGAGAACCTTTAGGAATCCTAGAAGAGCCAAGTAAGGAACAAGCTGCTCAAATGAGGCAGAGGCTACAACTGCGGAGTCAAAGGAGAAGTGCTCACATTGATGTAAGGTATGGTAAAAGGTTCTGCCAGATGGAGGATTCTGCATCTGAGGAGGATTGAGTTCTTGCAAGACCTTAATCTCATTAGCCAGGACTTTCTATATTAACCCTGCTTTGGATTTTGGCTCTCCCTTGGCGCAATGAGTATACTTCCTGGTATCCTCCACATGCTTAGTTTTCCTCTGACCTCTGGCTCTCAGCCTGCCTGCCAGCCCGACCTCCTTTTTGTGCCTTGATCTTGGACTGCCTTGACCATGCTTTTGCCTGCTGCCTGCTCTGATCCTGGACTGGTTGATTATGCCTGACATGCTGCCTGGCCTGACTCTGGCTGATTTTGCATGGTAAAAATGCCCTGTTGTTACCACAGAAAACAGTCCAAGGCAGCCAGGAGTTCTTCACAGCTCCCGAGGCTGCAGTGTGTCTGCCATGTTGGTGCCCTGGCGCTGCCCCACAGCATTGTCTTTGCTTCACGAATTTCGAAAACCACCAAAGTTGAGGTTCTTTTGAAATGCCCCTTTGTTGCTCTGGTGGCTTCCGCTGCTGTGCAAAACTCCTCGGCAACAGAACCAGGGCCATTTTTCCCACCTCCCCACTCTGGCCCGCCCCACCAATGGACAGGCACTGAGAATCAGCACTTCCCCCCCCCCCTTGCAGTGGGAGAAACCTTGGGTTATAGACAGAAAAGCAGCATCTACAGGAGCCGCAAATGGGAGGGTGGCAATTCTCTTGCACACACAGGGATTTTAGCTTTAGATGTTAGATAGAGGGGGATGTGGGACGCTGATTCCTTCGCGCACGCAAGGATTTTAGATGGGGGAGTGTGAGCACCAATTCTCAGTGCCTGTTTTGTGTTCAGAGTCATTAAAAACTAAAATAGTGAAAGTGAGTGGAGGGAACAGGGGAGATTCAGTCACTCAAAATGCAAGAAACATAGGTTGTCCACGCATGCATGGAAGACATTGTGGAAGAGCTCACAGTGAAAATGGAGAAATACCAGGCTCGTGAAGAAACAGTTGGGGCATAATGCGCCAGCCCAGCCTCGAATTCCAGGAAGAACCGGGGAACAGTGAAGAGTCAAAAGCAGGGTAAAAAGCGCCGCGACAGGTATGCTCCCAGATCTACCACGGAGCATTTTGTCTGTGAAAAATCGGTCTCTGTCTGTCCACACTTTAGCTTCTGTCTGCCTGCAGCACATTGCTGTTTAATGAGTCATGGTTTAATCTTCCAAAACAGCTATTTTGAACTCATTTGTTGAACCTTTTGCACCAATAGACTCAATTAGCACCCCAAAGCTGTTGAACTGAATTATTGATTATCTTATCATTAGCAGGAAGTTGTTTTAATTCTTCAGACTGATGTTTTAGTTTTTTAGGTTGTTGTTTTAGCTGTTCAGATTTTTTTTCAGCTGAGCAGTAGCAGAAGATTCAGTAGCTATCTCAATTTCCTTTTGGGATCATAGTTTTGAACTTATAAACCTGCTTATCAGGAAAAGAATAATAACAAATAATAGTAAAATACCAAAGTGAGAGCAAATAGCCACAATATCAAATAAAAGAGATCCAAACCAATGCAGGATATGAAAAAGAGACAGGAGCAGCACAGGGTTGATCCTGCATACTTCACCAACTTAACAGAAATGCAAAATGTGATCCTTGAGTCTGTATGGTTTTCCTTCAAAACTAGACAAATCTCAAGGAAACTGTATGACTCTCTTAGGTTGTGGGATGTCCTAGATGCCAAACAGATAGACCAAAGAGATCCCCTTTTTGTGTCAGTGAATGGCACCCATGTTTGACACTGAAGTCCATTGGGAAATCGCAGGGAAGATCCCAAACACACTGTAACACAGATGGCAGTGTTCAGTGAGGAAATCTTGCACCGTGGCCATTTAGCTCTAAAGACAATATCTTGTGGATGAGGCAGACTGAGAGGGCAAGGACACTGGCTGATACAAGGAAGGCAAGGCATCTGGAAAGGCAGTCAGGCAGTAGATTTTCTTGGACAAGTTTCTGAGGCTCATTCCGCACATGCAGAATAATGCACTTTCAAACAGCTTTCAGTGCTCTTTGAAGCTGTGCGGAATGGCAAAATCCACTTGCAAACAGTTGTGAAAGTGGTTTGAAAACGCATTATTTTGAGTGTGCGGAAGGGGCCTGAGAGAAGTAGGCAGGCAGGGAGTAAGGGGATAAGGGAAAATTTGGCATAGCACAGTAGTTATGGAAGGAAAGCAGAAAGTGAAGTGCTATCCCATATCCTATAGGACTGGAATATATTTTGCATCATGTATGTATTATTTATACCTACAGTTGCAGCTTAGAGCATCTCTGTCCCCCATCTTAAGGAACACCACTTATTTATTTATTTAAAATATTTTAATGCCTCCTTTCTACCAGTTCAAGGTCCCCAAGGGGGTGAACTTGAAAACATAAAACATTTGAACAATTAAAAACAGCATTTAAAATTATAAAACACTTTAAAATTATAATATAAAATTATAAAATTACATGAATGTAGTATAAAAACACATGAATGTAGAACACCAGAACCAGGGAGGAGGCCAATAACTGAATGGTGATTTTGGGGTTAGCCCAAATGAAAGAGTTTGTACCCTTGATAGGAAAGCACCAGCTATCTTGCGAAAGTGAAACCAGTAGAGTCAAAGAGAAACCAGACTGGGATAATGATAGAAAGAGAATAAAACAAAAGGAAACTCTCTGTGTGTGTTGCTGTTGTTTATTAAATTATATGCTGCCTAAGTGAGGAATTTGTTTTGTTTTCATATTAATCAGGTTAATTAAGCACTTCATTTTTGTAATTATTGTAAATAATAATGAAAGAAACATACAACTCTATTTGTTACCCAGAAAATATATTCCAGAGCACAAAAATGCGGTCCAACTATGACAAATATGCATATAACTACCTTTAAATACAGAGCAAATAAATTAGATATGAAGGGAAAATAATTTTTCTAATGTCTTGCCTTGAAACTTCCTTCATCCCAAGAACTAACCTCAATATTATTTTAATAGATGAACAGGGATTCTGCTTGTTTGACTATTTATCTTGGAGGGGATATGGGATGTTTCTGCCAGTGACAGCCCAGAATTTGAGAGTATTTACTGCAAGCCAGCATGGTGGACTCTGATCAGGAGAACCATGTTTGATTCCCCACTACTTTTCATGAACAGCGGACTCTTATCTGGTAAACTGGATTTGTTTCCCCACTCCTACACACAAGGCCTGCTGGGTGACCTTGGGCTAGTCACAGCTTTTCAGAATGCTGTCAGCTCCATCAACTTCACAACGTGTCTATTGCGGGGGGTGGAAGGGAAAAGGAATTTGTAAGCTGCCTTGAGACTCCCTACAAGAGAGAAAGGTACAAATCCAAACTTTTCTGATTCTCCTGAACTATTCCCTGCTATTGTAAGCAATCATTAAAAAGAATTAGAATACCCAAACCATAGTCCTTTAGTGAGGTACACATTAGAATACATAATTTCTTTCTGATTGCTATGAGGAGGCATTTCACTAATGAAAGAGATTAATGAAGTCACACTGATTTCGGAGAGACTACAGGTAGCTGACTATTGGATTTTCCCATAAGAACCATGAATTGGACTACAGGATGCTTGCAGGAAAGTTCTGAAAACTCCAGCCCTTTGACATCTGTAATGTTCATCTTTCAAAAGGAGATGTCAATACATCATCAATATTAAGAGAAATAAGGTTAGTAAAGTTCAATATATGTTGGGGAGTTTTTCTTGACATTTAACGCATCATATTAAAAGTTTCTTCCAAAAGAAAGAAATATCATCTTGTCACCTGGAGATTGAAATTGAACGGCTCTGAGACAAACTGCTGCTTCTTCCCTGGGATCAAATTCACAGGATGGGCAAAATGTCAAGATAAAAATAAACCACCCAGAAAAGAAAACATCAAAAGAAGACATACAGCCTTAGAGTAAGTGCTAGAAGAAATATTTTTTTTAAAAAAAAAATCCCATTGCTTTCCAAGTATACTTAGCAATGTGCCTTCTCTCTGCACACATACACACTGGTGAACCTCTTAATGTACAAAATGCCACTCCAATATTTACAGTTCCCATGGGACATACAGTTAATTAAACTGCAGTTGAATATCATATGTTAATCAGCTACAAAGGAATAGCTTAGAAAACATGCAAGATATTTCTGTTTTGTAACTTCACTACCAAAAGAGAAAAGGGAATTACAAGAATAATATGTTTTAGGATTGAATCTGAGGTTTGATGAACACAACACACTAAGCTTCATTTATAAATTCTAGTTCATGTATCCCCTCGGAGCTCATGAAGCCTTCCATGATCTTGAAGTATCTCCTACTTCAGTGCTCATATGTGCAGTCAAGTTCTTCAACATGCAGCTGAGTAGCTAGATTGATATGTTTATGCACAAGGGTGGCTGACATCATTTTGCAATACTTATACTATACAAAAACTGAGCTTTGCAGTGTGCACCAAAGGATTGCTCCAGAGCTCAGTTCATACCATCTTATTCATCAGACAGGTACTTTGTTGGACAAATTTCCCATCATGAAAATGTAGCTACTTCTTTTATTTTATTTTATTTTTTCTTGTACTTCTGTTCATTGCATGTTCTACATGAATATATTGGGCTGGCATCATTTCCACAGATGCAAAGATTTCTGCCCACAGAGCATGACTTTTTCAGTGCCTTCCTTCCGTAACAGCCAACAAAATCTCCTTGTCCTGATCCTCAAAATGAGGATTTCGGGGGACATTGTGGGACACAGTGGAAAATAATAAAGTCCCAGTCTGCTGTTGGAAAGTGCTTGTATCCATGGAAACATTACACTGGATACAACCCATTTTACTGATCCAGGGGTAATACTTGATCCTTTTATTGTTATGCTGATAAAAGTTGCTTGGGCTCCATGGGGTGATTCATTGACTGATTGGAATATCAACATTTTAAGGATGCAGCTAGTTTATGAATGTATTTCAAGCTAACCTGGTTAATGGGCAAAGTCTTAAAATGGTCTATGTTTTTAGTCAAAACTTGGAACATGAAGTGTACCCCATAAGTAGCTAGCACTTAAGTCAACAAAAAATAATGGAATGAAGTTTCTCATCCCTGTGATTTCCACCTACATTTTCCAATTTTGCTTTTTTATATGCATGTTCTTTATTTTCACATAATTTTCTGCTTCTTTGCATCATAGGGAGAGAGAGTTTGGATGTATATCCTGATTTTGCCTCTTTAAACTGTATTTGTCAATGTGTGTGTGCCAAACAATCAGTATAATACATTATGGCTAGTTCTAAGAACATTTTCCTGGGAGTAAGCCCAATTGAATCAACCTAGACTTACTTCTGAGTAGACCATCTTATGATTGCTTTCAATATGTATGTTGTACATTCAAACAATGGACACTCTATATCTAAGTAAAGTACAAATTGCATTTAGCAACATGTGTTAAAACTGATGTACAAAATCAGCAGTAAAAAGATAATCAAACTGCTGAAAAAACAATACAAAAATAAACTAAATAGGAAATATTTGCTCTTAGGGACTACTCTCTACCTTGACTAACTAGAACCAGACATGAATTGAGAGAAGGTGGATTTGCAGTAAGCATTAAATCACACTCAGTTCAAACATGGGGGAGAGGCAATTTTCAATGGTAGGAATTAGAAGAAGGGTTGGGATTTATATTCCCCCTTTCTCTCCTGTAGGAGACTCAAAGGGGCTTACAATTTCCTTGCCCTTCCTCCCTCACAACAAACACCCTGTGAGGTGGGTGGGACGGAGAGAGCTCAGAAGAACTGTAACTAGCCCAAGGTCACCCAGCTGGCATGTGTTGGAGTGCACAGGCTAATCTGAATTCCCCAGATAAGTCTCCACAGCTCAAGTGGCAGAGCAGGGAATCAAACCCGGTTCCTCCAGATTAGATTGCACCTGCTCTTAACCAGTACACCACTGTTGCTTCTTGAAGAGTGCATGCTTGAAGAGTGTATTAGCTTGAAGGGTGCATGCTGCAACTGAATAGTATGGATACATGGTTACATAATGAAGTAGACCATGGGATACCTTTATACTGTGCACAAACCATAAGATGAATATACATTATTTGTTCTCTTCATGGACCTCTTTCAAGCACCAAAGACTTTCTATTGCAGTTCTCAAGCTATTTAATAAAAATTAACGAGAGTAGTCTATTTGACTTGGTTGCTACTTTGCCAAAGTGGTTTTCAGATAATAACTTCTGTGAGACACTTCATATTAATTAGTGATGATAGTTAAAAAATGTATATTGTTTTTTACTAACATGTAGGTATTAAAACACTTTCTTATTTGCAATACTGTGTACTCACAAAAATCTCAATAAAGATAACAGTTTAGTAATCTGGGTTTTAATTCATAAGTCCTTTGTTAAGCAGGAGGCTTTGGTTTCTCTGATTACATGGCACACTGGGATATCTTCCAAAGCTGATTTGAGATTATAGGAGATCAAGGAGCTGATATCTTCATATTCTCTTCATAGAGTATGTGGATATAGTTGCTCAACATTGCCTCTGTTGGGTGGGAAGGAGCAGTGGAGCTTCCAGCTGACTTTTCTCCACAGCTTGTTTTGCTAAGTGACTGCTGGACAGATAAACCAAAACTACAATGCCATGGGACAAGTTGGAATCTATGGTGCACCATTAATTTACATTATCCAATATTCCTGTATGCCAGATATTCTCTTCAGACAGTCTTTTCTGGGTAGAACCTTGTATAAATCTGCCCTAGATCTGTGTGTATCTGCATGCATGTTGTGTGACTGTGTGCATGCAAAGCCTGCTTCTCTTCTTTGTGCCACCACCCCAAGTTAAGAAATCCAGCCTCCCACATTATCAATGATGTAAGAAAAGCTAGTAAAGGCTGCCTCTGAGCAAGTACAAAGGCCAGAGTTTCTCAACTGCTTCACCCCCCCTGTCTGCATCTAGAGATGAGGTTTTAAGCCTTATGAACAAGATGACCTGTAAGGAGCTAAGGCACACAGAAGCAGGTGCTTGAACTTCAGGAATGTAATTTACTCTTCCTCAAAAGTGGAAAAGACTTCATTTCTGCAAATTAAGCTAGAGACAAGACAAGAAAAATATTATCCAGCCTAGTGGTTAAAAATCTAAGGAAAATAATAGAAAACATAACACCTAACTAACAATACCGAAGTGTTTATTTTATTTATTTATTGTATTTGTATACCGCCCTCCCCAAAGGCTCAGGGCGGTTTCCAACAAAATAAAAAGTTAAAACATCATATATATAAATTAATTAAAAAACATAAAATTAGACTAAAGATGGCTTCAGCTATTCTATTCCGCCTTTTATGAACCCACGGGAGGCCAGATGTTTGCTTTTTGTTGCAGTTGATATCATCCCAGCTGGCCAAATGCCTGGCGGAACAGGTCCGTTTTACAGGCCCTGCGGAAACTTTGTAAATCCCACTTGGGGCCCTGATCTTCACCTGGAGCCCAGCCTGTTCCACCAGGTAGGGGGCCAGAGGCAAGTAAAGCCCACTGGCCATTCTTGTGTAGGAGGCCAGCAATGGATGCCTTGGGGCCAAGGGGATCACACCAGTGCAGGTCTGCCTCCGATGAAGCGAGGAGAGGGCCTAGAAAGAGGCGATATAAAGGGAGAGACGTCCTCTCTCTTAGATATACAGAGGCCAAGGCGCTCGCGAATGGCTTTAAAGGTCAAAACCAAAACTTTAAACATGACCCGGTACTCGATCGGCAGCCAGTGCAGTTGGTATAGGACCGGAGTAATCCGGTCCCTTGCTGTTGCTCCGGAAAGCAAAATTAACCTTTTAAAGGCTCACACTGAAATTTATGGCCTGCCTAATATTTTATAGCTGTAATAACTCGTAGAGCGAGTTACAGTAGTCTAATCTAGAGGTGACCGTGGCATGGATCACAGTGGCCAGATCAGAACGGGAGAGATACGGGGCCAGTTGCCGTGCCTGCCGCAGATGGTAAAAAGCTGCCTGGGCTGTCTGGGGTGACTCTGGACTCACCAAATGATAAAGATGGATCCAGAGAGTCACTCCCCTAGGCTCTTGGCGGACAAAGTTAATTTCTCAACGTCTAGCCAAGAAGAATTGAGAGCAGGCCAAAGGCCACCGGACACTCCCCGGCCCAGCCACAGGATCCTCCGTCTTTGAGGTGGGATTCCAATCTTCAGCCCGACTTGCACTCAAATAGCCAACTGTCAACCACAGCATCAAGATAACAGCTGGAGAGCATCAGGGGCCGAGGTCGGGCTGCCCTCCATTGTGAATAATATCAAAGAGCTGGGTGTGTCATTACAAGCTGTATTGATGACACCGCAGCCCAAACCTCCTGAACTAAGACTCGCCAGGGGGTGCATGTAGATATTAAAAGCATCGAGGAGGTAGCGGCTCCTTGGCGGCACCCCACACATAATGGGGCGGCATTTTTGCGGAGACCCTCCTCACCTCCGGATGCGCACCTGCTGTCCCCGATCTCAGAGGAACGAGATCAGCCAATTTAAGGCTGAATCTCGAACCCCGATACTAGCGAGGCGGTGGACCAAAAGGTCGTGGTCTACCATATCGAACGCTGCGGTGAGATCTAACAACACCAACAGCGCCGAACCGCCTCTGTCCAAGTGTAGTCGGAGGTCGTCCACAACAGTGACCAGCACCGTCTCGGTCCCATGACCAGCACGGAAGCCAGACTGGAAGGGATCCAGTACGTTTGTGTCATCCAGGAATCGCTGGAGCTGAGCCATTACCTCTGACATTGCCTGGATGCATGTAGAACAACTGCACGTTCAGACCCACACATGCTCCATGCAAAGGAATATGGCTCCCGGCATTTTTTAAATTATTATTATTATTTATTTATTTAATTTGGTATACCGCCCAATCCCCGGAGGGCTCTGGGCGGTGTGCAACATAAAATCACATAAAAACATCATAGGCATCCATAAACTATAAAAACAGCAGTTATAATATATCTAGATGGCATCCCTCCTAAACCTGATCCCTTTAGCAAGAGGGGGAAATGTCCTGATGGTATGAGGAACCCATTTGGACAAAGACTAACAGATTTTCAGCCTTTTAACCCTTCTTGTCTTTATTGATAGGAAGCTTCTATCAATCCATATTTAGGCAACTTACTTCCATATGGAAAGGTGTACTCCAATCAACCTAGGGCTCATGTCCCTCACATTTCAATATCTAGATGATATTTTACACCACCTATAGATCTCTCGCTGTGGAAATAACCTCCAGTCTCTCTGACCCATTCGTACATTTTATGGGTCTCTTCCCTGGAAAAACAAACTGCTGCAGGATCCCAGAGACCAAGGACGTAGGTAAGGGAGGGTTCTCGGGTTCAACCCCCCCATTGCATGTCCGAAACTCCGCCCACCATTTGTGGTTTTTTTGTATTTTAAAGGGGTTTTTTTTGGTTTTTTGCCTGCAGGGGCCGCATTTTTCAGGCTATCGTCAGGTGACACTCCTGATGATACTGGCCATGTTTGGTGAAGTTTGGTTCAGGGGGTCTAAAGTTATGGACCTCCAAAGGGGGTGCGCCCATCCCCCATTGTTTCCAGTGAGAGCTAATAGTAGATGGGGCTACCCTTTTGAGGGTCCATATCTTTGGACTCCCTGAACCAAACTTCACTAAACCTAGGTAGTATCATCAGGAGAGTCTCCTGCTGACACCAGCAGGTGAAGGGTGGCTCAGGGGGTCCAAAGTTATGGACTTCCAAAAGGGGTGCCACATCCCCCATTGTTTCCAATAGGAGCTAATAGAAGATGGGGGCTACATCTTTGAAGGTCCATAATTTTGGATCCCCTGAACCAAACTTCACCAAACCTGGGTGGTATCATCAGGAGAGTCTCCTAAAGATACCCGGAAAGTTTGGGGCTGCTAGCTTAACAATTGCACCCCTGACAGCAGGAAAATTGACTCCCCAGATTTCCCCAGATTCTCCTTTTGAATCCAACCCCTTTGGCATGGATTTAAAGGAAGAATCTGAGGTCCCCAGATTAAACCTTGAAAGTGATGCTGTTTCAGGGTGGGGGAGAATCCATCCCAAAACAGCATCACTTTCAATGTTGTTTTAACTGGGGACACCAGATTATCCCTTTATCCCTTTAAGATGGATTTAAAAGGAGAATCTGGGCTTCCTAACTTACACCATTGAAAGTGATGCTGTTTGGGGGTGGATTTCAGCATCACAGCAGCCACCCATGGCCCCCCCCCCGCAAACCTCAGGTTTTGCATGAGGCTACCCCTCTACCTGGAGGGGAGGGAGAAGGAACTGTCACTACCAGCTGGGAGCCCAGCTGGTGGGGAGCGGGCAGGCAGGGCAGGGCAAGGGAGTCTGCCATCTCTGGCCTCAGAGAGCTGCTTTTATAAGCACTGAGGCCAGGGGTGGTGCTTGGGGAGGTGTGGCCATGACCCCAGGGGCGGGTGGGGGCATGGCCTTGCCCCCGACCCCCTTCCATAAAAAATCTATACCTATGTCACTGGTGCTCTTCAAAGCACTTTACATCTCTGGGTACAACAGTATCTTCTCCTAGAGTGCAACAGGGTGCAGCAGTACTTTCTTCTATTCTTTTCCTATGGCAACAGTTACTTTTTTCTGTGGTAGGTCCCCTGCTCCAGATGTATGCAGAAGAACTCACCTGCACTTGCTGCCTTTACATGAAATGTAAAACAGTTTTGTTTCAGAAGGCACTTGGTTAAAAGTAAACTTTTTTGCTAACATGGCTGTATTTTCAAGGTACATTTTTAACTCTTGGGAAGCATACACACTTCCTCCATGAAGGACATCAATACTGGTTCAGTTTTGAATCAAGCTAATGAGAGCTCACCCATCACTCACAAACCTAAATGTCATCTAGTCAACCATGATTGGTAATATTTGTCAAAAACATGGCAGATTTCAAAAACGGCACAAATCGAATTTAATTTCTTTTTCTCCAATTTTGACAGCTGGTGTACTTATATTCAAAAAACTATGTATTTTCCATTGCTTATTTTCCAGAAATAATAGCAAGTTTTTCTAGACTTACTAAAGGTCTACAATTCATTTTTTGTTTGTTTTTTAGAAGTCAGTAGAAGAGATTCATCACATTTAATTTTCTACAGCATCTTCAACCTCCCCACAACTCTGATCTGTGAGCTGAACCTCTTGGCTTTGGATTGGAAAAATGATGTGTTTAGATAAATAATTTATTTGATGGTCAGTGTTTATTTGGTGTCTTTCAACATGTTTTTCCTCTTACAGCACAAAAGTATGTCAAATTAGACTGTGTCAGGTTCCAAGTTGATGATTTTAACAATACTAGCAGATTTCATCTGAGAAGAGTATGCCAGATTTCATCTGAGAAGCATGAGAAGAGTATGAATTAGACAGTCTGTGTCATGTATTCTTAAAAGTTCCAGTGATAGGTAGCAGTGAACATAGAAAACTTTACAGAATTTGCCATTTGATCATGTCATAAGAATATGGTAAAAACACTGATATCTTCTCCCTTAACCTTTGTGACCTTTCCCCTACCCAATAATAAAGTATAATTTTATATCAAATTTTGTTGGTTGTTTTTAATAAATTACTATTTTACTATTCTTTTATTTTTTATTACATGATAAACCAGCCCAATAACCATTCCAATAAGCTTGAACTGTTCATATAAAGCAGAAAAATAAATAATACATTTAGGAAGGTTGTCTTGATGCTATCCCATTACAAAACCTATCACTGTCATCTCAGTACTTCTTTGCTTCTAAATTCCATGCATAGCTTTCGAACATCATAGCATTTCATACATGGCTTTAGAGCATAAATTTTGTTTATCTTATACTATCTTCCCTGTAGAAGTATGACAAGATGTTCTCTTTGGAATTGACCCCTCTACGTTTTTCTGAGATGAAACAGAAGGGAGCGAATACGAAAGCAGTAGAAGAATCAGTAGTGAGATGATTCCATGACTGCTTCCCCATGGGGACAATTCCCTATTTATTTTTGTTTTATTTATTTTGACTTCATTCATACCCTGCTCCACAATGGAAACCCAAATGGCCATCATAGTTCTTCTTTTCTTTATTTAATCCTCACAGCAACCCTGTGAGTTCTGCTAGGATGAGAGTATGAGTGGCCCAAGGTCACCCAGCAAGCTTCCGTGGCAAAATGGGGTTCAAATCTGAGTCTCTCAGATCCCAATCTGACATTCTAACTACTACATCACAGTGGTTCTCTAGAAGAATTACAAAACTCATTTACACCAATGGACTGAGAAAGGTGCAACTCTGCTTAGTGTTGCACTGTCAAACACATAATTAATTCTCCCACTGACACCAACAGGACTTCAAAGAATTTATTATGTCTGGATTGTACTCCAAATATAGCAATGTCTTCTACCCATTTTTTTAAATTGACTAAATATGATTAAAATTTAGCCTAAAGTAATGTTCAATAATTTCCTGTTTCTATTTCATAATGTACGAATTACAGAACTGGTTACCTTTCAATAATGATAATCCAGATCACAATCATTTCTGTACTTACCTGTACATGGAGGCATTCATAGTGGTGATTGATTTTTCCACAGACAGATTCTCCATATTTTCTGTGGCATCTCTTTCTGGTTTTCATAACCCTCCTTCCATTAAGAAACATTGTGCTTTTTTAAAAAAAAATCCACAGTACCTGTGTTTCAATCGTGTTTTAATGCTAAAATGATATTGGGGAGGGGTCTGTGGATTGCATGCATGAGGACAGTGGTGGAAAATGGCATGTGTAGGCAGGAAAGTCTGAAAATCCATATTTTCCCATGCACACAGTAACTAAACCTGCTTTGATGATATTCCTGGAAAGACCATACTAAGGCATGTTGAGATGGAAAAAATGTAGTGAGGCAGGGAAAACACAGCAGGTCGATGACTACAATAATTGGCTGCATTTCAGAAGTAAGCATAAATTTCTTCATAGCAGAGAGAAACCCTCATTTCTGATTTTAGAATTCTTTGAAGGAAATGGCTGCATACTGCTTAGAAATTTCCAGGCATAGCCACCACTGCTGTGATTATGGTTTCTAGAATGTGAATTTATTTCATAATGTGCATTTATTTCATAAAATGCTGAGCTACATTCTGCTAGATTCAAGGAATGTAAACTTTGAAATGGAAGTCCCTCAAAGGTTATGTATTGTTAGCACTTCATCTATCCTGCAGAGAAGAAAATTAACCTTTTAAAGGCTCACACTGAAATTTATGGCCTGCCTAATATTTTATAGCTGTAATCATTGTAGAATGAAGGGAAATGTTTTTATACCAACTGGCACATATGGGCTCCAACTAAGGAGTGCTCTGTCCCCTACCCTCTCTAGTTGTTGCTATTCAGGGTCACACTTTTTCTGTGGCTCAATCTGTCCACAGTGAAATCCCTTGAAACAATGTTTAAAGACAGAAAACAACAAACTAAAGATTCCCCCCTTTCCCCAGGAACCAGTTGCATGCAGGAATCGTTTAAAGGGACTCCCAAATGCAGCCAGTTCCCAGGGGAAGAGGGGGACATCTTTAGTTTGTTGTTTTCTGTCTTTAAACATTAAAACATTAAAAATGATTAAAGACAGAAAACAACAAACTTTAAATGATCCCTGCATGCAGCTGGTTCCCTGGGGAAGGGGGGCGGTGGACTCTTTAGTTGTGTTCTGTCTTAAAAATTGTCTCAAGCAAGTGATCTCCCTTGAAACAATGTTTAAAGAGAGCACACAACAAATTAAGAGTCCACCCCCCAGGATTTTAAAGAAAGAAAAAACTAAAGAACCCACCCCCCTGACAATCCTCCTGGAGACGGGGTGCCTGTCAGGGGCACATATTTAAAGCTAGTAGCACCAAAATTACAGCCCTGCAGGGTTTAACAAACAGACTGTTAGTCGGAAACTGCAGCCAGCAGAGTGTAACTACTCCACTGTGGAGCTAGAAGCACTCACCATCTCCTGGGTCGAAGGGGTTTTCTGCTTCTACCTGGAGGGACGGGTCTTTATGCTGGTCACGGACCATGCGCCACTCCAGTGACTGGCCAAAATGAAAGACTGCAACACCCAGATTCTTAGATGGTACATTTCCATCATCCATCACCTGGGGCAGGCGCATGTCAACATGAACTTCCTCTCCTGGATGGAAAACGACAAAGTGGGACACCAGTTCGGTCCTAGGGAGGGGGCTGTCCCGGGACCAGGCTGGACGCACCTGCCCGACGCCATGCAGTCCCAGGCTCTGGACAAATGGAAGTGGGGGCTAGGCTGGGCACACTTGCCTGACACCATGCCACCCCCAGCTGGACAAACAAAGGCGGGGGCCGGGTGGGGTGTACCCACCTGACACCATGTAGCCCCCAGCCCTGGATGAACAGCAGCAGGGAAAGATCCAAAATGCTATCTCATAAACAGTGCAAAAATAGAATAACAAAAGCAGAAAACAATGCTGTAAGAGCTAGATAATACAAACAATTGTGAAACAGGTTACAATTCTGATCCCTTTTTAAATGTTCCCTCCGTGACAATATATTACAGCCTTATTCCTTCTATAGCAAAGCCTTTCTAAACAATTCAGTTTTACACAGTTTGCATAATGACATAAGCATGTGGGCCTTCCTGACCTTCACAGGCAGGCCAAAGTGGGGCCGCAATAGTGAATCCACATGTACAGGTGGATGTTGACATACACATAGAGGTAGATATTCTTGTTGATAAGTTGGTAAAATGTGGTTTGAGTGCTACTACTGTTAGGTGGATTTGTAACTGATTGACATCTTACCCAGAGTGTTAATGGTTCCTCATCCTCCTAGAGAGGAATAACAAGTGCAGTGCCTCAGAACCCTGTGTAGTTCAACATTTTAATAGATGACTTGGATGAAGGAATAGAGGGGATTATTGTTAGATTTGCAGCTAATACTAAATTGGGAGGGTAGCAACTACAGTAGCGGGTAATGTCAAGGTAAGGATGATAGTGTCAAGGTAAGGCTAGAAAACTGGGCTAAAACTAATAAAATAAATTTCAACAGAGGTAAATGTAAAGTTCTGCATTTAAGTAGGAAAAATTAAATGCATGATTATAGGATGAAGGAAACTTGTCTTGGTGGTACTATGTGGAGTCTTAGCAGACCACACACTAAGTATGAATGAGCAGTGTAATACAGTGGTTTAAAAGGCAAATTGTGTCCAGATCACGCAAAGAGAAAATATAATTTTACTCTGCTCTGGTTGGACTCACCTGGAGTACTGTGTTCCATTTTGGACAGAAGAATGATACTGTGTAGCTGGAATGTGTCCAGAGGATGGTGGTAAAGATGGTGCAAGGTCTGGAGACCAAGTTCTATAAAGAAAAGTTGAAAAAGCTAAGTATGTTAGTCTGAAGAGAAGATGACTGAGTGATGATATAACCACCAAGTACTTAAAAAGCTATATAGAGGATGGAACAGAGTTGTTTTCTGTTGCCTCAGAAGGTTGGACCAGAACCAATGGGTTCAACAAAAGACATTAGGAAGAACTTCCTGACAGAGTAATTCTTCAGTGGAACAGGCTTCCTCCAGAAGTGGTGGACGCTCCTTCTTTGGAGGTTTTTAAGAAGCTGGATGGCCAGAAGTTCAGATTCTGGGACAGAAGTGCAGATTCTGTGAACTTAAATAGCTCGAGGGAGGGCAGGAAGGGATGATTAAGTGCTTGACTCTTATGGCCTTTCTTACATTGCCAGGGTAATGGCAATCACCACTGGGGGTCAGGAAGGAATTTTCTTCCAGGCTTGATTGGCCAGTGATCTTCGAGGGTTTTTGCCTTCCTCTGGGCATAGAGTAGGAGTCAGGTAGTTGGGTAGTTGGGGAAAGGTAGTTGTAAATTTGCTGCATTGTGTAGCAGACTGGATTAGATTACCCCCAAGAGCCTTTCCAGCTCTATGTTTCTATGTGAAGAAACCATTATGGGCCCATGCTGGAAAAATACCTGAGAGTCTGCACTGAGTTCTTCTGTGCAGTTGTCAAGTTCATAGCAAATGTGTTTAGGACTGGGGTATTAACAGTGTAAAGGAGGGCTGTCAGAAGAAAGAGGATTTATAAGTAGAAGTTAAAAGAGAAAGAGATATACTGAAGGTTAAATTTATGATAAAAAAGTAGAAGAACTCAGCGAGAGAAAAGCTGTCAAAAAACAAGGTGTCAAAGTTATTTTGACTAACAAGAAGTGAAAGATAGTTGAAATGACATTCTGTGACATTATAATAGAAAAAAAGTAGTGCCATGTAGTAGATATTGATCAAGTATATATGTCATTTAAAAAAACTGAACTAATATATGCCACAAACTTGGATTTAGACTTAACCAGTGATCGGTATTTTAACCAAGAACAAAAGTACCAATCCAATAAATATGGATTTATTTTCAAATTGGGGAGTATTACAACTTTGTTTAAATATTTGTGAAGATGAAATGAACAAAATGGTGAAAATAATGACAGTTGATTGAACTGGGGAAGGTTTGAGCAGAAAATGGCAATCTTCACTCATTCATCAACTAGGTAAAGAGAAAACAATGTTTCTGTTCTCCATTTGTTATCAGCAGATAAAACTAGGTCCAGTGGTGGCAAACCTATGGCACTTCAGATGTTCATGGACTACAATTACCATCAGCCCCTGCCAGCATAGCCAATTGGCCATGCTGGCAGGGGCTGATGGAAATTGAAGTCCATGCACATCTGGAGTGCCATAGGTTCACCACCACAGAACTAGGCCTATAGCCCAATACTAAGCAAATTTACTTGAAAGTAAGTCCTATTGCTGTGCTTTTATGGTCAACTGACACATTGCACATAAATGCATGTAACAGCAACCACCAGTAGTCTTTTTTTCCCAGTTCAAACAGACGTCTCAACGTTGGGACGCTAAAAATGGAAACTACTCTTTGAAGCACAGAAATACTTTAAACACCCTTTCCATTACTTTGCTGTCGCAAATAACGCTTGTGAATTGGCCCCATAAGATTTCTCATACATGGTTTAAGTATGAGAGAGCCAATGTGGTATAGTGATTAAGAAGGTGCACTCTAATCTGGGTTTGATCCCTCCACTCCTGCATATCAGCAATAGACTCAGCTGGTAAACCAGGTTTGTTTCTCCACTCCTACACATGAAGCCTGCTGGGTGATCAGGCCAAACACAGATCTTCAGAACAGGCCAATCACAGTTCTTCAGAACTGTGGTCAGGCCAATCACAGTTCTTCAGAATTCTCTCAGCCCCACCTACCTCTGTTGTAGGGAGAGGATGGGAAGGAGTTTGTAAGCTGCTTTGAGACTTCTTACGGTTGAGAAAAGTGACATATAAATCCAAACTCTTCTTCTTCTATATGTTTAAAATCTGAGGGAAAATGTGGCAATCATAATGTAATGAGTTCAGAATTGTAGCCTAAGACATTGGCAGACAAACATAATATTCAAAATGCATTCAAGCAGCTTCATTCACTATTGAAATTAAAATCATGCATGTCTGCTAATTTGCTATCTGTTGTACCTCCTTTTCTGAGGTATCTGATTTGGGACTCACCTGTCCAGGACCACTATTGCCATTGCCTGACAAACAGCTGCTGCAAAACCATCCTTTTCCTTTGCATTGCATATAGGATATATAAGTTCTGCCTTCCATTTCTATCCCTGTTGGCATGTCTGCTCTTATGTTATGGTGAGCCTGATCCTCTCATGTTGCTCCAAAGGAAGGGAGGGAGTCAGCCCCCTGTCTCTGGTACCCTTGCAAAGCAAGAAGATTGTTTATAAGACTATGTGTAATGGGGCAGAGTACTAACATTACAATTATGGAGGAAATAGGCATAGCGATAGCAGTAGCCTATGTAACCGATAGCCCACATAACTCATAGGGGCCCTAGATTAATAAACAGTTGCAACTTCAATAGCAAAGTCATAAAAAATTCTTTGTGCCTGTAAAATTAACTGTAAGAGCTAAAATACACAACGCTTCTTAAATGAGTCAGATCCCCTGTAGCCACACAGCGGAGGCTGTAAACATCATTTTAAAAATCTGTGGGAGCCTGAATTGGTTCAGGACCACGGCACTGGTGGGGAGAGGCTCCTGTCTCCACTGTACCATTTTTCTGATCCAAAAATTGTTCTCCAGTGACTTTAACAATTACATTCCTTGTAGCTACTACCACATAGAGTGCATGAATAGTTCTGGTGCTGGAGACCAGAGAGAAGTGCATCTTCCATTGTTTGAAATGGCCTCATATGGTGGCCATTTCCCTGATTTGCATACCCAAATCAGGGATAGCAAGTCTTCCTGAAGGTCAGTGATAGGCACTTATGAGGATTCTCTCTTTTGTATGGGCCAATTTTAGGAGAGAGAAACATGAACAATTTAATTGGATGTTTTCACACCTGAGATTAACCAAACTTCAGAATTAAAAATATATCACAATGGCTAAATGTTTGGTTAACACAAGGGGAGGAGTAGTTTCCACCAGTTTCCTGGTCCTGTTGTAGGCCTTCCACCCCCCCCACCCCCCGATTTGCATTTCACACTCTTCCCTATTTCTCAGGAACAGCAGTATGGGAAGATCAGTGTGCTGCCATGATGGGAGGTGGGGATGCAGGGACATTCTGTTCCACTGACAGAAGTGCCTTATATGAGCAGAATATTTAGTCTGGATCCAATACAAACATTTTATTATTTTTTAAAATTAAATAAATGTGTAATTAAAAGATTTTGGTTTATTTTTAAATGTTTGTTTGGGATTGCTTAGGAAGGACAATTTGAGAACACAATTCTATGTTATATGTTTCAGGATTGAAATGCAGATACCCACATAGTAGGATACAGTTGAAAAGAAAGATAGTTTTATAACAGGGTACTGAATTATATCATACTACCTAGGCTGACAACTTACTGGATAAATAGACAGCTTCTGAAAGAAACCAGCAATTCTTCACATGCAAAATAATTATTTACCAAGGCTCATGTACATACATTTTTAGTGATGAAGGCTAGATAGAAGTATGATTGAGAGTTCAATCTAAAGTTCATGGCGGGAAAAACTTAGTACAAGAATGCACGGAATTTCTTCTTGTAACGCTAAAGCCATTCCAGAAACGTCAAGGATCTTTGGTCAAGATATGTCCTACATATTCTACAATAAAAATTCAAATGCTGCTTACAAATTAATTCTATGGTCTACAACTGTTTTGTAGAAACCAGTGAAAATTTACAATGACTATGGATTGCTTCACAAAGGGCAGATCTCTAGTTCACACTTTTCTGTTTTACATACATGTACACGTGGTGGTATGATTCAACAGGTGTGAAGAACCTGTGGTGGGTAGTCATTCAATATGTGGTATGTATATTGGGGCACATCCTAATCAGTTATACTTGTCCCATTTATTCAGTGGGGCTTGCTCACAGAACAATGTCTTTAGAACTGCAGTCTAGGTAATCTTTCACCATATAAATGGTGGATACATTCAGTTTCTTACACAGAGATCATAACTGTGTTACAAAAGTCATTCTCAGTCTAGTGATCCTGAGAATTAATAAGACAAATGAACAGTCAAGTGCTGATGTCCCATTTATTTCAATGGCCCTCAAGCTGGACTAACATTCTCTGGATGATACTCATTAATTTAATGTGACAATTCTATCTTGTCAACGAGTCCCAAAAAAGTCTACTTTAAAACTAAGCATGTTATTTACACAGTGGATAGTTATACTTCTTGACCATCAATATTCTCAATGGGTATTACACTGTGTCCAGTCAGTTACACACTGGACACAGTGTGTAACAGACTTCCCTCTGTGATACACCTCTGAAGATGCCAGCCACAGATGCAGGTGAAATGTTAGGAACAAGCTCTACCAGACCACAGCCACACAGCCCAGAAAACCCACAATAACCAGTTGAATCCAGCTGTGAAAGCCTTTGGTATTCAGGAACTTATTAATTATAATGTTGTTGACATATTTTGACAGTTTCTTTGAAGTCCTTATATTCTGCAGTTTGAAAACCTGTTTTGGCACATATGGCTTGAAAGAGAAATGTGCATGAGAGAAGGAGGTTAATACATAGGACCAGAATTACTCACATGATAGCAATTGTGGGGGGTGGGAGAGCACAGGGGAATGGGGAGGCTGGTAGCCAGCTCGGCAGAGCTGCAGACAGCAAGGCACTGACTTGTATTTAAAGGGGACAGGGCAAGCAGAGGCTGGTGGCAGGCTTGGCATGGCAGTGGCCAGTAAGGCGGAGCTGCCCCACTGGCCAGACTTGTGTTTCAGGGTGGGAGATGATTGGTATGAAAAGTCGACTTCCAACAGGCCCTGGTTTCATCTTTGGAGGGTGGGAGACAGCAAGTAGGACATGGGGGAGGGGTTTCTGCCAAGGACCTGCGGTGTGTGAGATGGAGAGCGAGGGAATGGGAAGGCTTGGGCCTAGCCAGCAGGGCAGCAAAGAGCAGTCTTCCACTGCCCCACCAGGCCAGCCTGTTGTTTGGGGTGGGGGAGGGTGCTGGGGCCTTGGAGAGGGTGCTGGTTGACTTCTGGGTCAGGGGAAGGTGGGTGGGGAAATGGATGGAATGTTGCCCACCACTTCATGAGTCCTGAACATCCGAATGGTGGGAGGTTTGTCATTGTGACGTTCCATCCCTTAGTGAATTATATGTTGGGATGAGAAGACTGATGGCAAATAGACAGTGCAATTCTAGATGCAAAGAAACAGTGCAATTCTAGAAGAGTTCAATGAGGTCAGTGAGGCTTGACCCTTTATTACTCTTACCTGGAATTACCTTCCAAATTACTGACTGCCTGGACATTTGAACTCCTGTGCTGGAAACCTCTTCTTCTTTGGCTTCTTGCCTCTCCCTCTTTGAGTTGAGTGGAGTACAGATTGTATGGATGCATACTTGTAATATTTGAAGTTTGAAGTGGGCATGCTAATGTTGGACATTTCATATTATTGTGAATTCACTAGTTCTCAGACCCAACTGCTTGTATTATTCTATTTAATAAACTTCTTTTCTGATTTTCTTCCATTCATTTTCATTTTTCTTTCAAGGTTAATGGGGAGCTATATCCCCGATCCTTTTTGCTATTATTGTATATCACTACCTTGACTGGGAAACATTCTCTAAGCCAAGTGTAGAACCAAAACCAGCTGCTCTTTAGCACATCAGTAAGAGGCAGCAGAGGGTAAAATTGCTTCCTTGCACTCAGGTCGTCTTTGTGTGAACTGGGCTCAAGCTGGAAGGTGGGCCACATCCACACTAACATGTGTATTGCTCAGTATTCTGAGAGTAACATTATTTTTTCTCCCACAGTGGCAGATCAAATACACAAGCATTTTCAGGATTCCAAAATTAATAATATATATCTTCCTGTTAGGAATGGGTACATTTATTCACCCAATACATGGTAACTGACTGTCTTCATAGAACAATGGACTTTCAACATGCTGTTGTGTGTTATGTTTTGATTTTAATTGCATATTTTAGAGTGGCTAAAGAGTCCAACCTAGGATCAACAGGGGTGCCATTAAATTAGGGAGGTCAGGGCAGAGCTTTTCTGCAAGAACCTTTCTTCTTCATGATTCTGAGTATCATCCCACAAACTTTGACATCTCAGATATATCTGTGTTGCTATATAAAAATTTAGCAAGGAGAAGGAGGAAAAAAGAAGCAGCATCTGATAGCAACTTCAAATTGAATTATAAATGGTGAAGGGTAGTCATGGTACCTCCAAGAGATATCTCCACCTGACACACAGAAGACTTTTAGAAGTTTATAGAATAAGGCCTCTAGCCTGAATAGGAAATGTTCTCTTTTCATGCTTTCTCCCTGTCAATAGATTCTCCCTATTCTTTTGGCCTTTTCATACATACTCTCCCTGTCTCTCATGACATTTCATTAAATCAGTCTTAAATCACCTTCAGACACAGCCTTATATAGATGAATAATGTCATGTAGTTGCTGTTTCCTTACTTGTATTAAATAAAAGACTCATTCATTAATTCAAGCTGATGTTTGCCATTCTCTTTTTATTAAAATATGTGGTAACATTTTTATATTTTAGTAAAATAGAGATTTTACAAGTAATCTTTCCTCTCCCATACTCATAACGTGCTTAATAAAAATTGACATTTAGATGAAGATTATACATTAGGCAGGAGATAACAGATAGGGTTATCAGCTGTTTTACAATTGCAAAGGATATTATTGATAACCGCCACACAATGTGAACATAACCACCTATCACTAGTAATATCCAACAGTGATAGATCTACAACTGTTCTACCTGCATATTCTTTATCCTGGAGCAGCATGAAAGTAACAGCCTGTGCTCCATTTTAATACACTCATATGTATATGTACACACATATTCATATATGCTCCATTCATATATGTACACACACATAAATGATAGTGTGAAGAAGATGAACATCCCTTTCTACTCCTTCTTTGAAGACTTCCTGAAACAGAAGTTCTTAAATTCCTGCTTTAAATCTGAGCTTAAATCTTGTGCCAGAATGTACTTACTGTGCCATCTTCAGGTCATTTCTGGAAAAATAATTCTATTTCGTTTTTTAACTCTTGTCAATCATACATAATAAGAACATTGAAGTTTTTTTTTTTAATTAACTTGCAAGTCAGTCACAGAGCAGAACCCCAAGTATCCCTTGTGGACAACAATTCCAATGGACCATATCTTGCACCAGTAAGTTTTTCATAGAAGACACACCCATCGGTAGCACATTATGTCTGAAGTATTTAGCTCTGATTATGGGCTTTCTCATTTTTGTTAATATCACTGTATGTGATGAAAAGTTATTTTGACTCCTTCAGTTTGCTGATTCTCCATGCCAAGTGTTTCTCCTATTCCCCCTAGGGATGCCAGCCTCCAGGTGGGACCTGAGGATCCCCCAGAATGCCAGCACATCTCCAGACTACAAGGATCGGTTTCCTAGACAAAATTGATGCTTTGGAGGGTGGACTGTATGGCATTCTGAAGTATTTGACCTCTTCAGGCTCTGCCCCCAAATCTCCAGGAGTTTCTAAACCTGTAGTTGGCTATACTAATTTTCCCTAATACAACGTGTTTCTGATTTTACTCTATCCAGATTCTCAGTATGAATCCCAATCTTGCCACATTAGTACCCTGTCAGCAAATCCCTTTTTCCATTTGTGTGGGTCAGACTTGGAATATTGGGCATACAATCTAAGCATTTTCTTTAGCATAGAAGTGACAGAAAGCAAACAGAAATGTTCTTCTTCACCCTTTGAGCTACTGTGACTTGGGTCAGATTGGACAGTAGTCCACATTTTCACAAGCAGTTGTTATAAAGTCCAATATCAGACCATCCCATATTGAAAGTTTAAGCCAGTAGGCAAGGTGATGGCTCTTGGATGTTCCTGATTGCTAATTTTGGTCATGGAAACAATTCCCATTCATATGAGGCCAGGTTTGTGTAATGGTTAAATTTTTGAACTGGGATCTGGGGGTCCCAGATTCAGATCTCGATGAAGCTTGCTGGGTGACCTTGAGGAAGTGATTCTTTTTCTCAGCCTAACATACAAACACCTGTCATTTATTCTGTTTCCTGTTAGATGTGAGGTAGAACCTATTATCTCATGTCTTCCCTGATGGAGTTCATTGTTTTGTAGATATTTTCATCAGTATTGATTATTGTTCTCAGTATCAACTGTTATATTGTGTGTGGGTATTAAATGTTTGGAGGTGTTGCTCTTGTTGTAACTCGTCTGTTCAGCTGCCTTGGGTATTCTTGGAGGACATAAGATTTTGGTGAAATTAAACAGGTAAGTGCTTAGATACAAGATCTCTTGGTGACTCTTATGTCGTTCATGTTGAGTTTTTTGATAAAAGAAAGGCAGGATTCAAATGTAGAAAATATATTCTTGCATTTGGAAAAGCAGGGTATAAAGGAAAAGGTACATTTTGTGAACATTTTAACTGGATGGTTCATTGTTGCACAGCATACTGTCCCTACCTATCAACCAGTGGTTTGGCTTTAGCTCAAGACTCGCAGAAATGTATTCTGAGAATACACAATCAGTTTTCTGGTTTCAGGATGACAGCTATGCAGCTCCAATAACTGATTTCAGGGAATGGAAACAAGAACATAATGCAGGTAATTCTGATAATTCTAATGATGTAGTGGGCTGAGGTGATTGTTGATATTCACCTCACAAACTGACACCTAGGACAAAATTGTTCTAATTTTCACATAAGATTGTTTCCTTAAAAGTTAGTTCTTGTGAATGAATGGGGTAAGCCCAAAACTTTTTAAAATATTCAGGAGTTTTATGGTGCATATATG
Organism: Sphaerodactylus townsendi; assembly: GCF_021028975.2. Taxonomy (NCBI): domain Eukaryota; kingdom Metazoa; phylum Chordata; class Lepidosauria; order Squamata; family Sphaerodactylidae; genus Sphaerodactylus; species Sphaerodactylus townsendi. Next base: position 35,012,864 of record NC_059434.1, read on the forward strand.
GTTCAATGGTTGTTTATTCTGGCATTAACTTTCCCAGATTAATATTCTACTAATTATAATCTAATGATTGTGTCATCTATACACATTTTGTATGAACAGGTCACCATGCACAGACGTCTATATACAGTGTATTTTTTTACAACCACCTCATCTGGCTACATGAAACTCCCAAGGGACAAAATTGAACAGATAGGTAGATTGCAGATAGGTAGATTGCAGAACCAGGCTTTTATTTGTAGAATTTCAGGTCCAGCAAAATAAGTCAGTTCATTCCAGAAGTTCCCCATTTTGTACAGACTGCAGAGGGAGGCATTCTCCTCTGAACAGCAAGTCTCTCAAGGAAAGGAATTCTGTGCTCCTACTCCAGCCAGACTCTTATTCCTTCACAGCTCTAGCCTCCCTTTCCTTTGTCTGGTGATTTGTTGTCACAAAGGTCAAAGCATCCTAGGGTCTGGCTTCACAGCTACATTACTGAGTGCATGAGAAAAATGCTGATTTTTCCCCTCTCATGTCCAACAGCAAAAGGCAATTACTTAACATTTTGGATGCAGCAAAAAATCAGCTATAATGAACAAGACATAATTTTGATTATTTCTCTCTCATGGGAACAGAGACATAAAAACAAGCTTAGATTTATATCTTTCCACTTCTAGTTGCAAGGTTCCTAACAAACTAACTAATTTTTGACAATCATTTCAATAATTTCAGCTCTTGCTCAACATCATCTTTATTCTATGTTCTGTCAATTACGCCTTTGCTGCAACTTATCACATTCAATAAATTACTTCTTTGAAAGGACTTTGTCTGAACATCCTGCCAAAATAATTGCAGTTCATTCTACGCTAGCATTTTAAAAATAGAATGACTCAAGGAAATCCTTTTTTCCCCCATGTTGATCTCCCATGCCTGGAACTGTTTTTCTTCACATTGCCATCTTATGGGTGGGTGGAAAGTAAACACTGAATGAGATTCTGGAAAACATCTGTGGGGCATAAAGGTCCTCATTAGGAGTGGGTGATCCAGTAAACATGAAGCAGAAAAAAACCTTCAACAGCAATAGCAGGTTTTTCAAGCTTTATTGCCCCCTCCCAAAAAGCCTAGGCTATTTGACTCAACCAAATTGGTGCCAAAAAACCAACCCAGAATAGGGTTTTTTTCAGCTTTGTAGCTGTCCGTAGGGTAGGGAGTTCTAACCCACACAGCTCTCCCCTGCCACCTGTGAAGCTGACTTTGGCTTCTCTGGTGGCAAGGCAGCCAGCAGAACTGCTTGGGAGGGTTGGCTCAATCAATTCCTGGAAATAGCTCTCCCACCCCACCTCTAAAATATGAGCCAGCTTTAAAGGCAGGTGTCAGGACTGCAACTCCCAACATGCACCAGTTCCCGCCTTTTTCCAAAAAGTGTGGGAAAACAAACTGAGAAGCTGCATTCCACCGGAGCTTCAGAACCAATGGGAGACCAGGAGCTGGGAAGAGAGGAAAAGCTGATTGGTTGCTGTCTGTTTTTGTAAATAGTTTAAATACTGGAACTGAGGACACGAATAACTCTGTTCCAGCACCCTGTACCTAGGGCGACATAAGTTCTTCTTTTTTAAGCTGCTTTGTTTGAGTGTGTTCAGCCTTACAGCAGGGAGACAGCCAGGAGAGCTGTTTCCAGGGGTTGGGAGCTCCAATCCCTGCTAACAGCACCCCTTCCACACACACACAAAGTCAGATGCTAGCTTTAGAAGTGGGGAAATTGCCAGGAAAGCTGTTTACAGGGTTTGACTCAGCCAATCGCTGTAAGCAGCTTTCCCAACTTGCCTCTAAACTCAGAACTGGCTTCAGAGGTGGGGAGACGGCTGGGGGAGCTGTCTGCAGGGGCTGGCAACCCAATCACTGCACACAACTCTGCAGCTGGAAATTTGGGGGGTTCAGCCAAACCTGAAAAATATCATTTTTATTTATATGTTTATTTATGCCCATTCGTAGTCCTAATCTCATCCAATTTTTCTTATGATATATTCTGCATATAGATTGGAGAGATAGATCAGTAAAATATATCCTTGTCTGACACCTTTGCCAATTGGAAACCATTACCTGTTCAGCAAAACAACCAGAAGCTGTGGCATATCCATTTCAGTTCAAGCCATCCATAGCTTTTCATGATTCACACTGATTTTCTTTTGAGATTCTCTCATACGTTCCAGTAAACAATGTAAATTTGCAATATGATCTCCATTATCTCTTTCTTTTCTGAATCAGATTGAACATCTGGCATTCCTCCCTTCTCATGGTAATGACCTTTGTTGTAAGATTTTGAGTCAGAAATAGCAGTTCTGAACACCCTGAAAAGGATTATTTCCATTAGTCCTAATGTCCTAATCTGGAAATTGTATTGTACCAGATGGAAAGTTGTTCATATGAAAACAATGGCTATGTGACAATCACCCACCATATTAAAAAAAATGCTATGTTAGAGATGAGATTTTCTATCCTTGCCTTTTTTTTTAATGTGATATTTTTAGTTGGAATTCAATTGAATATATTATGCATGTGAAAGAGTCAGAGGGTGAGGCAATTTCCTTCAAATTACTCCATATTTAAAAACTCAGGTTGAACAGCCTACATGTGAGAATTCTGATAAGCACATTTTAATCAGTCTTCGGAGGAAGTAATGGATGTAATGATAGCCACGAGTTTACAAAGAACTTTTATGAGACCAAGGTCTCTTCTATGGGCTGCAATAAATCACACCACTTTCATATATTTTATCAGTTACTAATTTAATTGTTTGTTTGCTTAGAACACTTCTTTTGTTCCTCTCTAGGGACTCAAAGCAGCTTACAAAAAGAAACAAAAATAAAAATACAAACCTATACCCTCCAACAAGCCCACACCCTAGAAAAACATCACATAGATAAGAGCCACATGGCTGTTTCAACGTGATGAACATAGCACCAGGAAAGCACACACAGGGTCATAGATTAAGGGTCAAACTACAAAATACACATAAATCTGCAGAACCCAGAACTGACTAGCCAAAAAACATATCATGTAGCTTGACCCTAAATGCCAAGGGCAAAGAGCTCTTTGGCTTTTGCCCTTTGACTTGATCCTCCAGACATACCCAGACTTTAAATTACCTACAGAAAACCTACAGGTCTTTTCAACTGACTTTGATGCTCCCAATGTCCTCCTTCCTCCAGATATTTTCGAATCATTTGTATTAGCCTCTAAAATCACAGCAGTTAATACAATTTATCCTGATTAATTCAGACTAATATGCACACATGTGGTTGAGAATGATTTAGATGTAGAAGAACAGAATATGTACACCTATTTATTTGTTTGTTTGTTTATTAGTTGGATTTATTATACCGCCCTATCCCCTAAGGGCTCTGGGTGGTGTACAGTTTAAACAACACATCCATATACCCCAATAAAAATATATTATATTTCAATTAAAACACTTTAAAACCTAGGCTATCATAGAAGTTCACAGAACTTATAAATTAACATACTTAGCACTGCACTTAGCTTAACACAGATACAATTATTCAGAGGTGGGATCCAACCAGTTCTCACCACTTCTCTAGAAGTGGTTACTAATTTTTTCTGAGCGCCGAGAAGGGGTTACTAAAGCAACCTCCCTGCCCAATAGGGACTGGAGGTGCATGTGTGCGGCAGTGCCACTGTTTGAATCCCACCACCATCGGAACCTGTTATTAAAATGTTTGGATCCCACCACTGCATTTATTCCAGTTGAACAAATGGACACATCAAGCTGCCTTGTATTCAATCAGACTATTAGTCCATCAAGATCAGTATTGTCTACTTAGACTGGCAATGCCTCTCCATAGTCTGTGGTAGAGGTCTTTCTCATCACCTACTACTTGATCTTTTTAGCTGAAGATGCCATTCATTGAACCTAGGATCTTCTGATGGTGAAACAGAGGTTCTGCCATCTTTGTCAGCCCAGAATCAACAGGGAGACTAGAGCAGTACTCCTGCAGCTCCCAATGTCCACAGTGTCTACCTTCCTGCTTGATGGTAGATATGCCTGCTTCTTCTTCTCAGCTGCCTTTTCTACATCTTTTTTATACTTCCCTCGTGTCTCAGTTTGCCCCTTGTAACTCCTCCCTCTCTTCTCTTACCTCTCCTTGGCCCCTTCTACACATGCAGAATAATGCATTTTCAATCCACTTTCAATGCACTTTGCGTCTGGAGTTTACTGTGTGGAATAGCAAAATCCACTTGGAAACAATTGTGAAAGTGGATTGAAAGTGCATTATTCTGCACGTGTGGAAGGGGCCCTTGTTTCCCTTTTCCATGTGTTGGCCTGGCCCCTCTGTTTTGGAGTCTAGCCTTACCCCTAGCTTTTGGGTTCCTTCCAGGTCACCCTAGGTCCTTGCAGTTATGCATGCTGGCTATCGTAAGCATGCTTTGGCCCTCCACTTTCTCTGTCAGTTGAGGCCACATTGGGTCTTGCTGCCTCTGCAACCTCCTCCTGACTCTGGCTGCTGTGCTAGACTGGTTGTCAGGAACTCATGTAATCCCAGGGCTGCTGACTAGAATGAGCTCAGGGCAGCAGCTGTTCCTTTTTTCATGGATGGTTGGAGTGTGGTTGCCTTTATTTCCTTCACTACTGCTGGGTTGGGCATCTTGGTGGCTGCAGTATGCACTGAGTCTTTTAAATCAGCAAGGATTTGGTCTGGGGAGTCCAGGTTTGGAGGCAAACATGGAGACTCAGAGTCTTACTGTTCATCTGACTTAGCATCTTGTTTCTCTCAGTGGCTCACTAGATGTTCCAGAAAGCCCAGGTCCAATCTCCACCGTCCAGCTGATCTCCAGAAACTGCCTCCAGACATGGTGTTTCCATTCAATCACTATAGCTAAAATAGTGAACCTCCATGTAAAGCCCTCTAAATTAGTAGTCATCACTGCATCCCATGGTACAAATTATTTCTGCACTTTGGAAATAAGTACTTTCTTTTATCTATCTTGAATCTACTGCATTCACTCGGTGACCCAATGAAAATAGAAGACAGAGAACAAGTTCTCTATCCATTTTCTAAACCATGTGTAATTTGATAAAGATCTATCATCCCTTTATTCATCTTTTTTTTACTAAAGTGAAAAGTAGCAGTCTTTCTCTGTAAGGAAATTTCACAGAATCCTTGATCATTTTGATCACCTGTTCTGCATCTTTGCCAGACATGACATATGCATTTTTGATACCAGAACTCCAAATACAGCCATATCATTATCATTACAATATTGCCTGTTTTAATTTTGGTCCTGTCCATAATAATGCACAATGTAGATTTGCCTCTACAGGCTAAGTTTCCCATTAACCGAAGGCTTTTCCATCAGTGCCCTGACCTGGATGGCTCAGGCTATCCCAATTACGTCAGATCTCAGAAGCTAAACAGGTTCTGTCCTAGTAGATACTTGGACATGACACCTCTTAGGACAGTGACGGCGAACCTTTTTGAGACCGAGTGCCCAAATTACAACCCAAAACCCACTTATTTATCTCAAAGTGCCAACACGGCAATTTAACCTGAATACTGAGGTTTTCGTTTAGAAAAAACGTTTGGCTCCGAGGCGTGCGTTACTCAGAAATAAGCTTGGTGGTAGTCGATGGCTTTGCTTTGAAGCAACCATGAAACTATTCCAATGTGTGAATCATGACCCTAGGACAGTTTACTCAGAAGCAAGCCTCATTGCCAGCAACCAAGCTTACTCCCAGGTAAAGGATTGCGCTTTAGTTCTTCCCATGAAAATCAGTGGGGTTTAACAGCGCTTAACAGAGTTACCTACACTGCTTCTCCAAAACTAGATCTTAGGTTTTAGTAATGCCTAATGGTAGAGCCCAGCCCCGCCCAGGCCAGCCCTTAGATGTGGGGCACTCTTGCTTTATCTGGCACGTGCCCACAGAGAGGGCTCTGAGTGCCACCTCTGGCACCTGTGCCATAGGTTCGCCACCACTGTCTTAGGAAATCCAGAGTTGCTACACAAACACAGGCAGTGGCAATCCACCTCTGTTCATCTCTTGGCTTGAAAACCCAATGGCATCGCCTAAGTTGGCTGTGACTTGATGGCACTTTTTCCATCGCTTCTTTCAGTGGAACCGAACTTTCCTGCCTCTCCCTTTTTCAGTGCAGCCCACTGATCTCCCTTAGGAATGGCATGAGTAGGTCTGCAGAAGGGAAGGTGAACTGGCCAAAATTTCACTGCTCCTTCTGTTAACAGAAAAAATAGTCTGAATCCAACCCATAGTTTGTTATTATATTCAAATCTGAAGTGGCGTGGGATTTTTTTCCCCTTGTGTCTTCCAAGGGCGGGACGGGGGCGTTCCAGGGCAGGACGGGGGCGTAGCAGGGGCAGAGGATGCACCAGGCAAATTTCTGTGTTCTGGCATCAAAGCAAGTTAAAAGTCATGCTAAAAGTGATCTTTCTTTCTGTGGAGAATGGAAAGTGAAAGCGGGGGTTGAGGAAACAGGTCCATACAAGAAATCTTACTGCAATAGACATTCGCCCCTATCCTGCAGCAAGAACATAGACAAGAATAGACAACACAAGACAGCCTTTAGGAGGTTGAAGGGATTTGCCACAACTTGGCTAAGATTGTAAGGGTGTTTTGCATTTACCAGTGAATTACATATTTCATTACTTCCTTGTTCTGAAAACTGCCTTCATCTTAAAAAAAAAAGTCTTTTGCTAAGCCCTCAGCCATCACACCTGTAATCTTGTTCAGATAAGTTTCTGTCCCTCAAGTGCTGAGGGACAGAATTTGTGGCAGGGGGAGGGCTTTAGTTTAGCAAATTCAATTACTAAATTTTTTTTTTTCTTCTGTGATCCCGCCATGAGAGATGAAATAGCACTTCAATAGCCCCAAAGGGACAGGCTTGTCATTGTGATATTGTGGCTTGGCCTTAGGAGGATTAATAATTCAATAAGTACTGGTATATTTACAGTGCCCTTACATACACGGTAGAAAACTTTATCAATGCCTAATTTTAAAAGTGCCCAGACTGATTGATTGGTGAAATAACTTAACAGGATGACAGATTTGGTTTACACCTTGACAGTTTCATCTTTCTTTTATCACACAACGAATTTTTGTTTTTTTCCTTAAAGTGCAGATTTTTTTTTCATATGCCAGAAAGAACAACAGGATTTAAGGAAATTAACTGTCATTAGATGGGAAACGTATTTTGTTATAACATTGTGTGATATAAAAACAATGAAATGCTTAATGCAGGACTTTACATTTGGTAATACTTTTTTTAAAAAACAAAATGACACTTTTCCTAACAAAACCACAAAGAAAAAAAATCCCAATTAGTTCGACCAAATGCAGCCAATGTGCTGTTGGGGAGTTATTTCTGTGTGTAAGCAATGATGACAGTAAGCAGTGGGGAAGGTTGTTAGGCAGGCTTCCTGGGAATACTTCTCAGCCTGGTAGCCGGCATTTAGGGATTCGGGGGCCAAGATAACAAGGCTGAATAGGTAGTAGATCATGGAATATAGCTTATTTAACTCAACATGGGATCCCTCACTTCAGAAAAGAAAAAGGAAGGCAAAAATGAGTTTGACTCTTCTCTAAGATTCAAAGAGAGGAAAAAAATAGGCCAAAGAGATGACTCCACAGTTTGGAGTTTCACAGGGAAAAAAAACTGTTTATACTGCAAAGTGCAAAGTAATATCCAATGAAATCTTATTAAAATTATTCAGTAAGATATTTCGACGCATGGTTAAGCAAAGTGCATCGCCCAAATTATTTGTTTATGAATCAGGCTTTCCTTTAATTGTAATAGTTCATAAAATAATGATAGGAAAATTTGAAGGCAGCAGGAAAAGAGGAAGCCCAGCATGAGATCGATTACTCTGCAAAGGAAGCCATGGCCCTCAGTTTGCAAGATCTGAGCAAGGCTGCTAACGATAGGACATTTTGGAGAATGTCGTTTCATAGGGCTGCCGTGAGTCAGAAGCCACTTGGTGGCAGTTTGCTAACACAGAGAAAGGGAACATCTGCTTCTTTGTTTCTTGCATCTGTATTTACAGAGTAGAGCAACACAAAAACAGAAGATTAAAGGTGATTTCTCCTCTCTAAAAGGGGCAGACCACAGCATTTTGGGTAACAGTGGGTATGCTTTGGTATTTGGGCAAACACTCTATGGTAGAAGTTGTTTTGACCTTAAGAGTTTTTGCCCAAATGGCAGAGCATCCTCACGTCATTGATGACGTGATGATGTCACTTCTAATGGGTCAAAGATGTCACTTCAATTGGGTTAACATATCACCAACCATGTGAGAGCTACCACTGGTAAGACTTCCACCAGCCAGCTGAATGGCGCTGGGGGAAGAACTCTAAACCTGGAGAACACACACCCCTGTATGGAAACTCTAATTTAAGTCTGTCTCAGTAAGAGAGCAGACACTTAAAAGAGTAGCTCTGTCTCATAGCATGCCAGAATAATTTAATTTTACTTCTGGAAGAGGACATAGTACCCTCTTGTGACGCCTGTCTCTGGTGATGAGAAGACCTGGTATAATTTAGTCTGACTCTTGGGAATGCATAGGGTGGTGTGTCTTGCTCACTACAAAACTTACCTCATAACTGTGAACCCAAAACCTATATACTTACTACCCCAGCTATACTTATAATTAAGGGAAACAAGTTTTATTTTAAAGGGGCCTGGCTCCCCAAATATTAACACACTGTGTGGGGAAGAGGCATAGCTCCAAGGGGAAAGGGGTACAACACATCGGGCATGTACCCCTGCGGGGGTGTGACGAGGGCATTCTAGGGCATGGTAGGGGCCAAGGGCGGAGATGGGGGCGTTCCAGGGCAGGACGGGGGTGGACCGGGGCGTGGCAGGGGCAGAGGATGCACCAGTGCACCAGGCGCTTTCCCCCTTGCTCTGTCCCTGGTGTGGGGTCCCTCAGTTGATTCATAAAAATCTGTTAAAGAGGGTTCACAGTTTAACAAATTACAGAGTTGATACATTAGATGTGAAGGTGTGAACATTATGTACAGAAGGAGTAGGTTACCACTTATTTGGCTGAGGATGCGGAAAAAAATCCTTGGACTGGCCTCTGGATAGTGGTGTTCATAGGAGCAATCACTATGAAGCAATCTGGAACATTCTCCCAGACCACTCTTGAATATGTATGGCATATATTGTCCTTCTGAAAAAAATTAAAAAATGAAAAACTACTATATTGTGATGATCTGTAACATAAGTACTGAGATCATACCAGAACCCTCTAGAATTCCCACAATGGCAGTTAAATGTCCTTGAAAGGCCTACAAGCACAGAGTCCAGTACTGCCTCTCGATGTTGCCCCTCAGTTATAGCTACACAAATATCTTTAAGCACAGAAGTGTCTTTTAGCCAATTATAGTTAATAAGCATCGATTTATAGATGCACAAATATTTGTCAGTTTGATTCCCATATTGCTCACCAGTCTTGAGCTAGGAACTGTCCAGCAATTTGACTGATCATGATTACAAGCAGTTCAAGCCTATTCAGTGGGCTGGATTCTGCATATTAAAAACAGACCAGCACAGTGCAATTGACAGCATTTCACACATACATGTTCTCACACAACTTAATGAAAGTTCTGATCCTTCTGCTTCGATAGCTATCATTGCTGCAGATTGAGTGAAGCTATTGAAAACTGTATGTTCTCCTGCATAACTTGTTCACTGGGAAGCTTGTGGCCCTTTTAATTGATAGACCCATGCACCATGAATGGGTCTAAACTCCTTTTAAAGTCATCAGGTAAGCAATCATTGCTACGTCATGGCCAATAAATGTCATCAGTTAATTACTCATTGTACAAAGAAATGCTTTCTTTGGTGTATTTGTTTTCTTAAATGCATTTACTCCTTAAGTGCATTTGCCGACATTCCTTCCGGTGCAATTCATTTGACACATTGTAAATGGTTCTATTAAATGGCAAGTCCCCATTCTCACTTGTTGAAAAAAAAGGCTTGTTGAGCCAATAATTTTAATGTGCTGATTAAAATATTCTATTGGTATATTACATTATTTTTAAAATTTGGTCCTTAAAAAAACAAATCTCGTTAGAACAGTCACATGTTTATCAGCTGACAGATTATCAAAAAGTCTGCTCAATGAAATGGAAGCTGGCTGTTGTCTTCAAAAGAAATAATTAAAAGAACTATTCATTAAGGTCTATGAGTTAGATAATCCAATTGTTTAAAAGAGATTTTCCTTCAATTATTTTCAGTTATTGTACTGCATTTCAGTAATTATAACATGACAGGCTGTGGTGTATGTGTGGTGTGTGTGTGTATGTTCTAATAGGCAATGGGTGTTTAAATAAATCCATCTTGCAGCTGAATCACCCACCTGGCATGGCGATGGAACAAATACTTAAAGCCCAGCTCAGAGTCTGCTGTTTTCATGTTTGTGAACTTTTCACCTACATTTCCACTTCTATATTTTGATGACACAGAAATGTGAAGATATCCGCTAATTCATTGTAGTGTTATTAAATGCACCTAGAATATATTTCCTGAGATTCTTCTGACACTGCAGTTCTAAAGGTCACAGCCATCCCTCTGATAAATGGTGATGGAGGTCATTCACTTTATTTGTTGGAGCAGATCAGTGACAACATCTATGTCTGGAAATATAATATTAAAACTGGGGGGGGGGGCAAAGTGGATAGCACATAACTTGGATTGCATTCCTGAGACATTATGTGTGATAATAGTAATTACTTTGCTGCCAACAAACTACGTAGATGGAGATTTTTACCATGCCCAAATGTTCTTTCAGCAATCATTTAAATAACTAGATGCTGTGCATAGCACAATGTGAAAGAGAGGTCAGACAATATACTGGGAAGTAATTGGAAATAAAAGGAAGCCAATGGCATCTAGAATTCAAAAGTGACCTGAACTGATCAAACAGTACCTTACGTAGATAGAAACTATGTGTTTTATTTATTATCAACATGTTGATTACACTGGCCTATGAAGCCTTCTGTTTTTTCTGTCCTGTTCATATGGGAAAAGAGGAGGAATGTAGATTCATACCCTGCTTTTGTCTACCGTAAGGAGTTTCAAAGCTTCTTACAAATTCCTTGCCTTCTTCTCCACACAACACCTTGAGAGGTAGGTGGGGCTGAGAGAGTTCTGAGAGAACTGTGACTAGCCCAAGGTCACTAAGCAGGCTTCAGGTATAGAGTGGGGAATCAAACTAGGTCTCCAGATTAGAGTCCACTGCTCTTAACCATTACACCATGCGACATCACATGTATAAAGAAACTCATTCGGATGCTCTCATAAATGCCTCACAACCCCATCCAACAGGCCAGGCACCTGGTTAAAGTACTACGGCCATGCTGGCCCATCACTCCCAAGGAGGCATCTCAGCAGCATGGAGAAGCACATTCATTAAAAAGTCTCCCTGCCACCGGAAAGCCCCCATTGTATTTGATGGACTTATGCCACTAAAAAGATGGTGTACATCCAGCGTCCCACCTGCCAGTGCAACAGGGACAACAGCTGGGTGGGAGCCCACTAGCTGAATGCAGAATGCTGAATGTCAGCAACTCCCATGGCCACAGCCTCAGACCACCCCCACTATGCTCGGGGGGGGGGGATGCAGCATGCAGGGACACTAGTGCAGCATTCAGTACCATGTCCCACCCCCTAGGAAGGCTGCAGTGGCTACCTGCCAGTGGATTGTTGGTGCAAGTGCCCCAGGGAAAGCAAATCTACCAGAATGACCCCGCACCACTCCCAGAAGTGGATTTACACACTGCTTTGGATGGGGCCATCAGTTTGCTACACTACATATACCTATTTGGAAACAAGTGATGTTAGCTGGACTTTTAAGCTACTTTGCCTAGGACCATGGTGTAAACCACAGTGCACTCCTGGTTCCAGCCCTTCAGGATTTAAAAAGCCCATTTCTTTTCTGGAGAGCTCAGGATCAAATTGATATTGGGATAGCCCTAATTGAAGTTCATTCTTCTGTGATTTTGGATAGTTGTTATTGAATGCAGAACAAAATGGTGAGATTTTACTTCTTACGAACCACTTCAGGATCTTGTATGAATTGCTTTAAAGGGGATTAGACAGAGAGGAGGTCCATCAGTGATTACTTGCCATAATGACTAACATATCTTTGAAGCCCAGAGGTAACCTTGGAGGAATGCACTGTTTATTGGCCCTCCTTGGAGATTGGTTGGCAACAGTGTGAAATAGAATGCTGGACTAAATGAACTTCTGACAATGCAACAGGGAAGTTTCCTATGCAAAGGCACCGGTAAAATATGCTAAATAAACAAACAAATGCCAATGAAGCCATGTGTATGCTACGTCAGGGGGTTGATTTTTCCTTTTGTACCTCAAGGAATTTGGAAAATGCTCATGCCTTATTCTCTCCGTACCATTTGAAAAGGGCTATAAATAGTTTTGGAGGTTAATTGCTAAGTACTGCCACACTTAATTTGTTTCAGTTTACCCCGATCAGTTTTCATCCTGGGCCTCCATGATTTCTCATTGGTCATCCCTTAGGAGCATGCCATCTGCCTGGTTGCATCTTGCCACTTCTTGGATTGCTTCACTGCCTGCAGTCACCCCTCTGCCTCTCTTTCCAGCCAAATCCAGCCCATGATCATGCTTGGGTCACTTTGCAATAGGGCCCACTGCAATACTTCAATCTCCAGCCTGTCTGTAAGGTTGGGGGTTAGTTTCTGCTCCGCTATCCTGGCCTTGGCACATTCCACGTTCTGGGCTGAGTGCCCGGGATGGTTGCTGCCTTTAACCTTGCTGAGCTTATCATATGTGTTTGAAGCTTGTTTTCGCTCTGTCGTGGGAATTGTGCTTGGGAGTTTGGGGAGGGGCCGTCTTGTCCGTAAAAGCGACAGCTTGAGCCCGGGAAGGTCAGAATCCGCACTGCGTGTAGTGTGATCGTTGAAGTTTATGAAATAAAAGAACTGAACTCAGTTGCTATATTTCGAGTCCTTTGAGGTTCCTTACATTATGCGGATTCTCACAACTCTATATTCGGTTTGATCGTGGTCAAGCACCATCCTCATCCGTTCTGTGGATCTCTGATGTCTTCCAACATGCAGAGATTGACTTCTGAGGGTCCGTTGAACTTGGAATGTGAAGAGACTGTGGTAGCCCCCAAAGAGGGCTCCCTCTCTTCCTTCCACTCTGTGGAGGAACCAGTGGAATCAATCTCCCTGGTGACCCTCTCCAAGCCTCGGCTCAGCCGGAGCTTAGCCTTCCTCCAACTGCACGAGCAAGTGGAAGAAGCCCCCCTGATGGCTCGGCGCACAGTCTCAGCCAGACACCTGGAAGTGCGTCAAGAATTTTATGATCCTGGTGGCAGGGTGTCGATGGACCGTGCCCCCCAAGAACGGCATGTCACCACCCGTAAACATATGGATTATAAACCGGTGATGCGAACGGTGAGGGAGGAAATCGGGGTATCGACCATCCATGGGGACACCCAGGAATCTCTGGAGAAATTTCTGGATCAATACCTTGAAGAACCTCCTCCCAGGCGACCACACTGGCAGAAGCACTGGAGCACGCCTCGAAGGGCTTCAAGCGTCCTTCAGCACCCCGGGATTCCATGGAGGGTGTTTTGGATTTTACCCCTTCTAAAGGTTCCAGGGTCAGGACTTTACTTTTTGCAGAGGATGCCCGCGCCTTCGGGACCCCTCCGGACTTCTACTGTAGAGGAACTTGAGGAGGGGCGACTGCCACCATGCTCTACTCGAGAGGGTGCCCGTGCCACACTGGGATTCTCTTCTTGGACTTGCATGAACTTCTGAGGGGAGCAACTGCCCTGCCTGCAATAGACTTGTGTAAGCACTTCCCATTTCCTCGAGCCGGATCTTTGGTCTGAGCAGCTCGAAGCCCTCGAGAGGGCCAAACGTGACTGGGAACAGGAATGTGAAGCCCTCGAAAGAGAGCGTGAAGCCCTGGAACTAGAACGGGAGCAGGAGCCGTGAAGTTCCCACACCGAAAAGTGCGAAATCGACTGGCCTTTTGAACTGGAACGTGAACAGCAGCGCCGAAGTCGTGGAATCGGAGGAATTAGCCCGAGAGAAGGATGTTCTTAAGGGGACCAATTTCTCCAAAGACTCTCACTCGTCCGTGATCAAGTTCTAGAACACTCCAGACTTCGAACTCCAGGCTGGCCAGCTTCAGTAAGTTTTAAAAGCACTGGAAAATCAAGGAGTAGCTTCGAGGCGCAATGCCGCAACGAAGCGGGAACGCATTGACAGGCTGCCAGCGGGATCGGGAGGCCCTCTGCACACGCCGTGGAGAGAGAGAGTTGGCTTCTAAGAGAAGCATTGATCGGAGGAGGAATGTCGAAGTGCCTCTCGAGGCGCAATCTCCTAACCAGTGCACTGACGAAGCGCTGGCTCGGCCCGCGACTACGCCCATTGCCCCTATATTCGCACCATTCCTCGGATGGAGGCTCCCTTGCCGCAACATAGAGTCATTCCCCCGGTGCAGCCCGCTACCGGCCAATCCCACTCCAGGCACAAATCCACCGGCTTCCGGACAGGTCCCGGCCCAGGCTCCACGAAGTGGCGCCGATAGCCGGTAGGGGCTACCCTCTCCCTCCACATCCCCACGCAACGTTTGGATGGAGACTCGCTTCCAGGTTGCCATATTTTATCCTACAACTGGACGCATTACATGCTTTCGAATTTGATGATCTCTACTCGATCCGAAGCCGAGAAAGTCGCGGAGACATCGGATCCGTGCTGGATGGGGATGCTGCAAGAATGGTTTGTGGAATTACATGAACTAGGAGGGGCCCCTGAACTTCAAAATGTGGGCTGCCTTTGCTCCAAGGTCTCGCTCGACATGCCGTTTTCAGGATCCGCTGAGGAGGTGAACAAGGCCATTAAGACTACTCAAAACCATCAAGCACTGCGTAACAAAACCTTTAAGCGGAATTTGTGCGAGAGTTTCGATTGGCCGCTAGCAAACTTCCAGATCTGGCTCCAAACGCATGAAGTGCTAATTACTTCCACGCATGCAATCGAATCTCGGAGGAAATCTGCACCTGGGCAGATATGGTGCGTGGAACCACAAACCATTGCTGGAGTGGATTACAACTGGCAACCTCATTGGCGTCTGACGACTTTAACCCGCTCCAAGATTCGGGGAAAACCGCAGCCAGCAAAGCCTACTGTCAAAACTCTGCAGCGGCTGCCACCGGCCTCCGCCAAAAGGCTACGGGTGCTGGACCTCCTGTCACCGTAATCCACTTCCATTGTCGCCGCCGCTCTACGGATTATGTTTATATTGCGGGGGTCCAGGGCTTCACATGGCTGCTACAACTGCCCAAAGAAGCAAAAGGTGCCCATTCCCCGCCTCCTCGCAAGTTTCAACCGCACGAACCCCAACGCATAAACCCGGGACCTCGGGGACCCCAGGGGGCAGCGCAAGCCGCGCCTGTGAGGAGACGAATCCAGGAGATGTCGATGACACCAAACCTGAAGGGGTGAGCCTCTCGGTCGGCCCCCCGCGGAAGAGAATCCAGCACCAGACGCGATGTGAGTGAGGGGGGGAGCCCCCATAACTATTATGACCACTTTGACCAATACGTCCCAAGGACATCGCCAGCATTCTAGCACGCCCACTCTGTGGATTCAAGGCGTTGCTCCTGCACTCGCCTTATGAGGCCTCAGGTGGCGGAGCAATTGGGGCTTGAACGTATAGCGTTGGCCAAACCCATCCCCCTTCACTCAAATGGATGACAGCCCATTAGGCACCGACGGCCCAGCCCGTTTCAAAACCCAACCAGTGCTCCTACGATGCGCGGAACACTGGGAGAGGCGTAGCTTCATCCTGGCTCCAGTCGCCAAACACCCCATAGTGTTGGGGATGCCCTGGCTTCTCTCCCATGAACCCACCATCTTCTGGGGCAACGAGATAGTCCGATTCACTGATCCTCCTTGTGGAGATCACATGCATGAGGGAGAGCCACCGGAGGAGTCCAATGAACCCCCGATGAGCCCCCAACCGATGGCCCTCGATATCATCCCAAATCCGGAGTTGACTGAAATTCCCAAACAGTACTGGGATTTAGCCAAAGTCTTTTGAAGAACAGGGAGTGCGACTAACTTCCCCATAGGGACACAGACTGTAAAATCCTCTTGGTCCCAGGGCGAACTTCCTAAAGGTAGAATATACCGGATGAGCTCCAACCCGAGGAGAAGGAAGCTTCGTGCCTTTCTCGAGCAAAACCTGGCTCCATGCGGTTTTATTGCATCCCTGGCTTCATACCAAGAGCACCCATGCAGCCCCCGTTCTGTTTGTGAAGAAGAAAGATGGGACCCTGCAACTATGCACTGATTATCGAGGGTTTTAAACGCTGTCGTCTCTTTCGGAATCAAGTACCCCTTTGCCTCTTCTGATCCAAGGACCTACTTTCGATGCATTGGGAAGGGCATTATCTTCCTACAAAGTGCTGGATCCTGCGTAGAAGCTTATTACCCGAGTGCGGATCGCTGAAGGAGTTTGAACATTTAACAGCCGCTCAACAACGCAAATTTGGTCAATATGAATACTGTGTAATGCCCTTCGGGTTATCCGAGCCCCAGGGCTTTCATGTCGCTTATCAATGATGTCCTACAGGATTTTCTGTTCAAAGGGGTGAGTGGGTGTATTTAGACGACGCCCTTATTTATTCCTGCAAACAGTGGAAGAGCACTGAGCTGGCTGAGATCAGGGCAGTTTCTGCAACGTCTGCTCGACAATTCCCTGTTTGTAAAACTGTCCAAATGTGCCTTCCATCAGACCTCCCTGGACTACTCTGGGCTTATCGGATCTCTCCAGAGGGGCACTGAAATGGATCCTACAAAAGTGGCAGCGTGGGTTGTAAATTGGCTCTGTCCCCACAACCTCGCAAGGAATTCCAATCCTTTTAGGTTTTGGCATTAATTTCTATTGAGATTTCATCCCCCCAGTTTGCCAAAATTGCCCTAATATCCGCTTACAGATTTGCTGCCACCAAGGGGAAAGTGACCTCAGGCAGCTCTAAGCCCGGGGCTTCCCTCTCTCCTGGTCCCTCAGATTGTCAAGAATCGCTTCAAGCTTTTTAAAACTGCCTTCACTACAGAGCCCATCTTGAAACACTTCCGGATCCCGCTTCTGTCCCTTCACATCGCATTACACGACATGCTTCGGACAAAGCCTTTAGGGGCAGCTCTCTTGCAGAAAAAATAAAAGAGAAATAATAAACTTTGTGCCGCGGTGCTTTCTATTTCTATCGAAAAAAACTATCGGGTCCTGAACTTAACTGGACTGTTAAAGGTGACAAGGAAATGGCTGCCATCAAGGAGGCTCCTTAGTACGCATTGGCGGCATTGGCTTGAAGGTGCTGCCCGCCCCTTCCAAGTTTGGTCAGGACCATAAGAACTCTAGCTGCTTTGTCTACCTCCGCTCAAAATGTCGGCTAAACAGTTGAGATGGGCTGATTTCTTCTCCAGGTTCACCTTCACAG
Source organism: Sphaerodactylus townsendi (assembly GCF_021028975.2). Lineage (NCBI taxonomy): Eukaryota > Metazoa > Chordata > Lepidosauria > Squamata > Sphaerodactylidae > Sphaerodactylus > Sphaerodactylus townsendi. Next base: position 35,030,378 of record NC_059434.1, read on the forward strand.
TCCATTTCTTCCCTGGCAATAGCAACAAGCTGGCTGATGCCTTGTCCCCCGGGCTTCAGCCCAAGGGCGGATACCTCCTTACGCGACAATACCTCGCACTCATCCTTTCACCCGCTCACCAATTGGGATTGGCGGTGACCCGATCCCAGATAACAGCCGCTTCTCCGGCACTTCAAACTAATGCGTTCCTCCGGACGCTTGTATCACCATTTCTACCGCCACTTGGAGGTAGGTGGGGCGACAGGATGTCTCGGCGAGGAATCTGACCCCCTCTTGCAAATTGCAAGGGGAGTCTGGGAGAGCAGGGTGACTGTTGGTAGATCGGCCCCACGAATCTCTACGTAGCAGCAAGGTTCTCCTAGGCAGGGCCATAGACGCTTCTTTCGCCAAAGCGGGACATTTCGGATTTTAAAACGCTCCACTTGCTCAGGCGATAGTTTTGGTGTTGCGCACTCATGCTACGCCAAAGGACATTGAAGGCCATGACATTAAGAGGGTGCCACGACATTGCCGCACGGAGGCTAAGGGCATCCCCGAGTAAGCCCTTACCAGATTATTACACCATATAATCTCCCCATTCCCCCGGCTGCCAAACCCTGACAAGTGATATCCATGGACTTCATCACGATCTCCCTGAGAGCCACACGGGAATACAGCTCTTTATGGGTGGTGGTGGATCTTTTCTCCAAACAGGGCGACTTTGTTCGCGTCCCCACCATCCCCTCAGCCTGCTAGCCAAATTCGTTTATTCAACATGTCTACCATTTGGCACCCCTCGCCGGAGAGAGTGATCTCCGACCGTGGGCCCCCCCAGTTCGCATTATCTCCAAGTTTTGGAAAGCATTCCCGCGGAGACTTCTGGAACCGCAGATCGCTGTCGCTGCTGCGATACCACGTGCAAAGTGACGGCCAGAACCCGAACGCAGACCAACAAGGAACGCTTTGAGCAGTACCTACGTTGTTTACACCAACTATCATCAAGATAACTGGGTTGAACTTCTCCCCGCTTCGGCTGAAGTACGCCTATAACAACAACGCAGTTCATAGTAGCTTTCTTCAACAAACACCATTTTGGCAGAGGTGGTGTCGGGCCGTTTCGCTTCCACTACTCGTTGCCCCAACTTCCCCGATCATGGCACTTCTAACCCCCCCCCCAACTTTGGCGACATGGATCCAGTCTCTGGCTGCAGAAGAGCTGGAAAACCATTTCCTCTACTGGCTTTCACAAGTGCAGGGGAAGCGCCAGAAAAATCAGGCCGGACAAACGTAAGGGATTTGATTTTCCCCTGCAAGTGAGGGCATGGGTTTATTTGTCCACCAGAAACCTTATGGGATGTGCAGACAAGTACTCCAAGCTAGGCAAGAAATTCATAGGTTCATTTTTGGATCACCCAGGTGATCAATGATTTGTAGCATCTGCTTTCGTTTAGAATTGCCAAAATTCGGCTCAGTAACATTCATTCTGTATTTTCGATTTCACTAGCTTACTCAAGCGGGCTCCAGATTCAGATGCCTGGCATTGGCACTCCAACGGAGGTTCCTCCCGCCAGTGATCATCATCATTGATGGCCACAAACATTCTGAAATTGATGCTATTCTGGACTCTCGCTATATATTCGCAAAACGTTTGCAATATTTGGTTTCCTGGGTGGGATATCCCTCTGGCCATAATCAAGGGGTGTATGTGGGAAATATTGACGCCCCTTTTGATTTCTTAAGCTTTCCATAAGGCTTTCCCTCTATAGAAAGCCCAGGTGGGGAGGGAGCTTTTCATGGGAGAGGCAAGGAGTGTAATGTTGGGGGGGTTAGTTTCTGCCCCGGGCTTATCCTGGCCTTGGGCATTATTACATTCCACGTTCTGGGCTGAGTGCCCGGGATGGTTGCTGCCTTTAACCTTGCTGCGCTTATCATATGTGTTTGAAGCTTGTTTTCGCTCTGTCGTCGGAATTGTGCTTGGGAGTTTGGGGAGGGGCCGTCTTGTCTGTAAAAGCAACAGCTTGAGCCCGGGAAGGTCAGAATCCGCATTGCGTGTAGTGTGATCGTTGAAGTTTATGAAATAAAAGAACTGAACTCAGTTGTTATATTTCGAGTCCTTTGAGGTTCCTTACACTGTCCTTGAAAAAGTTCATTAAGGTGGCCTTGGGCCAGACATGCATTCAGCTAGATCAGTGCTGAAACCAGCTATGAAGCAGGACCCCTGCTGTAGGCATGGAGCTGCATCCTTGCCTTATCCTCCTGAAAGGGGTCTTCAAAGCGGCCCCACAAGGAAAGCATGAATTGGTCCAAGTTTTTTAACTTAGGCATTCAGACTTCAAACAGTCCTACAAACCAGGCAGCAGTCCTCTCCCTCCAACAAGCCTCCATCATTGCTACCTCAGCTGTCCTCTGAGGGAAAGGTGCCGCCCCTGTCTCTCATGCACCCCACCACCTGGATGAGGAAGTAGGGGAGCTTCTTACGGGCCCTGTTGAACAACATCTTGAGCTCTCAAGTCACTGCCTCTTGGGATTTTCTGGCCGGTTGCAGTAGCAGGACCCCAGGAGTTGGGATGGGAACTTGCATGAGCGGTGCTGGCATCTCCCCACCCCATTGACCAGATGGTGATAGCACTCCACCACCTGGCCTGACTTGCATTGCAGTCATCTGCTGGCCATCTTCTGGAGGTCTTGTTTCATCTCCTCTACCTCTTGTCTTAGGCAGATTCCACATGGATCAAAAACAGCAGTGTGAAAACGGTGTGAAAACGGTGTAAACCCTTTTACACTGTTTTAAACCATTTTACACGATTTTCACACCACTGTTTTTGGCCCATGCGGAATCCGCCTTAGTGTGACATTCTCAGCTTCCAACCTCTGCAAATCGTCAGAGACCACAACTGCCCCTCAGAGGTCTCTCTTTTTTCTGTAATATGGTCTCTCCCAGTGGTGCCTCCACTTATCTCTGCTTCGGGAATGGGCCCATCCATGAAGGTCTCCTCCTCTTGACCAGGGGTTCACACTGGTGCAAACCACGACCAACTCACAGTCTCCATCCCTGAGTCCTTAGTCTCCATCACCAGTGGGGTTTTCCTACAGTTCCCCTCATCTCCGGAAGAGTCATTGTCCCCAGTCTGTGTATCATTGTTGGCCATGATCCACCCAAAAACAACCACCAGGTAGGTCTGAAAGGGAGTTCTGTCAAACTGTAATGTCTCTGATCTTGCCCAATGAAGAATCTCTGGTTGAAAGAAATGTTTATTCAATGACAGATATCACCCTGAAACACTTAAAGATCCATTGACTGAACTAGAAATTGTTGCCAAAGCAGTTATATTTATCCCACTCCCCCCATTCACTGGTAAGCAACAAGCACCCTGCTCCCATTGTTCCCTAGCAGCTCACAAGCAATGCACCAGTTCCCAAGCCTGGTTATCTCTGAGTCTGAGGCTCAAGTTACTTTGAAGAAAGCAGGCAAAGCTAACCTGTCCTTCACTGCAGCCAAGGAAAGAAAGAACCGTTAGATAAACAATCCAGCCCAAATAGAGCAGAGGGGCCAGTTGTCACATTCCACCAGGAAAAGATAGCATGAACTGACCAGGGTATGACACTAAGTCCCCTAGGTTAGACACTTTAAAGTGTGTGATCATAGCAAGATTGCAGCCTTGCACTGAAAAAGAAACCTGAGAATGAATCTGGACACCTGGATGCTGTTTTTCCAGCCTTCTTTAACTCAACACGACAAGACCTTTTTCTGCAACAGAGCCCAAGCCAAAAGAGCACTCTAATTTGAAGCATTGATTGCAATCAGTGAAGTGGCTACTGTACATAATAGCTGCTCTGAGATCCTTTTTGTGCTTTACTGAGGTGACCCAGTTTATAAAATGGTAGACACTGATGCACTAAAGAATGGCACATTTAAGGACTCACTTCTGGGGATGTGGTATGTTAGCTGTCTCTGCTGCTCTTGTCTTCTGTCCTGCTCCAGATACTTCACGAAACCCACACAAGCAATTTCCAGTTTCATTCACTATCATTTATGTTGCTTTGCTGCAAAACCGAAGAAAGCATGTATCCATAGTGAAACAATGCTCACATTTTAAAGGTTTCATCTTCCCATTCAAAGTTACAAAGTTACAAATCCATACCATTGCAATCTAGATCTCAGGCATTTTAAACAAATGTATGGCCACCTGCCTGGATATCTTGTTCCACGGCGAATTATGATGAAGCTGACTTCATAATTTTCAATCTGGAGCACCTTTAACATCTAAAAATATATATGTAGACCTAGGCATCATCCACATCATCCAGGGTCTTCTTCAAGCATTTATATCAAGCAGAGATCATGTTTCAGATTCTAATTGGTTTTTTTTTTTGGTCAGTCCAATAATTATATGTTTTCTCACTGAAAACAAAATATGTCCAAGGCCTTTTTTAACTGTACAGATTTGCTGGCTACTACAGCTGCCAAAATTTTTAGTTTTCACCTATTCACTTTTTTGCCAATTTCCTCCTAGTCTTCACATAATCCATTTCACTTTACCCTCTCTGCCTTCTGCTCGAGTGATTGAAGCAGTCCAAGTTGAATCCCTTGATTATACTGCCTTCTAGTGGCAGTCTCAAATAATTCATTTGCAAATGTTTAGCAACAGCTCATCGACAACTGCAACACAGCTAAATCTGTAAACATCTATGGCTGAAGGCTGGAGGGAGTGCTCATGGCTTACTTATACACACACTCATGGAATTATTGGTATGTTGTAGCTCTCTTATTCCATTACCGAATATGGTATTTTGTTGCTCTCTTATTGTATTAGCAAATATGGGGACTTATTGTTCGTTGGTCCAGAAGAGTAAGATTATTTTCCCAACTTCTCAATCTCCTCAATATACCATTATGGAGTAGCCCACATAACTCTGTGAAATAACAGGACTATCTCCACCAATGACACTAGGTTATGGTGCACAGGGCCTAAAAGACAAACGCTTGTAATGTACATATTTGACTTTGGTAGCTTCAGGCTAACTTATGTTTGGTCAAAATTTCCAGGTAATGTTAAAGCTAAGATTTCTATGGCAGAGTTTCTTTCAAATGTTACCTAAAAGGGAAAACTTGGGAAAAAACATCTGAGGCCTTGTAAGGGATGAAAAAGAGTTTAAATGGGCCCAAAAGATAGTTTGACTCTCCATGCCTCACCATGCTGCTCAAAGCCAAATCTTCCCTGAAGTGCTGATCCTGGAGTACAGGATCCTGCACCCCTGCCACCTCTGCCGACACAGCGGGGATGTTCTGGAGTCATGGCCAGGAGGTGGTGTATGGAACTGACATTTGTTGGCTTCCACTGATGCTAGGGGCTTGGATATACACCACACTTTGGGGTGGCATACATCCATAGAATCCAATGGGGGGCTTTTTGGTGATGGAGGGGGGAGATTTTGTTTGTTTATTTTGCCTTTCTATGCTGCCAAGAAGCCCTCTTGAAGGCAGTGGGCAGTGCAGTAGCAGTGCCATGTCCTGCTGCCAGGAGCTCTGGATTGGGCTGCCCAGGAGCAAAAAGTCAGAGCTCCTTGCCAAAAGGACACATCAAAAAGATGGAAGGAATGGGGGGTTTCCATACCACAATAATGGTCTACACACAGGAGTAGAGGCACTATCATGGAGGAAGAGATTTGTTGATTATGATTCAAACCATCAAAATTTAAAAGCATTTCTCTTTTTTGGATGATATCTGCATGAAATGTCTGGAGAAATGCAGAATTCTATCTAAAATTAAGAATCACTGAATTAGAAGCTTCTGACTTGGGCAATATACAAAGAATAAGACAAGCAGATATATGTCAAGAAGCCATGTTGGAGCTAGCTAGGACTTCAGAAATCACTTAAACTTTCGATCTGTCTGTCCTTGGTCAACATGTTAAGGACGACATGGGTATCATTCACATGGGTGTCAGCTATAGTGACTAAACCAATACTAGCCTAGAATGAGTACCCAACCAAATCTAGAGTGTTTTTGAGCATTCTGGAACTTTATTGTTGAGACAAGGTCTTTTGGTGCAAGTGGCATCATCATTCACTAGAATAGTATCATTGAACACTGAATCTCCACTGAATACAGAGGTCTATTGACAATGCAAGGCTGGTGAAAGCTGAGCGTATACATTACACTGCTCAAAGACAACTGAGCTAAGAGTCCCAATATGGGTTCCACTGGGAAAGTGTTATACAGTATCTGTGGGAATGGACAAGTAAGTGGTCTTAAAAAAAACAGTTGTCAACAAGAACCACAGTATATCTTCTCTCCACAAGTTACAGTCTGTTCTAATTTTTAAAAGTACAGCATCATCTTGCCATTTTTTCACTGGATAATTTGTTCAGATGCAGTGAAAAAATTGCTCCAATGAATACTGTGCATTTAACACTATAATAAGAACATAAGAAACATAAGACTAGGACACTGTGTCCTGTTAGTAAAATTTCTCAGCTTTTGCTAATTGCATCATATCCCTTTTGAAATAATGCATTATAAGCAATGGATAATCATGATATCAAATCAAAGCTATACGGATATAAAATGAGCAGGTTTGCAGCATTATAAAAGGTGGCATAGGGAAATGTACACAATGGTTGCACGTCCATTTGCATTATTTGACTAACATATCATTTTTAGTAAATAATCGGGTTCATTATACTAGGACTGCAGAACCATTTTTCTTCTTTTATTACACACGTGCATATTTGTTCCTGCAAAAGACAGTTCTAATGTGATATTTATTCCTGTATAATAAAAGGGGCTTAAAATATAGATGTCCAAATAAATTATTTAATAGTTCAGCATCACTGGAATGATTTAAGTAAAACCGCTAAAATCAATTGGCAACTGGACTAATGAGCTTCATTTCTGTCTTAATAGTCTGTGTTATAAAATGTTACAGCTCAACATTTTCTTGGAGCTCAAAGGGGTAAACTGGCATTTAATCTGGGACAGGAAAAGAACAAGACATTTTCATCAAGCAAGGCTACATATATTCACCAACTACATGGTGATTGCATATTAAGCCAATGAACAGACAGTAGACATAGGTGATATGAAAGGAGAAACACCTGGCTTGAATCAGGACAATTCAATTAAAAATGTGTTAGTACTTTCTTAAAAATATATTATAAAGGAATATAATATTAGATCCTATGCTAAATTAAATTCTGTCACTCCCATCAAGTCCTCTGACAGAAAAAGAAAATGGTTTGCCCTACATCAGAAGTATTTCATTGTTAAAGCGAGACTGTGCGCAAATTGCATGACAAAGTTGGCCTCGCAGCAGATGCACAGAATGTATGGAATCTGGATTGGGACTGGGGAAAGAGATGCACCAGTCAGACTTCTTCCCTGTACTGCACAGGGGACTTTTTTGCCCCATTATGATACTCCACATGCAATATTCTCTGCACATGCATCCTCACAACAGAGCAAATAATGGGGCTTTTTCTACTCATAAACATGCCACGGGAGGTCAGGCTGTAGCCCCTTCTATCCCTTGGTACCATTATCCCAATCCAAATTGGGTCTTTTGGCACTTGGGGAAGTACGTTTCCTGCCAAACATGACACATGGCCAAACATACTGGGTGGCTTGGCTCTTAGCAGATAGGAGTTATTGGCTGCACATTGGTATTTTAATTGTACTAGTAGTGTTATGACTAAGCAATATCAAATAATTATTTTCCTTAAGAAGCAAACAGAACACCCAGTGCAGCCACAAAAACTTGATTTGAAGCAATAGTAAAGACATAACCAGAGCCAGAATAATAGAGCCCAGCTCATAACTTAAGCTCATCTGCCATTAGAATAATGATATGCAAAAGACCAGCAAAAATGTGGGGGGAGGGATATCTGATTGATCCCTCTCACACTGTTCCCTCCTCCCCTTCCCTGAAAGTCCCTAAAACTATCCTTTTCCCATTTCCTTCTCTCCTTCCTACCCACCAGCCAACCTAGTTTCACACATTTCCCTCCTGTACTCCCAATTAGCCTCTCCCTAGAAAAACTGTGGCCCATCATGTGTGCACTACTTACCCTGTGATGTTTTCTTTGCTGTGGGTTTTTCCCATGGTTTTTTCCATTACACTCAGGATTCTTCTCCTGCAAAGTGTTTCTAGCTGAGCCAATCTAGCATTAATTTGCTAGACCATGTAAATTTTATGTCAATTTCAGGGACTATAGTTCCAGAAATAGACTCTTAGCATGATTTTTTTAAAAAAAAAAACTCATCTCTTTTGATCCTTCTGAAGCAGCAGCCAGAAGAGTGGAAGAAATTGTTGTGTGGATGGGGGGAAAGAAAGCAAAACACCAGCCAGAGCCCAACTTTGGTTGGGAATGGGTGGGATATAAATTTAATAAAATAAATACAAAGGGAGAGGAAAAGTCACACTTTGAAAGCTTTCAGAAACCATGGTGATTCTCTAATCTGAGAGTTAAGTGACTGCCAAAGAAGTGTTAATCCTACCAAAAGGGAATGTACACCCAGTGTGAAGGAGACCACAAGTGGATAAATGGCCTATGTCCCAGTTGTGTGGTGCTGGTTTATTGGCCAGGTCCAATCACATGGTGTAGCATTTTATTGAGAGCTGTGTGGAATTCCAGTTTCAATTCCATTTGAAACTGAATATGGAAAAAGAACTACTGAGAACTATAAACAGTTTGCCCTGTAGAACCACCACATGAAAGTGGAATGTGTCAGCATCTCTTGCAGTGTTCAATTCTACTGTGCTTCCTTCTCCTCCATAGCTATGAGTGCACTTGAAATGTACCAAGCCAACAGCCTGGATAAAATGAATCAATGGTTTACAAATATTGTGTGAACAAACTACCTACTTTATCTGAAGGAAAAGTCTCAGACCAAGATTCCTTTTGTCAAAGAAGAAGGGTTTGGATTTATATCCCACCTTTCTCTCCTGTAAGGCAGCTTACAAACTCCTTTCATTTCCTCTCCCCACAACAGACACCTTGTGAGGTAGGTGGGGTGAGAGAATTCTGAATGAACTGTGACTAACCCAAGATCACGCAGCAGGAATGTAAGGTTCATTCCGCATATGCAGAATAATGCACTTTCAAACTGCTTTGAGAGAGAGAGAGAAGGCTCAGCCCACAGATTTAGTTTGGTTTTCTAATAATTACGGTTCTTTTTTTAACATATAAGCAATATTATATTCCTGCATGCATTATCAGCATGGATAAATAAGGAGGAAATTCAAGTGAGATGTGGGAGGAAAAAGAGAGTATGAGACTACTTCATAATCGTATTTTATAGAGGAAACTAATATAGTAGAAAAAGTATTGGCAAAAAAGTGTGAAAGTAGCTTAAAGCAGGATCCAGAAGAAAAGCTCTCAAGGCAACATTAGACTTCAAGTAGCTGCATAGTTATGTATGAGAATAAGCCTTGGGCAGAATCAATAAATCTATCACTATGTTTCAGCTACAGCACTGGAATGACTATATCTTATCTAAATGATGCAGGATGCTATTGATAGAGAGGCTTATAGAATTTTGAACCACAAACTACATGCTAGATGTGGAAAGGGGGTTAAATGATGATAAAGAAATTGCTGGTATTATGACTAAAATTGTGCTCAGTAACACACAAGAATTAAAAGTAATTGCCTTTATTTGTTTAGACATCTGTACCCTCTTTTCCTCCCCAGCAACTTTCAACATCACACTCTCCCTTCTCCATTGTATCCCCTTAAAAATACTATTAGGTAGGTTAGGTCAAGAGAGTGAATGACTGGCCCAAGATCACTCAGCAAGCTTCCATGGCAGAACAGGAATTTGAGTCGTTCTCTCCCATAGTCTAGTGACAGTCTAACTGCTACATCATGCTGGCTCTCTAAACAGCAAAAAAGTTAAAACAGTTAAACAGTAAAAAGTTAAAAACAGTATAAAGTTAAAAACAGTAAAAGTTAATAGAATTAATTTGGTACGGCTGCAGAAAATACTAGTGGAAAGAATCAGATAGTACTTGACAATGGATTCAAAAGGAAAAGAGGAAGTGGTCAAGGATAATAAAGATAGTGGCTCATTTAGTATCTAGGCTCATCTACTAGCCATGACTCAAAGGCAAAGCATATGCTTTGCATGCAGACGGTCTGTGGTCAATCCCCAGCATATCTACTTAAACTGATCAAGTCATATGTGATGTAAGAGACCTGTACCTAGGAACCTACAATACTGATGCCAGTCAGAGTAGACAGTAGTGGACTTGTTAAATCAATATCCCGACTCAGTAATCTGTTCGCGAATTACAGTAACACATGTACAATCCAAGTACAGTATTCACTTGATTTTTCTTTATACATGAGTTGAGTAATTTTCCTGTTGCATTCAATACATGAAATATGAGTGCTCTAAACTCCATATTTATCCAGGTGATGGTGAATGCATGTTGGCTCTTTCTTATAAACAAGTATACACACATACAGGACATAGATGTAGTCACTGTAACATATGAACAGGGCTAATATAAGTGAGCTTTGTAGACATTTAAACACAAAACATAACATCTTAAGAAGATAGATGAGAACGTAATCAAGTGTAGAGGAAAGGCAATAGGAAAGCCTGTTACAATATCTTACGTACTCAAGGAATGAGTCAATGCCCTTGCAGTGCCACAAGATTTAGGATGTAATCCTATGTACATTTACTTGTGAGTATGAACCACAGTGTTTGTTCACAATGATCCAGCTAAATGAAGTCAACAATGTAAGAAATCATAATTAAAAATATCTAAGGATAAGAATGAGAAAGACTCTGCATGAGCAACTGATGCTCAGACCCTGACCAGAACTTGTACTGAACTTCTGAAATGCTTCTGTTCTCACACTGACCCAATTATGTCAGCTTTTGGTTAGCACAAATGATGTCAGACAGTTTCGCCTGTAGTGCTTTTAGAAAACAAGCAGATTGACTTAGAAGTAAGTCCCATTTTATTCAATGGGGCTTACTCTGAGGAAGGAGTTCATAGGATTGTAGCAATGATGGTCACACAAGGGACTTATAACACAACAAGCTGAATGCAAGCAACTAAACGTGTTTTGAAGCCTTCAAGGTACTGGATATGAATAACCTTACTCTTTTTATAGGCTTGGGAAGGAAAGGCAGGTTTACTGAGCTTCTCTGGATCCCCCTTACATGGCTGCAGGGCTGTTTTCAGCTTGGTGAATCACTAATTGGATATGGCTGCTTCAGATAAATTTTGGAGCTGCTTCACAGTATCAAGTAGGGTGGGTGGGCCATGTCCAGATGCCGGGTTCCCTCCCCTCCCCTCCCTTGCATGCCACCCCTCCCCCTCCCTCCGCTAGGGTGGGTGGGCCAGGTCCAGATACCGGGTCCCCTCCCCTCCCTTGCATGCCACCCCTCATTCTCTCCCCTCCCTGTCCCTCCGCTAGAGTGGGTAGGCCATGTCCAGATGCCGGGTCCCCTTCCCTCCCCTCCCATCCCTTGCACGCTACCCCTCCCTCCCCTCCCTCCACGATGGTGGGTGGGACAGGTCCAGATGCCGGGTTATCTTCCCTCACCTCCCGTGCATGCCACCCTCACTCCCTCCCCTTAATTAATTAATAGCTGACACTGTCTTTTCCTAAGGCTGGCTTTCCTGAGTGAAATAAAGGGATAAGGCTTCCTCTTTCTGCCATAGTGTAATTCCACAGTCTAGCAGAGAACAGAATCAGCCCATGAAAACCTTTACTCTAAGTACTTTGTCTCAGCTCAGTCTATGAAAACATCTTTAATCTAAGTACTTTGTCTCAGCTCAGTTTGTGGATCTTCCATATGATTTTATCAAATAGATAGGCAAGCACTAGCAATATTTTAATAGGCTGGCAGTGATGCTCAACTTCATATGAAAGGATTTAATGAGTTCTGATGCCTTAATTGAATAAATAATTTGTTACACAAATGTGAGTTTCAGTGATTGATAATCAGGGGAAATTACAATTAGTTCTGAGACATGAGTTTCCACCATTATTAAATTCTAATAGATTAAGCAGGGGAATCTCCTGCCTTCCCTTCCACCAAATGTTTATTGGTTTTCTTGGTTGAATCTGAATTGAGGTGGCCTGGCCAATACATTACTTCATTGATACATCAGTCAAGTATTGAAGGAAGATATTTACCAATTAGAGAAGCAATAGCAATGTTGGAACTGAAGAGACAGGTAGAAAATTACACATTGCAGAGAGCCTTTACTGACATGCGTTGGGGAAATTAGGCACAGTGTAAACATAAGTAAACTCCAAGCTGAACCCAGGGAGTGATATGCATGACATCGGTTCAGTGTAAAATTGTCAGATCTTATTAAGTTACCAGCCAGAGTTCCAGGAAATTGTTATGCCTGAGAGGAGGAAAATGGGGAAGGAGGGTGGAAGCTTGTGCAAGTGAAATGTTGATAAACTCACAGGTACTACCTGAACAGACAGGTTCAGGTGAAGTGATTGAAAAGGTCAAAATATCTTTCTGCCGCACACTCTAGGCTATTTTGTTTTTACCCTCAAATCCATTATACCAGTCTAGCCATCTTTTAAAAAAAGATACACAAGGAAGATGTTAATCCAATTCCTTTTCTGGAACCATGATTAATACTTTGAAGTCTCAGCTAATGCAAAGTATGGTAACATTTCAACCTTTCTAACGCATGATTGATGACCCTTGGTCTATATCATGATACGCTTTGGAACAGACTAATTGGTGCTGTCTTTTCCTCACTTTGAGTTCCATTCCTATTAAAGGCCAGGATGTCATTTAGTTATGGAGAAGGGTACGTGAAATTAATATAATTATGCTTGATATGATTCAATAAGCAAGGATCACGAAGGTATAGAAAACACTAGCATAGGTCAATGAGATTAAAAGTAAACAGGAATGTGTGTCACTTCCTATACTGTAGGTACTGAATTTGAAGTGAATCATAATTTTTAAGATTCATGCTGAAAAGCAGTGGCATAGGAGGTTAAGAGCTCGTGTATCTAATCTGGAGGAACCGGGTTTTATTCCCAGCTCTGCCGCCTGAGCTGTGGAGGCTTATCTGAGGAATTCATGCCAGCTGGGTGACCTTGGGCTAGTCACAGCTTCTCGGAGCTCTCTCAGCCCCACCCACCTCACAGGGTGTTTGTTGTGAGGGGTGAAGGGCAAGGAGACTGTAATCCCCTTTGAGTCTCCTGCAGGAGAGAAAGGGGGGATATAAATCCAAACTCTTCCTCTTCTTCTTCTTCTTCTTCTTCTTCTTCTTCTTCTTCTTCTTCTTCTTCTTCTTCTTCTTCTTCTTCTTCTTCTTCTGAAAAGATAAGATAGTCTAATGAGATTCCATATTTTAAAAATTCTGGGGTTATGTGATGTGGTTAACTTTTACAGACACAATTACATGGGTCAACACATGACTTTATTGAACCTTCTAATATTTGCCTTCAAATGAAATGGTGTGATTATGAATGAAATGGGCTCAGAAAATCAATCTCTTCCAAGTTACTTGGACCTGAGAAACAAATACCCACTCTAGTGCCTTGACCAAGAATGGAAGATGAAACGACAATGATAAATTGTACAAGCACTCATACATAGTACAAACTATTGTGCATAGTACAAACTAAACCAACAATGAACAGACAAAAAACACATGCATACATACACTGACAATAATGTACAGAAATATAAAAAGAAGTGAAATTGGGAAGATTCATTCATCCCAATTGCTATGATATCCCACAGGGACAGATTTTATGCACTGTTTCCTCCCTCACCCCTTCTTTAACACATCTACAGGATGATAGTAGGCATTCAATTACATTGTTTTGAAAAGAATAACAGCTTAAAGAGCAGCCCATAATGTCAGGAGGAAAGAGCACATTTATACAAGAAAAATGTGAACTGTAGTAACAGAAAAACAAGAGATCAACCAAAACATTGTGAACTTGAAGAAGGTGTGCCACTGCAGCCATAACTTAATGATCAGAGCCCCAGAGCATCTTTCAATCCTTTAGCACACTAGAGATTAGTATCCAGTTTTTTCAAGCTATAAAATGCCTGACAGGAGTTCACAAAGTCCAGTATCAGTGGCATACAGACTCGATTACTACAGAATATCATGGACAATAAGAGAATTGTGAATAATCTTACAACTGGAATAACAGCCAGAGTTTGGGTTCCCATACTGCAGGTTGGGCAATTCCCTTTGGCAGATACTGGACAATTGGGATCTAGGAGGTTGGCCTTTTTTCTTCCATGATTAATTTTATGCCTGAGGGTAGGTGCCAGTAGTGCTCATTTCTTGTCTCAGCTCCTGCTGCCACATCGACTGTCAGAGAAACAGCAGGAGCTAAAAAAAGAAAGAAAGAAAGGAGCCACCTTAAAGAAATGCAGTGCCACTCTGTCATTTTTAAATTGACAGCTTTTTGCAGTCCAATTTCCCTGAGAGAGAGAGAAAAGGACTTTCATTTTCACCTCCCACTGCTGCCTTGACAGGGAAAGACATTCACCTGTGTTTGAATGTCTGTGGGAAGCAAAAATGTAAAACTGTGTCACAGTGTTTTATAAGTGAGCTCAGCCTACCCCAGGAAGTATGAAAATCGTTCGGGACAGGTGGAATTCTAACCTCTGCTGACTGGGAAGCACCAAAGGAAAATGAGACCACCATACCTTAGTGCACTGGAAGCACATCATATTGTAGAATATCAGTAGCCTCACAGCAAGCAAATAAAAGGTGCACAGGCAGAAATATGTTCATTCGTAAAATGATAGGGAATACTATACGGCTTTAGCACAAGTTTGCAATTATCATGAGACTTCATCAGTGGGCATACACATTCATAATGGCTAAACACCAAGGATTCCCCCAAGCATGTTATCTAAATCAGTCTCTGTGTCAGGCCCATCACATGTAGAGTGTCCCCTACACAAGAAAATCCTAAATCATTTGACAAAGACCAAAAATTGGTCTTTTTAGTCTATTGTAGGCATGGATTCAAGTCTAGCACAAAAAAATCTCCAAAGGGAAAGAAGGGAGGAAATAAAGGGAGTGAGGGAAACAACCAATAGGAAGTTTTGTTATCCTGTTTAAGGTACAGTAAACAGAGGAGTGAAGTCAAGACAAAAGTAGAAGATAGCAATTTGATAAAACCATTCACATTTGCAGAATTCTATTGTGTTGCTGCTTTGATTTTAA
Source organism: Sphaerodactylus townsendi (assembly GCF_021028975.2). NCBI lineage: Eukaryota > Metazoa > Chordata > Lepidosauria > Squamata > Sphaerodactylidae > Sphaerodactylus > Sphaerodactylus townsendi. The sequence goes on from NC_059434.1 coordinate 35,045,561, forward strand.
GCAAAATGTACTAAATACCACTGTTCACCCAAACTGTGTTCCTCCCATATGCTAATCCAGAGCAATCCAATGATGAAAGGTTGCCTCAACAGGGATCAAAAGGTGCACTGGGATCAACAGAGAAGGGCCGTTTCCCCACTTTTAAAATGACGTCCATTTCGTCTGGTCCAGGACCTTTTTAGCGCGAGGGTCCTGTTCCCTGGGCCTCCCCACTGCCCCGCGCCCTGCACAGGGTCATCAAAAGGCGCAATTTTGAGCAGCGCCAGAATGACCTGCGCTGAGGGGGCGCAAGAGTAGCAGAGTCGGGGCGGCTACGTTGTAGCCGCCCCTGTAGTGGGGAGTGCAGTTGGACCCCGCGCTACTCGGCGAGAGTAGCGCGTAGCAAACAGTGAGTGGGGAAAGGGCCAAGAAGACTGGGATAGTGAGGAAGCAAGTCTTTGAACAGGTAAGGAGCTACAGGGAAAACCAGCTAGCAGTAAGGCAAACCAGCCAAGAATGGGACATGAAGGAACTAAGTGATTGTGAGTGGGCAGGAAGACATAGAGGGTTAGATGTGAGAAGGAAAGTAAGAATATAAGGCAGTGAAAAATAAAACATACTCTCCCTGTTGGGACAGGGAAGTTCTGGTGAGTTCATGCTCATGCTTGCAGAATAAGATTCTAGAAATGTTGGCAGACTGACCTGTGGTGGACAAAGGAACCCTGTTTTTAATTTAAAAAACAGTGGCACCTCTACCACCTCAGCCAACCCTTGGGTTCTTGGCAGCACACTGCCCCAACACGGGGGGAGCCTATTTTGGAGCACTTTAAAATTTATTTTTATTTTATTTTTAGATTCATACCCCACCCATTCCCAAAGGGCTCAGGGTGGCAACAAGATAAAATAAATACAATAAAATAGAATAAATATTTAAAATACAACTATATAACAAATCAATATTTTGATGGTGACTTAACCACCACAGTAATAGTAAAACTCAGCCCGGCTGACCCCTGAACATCTGGTGGAAGAGCTCAGTCTGCAGACCCTACAGAAAGAACTAAAATTTTACAGGGCCCTGATCTTTGGAGCCCATTCCCAAGGGCCAGCTGGATATCCTTTGGGCCACTCCTTTGAGGAGTGGAGGGAACTGGTTGGGCAATATGGGGAAAGATGGTCCCTAACGTACGTGGGTCCAAGACCACTCACAGCCTTATCGATCAAAACCAATACTTTGAAAATGGCCCAGAACTTGATAGACAGGCAATGAAGGTGGTGCAGGACAGGTAATATGGTTTCTAATAGAAACTCTAGCCAGGAGTCTAATGGCTGCATATTGAACTAGTATTCGTTTCTGGATTAGATTCAAGGGCAGGCCTGCATAGAGAGAGTTGCAATAGTCTAATGGAGGTGACACTTGTGGATTACTGTGGCCAGGTCAGAACAGAAAAGATATGGGGCCAACTGACGAGCCTGGCAAAGATGATAAAAAACAGTCTGGGCCATTTGGGTGACCTGAGCTACCAAGGGAATCTTGGAGTCCAGGATAACACACACCCCCACTGCTAACTGCTGAGGCCAGATGTTAAACCTTGCTGTCCAGCACAGGCAAGCTAAAGTCAGCTGGCATAAGTTGGCCCATCCACAGTGGATTAAGTTTCAACCGGCTTGCTCTTGACCAACCAGCCATGACCTCCAGACACTACTGGAGAGCCTCAGGGGCCAAGCGCGACCGGCCCGCCTTTGTAAGGATAAGTTGGGTGTCATCTGCATATTGATTACACTGCAGCCCAAATCTCCAGACCAGTTCAGCCATGGGGTGCATACAGATGTTAAAAAGCATCGGGGAAAGGACTGCCCCCTGTGGCACCCCACACACAAGGGGATGAAGCCTGGAACGCTCCTCCCCCAACACCTGCTGTTGCTGGTCCTGGAGAAATGAATTCATCCAGTGCAAAGCTGCCTCTCAAACCCTGGGCCACTCCCCACTCACCATAAGCCGTGGGGTCACCTCTTTAAAAGACATGAGGAGGATGGACGTTCCCCACATCACCAGCGCCCACTGCGCAGCTGCCCTTAATTTGCCGCTCTCCCACCTCCTTGTCGCGCGGCAAATTAGGTCCTCTGCAAAGAGCAACATTTTCAAAAACCCCGCGGGTGCTGCGGGGGGGTGGGGAACCTTGGCTGTTTACGCACGGCTGATTCGCTCTAGCGCGCAGCTTCCGGCCAATCAGGAAACAGGAACCGCCATTTGTTTAGGGAGGGTGTCCCCGTCAGAAAGTGCTCGGAAATTGGGGAGACGTTATTGCACAACAAGACGATGCCAACATTGCTCTTTTTTTTTGCTCTTTTTTGCTTTCCGAGCTCCACGGTTTTGCAGCTTGGCAAAGTGCCGGCTGGAGCATAGGGTTGTCGGCCGGTGTGAACCCGAAACCGCATTTTTTACTTTCGCTTTTTCTGCCCAGAAGCAATTTGCAGCTATGGTGTAGTGGCGTCAGCATGTGCAGGCGATCTCAAAACAATCGCGTTCCAGCTTATCCAAACCAACTTTTCCAGGTCAGCCAATCAAAATGGAGCCGCGCCTTCGGCTGGCTGCAACTCCCACGTGTAAATGACGCACACGCGTGCCAGCCAATCAGAACGCTCGATTGCCTCTTTGACTCTTGATGTGGAACCCTGCGCTATTTCCTGAATGGAAAATGAGTGGGGAACAAATGTCTCCGTGGTCAGAAGCCACGGAGGCTTTTCTACGAGGGGTCGCTGCGGGGTTGCACTCAGACGAGGTAAGTGGGGAGTGGCCCCCTGACATCAGCCAGACAGTGGACCAAAAGGTCATGATCTACCATGTCGAATGCTGCGATGAGATCTAATAACACCAGCAGGGCCAAACCACCTCTATCTAACTGGTACTGGAGTTCGTCCACAAGGGCGACCAAGACTTATTGAATAAAATGTCACACAGATTTCATAATGCACTAAACTGTAATCCATTGATTTGAATGTAGCTGAACCAACAAAGAACCCTCCTTGAACTTCAGTCTGAACAATTGTAGAACAATTATTCTTGTTGTCAGATGAGAAATACACTCACAAAAACAAAGTTTGGATTTATATTCTGCCTTTCTCTTCTGTAAGGAGACACAAGGTGGCTTACAAACCCCTTTCCCTTTCTCTCCCCGGAACAGACACCTTGTGAGGTAGGTGGGGCTGAGAGAGTTCTGAACAAACTGAGTGGCCCAAGGTCACCCAACAGGAATGCAGGAGTGGGGAAACAAATCAGGCTCATTAGGTAAGAGTCCGATGCTCATGTGGAGGAGTGGGAAATCAAACCTGGTTCTCCAGATTAGAGACCACCTGCTCATAACCACTATACACTGGCTTTTTTATGTTGTGGAAGTGAGTATGTAAACAATGGAACTACAAGTCCATGAAATATAACATAGCAGTGATGCCCCTATGAATATAATGCATTTGAAATGCAAAGGCTGGGGGGGGGGGGGGGGATGTGAGCATTGCATTGCAAGTTATATTTACTGTTGCAAAGGTTGTAAAATATTTGCTACAGGATACAGCAAGCATGGAACCGACTTTGCTTAGTGCTGCACAATTCTTATTACAACTGAGCTAAAACTGCTCACAGCTCACCTCAATTTCAGAGGTCTTCTAGTGCCCCCACTGCTATTCCTGTCCATATACCCAGTCACATAACGCTTCAGCTCCTTCCCACTATCATTACAAAACCCTTTCTCATTGAAAGCTTATGAAAAAGCATTATTCATAATAATTAAATCCATTTCAAACTTTTGTTTACTTATTCATTTCTGGTTTTTTTACAAATACACCAAGATGATTCATGACAGAAAACAGAGAGAGAGAGAGAGAGAGAGAGAGAGCTATTTGCAAAACAAAACAAAAAGCTTGGGGGGGGGACACCTTTTCTCAGAAAATTTACAGACATCCTTAGTGCTGCTTTGATAAGAACAAAATGCATTTAGGAACTAGAAATGGTGACAGCAGGAGATAGATTTTCAAGCAGAAAAATACACAAAATACACAAAATAGGCTGAGTAGCAATTAGATAATTATCTTTTGCCTGAAGGCTAAAAAGACAATAGGAAGAATTGGCAACATTTTATGATTTCAATGCAGTTGGGAAGCCTCTGTGGTAAGATGCCCACTGCTTGGATGAAAATCTTAAAAGCAGCTCAGTCCTGTAATGTTTGCATTTCAATCACAAGCAATTTATACTTTGGAAACCCTTTATCTAGGAGACTCAATGCCCATTGTTATGTAAGCCTTCTGTATTTGATGATAACAGAGATTAACTTTTTAAGGATCCAAGGGTCTAGAAACCTGAATATTATTTAAGAGATTTAGCTCTAAGCATACACGTCAGTTCCCAGTCCTTAATTATTGAGCACTGTCTTCAGTTACTTATCAGCATCAGAGGTATAGTTCTGTTAATTAACTTTCTTCAAATAAATAATCAAAAACATTGTTTTTCATGTTATATAGTATGTATATTCACATACTTAATGGGTGACTGGATTCAAGCCTTGAAAGCCAGCAGTAGGCTTTTCTGTATTTGCTTATTCCTGGAGATTTTTGTTGTGATAACAGCACAGAAGTAGCTACATGGTGTGCCCATCCTTTTCATTTGAGTCACTTTACAAGAAAAAAAATTATTTCTTTTGCTTTGCAAATTACGTGGTTGGAAAGCAGGGAGTATCTTCTCATATTGTAGTAGGCAGGGATTTGGGGTGCTTAGCAACTCACAAAAAGAAAGATTTATTTGATAGATTCTCCTCTCCTGTAGACTGTTTTCTTGTAAACATGTAGAACTCCACTCCTTTCATTAAAGTACTGTTTGATTTATAGAAATGTACTTTACATAATCAGGCATATACCAACCTAATTTGTCCTGGCAGGAAAATAATCATCTAGGAGAATTCATTGCAAGCTAAATTATAGCCAAGTAATGTTTATGGTGTAAGTTCGTTCAAACAAAATAGTAAGAAATGACCTATTTGCTAGGATATTAAGGGAATGACCCTAAAGGTATCCATGACATCTTAAATGGCAATTAACCTTTCACTGGCTTAACTTGGAGATATGCCAGTAACACTGGTGCAATGCCACACCTGTAATAACTTGTACCAGCATAGTGTGGCACCCTAAGTATAGTTATGCTGCAGCAAAGGAGAATAGGCACCTCAGCATCTCCTTGATCTTTGCTAAGGAATACACTAATCTGGCTGAATGATGGGTATGGAGCACAGAGAACATGGATAGCTGAGCTGAAGAGCAGTAGACAGCAATAACATAACCTAGGATACAAATATTTCAGATGTCTACACACACTGTGGAATATGTTTCACTCAGGAAGGGGGAGGCATATGAAGAGGAAAAGAATTGGAAGAGGTGAGATATACTTGTCCTGCAGGTCCAATTTCCTTGGGAAGGGTACACACATAAAGGTAAGCAATAATTCATAAAGAGAATCAGGAGGGAGGAGCAAAGTCCACATGACCTCACAGCAGATAGAGACTTACAAAAGGTGATTTGGAGAAGATCTGAAGTACTCTTTGGAGACAGATTCTGACTTCAGATACAAGGACAGATTCTTGAGGTGTAGAAAAAAATATCCTTTTCTCTCCCAGCTTGGATAGCAGGGAGTAAGCCATGTGAATAATGTATATTTGAATTCACTAGTTCTGCCCTAGGACTTAAAACTTTGTCCAGGAAATGCCATGGGCTTTGTATGAGTAAGCTGCATGTTGTTGAAGGACCACCCTCGTTTACTGTGTGACCACCTGTGAAAAAGGTATGTCTTTGCAAAAGGATAAATGTTTGAATCTGATGAGATCCCAGGATGCTTTGAGGGAAAGGGTTGTGAGAACTACCCTTTGTTTCTTTCTGGTCCATCTATATGTGATGAAGATCATAGCAACATCAGATGTGTGCCCCTTCAGCATGCATAGGTTATCTTCTTGCATACATGTAGGCATAATCAGTATGACATTCCATGATTGTTGGTGCTATGCGGTTGATAGATTCCTTGGGATTTGGTCTTTTTTAAAAAAAAGTCTCTTCTCTGATGAAAATGCTTTGTTGGCATTGTAAGAGTTAGGCTGTGCTGCCCATGTAGCCAATCCTGTGGCTATTTCTAGTGGCTCATCATTAATGTGAGTCAAAACAATGTAACATGATGTCAGGCATAGAGATTTAAGAACTGTACTTCTGGCTATAAATTTCCTCCCAACCAAAACCAGTTGGGATGAAATTCTTAAGAAGAAGAGTTTGGATTTATATCCCCCCTTTCTCTCCTGCAGGAGACTCAAGGGGGCTTACAATCTCCTTGCCCTTCCCCCTTCACAACAAACACCCTGTGAGGTAGGTGGGGCTCCGAGAGCTCCGAGAAGCTGTGACTAGCCCAAGGTCACCCAGCTGGCGTGTGTGGGAGTGCACAGGCTAATCTGTATTCCCCAGATAAGCCTCCACAGCTCAGGCGGCAGAGCGGGGAATCAAACCCGGTTCCTCCAGATTAGATACACGAGCTCTTAACTTCCTATGGCACTGCTGCTCCCTTAAGGACTCCCTTCCGGTTTTCATGAAGATATGGGAAAGCTTTCCTGGTACATGGACAAATGACAAGTTTTACTTGGAGACCAGACAGAGGGGACATTCCTGAATTCACAAATTGGCGTGTGTGAACTTATTCTTGAACCTGTTGGCGTATGTGTGAGCTTGTTCTTATTCTGGCAAATGTGTAAGTTTATTCTTATTCGTGAGCTTATTCTCCATGACAACACAGAGCTGACCACACTGCCGGTCCATCAAGGTCCCTATTGCCTACTTAGAATGGCAGCATCTCAGATAGAGAGACATCACCTCCTAGCTGACCGTTTTAACTGGAAAAGCTGGGATTGAACCTGCGACTTTCTGTATGCCAAGCAGATGTTCTACCACTGAGGCACAGTCTTCCATTCCCAACAACCAAGAGCTGTGTTTCTAACACAAGTGAAACATGGGGATATGAGGAATAAATGTTTGCACTCTTCTGCACTTCATTTCCTGCACAGTGCTCATTCCTACATTGGCAAAAGGGAGAAGAGGAAATAAACAAGGCATTTTGAAATGAAAACAATGGGCCACAAAATTTGGTAGCATCCTAGACTGTAATGGTAGAGCATGTTGAATGATGACTTTAAGAGTTAAGGTACACATAATGGTCTGACCAACTTAAAAATGGGTTCTACTAGGGATGAGGGAAATACCTTGAAATATGTCTTAGCCTATATAGGCTATGTATAAGCCTACAATGAAGCAGAGCATGATTAAATGGTATGGCACTTATAAAGCATTTTAGAAAAATGAGAAAAGTTACCATGACTCAAAGGAAGCAGATGTGACAGATCCACTTGTAAAGCAAGGCTTTCTCTTCTTTTTGGCATAAATTCCCCCTCCCCACAACTTGGCATATTTCCTGCTGCATTTGAAGCTCTCCAAAGTTATACAGGCTTTAAAGGACTTTCTGTAGCTGCTGTCTTAGATTTTCTTCTCCTAAAACTGGAATGTAAGAGGAACAAAACATGGTTTATATATACATATTGATGTTATTGTCCCATGAGATAAAAATAGAAATAAAAATGTCTGTGCTGTCCTCTGACTTAAAATGCATTCTTGAACTTGGATCACAAGGAAAGCAACTTGGCCTTGGTCTCCAAAATCTTCTTTCTCAGTACTTCCTTTCATGCAAGGATCTATAGATTATGTCAGTGTGCACAGCTTCACCCTCCATATGTGCAGAATGCAGGATTAATTGTTGCCAACTTCAGGTTGAAAAATTCCTGGAGATTCTGAGATGAAGTCTTGGAACAGTGGGTTTGGAGGAGGGAAGGACCTCAGCAAGATGTAATGTCATGGAGCCCACTATTTTTTCTAGGGGAACTGATCTCTGTTACTTGGAGATCAGGTGAAATTCTGGGAGATCTACAGGCCCCATCCAATGGTTGGTGGTGTACACAACCCATTTCCTGCTCTTTTCCCTATCCCATCCCATCCCTTTCCTCATTTATTTGCACCTGTTATGCCCCCAGCAGGACTGGCTAAATAAAGGCAGTTTTTGCAAGGTTCAAATATCCCAAGGTAGAACCGGGATCTTATATACCACAGCTGATTTGTCCCAGTTTCTCCTTCCACACAGCCCCCCGGTTCTTCCAAGGAGTTGAAGCTGGACTGGGACGTAACGCCCCAGCTGTTTCCGTACAAGCCCAGTGCTTTTTCCATTTGCACCACAATCTTTTCCGCACATGCACGGACATCCTCTGTTTTCCACATTCTGATTATCCCCCCATCCCCATTCACTTTCACGAGTTTAGTTTTAATTGACTTTGAACACAATTATACAGAGAAAACTCCTTCCATGAAGATAAGAGACATGACTTTGATTACAGTGGGGAAAAATCACAGAGGGAGAAACCGTGGATTAAGACAGAAAAAAAAAGGAGGGGGGAGACGAAAAGAATAGTAGAGCAACAAGTCTTTCAAACAGCTGTGGATTTTAAGACAGATGGGGGGGCGAAATTAAGTGGAGAGCAAAGGAAATATCACAGGGCAACACTGGGGCAGACCCTGTGCAGCTTCAGGCGTCATGTAGAATTCCCGACTGCACAGGTATATTTTCCATCTCACTCCAGGATATTTTGATCATGAAAAAACGGCCAAAAATAAAGCTGGGGCAATGCAGCTTAAAGAAGAAGCTGCAAATGAGCACCAGTCTTCTTCCCAAAGGGGACCCAAAGCAGCTTGTAACATTGTAGTCCTTTCTCCTTTTTATTCTCAGGCTCCTTCCGCACACGCAAAATAATGAGTTTTCAAACCACTTTCACAACTGTTTGCAAGTGAATTTTGCTATTCCGCACAGCTTCAAAGAGCACTGAAAGCAGTTTGAAAGTGCATTATTTTGCATGTGCGGAATGAGCCTCACATAAAGAACTCTGGAGATAGTGTAGCCTGAGAATGAGTAACTGACACAAAGTAACCCAGTGAGACTCCACACCATAGAAGGAATTAGAAGGAGTCTGGATCTCTCAGATCCCTGTCCAACACTCCAACTACTCCACTACGCTGGCTCTCGATTTATAAATCTCATCAGAATTAACACCTGATCTTCTAGCCATTTGTATTCAGAAACAAGGTTTATATATTCCCTCCCACTCTTTTTTTAAAGGGCAGGGTACTATGAAGGTTATTTAAACAAAAGTAACTTAAACAAACTGCAATTGGCAGTGAATTGGGAGCTCCTTTCATTTTATGAACTATTGAGTATTTGGCCAGGCTGCTAACAAGCTCAGTTTCCAGAAGACTGGAGTGCTAAAAAAAAAAAAAAAAAAAGGTCAACCAAGCAATCACAAAGGACCTATGCTTTTTATGAAAACCAGCCTAATCTCCTTGAACAGGTTTTTCAAAAGTGTTGAGGATTGTTGGTCATTTTAAGGCTGTTTTACAGTCTTAACCAGAGGATGGCACCAACAATTCTCATATTTACAAAATGCACACTGTGAGCAGCTGCACTTCTCTTAATAACAGATTATTAAACTTATACCAGTATACAGGCCTGAATTTTATACCAGACAATGCATTAACTATAGCTGCTGAGGTGAAATGACAGACAATAGCACCTTTTTAAAAATTCCAACTCCAGTGCAGCATTACAATTGCCCTGAATAACCCAAGAATGAGATAAATGACAGTGATCCATAGAATTATTTTTGCCTGGAAAAGGACATTACATATGTTTAATTGGATACCAAAACCCTTTTAAATGCCAACAGGCAGATATCCAGAGTAAAATGGCAAAGAACAATAGTGAGGGAATTTACAATATCCCTGGTAGGTCTAGTGATCAAATGCATTTCCACATGAAATACGCTCACATTGGATGTTTTTGATTTTTTTTTACAAAAAAAGCTGGAAGGGAAGACTCTACATCTGGAAGGGGCAGATACATGTGAGCCTCCAGGTCTCACTATGAGGCCCTGCCCTTTGTGTATGGCCCAGGGCTTATGCCCTAATATCAAAATAGATAGATATCCCACACACACACTTTGTGCCACAAAATCTAGATATATCATTCATGTGGAGCATTCACATGTACATCTGGGAACTACAGGACACATATATACATAGTTACAGTTAGTACAGAATGCTTCAGCCAGAATCTTGATTGGAGTGGGTCATAGGACAATATCATACCAGTCTTGGTCCATCAACACTGTTTCCAGTTTGCTTCTGGCCCCAATTCAGGGTGCTGGTATTTACTTTTAAAGCCCTGTATAGTTTGAAGGACCACTTGCTGCCATATGAACCTGCCCATTCACTATGGTCAAATGAGTCCCTCTTTGGGTGGCCCACTATTTGTGGCAGGGGCACAGATACCACAGGGACATGTGGGGACAAATGTCCCAGGTGCCCACCACTTGATCACGTGGGGGAGTGTAAAAAAATGTGGGTTTGTTTGTATTTTTAAAAATATTTTAGTGTTTTCACTTTGTTGGCCAGTAGCGGGCGCAGATTTTAGGCTAGCAGTATCAAACTTTCAGGCTATCATCAGGTAAACTCCTGATGATACTAGCCAGGTTTGGTGAAGTTTGGTTCAGGGGGTCCAAAGTTATGAAACCCCAAAGGGGGTGCCCCATCCCCATTGTTTCCAATGGGAGCTAATAGAAGATGGGGCTACCTTTTTAGGGTCCATAACTTTTGATCCCCTGAACCAAACTTCACTAAACCTAGGTGGTATCATCAGAATAGTCTTATTCTGATACCACTCAGGTTTGGTGAAGTTTAGTTCAGGGGGTCCAAATTTATGGACCCCCAAAGGGGTTCCCCCATCCCCCCATTGTTTCCAATGGGAGCTAATAGTAGATGGGGCTATCCTTTTGAGCATCCATAACTTTGGACCCCCTGAACCAAACTTCACCAAATTTGGGTGGTATCAGAAGGATAGTCTCTCGAAGATATCCTGAAATTTTGGTACAGCTAACTTAAACATTGCTCCCCTGATAGGCACCCTCAAATTTTCCCCAGATTCTCCCTTTAAATCCACCCCCTTCAAAGTGGATTTAAAGGAAGAATCTGGGCTCTCTAGATTAAAAAGCATTGAAAGTATTGTTGAAGACTTTCATGGCCAGATTCAACTGGTTGTGGTGGGTTTTCTGGGATGTGTGGCCATGGTCTAGTAGATCTTGTTCCTAACGTTTCACCTGCATCTGTAGTGGGCATCTTCAGAGGTGTATCACAGAAAGATATAAGAAAGTTATAAGAAAGTCTGGACACAGTGTATAACAGACTTCTCTCTGTGATGCATCTCTGAAGATGCCAGCCACAGATGCAGGCAAAACATTAGGAACAAGATCTACCAGACCATGGCCATGCAGACCGGAAAACCCACAACAACCAACATTGAAAGTGATGCTGTTTGGGGGGTGGGTGGGGAATCTACCATGAAACAGCATCATTTTCAATGTTTTTTAAACTAGGGAGCCCAGATTCTCCCTTTAAGGTGGATTTAAAAGGAGAATCTGGGCTCCCTTGTCTAAACAATATTGTAAGTGATGCTGTTTGGGGGTTGGGGTGGGAGGAATCCACCCTGAAACAGAATCACTTTCAATGTTGTTTAAACTAGAAAGCCCAGATTCACCCTTTAAAGTGGATTTAAAAGGAGAATCTGGGTTCTCTAGGAAAATCTGGGCTCTGTAGTCTAAACAACATTTAAAGTGATTCTGTCTTGGAGTGGATCCCCCCCCCTCCCAACATCATCACTTTCAATGTTGTTTAGACTAGAGACCCCAGAGTCTCCCTTTAAGGTGGATTTAAAAGGAGAATCTGGACATTCTAGTCTAAACAAAGTGATGTTGTTTCAGGGTGGATCCCCCCCCTCCCAACATCATCACTTTCAATGTTGTTTAGACTAGAGACCCCAGAGTCTCCCTTTAAGGTGGATTTAAAAGGAGAATCTGGACATTCTAGTCTAAACAAAGTGATGTTGTTTCAGGGTGGATCCCCCCCCCCCAAAAAAACAGCATCACTTTAATGTTGTTTAAACTATGGAGCCCTGGGTGTGTTCAGATTTGTAAGTTGAGGCATGTTCTATAATGTTATGGTGCCTTTGAGATGACCTCGTGCTAAAAATCATTCTTTTGTTGTGGGGGTGGTGGCGGGAAACTCACATACGTGGGAGCGGGGTGGGAAACTCAGATTTTGACCCAGGCTCCATTTCCCTTAGCTATGCCTCTGATTTGAGGCTAGATGTGTGGCAAATGAAGAAAGGACCTTCTCAGTTGTGGCACTAAAATTCTAGAACTCCCTCCTTCATGGTTGTCTTCCACCATAGGACTTTGTTTTGTTCGGCTTCCCCCACTAGTTGTTATTAGCTCTCCTCTGGTTATATTCTTACATGTGTCTACATGTTCTATTAAATTTGTTTAAATATTTTATATATGCTTAATTTTAAATGCTGTTTGAATGTCTCAAATGTTTGAATGTTGAAATATTTTAATGTTTTGATGACTGCCACCTTGGAGACCTTATTTAGGAGGGCCAGTGGCATACAAATATTTTAAATGAATAAAATAGACTAGAATAAAATGAATAAAATGAATAAAATAGACTAGGACTACAAGGATACTTAAACCTGGATAGTAGGATAAAGTTTGAACCAGAGCCAACTATTTAAAGAATCCTATACATAATAGAATAGCATTGTGGTTTATACTCTGGTGTTTTGAATTCTGTCAATATTAAGCTGACAAGCATCTAAATTTAAATGCAGGTTTCTATAGGAAATAGGATGTAATGGTAAAATATGACTGCTAGTTACTTTTTGGGGGCGGGGGGGGGAATCAGTAATCAGACAAAGAATTAGGAAGCCCTCCATGTATCATCCAGTCACTGCTATAGATGATATTTTATATTATTAATCTCTGTGCTTATAGGGAAAGATTGTATTGCTCAAAAGTTTAGTTCCTGATTTGGGTTGTTCTGATTTTCAGTTCTATATAGAGACAGTACAAGCAATTATTTATTGTGTTAATATTTAGGCATGTTACCACTCTTTATATGCCATTTAAGGTTTTGTATTTGTATTTGTATTTAGGCATGTTTTTGATGAAGGGAAGGTATACTTTTGCAAGGCTGTATTTTTACATAGAATAGGGTTAGAATCTGACACTTTGCTCAGACAAGGCTCATGTTGGAGAATTTTGGATGTCTTTTCCTAACAACCACCTATTCATAGAAACACAGGTTACTGAGGTCTTCACACTTTGATAACCATTGTTCTACAACACACAGCTGGTTTTTCCCATTAGTGACTTGTCCTTCCCTTGGATGCTTGACATTTAAACAGCTGTTCTTATTAGCTATGCATTACTCTTATAAATAGGTCTATTTGCATTTGGTACCATATTTCTCTGACATCTCTGAAATGCAGAAAAATAGCTTGCAAATTGTTTCTTACAGCATGACATACCATGGCATCAAAAAGGTTCAAACAACAACAAAGGGCGCCCTATAATGTTTCATTAAGTATTTGCTGTCACAGCTTGAGTGGCTGCTGGTGAGCAAAAGCAAAGTTAAACAACAGCCAACTTTAGTCTTGACCTCGAGCCAATGACAGGCCTGACATTCTGTATCTCTGCTGGCAAAGTGCAATCCGAAGCCGCAGGGAAAAGCTCAGTGATGTGGTGATTTATAATCATAGCTCTGAACAAATGAAAGCCCGCCTTTTTGACACTGGAGTAAAAATTGGAGCTGGGCCATAGGGAACCAAAAACTCATCTGGATACATGTGGAGTTTTAAAATACATCCCTGGGTCTTAAAATCGATCTGGTACCTAATTGGCAACCAGTGCAGAGATCTCAGTGCTGAAACATATGATGACCAGCTATTGTGCATGTTTAAAACCACAGTGGTGGAATTATGTTTGATGTTATTGTTTTAGGAAGGGAAGACTGAATGAGACCTGCAAGCTGAGAATTATAGTAATCCAGCCTGAAGTGTCACAACAGCACAAATTAACATTTTGGTATCTCTGTGAGACAAACTTGCTGTATCCTAAGCTGATAATAGGAGTTTTGTTTTTCCAGATCCCCAAAGAAAAGCCTTCAATTAAAGTTTACCCCTATATTCAACACAGATGCAGAATACAGCAATTATCTGAGCTGTGGAATAGGCAAAAAAAGCACAAAAAGAACAGACAGCCCTTCAGGCACCATGTTAACAGCATTATTAAGCACTGAAACTTGTCTCTTCTATAACTGAGGCAAGTTTCAGGCATCAAGAGCTAGTCTGCACAAGATAAAGGGAAGCCAGATGCCCCATTGGGTCTGCAGTGAAATAATTTTTAAGTGTCCTTTCTAATAGCCATGCCAACTTTTCAATTGTACTGTTCTTATACGTTCTTCTTATATTGTACGTTCCGTTCTTATATGTTTTGTCCACAGTGTGAAGTCAAATGTGTAGCAATTTGAGAATATAAGAAGCTTGCAATAAAGGCTTCATTACCTACAATTATTCACCAAAAGATAGCAGCAACTAAACTACCCAATCAAGTCTAGATAGCAACGTCACCAGAACGTTCTCATAGGCTATAATGCTGGAGTTATTAATACTTAATCAATCTTCCCATCATGCACACAGTCTCAAACAGGAGGAGATGATTGTTTAAATAAGATTGGAAGCAGGAAGAACAGACTCTGAGACTGCCGTGATCATCTGCTAATTGAGTATGAAGCAACCAGTTAGCACACAGGCTGATCCAGCTGACCAAATAATTTTATCTGGATGCACAAAACACACTGGTAAATTTATAAGGATGCCCACTGTTTAATTCAAATAAATTCAAATAAATGTTAATTAAAATAATTAAAATAGAAATAGAAATTTATTTTCAAAAGTGGTTAGAGGGCTAATATTACCCCCCCCCCCCGGTTTGTATATTGTGATCTCAGAGTTTTCAAACATGTGCACATGATAGTCTATTTTCCAGATAAAGCCAACTTTGCAAGCCACAAGAAATATACACTGGGGCCATTTACACACTTGTGATCCTCTCCACATTCAGCGAAACACAGTGAAACCAACCGTGGAGCTACAAGGGGGAAGGGGGGTGTACCGTGCACTGGGTGCATGCCTGGCGGCAAAAAAATTGCCCCCAGGCCCCTCCCCCTTCCCCCCGCGGCACCCCCCTGGTGCCCTCCACATTTCTTATTTTCTGTTTTTTCAATAAAATCTTTGGAAAACTCAGCAGTTTTTGAGTATCTGGGAAAAAAGGAACCCAGGATTTATAAGACAGGCATGGATCCCCAAATTTCTGATCTTGTGACACCTTGGGATAAATTTTATCTGCTTTTTGTCTAGTTGGTGATTTGCTACCATGCTGAATAATTTCTAGAAGATCCTAAGTAGGGATGCTTGAACCTTCTCTGGTTCAGCTTGCAGCCTGTGTTCTGGTTGTTGAACAGAGACCTGATTTTTCAATAGTTGGGTCAATAGGTCCTTGATCTGTTTGCTGGTGTTTGACAGGTTGTTTCAATCAGAGGTATAGCTGGGCCAAACTGCGCCCGGTGTGCATGCTATATTTTCCACCCCCTCCCCTCCCTGGTGCCTCCCATGGTGCCCCTCCCCCTCCCCCACAGTGCCTCACTTCCCCCCTCTCACATTTACCTTAGTTCCTTTCCTTTTTCAAAACTTTATCAGGCTGCAAAAGGCCTGTTCTCAGTAAAAATGGCATGAGGAACTACAGTTCCCATGAGACCTTGGGGCTCACACAGTCTCCTGGGTCGTATAGTTCCTGGGATATATTTTTTTACTGAGAACAGGCCTGAGAACAGGCTTTCTCAGCTCTAGCATCGTTCCAGGCTGGTTTTGTTTCAGACCTGGGATTGCTTTCTCCTGCCTGAACTGGATCAGAGTTCCCCTCTTTCTCTCCCTTTGGTTCTCAGGTAAACTCTGCTTCTTGCCCCCCCTGTATATCAATTTCTGTGATCTACAACTGTTTGGTCACTAGTTTCCTTTGTGTGTGATTTATTCAAGGGCTTTTGGCTTCCTATCTGGAGATTAAAGGTCCTTGTCAGGCTAGTGTGAATTTGCCTGATACTGTAACCAAAACGGCCTCGTCACACAAGGTCACCCAGTTATTTTCTAAGGCAGAGTGATAATTTGAAACTGGATCCTCCGACTTCAAATCTAATGGTCTAACCATTACACCACAGTAATTTTATTTGTGTACATATTTAAGACACAATGTCTTTAAAAAAACAGGGTAACTTGAAAAACAGATGAGGGAGATGGCAGCTAATTTGATGTACGCAACATTCATAATCCAGTTCATATCCTGATCCAGTCTAATGGTATTACAATGCAAACCTGTGCAGAAAAACCCTGTTAAATCCTGAGTTGCTTTGATCATCCCATTATGCATCATCTATATAACAGGATTTTCTTCCCTGTGTTTCATTTCTTTTACAGACTTATAATGTCAGTGGAATGTATTAAGAGATCAATACAGTTCAATAAATATAGATTGGTCTGTAAAGAAAAACAAGCCATCAGGCTTGGTTGTTGCTACTACTTAAATGCACCATCAAAAATGCCTATTTTCTGTGCTCAAACGTACTGAGAAGCTGGGCTGGAGTCAGTTTCTTTGTTTATTTAACACAGTACAATGCAGGACAGTTTCACTGTTACTGTCGGTTAACTGCAGCCAGGGAGAGGGGAGGCAAGGACTGATCCAGAGTCTTGTAGCCTGGTTCATCTTCCTCAGTCACATTGATCCTTTTAGAAAAAAAATAGTATTGAATAGTATTGTGGAGAAAAGTAAAGCTTTATACCAGGAGGAAACAAATTTTGGGCCCAAATGCTAATAATCCAACAACCCTTACTACCCTTACTGTTACCTGTGAAGATTTTGGATTAACAGCTATCATAAGGAGGCAAGAGATGAAAGTTATACTTGACCAGACAGTGAGAGTAAACCAATTCCAGTAATGCTGCCAGCGCATCAACGGCTCTCCTCAGACAAGTTGGTGGCCGAGCAGAACCAGAAGATGAGGAAGATAAGGCATGCCCAACACTTTCTCCGATGTAACCAGAAGCTCTCCCAGCAGCTGAAGGATTCTCCTCTGCTGCTTTGTTGTAGGATTGGCCCTACAAGCCAAGCAAAATGGTCTGGAAATTCACTGTTTGGTACACATGCTGGTGATCGCCGACGCCTAGCCCTGTGCTTACCTTCATCACCCATCAGGACAATTTCCTATGCCCTCTTGTAGATCTTGTCCAGACAGACCCAGCCCAGAATTTCTTATTCTTTCTTGTATGGTGGGTCTCATTAAATCAACCTTGTTTGTGAAATTCACAAATTACCATCATTTCAATCATATGATGCCCCTTTGTTATTCTTTGCATCATTTCTCATTCCTCTTTTGTCCTCAGCACAAACTTAATCTACTAACCATATATACTCGCATATAAGTTGAATTTTTCAGCACATTTCTTGTCCTGAAAAAGCCCCCCTCAACTTATACGTGAGTGAGGTGTATTTAAAAAAATATTTTAGGGTTTTTACTTTGTCGGCCATCAGGGGGCGCAGTTTTTAGGCTAGTGGCACCAAAATTCCAGGGATTTTTCAAGAGACTCTCCTGATGATACCACCCAAGTTTGGTGGTTCAGGGGGTCCAAAGTTATGGACCCCCAAAGGGGGTACCCCATCCCCCATTGTTTCCAATGGGAGCTAATAGTATATGGGGCTACATTTTGAGGGTTCATAACTTTGGACCCTTTGAACTAAACTTCTCCAAACCTGGATGGTAACATCAGGATAATATCCTGCTGATACCAGCCAGGTTTGGTGATGTTTGGTTCAGGGAGTCCAAAGTCATGGATCCCCAAAGTGGGTGCTCCCATTCCCCATTGTTTCCAATGGAAGCTAATAGTAGATGGGGCTACTCTTTTGAGGGTCCATAACTTTGGACTCCCTGGACCAAACTTCACCAAACCTGGGTGGTATCATCAGCAGGGTCTCCTAAAGATACTCTGAAGTGTTGGTACTGCTAACATAAACATTCCTCCCCTGACCAAAAATCCAGTTTTGAAGGATTTTAACTCTTGTGTTTTAGCTTGGTTGCTGATTGAGCTAAAGTTTTTGTACTTTTTTGTACTTTTAAAGTACTTTTGTACTTTAAAGTTTTAAAGTTATTGTTGAGATCATATTGTTTTTGTTGACCCTCTTTTCCACTTACAGAGTGAGTTTACTGTTTTTCTTTGAAATAAATATTCAAAAACATTTAACCTACTGATGCCTCAATTAATGTAATTTTATTGGTATCTATTTTTATTTTTGAAATTTACCATTAGCTGCTGCATATCCCACCTCGACTTATATGCGAGTCACAAAGTTTTCCCAGTTTTTTTGTGTGCCTCGACTTATATGCGGGTTGACTTATACACGAGTATATACAGTACATTTAAATATTCACAAGTAATTGTTGCTGACTATGCTTTTCTTCTCTTTCTCTGTAACCCTATGTAGGAATAACCTCTTATCCCCGTTGCTCTCAATCCACTCTATTACTCATTTTGTGACGTTTTTGCAGTGACAACATATTTGAAACATTTTTATCACCATTTCCCTCTTTTTGTGTTTATTAAAGATATGGACAAAGACTTCTTCCCTTCATCTTCTGTAATATCCCTCCCAGGACTGCAAGCAGTTTCTTAGTTATAGATGCTTAGTTTCTATAGACAAAATTATTCTCAACTACTGTGCTTAATTATTGTTGCTTAGCAGTGGATTGTTCTCAAATTTCACTGCTGCTCAAAGAGCAAGAAAGATCACATGACTATGCATGCATGCTTCCAGGCAGATGTATAAAAAGGGTTTTATTTCTTATTAATAGTCACGTTAGTGGATCTACATAGAGCTCAACTGAAGTTCAGACTGTGTTCCAGTCTGTGTTTCTCCAGATGACTAAATGAACACCTATACTATAACAAGGTATATACTATACTATATTGTACTATACTGTACTATAACAGGGAACTGGAAGCACACTGGCTTTCTATGCTAATTGGACAACCACTGTCTAACCTGCTCACACTTTGAGTAAGTCTCTTCTCTTGAAGAGGTGATTAGGGAAAAAGGAAGCCGATTTAGCTAGGCATGAAAACAAAGGAACATAAATGTTTCCCTCCTTTAGAGCTGTAGGTGGGAAGATGGGAAATGGCTTAGTTTTGGGTTAACTGAAGGCAATTTGATTAAGAATAAACTGGGTAGGAGAGGAAAATTAATTGGAGAGCAACCAGATAGAGTCCAATTATCTATATCACCACAGATACTAACCTCCCCATGATCAGTAACCTTTGGAAAGCAACATTCCTGAACACAGGAACACTTCCTCCATGTGCTTTCACCATACTGACAACCAAATTATCTCACAAAGGCAGGAGGCAAGGTCAGCATGCTTACCTCTGCTGTTTTTCCCTATGGAGTCTGCACTCTCTGCACAGAGGGCTATTTAGTCTTGCAGCCCAATCCAGACACTGGAGCAGCTAAAGACAGCTTTGCTGCCACAACACTTCCAGGGAGCTTCCAAGTGGTGTAGGGAAGCAGTGAAAAGCGGAAAAACCTGAACCATCTGAAAGCCCTCCATAGAATTTAATGGAGTTATGCCACCCATAAGCGTGGCATAAGTCCATCAACCATACTACCAGCCAGAGGCATATGGTCTATAGGGACATGGGGTCACCCATGTCCATGGGTGCACACCTTTCTGTCATACGGGAGGGTGTCGGACTCCCCATGATAATTGAGCCCTGTTCCCCCTGCAGGGAGGCAGGGGGCAGGGCTTGGTGGCAGGCAGCCATGGCACCTACCTGGGTCACCCACACCACTGAGCTCCGCCCCCAGTCTCCATGCAGGCCGGCTTTTGCCCTCCCCAGGCCCTGGGGATGGCAGGAGCTGGCATGCAGAGAGGCAGGGTTCTGAGCCCCACCCCCCATCCCTGAGCCTGGCCCCCGAGCCGCACCCACAAGCACAGGGGCCACAGGGGCATCGGGTGGAGGTGTTGCCCCAGGTGCCATTTCCTCTTGATACGCATCTGCTACCAGCATTCCCAGGACCAAAGCCTGCTGGAAGTTTCAACCTCTGAGAACAAACCCGAGAATGCCCCAGTTGCACTGGCCTTTATGTTAGGCTGGCACAGCTATAAGTGCTACTTACACCAGCTGGGAGGGCAAAAAGCATCAGCTTGAGCCCAAGCTGCCTCCTATGACCATTACTCCCCCCAAAATTCTGGATTGGACTGTCCATTTATTTATTTAACCTTTATTTTCAGCTACCTGCCGTTATTGAATCATTGTCCCTATTCAATAAATTTTGTGAATATATATTTTTTTTTAAATCAGAGGACAGAGATGGCATATTATTACAAGCAGAAGTGTCTGTTCAGCTTAATGAGTTGCATCCAACCAGCTTTTCCACTGGTGAAAAGGGGTTCCCTTTGACCACTAAAAGGCTATGCTCAAGATCAGGGTACCTACATGGACAAAAGCAATGTAGGATGAGTGTCAGTAGTAATTAGGGAAATTTGGTGACAATGAATGAAAATAGCTGCCTGGGTCCAACCGAATACATCCATTTCATACTTAAGGCTCGTCTTCAGAATTGTTGACCAGCAAAACATTGTCAGCCTTATACATATGGGGAAGTTGCAGTTGCCAGGCTGTATTTTCAATATTTGTACTGAAGAATTCAAAATTATAACGGTCTAAGTAGCATACAAAAAGATGAAGTTGTCTTACACTGTCAGACCAATGGTTCTTCTCCAAGGACTCAGACAGAGGTCTTTCACAACCCTGTTACCTTTGTTGAGGTGCCAGAGATTTAGCCTAGGACCTTTTTTTTCCACAAATAATGCACTATGTGACTGACTGATACAGGTGTTATACTTTGCCACACATAGTAAGCATAATGGCTAAGTAAGAAAATTACTGTCATCATCACAACAATTTTTTTAATAAACAACTGTCTTGGAAATCTAAAGTGGATAAGCAGCATTATAAAAGTGTCTTATGGATTTCATGGTCCCTTCATTTGTACTAGATAGCCTTGTTACATGAACACAAAGAAGAACACAATAAGTGATTTTCAAAGCCTCCGTCAAAAACAAATTTGATGAAATGCTTTGAGTAAAAGATCAAAAACATTTATTTAGGATATCTAAAAATGTTCAAATACATATTAGAAAGAGCAAATACATATTAGAAACTGGACAACACTCCAGTAAAGAGTGTTGTATCGTATGTTTAAGACCAGGGCCACCATCCTCACTTTGCATGATCAAAAATCAAAGACACCATGTGAACATTCTCAGTAACCAAATCACAGCTCAATTTAGCTTAATGGGCCCTCTATGAAGAGTGCTTTTCCTGTGTACCATCTGTCTACAAGGAGGAGGAACTGAAGGAACAAAATTCCCTAGATCCAAAGCAGCTGGAGGACACCTGAAGCCAGTGTCATGTTGTATTCATATCATGTATTTAATTTTTTTTATTTCTAATGCAGTTCTGCACTGCAGCCATTAGAGGCACAGGGAAGAAAGAGCACAGAGAACAGCTGTAGCTCTAGTTTTGGTATATTTTACTTAATGTATCTTCTATTTTTCTGCACTTTGTTTCTCTTTCATTTTGCTCTCTTCCTTTCATGAACTGCCTTAATTCCCCTGTCCCCTCATCTTTTGTGTTCTGCCTTAATTCCCACCTCCCTACCCTCCATTTTTCAGTCTTGGTCTCAGTTCCTTCACATCCATCCTGGTTGTCAACTCAGAATGCATTTAGTAGTAGTATAGCAGCAAACCTTTATAATATTATGGACAAAAGGAAGAAGTTAATATTTCTCCATAATCTATTGAAATAATAAAAAGTTGCTTTTCCCTCCTTTAAATGCATGATAATGGAATGTTAATTTGTCCCAGTGGTAATAAATGAGGAACAGTTAGAACTGACTCTAGCTTCCATTGCAAATAAAATGGCGGCGGGGTGTGTGTGTGTGTTCTGGATAAAACCTGGGCCAGGCTATTCTGATTCCTTTCAATTTTGAAATTCATCGTTTTATTTTCTGATGAGTTATGCATGCCACAAATGGACAGATGGGTGGACATGTGGATTCTTGTATTATTATAGATGCATGGTAACGGTCAGCCAAGGGTTTTGTTTTGTTACAATATTTGATTTGGACCAGGATCATATGGGTGCAGGTGGAATCTCTGTCCGAGTGCCCATGGTGGCTCTTGGCAGTTATGGAGACATTAGAAGCCTAGAGACAATACTGACATTAAAAACAAGAAGTATAAGTAAGTAAATAAATAAATAATCTAACATTATACCTCATACTAGAGATTCTGAATTTCTTTCAAGTTAGCAGGAGAAACACAGCACCATAGTTTCTAACAGCCTGTTTCAATTTTAGGTTATCAGTTGAATCTATATTTCAAGGCCAATTATTATCAGCATGGCCTCTTGCTCAGTCTCAGCTGATTTCGCCAAGTAACCGTAGTCAATCAAAAAGAATGTCAGCAAATGTATCTCCCACCAAGAGGAAGTGGCTCTCCAGCAAACTGTAACCTACAAACAGACTTCAGAATAATACACAGCTTTGTTTTTACCTCCTCAAAAGGGAATGAAATTCTGGGAGTGATGAGTATCCATTTTCAGGTTGCCTGTTCATCAGCATGTAAGATAAATATATTCCACATATGCTGTCTCAGTGTAACTATAAACTTCTACAAAGGGTTGAACTGAGACACACTGAGGCCCTAAACTGTATATTTAAAGGTTCCATAGTATTACCAAAAAAAGTATATTAATAAATTTGGGAAGGGTTTTGGTAGGATTGTATTTAGGGGCCTCTCAAAATCTGAAGCCCTAAGATGTAGCTTATTTGTAAATTCAGCACAATTTCTGCATTTCTGTTTGGGCAGGAAAGAAAGCAGCTCAGACAGGTTTTGATTAGTGCAAGGAGTAGTATTGCCTCTGCATTGAGAAATTTCTGAAGATTTGAGGGTGGAGGCTGGGGAGGGCAGGTATGGGAAAGACATAACAGCACACAGTCCTCTCTCTAAAGTGGCCATTTTCTCCGGGGGAAAAGATTTCTGTTGTCTGGAGATGTTGTAATTCTGGGGGATCTCCAGGCCCCACCTGGAAGTTGGCAAGTTTATAGATATGTGGCATTACATAACAAGAGTTTGGATATGCCGGAAAAATCCTTCTAAAAGTAATCTGTCAAAGTGCTGCACACAACTGGAAAAGGGATTCTAGGGGGAATTAGAATCCGGAATAATCAGCAATTGTACAATCCTTTTGAAAAAGCATTACATACAGGTAGCTATATTTCCAAAAGGACAAATCAATAAGCGCTGGAAAGCTGAAAATATGCAATAGATCTGACCTAATCATAATTAATGTGCCAGGTATATTAGGCCCACCAAGGAATTAGAGGTTCATCTGAAAAATTACAGCAAGATACAATCCACCAATATAATATAGAGCTAATGGAGACAATATGACAAACTTTTCCTTCTGAGTCAACATTGGGCCAAGCTGAATGGAAGGCCAAAGTCATAAACTTTTAAAATAGATTGTTAACACAAGCACTGTCTAATATTGTGAAGAAATCAGATATACAATTTGATAAACAACCTTGATACGCAACCTCTCAACTAATATAGTCATACAATGGCATCTAGGGAAACAAAAATGATAGAAACAGCAGCAAGAGAAGCCATTTCCACAAGGTTGTCATTAAACACACACACAGCAGTATTACCAACTACTGAACACACAATATTCCACATAAGAAAAATATACTTCTGTGCATTTGTGTATGTGTATGTCCATAAAATCTTTATAACCAGCTTTCCCCAACCCATTAAGAGCAACCTAGAAAATACATATTAATTACAAGATATACATTTACTGCATTTGAACATAATACTATATGAGAGTTGCATTTTACTGATATAGGCAGGATTGAAGCTTTGTATTAGGAAATAACTGGGGATTTGGGGAAAGAGCCTGAGGAAGCTGGGGTTTGGAGAGGGGAGGGACCAATGCTATGTAATGCCATACAGTCCATCTTCCAGAGCAGTCATTTCTCCAGGTGAATTGATCTTTGTTGTCTGATGATCAGCTGCAATCTCACAAGATCTCCAGCTTAGCTACCCTATATGGCTGGCTACCCTAGATGTATGGTGGTATCTGTATGTATCAATAAATTCTAATAATCTTCTACTCACATAAAACTTGATCCATTTATTCATTTATAGATATTACTGAGATACAGCTGACTTCTCACCAATCTATCATGGATGGATTTTCAGCATCAATATAAACCTGCATGAGGAAAACAATTTATTTCTAAAAAAGCAGAGTCAATCACCTTACAAATATTTGAAAATTCATGCATCCATCCACTTCTATTCGTAACAAGTCAACTTTCCAGAGGTAAAATGTTACTTTCCAGGACAATTAAGACCGTCCTTGCAGCCCAATCAAACGTTTGTTACTCTGAAGCACACCCCACTGAGTTTGACAAGGATTGTTCCCAACTGTGGACAGGGTTTCATCTTGTGACTCAGGCACAATCAGTTCTACAACCCACTTCAAAAATCAACCAAGCAAACAAACAAACAAAAAAAACACCCATCATTATGTCAAACCTATTTCCAGCCATTTCACACAACAATCAACACTATCAGTTTTGTTTGAAAAAGTTCAGACTATGCACTTTGTAAAACAAACAAACCTTTTACTCCCTTCTTGTCAGATGGCAATATGTAATCCATTAACATGGCCCAGTGAACCAAGGTAGCTGAATGTATGACTTGGGGATAGGGCTGGATTTCAAATATGATCTGAATTATCCAGGACAATATCCAGTCACACTACCAAGCAATTTCTTAGGGTGGCACAATGAAGTAGGATTGGCTCACTCCCCACCATTTGCAGTGTGAAATTCAATATAGATATGCCAATGGCAAGTAAGTCCTAGAGAGGAAAACAACCAGAATGCCATGTCCGAGATCAAGCAACGTAGTTGAAAATATAATTAGTCAGGGCTGTCAGATCTCTCATTAAGACACTAAGCTTTGCTACTGCTCAGGAGAGCAGTGAGAGGGGGGTGGGAGGAATGAACTCTAAATCACCTCATCATTTCCTGGACAAAATTGAAAGAGATTTTTCCACCATTAATGCTATACTTTCTAGAATGCTAAAATGTTGTATCGATGGGACTTCACTTCCGGGTTTGCCCTCGAAATTACATCATATAAAGTAAAGGCTTCCTCATGTCCCCACCCCTGCTGTCTTATATTAGGTACCAGGCAGCAGCCCACAACCCAATACTTATTGCAGGTTCACTTGCACAAGTGATATCTATTTTTATTTATTTACAAAATTTATATCCTGTCTTTCTGCCCTATCAAGGCTACCAAGGCAGCTAACAATTAAATGCAAAAGTTTGCAAAAGTATATCCACTTAAAACCAAAGCTGCAATAAATCCAGAAAAACACACGCAACCCTCCTGCAAATAAAACATAAAGCAAGATGGGTTAGTCATTATGGAAACACCACACTAAACATCAAAAGAAGTGTTTATCTTCTGGAAGAAGGCAGTGGTCAAAAAGGACAGAAGCCTGTTCCAGGAGGTGGTCTATAATGTTGGTGTTACAACTGCAAAGGTCCTCTCTTGGTTTACTACCTGCCCATCCTCAGAAAGTGGGGACACCCAAAGCAAGGCCGCAAAAAATGTCCATAGTGATTGGAAGCAGGCAGTCTTTAAGATATATTGGTCCCAAAGCATCAACAGCAGCACTTTGACTTGGGTCCAGAAACAAATTAGGAGCTTTTTATTATTTTCATTTTTATTATTTCATTTTTATACCGCCCTCCCCCGAAGGGCTCAGGGCGGTGTACAACATCAACAAACCATAAAAACAAAATACAAAGTTAAATTCAGACTTAAAATGCAGCATTCAATTATCAAAACTAATTCAGATTTAAAATAGATGGCATCCAGCTATTAAAACTTTCTTAGAAAGAGGGACAGTGGGTCTCAGAGTGTTTCTCAGAATGTTTTGGGCACCCACATCAGCAGCTGGTCTCCCCAAAGGCCCGGTGGAATAGCTCAGTCTTACAGGCCCTGTGGAACTCATTAAGGTCCCGCAGGGCCCGGACAGCTGGAGGGAGAGCATTCCACCAGGCAGGGGCCAGGGCCGTAAAAGCCCTGGCCCTGGTGGAGGCCAGCTGCATCATAGAGGGGGCAGGGATGACCAGCAGATTGGCCTCCGCAGAGCGCAGGGACCGACGTGGGACATATGGGGCCAGACGGTCTCATAGGTACGAGGGTCCCAGGCCGCGCAAGGCCTTGAAGGTTAAAACCAATACCTTGAAGACGATCCGGAACTCAACTGGGAGCCAGTTAATGTAGATGGGAAAAAGACTGCAGTTATATGATCTCTATGCCCCAGTTCAGCCAATATCAGTGCAAGGCCCAGGGTAGCAGCAGATGTGAATGTGACACAACAGAATGTATAACAGATGATTTGCATAATATCATTCAATTTCCTTTTGAAATTGTATCTGAGAATGGACCTTGTGCTATCTTGTGAACCCACAGAAAAGATAGTGAGGATATAATTGCTTTTACTTAATGCAAGAAATGAGGAGTAATTTTACTGTTTCTTCTTGCTGGATTGTTGCGCAGAAAAGAACCCTCCATGGGGATAACTTTCTTGGGATAAAATACTTTGACCTATTCCTGGAACTAAACAGCCAAATTTGGGACTTCATATTTCCAGTGTAAGAGCAATGAAATATGATGACGTTTGTCCTGAAGAACAGTGTGATTTGCCTAGCCTTTGTTACATAAAATGCTGCTATGCTAACACTGATGTGCGCTATTCAGCATGCCATTATAAGAACCTGCACAACTGAGGTGCAAATTACTTCTAGAGCCAGGTGCTGTGCATAATTGAGTTATGGATCATGACATCAGTCTTTATGCAAAGTGACTGTTTTGGTGTGTGTCATAATTTTTAGTCCAGTGATCTTTCAGTTCTACTGAGAGATTTATTTAATTTAAAATACATTTTTGCAGCTACCTAATCTCTGATTCATCCCAATACCCAGAAGCCATGAAAATGGATGGCCTTTTTTCCCCTCTTATCAGCAAAATTTCTACAGCAGGTTTTGATTACCGGGCTTTTTATTTCTGTTGGTTTACCAACAATAAGTGAAAATATTCATCCAAGCAGAGATGAGCTTTCTGTTCATATTAAAGTGCCTCTCAATGGAAAACCCCAGCGGGGTAATTCCAGTGGAATAATATGAACCCCTCTATTTCACTTGTTGTCGGTGGATATGAATTTAAAATCTCCAGCTGGAATTCAATCAAGCAGAACCAGGCAGCAGATGGTTAGTGGTGCACTAGCCCAACAGATGTGTCCCTGGCTACACAGCTGCTCTTGATACTTGAATGACAATATTTAAATAGTGTAAATATATAATATTAAAAATGTAACTAGAGAGGAAGGGTTGCACCGGCTGCCTTACTAGGCCTTCTCAATAATATATACAAAACATAACTCCCCCTATTCAAAACATTAATATTATGTTTCATTAGATTTGGCTTTGCCCAGCAAGGCGTACCCAGTGTCAGTCATATGCTACATCTTCCTGTTTCTAATAGTGCTTCTGGGTAATCATCATGCAATGTTTTCCTCCATAGAAAAATAAGGACACAGTTTCTATTTTAAAGCTGGAGTGTTTGTAAAATGAGTCATAATGAATAGATTTTGTAGCAGAGCAGCAGGAAATGAAGAGTCATTTGGAAAGAAGTATATAGGGTTTCTTTAACAGTTCCAACCAGATAGCATTCTCCCCGAGTCTCCAAACATACCTACTGTTATGTTTAACAAACAGAGTTTAATATGGAGCCAGCTTTTCTTTTTCCCAAGATATACAAAGTGAGTTCTGCAAGGAAAAATCTGTTCGTATTTTCCTTCAGACACAAATAAAAACGTGTCATATTCCTAGCAGCAGATGGTTAATTGTGCTATATACAGCACCATAACTGGAAGAATGGTAAATAAGCATGTACTTTCTGTATACAGTATTTTTGTGAAATGCATGAAACTTTTACACAACCTTGAGAAATAGTAAGTAGGTTTGCATGAAAAAAAATATCATCCAATCCCTAATGTACTTCTGGCTACTTATTCTCACACATTCAGAGATAAACCCCAATAAACACAGACTTCTCAACAAACCTGCATAAAATTGAACTGTGTAAATGAATGTAATCCACAAACAATGTCAGCCAGAATTGTTGACTATCTATGGCTAAGATAGACTTCTGAAATACCTTGTATCTGAGGCCATGTCTGAAAATATCATCCCATCCAGAGCATGGTAGCTAGATGGACTATTCACTAGAACATGCTAATTTAAGAATATCTCTGTAATGGTCAATATGCTTCAAGTCACAATATAAGGGAGCTGGGTTTGACTTCTAAAGTCTTACAGCTGAATCCTGATTGCTGATACAGATGGGCCAGCATGTCAGAGGCGACGCTGCAGCAGTTCTAGCAAGCTTTCCTGGTGGTACGGGAAGGAGAGAAACTCAAAAACCCTCCCCGCTGCCGGATTCCCCCAATGGAGCCCTATGGACTTATGACACCCAAAAGGGTGGCATAAGTGTAGGGCAGGGGCTGCAGTGCAACTGGTGCCAAACCTGGGGTGAAAGATGATAGTCTGCTCCCCCACCCCCAAGAATATCCATACCATGCTGACACAGCTGGTAGCACAGGAGCACCAGTGCAAAGCCGGGCACCACAGCGAGCATTGTAGCAACTGGGCGCCAGCAGAATTGTTCATTTCCACTGGCATAGGATTGTGCCACTGGCGTAATGGCCATTGGGCAAGGTGGGCAGCTGCCCAGGGCATCACCTTGTGGGGGGCATCAAAATGCTGGGTTCGTTTTTAGGTATTTTAGTGGTTTTCCATTATTTGCCTGCAGGGGGCGCAGTTTTTAGGCTAGCGGCACCAAATTTTCAGTGTATCATCAGGAGACTGTCCTTATGCTACCCCCCAAGGTTGGTGAGGTTTGGTTCAAGGAGTCCAAAGTTAAGGGCTCCCAAAGTGGGTGCCCCATCCCCCATTGTTTCCAATGGGAGCTAATAGGAGATGGGGGCTACAGTTTTGAGGGTCCATAACTTTGGCCCCCCTGAACCAAACTGCACCAAACCTGGGGGGTATCATCAGGGCAGTCTCCTTATGAGACCCTGAAAGTTTTGAGACTGTGCCTTCAGAAATGTGCCCCCCCAGCCTGCAACCCCCATTGACAGCAATGCAGAAAACTCAATGCAGAACAAAGATTCTTGGGCAAATTTCGGGATGTTCTTGCAGGGAGGGCATTCTTGGACGTATCAGCACCAAAATTTCAGGGTATCATCTGGAGACTTTCATGATGGCAACCCCAAGGTTTGGTGCAGTTTGGTTCAGGGAGTCCGAAGTTATGGGCCCTCAAAAGGGTAGCCCCCATCTCCTTAGCAAAGAATGTGGGATGGGGTACCCCATTTGAGGGTCCATAACTTTGGACCCCCTAAACTAAACAACAACCCACAAACCATTGGCTTTAACGGTGTGGAAACAGCTTGTGCTAAGTGTTTTTATCCTGCTTCTTCATAGCAGTAGGCAGTTTACAAATTGCAAATGGAAAAAAAACTCTCGAATCATAATATCCCAATAAAAATTCCATACGCACAAACTAATATTAACAAACAACAAAACTTCCCTGTAAAGAGGCCCTAATCAACAAATTAGTTCAGAACTTTACTTTTTCATAGATCTGAGACACTTCAAAACTCTTCAGCAATCATATCGGAAGAGACTATATACAGGGCCTTTTTATAGGGTGCCCAAATCTGGGTTGGGAATTTCCTGGACTTTTTTGGAAGGTGGAAACTGGAGAGGGGTGGGTCATGGGACCTTAGCAGCGTATAGTGATGTAGAGTCCATCTTCCAAAGTAGACATTTTCTCCATGGGAATTGATCTGTCATCTGAGAATCAGCTGAAACTCCACCAAATGTGGAAGTTGCCAACAGTATCTTTTCAGTAGAGACAGCATGAAAAACCACAGATGTATTGTGGGAGTGCCTCTAGACAGCTTTCATTTTTGCACCAGCTCTGAAATTGGTTTTATTTTTAAATGGTCGATTGGTATCTGTAACCGCTGTCTTCTTTTCTGACCAACTGTTTAAGATTCCAAATTTTTTTTAAACAAATGGGCTTGATTTGTGTGTTTTTTGGGTTTTTTTGTGGTTGAGGCACTTAATGTGAAAAAGTGGACTATAATGAAAAAGAACAAATCTGTAGGTCTAATATTCAGTATCCTGTGCTTTGTTTCACATAAGAATGATGAGCACAGTTCTTCCAGGATTAATGCAAAAGGAACACTAACTTCCCATTCTTTAGCATCTGCTTACAGGTGGATTCAAGCAGAATTTTCACTGGAAAAATAGGAGGAGGTTGTTCCCTTTGACCACCAAAAAAGCTGTGCTGGGGATCATGGAGCCTCTATACCCAAAAGCAGTATGGGTTGAGGACTGCAATATGGCGAGAAAAGAAGCTAGCTAGAATCAACCAATAAATGTGAAGACTTAAGTTGCAAATGTATTTGAAACTGATGATTTAGACACAATAAATTCAGATAGGATAACCAGGCTCTAGCAATGCAACTGGGAGGTCTTAAATTCTATTACTGAAACAATAAGCAAATATAGGATAAAAGTCAGTGTAAGTTTCAAGGTTGGGGTTAGGAAACAGCAAATTGCTGCAGCTGTCCAAAAGCCTTATTATTGCAATGGATCATATTTATGAAAGGCTCATAAAGTTATGACCAGTTGTAATAAAGAACAGTTCCAAAAAAATGTGAAGTGGTCAATTATAGGTCTATCGTGAAAACTTTATTACTGAATTGGAACAATATTACACTTATTAAAGGGAAATACATTGCACATAACTTGCTACATGGAAAAAGAAGGCAATGAAGGGATAACATATTACTGGAGAATAATCTTTTGATCTTTTGTAAAATGCAAATAATTACATAGAGTGGTAAATAAGACAGTGAGTCCCCATTAGCAAGCAATCTTCAAGATATGCTTTTCAATGAACAAATTATTATGAGAATAAAGTAGGAAGGAAAATATTTTTGCAGCAATTTTAGTATATAGTCAGTTTATTTTTACATTTTAGCCTGTATCAGGCTCTCAGTGTGCATTCCAATATTATATACATATTTTAAATCATAAAGGAGCAAGAAAATAAAAATATCAATGAAATAGAAAAATAAGCCTTATAGCAGCACACCCAGATTAAAGGCCTCTCTGAAACAAACAAAGTGGTATCAACAATCTAACCATGTTGCAGTGGTTAAGAACAGGTAGACTTTAATCTGGAGAGCCAAGTTTGATTACCTACTCCTCCACAGCTCCACATGAGCTGTGGACTCTGATCTGGTAAACCAGGTTTGTTTCTGCCCTTCTACACATGAAGATGACCTTGGGCTAGTCACAGTTCTTTTTAAACTTTCTCCACCCCACCTACCTACCTCACAAGGTATCTGTTGTTGGGAAAGGAAGGGAAGGACTTTAAATGCTGCTTTAGGACTCCTTACAGTTGAGGATAGTGGAATATAAATCAAACTCGTTGTTCATGTACATAAGCATCCAAAGTTGTATATCTGAGATGGCTTATATGGAATGAGATACTGTAGTAATGCACTGCTGACCCAGCAGCACCGTGGTAGAACGTTGGGACACCAACGGACCTACGGCCTTCTGGTCGCACCGCACCCCCACTCCTCATCCCCCTATGAGTCACGGGTCATGAACTATCTGGCTCAATCACCAGGCGCAGGGACAATGGTCTTGGCCCCAGGTGAGGATTAGGCTCAGACGCTTACGCTCCTCTCCGCACGTAGCCAGGTGAGATCATGCATCACATGATGATCTCCCGACCTCCCGCCTCCCGCTCTCCCGGAACTCCCCCCGGTCCTCCCTCCTACACGCCCCCGATAGAATAACAATAAAAGGTGCCAGGAGCCAGCACGCGGTAGACTCGCTAGGAACACGGACCTCCGGGCTCCCGCTGCTGGCGATCTCCACCAGATGTTATCTCCGCGTCTCGTCTCGTTCTTACGCTGACCACGTGGGTCGACTACAGATACTCCATAAGGTATCTTGGTCTTGAGTCAATTATGACTTTAAAGTCAAAATTATGACAGCCTTTGTTTGTGCCTGGGAACTAACTGGCAATCAATAGTAACTCTCTATCATAGATGCTTAACAATAAAATTGTTCAGCAGATAAATGCCCTCTACTGCATTGTAAGTGAAATTTCCAAACTAGCCCAACTTATTTGAACATTGAATGGGTTGCAGAGGGCATCACAGTTCAATGGCAGAGTTCTTGCTTTCCTGACGGAAGATAAACTACTACATCCAATTCCTGCCATGTTCATGGACTCTTAGGTAGCAGGTGCTGGTTTTTCTTTGCCAGAGATCCTAGAAAGGTACTATCAGTGAAAACAGTTCCGTGTTAGGTATTCCAATGGGGTTACAAATCTGAATTATATTTTGACTTACCTATTTTATCTCATGTACAATTTTATAAACTGTTAGTGGAGGGGCTGTGACTTAGTGGCAAAATATCTGCTTGGCAAAAGGTCACATGTTCCATTCCTGGGATAACCAGCTAAAGGATCAGATAATAAATGATAAAAAAGATTTGTACCTGAGACACCATGGAGAGTTGTCACAAATCAGAGCCAACAATACTGACCTTGACTCCATAAAAGAAATAAGGAGGAGGTTTTTATACCCCACGTTTCTCTTTTATGAGAAATCCTAAAATGGCTTACAATTGCCTTTACTTCCTCTCCCCACAACAGACACCTTGAGAGATAGATGGGCCTGACAGAATTCTGACAGAACTGTGACTGACCAAAGGTCACCCAGCAGGTGCATGTGGAGGAGCAGGGCATCATATCTAGTTTTCCAGATTAGAATTTGCCACTCGTGTTGGAGTGGGGAATCAAACTCGGTTCTCCAGATTAGAGTTTTCTGCTCTTAACCACTACATCACATTGGCTTCATGTGTGTTCATGTGCTATGAAATAGGCCTCAGAATACAAACAGCAAATACAGAAACAAAACTTTTTTCTGTTTACTATACAGATCAGACTATCCAAGTCCAATGTTTTGACTACAGACGAAGACATCTTCAAATCAATTTGACAAAGAATTGGCAGACAAGAGAAGTGTGAAGTTTTGAATCCCAGAGTCTAGCTGCCTTCCATTATGAATTTTGATAGTTTTTATTAGCCTACTGGTTATGTTTGCATGATTCAGGCTGCATACTTCAGAATCAATACTTGCTTATAAACAACATCTCTGTCATACCACACTTCAAAACATCGTAATTGTCTGTGTATTTTATTTGGTTATCTTGCTACTCTCATTTTTGTAATGCATCCAACTGAAGATCACTGTTGATTTTGTCTGCTCATGTATTAACTGGCTTACATTCTCCCCATGGTGTTGCTCCCTCCTCCTTTTTTCCTCCCTTCCCTACTGCTAAAAATGATATACACAGTTTGCCCTTCTCCTTGCTAGCCATAAGAAGATACACAGGAAGATTAAGAAGTTTCATATCAGAAATGAATTAAGAGGAAAGTTTTGCGTAAACAAGATTTGTTCTGGATTTCCTGGGATTTCACCCTCAGAGAACCTCTGACGCCAAGGTCAAGTTATCAAAATACTCAGACCTTCTTTTTTAATGTTTTATTACTTATGTTGACCTTTATTATAAGGGGCTATGCAATAGAACAGTGATTCAAGTGCTCTCCCAAAGTCTGTTATTTCTTTTTACAATAATAATGTACCTTCAGGCTTCAAAGAAACAGCCTGGACATTTTAAAAATACTGTGTGTGCCTTCGAAACTGACCTTGTCGTATATTATGTGCTACAGTCCTGTCTTTCCCCTTTTAAGATACAAGAGTATAGCTATGAAATCAAATTAATCTTTGATATCGCTCTATTAAACACAGATGTTAAATACAAAGCCTATTTTCAGTTATATTGTGTTGGATTAGGGTTGCCATGTTCCTGCTGGGGGTGGAGGATCACCTGCTCGTAGTGAGCAGCAGGAGAAAAATGGGGGGGGGGGAGAGAATGGGAGGGGTGATTGGGAAAGGTGATCACCAGTGGAACAACATACTGACATCTTTTTCAGCATGACTAAAAATTATATAATGTTTCCAGTGATGCTCAAACATTTAATCAGAACTCTGTGGTTTAAACTGTAGAGTTTTTGGGCAAATGCTACAGAGTTGCTCTCCATGTCATTACATTGCTGGTGAGTTTCCCTAGGCTGGATCCACCGCAGTTTTTTTGATGCTGAAAAAAGGAGGCATGGTGGAACATCTGCTAAACTCCCAAATTCAGTCCCTGCCATCCACAATTAAAAGGGTTGTGAATGAGGTAATGTGAAAGACTTTTGACATTCTGAAAAGCCACTGCCAGTCAGAATAAATGCTGACTTAATTTAACCAGTGGTCTGATTCAGTATAAAGCAGCAGCACTTTGTGGGCATGCAAATATATTATTTTATATGGTAGATTCCATATAATTATTGTCAGGATCCATACCTTAGATAAATGTTTTTGCATCATATTGGTGTCAAGAAGAACTGGATGTGCCTTTTGTGATCTTGTCCATGGATAATGTTGCCATGTGTAAACTCACCACTGATTTTGGTGGAGTCCATATATATATATATCAATAGGACCTTTGCATTTATTTGCTTCGTTAATGCCCTGCTTTTCTTCCCAATGGGATGAGAAACAGCTTATATTATCCTCCTCTCCTCCATTTCATCCTTACAGCAAACCAATGAAGCAGGCTAGGCTGAGAGACAGTGAGTGGCCCAAGAACATCCAGCAAGCTTCCATGGCACGAGTGAGGATCTGAACCTGGACCTCCCAGATATTAGTCTGATGCTCTTAACCACTACACAATAGCTTTCTAATTTAACTGCATCTTTGCATTCATATGATTTTTACAGTGAAATGAAATAAAAACACCATTATACTGTAGACCATGGTCGATTCCCCACGGTCAATTAATCGTGTGATACTCACGCAAAATATCAAGGTTTGAGCAAGAACTCCCCCCTGCTTAACTGCCTAACACAGATTCATCCCGGTTCTGGCACCCCTGCTCCCCCTTATCACATGTTTTTTAAGAACCTGCATGGAAGTGCACCTTTAAAAAAAAACACGCTGACGCTGGATTGGTTGGGAGGTGTAGGGGTTGAATACAGGTTTGTTTTCCTGCCGTTGGGAGTGACGTGGAGCCTTCTAGCCAATCAGAGCTAAGTGGGCTGTGTGTGAAGCACGCACAGCCCTTTTTTTTTTGTTT
The DNA here is from genome assembly GCF_021028975.2 of Sphaerodactylus townsendi. NCBI lineage: Eukaryota > Metazoa > Chordata > Lepidosauria > Squamata > Sphaerodactylidae > Sphaerodactylus > Sphaerodactylus townsendi. The sequence goes on from NC_059434.1 coordinate 35,081,140, forward strand.
CGAGCCGGCAGAGGCTATGTTGAAATGTGGCTGTGTGGAACGTGATTTCTGTGCCAACTGTAAACTAAAATTAGACTTTCGTGCCAGCGCAGCTGCGTGGGTAAAGAGTGCCGAAACCACGCATAAATGTAGCTTAGTGCGAAAAGCAGTTACGTTATCTACAGATGTGCATGGTAATGTAGCTACACAATTTTTTTTAAAAAAAATTCCTGCCCCAACACAATGCAACAGCCAATCAGGACGAGAAAGAGCCGCTGAGCATATTGCGCGTTGGATCGTATGATCGTGGGGAGTGTTGCACTGTTTGAAACTGTGATAGACATCAATGTCCTCATCACACACATGCTGCAGTGATGAAAAGGTGCCGTTTCTTTTGAAACCTAGTTGTATCTGGCTTTAATTTCTCAGAGGGGAAATGGCCTAGGTCTTAGTCTATAGGCAGCACCACAGAAATCACACACCCACGGCTTTGTGGCACCACAGTTGCACAAAAACATGTTTGCAATGCATGGATCCTCAAGATTTTCGCATTAGATCACTGTGAAATCATCATCAGATCACATATCATATCTGTAGCCATAGATCTGACCACAAAAATCATGGATCTGTTGCTTTGTGGCTTTGCAATGATGCAAAAACATGGTTCCAAAGCATGGATTGTCGTGGATCCTTGGGATTTTTGTTTCAGATCACACTAAATTCACCATCAAATTACGTGTCGGTAGACCATAAAAATCACATATCTGCTGCATCATGGTACCACAGTGGTGCAAAAATATGGCTGCAAAGCACAGAGCCGCATGATTTTTGCACTAGGTAATTCTGAAATTACCATCAGATCACATATCATGTCTATAGCCACAGATCTGACCACAAAAATCATGGATCTGACATTTGTGGCTCTCCAATGGCCCAAATCATGGTTCAAAAACATGGATCCTCGTGAATCCTTGGGATTGTTTCAGGTCATGTCAAATTCATCATTAATTCACATTACATGTCTGTAGTCCCAGATACGTCATTTTAGGCAGACCAAGCCAGAACCTTGCCTTTGGGTGGAATCCTTTTTGAGACAGACTCCAAAATAAGGACAACTTCTTTACAAACATGGGTTGCTTTCTCCTACATGCAGCTTAGCAGTAGTTACCTTTGAGCATTATTATCTTAATTTTAACAACTGTTCAATGTTTGAATTACATGGAACACCACTACAGAGCCATATTTAGATAATATTCTTTTTTACCTTTAACTTGCAGGAATGCTGCTGGAAGCGAATGGGAAATAAGGATGCTGGAAGACATAGGTGTATGCTCTCTAAAATTTAGTTCGTAAAGAGCAGAAAAAGAGATTAAGAAGCAGAAGAACCCTCTGATATGAGATGTGTTGCTCGATCAGTCTTACCAGAGATGTGTTGCTCAGGCTGTCTTACCAGGAGTGGAAAACATAACAAAGAATGAATCCGGCTAAGTTCTTAACCCCTATTCTTCCACCCAGAACCAACTCTTCTGTTGCAGCTTTGACGTCCTTCTTATTAAATAGCCCTTTTGCACATCTGTGTAAGAAAGTCGCCAGTTTCCTATAGGGCACTATAAACCTTTGCATTGTTAGGAATAAGCATCAATTTTAGGTACCGTCTATAACATATGCATTTTCATAATTTTGTTTTCTATTTTGTTTCCTATTACTTTTTAATGTTACTCAACTGTTTGGGATGGGTTTTCCGGGCTATGTGGCCGTGGTCTGGTAGATCTTGTTCCTAACGTTTCACCTGCATCTTCAAAGGTGTATCACAGAGAGAAATCTGTTACACACAGATTGCCAGCCACAGATGCAGGCAAAATGTTAGGAACAAGATCCACCAGACCGCGGCCACACAGCCCGGAAAACCCACAACCAGTTGAATCCGGCTGTTAAATCCTTCAACAATACATTAATCAACTGTTTTAATTATTATACTGGATTATACTTTTGATGCCAATAAAGGCCTATTGTAGGTATGCATGTAACAAAGAATGAAGCTCTTTCGAGTACATATTCTTTCAGATAACAGCATTATCCAGTCCTGCTTGCCCTTTACAATAATTCCTATTTTTCCTGTCTCCTTTCCAGTCTTTGCAAACATGAAGGGGAGAATGAGACGCACCCAACCTAGGCTGTCTTCACAACGAGACAGAAAACCTCCCCACCTCCACCCTACCGAGCAACAAGGAGGCGGCACCTGATGACAACAGCCGTCACTCAATGGAGCAGATTAAGCTCCACCCCCGCCTGCCTATTACGCATGCGTTTGATGTCCCTGTACTACCGGGCAGCGGGAGAAAGCGAAAGAGGGCTCCAGCCACTGCGCCGGTGCTGAGCGGATCGCGCTCTGCAAACGATGGGAAGCTGCCGCTGCTGGCCTCAGCTGTGGTGGTCGGTTCTGCTGCTGCAGGCAGTTGGGGACTTGATTCCTCTGACCGTCGGGGCGTCTGACTTGCCTCTGGTCCTCAACACCTGGGCATTTAGGAAAGCTACCGAAGCAGGTGCTGTTGTCTTGCGTTCAAGTCTTTTCCCAAGCAAATCTTTCTACCCTCCTCAAAAGCGTATGGGGACCTTATGGCACCCAGAGACAAAATGAGTTCTCGCACCGCCATGCAGGGATAGCGAGAGAAGCCGGCAGGCTCCCCATCCCTGGACGGGCAGCGCGAGAGGGGCGGGAAGGGAAGCCAATTGGCTTCTCCCCCCTCCCTTGTACCCGCAGCATGAGTTCTTGCACTGCTGGGGCAGAGACAGCAAGAGAAACTGGCAGGCTCCCCATCTCTGGACCGGCAGCACGAGAGTGGCGGGAAGGGAAGCCGGCTGGGTTTTCCCCGTCCCTTGCACCTGAGCGCAAGTTCTCACACAGCCTGTGGAGTGACAGCAAGAGAGGTCAGTAGGCTCCCCATCCCTACACTGGCAGCTCCAGAGGGGCAGGAAGGGAAACCCTCTGCCAGGGGTAGGGAACCTGCGGCTCTCCAGATGTTCAGGAACTACAATTCCCATCAGCCTCTGTCAGCATGGCCAATTGGCCATGCTGGTAGGGGCTGATGGGAATTGTAGTTCCTGAACATCTGGAGAGCCGCAGGTTCCCTACCCCTGCCTCTGGCTGGCCTTTGCCGCTTCCCCTCCCCCTGAGTGGGCAGCCCGCTCAGAGAAGAAGGGAAGTGGCTGGAGGGGCGCCTTCGCTGCTTCCCCTTCCTTTGAGCAGGCAGCCTGCTTGGAGAAAAGAAGCTGAAGGAGGAGCGCCTTCACCACTTCCCCTCCCTTTGAGCAGGCAGCCTGCTTGGAGAAGAGAAGTGGAAGGAGGGGCACATTCTCTGCTTCTCCTCTCTTTGAGTGGGCAGCCCTCTCGGAGAAGAAGGGAAGCAGCCGGAGAGGTGCCTTCGCTGCTTCTCCTCCCTTTGGGTGGGCAGCCTGCTTGGAGAAGAAGGGAAGCCGCTGGAGGGGCACCATTTGTCTTCGCCAGTTCTTTACCCACGTTGTTCTCTTTGACACTGTGGGCGGGCTGAAGGATGCCAAAGACTCTGGTGGTGGGGAAAGGCATCTGGTCACATGGGGGGGGGGGCAGTTTTGCCCCTCTAAGTGACCAAATTTGTTGCACCCGGATACATGGGTTACCCAATGTCACCGAGCAGGTACACCTCTGACCCTCCTTCTCAATTTGCGTTCTGCCCATGCCTCTTTGCTCGATTTCTTAAATGCTAGTAATTTCCTCCCAAATTTGCAGGTGAATTTGCAAAAAAAAAAAAAAATCTTGGGAGTGAATTACTTCCAAATTTTAGAAGGGGAATAGCCTGGAGAAAACCTCAGAGCAAAGCAGCCCCTTTTTCTGAGCTTCCTTCTCGCATCATGCCCGATCACTGATGGTTCAGTTGTGCAAGCAAACTCACTGGATCAGTGAAGGTCCACCCATGTAGTGGGGAAGGGTGTGCAAGCCTGTCAAGTCTTGGCTTATGAAAAAGTCACGTATGGAATTATTAGTCCTCTTCCAAGAACCACATGCATTCCAATAGGATTCTGTCTTAGAGGTTGCAAAACCAGTCCCACAAAATATGGTACCTGATTGTGATTGTTCCAAGTGGGAAGCAGATACCCTGCATATATCTGAATTACTTGTTTTAAAATTTTTTGCAGGGAGCTGTCTTTTAGAGCTGATTCTTGGTTGGTGTATTGCTACATTGGTGTATTGCTACATATTTTAGCCAGTGCTATACATGTTAATTTATCATGTGTACACATAATGTTTTGAATAATGGTTGATGTGTTTGTAATGGCCCACAGCTACATAGAAATAATATCATTCGTCCATTAAAAAGTAATGTATGAATATGAATGTTGAAAAACTTTTGCATTGAAACACAGGTTTGGAAAGAAGCCTGTCCTAACTGTAGTGCAAGGTCCACACTGATAGTTACATCTCCTTTGTCCAGGGGCGTTGGCAGCAAACCTGTTCTGAATACTTAGCATTGCTTATTGAATATTAGTTACCTCTTAATGTCCATTAACCCCCTCCCCATCCATGGCCAGTTTTACAAGTTTGTATTTTAGTGAAATGGGGATTCTGATCCAGAATAGTAACTGTTGTTTTTTGGACGGGGGTGGGGGGAGAACACAGTTTACCAAGGAAGAGTGCAAGGTTGTGCTGGGTCAGCTGTATCTCTTGTTCCACTGGACTTTAGTAATCTCCATAGTCAGCTGTATGGTGTTGGTTAGAAGTCTGTTATCAGCTCTTTTTGCAGTTTGCTCCTCAGGTTATATAAAAGTCATGTTGGATAATACTCCCAGACAAGGCCTGTTTTCTGTGTGTGCCTTTGTGATTTTCCACAGCATTGAGATATGTGAACTCTTACCTCAGATTCCAGAATTGAGGTGTGGGCCATGGTTCAGAGATAGAGCCTGTGCTTTGCATGCAAAAGGTCCCAGCTTCAATCAGTTGCTGATATCCCCAGTTGGCAGGATCAGGTGATGGGGAAAATCTGAGAGTATGCAGAGCTGCTGCCATGCGGAATAGAAATCAGCTTGACAAACTGTTAGACCTGTAGTCTGATTTGGTAGAAAGCAACCTGGTGTTTACATACCTTCATAGGGAAAAGAAGGGGTTTTTCTTTACCATGTATTTTCATGAAGCATTCAAGTCCATTTTGTGTCAAATGGGATGTTTTGACATGGGTTGAAAAGCAATTGGGGTGTCACTAAATGCTTTCAAAACACTCACTCGGTGGCATTGTACTCCATCATAGGAATGGGTTAACATACCACTCTGGTGCTTTTTTAACAGCCCCTGTTCCTCTGCCAACAGCAACTTGACACAAAACATGAAGTATTTTCGCTCTCTTGTTTCTATGCCAGAAAATCACTCCTGGTTAGTTGTGTGTGTGTTGTTGTGCTGTTAAAAAGCAACGGCAGTTTTTGTGTTTGTTTTTTTAAAAAAAGCCCAAACCCTGTAGGTTGGCAACCCTACGTGCTGTTCGCCTTTTCTTTTAAACGTTAATGAGTTCATTGGAGACTCAAGCCTTAAAAGAAAAATGAGAGCAGACACGCTGAGGTCAGACAAATGGTCCATTTAATTCTGTAGCCTATACATGAACTGGTCAGTGCCAGATGCTATGGAAAAAAATGAACAAGAAACAGGGAAACTGTTGAATGTGCCTTCCCTCCCATCCAGCTTAAATTCCGGTAGCCTCGGGTTTTAAGAATGCTTGGAAACTGATATCCTTTGACTATCTTGACTGGTAGAAAATTGCATCTGAGTGGGTAGATGAATTTTGGAACATTGCCTAACACACATACTCACTTGCAAATCTGCAAGACATTATAAGTGTTTAGAGCACACCTAGTTTTACCCCCTCCTGCCCACGTTTGGATGCTCTTAGCACACTTGCTTGGATTTCATCAGGCTATCTGGCAGCCAGGAGGGGAGGTGAAATGAGATGTTTAAAAAATTTGTATGTATATCTCGAGATTCTCTTGTGCATGGAGAAACCCTGAGGTTATCTAAAGGGCCTGTTTTGCTGCGATTATAATACATATGTGACAATGAAGTCTTTATTTTTTATTTACTACAATTTTATCTTTGATTTATACACAAAGTGGACTGTGGACAAATTAAAAATATTAAACGAAATAACAAAACAACAGGAGCCATAGCTGTAATGTAAAGTGATCAAATTATCCCCCCGCCAGGTATCATGTACAGGCTACACACAATAAAAACCAGTGGAGAAAAAGCGAACAAACCAAGCCAGTAGAAGTTAAAATAAAACAATCTTAACCAGTATTTGGAAGCCCCATGGTGTGTGTTGCAGGGCAGCGGGAGTGACTGACTTGCTTTTCTGAGTTAGGGGATTCCAGTTTGAGGGGCACATCTGAAAAAGCCATCTTTCTTGTGCCCACCAGCTAGCCCTCACCCAGAGTTGGTAGGCAAAGGACTTTTCCAATAATTGTTTCATAACTGCTTCTTTCAATGCATTCTGGAAAGGACCTTGTTGCAAACAAGCATTAACTATCTGTTTATCCACTGAACCAACCATTCTCCGCTGCCATTACAATTTAGTTCTGTGTAGACTTATGACAGTTGATTTCAGTGGACAGTTGATTTCAGTGGAGTAATTTGAGGATTTATTTGGATATTAGTATACATTAGTTTCTTTGTATGTGTGAGTGTGTACACTCACATACACACAAGTTTGTTTACAGTATATAATTAGCTGATCACTTTGGGCTTTAGCAGGAATTGAGGAGGGGGCTGCCTCTAATTTGTCTTGAGATAATCCTTTGTTTTGCCTGATTCATACTATCAGGGAATAGGGTGTGCTTGGAACCAGGGTGGTATTGCCCATATGCTGGCACACCCATTGGATGACCTCTTGGAATGCTAAAGATTTTACTGAAAACACAGCAAAGGACTCTGCTGCTCATTAACCACTGGAGATGAAAATAAAAGTGCCTTAATTTCTGCAAGGATTCTGTAACTTTCCCCATACAAACAACACCTGCTTGATTGAATTCTTGTTTTGTAACTTTTGATGAACATTCATGAAAATATTTGATGCATATTGTGTGATGTTTTTTCAGGGATGAGATTTGTGGTATATGTTTTAAAAATTGAATTGTTTTATATTTTCATACAAAATCCTTAATACATTAGTATATTATGGCAGATATTGTTATTGATTGCAGCTTGGAGCACGTTACAGGCGGGGGGCTCTGAACTTGATGCTGTAGAGAAAGGTTGTGGCCAGTGTGAAATTGAACAGTGCGATGGAAGTGTGGGGTATGGAGGCAGTCCAGATGAACATGGAGAAACAACATTGGATGCAATGATTATGGATGGGTAAGAAATCCACAGGGAGAGTATGTAAGTGCTTCATGGACATAGGAGATTTAGTGTAAAAACTTCAAAATCTCTTCTCTTTGCTTCAGTGGAATAGACTGTTCTGTACCTACTGCTGCCACCATTTTTTCATTTGAAGTTTATTAGAGGTTTTCTTTTCAATAACTATTTTTAGTTATAGTCCGCCTTTCTTTCTGAGACTCAAGGCACATTACCAAATTAGAAAAGCAGTGCAATAAAGAAAAACTGTATAAGACCTTCTAGAACATATGTATTTTTCACATTCTGTGGAAAAGATGAAGTGTGGGAGCCTTCTTGATTTCATCAGGCAGGCTGTTCTACAAAGTAGGAGCCACAACAGAGACTGCTCAGGCATGGAAAATTGTTGATGTACCTATTTGTGGTGTGGTACAAAAGTCTTTATTGGCACACAATACAAACAAAACAGGTTAAAATCAATAAAAGATAAATTTTAAATACAGACTTAAGAATTCATGACTTCAAGAATAAAATTAACAACAGTATTCACAGAACAATACATTAGTATTGTTCAAAAGATTTGTTCACTCTAGCCATTGTGAGCAGAGAGAATGGAATCCATATATTTTGACCTGATATTGTCATTTTTAGGAAATTCAAATAAAGAGTGGGCAAGTGTTTCAACAGTAGCCAAGGCACAAGAGCAGAACCTTTTAAAACATTCCACTTTTTATAATATTCACTCCAATAGCTCCAAGGGTGATTGGGGTTAATTAATAAGCGAAGAAATGTTGCCATAACTCCACACTCACATGGAATTAGCAAGGTAGTGGGAGAACAGGTTGTCTTGGCTGCAAGCATCAGTTTATGAAAATCTAGTTCCAGGAGTATATTCCTAACTAATCTAATTGCTTCTGTATAGGGGAACATATTGAGTGAATCCAGAGGCAAACCAATAGCTTCGACTTTCTTAATAATCAGAGATTACCAATCAGAAATGAAGGTGTTAGATAACAGTAAGGATGTGTAGCTATCAGAGCCTGCCAGAAAATAAATATGCAGCCAGAATTTAATGGCCCTTATCCAAGCCAGGGTTTCAAGTATAGTTTGACACATCTCTATACACAACACAGCATAAGGCACACATCTAGGGAGCCTCATTAGTTTCCGAAGAAATTTGGAATGTAAAAGATTGAAAGAATTGTTTATTGCGGAAATCCAAATTGGGAATCTGTACAACAACTGCAATCCAAACCTGGTGTGTGCAGAAGTAATTGCTGCCTGCTGTTGGAAAGACCATGACAAGTTGTATCGCTAACAGACGCCAAGATATCTAAAATGTTTCACCTGTTCGATCTTATGACCCATAATTTGCCAAGACATGGGCTTCCAGCTCTTTGCAAAAATGAGAACTTTAGATTTGGTATAATTAATTTCCAACCTGTTATCTTCACAATAATTGGCAAAAAGATACATTAGACTTTTAAGCCCAGTGCTAGACAAGGACAATAGCGCAGCATCGTCTGCATACAAAAGTAACAGAACATGTGCAAGATGCAACTTAGGACTGTGACCATTAATTAAAAACAAGTCATAAGCTAAATCATTCAAAAATATTGAAAAGAGTGGGGGACAATATACATTCCTGCTTAACTACACGGGGTATACAAATTCTACTGGTGAGCTCACCATCATGAAAGTATTCAACATGACAAATGGTGTTAATATACAATTGCCTGATTAAAAATAAAAGCCTAAGATCCACATTCAATAGCCTCATCTTATCCCAAAGGAGATTTCTGATTACAGAATCGAAGACTCCTTTTAAATCAATGAAAATAATTTGGCAGTTCCAGTAGAGGAATATTTGTTTGCAAGATGGGATAATACTGTGCAGTGATATAATGTAGATTTATTCTTATGAAATCCTGCTTGCTCAGAACCTATGATTTTAAACTGATCCAGCCAAGATTGTAACCTAGATAGCAAACTAATCAATCCCCACTTCTGGGCTATTTGCATTAATTATTTCCATTCTTAAATTAGAGATAGAAGGCAAATTTACAAAGGTCTTAGAAAAGATTTGTGATTGTGGTGACCATGTCAGATGCAAATGAAATTAATTATTGTTAGGCTGATCATTATAAATAGGCTCCACGGCCACAGAAAAAAGGAAGATGGTCAGCCATTTGTGGTATGACAATTTCAGAATACTTTGGTCTGGACTAAGCTGTCACAGGATAGTCCCTAAAGTATGTGAAACCAACTACATAGCAAGATATAGCTAAACTGCTAAAATAATATATCTAAACTACCAATGCAACATCTTAAGAAAACTCATTGCTCACCCTTTTCTAGAAGAAGTACAACCAGGCAGATTTGCCCCTTGTTTGCCTTATTGTTTGACTTTGGTCTAAAGTGCTTGTATCAAGGAAATAAAAGTTAGAGAAAAAGAAGTCAAATTAGCATTGTATGCCAACAATGCACTGTGATTTCTAGAGGATCCCGAACACAGAGTCCCAAAATCGATAGGTCTTATCACAAAATCAGGAGACTTCTTGGTATATAAAATTAAGAGGGAGAAATCAACAATTGTAGGCTGTTATCAATCTGTCAGTCTTTGAATTGATCAGTCCCTGACAACAACAAAAAACGCCTACAGGGGACAACCTAAAAATTAGAAGCCAAACTCCTTTTTCAGAGCCTTGTGGTTTTAAATCATTGTTGCCACAGAACCTAATCTTCTCCTCTTCACGATTTCTTGTAATTTTATTGAAGCTGTGATAAAACTGTAGTATGTAAGAAAATATAGGAGTTCTTCAACTTCAACAAATCTTTATTAGGCATATCAGTAAAAATAAAAAATACAGGACAGAATATAGGAATTAACCCTAGTTTGTCATAGGCACATTAAAAAGTTAGCTTGTAATCCTAACTTCTTTTCCCCAAATTTGTCATAATTCCATTATTGCTTTCAGAAGCTCCATTTAATTGAATAGTGAATTGAATATTGGACTAATTGAATTGAATATTGGAGCCAGTGTTCAGAAGTAGTGAATGAGTTCATTTCTTAAGTGAAGCAATGACAAGAATTTCAAATACATTTATTTTTATGTTATATGTTCTGATGCAAAATGATAAATAAGCTTTGCACGTCAATTGAGAATTATAGAGTGAGAGACTACAATGAAATAATTGCTGAACTTTCTAGGTGATAAGGTGTTTTGGCACCTGATTTGTCAAGCTGTGAAATAGATGACACCGCAATTCAACTATCTAGGGTTGGTAATCCCAAGAAATCTAGAGGACATGTTCCCTTGAACATTGACACTATATATTTTTAAATATTACTGATATTTTAGCTGATGGAAAGCTAAAACATTGTGTGGTAAAATTAAGATACTAAATAATTATTTATTTAGTAATGTTTTCCTACTGTCCTTCTTTTAGAGGCATGGTGTCTGCATCAGGAAGGGAGAATTGGTGGAAATAGCCTATTTAGTCTGGATACAGCTGAGTGCTTTTTTCTTTATAAGGCATGTGCTGTTTTGTATTATGTGCTATAGAAGTTGGCATTCCTTGCTGTATGTTTATCTGGCTTTTGGTGTTCGTTTTTTGTTTTGTCTAGTAACACTATGGAAGTTGGGGCTGTCGCAGATCTCAGACGGATAAAGAATGCTATTGGTGTGGCACGAAAAGTGATACAGCACACTAGGCACACCTTACTGGTTGGCGAGTCAGGTAACTTTCATTTGGCTGTTTTGAAATAGTAGTTTTATATCCATGCCATGTTAAAAATGGCCCTGATAACACTTAAAGGAGTAATAATTGCATCTTATTGAAAATGATGGAATAAATGTAGTGTAGCAAACTAATTGCTTTTCGTATGAAACAGGGCTAATTTTAGTGGACTGCTGTAAACTGAATTTGATGGTTTATTTTTGCCCTGTTTGTTATAGAGACTAACTCTTTGTATGTTTACTCAGAAGTCGAGTTCACTGAGTTCACAACAATTACTCTTCAAAAAAGAGTCCATTGCTTTGTAGTTGTCAATAATAAATACAGCAGTGACCAAAAATAAGTTGGTGGTTCCGGTCTCAAAACTATTTTTGTTACGGTTTTTGCATTAGATACATATTTTAAGATATCTGTAAATGCTAAAAATAATACAATATGATCAGATACTCACTCAAAATATGTCCCCAAGCAGTTTCTTCTGTTCAATATGTCCCTAATGGCATTAAAAATTATATTAAAATAGTTTTGTAATTCAATCACAATATCTTCAGGAAATTCAGAAAAAATCACTAGTATCTAAAATATTTTTGAACCATTCTGTCCCTTGTTGGGTTGTATAATCATGAATCTTTCAGTTATCTGTTACAGAGTCATATGTTTTCTTCTAGTTAGCTAGCAGTCTAATGGAGCTCTAAATACTTTTGTTCCCAAACCCTATAAAATGTCCGCATTTCTACTGTGAACAATGTGCTACAAAATGAAAGACCCATCTTGCAAGGCAGAGCACACATGAAAAGTGGTGATATCCACATGATGCCTGATGTTGTGGTTTAATTTAAAGACGCCTTGTTGAAGTCTCATCTAGATGGTGCTTACCTTTTATTAAAAATCTCACATGACCAAAGGTCTTGAGCCTAAAACCAATACATCACAGCAGATCAAACAGAAAAACCAATATAACGTGATAAAACAACAACAAACAAAAATTGTAAAATACATTTATCTCAAAAAGTCCACAACCCATTAGAAAGTAAAAAAATAACAGCGAACCTATACAATTTATGATAAAAATCAACAAAATAGTGCTCTGGTTGTTGTGAGTTTTCCGGGCTGTGTCGCCGTGGTTTGGTAGATCTTTTTCCTAACGTTTCGCCTGCATCTGTGGCTGGCATCTTCAGAGGTGTATCACAGAGAGAAGTCTGCTACACACTTTGTCACAGTCACAGATGCAGGCGAAACGTTAGGAACAAGATCTACCAGACCACGGCCACACAACCCAGAAAACCCACAACAACCAGTTGAATCCAGCCGTGAAAGCCTTCGACAAAATAGTCCTCGTTTTTAGGGAGATCATTATAATTTAAAGATGCCTTGCTGCAGTCTTGTGAAGATGGTCTACATCTAAGCTAATGGATGTCACTATTATGCATGACTGTTATATGATATGTACACATGGTTGGTTTTTCTTTTCTTTCTCCTTCCAAGCCACCATGTTTGCAGAAAGCATGGGATTTCCAAGTGAAGACTTGACTACACAGAATTCTCTTTCAATATATTTAAAGTGGCTTAATCAAAACTGTCAGCCAAACTTCTGGAAGGTAGACTACAACTCTTTTCTCTCTATAGCCCTGGTTGACTGTGTTGCTGTTTACTAAATAATTTTTATAAGTTTGAAAATTAGATAATATGTCAGTTATATGTCCAATAAATAATTTCTGGATTTAGCTTTCATTTGAATTTGGCATGGGTGTCTGCAGTCTGATTTGCAAATTTTTAATCAGCTTTGAATGTAGATATAATTTGTCATTGAAAGATGATTAAGGAAGCATGGGGAAAGGATAGCTATTCTTAAATTTGCAGAACTTGTGCCAGATCTTTCAGTTGGTGAAGGAAGGAGAATAGGATGATTCCCACGAATTGTAGCCATAGAATGTTCCTAGCTGTTTGAGGAAACCCTTTGCTGGACCATTGCAAAGCAACTGAGCATACTTTAAGTAATATTCTGGAGCCAATTGGGCTATTTTTTAATTGTCTGATTGCCAGCCAAATCAGCACTAACTACTGACAACCCTGACTTCTATATTTTTATCCAGCTTTCTTGCTTTTTCAAGCAGGTGACTTGGTGATAATGGCTTATGAAGACAGATTCTTCCCTCCCTACTTTCTTTCAAAAGTCTTCCCTCTTCAGGGCTTTCAACTGGCTTTCCTTTGGGAACTAATTAAAGACTTCCACTTTCTCTCATTTGTCACTTACAGCCTTCAACACTGCATCTGATGTGTTCTCCCTTTTAGAATGGAACTTCCTAGCTTTGCTTCAAGTTGACATGCTTAGAATTAGAATTTGTGGAACAGTTTCTCTCCCCAGCTGTTTTTTTGTTTGTTTCGTTTCTGTTATGAACATGCAAGCGGTGTTCTGTTTCATTTTTTAGCATCGCAGTGATCCTGGTAAATGTATGAATACCTCGTCAGTGTGGCAACCAATAGGATGAGGACATCTTACATTATGGATGCAAACCGAAACAAGCTTATTTGGAAGGACGGTCACACTGAAATCCAGAACTTTCACATTAAGCTTCAGATACAGTCGTTCTTTTTGAATCTTTAATTTGACATTCTCATTTAGCTTGGCATGCTAAAATGCACAAAAACACCAAAAGATTCAGTCTCAACACGAAATGTAAATCATTTTTTTCTTTTGATGATATGCTTTATAGGTGGGAGGCAACAGTGCCAGATGTGATGTGAGAAAACTGTGTGTAATCACACAAACAGAATTATCTCTTCCTCTATAGCCAGGCATGCTTGAGTTGTTCCATTTGAGCTTCATCCATTGTTCCATCTGATTGAATTCTTCTCTTCAGAAAATGAGTTTATTTTCACCACCTATTGTCTTTTTCTGTGTGCTTTATTGTATATGTTAAATTGAGTAAATAATTTTTTGTTTGTTATTGTTAGAAGCCGCTCCAAACCTGTAAGGAGAAGAGCGACATAGAAATTTAATGAATAATAAATAATTGCAGCCTAACGTTGTCTGAGGTTGCTACCCATGAGCCAAACTGGTGGGTAATTAACATTCCCAGCAATTAAGAAATATCACCAGATTTTCTACCATCATTGTTTCATACTTGAATTGGGAGCAAATTGCGATTTTAAAAAAATCAGTTTTCTTACTTGCAGCCTGCAAAAATGCCATATCTAGGGTATTTTCTGCAAGTTTTTCCACATAAAACAAAAGACATGCAGTGGCCTATTAAGAAACCAAGATCATTGGAGGGACATTGGAAATCTTGCAAGGGGAAATTTGAGTTTGTTAAACCCCAGAAATCCTTGTGGCTTTAGTGGAGTCACCAGTGACAGGAAAACAACAGTGTTGTAGTTTGTGAAGTGTGTACAATGGGAAAGTGAGTAGAGTTATGAGGCTTCAGTCCTACAGAGACTAGCAGTGTAGCTTTAAATATATGCAAGTTGTCTTATCGTGACCAGTAGGGATGCTCATAAGACTTGGGAAGAACTGATCTTAAATTACAGCTGTAGGTGGTAAGAAATATTATCATGCTGGGTTTTTTGCACACAGAATGCTGATGTATTGTATTTCTCTTCTGGCTATTCATTGCAGGACACATTTGCAAATCACATAACAACATGAGATCTGAGAGGGTTGTTTGTAACTGAAGTGTTTCAATATTGAGTGACTCTAAATTGAGAAATATGCTTTGTCTGTTCTTTGTTCAAAGCGTCTGAACTACAGTAATTTGCTTTCAACAAAACTTTGCTCTTGACATATACAGAAGCCTTATATTATTCTTTTAGTATGGAAATTTTGTTCTGTTTTTTGACTTACAAAAAGATACAAGTTTGTAAGATACCTTTTTCTTTCTTAAGGATTTCATATGAATAAAATTTTGATTGCAGAACGTTATGCCAGATGCTTCAAAATCATGCGGACCATACAAAAAGATTGAAGATTTCAGTACAGAAGAGCAGAACATCTTGGAAAGAACAATTCAAGTTCATAATCATGATACTATCGGTATATTTTTTGCAACTATTCCACGCCACAAAACTTAGGGGGGTTTTTCTGTCATCCTTGACAGACCTGATTGAGCGTATGTTTTTAATTTTATGTAAGTTACAGATAACAGAATATTCTGTCTTTTTCCCTCAAAGGGACCCAAACAAAAATTAAATAGCTATACCTTGGTCTGATCCTGGATCTGATGAACCGAGTCATCCAAGGCCACAGGGCATAAGCCAAAAGCCCTTTGCCTTTTGCCCTTGTGCCCAAGGGCTCGTACCTCTGACCATTCCTGCAATTTTATACTTGGAGACAGGAAGATCAAACAAAAGCACAGCCAGAATCTTCCTGTCTCCAAGTATAAAAGATGCACAAAAGAGCATCAGAGATGCAGCAATAAACAGTAAACTTACTTGGTACTTAGATATTGTGGTTACCTAGCTTACACTTCTCTATTTAGTTTGAGAATCTGAACTATTTGCACCCTGTTTCATCATTTTAATGCAAATCCTAATGACACAATTTCAGAGGAGAGGCATTTTGGTTTGCGGTAGAAATGCTAGATTCAAGTCCAGTAACACTTTAGAGGTTAACAGGATTTTGCGAGAATAAACTGTCAGGAGTTACCACCAGTGGTAATCACATGCAGCTCTCAGCTCAGGTTCAAGTTCAGTTTTGTTGCATAGGGCCAAAGGCCACAAAAATTAACAAAGAAAAAAAACTGTAAAACCACGTAACAAACATTGTTACAAGTTACGTTTTAATAACAATTTAGATCTCAACGGATTTGTTTCTCTAACCCACTGCTGTTATCAGACTGTTAAACATAAAACCTTTTTTGAAAAAATATTCAAAGCTATCTGGAATTTGACTAAAAATATAACAGCAAAAACACCCATGGCTTGGAAAAGACTGTGGAATAAAGGAAACCCATGTTAGGAAGTTTCAATCCTGCTGTGATTTTAATCCTATGTTATAACATGATTTTTAAAAGCTGCCTTAATAGAGTTTATTTTTATGAATAGAAAATCTCACTTCACATCAGCCTCATAAAAATGGTATTTGTAGTTCACTTCTGTTCAGTTTTATTGCATTAGCCACCCTGATCCAGATTTTCTTTGCAACTTAAAGCAAAGAAGGCAACTTTATAAGACACTGCAGGTCCAGCATCTGCACAAAGAAATAAAACTTTCTCCATCACTGTGCATGGGCCTAAATTGGCCAAGATTGGTATCTGATTTTTTTTTTGCTTTGTTACAAGATATAATGACAAACAAGCAAATAATGGCATGGATCTTCAGGTTTTGAACCTCTGCAAATGCATAGATGCTGACCAACTGGTTGTTGGGTATAACTTCTTGCAAACATGACAATTTGCATCATTTTAAAAGTGAATAGATATAAAGGTTGATAATCCTTTTTAAAATGTGATCTTAGATAGGTAGTGTGCCCTAGAAAAATTAATTAATTTGTACCATTATGGATATTTGGATCTTAATATGATTTGCCTGTTGAATACGGCATTGTATCTATGTATCTGGGCCCATGCAATTTACCTGGGAGACCCCATGAACACCATGTGACAAATTGTATAATTGAAGGATTTTATTGTAATAGATTGACCATATGAGGTCTTTTAGAATTATGGTAAAATAAATGCCTGAGAGATGGCTTGCTGGAACTGTCTTCAGTTTATGATACTAGTTAAGATGGGCTTTGTGTGCACTAGCCTGAAGGGACAGGAGACCTATTTACGCTCTCAGCAAGGCAGCTGGAATGTTTGGGGGCAGAGCTAGAATCTTTTTTCAGAAAGATATTTTGGATTCTCTCCAAATTAGCTAGCAAAGCATCATTCCATCCCCAAACCTAAATGCCATATAAAAATTGGGAAGTCACCTTGCTGCGGAAGAGCTTTAAAACTGAATATCTTGAGAAAAAACCCTGTAGTACAATACATTTTTAAGACGGCTCCCATCACCTAGAAGGATGTTGCTTTTATAAGGTGGGCCTTATACGCAAATGTGACACTAAATGCGATTCCCACATTTGAAGGTTCAACATTGGTCAACTTGGAAATCATCTGTGCACCATCTGGAAATTCATTGCTGTTTTCTGAAGACTGTCATTTTGGTCTTATAGTAATTAATGTTTAACAGTTCTTCTTTACAGTAGTCCTTGAGTCTAGACAGCAACCTTCTTCACCCAGTATGGGATAGGGACAGCAAGACTATATTGCCTGCATACAGAAAGGCTAATATTTTCCATGAGCCGGGGGGGGGGGGGGGGTGTCAGCACCTGATGGTCTCTTAATGATGGTGCTAGTGTAAAAGGTTGAAAAGAGGAGGAATCAGAACACAACCCTGTATCACACCTCTAACCACAGAGGTGCTATATGTCAGGAAACTTGGAATTCCACCTCTGTTTTTAGAAGAAAGTTACTGTGACATTTCCTTATCGAAAGCAAAAGATGTTATCAGCGTTAGTGCTTGCCAGTTTAAATCAAAATCTTTATCAAAGGCAGCAGCAAGATCAATAAAAGCCACATAAATATTTTTGGTAATACGTTTTACGCAGTCTGTAGTAAGACATGGCAGTGGTTGATAGTACATTAGCCTTTCCTAAAGCCAGTTTGTACTGGAGTGATGACCTGATTGTCCAGCTCCCAATGTACCAGTTTTCTCAATGAGAAGTTACTGTACAGTTTGACAAGCAATATGTAACAAGATGATGGAACTATAGTTGTGGGGGTTGTGTTTATTATCCCTTTTATATATTGGGATGACTATACTTTGCTTCTAGCCAGTAGAAGGCTTCCAAAAGAATTTATCTGAATAAACACTCTTTCCAAAAGGGGCTCTCACCAATTCTGAAATTGCTTTAAAAGCTCCAGAAGGGTCATATCTTCTCCAGGGCTTTTGCTAGATGACAGTGAGACCTCTTGCCTCAGATGTTGAGGGCTGCTGATGTACATCAGAGAAGCGTAGTGGAAAAATATATTGATCAGTTAAAAGGGAGTTTCCAGCAACCCGGCTGAAGTGGAAACGCGTGTCTTTAGTATTAACTGGGTATCTTACAATGGATATGCATTGGCCTTACCTAAGGATACCAAGTTCCAAAACCTTGTCTCATTTCTTTCACGAAGCGCAAGACCTAATTCTTCCTATTGAGATCTGGCATAAGTGACCTTCTTTTTCTCAGCTCAAACTGGTTCAATCCATCATTAACAACCTACAATCTATGCTGGACAATTACACTCCTCTTCTTGTCCACATACAGCATTCTAACCATAAACAACCTGTCAGCCACAACAGTGTGCTTCTGAACATGGACAGGGACTCTGGGACCAGGACCTACAACAAACCAAGATGCTAACTTTGTCCCCATAATCACTCTGACAACACAGTTGCCAGACCTAATGAGGCCAACCATAACATCTCAGATTCATTCACTTGCTCATCTTTCAGGGTTATATGTGGCATAAAATGTCAACAGTACCCTTCCACACTGTACATTAGACAAACATGTTAGTCCCTATGCAATAGAATAAATTGGTATAAATCTGACATTAGGAATCACAACACTCAAAAACCAATGGGAGGACATGTTAATCTTACAGGACATTGCTGATCTAAGAGTGGCAGTCCTCATACAGTGAAGCTTCAAAGGGAGATTACATGAGTTTGCTGAACTTGAGTTCATTCACAAATTCAGAACAATACACACATACACACCCAAGGCTGAATAGGGACCAAGGATTTTTATCTTGCTTATTTTCTACCCGTTGGCACTTTACCTCTGCTCAAATCAAGCTGATTACATTATACCTTTGCATTCTATGTCCTTTCTTAGCAACATTCCTCCCAGTTTCTGACTGGGATATGACTCTGGGATCTCCCTTCCAACTAGTATTTGATAAAGGGAGCTTTGACTCTTGAAAGTTTATACCCCACCAAAAAAATCTTGTTGGTCTCCAAGGTAGTACTGGACTTCAATCTAGCTGTCCTAATAAATTGGCAGAGCTTGCATTAGGAGAGCATAGTGGCGGTGGCTCTGGATTGTGAAGTCCTACTATAGGCCGAATATATGTTCTGTATAATTTCATGACCCTTCTGCTTGCTTTTTAAAATGTTATACAGTACAGCTGCTAAAGCTGAAATTGAAAAGAAGAGAACAGGGAAAGAGAGATTTTTAAATCTACAAATCTCTTAACTACTCACAAATTTCTTTTCACTTTGGAGAAAACATATGTTCACCTGTAAGTTTTCCCCAGTGAGGACAAAAGCAGTGGGTGTAGATATAATGTTCAGAAGCAAAATCTGGAAAATGTTTAGTTAACACCCTCAACCTTTGCACCATTCTTTGCCTTTAAATTGCACCCCCAGTGGCTTCATTCTGTTTGGGTTGTTTTTTTTTCAAACAACTTGGCAAAACATTGCTTGTTCAAGACCTGCCATCAAAGGAACGTGATGATAAAGAAAAGGTAAAATATTGCCAAAACAGGACACAAGATGCAGTTCCATACTAACATTTCAGGTCAGAACACTGCATGTAAAAATACATCGAGGTAGGCTCTGTTATTTAGGAAATCATGTCAAGAGTTACTTAATATGTCACATTGATTTTCATTGTGGATGTTTCAAAACTACATAGAGCTGACAAATCTTTGTAAACACCAGATGCAAGTTCACATTGGAAAAAGTTTACTAAAGCTGGAGAAGGTGTTTTCTGGGTTTGATCTCTCCATCTGCATAGCAATTATATATGAAATTTACAAAAACACCTAAGTGACTTGGGAACACAAGTCTCAGTCTTAAGGAGACACTTCTAGTATGATTAAATTTATAATCACCAAGCAATTAGCACTTTAAAAATGTCAAATGATAAAGCTCTTACTAAGGTGTGTACTCATGAACACTTATACCATGGCAGCTTGCCAATCTAGTTGTTCTTACAACCAGTTTTCCTTTGGGGAGGGTGTTTTTTGAGTTGCTGTGAAGAAGGAGCAGATCCAATGCAGCTCTATTGAGGCGCTTTGCCCACTGCAGGCAAACTGCCCCTTTGCTCAGTTTTTGTTTTCCGGTAAGGGCAGCATTATGCAATCATCCAGACTTTGCAGAGCAGGACTTTCCTGCATTTGTCTCTTACTGCATCCCCCATCCTAAAACTTTGTTTCTGGAAGTCAGTGTGTGATCCTGGCCATTGCTGATGAGCAGGGACAGGGTGCCCAGCAGGCTGGAAGGAGATCTAACCTCCCTAGGATCAAGGGGAGTCACAAGGTGTGTGGCAACCAGCCTGCTCTGGCAACCAGTTACTGCAACACATTTCCCGGCATCACACCCATTACCTTACCTTACCCCTTGGCTCCATCGGTGCTAAGGCATGTGCTCCCCTGCTAGGCCATTGCCTTCCAAGTCATGCCCCCTTCCCTGCCTTCCAGTTCCTGCATACAACTGCCTGCAAGTGCTCCCCAGCCAGCTGCCCTTGCTTGGGGTAATTACTGTGCGCTGTTAAAAATGGGGGAAATGGCTAAACCTCTCCCCACCCCCTCCATTCCCTGGCTCTAATCTGAATTTATCTCATGGTATGCTACACATAATCCTAACTCCCACACAGGGTAGGCTGTACCTTTCAGTCAATTGATAGACTTTTTGCCATGCCCTAAGTTTCATTCTTTTTGGCTTTTTAGGCATGATTGTGATTGGTCAAAATGGAAGCATTGCTGCAGGGACATCTACAAATGGCGCTGTCCACAAAATCCAGGGGTTTGTATTTGTCATAATATAATTCTTTATTGCATGTAGATTGAAATATTTCTCTAAACTGAACTGTGCACTGTGTGTATTAACTGCTCCTATAATGGAGGTACATTTTATATAACTGGAATAAAAGAACTTTGAAAAGCTTGGTTCATGAAGAATCACCAATATATTAACCAGCAACTATTACTGATTATAAAATTTTATTCTTTAGGGCTGCCTTGAATTGAACTAGTATGTGCTAGTGATTTTTGCTAAAAGGCCTTATTACCTATCTAAATCTGACCACATTCACTAGGCAGGCCTTAAGCAAGCATTTGTCTTTAAAAGTTAAACCCAGCTCTCTCATTTATAGTAAGGGGGTTATTACTAGCTGAGTTGTTTGTGAAGTGTTTTGATCTAGGTTGAAGTTTACTGCAGTGGAACCATTTCAATATCAAAAAATAATGAAATAATTCCCTAGTACAGGAGAACCTAATTTGTCATAAACTACTGAGACTTGGATCTAGCTCTCATTGAGTTTGCATTTTAGACTGCAGGCGGGAATACATGTGATTTAACATGCTGCCATGAAGAAACAAGCAAAAATCCCCAAAAAAACTTGGAATGTTTTTGTGGAAGAATGTTCAGTTGCATGAGTGACCTGAAACCTGAACTGGTTATGCCCCAACAAAGATATTCTGCCTCACAGAGAACTCCTCCTTCAAACTGCTTTCTTAAGTATGAAATACCAAATATTGTCCTCATCAGCCAAATTATTAACATTATTTTCCTTCTCCTGATTTAGACGTGTGGGCGACTCTCCCATAGCTGGAGCTGGAGCATACGCTGATAGCACAGCTGGAGCTGCTGCTGCCACTGGAGATGGTGATGTTATGATGCGCTTCTTGCCCAGGTTTTTAACTTAATGATATTCAGGACAAGGCACTTTTGATATCATTTGGGAGAGAGATTCTAGAAAGTTTCAGGACAAGGCACTTTTGATATCATTTGGGATAGAGATTCTAGAAAGAATTGGGTACTCACAGGATTCCCAATTAAAATTCTGTAAGTCATAACAACAAATAAATGATACACATATTTGCTTGATCATTGGACTGTGAGTTCCTATGCTACATAATCTCAATCCTCTAACAAAGAATTGAAATCTCTCTTTCTTAAGCTAAAATGGTATATCATCTTTCATTTCTGGAGAGCCAGTGTAGTGTAGCCATTACTGTGTCATATTAGAACTGGTTTAGCCTATATGCCACATTAGAGGTAAGTCCTAGGCCACAATAGGTCTCTCAGCAAGGGTTCTTGGCTTTTAGTCCAAAATCAAAATCCAGGGTTCAGTAGTACAGCCCAGAATCATAGACTAAGATTTCCAGAATCATAGACTAAGTAGGTTTCCAGAACTTCAACAAGACAGGCAACTGGTAGGGTTTATTAAAAGGGTTGCAGCAAGGTTGCAGACTTATGTAGTGAGTTCCCCTACTGGTGGTGCTGGATTTCAGGTCAGGCTTCTCTTAGTAAGTTAAGTCAACTTGACTACTTGTAAAGAGTACTGGGGCCCAGATCTTGTGATGACTTATCTGTCTCACCTAGCATTACTTTAGCAGAGGGGAGACCTTGAGATGCCAGACATGTCTCAGCCCTAAACTTTGCCTCTTCCATTTCTGTAGTGCTTCAGGAGATCGTGATGGGTTTGGTCATAGGTGGGTCCATGCTGGGACCTCCAAGCATGAGGACCCTACAGGCTCAGGAAGCAGTGTCAGTGCTTACCCAGGGTCCCTTTGGCATAGAAATTCCACCTCACTGGGTGGGTCTGCCAGGGCAGAGCTTGGGAGCAGGTTGCTCTCCTCCAAAGTTTCCTTTTCCCATTCTAACCCAGGACAGTCCAGGACATGGAGAGACCCCATTCCAATCCTTGTTCATCCATGAAGCTCAGTGGACAGCCTTGGGCCAGTCATTGTCTTATGTTTTAAGGAAATAATTTCACACATTGTTGTGCAGATAAAACAGATGACAGGAAATCTGTGTATCCTGCTCTGAACTCCGCCATGGATAAAAATCTAAAGAGTCCTATGAATGCAAAACTATGAAATGGTATGATGATTCCTTAGTATCTCACCCTTCTTCTTAAAACAGTAGTTTTCCTGTATGAATTCCTGTTAAAGCATCCAGGTGATGCTGCAAAGGGCTCTAGGGGGCACTAGCAACTTCACTAGTTCACTTTCACGAGCCCATTTTTATTACTGGAGAAAGTCGTAAAAATCATTTGCTTGATGGGAGCGGCAGGCTTACTATGACAGTTTTGAGAATGCTTGTCTGTTCATTTACCTTAAACCAGCTATCAAGCCGTGGAATATATGCGAATGGGAATGGAGCCAACGTTGGCGTGCCAGCAAGTTATTTCTAGAATTCGGAAGTATGCCTCAAACTTCTTTGGTGCTGTTATCTGTGCCAACACAAGTGGAAGCTACGGTATGTCTTCAAACATTTTCCCCCGTTCTCATTTTACATTTGTGCAAGTTAGCAAAACTTTGACTCTGCATATATCCTCCATTTTTCACATTTGCCTAGGTATGACTGTGATTACTAAGAAAGTGTTTAATGTTCACATTCTCGTCAGAAAATAACATGTGGCTGTAGCGACTTCAAAGCGCTCAGAGATCAGACATGCTGGGTGACTCATTAGCTAGCCACTGGATCAGGAAGAAGTATCATTTTGCTAATCAATATGGCTTATTGGGTTAGGGTGCTTATTTGGAGTTCTTTTATCTTTAATTTCCCACTGTTCTGTGTTTGAAAGATTAGAGATGCAAGGACTCATTACGTTTCCCAGTATTAAGATGTAAATTTAAAACAAAATATATTAAACTTTGAATTATATTTTAAGGAGATGAGGTCCAGGGAGCTGCTTGGAGGCCCTTTCTTCTTCAAAGGTTAAAAAAGAGACTTTAAAAAGAAATCTCAATGCTGAGTTAATTAAGGCTATGAAAGAATAATTAAACCATTGTAGTCAAGTTATTAGAGGAATCCTCAGATGTTAAAAAGACAAGGAAACAGATTAATGCATCTATCATATTTGCTCTCTTTATTTTCTTATCTTTCCCCTTCCTGCCACAGGTGCTGCCTGCAATAAAGTTCCAGGATTCACACAGTTTCATTTCATGGCTGCTAATCCCACTTTGAGGAAACCATCTCAACAAGTAGTGGACTGCATTTAACATCGGTTTCCTCTTAACCTCAGCATTTATATTCAATAATTGAAGAAGGAATTAAGCTTTGGGGGCTTCCATGTTCACAAAAAAAAAGTTTGCACACTTTCCCTAGAAATGCTATAAGGGGAAATATATGGCCCCTTCCGCACACGCAAAATAATGCGTTTTCAAACCACTTTCACAACTGTTTGCTAGTGGATTTTGCTATTCCGCACAGCTTTAAAGAGCACTGAAAGCAGTTTGAAAGTGCATTATTCTGCATGTGCGGAATGAGCCTATGTTTGCGCCAAGTGTTGCAATACTTAAGTAAATATTAAGCGTGTATGAAAGTATAGCAAAAAGGTTCAGAAAGTGGACAATTATTTTTCAAATTCTACCAAAGATGCCATTTTAAAGAGAACACAAAGAAACGAGCACCTCAATAGTGTCACGAAACCATCTTTCTGACCTTGCTTTTTATTTGGAAATATCTTCTTGAAATGTATTTTCTGTATTTAAATGAGGAATATTTCTGGGTAAAACCATTTAAATGGCAGTGCGGTTTTGCAGCAAAATAGGAGAAAAGGACTGGATTGGACAGTATTGTAGCTGCCACAATTAACCCTTTATTTGAGGTACACAGCCAACTATGTTGTTAGATTGATATTGCTTTGGTTCTCTCATACAAGAAAGACCCATCTGTCAAATGCATGACTAACAGGATCACAAAAAATGGGCAAGGCTCTTGATCACCTGAACTGAATAGTTCTTCACCCCACCAAACAATTTTAACAAATTGTGCACACTAATATAAAACTTGCATTGTGATAACTCGAACAATAACATATTGCCTCTTTTATGCAGAAACAAATGAAGCACAAGATTATTCTAGCTGGACTTTTTTTCTCCTTGTATTTTTAGTTACTGGGGATTTTTCCCCCATGAGCTGTGATTTGTGTCACTGCAGCCACAATTCTATGCAGTCCTTAAAGAGAAAGATGGCCTCTCAGGGTCTAAATCTGGCAGTTTTTTGTTATCCATGATTCCATTGAAAACAGTAGAGCAATACATAGTTACCTGGATACAAGTACTGCTTTCCCCTTGTGATTGCAGGAAACTTTTTCTGAGTGTCTCCATTCTATTCACCTTTCAGAATTAATAGCATCTTTTTTGTATTGACATAGTTTGTCCTGCATTAGACATGTCAAATATAGGGATGGAAGGATTTCAAATCCAAAATCACTCATATTGTTCCTAATAAGCTGGAAAGCCTTTCAGAGCTTGTCAATTTGCCTGCATAGTTTGGATCTATGAATATCTGACATGCTTCCTTCTAACATGTTCTGTTATTCATATTCTGGTACAAACCTAAAATACCTGTTTAGGCTATTCTCAGATACAATGTTATGAATTATTTCAAAAGGCAAATGGAAAAGTTAGTTTAATTTGCTTAGTGATAGCAACAAGCCTTCATCAGGTATCCTGAAAATATATATATATATTAAAACCCAGTATATTTTATAATAGACCTGTTTGAAACAACCACTTTATATGCACCAATAGGCACTGGAGAGACCGAAGAAAACTGTCATATTTCATGCCAAGAATGTCTTGTCTGTAGCAGAGATCCCTACTGTTCTGATAGCCAGTGGTACAATTATATGTAGGAACCCTGCAGTGATGCCTTTCAAAAATATATAGCCCAGGAAACAATTGGAGGTCAGCTATGCAGAAAACAAGACACCTTTTTTCATTAAATAAAGGTAAAATGGCAGCAGGCATCACCCATGATATGTCCAAGCTGACACTTGTTAAAGAAAATATTTTCTTTCAAATCATTTATAGTCACTGGAACTTTTAAAAAATCCAAAACGTCTGATTTTTAGTAAATAAATTCATACTGTAAATTCAGAATTAAGTCATATAAAATTGTGTATATTTAACAGTATATTTGGTGGAATCTATTTAAATTAGGTACTTGGATTTCACAAAAGGTAAGGAAGGACCGTGGTATACATCACTGAACAGTTTAATTGGTTCTCAACATTAGTTGAATGTTTTTGAAAGTGAATTCACAGGGGGCGCCTATCGTGATCACATCCAACCTGTGCTGCGCAGCCTGCACTGGCTCCCAGTTGAGTTCCGAATCATCTTCAAGGTGTGGGTGTTAACCTTTAAGGCCTTACGCGGCCTGGGACCCTCGTATCTTCAGGACCGCATTACCCCATATGTCCCTACTCGGCCCCTGCGTTCAGCAGAGGCCAATTTACTGGTGGTTCCTGGCCCCTCAATGATGCGGCTGGCCTCCACACGGGCCAGGGCCTTTTCTGCCTTGGCCCCTGCCTGGTGGAACACTCTCCCTCCAGCTGTCCGGGCCCTGCGGGATCTTTTTGTTATCTTTTTGTTATCCGCAGGGCCTGTAAGACTGAGTTGTTCCACCGGGCTTTTGGAGTGCCCAGCCGCTGATTAGGTGCCCCTTCTACTCTATTCCTCTGGTTTTCGGAGTCCCCCTGTCATCTAGGGGACCCACTTTTGTTACTGTCTTGTTCTCCCTTTTTTGGGAGGGTTTAATCTGGGGTATTGCTGACGCCATTTTACTGAATTACTGCTGCGTTTTAAATATTTAAACTTTTAAACTTACATTTTAATTTAATGGGGTTTTGTTTATATACTGTATATGGAATCCATGTTGTACACTGCCCAGAGCCCTTTGGGGATTGGGCGGTATAGAAATCCCATAAATAAATAAAATAAAATAAAATAAATAATGAGCTTTTCCTTGTATATTTTCGACAAGAGACTTAAAACCCAATTCAGGGGTTAAATTTCCCTCTGGAGCAGTCACACCCCTGTGCTGACATGGGTGTCTACTCCACAGGCACAAGGGGCAAATGTGCCGGTGGAGGGGGTACTTAACTTGCCGGCCAGGTGCTGCGCAGTACCCAACCCAGAAACTGCTTTCGTCTACCCAACCCATTGGTGCAAAATGCTGTACCGGCATAGCCACTGCCCAGTCGTACCCTGTGTGACAGAGGAGCCACTGGTGGACAAATGCCATGATTTTCATGGCATATCTCTATAAGAAGGGGTTACCATTTTATTTGTTTTTACTTTTGGGGGGCTTCCTGTGCCACAGGAAAACTGTTTGGAAGGCGTGGGGTGGTGTCAGGGCAGTGCCATCCTTTCCTGCTGACTCACTCAGGATTGGGCTGTTAGTATCTTTGCACAGGTGTTTCATTGGCTAGGTACAACACTAGATAAGACTTGTTTGTGTGTGAAACAGTCAACAATGTTAAACTACCACAGAGAGACTTTTAAGTGTAATCCCACATAAACAGATCTAAATGGTAATATCAGAGATCACTAGAACCTGCCTGTTTTAAGATTATCTGCCAAGGCCCTCGTGTAGAGTTCCCTTCTTTAGACAGGGCCTTTTTAGCTGTGGTGTCCAGATATTGCAGCACCCTCCTGAAGTTCATCAGTCTGGCTCTTATTGGCTGGATGTTTCATCAGTTGTCACATGCTCGTTCTTTGCCTAAGCCTTTGGTAGCTTTTGTCTATAGTTTGTGAACTGTTTGTTAATATTGAGTGTTATGTATTGTTTTACTACTTTTTAGCTATAGGTTGTTTTATTGTTTTCATTTTGACTGTATTTTTTAAACTGGCTGAAGAAGTTGGAGCATAATGCTTATTTCAATGTAATCAGTTACTTGCTGAATGATGCAGATGCACGTGTAAATCACTCTGATAACAGGATCCACTTAATCAGACTGTTTGCATTTTTTCTCTCTCTATCTTCCTGACCATTTCCAGTTTCAGAATGTCAAGCCAAAATGTGATATGTGAACTGGCACTATGCAAATATAATTTGCTGTTATACCAGAACAGTTTTAGGATCTGCCACCATCCTGGACGTTATGCAGATGTCCATGTAGAATGAAACCATACAGTTCCTTTTGAGCACATGATGGGAGACAGGACTGGGAAGGCAGACACAGCGGTTTTCATGCAAGTGCATCTATGGTAGGCCCAGAGTTGAACTGACATTTTAATGAATTGGTTCATTTTAAGTGGTATTGTTCATATCCTAATGCATATTCTCATGTTCTGGATGCATTTCAGTTTTTAATTATTATTTTTTAAAAACCCTTTATTTCCACAACATAAATTAATATCAATTTGTTATGGTGCACATGATCTCCTAACTGCACTCCATTGCCACTCACATTTGGTCTGATTTTTGCTATATTAATCAGATCAGCCACAAATGTATACCTACTAGGTATGGCCTGTCCAGTAACAGTTAGGCAGGAGACTGGGCAATGCTACTCCCTCATACCCCTTTTTTTCCATAGTTATGCAAGAGAAGCAGGTTATCTATGTGATGGATACTGAAGTTCTCAAATACAGCTGAAACTCTACACATCATTTCAAGGAGACTATTAAACCAGTCTGTCTGGCGTTGGGGGTAATGGGAGAAGCATTATCCTCACTTTTCTTCCTCTCAATGATATTTTTTTTTTAAAAAAATGTCCTGCAAAGTGGCTGGTTAGCATATATATACTATCTTGAAGAAAGAAGGCAAGAGTGGTTTGGCTAACAGCGACTCTACAGCTATTTCTCTTTCCCAGAAAATGTTTGCTGGTGTGATTGGCCACACTGAGCGCATTATAAAACTTAAAGAAGGAACACAGTGTCCGGGCTCGGCTGCAGCGCCCGGACTTACCCCACTGAGTCCCGCACCAGCTGGCACTGCGGGAGATGGGAAGGCTGCAGAGGAGCCTTTTGCAGGGAGGGAGAAGGCCTTAGAGGCCCCAGAAGCCTTGTTCAAAGGTGAAGGCAGGGAAGAGAGGAGGCTTAGGCCCAGCCCGCCCACAGCTGAGGCGGCTGTAAAAGATGGGCTGGAGAAGCAGCTGGGACGAGGAAGAGGAATGAGAGGGCAGAAGGTATGTAAGGAAATGGGAAAAGACAAGTCTGGAGCTGCCACAGCATCAGGGAATGTGGGTGGTGGTGTGAAGAGACAAGGGAAAGGGACAGCTCAATGGTGGGAAGGAGGGAAGAGGGCCCTGAAGCCCAGACCCCCTTTGAGAACCTAGACCCCGATTCAAGCTGGTCCCCACCCTGTGCAGTAACAGGGTGGGAGTCATTCACACAAGCTGTAAACACCTCTCCCTGTGAGGCCATAGGGGAGAGACAAAGCCCTGGAAACTCCTTTCTCTGTGAAGCAATAAGGGAGAGAGAGAGGGAGGGTGTGAACTTGATGGTTTTTTGCCATCAAGAGGGTGTGAACGAGGGTGTGAACTATCAAGACACGGGAAGGGAGGCAAGGAGACCTACTAGGAAGAGGGAGGCGTGGGTGAGGGCTGCCCTGTACACCCAGTGCTTTGGGTGGTTTCTTGGCCCTTGGACCAATTGGCGCAGTGGTTTCTTGGCCCTTGGACCAATTGGGAAAGTCATTGTCTGGGGAGACCAAACCCCAGGTTAGGGAGGAGGGAAGGATATACCACCCAAAGGGCCCAGGCGAGGGGGGAGGGGGAAACGCCACACTCAGCATATATCAACAATGTGTGCTATGCTTGTCTTTTTCTTCCACCTTAATTAGCTGGATTTTATTTCAGTGACTAAAATATATCGCCCTGCTCCTGGCCATATTAGTCAGCATGGCTTTAAAGCATAGCTGGTACACTAAATCTAGAGAGAAAAAAGTCTGTTCATTATCTTTCTTTCCAAAACAAAAAACAAGCCCAAAAGACCCCTTTAAACCTTGCTCCTCAATCAGTAGAAGTATTCAATCAACCGGGCTGGCCACAGTCACCTAAGCAATTGTTCAAGTATCCGTCTCTATCTGTAGAAACCATTTGACAATTGCAGTCTGAACAATTACGATTAACAGACCACATATTATGTTGGTCAAACCAAGTGAATGCTGCTTGATTAATACAGCTCTCAAGGACATGCTTTTTTTTTTTTAACCATCAAAGCTGGAATTCAGTTTTCTGTTAACAAAGTGCTCAAAGGTAGCCTGAGCAGTGAGGAAAGGAATGTGCAACATAAAATCCAATTGAATGGATTGTTGTGTGCATATTAAATGCGGATAATGTATTTTTAATGTCAAACACACATGTGATCTTGACCATACTTTATCATACATTACTTTTATAGCACATAAGATGGGTTCCATACATTTAAAGAAGAATGCTTCCTATTTATTATGGTTTTATCTGTGCATTTATTCTATATATTAAAAAATTCATCATGTATTCTTTTCCCATGTTGGCATACTTGGACAAAAGAAAGAAGCATCTTTGTTGATGCAAACTGGCTCTTCATATCTGCTGGTATGTGGAGTCACTGTCTTCACACCTATTAGACAACCTATACACTAAGAGACATTTTATCAGGTAAATTCACAATTTATTACATGTATCTCACACACTCCTACCATCCTGGAGCCTAAAGCAGAGTATACAGATTATCTACGACATCTACCATGTAGGCAGCACTCAGAAGGTTTTGGGTTTTTTGCCATCAAGATACATATGACTCATGGCAACCTCATAGCAATAGATGTTCAGAGGTGGTTGCCACTACCTGCCTCGATGTCATGACCCTGGTGGTATGCCTTGGAGGTCTCCCATCTGAACGTATGCAAGGGTTGATCCTGCTTAGCTTCTGAGATCTGATGAGATCAGGTTAGATTGGGCTATCCATGTTGGGGCATTTAAGGCTTTAGCTGTGACTTATGTGTGGGTCCTAGCCACCAACTGGAGCAAATGTATTAAAATGGTCTCCACACAATGCAGAAACATTCTAATGTGACCAGTTCTGTTATAATTATTGCAAGTAGATTGTATGAATATTCCCAATAGGAACTAAGACTGCTGGCCTGTATAAACGCTGTACTGCTACTGTTAAACTGGCAAACATGTGAAATAACCAATCCCTTTATGAGTTATAATTACATATTAAAATATTGTTTAAAATGATGTCGCAAATGCTGGCTAAAGTAAGAATATGTCATTTTTACTAGCTTCATAGTAGGGAAGATTTGGACAAAGCTGCAGTGGAGGGATAAACAGTTTTAGCCAAAGTTGTCCTTTCTAACTCAGCTGTTAAAGGCCCAAGTATCCTCTCTGGTATTGAACCTGGCAACCTGAGGCACTTGGCTTAAAAGCTGAGAAGCTTTCTAACAAACTCTTCCCGTAACTAGAGAGGCAAGAGGTGTAACGGGATCCTCAAAAGGGACCAGAGGTGCAGTTTTAATTATAAGAAAAAAGCATTTTAAATATTCCCCTCTCTCCAAACTGAATCCTTACTTTCAGAGAGAACCACAACTGACAGCTGATATACTATTGCCATTACATTATCTTCCCCCGCCCCCGAAACAGCTCCCAGAGTGCAAGCCCAAACAAGATGAATGACTGTGTAATTCAGCTAAAAAGCTTCTGTGGGCTTCAGCCATCAGTTTTTCCACCTCCCATCTGTTAGCATCCTGAAATCTGATGCACACAATTGTTGCCTAACTTGCACTTAACTACACTTATGCTTAAGTGGAATTTTCATGCCAACACTTGGTATTCATCATCTACTTTAAATTGCCATTTGGTACTTGATTTTTTTCCTTTACTCTGATGAATGATGTTAGGTTTAAATATTAACATGAGCAGTACATGAGGGGGAGGGGCAAGAGTAGCTAATTGCTTGCATGGGCAAGAGAACTTCACTGAAGCAACAGAGCTTATGTGATGCAAACTACCGGTAAGTCTCACTGGTGCACAAGCAAATGAGCCAAACTGTACTCCTAGTGAACCCTCTTATGAGGCTGAGGGAATGGGCCAGAGCAGAAACAGCTGCTACGCTAGACTCTGCCCAGCTTGCTTGTTTCCAAAGAGTCATTAAAGGCTCCTGGCGAGGAAAGGCTGAGAGCAGCAAAAAAATGGACCCAAGTTCTCATCTTTTTATGATGTCCTGTTGCTAATTGGAGATCAGCGACCCATGGGGGTCCAGGACAGTTTCATTCCTCCCTCTTCTACTGACTTCTTTCAAGCTGATGGACTGAAGACACAGGTGATTAAATGGTCCTTCTCACAATCAGTACTGTTACGCACAGATATCTAAAGATGCTGGCCTGTTTAGTTTAGGAAATATGACAGGAGAGGGCAAAGGTTAAAGTGGACGCAAGAACAAATGGCAAATGTTGGACAAAAACCAGAAGGTTGGATTTTTTTTTAAAAAACCCTCTTTACTATGTTCTTTTATAGTGTCTTCAGGGGGAAAAAAGCACAAGCCGCAGAAGTGAATGCAGACAAAGAGCCATCAATCTTGCTCTCATCTGTTCCTTTGGCTTCAATAGGACTTAACTTTTCTCAAATTGAGCTCACTACTGGGCAATTCTGTAAGCTTTATTGACTCTGGCAAGGGCTGCCTAGGGGTTTGTAAGTTATCTGTCTCTAATATGGGGAGATTGCTGGCAATGAGCTGTTGAGAGACTGGCTTTGACCCTGCATGGCAAGATCAGAGCTGTGTTACATCGACCGCAACTTTCACCCCATGCACAAACACTTCTGCTGTAGTCTTCTGCGACCGTCCTCCTAAACTGTGTTCCATTAATTCCTAGGAGCATTATTGGGGGGGGTTGTCAAAGGGAGGGTATAGTAAGAGGAAGGAATCAGCCACAAATTTTCTGTGAACAGAAAGAGAAATCAGAATCTAAGCTACTGTTTCCTTCCATTACAGTTATTCTTAATAGTACTGCAATCTACCTTTTGAGCATTCACAAAGTAAACATACAAAACATACTGCTTTCCTGCTTTCAAAAGTAGAACTGCTAGAGCACCAAATCCTATTTGCACTTATAATTGCATTATGTGTTGTAACTTAAAAATTTGTGGCAATTGCCAAAAGAAAATTACAAATATAATGATCTTAATCATTGTTTATTAAGGCTGCCTTCAGACAGCTTGAACAAACTTGTTAGTGACTGGCACACACTTGGTTAATCATGCTTACATGCTCCAATACCTGCTTGAGGGGAGAAAGCTGTGAGGAATGCATGATTATTAACTAGGAACCAAAATAGGGTTTATGTTGACTAAAGGTAGATGTTGCTTTTCTCCTTCCAAAATAAGAACTATCCCTGATTTCAAAGATCAAATTCATTTATAAAAAGGCATGAGGATCTGCATATGAACAGCAATCCCATTTTCTCACTGTAGGGTTGCATCCCCAGTGAAGTGGGGGATCCTATGCCACCAACTTCTGCTTCCTGTCACTTGCCTAGGGTTGCCAGCTCTGGATTGGAAGTACCTGGGGATTTTAGGAATGGAACCTGAGGAAGATGAGGTTTGGGGAAGGGCTTCAATAGGGTGTAACATCATGCAGTCTCCCTTCCAAAGAGGTTATTTTCTTCAGATGATTTCTGTTGCCTGAAGATCAGTTGTAATCTTAGGAGATCTCCAGCTACCACCTGAATTTTTTTGGATAACCACCTGGAAGTTGGCATCTCTAGCCACTGCTCTGACCAGCGGCAGGAGTAAAATAGAAAAGGGCAATGAGCTGCCAGGCCTATGGCAATTCAGTTTTGAGGAACAACTTGAAGAGGACATGCATCTCTTTGAGATAGGGTGCCAATCTCCAGGCGGTGGCTGGACAACTCTCAGAATTATTTCTGGCCTACAGTGACAGAGATCAGTTCCGCTGGAGAAAATGACTACTTTGGAAGGTGGACTTGATGGCATTATACTTTTCTGAAATTCTCTCCCTCCAAACCCGCTCTCTTGGGGCTTTACCCTCCAAATTTTCAGGACTCTCACAACCCAGAGCTGGCAGCCCTAATCTGGGAATCTCTCTGATCCTGGAGAGGCATGACAT
The DNA here is from genome assembly GCF_021028975.2 of Sphaerodactylus townsendi. NCBI lineage: Eukaryota > Metazoa > Chordata > Lepidosauria > Squamata > Sphaerodactylidae > Sphaerodactylus > Sphaerodactylus townsendi. The sequence goes on from NC_059434.1 coordinate 35,115,034, forward strand.
CACTTCTGGGGAAACCCTGGAAGTGACACCATGCCTTCACTGATGCCCTTCCCATGTCTTTGACCCCTGCTCTCCTGCTTGTAACCAGAGTGCATCCACCATATTCCACAGCAAGGGGAGGGAGAGCATTGTGCAACTAATGTACAGACTGGATCAAAATTGCACAATACGAGGCTAATAAGTTCAAAGTTTATTTGACAATGTAAATAATATCTATGTACAACAAAAGCTTTCAAGCAAGCTTCATCTTGACTTCAAATCAAAATTAATATCCATAAAGTGTTTTCCTGAAATCTAGCCAGTTTCCAGGATATGCCTGGTTTCCATGTGTCTTTGAAGGTTCATGGTATATTCAATGTTCATCAAAGTTCCAAACAGAAAATGGACATATTCACGGCAATTGAGAAACTCGTTGGGTTGAATTATGAGAATGTTTCTGTTCGGAACATTGATGAGCACTGAATATACCACGACCCTTCAAAGCTAGGCATATACTGGAAATTGGCTAGCTCTAAGGAAAATGCCTTATGTGTATTACTTTTCATTTGAAGCTTGCTTTATTTATTTATTTGCATTTCTATCCCAAAGGGCTCAGGGAAGATAAGAAGCTTGAAAGCTCTTGTTGAACATAGAGATTATTTACACTGACAACTTTGAACTTATTCAGTCTTTAGTAACTGTTGTACAGTTTAGTAACTTGTATTGTACAATTTTGATCCAGTGTGACCAGAGTGGACCTGAAAACCCTATGCCTTTGAATTCTTTCACCTTCTGGTTTGCTTTCTCATCCTGTCCTCTCTTCCCCTACTTAGGTTTTCTTACTCTCTCCTGCCTGTTGTGCTCACCATTACCTCTCCCTTCCCCCAGTGAGCTGGAAGAAGTAAGTGGTGTTGGTAGGAGGCAAGCCAGCTACCCTCCCTCTTCTCTTTAGCACCTGGTGGCCACTGCTACATTTCTGTATGCCACCCAAACTCTAGGATTTTTTTTAATGTCTGTACATGACCAAGCATCACTATTAAAATGCGATAGAGCAGGGTATAATGCCATCGAATCTGAAGCAGCCATTTTCTCCAGAGTAAATTATTTGTGCAGGCTTGAGATCAGTTGCAATTTGGGGAGATCTCCAAGCCCCACTGGGAGTTTGGCAAATATAATACAGCCCAATTCAGAGCTGTCCAGCGGGTTGGGATGGTGCCACTTCAGTGCCACTCCAAAAGGTTTTCATACAGTGCAGGAAGTCTGAAAAATTTTTTTAATAAAAAAGACTCACTTGAAACTACCTAGGGGACAACAGATCTATGCCACAAAAATTGTGGCTTATGTCTGCCATTCCCCCACACATGGGGGCTGAATGGGCTCTGGAGCCCAAATAAGATTGGCCCCGGCCCCAAAATGTTCCTGGCCACGCTGGAGCAGAGTTTTGCTCTGGTGGGCCTGGATGCCAGAGGAAACTTCCAGGTTGGGTGCCACAAAGCTGTGTGGCACCCTGGTAAGTTGCCCTTCCACCTACACAGGGCTGCACCAGCTCCAGAGAGGGATTCCCCCACCTCTGGATTAGGATGTAAGTCAAGTCATTTGCAAAGATAGTTGATCAACAAATCAAGCATTTAGTGCACTACTTAAATACTTAGCCAGTTACTTCCCATTAAACCTGAATACAGTTAAAGTCTATTTCTTATCTTCAACCACAATTTTTTTCAAACTATTTCTGAGCCAACTTCCCTTGAATGTGCAGTTATGAAATGGTCTCTATTTCTCTGCTGCACCAACCACCTGGCCCTTATCCACACCCCATGTAGCTGCCTAACCTCCCCTTCAGCCATTTTTTCTCCCCCTTCTCCATTTTCAAAAGGATTTTTAATTTTTTTCTCTTTTTTTCAAATTAATGATGTAATGTTGAGACTGAGATACAAAGAAGCAAGGTCAATTGGATCAGCTTTGTCAGTTTCACATGAAACTCGCAATCACATAGAACTTACAATGTTAACTTTTAGGCAGGAATACAAAGAAGCATGGGCCATTGTATCAATTTCATATTGAACTATTGATATCATGTAAGGACATGCAGCGATTTTGAAGAGGTGATGATTACTGCTATAATAAAATGCTGAGGTGCTGGGCGACTGAAAAGAGTACCAGAAGTAATTGCTGCATGTAATTAGGGACTGCTGCAACAACCATTGTACATTACTCCACATCAAATTTGGCCGGAAAAATGTGGTTCTTTTGCCTGGGGTGGGGGGCTATGTGTTTATGTTTCTCAGGTAATGGTGCTTGCTCCAGGAGTTGTTTTGGCTTCCATTTTGGGTCTCAATTGTAGAAATGGAGACTGAGATATTTTTGAATTGCTGCTTCAAAATGTAAATGTGCGGTAACGCTAGAGCATCTGCTCAAAAGAAAAAAAAGGTGAGTTCTATTGTGTCTTAGATGACATCCCACCACCATCAGAAATAATGTGTTTTTAGCAATAGCATGTGGAATAAATGCAATTGAAGGGGCGGGGGAGGAAACCCAGAACGATGTGGGAAAAGGAGATTTGCAGAATGATTTAACAGAACATGTTTTCAAGACACAATATTTGATCACTGGGAAAATCTGTGGTAAGCTGCAGACGCAGGAAAGGCATGTAAAGTGCTATCAAGTTGCAGCTGACATAGCGTGACCCCATAGGGTTTTCAAGGCACGAAGGGTTTAGAGGTGGTTTGCCATTGCCTACCTCCACATGGGCTGAGAGAGCTCTGAGAAAACTGTGGCCCAGTTACCCAGCAGGCTTCATGTGGAGGAGTGGGGAATTAAACTTGGTTTTCCATATTAGAGTCTGCCATTCTTAACCACTGCACCACACTGGCTCCAATAAACCCTAACTAAAAGTCAAATAAGACATTGACTAATCTGATGCTTTTTTTGAGAGTCACAATTTGAGAGTGACACTTGATTCAAACACAGGGAGCTCCAGAAAATGAATGGCAGGGTTCACCCAATCTCTGTGGATCAGACTTTTTATACAATCATTACACATATGCAGAACATTTCTCTAGAGCTTTCTATCCATCCCATATTAACGTTCCTAGGCTACTTTCGAAGTTTCTGTCTTATCTGAATAGCTGTGCTGCTAGACAGAATTCCCATAGTCAGAGCCTTGAAACTTTTAAAGAAAGAGGCATCCCTTTGTCTTTCTAAAATACCAGAGGCCACCATAACACACCGTACCTCTTTCAAAGCTATTCCTGCGCCTGCTTGTTTTAAGCTGCCTATAGCAAATTCATCTTCAGCTAGAACAATGTAAAATGGAGGTTCTTTGATCTCCATCTATCAGAATGGAGTGTCTATGCACATAATCAGAGAAACGATTCTGGAATACAGTCAGAGGAATTCACTTCAACTGCCATTTTAAATTAGCATGTTTAAAATAGGAAAAATCAGATTATGAAGTAAAACACACTAACGAAACACAGATGGCAGTACTCAAGACTTAGGTTGTTCTACATTTCAGCTTTTGGCTTTCACAGTAACTTGTTTTTCTTGCATATATCCCCAAACAGAATCAAACATTCTGCTGAACTATAGGCATAATAGGTTTCAGTCACAATTGTGTGCATTTTGCTTCATTAACACCTGTGTTTAGGATTGCTATATTTTTGCCCCAACAAATACTCTCTGTCTTTAACCACTATACGATATAGCATTGTAAGCGCAGAAGAAAAAGAGTGAAAGAGTGAAAGAAAGAAACAGCAAGTGATAGAAGGTGAGAGCAATAAAGAAAATATAAGAGAAAAGGGGAAAAGATTTTGGATTCATAAAGGAAAGATAAACTTTTCTTTCCCTCCATTATTTTTCCTTATAATGGAGAGATGGCAACCATAAAGCTGCTGACCAAAGAAATCATGCAGGCCTCAAACCTATTCTTTCACTAATAATGCTAACTCAGCCAAATAAGCTCCAAAGATGCCTCTTTGTTCACAGTTATACAAAATGTGCAAACTAAACTGTTTTTGAGATCCTGTTGTACCCAGAAGATACTTTAAAGTTGCCCTCTTCCTAAAACAATAGAAAACGCCTATGGGAATGATCAAACTCCTTGTTTAAGGAACAGGGCAACAACAAACATTAATGATGTTCACTTTACGTCAAAGGGTGAAATGCTGACATCTTCCAATGGGGACTTTGGACAACCCCAAAATACTGTGGGAACAGGGAAAATCTCCACCTTTTGTATGATTGATTGATGATGTGGGCATTTTGGGATGTAAACTTTGCTGCCATTTTGATGTAACCTGTCATTAATACTATAAAAGTGAGAACACACTGCCATTTTGTGTGAGCTCCCCTGATCCCAAGTTCCTCTCTTGCCCAAGCAGTTGGCTAATAAAGTTTTTCAGAACTTTATTTTATTTCAACTTGAGCTTCTTTAAGCTTTTATTATTTAAACCGTTACCCTGTAGTAACAGCATGGAAAGGAATTTCTGGGAAGGGCTTTACCCATTGAATTTTTGCTTTTTTTAAAAAAAGTTTAAATACTTACAGAATCCTTAGGTTTGGGGTTACTTCTCATTAGTAGACATAAAGATTGTCAGCTGAGGGATTTATTTATTTATTTTTAATTGAGCCTTGAAGGGGCTCAGGGTGGCTATAACATTTAAAACCAACAATAAAACATATTAGAATTAAAACAGATAAATAATTTATAAAATACTCAGCTCTGATGGTGACTTATTAAAACTCGCATTTCCCCCACTCCCAGGAGGCCAAAAAATGTTATTTCGGCTGGCTCTCAGGGAAAGCCTGATGGAACAGCTCCATTTTGCAGGCCCTGTGGAAACTACTTAGAAATAATCACTAGCTTTAAAAATATACCCCTTCCATAATAATAGCATCCAGGTTTGTAGACCTTTGATTCTGGGTCTCCAAACCTGGATACTATTACCAGGAGGGCTTCCTGGAGCCACCCTGAAAGTCTGGTGCCTCTATCTTCAAAAACGTGCAGCCTGCCTGCACACTCAGAAATTTTCCATTGGCTACAATGGAGCAAAGTCACTGCAAAACAAAGAATCTTGGGCAAATTTCTTGGGGTGCCTGGAAGGGGTGTATTTTTAAAGCTAGTGACACCAAATTTTCAGGGTATCATCTGGTAACTATTCCTATGGGATGCCACCCAAGTTTGGTGAAGTTATGTTCAGGGGGACCAAAGTTATGGTCCCTCAAATGGGTAGCCCCCTATCTTCAGGGTTAGCCCCCATTGAAAACAATGGGGATGGGGGCACCCCCTTTGGGGGTCCATAACTTTGCTGCCCCTGAACCAAACATCACCAAATTTGGATGGTATCATCAGGCCAGTTGGTGGGGAGAGAGCCATGTATGTTTTGCTGGGAGTGGGAGGTGTTTTGTGAGCTGGTACAAAAAATCATTGTTTGGTCATGGTGGGGGAGGGTGGCCACCCATACCCCGGGCTGGGGCGCCAAACTCAGGTTTTGTCCCCGGGCGCCAGTTTGCCTAGGTACGCCCCTGGGAGAGATACGGAGCCAACAGTCGTGCCTGGCGGAGATGATAAAACACAGCCAGTTTTTACTATGAGCCAGTCAATTACAATTTAAGGCATATGAACATGCACACACGCTGATGTCTGCACTGAAAACATCTGAGAATACATACAGGTGTAATATTACCGTACTAAAACTATACTGCTTTGGGAAAGAGTTGCATTCTTTCCTGAAGCTTAACAAATCGGCAAGAGACTCTTCAGTTATTCTTGTTTTACAGTAAGGATTTACAAGATCTCAAAGCAGAACTTGGATTTAATACCAAGTCTCCAAGCCCAACATTTTGTGCAGCAAGAAACACTACCCTTTTGGAAACCAGTGCTTTCAAAATGGTGTAATGGGAGGAAAGTGAAAATTCTCTTTCACAAGGTACAGGAAATGTCCCCTCAAGGGATCACTCAGTTCAATGTATTTCTACCCTTCTCCTTATATGTGGTGGTACTATCCTTAAGGTGTCTATTTGAAGAGCTTTTAAGGTCACAACATCTGCAAACTGCTACACCAGTCTCATACTTCAAGGTAGTCTCAACTGTTTCAAAATTACTTCAAGGCACTTAAAGATTAAACAGTGCTTCACAGGAGTTAAAGCACTGTTACAATAAACTGCTACAACTGACCTAGTGAGATTTCAAGAGGTGACCTGTGGCCACCAGACAAAGGTGAAGTGCAATTCAATTGGATGGGAGAAAAAATCCATTCTATCAGACACTGTGAATAGCAATATACTGGATAAATAGCTATAAGAAGCCAAGGTAGCAAGGGAAACCAGTTTCCAGAATATTCACACTGAATATATGCCGCTTTTATGAGTTACAAACAATAGTACTAAATTCCTTTACATCCACACCACAATGTGGATTCTACACTACAAATAAATGGAAGTACTTTAGCCTGATTCTATGAAGCATTAAACAGACCTAAGCTGAATAACAGTTGTAGATTTAATGATCTGTCATCTCAAAACCAAACATTTCATCTCAGTGCAGGTTCCAACATGAGAAAGTACTCAGACAAAACCAAGCTGAAATCATGGCTACAGGGTCACCTATAGGTCTGTAATGGATGGCTAAACTTGTTAGATGCATGAAAACTATGTAGTCTTTAGAGCCAACAGCAAGCTTTTAAGGACAACCTGGTATAAACAAAGCTTCATCAATACTAGAAACATTTTATTGAGCATATTAATTTTTCATAACGGAGTTCCAAATGTATTAAAATCTATTCATCTTAAATGCATTGAGTCAAGTTATGTTTTCCATAAAAGTTTTATTAGAATAGGACAGAAGTATTGAAGGACAAATGACACAGATAAATTCTAAACTGAAATATATATGTTTACTGACAAACTGCAGTACATTGCAAGACAACTGTGTCAAATACAGCCTCCCCCCACACAATGCATTCTGAGTTTCTACAGTTAAAATAAACAAGAAGTAATTAACAGAAAATAGCACAAACAGAAGAAGGGATGGAAGAAATAATGTTCATATATATAATTTAGACAGATTTGTAATCCAAAAGTGCCATAAACCTTTTATAACATCTCCTAGAGAAGTACAGAATACATAGTTGGGGAAGATTAACGTCAAAGGGTGCATTGGAGATGAATAGCTCAGCATCCTGGGATAATCTTCATTCCTGGACCATTTTCTGCCCACTGAAAGAAGTCACACTGTTTATCCTTCCCAAGAGGACATACAAAGAAATTCTTTCCATTATTAGGGCCAATCTTCAACACTGTCCTCCTAATGCAGCGCTTCCCATGATTGCAGAAAGGAAAATGCAGGTCTGCCCACTGTGGAGAGAAATCATTTTCCCTTTAACACTAGATGCTGTAGCCAAATTTCTCCTTTAGACTGAGAGCAGGAAGCTTGTCTTAAATTCTGACAGGTAATAGTCAAAATAAACCACAGGTAATAGTCAAAATAAACCACTACCACCTCTTTAAAATACTTTGTTTCGATGTCTGACCTCTACTGGTTTGACTTTGTGGAAGGGCAGTTTTTGATAATCTCATTCGACTCAGGAAATGATATAGGTTTCACTTATTCATAGTTCATGGCTCCAAAACAAAAGATTTTACACTCAAAGAACTACAAATGATCCTGGCACGTTCTTTTTCCTTTTAGAGTCTGGAAGGGATTTTCACTTATAATACTGCCTTAGTTGCCACACCGCAAGCGAAAAAAAAAGACCTCCACCAAAGCTTTCGAGCGTGAATTGAAAACACATGTAAAGGAAATGATCCTGGCATCTTGCCTTATTCATCACATGTTTAGTCAGGAGCTGCTAATACTACACTTTGTTCATGTGCTTTTGGTTGTTATATTAATGGTCAGGAGAACCAGCAGCCATCTATCACTTGACATCAAAAGCACCTGCTTCGCCTTTCTGCCTTACCGCGTTCGCCTTAATGATCTAGAGCAGGGGTAGGGAACCTGCGGCTCGTCTCGTTTCGCACTGTCGAACTCATCGAGTCGTGAAAATGGGGCCGTCTATTCCGGTTCTTCCCAGGCAGCAGGGCTGGCGCACTTAAATCGCCTGCGGTCGGCTGGGTCGCGCCGCGGGCTTCCCCTCTCGCCCACCCCATTGGAGGCAGCAGGGTGGGCGCATCCATGCGCTCCTCAGAATGTGCGGAGTAAAAGGGAAAAAAACCCAATATATATAGTGTTATCTTTATTTTAAATGTCAAAAATTATTTGTGGCTCCAACTGTTTTCTTTTCCAGTGGAAAACGGGTCCAAATGGCTCTTTGAGTATTAAAGCGCCCTACTCCCATTCTAGATTCTGTGTAGACATTGTGCGATGAAAAGTCAAGCCAAATGGATGTTCACACACAGCCCCATTCAAGAGGCCAGGCAGCCAGCTGGGGTTGCACTGCCCCGTCGTACCCATAGGGCAGTGACAGCTAACCTTTTTTCGGGAAACCGACGTTGCCCAAACGCGGTTAAACTCCAAAACTAAATGACATTTCCGCTGGCGCCAATGCGGCAATTTAATCTGAATACTGGCGGCTCGGTTTAGAAAAAAACAGTTAGTTCCTGGCGCTTGCGAAGGCTTGAGAGTAAAGCTCGGCGGCAGCTCGGTAGTTTTGAAGGTTTTGAGGCAACCATGCAACTTTTTTCTTACCGGGTGAATCGCGAATCCTAGGAGGGAGTTTACTTCAGAAGCAAGTTCCAGCTTGCAAAACTTCGAAAGCTTTACTCCCAGGTAAAAGCATCACGCTTTTTAATCTTTTCTATTCGCGTTACAGTACCAGTGCGCGGCTTTAACAGCCGCTTAACAGGGTTATTTTCTCCTACACTGCTTCCCCAAAACTAGGTCTTAAGTTTAATACTAATAATCGAGCCCAGCGGCCCAGGTCAGCCTAGATGTGTGTGTGGTAGGGACGATCGTGTGCGTGCCCACAGAGAGGGCTCTGAGTGCCACCTCTGGCACCCGTGCCATAGGTTCGCCACCACTGCCATAGGGCAACGATGGCGAAACTTTTTGAGATCAAGTGCCCAAATTGCAACCCAAAACCCACTTATTTATCGCAAAGTGCCAACACGGTAATTTAACCTGAATACTGAGGTTTTTGTTTAGAAAAAACGGTTGGTTCGGTACGGCGCGCTACTCCAGGAGTAAGCTTCGCGGTAGTCGATGGCTTTTGCTTTTGAAGCAACCAGCAGGTAACTCTTCCTTCATAACTTTGAATCACTAACCCTAGAGGGTTTACTCCAGAAGCAAAGCCCCACCAAGTTGCCAAAGCAAACCGAGCTTTACTCCCGTGCAAAAGGATTGGCAAGCTTTTAGTTTAACAGCACTTAACAGGGTTACCTACACTATTTCCCCAAAACCAGGTTTAATGCTAATAATCGAGCTCAGCAGCCCAGGCCAGCCTAGATGTGTGGAGGGGGCACTCTGTTTGCGCGTACCCACAGGGAGGGCTCTGAGTGCCACCTCTGGCACCCATGCCATAGGTTCGCCATCACTGCCATAGGGGCTTCCCGGCTGTGTGGGGAAACTTGCAAAGCAGAAAAGCCTCCCTGCCACTGAGAACCCCCATTGGGCTTAATAGACTTACAGCTCCTCTAAAATTCTGGCTGCTGGCGTAAGGTGGCAAACGGCTGGCAGGAAGCCTTCTGATATTTACCCTGAAAGCCCCAAAGGATTTAGAACCAGCATACCTTAAGGATTGCCTACTCCCACATGAACCTATCCAACTACTCCACTCACCTTAAGACACCCCACATCAGGTGCCTTTGCCATCCAAGGCGAGACAGGTGGCAACCCCAAAAAGGGCTTTTTTACTCATGACACCAAAACTGTGAAACTCTCTCCCCAAGATTTCTTGTGTCTCCTTCTGTTGTTGACTTCCACCAGCAGGTGAAGGCTGTTTGGTTTTGTGTTTTGTTTGGTATTCTCTCATGAACTCTCATTGGTCTTTCTCCCTGTTTGTGGGTTACTATATTCATGTGTTTCATTTAATTGTGTTTTATTTATTTAATGAAAATGTTTATCTGCATTTTAACGTAGTTTTGATTGTTTACCTTTTCGGTCTCTACATTGGGTAGAAAGGTGGCATACAAATATTTTACATAAATAAATAGTTATTTCTCCCTGTAGGGTAAGGCAACACTTTTCTTGGAAATGCCATGAGTGCTTGATAAAAAACCCTACCCTTATTCCAATCTTTCCTTTCCACAGCTCTTCCACTAAGTACTGAAGAGCTCATCCTTCCACTGCTCTGTCTCAATGAAACCTTCAACCAATGTTCTTTTGATTTCCTCTTGCAAACAAAGAGGGAAATATGTCACAACAGACCATTAAGTACCATACCCATTCAGGAACCCTTACAGGCAGTGGTGGGATTCAAATAATTTAACAACCGGTTCCAGTGGTGGGATTCAAATAATTTAACAACTGGTTGTTTCACAAGCATCATTTAAACAACCGGTTCTGCCAAAGTGGTACGAACCTGATGAATCCCACCACTGCCTTCATCATTATCTGTACTCTGTTAGGGATGTTTTATTAAATTTTCTATATAAAAGTATATTTCATTTGTTATTGTACATCATGAATTTGTGATAGTGACTCAGATCCAGTGATAGACAAGCAGAAGCATAGACTTAGCACAATTGTACTTGTTTGAGGTTTTGTACAACACATAGTTCTTTCCTGCCTCTATTTTATATGACTAAATTTGTTGAAGATCTTGCACAAGTAGAAACACAAGTGGGGGCAGAATAAGTTTGACTTGGAACAAGTGGCTGCTGTAATCTTTTTATTGAATTCCACCAACACAATAGCTCCAGTGTAAGCAGAAAGAGGAGCCGCGATTGACCCTGGCAGCCATTGCTGCTGGGGAAGGGATAGCCTCCTGATGCTGCCTCCTTCCCCAGCCTCGCGAGCTCCTTGGTGCTCACAAGGCTTGACAGCGCATGAAGCACGGGCTGGGCAGGCTTTAGGGCGCCAAGCAATGATGCGGGGCACCCTGATGTCACTGGGGGGAGGTGAATAGAATAGAATAGAATAGAATAGAATAGAATAGAATAGAATAGAATAGAATAGAATAGAATAGAATAGAATAGAATCTTTATTGGCCAAGTGTGATTGGACACACAAGGAATTTGTCTCCGGTGCATATGTTCTCAGTGTACATAAAAGAAAATACATTTGTCAAGAATCATAAGGTACAGCACTTAATGATTGTCATATAGGTCTAGTAAGCAATCAGGAAACAATCAATAGTAATAAAAACATAAAATGTAAAATCATAAAATAAAATGAAATGTCAGCACAGGCTATAGTCATACAGTCATAATTGGGAGGAGATGGGTAATAGGAATGATGAAAAAGTAGGTGCAGCAATTCATATAATAAATATATAATAAATGGTTTGACATTATCGAGGGAATTATTTGTTTAACAGAGTGATGGCATTCGGGAAAAAACTGTTCTTATGTCTAGTTGTCTTGCCTATTTCTAGTTGTCTTGCCTATTTAGACCGGGGCCCGGCCTTCCCACCTCCCCATTTGCCGGAGCAGCACGTTTCCCACCCACTTCTCCCTGTTTTAGTCTGTGTTAATGCATGCGCATTATTGTTATTGTTATGGGGTTGGCGGTTTGCGCATGAGGACTGATCTTTAGCTGGGGGCAGCGGGCAAATACCCGCTTTAGTGGAACCTCCTCAGGAGGTTTGGGGTGGAGCAAGCCAAGGGGTCACCTGCCCAGACGTGGGCTTAGATGGCTTGCGCCCCTGGCAGCAAAGAGTCTTCAGGAAGCGGCAACTGCCCATCTGGAATCTCACAGCTGCTCCAGTGTGTATGATAATTTTTCATCGGCAGGCATGCTGAGAAAAATGTAGGTGTCTGGGGGACAGCACTTGTGCTGTCCAGTACACAGACCAGAAGATCAAACCCCCATGCTGCACCTGACACTTTTGTTTACCTTGAACCAATTTTGTTAATAAAATGTTTTTTACCACACACAAATGTTTGTTGTATTTACAATTTCTCTCAAAGGGTAGGAGGGTATTAGCTACTTCCCTCAGGCAGCACATTTTGCACTGGATCTGTCCCTGTGACTCAATCTTTTCATGCTGAAAAAACCCTTTGATAGTCAAAATTATCTCTTATTCATTCTAAACCACAACCCAAACCAAAAACATGTTTCAACAAGATTCTGGACTGGGATTCTACCAGCATTTCCACAGGTCCCAAAGGAAGAAGGCCCCTTTTGAGCTTCAAACAAGCAATTTGCTAGGGATTTAGGGCCTTATTGTGCACAGAAAACTATATGTGATGGGGCTGCAGTGGGGAGGAGAATCAGATAAAATAACATTTCTTCTTCTTATTATTATTTATTTATCTTATATGCCTTTTAAATTTTTATGCCAATGGAAAGAGTGGTAGGATACAACCCAGTCATCATCCATAGTCTACTATGTTCATTAATGAATGAATGAAATCCAAGAGCTGTCAAGATTGCCCAAGAAAGTGATTTGTACCCTTCAAAGATCCTGGATAGACTGTAATCTCACGTACTTCAAAATAGTCACACCGAGTCTCTCTAGGCAGAGGACAAGCGTAAAATTGCCTGCCCTTGTTTTCTCCGTCCTTCCTCACCACTCGAAGAACGCAGACGCGGCGATGTTTACTGCAGCGAGGGCTGCCAGAATTTAATGTACAAGAACCATCTGTCATATTAACTGGAGGTGCTCTGTAATGACAGGTTACAAAATAAAAGCTGCATAAAGCTAAAGGGATTAGTTACACCAGAACTATCACTCCTACCCATTCCACAACTCTCACAAACTCTTCCCTTTCATACACAGCTATCAATAGTGTACCTTAATAAACAGTGATCAAAATGCAAGACAGTCCTTGATATTTTATTTACCCTATTTGTTTTCTCTAAATAAACCAAGGATTCCATGCTCAACATACTGAAGCTTGAAATTAAATGCAAAGAACAAAGTCCAAAAAATTGCCTTGACTCTTATTTTTATAAACTGCACCATTCTGGCACTGCTAGCATAAATTCTGCACCTTTACGTAGTTTAAAGACATCCTGAATTGGCAGCAGCAAGACATACTACAGGCCCAATTCCATCCAATTATATTCTCCCTTCTGGAAAGCTATTACAAGTGTCTTAGACCGGGCCATGGGGATCTCTACCCACTTGTCTGCTTCAGAGACAATTTTCCATGCTCTTTGATCAAAGCTACTTTAATGATCCCAATCATATTCTACTGAGGAAGCTGTCTGACTGGCAGAGCAGAAAACGGTATTTCATGAAAGTAGCAGGGAAGCTTTACTCTCCTCTGATACTACCGTCATTGGGATAGTTGGCAACCATCTCTGTTTACAATATGAAGGGTATGTTCCTTGACATTGAATGTTTAAATGGGGCTAGTTTTCTTGTTGTTTCAGTGACAGAGCAGTGGTCAACCTTTGGGCAAGCTCCTAAGCATTAGTGCCACCCTAATACTCACTGTATTATAGATAAAATGTCACATAACCTGATATTTCCCCTCCCTAGAGAGGAGGATTCATGGGTAAGGTTAACCCAACTACAGGCCATAACAAGGGCAATGGAGTCTTCCTTGACCCCATCCATTGGGCCCCAGTTCCCATGCCACAGACTGGCTATTATGCTATAATTCTTCCTTTCTCCTACACTCATCTTGGAGCTTTGTCTGAAAAGCATTCGTTATTGTGACTTTTTAACACCAGTTCTTTTTAACACTCGTCAATTTTTTAGATTTGGATAGCATGTGGCGCAACTGGTTCTGACAGTTTCCGCCATTCATATTGGAGAAAGGCAAGTCTTCTCACAAGAGTAAATGGATATAAATCAGATATTTAAAACAAACAAACAAACAGATCAGCGGATGAGCATTTTAAGGAAAGCATTCAAAATCTGACATTGTGAAATCTAGATTCAATGGACACAAGGAATGAGCAGCCCATTGCAGGAAAGTGGTTGTCCCTTTGGGGCATTTGTTTATACTGCTCATCTTGATATCCTTGTTCATCCACAATAGGTCAAGAGTGGGGCTCAGCCTACATTTGTTGAACTCATTTGAGCATAGTCATATGACACTCCTATTACTCTCACCACCCTCTTTTCTTTCTCCATACTCAGGCCCTAGATGTCTATCCAAATTGTTAATCTGTCAAAGTGGGTTCTGGACCACAAAAACCTATGCCACAATACATTTGTCTTTAAAATGAGTTCTTGCAAGCAAACCTACATTAAACTGACTGTTTGCTCCTAGAATAACAATCTTGCACATCAATTCCTGGGCTTCAAGTTTGCATTTGATGATATATATTTTACAAGAGTTGGGTTTAGATATGGAAACAACAAACCTGCTCGTTAAATTCCCAATGATAGTCCCAACAGATGAAGACGAATAATCAATCTTCTGTTTCTTCTCCACTGGCTCAAACGAATTATATTGGCTGAGGAAGGGTACTGGTGTGTTTACTGCATAGTGGTAGGTGCTATTATAATCATTTCTTGAAAAACCATGCAGAGAGCTTCCATCTGGAGTAAGGCTCTCACTTCTATTATGGTTTAGGAGAGCAAAATCTGTCATAACTAGAGTTGTTGTCCCAAATGCTGTTTTCCTGTTGATCTTAATTTCTGTTCTTGGTTTTGTGAAGTTGTTACAGTGGTATTTAACCAGATCTGTTAAATCTTCATCATTCCGTGTTTTCTGAACTTAAAATGAAAAAGCAAGAAAAGAAAAAGGCAACTTAAGTCTCCACCTTTCTCTAACCCTTTTCTATCTTTACAACTCTGTGCTGCTGTATATAGTAGCACTGTGTATTCATGGTGACACAAGGGTCGAATCCCCACTACCGTCTTAGCCAGGTTTCAGAACACAAACTATCCAGGTTTGAGGGACGACCTGCCCGGTCGAATCCCCACTACCGTCTTAGCCAGGTTTCAGAACACAAACTAACGGTGGTTTGTGTTCTGAAACCTGGCTAAGATGGTAGTGGGGATTCGACCAAGGACTCCAAACCAGCTGCTGTTGTGTTTGAATAGTTGTATGACAATTAATAACCTTAGATGTGGACACATTTGTATTAGAAGATACATCCAACCTAGTTCAAGAGGGTTCACATGACCATTACTCCAGAACAGAAGAAAACTTCACAGCACTCATCCAGAGATATAACAATGCACGAGGGAGAAAAGAGCAAACTTTTCCCACTCTTGACTAAAAATGCTTGCACCACTTCCCAGATAAGTGAATGATGACATGTGAGCACAGCACCTACATACATACAAATGGTACTGTTACAGGTTCTGTCCCCACATTTGGATTAAAAGGAGTGAGTAGAGTATTTTTGCATCAGTGGACTTTCCCTAGGCCAAGTTTAACTTTCACCTACCATCACGAATTAACAGTGAAACCCGCAATATAATAACACCCTTCTTCTAAGTCCATTGAAGGAAATGGGCTTAATATTGCACTACAACCCGTGGAAATGGTGGAGGGAAAGCTTCAGCAATATTTCCAAAAATAATGGCAAAAGTAAAAAAAAAAGTATTTAAAAATTACTTTATTTGCCACATTTTTAAAATGGATGTTAAGAGAAAGGTGCTTCCTTTAAACATATTTTTAAAACTTCTTCAGGTGCCAGCCTTTGATAATAGCTTAAAAGCTTCACAACTGGAATGAAAGATGTGAAGGGGGAAAAGAGCATTATCATTATTTTGTTCTAAAGCTCTAAGCTACAGTGTTTTTGTTGTGCAGGGTCTGCCTCTACTTTTAGGTAAACAGCTGGGTGGATAAATTCCAGGAGAGAAGTTAATTGGCAAATCTGACTTTTTGAACAGCCTAAGCCCCTAGATTCCTGGGGCTGGCATTTTAGTGGAAGACAATCAGCCAAGAGCAACTTTTGCAGACAACAGAAAGGCCTAACTGACTGCAATAGTAATTCACCTGCCTGCCTTGTTTGGCCAGAACACTGTGCACCAGAAGGCTTGGATCAGCATGTCTTTCCATACCAGCTTTTTGGACTTTTGCAGTCCATTCCTCTTAAGTATAATGATGCCTCTGATTGCTTGTCCAAATCCTGCAGTGGTAACATGACAGCTGTTCAGACAAGAGCTAATAAGTCTAGAATGTAAAAGGCTCTGGTATTTTTAAGAATGGTATTTATGGAAGGATTTTGTACGGAACAACTTTCAGTAACCACGTGAGTCAGAGACAGGATACAGTCAAACACCCTGGGTCTGAAATGGGCCAGCTAGCTCACACAAGTCTCATGAGTCCGCAAGTGAGAGAAGGAAAACCTTACTATAGGTATACAAGACAGGAAAAAGAGACTATCTGTAGATAGTGGGGTCAAGATCAGGGATGCAAACTGTGACAATCAAGAAGTCATGATGGTGTTGAGAAGGACCTTAAAGGAAAAGAAGGTGACTTACCAGTTAGAGGGCAACTGACTGCAAAGGCAAGGCAGAGAGAGAAGGATCAGACAGAACTAAGAGGGTGGGGGGGGGGGGCACAATGAACAAATGTGTGAGAGAGGGCAAGAAAGGAAGCAATGTAAAATGAGGGGGAAATACAGCTGGGTTAGAGAAGTATAGCAGAGATTATAAGATTGTTGTTGTTGTGGATTATGACAGAATGAAAAATAAATGTCTATCAGCCATATTCCGCCCTGTCCCCCTGCAAAAAAGCTGAAAGTATTGTCATTGCTCAGAAACTGGAGTTTGTCACAACCAGTTTTCAAAAATTAAGTTTGACTTTCGAAGTCCCAACAGATACTTTTTTTAAAAAAATCACAATTTTTATTACAGGGTTTAAACACATATCAGCCAAAGGCACAATTCCATTGTCTTTGAAATGCCACCAGGGTGGAAGATGGTATTTGTACCTCCCAGCTATAAAGAAAATAGATTTCTCTCCCCTCCCCCCATACACAAAATATATTCCATTTCAATTCATGAAACATTTGGTCTGACAATTCAGGAAGTTGCTGAAATAGGCAAAAAGTACAAAAGGTTTAACTGAATAATTCATGCCACATAGGAAAGGATGGGATAACAGCTGTGGAAGTATATATTTCAGTTACAAAAGGAACATGCCATTATAGCACAAACAGTTGTTCCCTAAGACAACATGCTCTGGGGTTTATGATGCAGATTCGAAGAACACATGCATCTGCTCAAGGCTATTTTGCAGCTTCTCTCAATTGTGACAGTCTTAAAAACTGTACTTCCTCTGATCTTTCTTTCCTAGTCTGAAGTATTAAGAACTATTCTTTCGCCTTCCCCATAGAGCTGTCTCTTATAATCTGCCTGTGCAGGGACCAATGCCTGCTAAATCAAGTACCATGTACACTGCTGCTACTATAACGCCACTGGCATATGCCTAATCATGAGGCTGCAGCCCAAGCCCAATACATAACCCTGAATGCTTAGAGACATCTATTTTTCATCATATTTTACAAGTTTGGGCAAGAAGTGCTGGCGATATAACCAGAGTATCGATAGTGCTATATTAGCTATGCCCTGATTGCCCTTGAAAATAAATTGCACTGGTTTCCTCACAATACATTTCAGATTGAAATGTTAGGGAAGCATTCAAATCATGCATTAGGATCAGAGAACTCATACACACAATTACTCTAAATACATATTGCCTCTGTAACATGCTCAAAAGTTAGTTCCAGGCTACTGTAGCGTTGTGCTACATTACACTGGCATATAATCACACAAACATCATCATTACTTACCTTCGGGCCTTGGAGTCAAGCAAACATCACAGATTTTGACAGAAGGCTTATTTATCAGAGTGCAACGCCTACAGGCCCACTCCTCTTCTGATTTCTGAGCTACTTGTTCATTAGGGGAAGACCCCCTGCTGTACACCCAGCCAATTAAACTATTTCTTGTTGGCAGTTTGCTGTTCAATGAGGGAAAGAGGAAGATTGATGTTAACAGTTCAGAGGTTTGTTCTGAAAGTTGTACTCTACCAGGGCAGTATGGGGGATGCAAGATTGGACTTTAATTAACTTGGCTGTGTGGATGGAAGAGGCATCGTGTGCTGTATCTGCTGGAAGGTTATTATTCTGTCTTTTAGATTTGCCTCACTTGAGCTCTTTCCATTTTGCCATCAAGTCATGGGATGGGAACTGAACCATCCTACTCTTCAAAATGGTAAAACACATCAGAAACACATTATTTCCTTTGGTGACAGAATACCCTGGTGCCACATCAACCATCTATATAAAGTGGCAGTGCTCCAGTCTTTTGTTGTTGTTGTCACTGTTGATTTTTAGTAGCCCCATGAGCTTTTCAAGGCAAGAGAGGTCAGCGGTGGTTTGCCATTACCTGGCTCTGCATAGTAATCCGAGACTTCCTTGGTGGTCCTCCCATCTAATTACTAACCAGGGCTGACCTTATTTAGCTTCCACAATCTAAATTGCTGGGGTTATCCAGGTTAGTGTTTCCAGTCTTATCTCAAATTCTTCTACATTTCAAAATCTGAAGCCTACCAAAAGCTGATAAAAGCCTTTATCAGTAACCTGCCTCTTCCTGCTCAACCCTTTTCGATGTTTTGTTCACCTTATCCTTACAAAAAGTTTACCTGACCTTAAACAGAAATCATTTAACATAGTATCATTTCCTAAAACCCCAAACACCTAAACAGAAGTAGTCAAGTCTGGAAGTTATATAACATGTAGACAAAAAAAACCTGCTCGTGCAAAGCAGACAGATAGATACAGGATTTTCTGTTCAGCCGGGAATGCATACATGCATCAACATTAGCTAGATTTACCTGTATGTGCCTTTTTATTAGGGGAAGGGCTACAACTCTTAGTTTGGAATCTGCTTTGTATGTATAGGATCCCAGGCTCAATCCCAGCATCCCCAGGATTGAATGATGTGGAAGTCTTCTGTCTGAGAACTCAAGGGAGCAACTACCAATCAGAGTAGACAATATTGACCTTGATAAACCATGAAGTCTGAATCAATATAAGGCAGATTCACGTGCCCATCTTGTAGATCAGCCCATCTCTATCACACTACTAACATAAGAGTCCAGCTGCATCTAGAGCAGCATCCCATTCCCTACAGAGGCCAATCACTACAAGCCGTCCTTGGTTAACACCCTTGTGGTATTCTGAAGAGCGAGGCCTGTAATGAATGTAGGGTACATCACACACTGAATTCTACATGGATCTATTCAACCCATGTTCTGAACATGTCTGTTTGTCATGTCAAAATGAGCCCTGGTTAAGATCCCTTCTATCTTTCAGATTTAATGCTATCTGGTGATCATTGGTTGAGCTCCTTTTACAGCTTAACAAGCTGAATTACTGCTGACTGCATATTTTTCATCAGAGAACCAGAGAAAATAAAATGAGATGCTTGGCTGGCTTCTGTAAGGGAATCTGTTACCAAGGCTCCTTGTTTTAAAATCAGGGCAGGAAACTCCTAGACACAGTTAATGCTACAAGAGTGTGAGGTATGCAGAGATTCAGGGCAGGTACTTCTTATTATAGATAAAAGTTCTGCTTTTACTAGAAATATATTAGAAAGGGAAGTGATTTAAGCTCCCTTGTTTTAGCTTTGAAATTCATAAGAATAGGAAAGGAAAGAGAGAAAGGAAAGCAAAAATACTGTATGTAATTAGAACCTGTAGTGTGGATATAAATAGTGTACAGAAAGCAGGGCTCTTGGGCAAATCACCTCTTTCAAAATTTACCTCACATTCCAAAACAATATTTTGTAAATCCTACCCTGGGTCCACAAGTTGCGGCCTGTCCTTTTGACACTGGGGGCAAAAATATGTCATCCTTCTATTTTCTCCTAAACGACACACTGTAATCTTTGCCTTGCACTGGACACAGCTGAGGCACTTGTACACCTTGTAATGTTTGTACAAGGCCAATCCTGTCTTCCGACACTGGAATAGAACACAAAAAATTATTTATAGGCCTCAGGAGGGCTCCACTCATGTTCTTCTAGATACCATAGGCTGTTCCTAAGCAGCAAAAAGAAAACAGCTTCCTATAGTCAAATGCGGAATTTTTAAGTGTTTATAATAAATGGATATGTATACAATATTTCTATTTAGTAGTATTTCCATAGAGTTTTGGTGAAACGTTTTCTTCCCTACCTTGTAGAAAAGGAGAGTGAAATCCCGAATCATTTTCACCAAGTGATGGATCTGCTCATCTGTTAATTGACAAGCCTGTGATTTAGGAACAGAGGTTGAAAAATGACAGTGAAACATCTGCCAAAATAGTACTCACAGCTGCTTCCTAGCATATTTCAAGCAGGGTCATACTTATGACTAGTAGCCTAAACTTAAACAATCACATTACTTGCAAAAGTAGAGGGATTTTACACAACTTCAAAACAGACATTATCAGTACCATTTTCCAGTACGAGAGTGATCCTGTGGAGTTCCACAGATCGCAACTCTGTCCCCCAAATGAAAATGGAAACTGATTGATATTTACTTGCTTTAACTGTATGGTGTGCTATTGATTTGATAAACTTCAGCCTTTGTTCAACAATGCCCAAGTTAAAGTACAAGTAGTAAGAAAAATTGTACATACTGTAACACCTGGATGGAGTCCACTGTCAAAAAGAGCTTCATTCTTTATTATGTTCCCCACTCCTGGTAGAACTGCCTGATCAAGCAACACATCACATATCAGACGGTCCTTCTGCTTCTTAATCTCATTTTCTGCTCTTGAGAAACTAAATTTTGGAGAGCATACATCTAAGTCTTCCAGCATCCTAATTTTCTGTTCACTTTCAGCAGCATTCCTGCAAGACAAAATTAAAAAAGAACACTATCAAAATGTCATTGTAGTCATGTGTCATGCAATTCAAACATTGAACCGGTTGTTAAAATTAAGATAAAAATGTTCAAAGGTAAGTACTGCTAAGCTGCATATCGGAGAAAACAGCCCATATTTCTAAAGAACTTACTCTTATTTTGGTGGCTCTGTCTCAAAAAGAACCCTGTCCAAAGACAGGGCTAAAAAAGTACCAAAAAAAAAGACTCTTGAAATGAAGGTATTGAATTTTTCCCCAACATGAATGTATTTAGAAGTGGTGGAGAAAAAAAGACTAATGGACAGTAGGAGGGTGCAGGAAAAGACACAACAAAGAGCAGGCATGTTCTGAGATTAAGCAGAAGGCAAAACAGAAACTGCTCCTGCGGTAAGTCTAGCTGCTGTTCATCCTCTGATTCAGAAAACAGCAATTCCGGGAGTTCCAAACTGACAGATGGGGGTCTGAGGCAAAACTGACAATTCTCATTGGGCACTCAGAATGGAGTCAGGCACAGGCTTGTGTTCTGATTTATCGTGATTTTTTTGTGTTTCTTCAACTAAACAAAGACAGAATGGGTGTGATCTGAGAGCTTCAAAACCAAAGGCTCACACAGGGTCAGTTCTGACTGAGAAGTGCTTGGAATGGATCCCGCAGGGGATAGCACCAATTCAGACCTCAGTTTCACAGGAACCAACGGACCCAGTGGTAGCCTCTCTAGGACAGACTGAAATGAGGCTGGTTGAGGGAAAGTCTGGGGTCCCACAGTTGGGGTGACTTAGGAAAGAATCCATTTCCAGAGGCTCACTTTCAACAGAAAGGCCCTGCCAGTGACTTTGGATGTGAATCTCTGGGAAATTCTGCACAACTGAACTAGATGAGACTTGCCCAAATGGAGCAGGCACGAGGCATGCCCATCATTGTAAGGTATTTTTGCTCCACAGTGGGAGCATTTCTTAAATGGGGCTTTGGAGACCATAAGGAAGTGACTCTGAAAAGAATTAGATACTTACAGAAAATACTCTATATCTAAACGTATAACACTATCTGCATTAACTGGCTGTTTAATTTTTTATAGTTGTTACTTTTTCATGGTTGTACATGTATGTACACTCACTGTCTGTTCCCTTGCAAGAGCTTAGTCCAGGCCTCATGCACATCAAAGCTAAAGGAACGACAACATGAAAGAAAGCCATAGCTCTCAGAGATATGATAATTCTCTCCATGTGTTGCAATTAATTGCCAGAAATAATTAGATTTTGTCAAGGGTGGCAGATTGCTTCAATTAACTGATAAAGGACAAGGTGATGCGAGAGGGAAAATCCTTCCAAATGCTATGGGATGGTTGCTTGTAAGGAATTCCATAGAGCAGAAATAAAAGGCTTTTTGGGTTGAAAGACCGTTTATTCAGACATCTTAGAAAGCTCACGTACACGACGTGACAGGAATGAAGTCTCCCGCCAGAACCACAGGTTATAAGCTTTTCCGTCCCATCCCCCTCCCGGTTTCCCCAGTCCCATTCTCATGGGAACGGCATTCTCATCTCTTTCTGTGAGATAAGGCCTCTACCAGAGTAATAGCCGCCGCTTCTGGCTTGTTGGCCATCGCCCGAGAATCCTGGAATTCAGTCAAGGCCAAGCGGCTGTGCTGAGAATCAACACCATTGAAACCTTTACACTCTGCCTCCCCTAAGAAAAACTTCTCCCCCCCTGGTTTGTGCGGGAAGGTACGATGGAAAGCAGAAATAAGGGAGGGGAAATCAATATTTTCTGAATACACCCATTAGTTATACCCAGAGGAATACCCCACCCAAGAAACCAAGTATTACAAGCGATTCACGATTAAAGCGAGAAGTCCAGGATGGCGTCAATTTCATAATGCTTGTAGCCATCAATTATAGTCGTGAGGGAGTATCTCCGGAGGGTCGTTTTAAACATGTCCCGAGGCAGAGGAGCCTCAGCAGAGCAAGCTGGAATGAAAAGACAGGATGGATATTACTTAAAGAATTAGGCAAAATCCTAGCCCGAGGGCAGTAGCATCATTAATCACCTTCATAATTCTAAAAGGTCCCACGAGACTTTTTGCCCAGTTTTGAGAATTTATATACGTCTCTGAGGGTTTACGTGAACAAATGAACCCAAAGCCCCAACACATAAAGGAAAGTCAGAGCGATGTTTATCTGCCTGGAGCTTTTGGGAATCTTTAGCCTGTTACCGAAGCAGTCTGAACCGTTTTCCACCCCTCCGCCAGAGATAGAATCCATTTAACGGAATTCTGGAGGGATGCAGCGCCTCCAGCGGGTAGTTGGGGCAACGGCTTGGTGAAGGAGTAATGAGACACAATTTCGAAGGGGTTTTTTTAGTGCTGCTATGAAGCGGCATTGTTGTAGGCATATTCTGCAAATGGGTCATCCTTTTAGTTGTCTTGGTGATAGTTGGTGTAACAAGCGTAAATGCTATTCGAGAGTTCTGTTAGTTCTCTCCGACTCACCGTCGCTTTGAGCGTGGTAGGCGGCGGCAAACGCCCGAGAATTGGCCCCTAATAAGCCCAGGGAAGCCTTCCAGAATTTTGAAATGAATTGAAGACCCGCTGATCGGACACCACCTTGAGGGGGGAGTAGTGAAGACGATATATATATTGGGAATGAACAGTCGCGCCGGTAGGAAGCGAGGAGAGGGAATGGAGGTGCAGGGGATAAAAATGGGCTTGTTTGGAGAATAGGTCCACCACCACCCACAAGACTGTGTTTCCTTAGCTCTCTGGTAAATCCCGTAATAAAATCCATTGAGATAACTTCCCGGGGCCGGGGAGGCAAGCGGGAGAGGTTTTAACAGTCCACAGGGCTTTCCCAGAATGGAGTTGGCCTCCGCACAAACAGAGCACCCCTTGATATAAGCCTCAATGTCTTTAGCATGGTATACCACCAGGAGGTATTGACGGCGGGCTAAATGCAGTGTCTTGAGAAAGCCAAAATGTCCAGCTGAAGCGGGCATGCGGCAGGCTTCGAGAACTTGCCTACGAAGGGGGGGAGGCCGCGTACCGGCTTAAATCCCCCGGCTTCCAAACACCATTCACAAAGCATAGCAGCTGGGGTAGTCGCCCTACCTCTGCCGGTGGCTCCGGGAGACCCGCCTCCTCCCTAGGGTTTTGCCAGGAAGGGGGAGACTAGGCTGGGAGCGGGTGATGGAGGAGGAGCTGGATAACCAGCGAGATCGAGTGTGGCCAGCCCTAGTTGGGAGGGGGAGAGAACAGTGCGCGGGATGTCGTCGTAAAGCAGCTCCACACCCCTCCCCGGGAAGGCGTGACAGCGCCATCAGCCAGTTTATTGGTTTTTCCGGGGAAAAAATGGACGATGAAAGAAAAACGGGAAAAGAAATGCGGCCCAGCGTAGTTGTTTTGCAGACATTCTGAGGGGGGTGGAGAGGGCAGCCAAGTTCTTGTGATCCGACCAAACCTGGAAGAGGTGTTTAAGCCCCTCAAGCCAGTGGCGCCAAATTTGGAAAGCGCTACCTTGATGGCCTTGATCTCTTTATCTCCCTCTGTTGGTCCAGTTGAGTTCTGGGCGAGGAGAATTTTTTTTGTCGTAAGCACACGGAACCGGCTACCATCTTTATTTCTCTGCAAGCAGGGCTGCGTAAAGCGCCTTGTCCGAAGCATCCACGTGAACCGCGAAAGGAAGGTCTGGAGTAGGAATTGTTTAAGACAGAGCTTCGGTAGTGAAAGCCGATTTCAAAAGTTGGAAGGCTGTTTGACATTCCTGTAAAGGACCAAGGGAGGGGAGCTCCGGGCCAGCGGCCTGTGAAGTCTTTACCCTTAGTGCGTAAGAGGGTCTGTGAGTGGAAGGAATTTGGATTCAGCAAATTGGGGAGGGTATAAAATCACGATAAAAATTAGCAAATCCTAGGAAGGATTGGAGCTCTTTCCGGTTGAGTGGAGGCAGGCCATTGGAGGACTGCGTCAATGCCGCGGGGATCCATTTTTAAACCCTCAAGATGAGATCCTGTAGCCTAAATAGTCTATGCAGAGGATTGATTAAGAAACAGCGCCAGACAGTTTGGCCGAAGAGGGGAGTTGTTGAGTAAGCGTTGCAATGCTTCCCGAGACCAAAGCCTCATGCTCCTCCATGGTTTGTGAATAAATTAAAACATCGTCCTAAGTACGCAACTTCTCATTTATATAGTAAGTCATGCAAAACGCACTTTTATTGATGAGGGCCATGAATGTAGCGGGTGCCCCAGCTAACCCGAATGGCATAATTAAGTATTCATACTGTCCAAATTTAGTGTTAAATGCTGTTAAATGTTTGTAGCCTTCTGCAATCCTGATTCTGTAGTAGGCTTCCCTCAAATCCAACTTAGTAAAAATTCGTCCCTTGCCCAATGCATCTACAGAGGTCCTTGATTAAGGGGCAAAGGAATTATTTATTGAACATGGAAACAGCATTTAATCCTCGGTGAAAATCGATTACAAAAGTCTTAAAGACCCGTCCTTTTTTTCTTTACAAATAGGACCCAGAACGAAGCGTCGCGAATGTTTGGTAGCCCTTCCATTATGAATCCATGAGCAAGGAGTTTTATCTAAGAAGGCACGGAGTTCAGCCCTATAGCCGTTAGGAGCTCATCACGATAGATTCTACCCTTAGGGAGTTGAGGCCGGGCTGTAATATGATTTTACAGTCGAATTAATGTCTCTATGGGGGGGGCAATTGATCACATTCCTGTTCTTGAAACACTCTGGCTAAGTCGATCCTGAAAGTAAGCTGGTGGAATGCCATGTGGAATTGAAGAAGTCATTGGGGTTATGCTGGCCGAAGAAACCAGGGGTTTTGTGTCATTGGATGGTGGGCTGTTCCCCCAATGCATATGCTCCTCTCCACATGGGGGGGGTCAGTGAATTCTAGAATCCATTCTTTCCAAATAATATTTGGTTCATGTAACAATAACCATGGCATGCCCAGGATAGCGGAATGTTTAGCCACTGGAGCAAGTATAAAACTAATCTTCTCCCAATGGTCAAGCATAGCGAAAAGAAGGACAGGTTGCGTTTTTTTGAGTCGAGCCAGGCCCTCGGCTCCGAGGTAGACTGCCGAATCCATTTGTATTAATGACGGTATGGGCTTTGCTAGAAGAACTCGGTCCTAAACCGAGCTCTTCTTCAGCCACTTGGGGCCGCATTAAGCAATGGGAGCAGCCAGAATCTACGAGGGCTGAGGCTAGAATACGATGTATGCTTAGCAGGGTTAGCCAGAACAGCAGAACAGTAATAGAGAGCTGCCTTCACTCTCACGCATCAGGAGTAGGATCCACACATCCATGGGTGCTGATGAGAGGCAAATCGCCACTTCCCCCTCCTCAGGATCACAGCCATTAACTTAACCCCAAGACGAGCCAGTTGGAGGAGGACCGGATCTCCGTGGTGGCTTAGCAGAGGGGATGCGTGGAGTCGGAGCGGTGGACTTCTGTTTTTTAGGGCGGTTGGCAGCCAGATGGCCTGGTCCTCCATAATAGAGGCACAATCCCAAAGCGTCGGCCGGCGTTGAGGAGGTGGTTTCAGTAAGAGGCGGCTGGGCTTAACTGGCGAGTCGCCCAGAAGGTGGTGCGTAGTAGCGGGTTTCGATGGACGCCCCCTGGGCCCGGCGTAATCCAAGCGAGCAGCTACTTGAGATCCCCAATTCGATCCATTCAGCTGACAAAAGATGCGGCGGGATCTGGATGAGAAACACCGTTTCTCGAAGTTTGATGTCAATGGCATCAGAGAAGTATTCACATTTCATCGCGTTCCAGGCCACTCAGGAGGAAGTCGAGCAGCCGCCGCACGGATTCCACGAGCAAAATGCGGCAAAAGTACGGTTGCCCTGCTGAATAGATTTTATAGTGCGGATGGCTTCATTTTCGAAAGCGTCCGGATCTTGAAAGCGGAGCCCGTAAGGCTTGAAGAAATGCAGCCACTGCAATGCGAGTGATATCATCCGCTTGCGAAGCTCAAAAAGAGTCACAAACCAGTCAGCAGCCACCACCCCATCCAGGACAGACCCGATGTCCCGTATTTTTCCGCGTTCAGATGCGATATAAGAGTCGTCGCACTCCTCCATATGTGCATCGAGTTTACTGGGAAGAATAGAGTAGGGGAGTTTAGAAGCCAGTCCATCGAAGAAGCGGGCAGGGATCCGGGGGGCCTGTAGTATCCCCTCTCCATGGCCCTTGAGGCCCGCTGGGAGCCTCTTGATTGCTTGTGAGTTGAGGCGGCGGCGTGGGAAGAGCAGGAATCGGTGAGGAGGCCGCGGAGACCTGTAGCCACTGGCCCCTCTTTGGCGAACAGGACCTTGGGAGGCTGGCTTGGTCTTGCGCGAGTAGCAGGACCTAGAAGCGTGGCTCCGATAGGAGGGGCATTGGTGTTAGGCGCTTGGGTGGAAAGTACGTAGAGTACCAACTTTCGGGGCATCCTATCCCGCTGTTTTCTTCAACTCCTGTTCCAAGACAGCTAATTCCCTCTCCTTGCGAGTCAAGGCATCTTGATGTAGCATGCAAAGGCGCTTTTCACCGGTCCAGTTTGGCTAGTGCGTCTCGTTGCATGGCTGCGGTTAGTTCACTTCGCGTTCGGATGGCTTTAATGCCTTGGCGTTGTCGTTCCAGTCCCATTCTAGAGTGTTCCAGGACCTTGTCATGGATCGATAAATCCTGCATATATTGCCGTTGCAACGCGTCTTTGGCTCGGTCCAGTTAAAGAGTTGGATGTCTTTGCTGCTGTTGTTCCGCGGTCTCTTTGCAGAGTTCTCACGCTCTTTTTGCAGCTGTTCACCGTTCCTCCTCCCTTAGCTGGCGTTCACGGGCCCGCGCTTCTTGGGCATCTGCGCAGTCGAGGTACTTCCTCGTTCCAGTTTTCTTTGGGCGGGAGGGGAAACAAATCCCGGATGGGGAGTCAGACTTTCTTAGGATTCCTCCTCGCCGGAGAACAGCACCTCAAGTCCACGGCGAAATCCACGCGAGCGCCTCTTGTGTATCAGCTACACCCTAAATCCGGAATCTGAAGGGCCCGATTTAGGAGCAGGCCCGGAAACCCCTCCCAATCCCCGATCCCGCTTCCGTCCGACGCCAACTGCGGTCTTGGGGCCGAGCCCCAGTGCTATGCCACTGTAATGGATTCTTAGGGCATCATCGAAATCACGGAATTAAAGAAACCGTTCAATCGACTCCTGGGTTTACGCATGCGGTGCGGTGGGGCCATCTCCTCCGAGACAGGTTGCATCTGAGGTTTGTAATCCACACGCAGCGGGTAGAGATCCGATCCACAGGCGCCGCGATCCATAGACAAGCGCCCCCAAAGCGACTCATGAAAACTCCGCGCCATGATCGTTTCCGTGTCCCTCATCCCAACGAAGTAAAGGGAAGACTCGATGTCGGTATGCGAGGGGCACGGGAGAGAGTTACCAGCGAGACCTCGCTTCTCCCACTGGATTTCCTCCAAGTCAGGAAGGGAAGGTTCGGAGCCCTCTACTAGGGGGCTACGGTGCTCTCCACAGTTGCAAGGAATATTCAACCTCTGCATGTCCGGAACACCAGGAGGAGTCCGCACTGATAATTAGAAGTAGAAATGAAGAAAGATTCCTCATGTCACAATGTAAAGCAATTCCATAGAGCAGAAATAAAAGGCTTTTTTGGGTTGGAAAAGACCGTTTATTCAGACATCTTAGAAAGCCTTCACGCATTACCACCTTAATGGCCAGTGACAGGAATGAAGTCTCCCGCCAGAACCACAGGTTATAAGCTTTTCCGTCCCATCCCCCTCCTGGTTTCCCCAGTCCCATTCTCATGGAAACGGCATTCTCATCTCTTTCTGTGAGATAAGGCCTCTACCAGAGTAATAGCCACCGCTTCTGGCCCATCGCCCGAGTCCTGGAATTCAGTCAAGGCCAAGCGGCTGTGCTGAGAATCAACACCATTGAAACCTTTACATTGCTATTCTTGAGGCAAAAAGTGGAGACCCTTTTCCCCTAAGGGACAAATAGTATTTGCTTAGTGGAATTTTCTGTCATCCACTATGAAGGTACCATGAGAGTCACAAATCTCTCTTAAGCCCTTCACTTTAAACTGACCAGTGGAGGAGGCTTCTTGAAGACCTTCTCCCTAGAACATTTGAAAATAAAGTTTCATTCGCCCAGCAATATATTGTCTATTTTTGCATGGTTTATTCACTGCCCTCCTTCAACCCCATACTGATAACAATGATGATGATGCCCTGTTTGTTAGCATCCAAAGAATATCAATTAGCTCTTATTGGATACTGATAGCTCTATTTGGATCATCTAATTGAGCAATAAAAACAATTAATATTCTATATTCTGTGAATGAATGACTTTCCTGCTGTATTTGTAGGTAAAAGGGGTACTAATTACATTGAAGAATGTGATTATGGTAAAGGACAATCACAATTCTGCATTAAATGAATCTTTATACTGGGATTCTTCAACTTTTTCCCCCTGTACAGACATGCTCTATATCCATGAAGCAAATTAAGTGGACTGCTTGTCTAAGCAAGTTTTTCCCTTGATTTATGATACCTGGTGACTTGAGCATAGCAGTCAAGGTATTTCCCTCTTCTGGAATATGAAGAAACATCTGTCACAAAAGGATAGGCTACTTTACCTAAGTTCTACAGTTGCATCGTAAAAATGAATCGAATCAGCAGTAAGTTGTATTTCCAAGGCCGCTCCACTTCTGTTTTGGCTGCTATCTGAATTTATACGAAAAGAACCATTCATGCCAAAGTGGACCCTAGAAGAGAAATATTTCTTGAACCAAAAATTCTAACTGAATTTTTCAGAACTTTTTAAATGTTGCAAGGCAAGAAACAGTAATACAAAAACTGGTCTAGGAAAAAGGCTGCAATCCAGCATTTTTAAAAATTAAGCACATGCTTGAGAGTGCAATCTAAAGGGGGGGGGGATGAAGCAGCATTGGAAGTGGCAGAAGGGTTGCACCAGCATCTAGCCCCCAGTGCCATGCAAATTGGCACAAACTCCAATGCCTAGTGACTTACCCAGAATGGCCACCACAGATCCCTGCACCAGCCGGGGGGGGGGGGGGGGGAATGTTCCAGAGTTGTTCCCAATGCACTTTTGGTCTAGGAATGCCCCCACCCAGCAATGCATACACTATCAAAAAAGGTGGTGTAAGTCATTCTGGCAAATGGACTACCCCAGGAGAAGTGAGTGTTTTTATGGAAAATACCTAACTTTGGCCCTTTCCGCACGGGGCCAAAAACAGTGGCCCAGGTACTGAAAAACACCGGTTCTTGGGGAGCTGTTCGCACTGTCCTGTGCAGCCCCGAGCGGCGTGAAGGCGCCACTTTCCACCTCCCTTCCCGAGGGAAGTTTTTGGAAAGCGTCCTTTTGGAAAGGACGAGGTGAGTGGGGGTGGGGGGGGAACGCAGAAGAGGCTGCTCCATGCAGAGCCACCTCTTCTGTGCCGGCCTCTGCGGGGCCACTCGCACGCTCCCATGCAAACGACCCCCTCCCCTCCACTGGCATAATTTCTGCCAGTGAAGAGGCGCCCTTTCCACCGTGTGGAAAGGGCCTCTGTTTGGGTCATACCCTCCATAAAAATAATGGAAAAGTTATTAATCATTTCCCCTTCTTTCACCTTTATACTTTCTCACACTAAAATTCAATTTATGCAATCAATTAAAATTATATTTCTATAGTTAGCTACTGACATGCATGAACAATCAGCTAAAGTTTCAACTTAAATGTCTTTGCTGCCTGGACAGCAATGCATAAGATGAGGTGGGGGTGGGGAGGGAATTATATTTCATTTTTTTGCCAAAACTTGAATAGATCTCTGAAGATGTAGCATATTAATTTTTAAGACCACAAATCTATAATTTTAAAGAAGATATAGTATATTCCCCAATATGTTTGAAATTTAAGTTTTATTTTAATAAATACTAGCAATTACCAGCTACTATAGTTGCAGAAAAACTACAAAGGCAGATTTTGCTAATTTTTCAGACATAAGAGGATTCAGAAAGCCTCCAATGCCAGAACTGAATGTCTATGCAGTTTCCAGTATTTCTTTACAAACCAGGATTCTGACTCTTTCATATTTATATTCCCTAAGGTTCCATCTTTTCTTTACTTTATTATTTCTCAATCCAGTAAAAGAGACTATGTCCTGAACAAGAGAGTCAGTGATCAGAATTTTAAAAAATCAAACTGATGGAAATATATGCAGCTTGCATAAATTATTCCATTAATATATGTTGAATATCCTAAAAATGCTGATTCATTAACTTAGAGGGGTGTGTGTGTAGAGAGAGGCAGAATGATAATTACATATGTACAAAAAATGGCTCTCACTCTACACAAGTATTTTCCCAAAGAGGGTGGGTGGAAGACAAGAGTTTAGGTGATGTTCAAAACTGAAAAAAGTCCTGAGAGAACTCTAGGAAGTAGGTCGAACTTACAACTACGCAATACACTGTAAAAGACAATGGTCTATCTACAAATATCCCAATTTAGATTTTCCAGGAAAACCATACTCTTTCCTTCACTTTTACTCTGGCTTGCCTAGCGACCAATTCTTTGTGCGTGCTCCTTCCCCGCTGCCCGAGGGGAGTAGGAGAAGGTTGCATTACTTTCTAAGGCTTTCACATCCTGTTTTACTGTCAGAATTCTTCCACACACAATATAAATCCTGCTTCAACTGCCTTGCCTCTAATAATAAATGCTATTTTACAGTTTCTTTTGCAATATATATAATTTGCCTCTGTAACTGTTGAATCATCCAGAAATGCTTTTCTTTTGGGACAGTCACACCAACACTTTTGACTACTTTCCCTGTTGTCACTTAACTCTTCAGATTACAACCTCCCTTTAGTAAAATAAAGCAAACAAAATACAGTGCAAATGTTCGCACTGGCCTAAATCACAGACATTTAAGTAGGGCATGACTACTCTTTAATGATCTTGCTTATATAGCCAATCTGGCTCTGAACAGTGTTCCACTAAGATTAAGGTAAAAAGAAAAAAGAGAAAGCATATGGCTATTCAATACAGTATTTATCTGAATGACAACCCCGCTTAAGAAAACATAACTTCTATGTCCATTTAAGACACCCACTCTTTTTCACCACAATATATGAAAAAAAAAACTTGCCAAATAGGATACAACAAGGGACAGTCCTTTTCTAATATTTATATGGCATGGGAATGTGGCTCAGCAGTACATTTGCTTGGTATGCAGAAGATTTCAGGTTCAATTCCTGGCATCCCAAATGGAAAGAATCAGGTAATAGAGGATGTGGAAAGCTGGTTCAAATCATTCTTTGAGGACTGGACCTGAAGAATTGCCAATGGAAGCCAATTATCCTCACTTTGTGACCTATTCTGTGGGTCTCACATGGCACAATCTTATCCTCCCTGGTCTCCAATTTTTATGAAAAGCCTGTTACCAGATCAACCGTGGTGGGTGGTGGAAGACTGTTTTTAGGACAGCAGCATCTCTGCCTATCCTGCCAAACGAAGAGGTAGCCTGGTGACACAGTGTCAAGATGGATGCCATCCCCATGTCAGCTCAGAGTAACTACTAAGGCAGAAAACCTTCTAACAACCACCTTCATTTGTATTGGCACTGTCCCGAATCTGTGATTGTATCAAGTACACCCCAAAATCTAATAATTTCTAGGCATTCCCCAGGCTTCAAACATTAAGCCCAAGTGTCAACCATTAAATTCAATGTAGTCACCACTTAGCTTAAGTGTCTTTTTGTTCTCTTTTTTACTGTTTTTTACCCATCTCTATTGGAACTCCATGGAGATCACTGAATTCCGCTCATTTGACCATTCCACTTCTAGATAAGGTAATTATCAGCTTTATTCCCTGAAAATCCTGTTCTATCCCAGACCTATATCCTCAACACTATCTATATCCTAGGACTGTATGAATTCTTTGTGTGCTTTTTACATTGTGAGCTTGTAACTTTATTATTTTACCTTTTTTCTTAATAAAATTGTTAAACTTTTACTCCTGCTTCCTGTGGATTTCTTGCAGAAACCATCCCTCGTAAACATTGGTGGAAAAGATCTCATAAAGTTATCCAGCTTCTCATTAAGCATGGTCTGCCTTGCTAATTCCCCCACTCTAAAAGGGGCAGACCCAACATTTTGGGTCACAAGCCCTTAGGCCAAACCATTCATACTTTTCGGGCTGGCTGTCACCAATATGCAGACAATACACAGCTATACATATCACTATCCAAATCTCCTGGTGATGCAGTAAAGGTCCTAAATTGTTGCTTGGCAACTGCAGTTGAATGGCTAAGAGTGAAAAAACTTAAACTAAACCCTGAAAAAACAGAAGTAATACTGGTTAGAAAGGTAGAGGTCCTAAGATATCATGCTTCCCTGCTGACTCAGTTAACAGCCTCAAGTTATACTGAACTAAACATTGGCCCATTCCACACAGTTGAAACAAGACATCCTGATGTTGCAAAAAAGGTGTCCTAAGATGGCACTCTGCACAGCTTCCCCCCCCCTTTTCCTTAAAACACTTTATTTCTTCTCAAGAAGTATTTTTTAAAAAAAGAAATGTGTCTTGTGTCATAAAAATTACTTCTGACTTATTGCAACCCTATGAATTAATGGCCTCCAAATCATTCTGTCATTAATAGTATTGTTCTTGCCTTGCAAACTGAGGCCCCCCAGCTTTCTATATGGAATCAATACATTCCATGTTGTGTCTTCTTCTTTTCCTGTTGCCTTCAACTTTTCCTAGCATTATTGTCTTTTCCAGTTACTCTTGTCTTCTCATAACATGACCAAAGTACAATATGTTACAAACACTTCTGGAAGACTCATTTCATAAATTAATAGATTGTCCTGGACAAAATTTCACAGCAAGTTAGCCCACACCGTCCTGCATTAGATGATACAAGTCGTCAGTGCTGATCAGTGTTATAGCCTTTACAGCAAACAGTGTGAGAAAATGTTCAGTAAGCAAGAAAATGAAGCGAGTCTTCTTTACAGACTGAACTTTGCTGGGAAGTGATTGTTGTGGGTTTTCTGGGCTGTATGGCTGTGGTCTGATAGATCTTGTTCCTAACGTTTCGCCTGCATCTGTGGCTGGCATCTTCATAGGTGTATCACAGAGAGAAGTCTGTTATACACTGTGTCCAGTTGTTGGGAAGGTTAATAAATATGGAATTTTTCTACCATATACAAGCATATACACATTTTCCTTACCTTAAAGCCTGCTCTCCAAAGAACATGAAAAGCTCTTTTCCCAGAGTTTTCACACCGATGTAGACACATCCATTAAGCACACTCGTGAAATCTTGACAGGAAATCTTATTTCTAATTGCCTGAGTGGTTAGAAAAATGTTTATTTTAATTATCAAATACAGTAAGCAAAAGAAATTTGAATAACATAATTTTAAAGCATTTACTCATGTTCACTTCATGCTAAGATAAGGAGAAGCTCTTTATGAGGCATCAGGAAGGAGCTGAACAGAATAAATAGAAAAACAGTAAAAAAAAAGTCCCCAAATAGTAACTGATATCCAAATGTGGCCAGTAAAGGTTTGCAAGACAGGACTAAGAGTAACTGAAATAGCTGATTAGGTTTGATTGGAATCAGAAGAGAAGATGCTTCTCATCTTTCAAGCTTATCATGAGGGCATTAACTGCCTAGAACAAAGATAAGAAAAATATATAATGGACCTAGAACAAACATCAGAAAAACAACAGAAAAACACGAGAAGAGGCCTACTGGATCAAACCAGTGGTCCATCTAGTGCAGCATCCTGTCTCACAGGGGCCAACCAGTTCTTCTGAAGGTCTAACAACAGGACATAAAGGCTAAAGTCTTATCCTGAAATCCTCTCTTTGTACTGGTGTGCAGAGACAATGGCAGACAACAGCCACCTCTGAACATCTCTGGCCTTGAAAACTCTATGGGGTTGCCGGAAGTCAACTATGCGTTGAAAGCACTTACCATCACCATCAGGCAGCAAAGGTCACAAAGTGTCATCTTGCAGCTCATACATGCACTATTCACTAACTTTTACAGCCCCCTAACATTTGCTATGGGAAATTTATAGACACATTCCATTCTTATGGATTTAGTTTGCTTCTAAACATGGAGGTTTCCTTTAATCACCATGGCAAGAAGCCATTAATAGACCTATCCTCCACGAATCCCTTTTTAAAGTCTGTAACTAGGCTTGGTCAATACTCTAGAAATTTGGTAAAATTTGGATTTATTCAGGCATAAAATTATCTGTATGCCCGAATAAGACAAATAACAAATTCGGACATTTGGTTCTGTCTGATTTTTTTTTGTATTTTTGATGTTTTTTGCATTTTGGTCTGCAGGGGGCGCATTTTTAAAACTAGTGGCACCAAAATTTCAGGGTATCATCTGGAGACTCTCTTGATGATACCAACCAAGTCTGGTGAAGTTTGCTAAAGTTTGGATGGCTGGGCACTCATTCTGTGGGCATCAGGTTTACTTTACCAAAGTTGGCTGGTTCCTTTCAGGAGACTCACACCAGGAGCCATGCAGGAAATTAGACACCCCTACCCAGAACAACCCAGCAAGCCCCATTGAAGTCTATGGTGGGAAAAGTTAATTAATTTTTCCCAAAATAGAACTTGCTAAAGAGCCTGGCAGATTCTGTGTTCTGCAGTGACTCCATTGTACCCAATGGGGAATTTCTGTGCTGGCTGCACATTTTTGAAGAGGCACCAGACTTTCAAGGTGGCTCCAGGAGGCCTCCTGGTAATAGCATCCAGTCTTGATGAATGTTGCTTCTGGGGGCGGCAGGGGGCGTGGTTTGAGAGAGAATTCACCAGCAGGCTTCATGTGTAGGAGCAGGGAACAAAAAATTTTGGGCCCATAAAAAATTTTTGGGCCCATAAAACTGAACCCCAGAAGCAAAGTTCACCAAGCCTGGATGCTATTACCAGGAGAGCCTCCTGGAGCCACCTTGAAAGTCTGGTGCCTCTATCTTAAAAAATGTGCAGCCTACTTACACACTCAGAAATTCCCCATTGGGTACAGTGACAGGCACTGCAAAGCAGAGAATCTGGGCAAATTTCTTAGGGTGCCTGTCAGGGACACATTTTTAAAGCTACTGGCTCCAAAATTTCAGGGTCTCATTTGGAGACTGTCCTGAGTTTGGTGAAGTTAGGTTAATGGGGTCCAAAGTTATGGACCCTCAAAGGGGTAGCCCCATCAGCAGTTAGTTCCCATTGGAAGCAATGGGGGATGGGGGCACCCACTTTGGAGTCCATAACTCTGTAGCCCCTGAACCAAACTTCACCAAACTTGAATGACATCATCAGGACAGTCTCCAGATGATACTCTGGTGCTGCTAGCTTTAAAAATGAGCCCCCTGCAGGCTGAAACTAAAAAAACCTCCAAAAGCACCCCAAAAAAATCAGACAGACCCGAATATCTGCATACAGATAATTTTATGTCCAAATAAATCCAAATTCGAATTTTACTGAATTTCTAGGGTATTGACCAAGTCAAGTCACAGGCTTTAAAAGTGGATTCGTGGAGGATAGGTCTATTAATGGAATCTTGCCATGGTGATTCTTGCCATGACCTTGAATTCGGATTCATTCATATTCGGGCAGGACATATTCAGGTCGATTTGGGCTTGAATATGCCTGGATGCATCCAGATTTGGGCCGAATCTGGGATTCAGTGCTCCTGACTCTCCAAGCCTACCTGTGACCACAACTGTATTCCCTAGCAGTGAATTTCTTTTTGTCCTTCCTGAATCTACAGACCATACATTGTTTTTGATACCCTTGAATTTGAGTATTCTTGGAGACAGATTTTAAAAAGTTCTCTCTTTCCACACTCCCTATCCCAGGCCCTATCATGCTTCACCACCACCCCAATCTCTTTTCCAAACTGAAAATAGCAGACAGGATTCATAATAGCTATTTGCAACTGTTTTATTTCACTGATATCAGTGATCCAGACCCAGGCCATTAAACAGACTCCAAGTTTGGCAATTCCTGGAAATTTGCAAGTGAAGATTGGGAGGCTGAAGTTTAGGGGAGGGGACAGTCTCAGCAATGAACTGATGCCAGAGAGTCCACCCTCCTAAACTGTCATTTTCTCCAGGAGGTTAGCAAACCCTGTCAATGTGCAGAGCGCTATTACCACAGTATTTTGAAAGTTCTTTTAACGTATTTAATCCAACCTTGCACCATCAACAAATGAACTATGCCAGGCCAAGGAAAATAATTTATTTGTATCATATACATATGGGGTAGGGCATGCAAACAAACAGCACTTTTATAGAGCAAGCAATCATTTTTGTTATCAGACAAGCTAGTTTTACTTCAGGAGAGAAGGAGAGACGTGATTAAAAGTTGTGTTGCTTGACCCTACAAAAGCATTCAGCTTAAGATGGCTGCCTCCTGCCTCAGAGCAAACATACTCGAAGCATTACTGAAAGAGACTTAGATTTCAGATGAGTGACAAAATGGAAAGCAACAGGAAACATATCTAGTAATGGCTTCTCTATTAAGCGAAGTGCAATTTATTTAATGACATGAGCATCTGAAAGCCACTTTCATGTTAATTTTTCATTACAAGAATAACTTACATATGAAAGCTGTTTCTGATGTGCGACTTACACTTTTCTATTCGGAAGTGAAATGCTGTCGTGGTAAACTAATTCCAGATACCCATGTCTAAATCTCCCTTCCCACTGTACAGGACTTTTCTTTCCTTTTCTTTTTTTGACACATGACTGATAGAAAAGAAACATTCCCAAGACCAATTAACACTGTGAAAACGGTCCCCTTTATTCACATACAATCCAACCAAATTAAAGATCTTGGATAGAAATAGTTACTATATTGGGGGCCTTTTCCGAAATGATATAGAACTGATTCTGCCTGTTTAAGTGTGTTCCATATTTGCTGCTGGCCTAGACCCATATTTACTGCTGGCTACTTCTCTGTAAATGGCTTCAAGCTGATAAAAGACGAAGTAGCCAATTATATCCATCAAGGCAAATGATGTTGGTAAATTCATAGAAAACAAGTAACTGAAATCGATAGTGAGAGGCAAGGGCCAGCATGCAGCACCTGAAATCTTAGCTGCATACACTGTGGATACAGAATAGAACGTGAAGGTTAGAGGATCTGCCTGTACTGAGCACTATCTGTTGGTGCATCATGTCTGAAATGATAAACCATGATAATTAACTATATTCTGATAGATAAAATAGTGCTTCAACATAGCACAATAGTGTAGTGTAGCACAATAGTTAGCTTTTGTTAAACTGAATATCTAAATGGCAGCTTTAAGGTAATGTTTAAAAAGGAGGCATCAGCTGAACACAATTTAAGAAACTATTCAGATAAAAATTCTTTGGGGACTACACTTGAAATAAACTGAACACGGCTTCAGTGACATTTAGCTATTCATTTGCCACAGAACTATAAATATACTGCCATTGTTTATGAAATTTCTTCCTTGTTACATACACAATAGTAAATAATTGAAGGGCCTAAGGTTGCTGTTTTCTCAATTGCTAATTTGCTTTTTAATTTTTAAATGTATCTATGAAATAAGTAAACTGAAGGTCACAGTGTGAATTACATTTATTTCCAGCATGGCAACAACCCACTGCCAGGCACACAGAATCAGCCTATAGATGTGAAAGATTTCAGACTTTCTTCAGATATTGCTTTTCCTTTGACAGGACTCACACATCACTGTCAATCTGAATAAAGATTTCAGTTGAGGTTGTATCTTAGGAGTGAACACAACATTCCAATTACCATCTCCCAGCAACACAGATCCCACTGGTAAATAGCAATTGTGTCTACCCAAATAGTCTTCTAAACCAGGCATGTATAACTTGTTTCCTACCTAGATAAAAGCTGCTGGGTAGTCACACACTGTGACCTGTCAGGTGCCTGACAACTCCACTACTTTTGCAGCCCTGGCCAGAAGGTTCATCTAGGCCCTGGTGAGGGATATGAAACAAGGAACTCTTGCTTGCCCATAAAAGTGGTTACACAATTGCACAAAAAAGTTTATTTTGATAAATATATCAACTAAGGAGTTCATTGGCAGTAGCTCGTCCTATATCTCTACATTGTTTACAACATGCTTTGAGTTCCCAAGCTCCTCCAGACAAGAATGGCAGCAACTTCCTCACCATTGGCTCTGCCAGCAAATCTACTTCTCCTCATTCAGCCCCCAACTAATGAGTTTCACAGGTTGACTGAATGCTACCTGATGGTTCAAGAGAGTTCCTAAACACTGTTGTGGCAAGATTTTGCTAACTCAGAAAGTAAGATTCAACATTAGAACTTCAATTGACATGAATAGTCACACTACTGATCTATCTAGGTCAGTATCATCTTTACTCATGAGAGCTACCAGTATAGATAAGTCAGTGTACAATGGCTGCAGCTTCACTGTTGTTTAGTTTTATGCACAGCTGCAAGACTGCTCGAAAGGGGAGAATAGTAATTACAGTATTACCAATAAGGCAACATAATGCAATTGCAAGTGCAAACATATGTTAAAAGCATTGTACAAATTTTACACGTGGCCACTCCTTCCCAAGGAGAGTGTGTGTGTACGTATGTACACACACACACACACGCACGCACGATGTTAAGTCAGATCTGACTAATGGTGCCCCCACAGGGTTTTCAAGACAAGAGACATTAGGAGGTGGTTTGCCACGGCCTGACTCTACATCACCCTAGTATTCCTTAGAGGTCTCCCATCCAAATACTAGCCAAAGTCAGAGCTGAGAGTGTGGAACTGACCCAAGGTCACCCAGCAAGCTTCCACATCATGAGTGGAGATTCAAGCCTGAGTTTCCTAGATCCTAGTCCACCACCTTAGCCAATACACCATGCTGATTCTACCAGGTATAATAGTTTGTCCCTTTCTATCACAGTCTACCACCAATTGGCAAGGATTTTTTTCTTGCTTTGTCAGCATTCCCTCAATGCAGGATAGATTTGATTTAAAATCCGATTTAAATTTTAAAAATCCAATTTAAATTTGAAAATTTGATTTTTATTTTTAAAAAATTGTTGATTTTTATTTGTACTACCTCAATTTTAAGTTCTGTTTTTAATGTATTTTTATTTAATGTAGTTTTTTTAAATGTAGTTTTATGATGTATTTTGTTGTTTTAATTGTTAGCCACCTTGGTAGCCATAACTTGACAGAAAGGTGGGATAGAAAAGTTGCAAATAAAATAATAAATACAATGTGAAAGCAGATGCGTTTTCATTAATTGACGAGATATGCCAAATATGGATATTACATGCAAGTTTATGAACCAAAACAGAGTCCTCTGTATATTTTTCCTGTTAGGAATACTATAGACGATGCAGCCTGATGCTAGAACACTTTGAGCTGAGGATTATGTTGCCTTTAATGAAGTTTACTTGCCTGCATTTGAACAAAGGCAGGAGGGTGAAAGAAACACCCATCTCCAACTACCCTCCTCACCAATCAGGAATTCAGTCTTGGCTCTTCACAGCTCATTAACCCAAGCTGCTCATTTATATTCCAACATCTTTTCTCCTATAAAGTACCACAAACCCCAATAGAATAATTTTACACAGGCAACACAAGTGATCAAAACTTGTAGGAAAAATTGCATGCTGTGTACGTGGTATCCAAAGGGGGGGGGGGGAGGAAATCCCCTCATCCTGCTCATTCACACCATGTACTCATTAGTACATTTTTAAGCAAACAAACAAGCCCATTCACCCAGTAAAAATTATTTCCTTTCTGCAGGCCAATTTCAGTATGTGATCTTTCCCTGGACAGTATATTTTCTAATGACAGTTGCTCTATGGTGGGTATTGTATAACAGGCTTCCTTCTAATAAATTATATTTTAAAATTTGCCATCTTTCTAATTAGGCAAAATGACTTGAGGATACTTTCCTCATTATTTCTTACATGTGTTAGATGTTTGCCAGAGCTGTACCAGCTCTTCAAATTAATCAGACTTGTTATGGTTGATTTATTATGTTAATGACAAAAATATATTATAGATAGCTGGTTATTCCTTTTTAAGTATTTTGTGGGGCAGGGGCACAAACAGCTGCCAGAAACCTCTTCAAACTGACAATTTACTGAGGAGATTATTGTGTCTGTTACACCAACATCATATCAATCAGTCGTGCTTTTTGCAATTCTAGCATGTCAAAAAAAGTTCCATCTGCAATCTCCAGGAATTCCTAAGCCTGTATCAGCCAGAGGCGTTCTTCCCCTTGGGCAAAGTGGGCAGCTGCCCAGGGTGCCACCTTGTGGTGGGCGACATAAATGCAGGTTTCTTTGTGGTGGATTTTGTATTTTCAGTGCTTTTTCCGTTTTTGGCCTGCAGGGGGCGCAGATTTTAGGCTAGTAGCACCAAATTTTCACAGATTTTTTGGGAGACTCTCCTGATGATATGCGCCAGGTTTGGTGAAATTTGGTTTTGAGAATCCAAAGTTATGGACTCCCAAAGGGAATGCCCCATCCCCCATTGTTTCCAATGGGAGCTAATAGGAGATGGGGGCTACACCTTTGAGGGACCATAACTTTGCACCCCCTGAACTAAACTTCACCAAACCTGGGTGGTATCATCAGTAGGGTCTCACGAATATACTCTGAAATTTTGGTGCTGCTATCTTAATAATTGCACCCCTGACAACAGGCACCCCCTAAATTTCCCCAGATTCGCTTTTTAAATCCACTCCCTTCCAATGCTTGTTTTCTTTCTTTTATTCTCTCGATGCCTAATAAAGGTTATTATTACTATTATTATTATTAAATCCACTCCCTTCGGCATGGATTTAAAGGGAGAATCTGAGGTCCCCAGTTTTAACATTGAAAAGGGATGCTGTTTCAGGGTGCGGAGAATCCACCCCAAAATAGCATCACTTTCAATGTTGTTTAAACTGGGGACCCTGGATTCTCCCTTTAAGGTGGATTTAAAAGGAGAATTTGGGCTCTCTAGTTTAAACACCATTGAAAATTATGCTTTTGGGGGTGGATTCCAGCATCACTTGTTTAAACTAGGGAGCCCAAATTCTCCTTTTAAATCCACCTTAAAGGGAGAATCTGGGGTCCCCAGTTTAAATAACATTGAAAGTGATGCTGTTTCCCCCAATTGGGGGGACTGGATACAACACCATAAGATGTTTTCATAGCAGTAATAAAACATTTTGTAAGCATTTTGAAAATGTTTTCCAAAAATTATTTCTGCTGTGTGGCATGTCCCATTGCTGTGTTCAGATTTGTGAGTTGGGGGATGTTCTTGTGATAGTGACTTTGAAATGACCTAGTGGAAAAAATAATTGTTTGGTCACGGTGGGAGAGGGTGGCCGCCCATGGGGGGGGGTGGAATCAAACTCAGGTTTTGTGCAGGGCTCCAGTTTGCCTAGGTACGCCTCTGGTATCAGCAATCCTTTTTTAGCACCTAAGTTTGAATTGTGTGATATATTTATAGTAAGGAAGACAAGTTCTGAATAGGAACAAAGACTTTTCCTCTCCACCAAGGATCAAGATTCAAAACCTCTAGAAAATAACCCCTTCCCCTCCTATTCCCACCAAAGTGTAGGGATGCCAGCCTCCAGGTAAGACCTGGGGATTTCCTGCAATTGCCGTTCAACTCTCTTGGAGAGAATGGATGGTTTGGAGTATGGATTTCATGAGTGTGGATTTCACTCTACCCCACAGAAACCTGTCAACCTCAGGCTTCACCCCCAAATTTCCTGGAATTAGCCTGCATCTGGCAACCCTACTGCAGTGATGCGCTAATCAGAACATTGTTTATCTTTGCACTGAGGTCAGCTACTACTTACCGAGCTGGTGGAAGAAGGGACGGCGGCAGCTCCTGCCAGGGCACTGGAGTGCTGCATTAGCGCCGTTCCTCGCACTCTCTTTACTCTCTGGCCCAGAGCTACGCGAGCGCGAAGCCTCTCACCATTCAGCGTACAGCCTGGACCTTCTACCATCCTTGCACAGTAGGACCACGCGCGTTTGGGGAGGCAACAGCAACTCAGGCAAAACACGGGAAGAAAAGCCCGGCTGACTTCATTCAAATTTGGCGCCTGGGATACGTCGTTGCTGCTCCGCCCAAGTACGTCCGGCGCCTCTACTCCTAGCCTTTATGATTCAGGCTTGGTTTCCGGCAAGGTGGGAGAGTTGTGCAACGCGGTTATAAATAGGGTGGTTAGGATGGTGTCAAGTAGAATCGGGGCGGGGAAGAGCTTGGTCTTGTCTGCTACCCCGGAGCAGGAAATGTCTGATAAAAACAGCTGGGCAGCCTTTTCTCTCCAATTTTTCACTGCGATGTAGTCAGTCCCGTCCCGTCCCGAGAAATGTCAGGGTGGATACATTGGCACAGTTCTTTCTCGGATGAAGCCAGGCCAGACTGGATGGTCCCTTCTCATTCATAGCTGAGACAGGTGATGCTGGGTGGGCATCTCTGGCACCCGTGGTGGCAGAGAAGCTAGCCAGCCACGACCCAGTCCTTTGCCGGTAGAGCCGTGAGGCTGGACAGATAATCATATTATGATCCTTGACATGGGATGAAACTAGTGTTTTTGCAAAGCCAATCTGCCATATCTTGCGTTTACCGAGATCGCATATAACATGCATGTTCTTCAGTGAAAGGGGGACTTTGCCCCAGTATCTGTTGAGAACAGAGTCATCAGATTGACTCCAACGAGCTTTTCGGCTGGTGAAAAAAAAAAGGGGGGGGGGGTTCTCTTTGATTGCCCAACAGCTATGCTGGGGATCACAGGACTTTCATGTACACAAGCCATGTGGGACCGAAAAGCTGTCTGGATCCACCTCTTTGTGTCCATATGAACCAACAGATTTCTGACAGCTGGGTGAAATGACCTCCCCGCCCTCCCAAGATATATCAGTGAAAAGTGACATTCTATTTTTTCCTTCTGAGACCATTACAGCTTCATTATTTGGGTGGTGGAGGGGGGAGGGTTGAAGAAAAGTTGTTTTGTTAATTCTGCTCATGAAAACATGGTTTTATCTTGCCACCACTTTACAGTGTCCCTTGAGTCAAGAGTTAAATTGGTGCAATATCTGTGTGGTGAAGGACAGCGATCAAACTTGTTATTACTTTTGATCTAGAGAGAGGAATATAACAGGATAGCTAAATTCCCCAGGGCAAGGCCAAAATGAATAGAGAGATTCAGGGAAGAGGTAATAGAAAGAGATGGAAGCAAATATATTGTGATACCTGACTTAGGTGGACAATTGCCTGAAGCTAACTTAACAATTGCTGTCCCCCAGTGCAAGCTGGATCAGACCAATGGCCCATATAGTCCAGTATCCTGTTTCACATACAGACAACCAGATGCTTTCAGAAGTTCTGCCATCAGGGTATTGTTGTCCCCCAGCAACTGGTATTCAGAAGTTTAATATTGCTGAATGTGTAGGTAATCATAGCTAATAGCCATTAATGCCCCTATCCTCCTAATCACCTTTTCAAGCCATGTAGAATTTTGTTTGTCCTGAACCTACTACCTGCCAACTTCACTAAATGTTCCTGAGTTCTAGTATTACAAGACAGGGAGAAAGAAGTTCTCTTGCTGTGCGTCACTGAGAGTCACCATAGAAATTTCCTTCTCACACAACCTGGACCCCCCATAATCATATAAAAAAACATGCTGCATGTTGCATGGCTGCATTAGTCCCCAGGGTGATCAGGGCCACTAGAAGTTTGCTCCCCTGGATCTTGTTGCTTTTCCCTACACAGTTTTATAAATCTCTGTCAAGTCAATAGTTTAGAGGGCATATTTTTGTTGCTCTTAATTAGAAGAAGACAACTTTGGATTTATATCCCACCTTTCTCTCCTGTAAGGAGACTCAAGGTGGCCTACAATTAGTACATATTTTGAGTTTTAAGAGGTATCATGCAGGAACTGATTGATTCAAAGGTTATTTCAGCCATGAACTCACTATGGAAGCAATATTAAGCAGGTCTAAATCTCACTGAGAGGGGCTTACTCTCAGGACAGTGTCTTTATAAGCTAAGTATGTGGGTGTCAGCCTCCCTCCCCTATACACGCGCACTCCCAGTCTG
The DNA here is from genome assembly GCF_021028975.2 of Sphaerodactylus townsendi. Lineage (NCBI taxonomy): Eukaryota > Metazoa > Chordata > Lepidosauria > Squamata > Sphaerodactylidae > Sphaerodactylus > Sphaerodactylus townsendi. The sequence goes on from NC_059434.1 coordinate 35,159,986, forward strand.
CAATTTTGGTATAATTATATTGACATGTCTTTCCAGTGTGTGGTGTGTAGTATTTTGAACATGGAAAGAGACTGATGAAACAGGTGGTGTGGTGTAGTGGTTAAAATGTTGGATTACGATCTGGGAGACCTAGGTTTGAACTCTCCCCCCAATAGAAGGTTTCTTGATTACCTTGGTCCAATCACACAGGCTTAACCGATTTCACACAGAGTTCTGTGACGATAACATGGAGTAAATAATTTAAGCTGCTTGGGTCCCCAATTTGGGATAATGTTGGGATATGAATAAAATATTACTATTATTGTTTAAAAATCATGTTCTTAGTGCTTCATTTGCCTCCAAGTTTGTCTGAAGGACAGTTCACAGACTCCACAAGTGTGGAGGTTTATATATCTGGTGGGGTATGGAAGTGAATCTTGGATTGGTGTGCCCTCTCTCCTGATTATGTGTGATCTCTCTGATCCAAGAAAATAGAAGGAAGAGTTCTGCATATGAGACAGATGCTTAAATCCTACTTGACATGTTAAGCCAAAGAAAAATATTATTTAATCAGTGCTATAATGAAACATCTTAAATCATAGCAATCCCCTTTGCCAGATCTCTACTGTTCATCTGCCAGTCAGCATATTAGAGAATTCTAATGTGGAAGTAAGTGATGGTTGTGTTCAGGAATTTTCTTCTCGTTTTCCCACTTCATCTAAATGCCAGGGTTCAGGTGCCTTGTTGCAAGCCTTTATCAGCTACTTGCACTTAATTTTAATTAGCCTCAAGATCCAAGTCTCTGATGGAATAGCGGGGTTCTCTAATTATCTTCACAAACTAATAGTCTGCCCAGAAAATGAGGAATGAATAAGGCATTAGGCAGTCAGAGGCCAGTGGTACAATCAAGGAGAAAAGCTGAAGAAGTGAGTGATTAAGAAATCATTCTTTTCAGTGACTTGTCAGATCTCAAATTAGTTCTAGCAATCTTTGTGTTTTGTTTTGTTTTTAATTTGGTTAATTTTAAGTATTTCATATTTGACTTTTCACCATTTATACATGTAATATATGCATATGAGTCATTAGATATAATTTTTATTTATGGTCATTATTTTAATCATTTTTTAACCATCATCATTTCCCCCCAAATGTAGATGTTCATAAAATGGACTTTTAACAAAGCTAAAATATTTTGGATACAAGTGCATACAACAATTCAGAAGATTTTAAAGATTAATATACAAATGAAACCACAGGCCTTTCCTTTGGGTCTTATGGACAGACAGCTTGAAAAAAATGGAACTTGTTTTTGTTTATGACATTAGCAGCGAGAATATTCTATATGCAAAAATTGGAAACTTCATCTATACCTGTAGCAGAAGAGTAGCTTGTGAAATTGTTATAATTGGTGGAAATGGCTAGATGTACTTCTTTCATTAGAGAAAAGGACTTACATAAATTCATTGATAATTGGAAATTTTGCTTAAGACAAAAAAATTGTATTGAAGATCTGACCATTTGAGGAACAGGACAAGAAAATAAAAATAGCACAGAAAAGTGTGGACCTTATTGGTAAGAATAATTAATGATTAATTTATAATTAGAGGGAAATCAGCACGTTTAAGTGATTATATTTGGTGTAGATGAAATCAGGAGACTTCCCTCTCCCTTTATAGTGTGACTTTAATGAACTTTTTGTGTACTTTTTTGTTTGATTTTTGGTTTCATCTTTCTGATTTTTTTCTAGTTCAGTCTCATCTTTCTGTATGTTTTTAAAGTCTTAATAAAAATATAATTCCCCACCCTCCAAAAAAATAAAATGAGAACTTTTGCTGTTAATCTCAAACTATGCTCTTAATGATATTTGTTTGTTTGTTTGCTGGAAAGCAAAATGAAACATAGCCAGAGAGAAAAATATCCTTCATAATCCAAGTATTATACTGAATTGTGATAGAAAATCTCCCACTCCCCCAAATTAAATATATTGGCCCAACCTGCAATATTCCAACAGAGCAATCCTATGGGGGAGAGTCGAATTGAGTTGGGGAGCTGATGCAGGGTTGCCAGCAGAGGCAGCAAAGGTGCCGGTGGCCCTTCAGCTCTGCAGTGCCATAACATGAAGGTTAGGGCCACTGTGGAGCTGTGTTGGCATCCAATCAGAGCATTCCCAGAGGTGGCAGTAACGCTGCAGCCTGGGGCTCAGATTGGACATCATAAGTTCATTTAGGTCTATGGAGGACTTTCCTGCAGTGCAGGCAGGAAATGTTTTTTTTTTTATGCTTTACCATGCCACCAGAAAGTCTTCTGGAGGCAGCAGCATTCCTAGCTGCCTCAGGCTGTGGATTGGGCTATCCAGCACGCATGTCGAAAGAAACAATGTCATGATCCAGAAAGATATGATCCAGAAAAACCCCCACCCTGTCCCAGAACACCCCCAGAACGCCCTTGGCAAACTCCCCACCCCACCCCCTTGGAGCTACGCTTCTGATCTCATAGATAATGAATACTGCTCAAGAGATATCCATTGTTGAAGCTAGGTTGTTTCAAGAATTCATCTGCTGCAGGTGAATTCTTGAAACAACCTAGCTTCAACAGTTACCTTTTCTCACTTGGATTACTGGCCTTTCTTCCTTTGTTCCTGAATACCATTGGGAATGTCAGATAGGGGTATACAGTATAGGTTCTCAGTTACTGGTTTACTCTTCCCCCTCCCACAGAACTTTATAGTATTGTGTGTCATCTGGAACTAAAGTGAATTTGATTGAGTGCAAATTTACACATTTTAAATATCAACATTCTAAGATACCAGGTGTTTTTTTTAAAAAAAATGTAAATTTAGAATTACAATTTTAGACTTTACAACAAATTCATCATTCAGAACTTGAGTTAGGTCAAAATGAGTTAGGTCAAAATTTAAAGATGTGAAATACTCCAGGAGACTTACTACTATGAGAAAGAACTGGATAAATTAAACAGGACAAACGTGATCATTTTAGAAGATCCTGAAAAATTGGCTGTGTTAAAGAACTTCCTATATGAAAGGAAATAAGTATAAATAGAAAACACTAGGTTTTTTTTTCTAATTCCCCTTTTAAAAAGAATGAAACCTCTGGACTTTTAAATTATTGATCTTTGCAGATTGGATTTGACAAAGGCCATGAATGATCTCATAAACCACTAAGGTTCAACGTTGCATTACTGATAAAGAAGCTTAAAATACTTCACTGTTCTTTATGTAATCAAAAGCAACACATCACAGTCCAATACTGCATCAGTAAACAGTCTGAACTCTTTCAATAATCCCTTTAAAATGTCTGACATCATACATAGTTACTGTAAAAGAAGTCAGGGAGGTGAAAGATTTGCTCAGGTAATTTTCTATTGCCTTCATTTTCACCCCCAACCCAATCCTGTAATTGCATAGTCGATGAACTTCTCTTATGCAGAAGCAGAAATGACAGTGTTCTTTATCTCAAGCCCTTGAGTACCAATCACTAGTCCCACCTTCAAGAAACTTAAACCTGCCAAGCTAGTAGATACAAAACAGGTGAGGTCATACTTCTTCCTCATACTTCTTCATGAAAATGTTAACATTTAAAAATAGATACTTTGGCCAAAAACAGCACCCCTGGAACAGTAAAAGCATCATTCCAGGAAAGCAGTTCGCATGGCTGCCGCCTCTGCAACGAGGCAACACCGTGCTTTCCCTCTCCCAACCGGCGGGGAACCGCTGTTTTTGAAACTCGCTCAATGAGCAAGTCTTTTCAAATGCTCCATTTTGAATCCGGTGCCGAGTGAACTGCACTGGGTCAGAGGCGCTGTTTTTCGGCACCTCCATTTTGTTTGCCAATTTACCATCTCTGCCCTGCACAGATCTGCAGGGATGAGGGGACACGCCTTCTACCATCTGACTCCTGAGCCGTTGCCATGGCCAGGGGGGGAAGAGAAGGTAAGTTTACAAATACAATGGAGGCGAAGGTGCCTCTGCGGGCTGTGGCGGCTCTGGGACCGCCTGCATGAGAACATGTGAACGGTCTGGGGGCTCCATTGGCATCATATATGTCAGTGTGCTGCTGCTACACAGGCCCGTGCAGAACAGGCCTTTCAGTTAACCAACAAAACCCAGAATGTTTTAGAGGAGTGTAAAATAAAAGATGAAAAACTGAAAAAATCCAAAAGGCAAAGCCATTTTACATCAAATAAAATTTTTACAACAGCTATCTATGATAACAGTAAGATAAATGAAAACAAAACATGTGCAAAGCAAAAAAAAACTTTTGAATTTGCAAATAAATCAAGAAGAAGCAAGAAATAGTTAGCTTACAAATTGAGAAAGGAGAAAGGAAAGAAGGGGATATACTTTAACGGACAGTGTGTCGCTACAAGAAATATTTCTTAAGTATTACATCAGTTCATATAAAAGACTAGAGACTTTGCTGGCAAAATAGAAGAATGTCTTAGAAAACAAAACTAACCTAAGGTTATAGAAGAGCAGAAATGTATTATTAACTGTACCATAACAGTAAGAGAGGTGGTGGAGGCAGTAAGAAAAATTAAACCAGGAAAGTTCCTGGGTCCAGATGGTTTTTTGGATTTGTACTGTAAGTGTTTTGTATGATGAAATTTCACAAAATACAATGAACTCCATCTTCAAGGAGTTGCTGAAATCTTTAAATAATTGGTATAATATTTCCCTGTAGTTAATACACTTAAGTAGGTGGGTTGCCTTGTTGTTCATCAGCTCCATCTTTCAAATAATTTTCAAGCAAACTGTGGTAATAAATTGAGCTGCAAAAAGATGTCTAGTGAAGTTCCAGGGGGAGCTGTATTAGTGATGGTCTTATTTAACATGCTCATTAATGATCTGAAAGAGAAATTAGACAGCACATCCATTAAACTGGCATATGCGTTGGGGAAGTTATAGGAAGGTAAAGTTCCTGGATAGATTTTAAACTTGAACATAAAACTGTGAGGTAGCAAATTCCTTATCTCATTTTTAAAATAACACATGTTTCCCATTAAATACTATGTGCACCCAAATCCAAAGTTCCTTGGACTTTCAAATTCTCATGTGTTCCTGGGCATCCACAGAATTCCCGAGAGTTTGGGTTTGTCCCTTTGCTGGAGCTGTAAGTGCTCAGAGTTACTCCAGTAGTTGAAGTGAATGGCATAAATCTTATGGACAACAACAAAGTTTCACGTGTGCATAGAAGCAGACAGAAAGACCATGTACCGGAATGAATGAGAAATGAGTTTCTGTACCCAAAAAAATCTTGGGATTTGGACAACAATGTCATACAGCATTTCTATTATAACATTCCTTTTTTAAAAAAGTGAATAATTTCAAATTCTTTAGCAGAGAAAACATCAAAGGAGCTCAGCAGGACCCATCTTCTCAGCTTGGCAACCCAGTCCGATTCATATTGACTTTGAAATAAGTTCCAGCCAGCTCACCAGCATCTATGGGACTTACTTGCAGGTAAGTGTATATATGATTTACATATATAGTGTAAAAAAAATAGCAAGTTCTTAATTTTGTTTTGTTTATGAGGCATAAATTGTGTTAGATTTCCTGCACAGAAAGAACTACAACCCACTCCCTGAAGTGTGTGGGGATTTCCCCCCTATCCCCCCACTCACACTATTCTTATTTGTCTCTACTGGAGCTGTACATATTTGGCAGCTCTGAAAATCAGACTCATGTTGTCTTCAAGATAGAATACAAAGCTTCCTGACTGCTTCCAAGTCATGAATATATGGAATATATGAGTCCCATGTACACACTGACAGATAACATGAGAGGCTTAATACAAAAAAAAATCTCTGCAGGGAAAAAATCTATCACCTAGACACAGAGCTCTGGTATATTGCAGTTTTAATGTGCACTGTCTATATTTTGCTCAGAGTAACAAATGGTCTTTGCAAATAAAAGTACAAAATCCACATCCTCCAGAGTGAGCTAACATTCAGGAGTGTATCGGTTGCAAGCAATATTACACATCTTGGAAGCCTACTGCGGGTTCTGTTATGAACACAAGCTCAAGACGATGCAGCAGCGCTCTCGAGAGGAAGTGAGCATTATAGCACTCTCTAAATAAATCTAGGAAGGCTGCAAGCAGTGGAAATATGGTAGCGGGTCTGTAGCCAATGAATCTGTCAAGCAGGAGGAAAAGCAAAGAGGTGACAGGCTGGCAGAATGAGAAAAATGGCATAACATAACGTGAGTTAATGATGCCAGCAATTTTAGCATTTGAGCAGGTAAAGAGTGTTAAGACAAGGTGGCATCTAGTGATTTATAGGAGGAGGAGGAGGACAGGCAATTCAGTCTTTGTAAGGTGTGGATTTTCAGCCATCAAGAAGCCCACAATTTAAGGTTATTTGTGGCTGTCCATCAGTGTAATATTCTGTAGTGACCAAGTAAATTTGTTTCTTTGTGTGCATGTGTGTGTTTAGATGAAAGATCTCAAAGCAAGATGAGGAAGTGAGCTTTGACTTTCATAAACTCATGCTATAATAAACGTTAAAGGTGCCACTAGACTTCTGATTTACTTGATTCAGAATATAGTCTTCCTTTGCTGTAAAGTGGAGATTATTTTTTTTAAAAAAATCAGTTATTCTTCTGTTGCTGTTCACCAACTTGGACACATTTGTGGTAGTGATACGTGGTCACCATGATCAATGTCATTTAGAAACTGGACTATCCAGGAAGGGTGAGATTTGGAGGCTGTTTGGCCCTTTCTGCACAAACCTTTTAAAACATTTTGAGGCAGGAAATAAAACATTTCCTCCATGGAGTTCCACATAGTTCTTACTTCCAAACATTTTATTGGCAGCCTCAAAATGTTTTAAATGAATGTCCTTTTAAAACAATTTTTTTGGTTTTTTTCAAAATGTCTTCCATTGCCTGTGCAATCTCTTTAAGACATTTCCTACATCTCTGTGCTGTCCCTGGACTTCCTTCTTGGCACCATTTTCTGAACTCACTCCGTTCCCTCTTGCCTGCTTATTTGCACCATTTCTGTTTGAGGGTTTTTTTTTTTTTTGGGGTAATTCTTTTTGGGGAAAGCATTGGAGTATAAGGAGGGGCTGAATTACAGAAATTACAGTACAAGGTTGTGAAGCATTGATTGAACATGTAGCTCAAAAGGAAAAATCACATAATGGTGACCATGGATTGTTTCAGGGGAAGGGTCCGTGTGGACATGAAAATGTTTTAGAAACTTTTTAGGTGATTTGTGTGGAATGGGTCTTTGTTTCTCAATTCTGAATGTCTTTACAGTCCATGGCAAATTCTGAGAGAAAAATCTTTCAACAGCACTGGCAATCTTGATATAGCCCTACAGAGAGACTCATGTAGCAAAAGCAATATTCAGAGTGCCTTGTTTTAAATGGCTATCAAAATAACATAGTTTCCAAGTAATAAGCACAAAAGCCTTTCATTGTAAGGAACAGGAAGTGATACATGGGACACAAGAAATGATTTATGGTGGTCACCAATCACTTCAGTTAAAGGAGTTTTCACAGAGAAATGAAAACATGGCTTGCTTTCCCCTTCCAGGTACAGAAATGCTGGCATCCCCTGTAATTATAGTTCTGTTTTTGTGAGTGCTAAGATACTGTGATACAGCTTCATCACAAGGGACTGGCACACCTCACCTGTTTGTAAAGAAAAATCCAGAGCTCATGTTTTCTAAAAGGATTTTAAAAGGATTTTAAAAAGAGGCTGCTGAAGAATTGTTAAGTGTCAACTCAAATCAAGAATTCTCAAGATCAGCGTAATCAGACCAGGCAAAGTATATATTTGTTCAGGGAAACATCTGTTAAAGAATCTCTCCTGAGTGTCATCCAAAAGATGGCAAGTTTTACTGCTGTAACTGTGTTTTCTTTGCTGATAGGTCTATGAAACAGCACAACATTTTACACTGCTTCTCTTTAATGATCAGTTTCCAAAAAAGGGTAACAGTCTGTTCATATAATTATGATGGAGCAATCTCTTAAGGGCATTTTATATATTATACTAGCAGCAACGTTCAGTGTGGAAGAGATGCAATGGACCCTAGCAAAGGGTTGAAGAGGAAGCACCTCCCCACACAATGGGCTTTACTGGGGCTTTAGCAGTGGCCACCCCACCCCATGTGGCACACACGTATCTGGGTCTGGCTTAGGGTGGGAGAGGTGTGGCTTGGGGTAGGTAGGAAAGTGAGGATATGGGGACGATGGAGAGGAATGGCTTCAATGGGGGGAGGGTAGCAAGGTGAGTGCTGGGGTGGGGGAGGGTGGGCAGGAGTGGCTAGGGGTGAGGGAGCAGCAAGGTGAGTATTAGGGTGGGGGAGGGTTGAAAGGTATGGCTAGGGGTGGGGGGAGGGTGGCAAGGGGTGGGTAGGGTTGGAGGAGGGTGGCAAGGGATGCCTAGCAGTAGAGGGAGGGTGGCAAGTGGTGGCTAGGGAGTGGAGAGTGTGACAAAGGGTGGGAAGACGGTGGGAAAGGGTGGGTAGGGATTGGAGAGGGTGGCAAGGGGTGGGTAGGGGTGGAGAAGGTGGCAAGGAATGGGCAGGGATGGGAGAGGTTTGCTATGAGTAGCTAGGGGATGGCGAGGGTGGCAAGGGGTGGGTTAAGTAGAATGGCAATGAATGGCTAGGGGTGGGGGAGGGTGACAAGGGTTGGTTAGGGGATGGAGAGGGCAACTTTGGGGAGAAAGAGGGTGGGGAGGTTCTGCCAGGTCCCCTGCAGCCCGGCTTGAGTTTGGGGGGTGGGGGGTGGAAAGAGGTGGGAGAGGCAGGAGGCCATTGCCAGCCATGGAGCAGCTGTTCCATGGGCCAGCAATGTCCAATGGGATTGCAGGATGCACAGGACTTGGGTACCTGTGTGTTCTGCATGGTAATTGGCCAAGGATTCATCGACGTTTCGTTTGAACCCTTAGCCAATTATTTATTGTAGACATTTAACTAATATCTTTCTTGACTGAGGACATGCAATTCAGGCATAATAGTAGGCATTTGGGGGCTGCTTCTGTTCTCTTACCTAGGGCAAACATACAGCCTCTATGACTATATTTTGGGTAGACAGCCCCACTTCAGTACACATCCTATCTGCTTAGAGCCAACTGTGTCCAAATCTTGAATGATTAACAGTTCTAATAAGAGACACACCATACTAATCTCACTGACTTCAATGGCTTTAGTAAGACCTCTGTTTATGACTGAACTGTTAGTCTATTTCAAAAGTCAGGCAGGGAGACAGGAAATACCTGAATTTTCACAGCGTGGCAGGAGTGTACCACCCAGGGGAACATATGAGGTCAAATGTCCCAGGGCTGCAGACATTTAATCATGTGGGGAGGAATCACCCCCACACCCCTCCTCCCCCCCCCCCCCCCCCCAGGTCCATACACTGACTTCAAGACCTCATGCAAAAATATGTTGTTTGATCATGGTGGAGGGTGGCAACCCATATGGGGTGGAGTGTGTGTGTGTTATGTATGTGTGTGTAAAACTGAGATTTTGCACCAAGCTACATTTTCCCTAGATATGCCTCTGCAGCATGGAAGCAAAAACGTTTTTGTCCACTTGTCCTGTATTCTTCTGTAGGAAATATTCTCTGTAGTAGGCAGCTGTCAGTTTCCAGTCCTACTATTGAGATAAAACATTTCTTCCCACCTTATCTCCATGGATTCAAGGTGTCTAACAATGCAGCAACCAGGTTGCAAGGATGCAGATATAAACAATCAGCAAGATTAAAATACTGATTAAAATGCACAGATTATAAAATTTAAAAAATATGCAGGATTACAGCAAGTGCAACTCAGTCTTCTGAATCAGCTCAGCTTCCACCAAATGCTTACATGCCTTTTTAAATATATCACATACACACGCATGCACGCAGGCACACACCTGGGGAAGCAGAAGAAGCACCAGAAGCAATCACTAGCTGAATAAAAAAAAATCTTTCAAAGCCACTACCAGTACACATTCAAAGATATGAGTAATGTTTCAATTGTACCAGATCCACAAGGACCCAGTCTATCTGAATAAGCTACTCCTTAGAATCTACCCAGCAAAATAGTGAAGGGGAAAGCATTCAACCTAGCCAAAAGAAAAGCCCCCTGCTGAAAATAAGATGGGAGGTGTAGGAAGTACAATACTAAACACACATTCCACAGCACATTCTACAATGCCTAGCAGGGACTGGCTGATACAGTGGAACCTCGGTTTTCAATGGTAATCTGTCCGAAAAGAATCGATGAAAACCGAAACTGATGAAAACCGAGGCAAACTTTTCGCATTAATAAATGTAAATTCAATTAATCTGTTCTAGGCACTCCAAACAACATACCAAAAACACATTTTTGGTGAATAAACATACTGTTTAATGATGAAACAAAACATGACACTATAGGACCAGCTTCAGAGCCAGTGGACCAAAGTCGCACTAGAAAGCTGTCTAAAGAGGTCTGTTTCTGACGCCTCTTTAAGATTTGTCTGAAATGGGGCAAGGCATTGTCATTAAACAAGTTGCAGACACGGCCTGCAACAGCTTTGTCCGGGTGATTTTTCTCTACAAACCCCTGCACCTTCCTGCAAATCGATGAAAAACAAGGCAAATTGATGAAAACCGAGACACATTTTTCACTGAAAAAATAGATGAAAACCGAAACTGATGATAACTGAAGGCAATGAAAACCGAGGTTCCACTGTAATCTAAAGCTTCCAATGTTCTATCAAAAGATAGCCTTGCATCCTGGGGGCCAATAGATAGGAAGGATGCAGGGGACAGTCCCAAAAGTTCCTTTAAGAACATGGAATCGTCATGATACAGCCGTGGAATGGTTGCCAGAAACTACAAACTGTTGTGTGCGATTTCACAACTCTCTTAATTCCCTGTTCCACTGCAGTCATCCCAGTATGAGGTTTCTATTTGATCAACTGCAGAGGGACCTGGCTTGCCACAAATTAATACTAGCTAATGCACAGGCAGTTTGCATCAAGGTGAAAAAGAGGAAATATGAGGCACAGCATGACATGGTTGCCACTTCTGTGCAGCAATATATGGCAAGTGAAAGATAAACTTAATTGCTTAAGGAAATTGGCTAATTTGCAATAAAGAGGTTTTTTGTGGGATGTGTGTGGGATGGTGATTGTGGCAATTTATTGTCAATTTTTGTTTGGTATATATACTCGCGTATAAGTTGAGTTTTTCAGCCCTTTTTGGGTGCTGAAAAAAGCCTCCCTCGACTTATACGCGAGTCAGCCCCCAGCCCTTTCACCTTTCCCACCTGCAACCCTTGCTAAGGCAGCCTGTGGGGGCTCCCCGCTCACCTTCACGTGTGTGGAGTCAGTTTGCAGAAGGTCTTGTGGGGTGGCGTGCCACCACTTGGTGCCACAGCTGCCGAGCGCCTCGCTAGCTCCTCCCTGCAGGCTGGGACAAACTAGGCAGGGGCTGCACGCGTGCGCTGGTACTGCCTGGGGAAGAAGGCTGGCTGGTGGTGGGACAAACCAGGCAGGGGCTGCACGTGTGTGCGGTTGGGCTGGTGCTGCCCGGAGAAGGAGGCTGGCTGGTGGTGGGACAAACCAGGCGGGGGCTGCGCGCGTGTGCGGTCGGGCTGGTGCTCCCCGGGGAAGGAGGCTGGCTGGTGGTGGGACAACCAGGTGGGGGCTGCGCGCGGGCGCAGTCGGGCTGGTGCTGCCTGGGAAAGGAGGCTGGCTGGTGGTGCTCAGGAGTGAGTTGCTGGCTGGCCAGCTGGCTGGGACACACACGTGGTGCAGGAAAATAAGTGGAGGGCGAGCATCTATTTTTATTTTTGAAGTTTACTAGTAGCTGCTCCCAGTGCTTAAAAAATGGACTGATAACCCCACCCGCAATACAGTGTACTCAACCACACCTTTGCACAGCAAGTTCCACCCAAACACTTAATGATTGGTTCCCCACCGTGGGACATGGACAATATACCACACTAAACTTTCCCTTCTCACTTAGACACAGTGTGAAACAGACTTTTCTCTGTGATACACCTCTGAAGATTCCAGCCACAGTTGCAGACGAAGCGTTGGAACAAAATCCACCAGACCACGGCCACACAGCCCGGAAAAACCACCAGAACCAGTCTTATGCTGTTCATCAGAGATCAGTATAACCCTTTAAGGGCCTATATCTCCTCATTTCAAAGTTAATGGAATTCAAAACAGCACGATCAAAGAAAGGCAATCCATCTTCAGAACTAAAGTAGTTTCCCATTGTGCCCATCACAGTCAACAGGAACCAAAACTCAGGTTTGAATAGTCAAGATCAGAAACAGCTTAGAGCTACTGTGGTACTTTTCCATTTGATGCTGGAGAACCAAAAGCATACTTTTTAACAAAAATGAGAGTAGAGAGTTGCCAACAGGAAAACCATATGTTTCAGATACATCTATAAACATTTTACAGTGGTGGAAAATAGGACAATGGGGTAGGAAAAAACTGGCCTTTTTATTACATAGTTGGTTTGTCTTTGGGTCAAACAGTTTTCAGCATGTTCTGCCTTTCCTAAAGTATCTTAGGCAGTACTCATACTAAAGGTATACTCATATCAAAGAACCAGTTGACCTTTGAGTCATGCCAGTTGATGAAAGAGGTCTTATTCTTTCTCCCTGTTTTTTCTGCAGGGTGGATGCTGATGGAATTTGAGGGGAAGAGGCCAGCTGGTGAAGGAGGGCGCAGGTTTAGGAATGGATCCTATTCTAGGACTGGGAGGTGCATATGTAAAGGCCACATCTGAATCCTCTGGTTATATCAAAGAAATAGTGCTGCTACTATATACCTTCCATGTTGGTATGTTCTTCACAAATACAAGGTGCTTTCTTGACCTGAAAGGGTTTTCTTTATTCAGTAATGATAGTAATTTTCAGGGGAGTTCATTTTACCATTGATTCTGTGCATCATATTATTGTTCTTAGATAAATGTTTTGTCCCAGTTGTGTGGCATATGTGTCCTGCTGACCTGCTTGTTCATGTGAATGGAATGAGGTCGTCTGTGCCTGGAGCCAAAATGAAAAGCACAGTCTTTCATTTGATTCTCAGTGAAATCTCATCTTAGGGCAAAGAAAGATATTGAAGGTGCTGTTAGCACTGGAATTTATTCCCAGTGACCCTTACCATCGTGAAAGTGCTTTCAAGATTTCAGATACCTCCCTGCAATTTCCTCTCTTAACACAGCCTCTCTGTAATACAAGATTCCACAACACTTCTTAAGAATGTTTTTTTCTTCTGTTGACAATGTTCTGATGAACAGGGTTAGATTAAAAATAGCATCTGGGCATCCTTTTCCTTAGACAGTGAAAGTTTGCCAAATGCTTTTCGCCATTCTACTGTACTGCAGCATATGAGTCAACTTCATTTTTGCTCTTTGCAAATATTGATTCATTGTGGTCAAGTTTATCCTGCAAAGAGCATAGCAGAAGAAGGCAAGAGTCTAATTTATCCTCTTCTGCAAAAGCAAATAAATAGACATATCCTGAATGTAACTCTTTTAATTTCATTGGACTTGCATTAGGGATCACTTTGGCCTATTTTCCCTGTGCTCAGTGCCAACCTACGCTTGCTGATTCCTTTATTAAGTTAATTGTTTGGGTCATCAATCTGTGTCAAGGAAGCTCTCAGAGTGTTTGATGAGATTTCAGACATCAAGCTGTGAGGCATTAAAAATGATAAATTTACATCCAGGTAAAACTATGCCCTTCAGCTTCAATAATGAATCACCATTTTGTTTACAAATAAGGATTCAGCTTGAGACATGGCGAGTGCAGGCAGTTTTAAAGGAGCTGCACTGCTGCCGTACATGATCTTAGAACTCAAAGCAGGCAGCATAGCAAGAAGAGGGAGAGTGATTTGACACAATTACTCTGTTATATAGGGGATTATGGATGCATATTTGAATTGATTGTGCCTGACCCATATTTAAGCATTACTAATGAGGAAACTTTAATTTAAAATGGCTTCAGTAGAAATGTTTTAACTGCACTATTTTTTCTTTTATAAATGTTCGTTTTTACTCGCAGCCTAACAAAAAGAACCTTTACAACCCACAGTTAATACTCATTCCATTCTGGGAATAGAAAGCTGTGTATTTTACATCTGCCTTTAATGGCCCAACAAAGATCATTTTGGTTCAGTGGTAATATTTTGGTCCAAGGCAGAATGTCAAAATTAGTCCTAAAACTAGACAGTATTATGGAACTTTGATCACTGGTTATTATACCACTAATGTTGCAGTCTATGTTTCTGTTTCTCACTGATGGACCAACAGCCATGGACCAATGTCCTAAGTATGTATATCCCTGAACTTGTGTACATGACCAACAGTGTAATAAGAAGCAGAATTATACCCTCCCAGATCCATTAAAGTTACTTTGGCTATTTCTGCACGGGCGGAAAACAGCGCCCTAGGGACGGTAATAACACCGTCCCTGTGGCGCTGTTTGCACAGCAAGCGCTGCTGCATTGCAGCAGCGCTGTGCTGGGCCCACCCAAGCAGTGCAAAGATGCCGCTTCCAAACCACACTCCCTGTCTCTGGCTATGCAGAAACGGCTTTTGATTGAAAAATACTGTTATGCTAAAAAGTGCTACTTGACATCAGATGTAGTATTGGATTAAACTAAACAAATTATGGGTAGTCAATATTCATGTATCAAATCAATTCAAACATGTTTTTCAACAGTGGCGTATTCGCACCGGCGCAGTGTGAACCACACCAGTGTGAGGATGCCGCTTATGGCCCCTCCGGTGTGTGCGAGGGACTTATCTTGCCTTCCTGTATAGCTCCAGGTGGCTGGAAAGACACGCCCATGCTGCCCTCTGACCCCCGGGGGTCGGAGTACTGCATGGGCATGTCTTTCCAGCTGCCCAGAGCTGCACAAGAAGGCAAGGTAAGTCCCTTGCACACACCCTGGGTGGCTCCATGCGGAGCTGCCCCTGTGGGCAGTGGCAGCATCAGGACCGCCTGCACAGGACCGTTCTAATGGTCCCGACGCTCCACCGGCTTCATTTAAGCTGTAGGAAGCTGCTGTCTCTGGCTATGCAGAAACGGATTTTGATTGAAAAATACTGTTATGCTAAAAAGTGCTACTTGACATCAGATGTAGTATTGGATTAAACTAAACAAATTATGGGTAGTCAATATTCATGTATCAAATCAATTCAAACATGTTTTTCCAAAAATCATCTGATATTACAAGGCCTTGTGATCATTTGAAGTGAAATGTTAATTTCTCTATTAATATAGACTCCCAAATCCAGCTGCCGTAACAGCTGGTGTATAGTCAGTCTTTCACTGCTTTTCTTGCACGGGGAACTCAATCTTTAGTGGGATGTCTGTCATGCCTGACATGCAACTGAAGAGAAAAGGTTGTTAGTTGCTGCCAGCAGCAGCCCTGACTAGGTGCTGTTTGGCTCCCTTCACTGTGCACACACATACATTTTTACCTTGCCTTTCCACCGGAGTGGTCTTAGTGATTCTGGACCCTGGGCTGCAGTTCAGCCTCTCACCAGGACCAGGACTTCTTGTCAGGACCCTCAGTAGCCTTCCCTGCTGGAATCAAGCAACAGCATTGGCCCATGCTGGACACATGGGAGCTGCCACAAGAAGTCACAAGAAGTCAATAGCCTAAACCTCTGGCAAAACAGGCACAAGCAGGTGCTTGAGGTGGGGCTGTGCATGGTTATGTTCCCCCCATAGCATGGGGCCCCAGAGCCACTGATCTTGTTGCCCATTGACTAAGCCTGCTCCTGCTTTTCATCCAACTTGGAAAAAGTCAATTTCTGGCAGAAGGTAATGATAGAGTGGTACAGACAACTCTCCCTGTGATAGGAATTCCATAGTTTTGGTGCCATGACTTGGGATGGGGACTTATGATTCTGTTACCTCAGAGGAATGCCACAGCTACATCTCTGGGTTGCTGATTATTATGAGAGGAAATGTGCATATGGAGCTTCAGATTCTAATCTGTCATTGAGTTCAATGGGGGACTTTGTGCCTGTCACTTATATTTATTTATTGTTTGGACTTTTATACCGCCCCATCCCCGAAGGGCTCTGGGTGCGCCCGAGGGCACCCGAACTTGCTCTCAGCCTGACGTTCCTAACCGGATTTTTGTAAGGATAAAATGAAGGGGAACCCATGAATTCCTCCCTGAGCTCCTTGGATTAAAGGCAGTATAAAAATGTGGTAGATAAAAGTGCAAAGGATCTGCGCCTGCTGTGTGAGTCTGCCAAATTTGGGGGAGTTTAAATACCTGCCTAAGCCTGACAAGTAAGAATTTTATCTATAAAATTAGGACCTTCTTTCTTATCTACCTAATATTCTGTAGGGCGAGTCCCTTGGATAAGAAATATGATCTTGGAAAATTTAATTCCAGTTGCTGTAGATGGTGAGACTCCCTCGCTCAATAAGCACACCACAACGACAGGCTGGAAAAGGAATGGGCCGCAGCCCGTTTATTAAACAACAAACATATAAACAAGAACTATTTACATCAGAGCTGGGCGGCAAACGGGTCGCACATCACATCCCAATGAATGGGAAACTGGCGGGAAGGGAAGCCCAGAGATCATACTCCTGCTTGCTTCCACACTTCCCGCCCCTGCTGAGGAGACGGGCACCGGCTGAGCCCCAAGGCCGCCCCCAGCCCGTCTTCCTCCCGTGCTTGCTGGGGTGTCGGGCACCGGCTAAGCCCATGGCCGCCTAACGGCCCAACCCAACCCCACTCCCTGGGGTGTCGGGCAGCGGCCCGGCCTGCCGGCCTGCCAGCCTGCCCGCCCCCCCGGCCCTCATAGGGCGCCAAGCCTGGGAGCCCCAGCGGAGAAGGCCGTTCTCTCCCAGATGTAATGCGACACCGTTGCAAACCCGCCAGGACTGCGACAGTAAGGACCCAAAAATCCCGCCAACCCTAAATTACAGGGAGGGTGGGTGGGCCACGCCTTGCTGGTTCTCGCCGCCGGGAAGGGCACGGACCGGGGAAGGCGTCTAGATATACCCAGGCTCCTCCCGCCTTTTTCGGGGGGAGCCAATCATTGCACCCGGTTCTGCAGCTTGCCACCAGGCCATGCATGCCCCTTATCTTGCTGCGTTGCTCACCACGGCAGCAATGGCTGCCCCTGGTTATTCAGGTGCATCTTATTTTGCAGAAAAACAAGTTACATCCTATGTGCACATGCTGAAATGTGTTCTTCGCAAAAGAAAAACAAAACAGTGAATGCAATAGCAAATGCAACAAAATAAATGGATTTTTAAAAACAGTTTTAAAATCAAAACTGTACACCCACAGTCCATTGTTGTAGTTCTGCAAGACTGGAACTAAACACTGATCTTTTATTGTCAGCAGTCACATCCAATAGACAGATGAGAAAATACCATACCTGTGATAGAGCACTATAAATGCCTTTCCCCTTCATTACACCCAAAATGTAGTATGCTATAGGTGATATGTTCACATATGCATCTGAGGATCAGATATGCATACTGCCTCCTACAGTGTATATATCATTTCTGCAGTGGTGAATGTGTTAACTAGTCCCGCTTCATTTGATCCAATCCAACAAGCTTGCTATTAGATTTTTTTAACAGACCTCCCCCACACCCAAGGCCTAATTATTTGTTTGCCTTCAATTCAATATGAACTTCCGTTCATCCTATTTTTGATGGAATACACACAGTTAAAATGAAAAATAAATGCAGCTTAGGAATTTTCTGTAATTGTATATCTCATGATACACTAGTGTTGGGTGATAACTGGACAATTAGGACATTTAATTATGTGTAAATGGGCTTCCATAGAACAGCTGTAGCACCCTTTGAAACATGCCATTTTTGCTTTATTGCATTTTCTTCCAAATCTTTTGGTAAAATATTTGCATTACTTGCTGTGATATCAAATAAAATATTTAAATGGGTAATTAAGCTAAGAAAATTCTCACTGTAAAGAAGCTTTAATCAGTCATTACAACAGCAGTGGTCCATTGAAGCAATAACTGGTGTAATATATAGCGACATTTATTGGATGAGAGGAACTGAGTACAGACATTTACAGTTGCATTGTCAGGAATTCTTTAATTTAGCAAACAACTCTGCTGGCAAAGAACTTCCTGGCAGAGAAATGGAAAGAGCACAAGGCAGGCTTAGAAGTACTCTATATAACTTCCAACTGTAGTGGGACCATGAATGCCAACAGAAAGTCCAGGAATCTTTGGCTAGTTTTATTTATATGGTGGTTTCTAGATCTAATCAGTGTGTTCTGACTTGTGGGGTGTCCTCTGTTTTCAGTATTGTTTTTTTGTGGTGTTATGTTATATTAGATTTAGATTTAAAAGTTTTGGACAGTGCTTTTCTAGCTAGGCCAATCGTTCAGATCATCCTATGAGCTGCTGGAAGCTTATTTACTAATCTGGTCTAGCAGGCCTCTAAAGTATTAATAGTGCAATCCTAAACAGTGTTACACCATTCTAAGCAAACAAAAGATTTAGAAAGGTGTATGGCTGCTTAGGATTCACCATCTATCATCTGAGAACCCTTTTGTCTGATTATTCAGGTTCAACAGTGCCCTATTTTCCAAGTCACTAAGGTTTATGTGAAGTTTCCTTATTAAACCAGAACATCTGTTTTGACTGGCAAGAACTATCAAAGTCTTAAGTAATAATCTTTCCCACTCTGGCTAACTATGATTAGCTGGATGTACCAAAAAATGAACATGACACATATTTGTGCTATCACTGAGATACTGAGGCTTATGTTGATATATGAAGATGAACATATACATTTACCTGATATTGAACTAGACCAATGACCCTTCAAACTATAACTTTCTGTGGTTCTTGTTAATTGAAAAAGCCAAGGATGGAATCTGAGACCTCCATCCAGTATATATTCACAACACAACACTATGGTCTTTCTTGACATGTACTGATATATCTAGGCTCCCTTCCACCGGAGCCATGCCATATGCCCTGGACACCATTTGCCTGGAGTACCCTGGCTGCCCCTTTGCAAGGCAAGAAGCCACCTTGCCTCTTCCTGCAGGTTGTTCCACACCTCTGCCACCCACTTCTGCTCAGACAGCAGGTCTACTCACCATTAAGAACTGGTAGACCTGGCTCTGGTGGCAAGGGCTACCCATTGGTTTCAATCACTAGAAGCCATGTCTAGCAGTTCTTCTTCATGGTGGGAAGACCATTTAGCAATGGCTGCTAGAGAAGTAATCCACCAAAATGGGAAAGACTATTCAGATTTGGGGTGAGTGGGTTGCAATTTCAGTGCTTGCTCTGGGCACCATTTTCTGTAGATATGTGTCCCTATTGAAAATACTTGGGCTCACTTTGCACAGACCATGAAGACCAGCATGGGGCCAGTAAAAACGCCGATCTGGGGAGGACTTCGCATAGTTGCCGCAGCTGGAGCAAAGCCACAACGGCCCACCTCCCTCACGATGGTGTTTTTCTGACTTGTTCAACAAGCAAGTCTTTTGAAAAACGAGTGAATGGCAGCGGGTGGATGCCGCCATTTTCCCCGCGCTGCTTTAGTTCCCCTCTTACTCCCTTTTGACTGCTGTCGCTCTGCAGGGGCCAGGGGACACGGCTCCTGGCTTCCAATCCAGAGGCGTTGCCATAGCCATGGGGTGTGTCCCCTGGCCTCTGCAGAGCGATGGCAGCCAAGAGGAGGTAAGAGGGGAACTAAAGCCATGTGCCCCATGCGAAGGCGGCCCATGGGCTGCAAGGGCACCAGGGCCATTTGCATGACAGCGTGCGAATGGCCCTGCGGGGTGCACCAGCATCAAGTATGCCAGTGCACCACCACTCTTGAGGCCCGTGTGGAGTGCGCCTTGGTGTTCATCCAGTCATCACTACAACTATGTACAGGTCAATTCTTTAGCTTTGTTAAATATAATTCAGTGCCACTTTGTTTAAGGGACTGTGCTGCAATTTTATGATGCTTGTAGAGCAATTTTATGATTCTTGTAGAGCATGGCAAAGTGAGCAGTGCCTCCCATGCAATATTACTGGTATGTTTGTTTTCTATACTTTTTCAGATGACTCTTTCATTCTTATTTGTACAGTGCAGGCAGTTTATTGGCCTAGAGGGATACTAGATGAGGGATACTAGAAGAGTATACTCCTAAGCAAGTCCTATTTTATTTAGTGGGGCTTACTCCCAGAAAAGAAATCTTCAGATTGGAGACTTAATTATTTGCCATGGTTCTGTACCAGTCAATTACAAACTGGCCATACAGCTTCACAGTTTGTAACTTTGTCTTTCATAGGATATTTTTAAAAAAACAAGAGTAATGGCAGCAGTGGCTATGCAGAGGGAGCTCCTGCTTCATATTTGAAAATCCTTTCAAAGAAAAGAGTTTCAAAGTCTGTGTAAAGCAACCGCAGTAATGCAAAAGCCATTCACCAATGCAGTTGCTACACACCAATTAGAGAGGCTATAGTTTCTGCCTTCTGCATAATTAAATGTCAGCAAGATTCATTTCTGTGAGAGCAAAGAAGATTTTTCTTTTTTTTCCTTTTCCTTTCTTTCTTACAGGTAAGTTACAGCTCAGAGCATAAAATATTGCTTTAAAACACCAAAAAGTGACAGTCCAGAACCTCGCCCCCTTGGAAAAAGAATTTTGCCTTTACCGTCGGAATCCGTTCTGTCAGTTTTAAGCAGCAAGCTGAAAGAAAAAAGAAAAGAAAATCCGAAGCAGCAAGCTGCAGACTTGCAAAATTTGTGGTGGAAGAAATTCTCACACTGCGCATTACCCACTTTTCTTACCAGCTCTTTTTCTCCACCCCCTCATTTTTTTTACTCTTTTTATCAATTTCTTCTCCTTCCCTCCCTCCCAATTTTATGCTTTTTCCTCTCTATTTTAACAGCTTTTTCTCCTCCATTCACTTCTCTCTTAACGGCTCTTCCTCCTTCCCTAGTCTCCTGCATTTTTCTTTCCCCTAAGCCTTTTACCATCTTTCCCTATTTACTGCTGCTCCTTTCTTCCAAGCTTCAGGCAGGCAGGCAGGCCTAAGCTAAAGCCTAGGCGCAGACTGTACTGCCTTGATTGAGAGGCAGCCCACAATTCTAACTGTGACCTTATGAGCTTTTGTGAGATCTCAGCATTCCTTGTTTTGAGGAAATTTTCACACACACGCCCATAACTATTAAAGTGTATTTTTTTCTGCAAACTTGGTGATTCCCTCCGGCCTAGAAAAATGCCCCCTATCTAAACATGGCCTTATTTTGAGGATTTTTTGATCCATGCTTCTTGGCCATGCTCAGATTAAGTTATAATGATGTGAAAGGGATGGAAAGATAGCAGATTTTCACACAGACTTGCCACCCTGTCTTCATATATGTGATTGTAAATGTTTTCTTAACAGAAGTAATATTATACTGGAGTTCTTTTTGTGCTGTTAGTGAAAAGAGATAAATCTGATGCCTTAACATGAGAACTAGAAGACGGAAAATAATATTTCAAGGCTGTTTGAAGTGTGTTTTTTCCCCACTACTGGTCTGTTCCTAACAGGACTGGATTCGATCAGGTGGGATCCTTGAGCTTTCCACATTTTGGAACTAACTATGTAACATTCACATATAGGGATCTTGCTTCTTTTTTTGTTTTTGATGGTGGAAACTTGTCAAGTCACACTTAACTTATGGTGATCCTTTTTAGTACAGTATTAATCCTCCATCTCCTTTAACAAATTGGGAAATATGGCCTGTTAAAGACTGAGTAGCTGCTTCTCTGTTGTTAAACAGATTCACCCTTATATGTAGTCTTCTCACTTGATACATTTATCTTTTCACAACAAGTAAACTGTACATTAGACTTCAGAGCCGCTTGACCAATAACATTATTTTTTATGGTACTGGGCTGGAACAACGTTCACTACATAAAGACTGCAAGCTTATCTATTACTGCTAAATGTATGGAATTGGGCACCACTGCCAGTTACAGATTCCCAAAACATGCAAAATAAATTGTGCATTTTCTGGGCTGAAGTAATCAGAATGATCACTAGCCTAATATTATGGAACAATGAAAAGATTATCCAAGAAAACAATAAGAAGGTATGCAGAGGTGGGATCCAACCAGTTCTCACCACTTCTCTAGAAGTGGTTACTAATTTTTTCTGAGTGCCGAGAAGGGGTTACTAAAGCAACCTCCCTGCCCAATAGGGACTGGAGGGGCGTGTGTGCGCCAGCGCCACTGTTTGAATCCCACCACCATTGGAACCTGTTATTAAAATTTTTGGATCCCACCACTAAAGGTATGCCTTGTCAGATCACTACCTGTTGGGATTTGACTTACAGGTAGAGGGTTGATTAAGATCATCCACTCCTGATGATGACTGATTTTCAGATGGCA
This sequence comes from Sphaerodactylus townsendi, assembly GCF_021028975.2. NCBI lineage: Eukaryota > Metazoa > Chordata > Lepidosauria > Squamata > Sphaerodactylidae > Sphaerodactylus > Sphaerodactylus townsendi. The sequence goes on from NC_059434.1 coordinate 35,182,335, forward strand.
TGAGAGGATTTTCTTTTTGACATGGTTAATACCCTGGTTGACCCTTTGAATGAGGAAATGACCCAGTCTAAAATTATGGACAGGATTTTTGAAATTTCAAGGTATACCACCTGCTTGTATGAATCTTTCACATATGGCTGCTTAAATCTACCAGGTGTTTTTTTTTGGGGGGGGGGGGGGACAAATTAGATCCAGGAAGCAGGAACTGCAGTGGTGCATCTAATGCTTAAGAAATATACTTGGGAGCAAAGAAAATTGACTAACTACCACCCAGTCTAAAATGTACCATTATTGAGCAAGATAATTGAACAAGTGATAGCTGAGTATTTTCAAAGATTCCTCAATGAAGCAGGTTGTTTGAATCCATTTCAATCTGGTTTCAGGCCTGATTATGGGAATGAAATGGCATTGTTTGTCCTGGTAGGTGGTCAGAGAAGTATGTTAATTCTTCTGGGCCCTTCAGCAGCTTTCTTTACCATCATTATAGTATCCTTTTGGGCCATCTTTTGGGGTGGGGACCAGATGTGTAGAGCATTTTTTTTCAGATTTGGAAATTTTCAAAAAAGCCACCACCATTCCCAAAAACCCAAACCACATGTCATATTTGGGGGTTTTCTGAAAATGGGCTTTTAAAAAGCCAAACCCCCAAAATATCAGTTGCACAACTGCTTGCAGGAATCAGGACACCTGACCCCTACAGGCAGCTCTGCTGGCTTCCATGTAGCCTGTATAACCTGATTGTGGTGCTGGGAAACTGCTGTTCTGCCTCTTGGTTTCTGGAATTCTGCTAGGTTCTAGCTTTTTAGCATATATGTGAAGCTGCTAGAAGAGGTCAGCCAGAGATTTGGGCTGAGTTGCTCCCAATATCTTGTGCATCCAGCAGATTCCAGGGAGGCTATGGAAACCATGAGCAGGTGCATGGAGGCAGTTTTGGAATAGATGAGGGTTAACAAATTGAAAAGTAATCCTGACAAAACGGGTGTTACTGGGAGCGGGAGAAAGTTTGACTCAGGCAGAGGCATACGGCCTATAGGAACATGGGGTCACCCATGTCCCTGGACGCACACCTTTCTGTCATTTGGGGGGGGCGCTGGGTGCCACGGCCACATGCAGGGAGGGGGGACTCTGCGGCGGACGGCCACAGCACCCACCTGGGCCACCTGCTGCTGATGAGCCCTCCCCCTTGCCTCTGTGCAGACCAGCTTTTGCCCACCCCAGGCCCTGGGGACAGCAGGAGCCAGTCTGCAGAGAGGTGGGGGGGCAGGTCCAAGCCACGCCCCCAAGCACAGAGGGGCACGTGTGGGGCATTCGGAGGAGGTATTGCCCCTGGGCACCATTTCCCATCGATCTGCTTCTGGACTCAGAAATTGGGATTTCTCCTGTCCTGGAGAATAGATTCATCGCTTGGGACTCAAGCCTCCCAATGTGGTCTTGTTGGATTCAGGCATCCAAGTGGCAGTGGTCGCAACATGCACTTTTTATCAACTTCAGCTGTTAAGCCAGCTGCAGCCCTTTTTGGACAGGAAAGACACCCTGGTAACATCTATATTAGATTACAGTAAAAGCATCCATGAAAGAAAGGTCTAGGATGAATCAACCCCTCTTCCCTTTTCATGCTGATGCTCAACTGAGTTGGCAAAGGTGAAGCAATTAGACCAGGGGTGGGCAACCTTTACCACCCAAAGAGCCATTTGGACCCTTTTTCCATGGCCCCGAAGATCTACTGAGCCAAAGAGGCAACTCTGCACGGAGCTGCCTCTGGTTCAGCCCCTGCACTCACCTTTCCTTCCAGCGCTGCTCTGGAGGGACATGCCCACACTACCCTCCGACCTCCAGGCCACGTGGAGCCGCAGTATAAGGCTGAAAGCCGCATGCGGCTCCAGAGCCTTGGGTTGCAGACCCCTGAATTAGACTGAAAGTACTGTTTTAGTGGCCTTACACGTGATACTGCATGAAGTTAGGCATGTCTCTGCCACTGCAATTCATGGTCTTCAGAATGCTGCACAGCATTGGAGCTGTCTTCAGCTTTCTGCAAAATCAACATCTAACCATCTTTATTAAGTTTCTCTTCTTTATATAGTCTTTCCTTATAAAGAAATCCCTCTGATTAGACAATGTTTATCTTAACAGTGATAAACACATGCTAGAGATGAGACAACATAACAAGCTGCTAATTCATTAATTCTGGGATGCAGATAGTGGAGAATCCTGGGGTGAGAATGTTTACACTACTGCCCAAAAGGAACATTTTGGACATGTTGGTAATATTAGCAGAGTTAATTGGTAGGTATGACCTTGAGTCCCTTCAGTCTAATTACACCAATCTCTGAATTCCATGAAAAAAAACAGCATCTGCACAAGACACAGCTGGAAGGACAGCATTTCACAAATAGCTGACTTGCCCTCTTTAACAGAGGATTAAAAACCTGTTATTTAAAAAAATCATTATGATGAACAGAAGCCTTTCCCTCCTGTAAACTGTTGGGACAATCTGCTTACTCTTTTCTCTCTCAAGAGTGTTTAGAGATAATGGAAACATGTAAATCTTAATCTTGAAAAAGGGATGCCAGAGAAGAGCTGCCTCATTATTGGGGGATAATGACTCTGAGCCTGCTATCAGTTACAAGAGACATTGTCCCTAGGGCGATTCCAGATTCTCTCCAAGTTCAAAATATTTACAACTATTCCTTTAAACTAATGTCCAAGTTTCTGGGGTTTTGTAAAAACCAACTATGGCAATCTTGGAATTTTTTTACCCCACACCCAGTGGAATCTGGCATAAGCTATTCATCTCTTAGTGGTCAGAGTTCTAGTATAGGGGTGAATAATTCTGGTTATGCCATGCAAACTGTAGTTCCACTCACAGTTGGTAAACAGTGAGATGTTATCTAAGGACTAATTATAAGTTATAGCATCAATACTTGCAAATGGAACTGGAAAATATTAAGATGCTGCCAAATGTTCAAACATGCCCCACAAAAACTTTCGGTTTCCATCCTTAAGCAGCTTAAGCAGCATAATATTTCACACATAGCCAACAAAGCCAAGGAGCTATTTTTGATGTCGCCAGTAGGATAGAGGGTTGAAAGGAATCAAAGGTGTTTTGGGACCCATTCATTAACCTAACTTTTATCTGCCTCCCTACTTCAGCTACAATTATTATTGATTTATTTATTTCATTTGTACTCCATCTTTTTTCACAGTGAGGACCAAAGCCGCTTACATTATTCTCCTGACTTCTTTTTATCTGCATGACACCCAGTATATGAGCAGTCAATAATCACCCAGTGAGTTTCTACAGCAACATAGAGATTCAAACTTGGGTTTCCCAGACCTTTCTCTGAAGCTCAGCTCACTATACATACTGGCTTTCATAAGATGGCCACTGTGGAAAAGTAGTAAACAGCCAGGAGTAGTACAGCCATCAAGTTGGGCAGTATAAAAGCACCCAGAAGTTGTTGCCAGGCCTAGGGTTGCTAACCTCCAGGAGGGGCCTGTTGATCTCCCAGAATGATAACTGAACTCCAGATGACACAGATCTGTCTCCCTGGAGAAAATGGCTGCTTTGGAAGGTGGACTGAATGGCATTATATTCAGCAGGGGCCTGTCTTCACCCTCAGACTTCGCCACAAAAATATCCAAGAATTTATGGTTACCATCCAGACCAATGGTGATATGGGTGGGGGTATTTTTAACAGCAGAGTGTTAAGTTGGATCCTCTGTTTCCAGTGAACAAAGCACATGCCAATGACCTAACACAGTGGTGGCGAACCTATGGCACGGGTACCAGAGGTGGCACTCAGAGCCCTCTCTGTGGGCACACACAGAGTCGCCCCCCCGCAACACATCTAGGCTGGCCTGGGCCGCTGGACTCGATTATTAGCATTAAACCTAAGACCTAGTTTTGGGGAAGCAGTGTAGGTAACCCTGTTAAGCGCTGTTAAACCCCACTGATTTTCATGTGAAGAACTAAAGCGTGATCCTTTACCTGGGAGTAAGCTTGGTTGCTGGCAATGGGGCTTGCTTCTGAGTAAACCCTCTAGGGTCGTGATTCACCCGTTGGAAGAGTTGCACGGTTGCTTCAAAGCAAAGCTACCGACTACCACCAAGCTTACTCCCGAGTAACGCACGCCTCGGAGCCAACTGTATTTTCTAAACTAAAACCTCAGTATTCAGGTTAAATTGCCGTGTTGGCACTTTGCGATAAATAAGTGGGTCTTGGGTTGCCATTTGGGCACTCGGTCTCGAAAAGGTTCGCCATCACTGACCTAACACAATCTGAACTTCCTTTCAGCCATTCTTCAAATGTGCTAATCCAATCTGCTTTTTCATAACATCTAGAAAAGACCAGTTCTATTCACACTGGCATTTTTCCAGGACTGTAATTGTATCAGTTTCACCCTAAAACTAATAATCTTTGGACATTCCTCTGCCTTGGGTTGTTAAGACTAAGTGTCCACCTCTTGTTCTCCTTTAGAGAACAAAAGCTACCTCTGTCCTGGGAAGATTAGCTCTCTTAATGTTCTTGGAGGGCCAAATTTTGCTATAAATTCATTGTCCACCAGACAGTTAGTGTTCAGTGGTGCCTTAGCTAATCCCTGATCTAGTCACATTGTTCTGCCTCATGTGTCTATTGCAGTGTGTGCCATCTACTTTTACACCATTCTTTGGAGTTCAATGCAAGCATTGAACTCTGCTTCTCAAGACCATTCCTCTTCAAGATAAGGTAATTATCACCTTTCCTCACAACACTCTGATCTATTCCAGACCTCTCATCTTACCTTTCTAAATCCTAGGATTATGTGAACTCTTGTGTGCTTGTTAACATTTGAGTGTATAAGTTTATTATTGTATTCTTTTTTAAAAAAAACTTGTTAAACTTTATTCCTGACTCCTGGGAAATTCTATGGAGAAAACCTACCATAAAAACAGGAAAAGATCTTGGTTGCCCCCTCTGGTTAAGCAAGGTCTAAAATGGGCAAATTCCCCACTCTAAAATGGGCAAATCCCAGCATTTTGGGTAACATTTCCAAACTGGAGCTCACAACCCTAGTCAGATCTGGCTCCAATAAGCTCCCCGTCAAAGGCCAAAATATGCCTAGAAGGATTCTGCCATCTTCCTTTTATTCACAGAAACCCTGCCTAGAACACTGTGGTTGCCTACTAACAGCCACTGAGGGAATCCATTGCTTAAAGCTACAGGTGCTTCTTTTATCATTTTTTGCACCTGGGTTTTTTTTTTCAGGTTTGTGGAAAGATTTGTTTTGCCATTCACAGTTCCAGTCACTGGATTTTAGTATCCTCGGATCTGTTCTACTTTGTTGTTAATATACTGATGATAATGATGATGACAATGATATGAAGAAAGGAGGGATGAAAACATGACAGCAGGGTTGTGATTTGCTAGACCATTTAGGATAAGGAGGTCATATAGTTGTTGATTTTAGATGCAATATTATTCTTTTGTCAGTGAGATCTTGCCAACACTTTCATGCTCCTTTGTTTTTTAAAAAGGGCATTCTGTGCAATTTGCTTCTGGGCTTTTGAACAAAAGGTCAAACAGCCAAGAAGCTAGGCAAGAAAAAGAGCTCTCAATCAACTGAGCAGCAGGAATCAAATATAAAAGGTCAAGGCATTTTATATTAAAAAAGCTGCCACCTTTCATGCAATTTGAAAGTGGGGTGTGAGGTGATTGAAACATATCTATGTAGTGATGTACCAATATTGTGATTAGCATTATTCCTTTAGTAAGTGTGTGTGTGTGTGTGTGTGTGTGTGTGTGTGTGTGTGTGTGTGTGTGCGTGTGTGTGTGTGTTAAGTGCCATCAAGTCATTTCTGACTTAGGGGATCCTGTGAATTGATGACTTTAGTCAGTGGTGGGATCCAAAAATTTTAGTAACAGGTTTCCATGGTGGTGGGATTCAAACTGTGGCGTAGCGCCAATGGGGATGGGCGGGGCACGACGGGGGCGTAGCCAGGCATTCTGGGGGCGGGGCATTCCTGGGTGGGGCTGCGCCGGTCCTTGGGCGGGAAACGAATGCCCGCAGGCACAGGCTGCCACGCACGCTGGTGCACCTCCTGCTAGACTGCTTCAAGTTCTACGCGCTACTGCTGAGAGGAGGGGCATAACTAAGGCAAAAATCATGTGGCAAAATCACAAATTAGTAACCCCCTCTTGGCACACACAAATAATTAGTAACCTATTCTCGGGAACCTGTGAGAACCTGCTGGATCCCACCTCTGACTTTAGTGGATATAAGCACCATTGGACTGACCCAAGCAGTATTACAAATAGATTTACTTTTGTAAACTATGATAGGTAATGCATAAACTGTTGGAGTAGAAATGGAAACCTGTGCAGCAGTAAGTGCAGTTACCACATAAGGAGACAAAGCCAAACATTTGGTATTTTTATCCATCCTGGACAACTGGAATCCATTTGCTGCCTGCCTTTTGTAGCCATCGTTGCGTCCAACCATTTTGGGTAACACTTTCACAACGGACTGTGAATGCTTGACAGTTTGTTCTTGCTGTGCCTGAAAAAAGGCTATGAAACCTAAGCATACACAGTCCCAAATATGTCACAAAGTTTGCCCCTATTCTCAGAACTATGACATACTTTGAAGTATGTATGTACCTAAGATACTTTGAGTGTGCAAATTCAAAGTGTGAATGCAACAAAAATTTGTGTGAACATTTGTTTCATTTTGTGGCAGATTTTGGCATATAAATCATGAAATAAAAGTTATTAATAGCCTAGCCAAACATGGAAGATCACCTTGCAAGGTCAGTTGTGATGATCACCTTCATTATTTATTGACATTTATATCCTGCCTTTCTGCCCGATTAGGACCACCAAGGTGGCTAAGCATTAAAACAGCATAATATAAATAATCATAAAACCAATTAAAACTACCGCTAAAATGCATACGTAAGCCATGACAACCAATTAAAACATATTTGTTTGCACTACGTGTGTTTGGCCTAGATGGCCCAGGCTAGCCTGATCTCATCAGACTTCAGAAGCTAAGCAGGATTGGCCCTAGATATGATTTGGATGAAAGACCACCAAGGAACTCCAGAGTTGCTACACAGAGGCAGGCAATGGCAAATCACTTTGCTGTGTTTCCCTATTATACACAAATACACACTGAGTCCAGTTTCAGTTGTCGAAGTTCACCTCCAAGGGTCAGGCACCCAAAGTTCCCCAACACACAGTGGTATGTTCCAGGATATTCCGAAAACACAAATCCAGAGATTCAACCCAAGGTCAAGACAGAGCAACCAATTTAGAGTAGGAGCAGCAATTCAAGAGCAGCAATTCAATACGTTGCTGTCACTGTGCTGGTTCCTGGCTGTGGGTTCAAGTCTGGCCTTATGAGGAATGGTTCTTCCTGCACCACTTTTGCCACTGGCTGTGGACAGGAGCCAGAGCCATGAGCAGATGGACAACTGGAGGAGTCTTCAGTAACTTCTGGACCCAGCTAGTCTATGACAGGGTTACTGTAAATCAGCTGAGAGTTGGTGGTACCTTCCAGCACTAGGTGAGCTTGAAGGTAGGCAGATAACTTGATTAATAGATACATTTACCTGAAACTAAACAAATTAATTTGCTTGAAAATGGTGGTCATGGTGAGCTCTCTATGGGCCTTTCCCCACTTACCTTAAGCCCCGCGCTACTCTCCTCAAGTAGCACGGGGTCCCCCTGCACTCCCCACAACAGGGGCGGCGACAGTGAAGCCGCCCTGATGCTGCTGCTCTTGCGCCCCCTCAGCGTGCGACATCCCTGGCGCTGGAGAAAACGGCACCTTTTGATGACCCCGCGCAGAGCGCGGGCTGAGAACAGCGCACGGCATAGGGGGGATCCTTGAGAGTGGGGAAACGCCCAATAATGTGTACATGCAAGTCTTATATATTGCTGCTGATTGTGAGAACCCAGCCTACAGCAAACACAGGTTTTTCTTTACTCTTTTCCAAAGAAGTAAATTACTCTTATTCACTTATATGTAAGAAAATACACTATTGCCATGCACCCATGTGCACTGTTGTCATGGGTTCTCAATCTGGTCCCTTCCACTAGTGAAATGAGCCTTAAAAATCAGGTTTCATCATTGTTGCTTAGTTCATCTTTGGATCTGCGTGACAGAATGGGGAACATAGCTTGGAATGTTGAGATATGGCTATTATAGAGACAGATGATACTGAAAGTATTTGCAGGGAAAATATTATCCCTCTCTCCAAGTGCCAGATTGTTAATTAAATCTTTTTGTACCTCTTACTAAGAAACATTAGCAAGAAAAGGTTGTGTTGAACAGTATGAGCTATCCTGCTCTTTCTCACTTTAATATATATGGAAAAAAATGCTTGGCCTTTTCTATTACCCTAAATCACCTGAGAGGAAACCACTGAACTTTTCTGTGTTCATGTTTTACAAAATGAAATTCATTCTGTGGTTATGGTGAATGTTACACTGTTGCTGACATTTTGCCTTGACATTTTGCTTTACCATTAAAAAAGCTGGGACAAATAATTTTGATAAATGTTCAAGCACTCAGAGAGTATTCTTTACCAAAGAAAAAATATTAGTTATAAAACACACATTTTCACCAGGAGAGACAAATGACTTAAGAAACTTTAGAGTTTCTTATCAGAGGAAACTTGAGTAACTAGTAACTCTATGTAACTTTGCTGATGTGGACAAGCAGATAAAATTACATATTATTGTAAGCTGTATGTCAGCACTCTTCACTGCAGGCACTTTGGAACTCTAAAGTGACCCTGAGGGAATCACTTCATATAATACAAACTTTAAAATATTAAAGCTTCAGGGAATGTATTAAACATTTGTGGAAATGGCATACAAGAGAGTAAAGTACCTCAATATTGTGGTCTGTTAACATGTTCTGCCCTAACCCAGGAAAAACCTAAATACGAGACTATTAAAGGAGCCTTTTATAGAACAAGACTTCATTTTTATACCCGCCTTTCCTCTACCTTAAGGTCCAAAGCAGCTTACAATCACAATCCCTTCTTCCCACAGCAGGAACCTAGTGAGGCAGTTGGGGCTGAGAGAGTTCTGACAGAACTATGACTGCTCCACCTTTATTCAGCAGGCTTCATGTGGAAGAGTGGGAAATCAAACCTAGTTCTCCAGATCAGAGTCCACAATCTGAAGCACTACATCATGCTGGCTCTCAAAAAGAAAAATAAGTCTAGGAATATTAGCCTATGAGATGTACCAAGGACCAGCAACCTCACTTCTAGTGCTTAAGTTCTTTCCTGAAACATTTTTAACAACATGCCCGTTATTAGCAAATGAGAAGTCAATTAGAATGAAGTCACTGGAAATATTCAAACAGCTGCTGGTTCTATTAATGGTCTATTTGCTGGTGTTGAACAGGGAGCCATTTTTTTATCAATCAGTTCAACTGGCTGCAAACCCTTCAAACCTGTTCATTGGGTAACATTTCTTATTTCACCTACTGGACAGACACAAAAGTATTCTCAAAGCAAGGAAATGAAATCCCACCATTTCAAGGAACCAAAATTTCAACGCCTCACATACTGCACAGCTACAAAGCAGTTTGGCAGCTATTCAAGGCAGTGAGAAGACAGGCAAACTGATCAGAAATTTGACTCAGAGACTGTTGAACATAGTGTGTTTGATTATAGAATGTCTTCCACAAAGTTAGCAGAATCCATAGATGATACAGCATCCTTACTTGATAGCTACTGCTATTCATATAACACAAAGTAAGGGTGCAGTATCCTGATCTGGATGGCCCAGCCTGTATCCTTTTCAGGTAAAAGATGTCAGGAGCATTGTGAATTCATCTGTCATTTTCTGGACTGTCTTTATTCTAGAATGCTTTGTTTTAGAACACTTGGATCCTAGTTCCTACCTAGTTCTGGTCCCAAGGCACTAGGAGCCAAGCAGAGCATTCTAGAAAAAAAATGATTCAGGAATTGACAGATGAATTCACAAATCTCCTGTCATCTTCAACCTGAAAAGGGTATAGACCAATCTCATAAGATCTTGGACGTTATGCAGGGTCAGCCTGAGAGACCAGCAAGAGATACCAGTGATGCTGCACAGAGACACACAATGGCAAACCACCTCTGAATTATTTCTTGCCATGAAAACATTATAGGGTTGCCATAAGATGGTTGCAACTTGATGGCCCTTTCCATACACAGACTGTCCTGGACAATGAAATTGCTTATAGACATAATAATCTTTCAGAAACTTGGAGGCATTATTGTGTAACAATCATTCCATAGAATTCACACCTTCATTTTTTTGCCATATAATAGTCAAACACAGAGGTGTATGGTGGGAAAATGGCGCCCAGGGACACCCGTTCTCCAGGTGCCCACCCGCTAAGCTCAGGGGGCTTATAAAAGCAAAGGAGGTGAGGATGGAGCCTCAGTTGCTTCTGTTCTCCCCAGAGGGGAGGGCAGAAGGGACTGATGGTGCAGGCTGGGATCCAGGAGGGGGGAGCGAGGCTTGGGGGCAGTGTCCTTGGGTTTCCTTGGCCCCACCCACATCACAGGGTGGCATAGGAGGTTAAGAGCTCGTGTATCTAATCTGGAGGAAACCACACAGCACCCCAGTGCTTCCGGCCGTGAATGCCTTTGACAATACATTCCAAGAACAGTTTCTAATTGTCGGCCTGTAGGGGCCATCTGCTACTTAATAGTTGACACCTCTTTTCCAAAGCAGAGGCCATCAGTGGTCAGTTAGTAAAATGATATATAGCAATACCCTTTTCAGTGGCTTATTTGTAACTCTTGTTTTTGTAACTCTTGTGTCAGTCCTTTTGATTTTGTTCTACTGATGCATATGTGAATTGGTACTAAGCTTAAGTCTTAAGACAGGTAAGAATACCAGACTTCTGTAATGCTATTGGCCCTGATCTGGATGGCCCAGGATAGCTCCATGTCTATTATTGTCTTTTCTTTTCCCTTACTCTTATTCTCTTCTAGTTGTATTTATATCTAGTAGTATTATTAATAATAACAATAGAATATTTCTAATCTGCATTTCTTCACTGTTCTCAATAGGATCAGAAGCCTGCCACTCCTTTTCAGGTCTACAATGATTCACCTGTCAGATTTGGCCTCTCCATCTGGGAGTTGTGAGAGGAAAGCAAGTAATCCTTCTCAGCTGACATTTCTCTCTTTAAATGTTGCACAGTGAGATAGGTCTTGGATAAGTGCTGCCATCAGACTGTCATTTAACTGGAAGTCCTCATTAAATCTTGGCAACTAAACATGGTCAACCCTTGTTAATACTAGGGCAGATTCCGCATGGGCCAAAAACGACGGTGTGAAAACGGTGTGAAAACAATGCAAAATGGTTTAAGATGGCAAGGGTTTACACCATTTTCACACCGTTTTCACACTGCTGTTTTTGGCCCTTGCAGAGTTTGCCTAGGATTGGAGATCACCAAGGAAATTCAGTGTTGCTAACAAGGGCAGGCAATTGCAAACTACTTCTATTTGTTTCTTGCCTTGTAAACTCTATGGGTCACCATAAATCTTATGCAATTTGGCAGCATTTTATACCATAACACCACTGATGGAAAACAACATATTTTAAATGATTCTATCAAATGTTCTACTTCATACCTCATGTAGGAAATTTGATTTTTATAGTACATCATGTATCAGCAGAAGCACCCAGATTTTAGTGCAAAAGATATATGAACACTGCATCAACATAATAAATAAATAAAATATGGAGTATGTTTTGTAAAGCTTTTCAGGATTACTTGCATATTTTGGGAGAACTGCCCTTCTGGGCCTCTGATGTCTTTATATGGGATAGTGTTTTACACTGAAAAGACTAGGAATTCTAACACTGGTATGTTGTAATACAATGGTTAAATGCAGATGTCCAATTACTTTCCAAGGTTCCAGATGGCGGAAACTGGCTACATGTGAATCCTGTTGCATCAATGAAGAATATGATTCCAGGGAGCTAGGATATATAGAGTTGTTTCATTATGTGGGATTCTGTCATTCAAAAGTTAAACTGCAATAACAATTGTGGAGTGGTTAAGAGCAGCAGACTCTAATCCTGAGAACAGGGTTTGATTCCACCTGTTACCTAGCTTAACAGGGGTTGTGAACTTATTTCCAAGGAATCTCCACCAGCTGCTAAGAGTGTAACAGCACACAAGTATCTTAAATAGCAATGGGGAAAATACTCGGCTTGGCAATGCGAGAGGTGGCTAGGAAGGGATCTTTTAGACTATGTATATGGGGAATGGATGGCAAGGAGCATTTTGCAGAGTAATACAAGAGCCCAAATTGAGTTTTAAAATATTCATATGAATTTGGTTTCAAAAACAAACATACAGCAAGGCATAAGAGCACATACAAGTTCCTAATATGTAGAAAGGTTGGAAAAGTAGGTGGGAGGATAGAGAGGGAGTTGGGAAGCAGCAGGGTGATACGTTACCTAACAATCTTAAGGAGCACACGAAGTGGTAGAAGGCAGGGATTCCACGCCAGAAACCCAGGAGTGGTAGAAGGCAGGGATTCCACGCCAGAAACCCAGTAGAAGACGATATATCGTGTCTCACACCAACCGGACCAAGGGAGGTTCAAGTTAGCAATGAGCAAGGTGTTGCAGGTGAACCAGGCTTTTGTAAGGTAGATCGTTCTCTTAAGAACATAAGAACTAGCCTGCTGGATCAGACCAGAGTCCATCTAGTCCAGCATTCTGCTACTTGCAGTGGCCCACCAGGTGCCTTTGGGAGCTCACATGCAGGATGTGAAAGCAATGGCCTTCTGCTGCTGCTGCTGCTCCTGAGCACCTGGTCTGCTAAGGCATTTGCAATCTGAGATCAAGGAGGATCAAGATTGGTAGCCATAGATTGACTTCTCCATAAATCTGTCCAAACCCTTTTTAAAGCTATCCAGGTTAGTGGCCATCACCACCTCCTGTGGCAGCATATTCCAAACACCAATCACACGTTGCGTGAAGAAGTGTTTCCTTTTATTAGTCCTAATTCTTCCCCCCAGCATTTTCAATGAATGCCCCCTGGTTCTAGTATTGTGAGAAAGAGAGAAAAATTTCTCTCTGTCAACATTTTCTACCCCATGCATAATTTTATAGACTTCAATCATACCCCCCCCCCCCCGGACGTCTTCTCTCCAAACTAAAGAGTCCCAAACGCTGCAGCCTCTCCTCATAAGGAAGGTGCTCCAATCCTTCAATCATCCTCGTTGCCCTTCTCTGCACTTTTTCTATCTCTTCGATATCCTTTTTGAGATGTGGCGACCAGAACTGAACACAGTACTCCAAGTGCGATCGCACCACTGCTTTATATAAGGGCATGACAATCCTTGCAGTTTTATTATCAACTCCTTTCCTAATTATCCCCAGCATAGAGTTTGCCTTTTTCACAGCTGCCATGCATTGAGTTGACATTCCCATGGAACTATCAACTAAGACACCCAAATCCCTTTCCTGGTCTGTGACTGATAGCACTGACCCCTGTAGTGTGTATGTGAAGTTTGGATTTTTTGCCCCTATGTGCATCACTTTACATTTTGCTACATTGAATTGCATTTGCCATTTCTTAGCCCACTCACCTAATTTTTCAAGGTCCGCTTGGAGCTCTTCGCAATCCTTTGTGGTTCTCACCACCCTACATAATTTGGTATCATCTGCAAACTTGGCCACCACACTACCCACCCCTACTTCCAGGTCATTTATGAATAAGTTAAAGAGCACTGGTCCCAATACGGATCCTTGGGGGACACCACTCCCTACATCTCTCCATTGTGAGAACTTCCCATTTATACCCACCCTTTGTTTTCTGTTCCTCAACCAGTTTTTAATCCATAGGAGGACTTCCCCTCTTATTCCTTCATTGCTGAGTTTTCTCAACAGTCTCTGGTGAGGAACTTTGTCAAAAGCCTTTTGGAAATCCAAGTAGACAATGTCCACTGGTTCCCCCTTATCCACATGTCTGTTTACACCATCAAAGAACTCTAGTAAGTTTGTAAGACAGGACTTGCCTCTACAAAAGCCATGCTGACTCTTCCTCAGCAGGTCTTGCTTTTCTACATGTTTAACAATTTTATCTTTAATGATAGATTCTACTAATTTACCAGGAACAGATGTCAACCTGACTGGCCTGTAATTTCCTGGGTCCCCCCTAGACCCTTTCTTAAAGATTGGTGTGACATTGGCCATCTTCCAGTCTTCAGGGATGGAGCCTGATTTCAGGGATAAGTTGCATATTAATGTGAGAACATCAGCAATTTCATGTTTGAGCTCTTTAAGAACTCTTGGATGAATGCAATCTGGGCCAGGGGATTTGGTAGCATTTAGTTTATCAATGGCTGCCAGAACTTCTTCCTTGTCTACCACTATCTTCGCTAGTTCCTCGGATTCACTTCCTAAGAAGCTTGGTTCAGGTGCAGGAATTTTCCTCACCTCCTCTTGGGTGAAGACACATGCGAAGAATTCATTCATTTTCTCTGCAATCTCCCTGTCATCTTTAAGCACACCTTTTGTTCCTTCATCATCTAACAGGCCTACCGCTTCCCTAGCTGGCTTCCTGCTTTTGATGTACTTGAAGAACTGTTTGTTGCTAGTCTTGATGTTCGCAGCCATGCGTTCCTCATAATCCTTTTTTTGCCTCCCTTACAGCTAACTTGCTTCTCTTTTGCCACCATTTGTGTTCTCGCTGGTATTCTTCATCAGTTAAGTTGGACTTCCATTTTCTAAAAGACATCTTTTTTTCCCCTAATAATTTCCTCAACCTCCCTTGTCAACCATGGTGGCTTTCTTTTGGACTGGGCGCTGCCTTTCCTAACCTGCGGAACACATTCCAGCTGAGCTTTTAAGACTGTGTTTTTAAATAACCTCCAAGCACCTTGGACATTTTTGACTCTCTTGATTTTTCCTTTCAGCTTCCTGCGCACTATCCCCCTCACCTTTGAGAAATTTCCCTTTCTGAAGGCAAATGTAACTACATTAGTAGTTGTCACTTGTTTGCATGCAGAGATACTGAATCTGACAGCATTGTGGTCGCTGTTCCCTATCGGCTCAACAACACTGACTGCCTGCACCAGGTCCTGGGTCCCACATAGAATTAGATCTAGGATCACATCTCCCCTGGTTGGTTCTACAACGATCTGCTCTAAGCCACAGTCATTTAGCATATCCAGGAATGTTCTTGATGGGAAAAAGGGACCAATTGCACTAAGTTTCGTTTCTCACATCTGTGCTGGGTTTGGGGTGCTGAGCTAATTAATCAGCTCATCTATTACTAAGTCCTGGGACAATAGGGCCAATTGCTTATTATGCTAAAGGGGGAAACGCTGTAAGGCTTCATGCAGATTAACTCTGTAGAGACACTGCCCAGGTTATTCAAATTTGGCTGAGACATTTGACTAGGACAGGGTGAGTGGTTTAGGAGAGTAATAACAATAGGTGGAGGAAATGCAGAGAAGCAACCATCTGTTGTTGACATGTTTTCTCGAAGAGACAGTGAAATGCAGCATCTGATACCAAGGTGTCTTTCCATATTCTTTTGCCTTAAGTATCTTAGCAAGGTGTGGTAATCAAGATCATGCCCACAAACAAAATGAGACCTCTAAGTTATACTGGAGTAACTCATCCCCTTGATTAGATTTTGTAAAGTAAGCTGTTTGCCTGTGGCTTGCTGCCAAGTGGACATTCTGCTACCTACACACAGAGAGATGTGACAACTGGCTTCTGCCAATATGATTTTACCAAAGAAAATATGTTGCAATAATATGTTGGGGGTGATCAGAGCCGTAACACACCTGTATGGCAAACTCTAATCTGGTGAATAAGGCTTGTTCCCGCACTCCTCGTGAAGTCTGCTGGGTGACCTTTGGCTAATCACAGTTCTCTCAGAATTCTTTCATCCCCACCTACAAGGTGTCTGTTGTGTAAAAAGGAAGAGAAGGAGTTTCTAAGCCACTTTGAGACTCCTTGCGTTAGAGAAAAGAGGGGTATAAATCCAAACTCTTCTTCTTTTAAATATCTGTTATTTAATAAACTGTCCAACAGTATCCATTCTTTTTATTGGTGTTAGGACAGAAAGATGTAAGGTTCGTTTAGTTGGCTGCATACCATTTTTATAGGATAATGACATAATACAGTTTGTCCCTCCACTGGAAGATATCACTTGTATATTTTTGAGGTTCTTGTAAACAGAATTTTAACTGAGACATACAGCTAGCTTTTTGCAGGCTTCCTGGTAAATAAAAATAAATAAATAGAATAAATAGAAATCCAATAAATAAATGTGCTGCTTTTTGCTTGATTCATTTTGGAAATTCTATTGTGCATGTTTTTCAGAAATTGTCTTCTCCTTCTCTGAAGAATTTTGCATCTCTGTGCGTTTACTAAGAAACAGGTCATGTTTAATTCAATGGAATTAACTGCCAAGCAACTGAGCATAAGACTTTGGGATTGGGTGATTGATATATTGCCTAAACAATAAAGATCTGTACCTGCTGCATTTCTCTTTTGGCTTGGTATCTTGCTATCTTTTAAAATTGGCATGTAAACTTATTGTATACGATGACATCAGTTCATGCATTCTGCCATGTTTGTTTACATATAATGGGTGATCTCTTTAAGCCTGAACATAATAAATGCTATAACCAGTATCCATGGCAACAGATTAGGTAGAATGCTGATATTTCCAGGGAAGAATGTCAAGGGCTTTCCCAATCAGTGAATTGTCTTTGTAGCCTCTGACCACTTTCATAATGAACACACATTTCCGATACTGAAGAATAGAACTACATGTCATGGAATTTTGTTGTTAATGTCAAAAAGATAAAACCTTGGAAATATCACAAATATATTATCAAGATGTGTTGGTTTAAAATAAAATTCTGTTAAATCTTAAAATGTCTGCAATACTAAGTTGTTTTCCTTCGCAGACAAAAAGTAGCTATCTGTAGCATAGTTTGGAGTGGGGTACCTAGGAATCACCCCAAACTGCAGTTGTGTACCTGCCAACCCTCCCTCCCCTCCCCCTCCCTCTGCTGGGGTGAATGGGCCAGGTTCCGGTAGCTGGGCCCCCTCCCCTCCCTCCACTAGGGTGGGTGGGTCATGTCCACTTGCTGGGAGAAAGTTACACCAGCATGTTAGCATGCTCACAGTGCAGTAGTGGAGTCCAATATATCTGCCAGTCCCCTTTTAGCTCACAGTGGTTGCAACCGCTTTTTGGGGGTAGAGCTAAAACTGCACAAAGAGTGGGTATAGAAGGATATGAGAAATGGAGATATCTTGGTGTGGGGTGGAGACTTTTGCTTTGCTTTCTGAGTGGGGTACATTGTCCTTTCATTCCTGTTTGGGGGTATATAGTCTTCCTTTTTGGTGTCTATGTCCTGAGTTGGAAAACTTGTAACGGTTCTCAACAAAACAAAGTTAGGCCGTTTCCGCACGAATGCGGAAGCGGCCGGGTCGGTGTACTTGACGCCGATCCGACGACGCTAGGACCATCTGCATGGATGGTCCTAGAAAGAGCCGGGCAGTCGGCGCCGCAGAGCGCCGGCGCCCGGCCGACCCGGTGTGTCCCCAGGCCTCCGGCGCATCACCGAGGCCTGGGGACACGCCCCCTAGCCCTGTGCACGTGCTCCAGCAGCGCAGGGCAGGGGGGCGTGTCCCCAGGCCTCGGCGACGCGCTGGAGGCCCGGGGACAAAGTAAGTACAGGGAGCGAGGGGGGGAAGCGGCGGAAAGCCGCTGCCGTTCGCACGGCAGCGGCTTCCAGCCGGCGTTTCCTAAACAAGTGCGCTTCTGAGCGCACTGGGGAAACGCTGGCGTCGAAACGGGCGGCCGGCACAAGGGCGGCACGGCTGCGACGCAGCTGCGCCTCCTGTGCGAACGGCAGTCTGGGAACGGCATTTTTGCCGTCCCCAAGCCGCCGTTTAGGGCCCGTGCGGAAAGGGCCTTTGTCTTATGCAACCACATCCTTTGTTTTCTGCCTTTTCTGTTTCAGTGTCTCACTGTTGTGCTAAGTGCCCTTTCGAAGGGGTTCTTTCACCAATGTCTCCCATGTGTGCTCTAAATAGGTTTGGCATAAAACACTCACACACCCTCTCATCTGAACTAGGGTACCCTGGCTTGGGTTCATATAATGCTTTGGAGGGCTGCATTTGGCTGCAGGCTCGTTGGTATTCTAAACTGTGTTGACCCTTGAGGCCAGAGTAGGATAGTTGTCAAACAATGTCAAATAAAGGGATGTGTCTGGGACCAGAGGGATTAGAAAGGTCCAGTTTGTTCACTATGTGTCGACCATACTACTGAATCCTTGCAAAATCCAAAATAGTAGTTTTCTCAACTCGCTGGAAACAGATGACATGGAAAATCAATAACATCCATCTTAATCAGGTCAAATCTTTTAAATATTTAGGCCTAAATTTCCAATATAATTTCCAGTGGTCACTACAAAGATCTTGCTCCATAACTTCCGGGAAAAGCCTGCTATCAGGTATCGCCCAATTCTGTTACGGGAAGGGTTTTCAATCCATCCTTGCTGCCCTGAAGATTTTCCAAGCAAAGGTGATTCCAAAGACTCTTTACGGGATATATATATATATATATATATATATATATATATATATATATATTTTCAACCGTCAAGTTATGTGGTCTATTTCCTTGCTACTGAACTATACTTGAGACTGAAGAATCTGTCTGTGTAAATCTTGATCCATTTATGCCTATTAAAGGTTAATAAAGATAAAGACTACTGAATCCTACATTTTCATAGAGGTTACACCATCATGGCATTGGCCAGTGCATCATCAGTATGTGTTAGTATAGAGCTTAGTCACCATCCTATGTCCTTTTGATACAGGAATTAGAATGAAGCTGTTAGCAACATTATCATTTCTGTTTTCCTCAAGAAATACCACCCCAAGCCTATACAGAAGACTCATTCACAGCAAAGTCAAGTTCATATTGTTTTGTAAGGAATACTAAGACACTATAATTGGAAATAGAAACACTATTTCTACTACTGCTTATATATTTACTTTCAATAGAATAGTCTATGCAGTACATTTGCTAAATCTTCATTATTCTTCTGTATGTCTGTTGGCCTGTACCCATTCCCTAGCTATCACAACTGGGAAATGGTCACTGTATGGAAGATGTGAACAGCAGCAACTAGTGCATTTACTAGCTTCCAGCCATCAGAAGAGGAGCCTGATTCATGCAGTATTTTTCCAGAGAATCCTGGATTGACTAAGGAAATGGAATAGTAACTTTGGTGGTAATAATCTGCCATGGAAGTACATGCTGTCATTCATTGCAGTGATTGACATGTTGTCTTGGCTGAAGAGATTAGTGTTCCTTCACCATTGCAATCCTGTAAAATATAGTTTGACTGAAATGTATAGTCAATGGCTCTTTGTGGTCAATTTGTTTCAATCTGGTAATACAACTAAGTTGTTTTATGCTTTTATTGTTTTTCGATAGGAACGCCCCATGAAATCCAATATAGATTACAGCATCTTATCCTTTCATTGAAAATTCATGACCTGAAAAGCTGCCAAATCTAACTCTGGAAACAAACTCGGCAAGGAAATTGGGAATCTTTGCAGCAACTCTACTTCAGTGATATGTTTTTTTCCCCAATGATAATAAGGCTTTTATAATAAGCCTTTTTTTCAGTTGCTCGGCTGTCACTGATGGACTTCAGACCTTCCCTCAGGATACTGCCAAAATGTTCCAACTTATATCCTGTTACAGTGACAGTAGTAAATGGCTGAACTTTTTAACTAAGAGCAAGCTGCACCATAAAGTCAGATTCCATCTCATTAACTTAAAAGGGAAGGGGAGCAAATATAGAACTATAAGAAAATGAAAGTCTGAGCATGTCTTCCTTTTTATATCACAACTAAAATGTGCTGTTGTAAGAACTGGGAACAATCTGTCCTCACCAGGTGCTATGTGAAAGAACTGAAAGACAAACCCAATCTTGTTTTCAAGAGACAGGTATTATGCACAGTTTCTAGAATCTTGAAGATTGTGAATGCTGATGGTTAGTACCAAAAGGAAACTTTGCAAAGTGTGTGGCACCAATGGAGGCTTTTAATTTCCAGCCCCCACCTCAAATAACAGAAAACTTATGTCAATTTGCATCTAGAGCTAACTCGCTGAGGGAACTCTTTCTTGTAAGTAGGGAATACCCCATCCGAAAGAATGTGTCTGTAATCAGAAAATGGACTAACAACATATTTCTCAGAAATATTGTCCAAATTATTTGACTGTAGTGTTAGGAAAATGTCCTAGTTTGCTGAAATTAAACAAAGACAGATACTTGTTTAGAATGCTTTAACTGCAGCCAATAAATATATGTCGTCACTATGGTTGCAAAAACAAATACCCGTTATTGGAATGTAGTTAACAGGCATGAAAGGATTAAGCTACATGGAAAGACTTACTGGCTATATTATCTTAACTGAGCTTTTGGATGCAGGATGAAGTAAGTAGAATGAATTGATTAAAAACAAATCACTGATACAAAGTCATAACAATTGGCTAAATCGTCAAAGCACTGGAGCCAATATGTACAACTGGATTACTTCAGTCCCACCACATGCCTTAAGGAGCAAATTCCCTTCCCAACACTGAGTCCAAGTTGTATGGCAAAATCTGAAGGTCACACAGCATATCAGGGCTTGAAGCCCAAGGCTCTGCTGTTTTCAGGAATTTTTAAAATTTTAAAAACAAACCTGGATAAACCTATTGATCAGTGGATTAATGTAAGCATGCACATGCACACTTAACAATGTTGAGCATTATTGTGTACTACTGTTGTTGCCAAATAATTTTGAAATACTTAGCTTCTTCAAACTATTTTTGTCATATAATATTTTGGACAGAAATGTGCAGGGAGTTTAAATAATTATGTACTTTAAAATGAATATTGGACCAAATTTTGAAAACTCTAGGAAGAATACAATTTGGCTACCTTTGATTTTCATTGGCCGTTTCCGCACGAATGGCAGCCTGGAGACAGCGTTTTTACCATCTCCAGGCCGCCATTCATTGCCCGTGCGGAAACGGCCTTAGTTAATTCAAGTGAAATGAAATTACATGTTCATATATCTCAGAAAAACAGCAGGCAAAAACGTGGAGTTGTGGAGCCTCACAAGTTGCAGTCTGTCCTCTTTTGACTTGGCCTGGAAAAATAATTGCAATCAATCCACTTATACATCAGGAGAAAAACCGTCACTCTCATCAGTGGTGCCATAGACAATGATCAGATTTAGAGGAAAGGCAAATAACTACACATGGAGGGATCACTGTGGTAATAAAAAAGCTGGTCCCTTCCCCACTGGGTCAGCTGAGGGAGTGGAGGAAAGGGTATACATAGAGACACATTGCCTGTGCGCATGTTCTAAATCTGTGTGTACATCACATACATACCAGACTGTCAAAATAACATCATCACGCAGTGTCAATCCCTAACAATAGAAGCCTGCTAAATAATTACTTTAAGAAGTGCTTAAATTCTATACAAATTAGTTCCACTTGAGAAGGAAGGAAAGAAGCCTAAGAAAGGAAGCGAGAAAGAATGCAATAAAACTACTCTACATGATTTGAATGACAGGAACCCCAGGCTTGTGAAAAAACCAAAAACCACAATGGGGACCCCCCCACCCCCCGAAATAGAAGTGATGTCTGTATAAGTGGAGGAAGGATAACTGCTTTATTTTTATTTATATCGTTTATTGTTCTCCTTTCTCTCTGGCATTCAAAGCATATTGCAACTTCTTTTTAAAAAATCATATTTCCAACTGAGATCTCATGAGATTGTATTGTGAAATCTTGGCATTTTGGAGTTGCTAGGAAATCTCATACAACATTGCTAAACTCCCTGGTCTCATACAAAATGTTAGTCATGAGACTGAGGAAGAAGGGAGGTGAAATTAGAGCTAATGGAAGAGAGAAATGGAATGTACCTTCCTCTTATAATCTTCATAGGTTTCCTTGTTGCAGCTAATAGTCCTAGGACAGTGGTGGCGAACCTTTGGCACTCCAGATGTTATGGACTACAATTCCCATCAGCTCCTACAATTGGCCATGCTGGCAGGGGCTGATGGGAATTGTAGTCCATAACATCTGGAGTGCCAAAGGTTCGCCACCACGGTCCTAGGAGGTTCAAGCAAAGGTCCATGTCCAGGTGACAAAATAAAAGAAGTGACAAAACCACATGTTATTGCTCTAAACAGGGTTGTAAGCAGCTTCACAAGCCTAGGTGGCAGTGCTAAAGAACTATTCACTTTTATGACTCAAAACATTGGCTTAGTTCAGACATTTTGTGAAATCATGGTTTAACAATAATTGTGGTGTGATTATGTGAGAAAAAATTACTCTAACAACTGTGGTTGATTAGATTCTGTCAAATTAGGATCTGGAGTTGGTTTTTAACCACACTTTGTCTTAATTATAGTTTCACAGGATGTGTAAATGCAGACATTCTGGTTTAATCCTGCCTTGTTCTTTGGCTAAAGAGAGAATGACAGGAAACCAGCATTGTCAAGAAAAATGAGGATTTGAGCAATTGTTTGAGATCCTATCACAGCTAAAATAAGTAGGGAGATGGATCAAATAAACTTTTTCACTTGGTGGCACTTAATTCCCTTTCATACAAACTTCTCATACTTTCAGCTGCCTTCACTACTAGTGATCATAGCATCATTCTGGATAACCTTTTGGGGTTAGGACTCAGAGGCACCATTCTGTGGTGTATTGTCGAAGGCTTTCACCGGAATCACTTGGGTGCTGTGTGGTTTCCGGGCTGTATGGCCGTGTTCTAGCAGCATTCTCTCCTGACGTTTCGCCTGCATCTATGGCTGGCATCCTCTGAAGATCCTCTGAATCCTCTGATCCTCTGAAGATGCCAGCCACAGATGCAGGCGAAACGTCAGGAGAGAATGCTGCTAGAACACGGCCATACAGCCCGGAAACCACACAGCACCCAAACATTCTGTGGTGGTTTCAGTCCTATCTGAAAGACAGGATTCAGAAACTGATGCTACTACTTTAGCTTGGTCTCTGGCCTATGGGCCCTGCAAGGTTCCATCTTGTTTTCCATGCTTTTTAACATCTACACAAAGCTACTGGGAGAGGTCTTCTTAAGATTTGGGCTGGTTATCACATGTAGATGATACTCAGTTCTGTCTCAGAATCCCAGCAGATCCCAGGGAGCTGTATAAACTGTGAACCAGTGCCTGGAGACAGTTTTGGGGTGGGTGTAGCTTAATTACAACAAAATAGAGGACTATTCAGTCTTGCTTGCATGCAGTGGCAGCAGAAGCAGCAGGGAATTCTGGGAAGGTGCACGAACATTTTAAAGGTGACAATTAAAAACTATTGGTAGTGTTCTGTTTCCTCACTGACATATTGCCTCCCTCACTAGCTAGCTAGTTTGCCTGACTAGCTCACTCGCTTGCTCTGACCTCCTGACTAAGTGAAAAGATGTTCTCTGTATTGATGTAAACCAAATGCTATGTAAAAGTGCTCTGACAAAGATATTGTACTGCAACCAAACTGTAACGAACTATGAGCCATGCATGTAACTATATATGTAATACTTTGTTAATGTGTATATACTGTATATGTTTTCTCTCTCAGTTAAGTAAAGTTATCCTTATGTTTATGAACTTCTGAGGTGAAACAGGTGGTCTTTTGAGAGATAACTATTCTAATTTATTGAGCCGCACAATCCACATTTCTGCTTGTTACTTGCTTGACAGGTTTGTATGTACTAAATATTGCCCTTCAGTTTTGGGGTGGGTGAAGCTTATTACAACAAAATAGAGGTGTTACTGGTGGACAGAAATATTTACCCAGGAATTGAAGTATCTCCTATTCTTGATGGGTTTTTCCTAAAGCAGCAAATTTGTAGCTTCATGAGGCTGCTGGACCAGAGATTCCTGTTACTTAGGTAGGTGGCAGTAATGGCTAAGAGCACCTTCCATCATCTTTAGCTGGTGAGTCAGCTGCAGCTTTTCCTAGAGACAAAAGATCTGGCCACTGTAGAATGTGTCCTGGTAACATCTAGATGAGACTACTGCAATTTGTTCGGTGTGGTCCTCCCCTTGAAAAGTGTCCGGAAGCTAAAATTTATACAGAATGCTGTAGTCAGAATATTTTCTGGTCAAAGAGACCATATCACTCCAATCTTGTTCCATCTACACTAACTCCCAGTTTAGGTCCAGTTCAAGATACCTGGTCTCAGGTCCAGTTCAAGTTACCTGAGACAAGTATATATTACAGACAATCTGTTCCCATATAAAATAGAATAAAACAATTATTTATACCCCCACCATCCCCAACAACTATGTCATTTTCATGGGACCTGATGTGGGTACCCCTACCATCTGTGGCTAGACATGTGGCAACCTGAAGAGGGCCTTCTCAATCATGGCACAAAATTATAGAATTTCCTTCCCAGGGGAATTGGTCTATACACCTCTATCATGCACCTCTATCATAGAACCAGGGGGCATACATTGAAAATGCTGGGGGGAAGAATTAGGACTAATAAAAGGAAACACTTCTTCACGCAATGCATGATTGGTGTTTGGAATATCCTGCCACAGGAGGTGGTGATGGCCACTAACCTGGATAGCTTTAAAAGGGGCTTGGATAGATTTATGGAGGAGAAGTTGATTTATGGCTACCAATCTTGATCCTCTTTGATCTGAGATTGCAAATGCCTTAACAGACCAGGTGCTCGGGAGCAACAGCAGCAGAAGGCCATTGCTTTCACATCCTACATGTGAGCTCCCAAAGGCACCTGGTGGGGCACTGCGAGTAGCAGAGAGCTGGACTAGATGGACTCTGGTCTGATCCAGCTGGCTTGTTCTTATGTTCTTACGTTCTTATGTTCTGCCAGCGGGTAAAGACTTTTCTGTTTCATTTGCCATTCCCTCATTGGGCTTTCTTCTCATTTATTTGTTTATGTGTTTAGTTAATTTTTAAAGAAAAAATTTCATGCGCACACATATGAATGTATTTTTAAAGCTTGTTTTGATGTTTTGATTATTTTCCATCTTGGGAAGGCTAACTTGATGGACAGATGGCATAAGACTGTTTTACATAAATAAATGCCAGAGCTTACAGCCGCTGACTAGCTTTTGTGCATGTAAGTTCCATGCTTTCCAGCATAGTGTTTTGGGTGATCAAATGAGATCCTTTCTTCTCTTTTTCACAAGTAGAGAAGCTAGTTTGATCCAATCCATGTTTTTTGTGTCTGAATCAAGCCACTAAGGGAAACTGGTTGTGGCAACAAAACAGGTGGGTGGGAGTGGATGAACAAAATGGAGGCTAATGTTTAAAGAATCATTGACAATAAAAACTCATTTAAAATGTCATATGAATGATGTGCTTTACCAAGGGAAATTGCTTCAGAGTTGCTCATGACATGTTAGTCAATGGCTCATCCAGTCATTTAACTTAATTTTGCTTTTTACTCTGTATGACTATTTCCATCTTTATAACCTTTTAAGGAATTTAACCAGCTTGTTATAGCATTCCCTTGATTTTTTTTCACATGACATTTTGTTTCATTTCCCCCTCTTTCATCTGTCATAAAAACTAATATATGTTCTCTTCCCTCCCCTCCCCAAATGCTGCATTTCTTTTTATTTAGAAAAAAAAAGTATAATTGGAATATATAAATTTTCCTATCAACCTAAAAATAGAGTTAGGTCAAGGTTAAAACAGTAGAACCATTTTGAGAACTGTCATTTTCCTGTGAACCTTAGGAAAATGTCTTCTATGGTAAGAAAATGATAGAATGTTGATGTCTATAAAATATGCCTGAACTCTCTCTGTCTGTCTGTGTACTCTCCTATGGAAGCAATCCTCCTACACCACTTAAGCCTAAAAAAGGGTTTCCCTTCAGTTACTATGTCACTTCTTAAACAATGCTTATTAAAATATTTTTAAAATGTTGTGTGGCTACAACACCGATATTGCTGTCCAGATATTATTGTACCTACCTCTTCAATTAATTCTATCTGTCCTCTGCCAATGACCTTGAAAGGAGCAAACATCTGTCCAGCGATTAACATGTTTGTGGGAAAATCTGAGTCATGTTTTATGTCCACTGTGCCTTTGCAAGGGCTGTATTCAAACCGTGACTCATCGTGGACTTAACTCCTCAAGATTTCAAGTTGAGAAGAGTCATCTTCTTGCATTTTATCAAATCTTTGTTCAATGAGGGCTATTTTTCCAAATCAGTTCTAGAAACCAGGATGACCTTACTGAAGCACTGATACAGTGCTTTTCTGCATTGGTTTTTTCCCCACCGCTTCTGGCTCCACACTGTGTATTCCAAGATTTTGGCACTTATCTTTTTGCCTTTATTTTACTTCTTGGGTTATTTCCCATTTTTTCTGGTTATTTTGAAACCACTTTTATTCTGATCAATTTATTCTGATCAAGTGGCAATTGGAATTACCCTAGATATGTAAGAAAGGGCCAGAAGAGCCAAGTACTGATACAACTCTTTGCTCCATCCTTTACATGAGAGACCCCTCACTATCTTTGTCACCATCCTCTGGACATGTTCCAACTCATCAATATTCTTCTTAAATGGTGCCCAAAACTCAACACAATACACCAAGTATTCAATGCAATAATACTCTCTGTGTGTGTCACGGCTGACATGGAATTTTGTAGACTTTTCTAAGATTACAAAATTGGAAAACAATGCAAAAACAATAAAAAATCTGTCAAAAGAACGACATACGATAATGCAGAAAGAAAAGTAAAAGACAATGCAGTAAAAGCATGGTGATGTATACAATAAACATTGCCATGGGAATCCTATTCCCTTATAAAAGCATTTTCCTTGGCTGTTTCAATGTACTATAAAATATAATGTTTGTATAAAAACTTAATTTATAACACATTTACAATATAAATATGTTATTATTAATGTTTGGATTAATTGTGAGTGAATGTCTAATATTAAGCCATTTTTAAATGCAATTGTGAATAAACTATATTCTTTTGGGAAGAAAAATGTGTGCTTTTTTTAAAAAAAAGGTTGAAATATCTTAGCGGAAGATAAACATATAAAATAAGATTTAAAAAGCACTTTCTACTGCACGTTAGCTAGAGAATCTATTAGTAATGAAAACAACTATTCTTCAGTTTGAAACAATTGGGAAGTTGTGCCACTACAGATCAATAGCTTGTGTCTCCTGATTTTTTTTAACTACT
Source organism: Sphaerodactylus townsendi (assembly GCF_021028975.2). Taxonomy (NCBI): domain Eukaryota; kingdom Metazoa; phylum Chordata; class Lepidosauria; order Squamata; family Sphaerodactylidae; genus Sphaerodactylus; species Sphaerodactylus townsendi. The sequence goes on from NC_059434.1 coordinate 35,209,598, forward strand.
AATTTTCTAGCAAAAAAAAAAAGTAATGAGAAGAAAAAAGGAGGCAGTTTCATCCTATATAGCCAACTACATGTTCAATCCTGACTTTTTCCTGGGCTTCAGTTCTAGGAACAAATGTAACTGTCAGTTAAGAGATCACTCAAACGGTTGGCAGCAAAGAATCAAGGAAATGGTTGGCAGCAATTCCTGCAACTGCTATAGCACTTTTTACGCAGCTGTTGAGATCACTAGAATTGCTGCCAGCCATTTCCTTAATCATCCAGCTCATACATTTTATGTATCTTGGCTTGCTTGAGGTACTCACACATACTGCACGGACACACTCTAATATGAATGGTTAAAAGTTAATTGACTACAATACAATTAATTAATTATAAAAGAGCTTGGAGCAGTAAAGAGTACATTAACAAATGAAGGTCAGGTTTTCCTGTGGGAGCTTGATCTTATAGCATTTACTCATACCGTACTCCCCTGCTGTTGGTGACAACAGCTGAGGCCACATCAATGTCTTCAGTATCCCTTTTCTACTCAATGTGTGATTTAATGTAAGCCAATTGGCTAATGAAGGATTATATTCCTTCCTGTATTTAGAAAATTTGTGAATCACAAAAGAGCTGAGTTTATAAATGCAAACTATAGTAGTTTCATGTGTCAGGACTCAGATTAAAGCACTGTCAAAATTTTTCTTTTAGATCCAGCCAGCTTTTTCACGCAGACTTGCCCAATTCCACTTAGTACTGCAACCACGACATGACATGACATTATTACATGCTGGTACCAGGAGCCTTAAGGGATGGTCAGGTGGGAACCTTCCTTTATTACTAGCAGAAATGTTGCTTATTCAAACCTAGAGTTTTCCTTCTTTTCTTTTAGTCTTCCTCTGCCTCCCATGGCCTTTGGACAATATATTTTGTAGCTCCTTCTCTATTAAGAGCTCAGACAGTGTTCAAAGAGTCTCACCTTCAGGCCTTGCCATTTCTTCCACACATTGGCAAAAACCTCTTTGCTGGACTAGCTAGAATAGAAATTAGGAGAAAGCAGAGCAGAAGTGCACAGATCCCACAAATATGCACAGAGTCAACAGAGCACCCCAAGCAGTTGGCAGTCAAAACCAAAATTGAGCTCAGGTGGGAGAAACTTCCCCATATAAGAGGTAGGAAGGGGGAACAAACAGCATCACTTTCAATGGTGTTTAAACTAGGCCCAGATATGCCTGCAGCCTTATGCCTCACAAAAAACTCAGATTTTGCACTGGGATCCATTTTCCCTAGCTGCACCTCTGGCTCCTACCCCACCATGACATACCTCTATAGCCTACCATCTGCACACAGAAGACATTGAAATGCAACTGTAGATTTGTAATCATTCAACCCTACATGTTCATTGTCATTCTGATTAATAAAACTGTTATCTATTTTTGATGTTTCTATACCCAAAGATGAGTCAAAAAGTATGCATCTTTTTTCAATAAAATATATATGTTCTAATATATCCATATGCAGACAATTACTCATTTATTTTCAAATGTAACTCATGATTTTTTCTGAACATCCACAAATATGCATTACAGCAGAACAAACTTCCATTCATTTTAGCTGTGCTGGTCTAGTCAACTACACGTGGATTCTGACCACTGCTGGTGGAATCCACTATGTGGCTTCTGGAAAAAACAATATCCTGAGTGTCAAGTAAGAAATATACCTGCATTGATGTCATCCATGGTTCCACAAAGAATGTAAACAATCCTAAACATGTCTACTCAGAATTGTACTCGATCCAGTGGGGTTTACTTCCTGGGATGTGTTCTCAGGATTGCACAGAGACCCTCTTTAGTGAGACTGGTCTTGCAAGTTCTGGACCTCAGGGAATTAGTTACTCAGCACACCTGGATGGATCTCCTGTCTTGAGACTCCCAAAAAGGCTCCTCTTACTCAATTTCTCAACTTCTCTCTTAGGATCTCGCCACTAGCAAACCGAATCAAAAATGGTGTGGCTCAACCTGAGGATATGGACTCAGACTTCTCTCTTGTTTGGCGCTTTAAAGACCATAGAATTTCTGCCTTGTCTTGTCTGCTCTTGGTAAATATGAATTGAATGGAGTTTACATAGAGATCAGAATCATCATATCATCATATTTAAAGGGAAAAGAAGCTTATTAAGAAAACTGAAAGCACATACTGCATAGGTAACACCACAGACTGAACAAGGGTAAAAGAAATGGGAAATGTATGAAAATCCTCTATCCCTGGCATATACTTGTATCTAAAGATGGTAATAAGGGACAGGTGATCTAGTTCTTTGGTTCATTCCTTTCTTTCTCAGGACTATGTGCTCATGGCTGCACTTTTTGAGCTAAGTTGGATTCCTTTCTCAACAAACTAAAAAAGTTTATTCTTTACCTACCCCTCAGGACACTTGTTACAACTTCCCTCCTGATGACAAGCAATGAGCTCCCTTTAGCCTCTGTTCCTTCATCATGTGCAAACTGTGCCAGTTCTCCAAGCAATCCTAGAAGGCATTTTGCCACACCTTTAACAGAAGTGGCAGCAAGCTGTCTGGTCCAAATCTACCTGAGCTGTGTTGAATGAAAAATCAGGACAACACAAGTTTTCCTTCCTGATAAACTAAGAACAGCTTTAGTTTTATTTCTGCTCCCTCTAGCATGATGAAATGTAGTTTGGACTCTGCCCATTTAAGAAAGTTCTAAAAGTATTTGTCTCTGTCCAGAAGTAAGTTGTGATTTGTTGTGCCAATTTATGCAGTTACTCCTTTGTAAGCCCATTGACATCTCAAACGTAAACTGAAGTGACTGTTCATGACAAGATTGCACTATTGAACTCATTGCAGGTGGAGGTGTGGCCCTTCCTGCTCGGTAGCCCCACTTCCCAATGATACACCAGACAATACATGTAGTGTGGGTAATAAAAAACTGGCCATGGCCAAAGAATTTATTGACAGAAAGGCACAGGAAAAGCAAATTGGCGCAGCATGGGAGGTGATCCAAGCATCTGGGCAGCCCGGGTGCTGTCCCCAGAAGAAATTAATTCCTCCAGCCCGCCTGCTGGAGGAATGTAACCAAGCGGAGGGCTGGAGTGAGACATACCAGACCGGGCGGCGCCCATGACTGGAGCCCTTCTCCATCCCCGGGCTAGAGGCTTAGTTTCTTAGCCTGCTGGGCATTCAAACTGTGGACTGGTTCTCACCCCTGCCTCTTAAGGAGGTGTAATAACAGGGGAGCTCCCCCAGCTCCCTGTCAGCGGATCACCCCCCCATGCGCTACCCACCACAGAGCCGGGACAGAAGGGAAACCCTTCTCCCGGTTCCCGCCAAATGCCTCCTATGCCTTCAGCCAATCACACAATGCTGTTCTAAGGCCATGCAACCATAAGTCCATGCCCTGAGGCGATAAATGAACCCCATCCTGCCTGAACAGAGACTCTACCTTTGGAGAAATGTCCCGATGTGGAATCTCCGCCTCCTAAAACCCTGAACAAATCGCACGAAGCCCGTACCCAAACTGGCTCCAGCCCAATTCAAGCGGGTCCAATGCTCCCCTCCAGACGCGTCTCCCCAACAAGTGAGACCAGCAGATCATAGTTCCTGGTAGCAAGCGGTGAATGGAGTCCAAGTCCGTCAACATTGTTTGTAGCAGCTGCACGCTCTTCACTGCAGGGATGTCATTCTCTCCCAGCTGTAACACCAACGCGTGGGGAGGCTTGAAGGTTTCCAGCTTGTTCCGCAGGATGGGAAGGAGTTCAGGCCAACGCATGCCTCTTTTTCCAAGCCAGAGTAGTTTGAGTTGCTGATGCAGGCCAAGGTCCCGACCCCAACCAGATGAGGCAGTGTATCTGCCCGCCCAGAAAACGATGCTATGGCCGACCACCCAGACGACTCTCCGTGACCTTAAAAAATCTGATGAAAGGTGCATGTTAGATAGGGTAACCCGGCCCAGAACCTTACTGCTGTGGGAATGGCCTGATGTATGTTTTGTAGGCCGATGAGCGCCATCTCCCGACATCCATGACTCTGCTGGCTGGGGCTCCCAGCCCCGCCACGGTGGACGCCGCTCCAATCTGAAAGGAATGGAGCCCATAAGATTCAGGGGGGAGGTGCAGGGCGGACAGGCTAAGCCTTAACACTGCTGCTAGTTGGTAGCGTGACAGGTAAGTCCCATCTGCATGCACGAATAGGGGGCCGTTTCCCTTCGGACGGGCCGCCAAATAGGCTGCCATGTCCTTCACTGGGCATGGGCCAGGGGCCGCGGAGGCATGCATCGTGATGTGAGTGCCCCTTGCCTGCTGGTCCGTTTTGGACCGCCGCAGCTGGATATGGATAGAGCGCTCATAGATCCCCACATCCCTGATTGAAAGGGGTCTGTCACTAGTGCCCTCCCTGGAGGCTGAAACAATCTCCCCGCTGCGGAAAGCTCCAAAAAATGCCAGGCTAAAGGCCGCCTTGAAGAGGCAGGTCTCGAAAGGGGATGTGCACACCTGGGGCAGTGTAGATGCTATCTGAGCAAGCAACTTCAGGGAGATCGGGAGGCGCCCGTCCTTGCTCTTAGGTGCTGCCCGCACCCAGCCCTTTATGGTCTGCCTGACCAAAAAGGATCCCGTTGGATCTGGGATCCCCGAGGCCTTGCAGTAAAAGGATACCGCGGCCAAGTGTGTGCGCATGGTCTTGGGAGACCGCCCCTTTGTGTGTAAGGACCCCAGGTACTTCAAGAGGGAAGCCTCGGTGATGGTGGTGGCTCCCCTTTCCCCTGGAGACTGCTGGAACGCGAAGAAGGCCTGGATGGCTCCCTGATAAGCTAGACGTGTTGCCGGAGCCAGCGAGTTCAGCACTCCATCGACGATTATGGTCCTCCAAGGGCCCAGAGCTCCTGTGGAAAGGGTTCCGGATCCAAGGATGCTCCGGGGGCCAGATGTCGAAATCTCCCCATCTGGAATCTGGACAGGGCGTCTGCTATGCCGTTCTCCACACCTGGAATGTGCTGGGCCACAAAGGAAATGTTATTCACCAAGGAAACCACCACAAACTTCCTAACCAGACGCATAACCCGCTCAGAGCGAGATGATTGCCGGTTGATGACTTTGACCACTGCTTGGTTGTCGCACCAGAAGATGACCCTGCAGTTGGTAAATTGCTGGCGCCACAGGTGTAAAGCCACTACTATTGGGAAAAGTTCCAGAAAAGTCAAGTCCTTGCCCAGGCCCCCCTCCACCCAATCCTGCGGCCACCGCTGGGCACACCATTGCCCTTTGAAGTAAACCTTCAACCCCAGCTAATTCGGGAAGCATCTGAATGTACTTGGAAAGTGGACTCCGGTGTTAACCGTTCTTGCCACAGTGAAATCCCATTAAAATGGGCAATGAACTCTTGCCAGACCGACAAGTCATCTTTTATGCCCTTGGTCAGATGGATGTGGGTGGTGGAATCGAATATCTCTATGGCATGCGCCAGGCTGGGCACAGAAGGGTTCGCCAGCTACTTACACGCATGCAAAATTTAAGTGACCCAACAACTTCTGGATGTCCCTCAGCGTGCATTTGGACTTCCCTTGCAGGTGATGTAATAATGCCCTGATGGCCACCAGCTTGTCTGGTGGGAGGCGGGATGTGCCCTTTACCGTGTCTAATGTGATTCCCAAAAAATTGAGAGTAGTTGAGGGGCCCTCGGTTTTTTCTGCTGCCAGTGGGACTCCCAACTCCGCTGCCAAGGCCTGAAAGCTGTGAAGCCTTTGATGGCATTGCAAAGTGCCTGCTTCCCCCACCAAAAGGAAATCATCTAAATAGTGCGTGATGTGTGGACTGGCTGCCCGGCCCTTCGCCACCCATTCCAAAAAGGAACTGAAGGCTTCAAAAGCCGCACAAGCCACGGAACAGCCCATGGGCATGGCCTTGTCAATAAACCATTGTCCCTGGAACTTAATACCTAGCAGGCAAAAAATCTTCTGGATGTATGGGGAGTAACCGGAAGGCGGATTGTATATCACACTTTGCCAAGAGAGCCCCCGGCCCGCATGACCTAATGAGATTGATAGCGTGGATCGGCAAGATCATGAGCGACCTGGAGCAAAGGTCTCACGGCAGCGTCATTTACTGAGGACTCCCTGGGGTGGGACAAGTGGTGAATGAGACGAAACTCCCCTTTGGCCTTTTTGGGCACCACCCCCAAGGGGGAAACCCTGAGGTTTGGGATAGGGGGCGAAGAGAAGGGGCCTGCCATGCGGCCTGCCGCCACTTCCTTTGCTAACTTAGTCTCCACCACCAGGGGCATGTCCCGTGCTGACCTGAGGTTGCCGCAGTCAGTTGCCACCCTGGGGCCAGTGTGGCGGGAATGGCGAAAACCCTTCCCTAAAGAAATGGTGGCGCGTCAAGTTCATGGAGATATCCAGACAGCAAGAAGGAGTGGAGGGTGCAGGAAGTTTATCAGACTGGGGACAGGGCAACTCCCTCGAGACCCCAGGAGAGCCCAGCTCCCAATCTAAGAGGGCTGCGGAGTTGGAAAGCGGCTTACTTGGCCCGACCCCCCCTCCTCTGGGAGGTAGAGGGTTACGTGAGAACCCAGACTCCACCGAAGCGGGCTTTTTTTTGCTCCTCTTTGTGCAGGTCGAAGCTTTAAGCGTGGCAAGCCCAAGCAAAACTCCACAGGGAATGTCTGGAATTTGCACTTAGCCCTCGTGGCAGACCTGCCCAGATTGAAATTCCCAGCAAAATCCAGGCGTGATCGCTTTCCCTTTGTGAATAGGGCCGCTTCTGAAAGAGTGACCACTGGGGCGGGCTTAAAGGCTGAGCTAACATTGTCAAAACTTCCTGATTTAAGCTTGTCTTGTCCCAGCGAGACATCACTGCAACTAGGATGCATCCCGCGGAACTCCCTGCATTAAGTCGTCAACTCAGCGCCGCAGAGTCCCCCCCCCCCCCTATATAGCGTGCCCCTCAGTACGTTACAATTTACGCTGGGTAGCTAAATGCCAAGCCCTCAGGGGGTAAGCTGCTGAAACTAACGCCAAGCGCATTCCCCGAACCCTAGCAACCAGTTGTCAAAGCTCCTCTCCACCGGCTAAGTTCTTGAGAAATGATGAAGAGGGACCCGTGACTCCGGACGAGGAACCTGTAGGCGGATAAATTTAAAACTTATCCACAGCTATAATAGCCGTTCAGGGCCCTATCCTTCAGCTTGCGTGAAAGGTGCTTTCCCGGGGGATGCTTGGTGGGCTTTGCACCACTGAAAGGGACTGGGGGGGGGTGGGTCCCCTGACGGGAAGCCCAGGCTACGGTCCCTGCGTTCACTCAGGCCAGGAGGAAGAGATGGGATGGCTGCCGTATCCTCCCAAAATGTCCCTTCCCCTCTGGGAGAGTCCTCGTCTGAGGAGTACTCACTTGAAGAGGACGATGGAGAACGGCGCCTGGATGTACGCCGGCGAGATCCCTTATTTGGCTTCCCACGGCGGCAGTTCCGGCTGCTCCTCTCCCCTTCTTCGGCTGATGAAGGGCTCGAGGCCCCCTCGTCTTCTTCCTGTGAAAAGACCTCCTCCCCCTGGTCTCCTGCTGGCTGAGATGGGCCCGCTGCTGTAGCAGCAAAGGAAGCTGTTGCCCCGCTGGATGACGAGCTTTTTGCCAATTTTGCAAACGTATTTGCCAGGTCACTAAAAATTTGGGCACTCAGATCAGAAATCCCCGGTTGACCTCCGGGGGTTGGGGCTGGGGCTGCCTCCTGAACTTGCTGCCTATGTGCCGGTGCTTTTGCTACCCGCCTCGGGGCTCCTGAAACTCTCTGAGAGCTGCCAGACCGGGCGGTGGAATATGATGGGATGGGCTGACCAGCCTGGGCCCCTGCGCCGGAATCTAATTCCCGCCAGGCGGGCGCCTTCCCCGCCATTGCTCGCCGTGGCCTGCTAGTCAAAGGGGGCTCCCTACGAGTTCCTTGAGAAGGGCCAGGCCCTGTTCTATTGACGGCCGCCCCGCTGGTGGCTGTAACCCTGACTTTAGGTGCCTGTTTTGCCCGGCCCTGAACCCCGGTTGGGGTTTTCCTTTTAACTCCCTTGGCTGGCGCCATAATTGTTTAAATAGCAGGTGAAGAAATGCAATGCACTGTACAGCCGCAAAGTGTGGTAGTCCACCGCTTCAGATAACAGTAGCCTGCACTGTATGGTGAGCTAACTCAGCCAGCTGGATAAGGAAAAGAGATGGAGATCCCAAAACAACGCAATAAAGTCAGGACATAGCAGAGTATACTGCAAAAACAAAACACTCAATCCCCAACTGTTGCTGTGTATCAGCAACCTTTTTTCCAACCCCCCCCCAATGGCCGTATGGCGAAGCATGTGACCTGATAGAGGTCTGAGAGAACTGTGAATAGGCCAAAGGCGACCCAGGAGCCTGCTTTGTGCCAGGGTATCCCCCCAGCAATGGTGGTCCTGTTTCCCCCCCCCCTTTCGACTCGCCGCCTGGTGGGAAGAATCTGCTGCTTGTGTGCAGGAGTGGGGAATCAAAACCCAGTTCGCCAGATTAGGGCCCACTACTCTTAACCACTGTGCCAGACTGGTTCTCCTACGATGGCCCTTTGGAAGCCCCGCCAGAAAGAAAAAGGCAGAGACAAAAAAAAGGGGGGGTGGCTGCTTGGTCCCAGCGCTCCCATGAGGGCCGGGAGATGAGTGGCCGCGTCTGCCCGCCGCCTCTATACATGCCGGAAGCTCTATGAAGCCGGGGGAGGGGGTTTGCTTGGCCCTGCAGGCCAGCCTCCATGAATGCCGGAGGAGGGTGCGGAGGCGGGGTGCGTGCAGAGCAGCGTGGAAGCCTGGCGCCCCATGAAGGCGCAAGGCGTCGCGATGCAAGTAAGGTTCCAGGTGTGATGGTAGTTTGCATAGGCCCGATCGCCCAGCCAGAGGAGTCCAGCCACCATTGCGTCCCTCAATCCTCGCCCCTCACCCACCAAATCCAGAATGATCGGATGAAAAGATCCCTTCGCGCCCGTCCCGGATACCGATGCAGAATCCCTCGACAGTTCCGTTAGTAGTCCGCCCAGAATGGGCCCTACAGGAACCTTACGGGGCAGGGCCTTTTATAGGCCGGCCCTGTTCCCTCTGGCCCATTTCTGGACTGATGCAGTGCTCTCGCCATCCCAGCGAGAACGCGCGCCCATCTCGAATCCGGCCTCTGCGCGCAGCAGAAACAGGCAGTGATGCCCCAGCCCTCTGCGCATCGCAGCGGATCCCTGGCCAGCGCATGTTCAACGGGCCAAAAGCCCTCGCCGGGCCCCCTCTTCCCCACCCGCAATGGCGGCCGCGTCTTAGGCGCGGCCGTGCTTTATTGAAGAAAGAAGGAAATTGGCACATTTGGAAAATGCTCTATCAACTTTACAAATACGGACAATGATTTTGCAGCATAAGCAAATGGGGAAAGGAAACAATATTCCATCAAATACATGTTCAATAACGTAAGATTAATTAAAAGTAGACAGGAAGTGCAGTTGGACAGGGCATCTGGCATGTGAAAAGAGGAATATTCAAACTCTGTAAAAGGTGAAATATTCCTGTATGATTTATATTAAGCAGATTTCTAGTTCCTGCCTAATTGTCTGACACTCAGTAGCCAATACAATGATCAGTCCAATGAGGAAGCAGTAAATTAAATGAAGTCTGTGAGTCGATTAACTTTTCTGAAAATAACTGGAGTGATTGACTGCTGCTGTGACATTAGATCTGATCTTGTATTGGTAGCTTGATAACAGAAGAGTTGTAGCAAGGCCATCATTCCTAATTCTTAATGGCATAGCTGGAATGGAAGTTACACCTGGGTTTTCCCAGTTTTAGCCCTGTATGGACATGTCTGTTCTGTGGTTGCCACCACCCCTTACTGAAACTTAGTTTTTACATTTACAAGCTGTCTGAGGCTCACCAGTTAAGATTGATCCATTATGCACAGCACAAAAGGCTCCCCCTAATTTCCTCTGCTGCTGGCACCCAATATTTTGTGCTGCAGGGATTTTCCATGTGGCAGCTATTTAGTGAAAGCTACGCAGACACTATTTCAGAATCACAGCCGGTTTTCATATTGTGTCTGCAGAGCATTGAAGATAGCTCTTTGAAAATTAAAAAAAGGAAAAACCATGTATTGCCAGAATTGGCAGAACAAGCAGAGTACAACCATGTACTTTTTGGGCTGAAAAGGCACCCAGGATTGAAGCCTGCATAGCAAATGTAACCTTCACCAAATAGCTCCATGCACATAGAATCCCTGCAGCACAAAATATCAAGCGCCAATGGCAGAAGAAATTGATAAGAGGCTTTAACAGTCAGGCAGGAAAAATAAGATAACTCCTCAGCTCCTGAGCTCCATACAGCTAGCAGGAGATGTCTTACAGATGACTTCAGGGGAAAAGTCCACATTTTAGCGGTTTCAAAAAAATACAGCTTGAGCCACAATAAGGCATCCTGAGAACAACTTGGGGGAAAAAGCTGCGGCATGCCGCTGTTGTCCCTCCCTTCTGCAAACCCCACTCTCCCCAGGCTCCACCCTGGCTCCACCCTGAAATTCCCAGGTATTTTCCAACTCAAAGCTGGCAACATTATCTGCCGTGCCTTTCGAGATCACGCTTTACTCCCTCCCCCCCCCCCTCTAATTGGGCTGTTAGTGGAGCATAGACAGCAGGCACACAGGAAGCATTTGTACTATCAAAAAAGAAAGGCAGTTCTTTCCCACTGTGGTTAAAGAAAGGAATATACTTCACTCCTGAAAATGAAATGCCAAAAAAAAAAAGGAACAGAGATGTAAATTTCTAGAGATTTTGAAACAATGGGAGGAAATTGACCAAGCTTGCTACCAAGTTTTCTGAGAAAAAGAATGGAAAGTTGGGGGGGGGGGGAGAAACTGAAATGAAAACAATACTTTTAAATTTCAATATTAAACTTATTTTACTAATTTCAGATCATTAACATCCATAGTTCAATTCAAACTGTGTCTTGAAGTACTTTAGCACATAGTTTCTACCAGCTGGGAAAAAAGAGGAAAAATCAAAAACAAAAATAGAATATTACAGAATTGCAATAAACAAAAATAATCTTATATTTTCTGGACAGAAACTATTCTGTCTTTACAGATAGCATTATCTGTAAACAATGCAATAATCAACTCTGAAGGCTATAATCTCCAAAGGCAATATAGGGAGATTAATGGTCATACCACCATCATACCGCTTTGAAAGTATTTCCAACTGCCCAGTAAAGAGCCTGTGTCTGGTGCAAAAGATCAGAGTATTAAAAACCATTTCTCCATAAATCTGGATATTGAGCAACCATTTTAACACATTATTTCCTATGATGATGATGATGATGATGATGATGATGATGATGATGATGATGATGATGAATGACCATCGTAACTGTGGACAGAACTAGCCATAACATTTAAATAATACATCCTTTAAACAAGAATCATCTTGTAAAGCTGCAGACCTAAGAACACTTTGCTGGGAGTGCAGCCCATTCAGTAAAATGGAACTTATTTCTGAGTAGTCCTGCTTAGGCTTGCTCCCATTTTTCAAATCAAGTATTATAATTTTGCTTATAAACTTACTTATAATTTACTTCTGTACCATATACTCATTAGCATATGTTTTTTGCGTTCGTATTCTACCACATCTGTTAATACATTTACAAGCTTAATTTCATTTATATTACTGGATGTATAAAAACTGCTTCAAAAATGGAATAGTAGCAAATTTATGATTTAGATTTTCTCATGCTAACCCTTACTCTGAACAATTTGCACTTTAATACTCTCTAAATACCATCCAATTATTATGGCAAGTGGTGCATAAGGAGAAGAAAATTAAAAGGAAGATGCAAACCATCATAGATGTAACAATTCAAAGTTCCACAAACGGCAAGGAAAAATGATGGTAGTTTGGGGCATTTGTTAATAACATAAGGCAATACCCAGTTTGTTCAAAAAATGTCTCCACAGTCCAATTCCATTAAAAGTACAAACATTAAGAAGCATTGTAGTTTCGCATGGCACAGAGTTGGATTAATAATTTGTCTGAGTGGGAAGGTTTAAGATTGGGGATAAAGAACCCACTTGACTGTTTCTAGTGAGAAATAATTACCCTTTGGGAATGTTTTTATCCTTTTGTCATTCTGACTGCTGCTGTGAGAATTTCATTTGGGATAAGAGCAGTCTAGCCTCCAGTTAAGGACAAAGCCTGGACCGAGAGGTGAATAACCAAGCAAACTTTCATAAAGTACATTCACTTGCTGAGCAGCCTTTTAGAAAGCAGGCCCGGAGTGTCTAATTAAAACTGCCTGTGAAAACCTTTTGCTGAGAGCAACAGGAATGTCATGGAAGAGCTCCAAACTGCTTATCAGACTATTCAGCAATTACGAGACACTTGCTGTACATCATTAACAACTCCCCCAGATCTCCGTTTTAGTGATAACACCCAAGCAGGAATCTGACCTGCAGTGTTTTCTGTTCTCTCCCCCATCTGTTTCATCAGTTTTATTTTGTTAGCTGATGGCAAAATACCACTTTATTCTTCACAGCAGCCTCGGTCACCATATGGGAAAGGGTCAGAACTCAAACCATGAACTCCAAAACCAGAGGAAAAACAACTTAGGGGAAATCTGAAACAGAGAAAAAAAACAAGATCTTAATGCATACATAGTTTTTAACGGGCACTAAGTCTCTGTCTGATTTTTTCCATGTTAGAACTCAATTGGATAGCGACTGAGCAAAACCCAATTCTGTCTGAGTCCTTGGTAGATTCTGCACAGCATAAATATAACATCCTTAGGATGTTATAAATAGCGTTTTGGGGAAGAACTTTGCACAGGTCTCTGCCCCTAATGAGTTCAGTTTTATTTCTCTCAATTAGGGTCTTTCAAAAATGGCTAAACTAGTGATCTTTACCCCCCAACCCAGGTTGAGGATGATTCCTGCCTGCTGAGTGAATGCCAGCAGTCAGGAAACACTTTATTTCTTCTGCTCAAACCTCTTTTGTTTCTGTTGCTCGTGCCTGTCATTTTGTGTGCCGCAGAAGATTGTCCGTGGAGATTACCCATGGAGGTTTCCACTGCTTGCAGCTTATCCGTTTGCTATTTTGCTGTCAGTGCATGACTGGCCCAAGGTCACTCAGCAAGAACGGAAATTGGAACTTAGGTCGAGACTGAGATCCTAGAGACCAACACATTATTCATCACACCATATCACCATCATAGCATAAAAGACCTAACTGAGTTCCAGGACTGAAACTCCAGGCATGTACGATGGCCCTGCAAAGCAGCTGTGTGAAGGTAGTGAAACAGATTGGTGCTTTAGCTCTGGGGAATAGGAAGCTTAGCTAACTACTTCCTGCAAGACAGACTTGGAGGGATTATTTTTATGGCCAAAAATCTGCAGCAAAGTTAAGATCCCCTTTCTCAACTCTGCAGCCTAGATCATGTTTCCCTTGTCTTCTTTTTAGGATCAAATTATGGGATGGATCCAGCCAGCTTTTCTACCACTGAAAAATGATTACCGGTAGTCTGGGGAATACAGGACCTGCATGGACAAAATCTATATGGGACATGGATTGAAATAAGCAAGACAACTGGGTGAGATCAAGTGAAACACCTGGCTGGATCTAATACTACATGTCATCAGCTTGAACTCCAACATCACATGTCTTTTGGCACATAGTATGATATACTATGTGGTTATTTGACCTGACTTGGAAATCCTCTGTGTAATGTGAAAGGATGGTACAATGAATTGTATTACAAATAGTGTCTCTATGAGAACACTGATATAGAGAGAGCTTTAGGATAGTGCACATGAATACTTATTTCTACAAGCTATCTTTCCTTTAAATGTCTTCAACATTTGATTGAGCCCGTATCTAAAATAATGTACCCAGAAAAACTTGCTTTGCTCTTCTAACCCCTCCCAAGATGGTTGTAAAATCGCTTAATCAGATTTTTCACTCAAAATGGTAATTTGCATAATGAATACTAAACAAACCAGTTCCTGACAACCAATCTCTCTATGCATATGTTTGCTTAGCAGCCTTGAATGAGGAATATTTTAGTCAGTTCCAAATGAGTCAGCTTCATACTGGCAATCTGGAAGTGAAAAGCTGTCTTTCATCTTACTAATTTCCTGGACATGTAATGTCCCCCCACCACCACAAAAACCAGTTGATTTAATCACAAATGACTAACCCTAGCCTCCTCTTCTTGATACATGAGCATGGTTTGATGACATAGAGAAGAATAGGGGTGATAGTTCACTCTTAAAACACTCAGATTAGATGCTCAAAGTTTCAGTGCAGAGAGAACACAAGCTATATGTGCTGCAGTCTACTTACACAAGAACTTTTTGTCTTGTGTCTTGTGCAGTCTACTTACACAAGAACTTTTTGTCTCAGCCCACATCAGGGGACTATCATAGCAGCATATGACAATACTGTATGACTGCTTACATTTCATTCTTAGATAAACTTTATAGCATGAATTTCATCACCAGACTATTGTGACGTTTTGTTTCTGCATAAACATTCAGCAGTTATGCATGACGGGAAGTCAGGAATGAACTCTTTGGAGAAAGGAATTACTTTGAAATTTCTTTATGCCAAGCCAAAGCTGAACTTATGATTTTCTTAAAAGGCACATCTCTGGAATTTATTGTTTTGATATCTGAAATGAAGAGAGTCATATAGAAATATGGGTGATACATATATTTTACATTAAAAACCGAAGAGGTGTTTTCCTTATTTTCTAGACCAGCCCAGGCAATCCATCATCCTCCAAATGGCAGTAGAATTAGCCCCTGTAGCTTTTCCTCAGAAGTCACACTGTTTCAATTTTTAGCAAACAGCCTGATGATTCTACTGTCATTTGGTAGACAGTTAGTGGGAAATTTCTTTCAGTTAAGATTACAATGTTAGGCCCCTCAGGGAAACATAACATTTCTTCATCTGATTTCAGGAACATATGAATTGCTTCTTCGGGAGCATTAGAACAACATTTCATTTTAAAGTGTTGATTTCTTTTTTCTAGTGCAGTCTAACAGACTCAAAGAAACAGATTACTTGTTTGTTTCTATGTTACAAAGCTATCAGTTGCTTAGGACAAAACATATAGCCTCAACTTCAACCAGTTAAACCATTCTAATGAGATTAAAAAGTGCACAAAAGTCTCTTAGGCCGTTTCCACACACATTACGCCTACCCAACCTCCTGGTAACGAAAGGGAAGACGGCACCGCAGAGCGCCATCGTCCGATCGACCTACCTTCTCTGCCGTCCCCAGGGCACTGTATTTGGCCTGTGTGGAAAGGGCCTTAGGTTAAAGGAGATTTTGGTACAAGACTGAAGAGCCTATAATATGTCATTAATGTATTTTGGTTTAATGGAGGGTGGGATGATGTAGCCCAGTTTTGACAGATCTCAGATTCTAAGCAGGGTTGGTATATGGATGGAGGACAACAAAGGAAGATTCTGCAGAGGAAGGCAATAGCAAACCCTTGCTGGCTGAGGTAACCATAATTTGCTTGCAACTTGATTGCATTTAAATTCTCAATGCATTTTGGTAAGCAATTAAGAGATGTGATCTTCTGGTTAGAGATGTAAAATTAAGGACTGCTGGCTGACCGAGTTGCAGAAGAAGAACTTTTGGTTCTCTGCACTGAGTAAAATTTGTGAGAATTACAAACAATTATTTGTGAACACAATTGCAAATCAGTTGCTGTAGAAAGCTGTCCTCCCATCCTGTCCATCTCAGTGCATTGTGTCCTGTCATAAAGCAACTGTTCAACTGCCAACTCAGACTACTTGTGTCAAACAAATACATATTGCTGCAGCTGGTAAATGCTGCTGGTTACTCATTGTTTTCACAGGGCAATGATTTCTCTTGAAATATGCACCAAATGAGATTATTTGATATACTCCATAATTTGGCCAGTTGCAAAAGTTCAGTGCACAAAAATGAATTAGAACTTTTTCACATGTTCCTGTTAAATATCAATACAGTCTTGATCACTGACCTTGAAAATATTTCTGGTAAATTATCGAATGTTATTTTGACAAATCATTACAGGCAGAGCAGTGTTATTAAATCAAGTTCATAGCCTCATTTTGTTCAGCCAAATATTTGTGTCCTAGAGTGCAATGTTTTTGGACATTGGTCTTCTGTAATTAACCACAGAGTAGTTTAAGAAGCTGTCTGAAGTAAACGCTGAAGAAATCCTCTTGTGTTTTGTGCTCCCATTTATTACTTAGCAAAGTACACTGTTTCTACAATGAATATTTATGAGAGTACAACATAGGGCAAATTGCTATTTTTTTTACACAAACTTCTCCAGGATTCAAAGAAAGTTCCATCTGTTTGTTTGTGCTTTTGGAAACCAAGTATATAAAAGATTCTTTTTTATGTTTTTAAAGTACTCTCCTGGGGGAATTTCTTCATAACAACTGCTGTATAATTGTTCTGCTATGTATTTTGAAGATATGTGGTCCTTGGCTCCTGTAGAAAAATCCATCTTCAGGTTACACACAAACAATGATAATAATTGCATAGACTAGACGTGTATGCTGCTTTACACACAGTGCTGATCTGATCCATTGTTAGACATGAACATTGCCTTTGGAAGGAAAATTTATTTACAGGACAATCCTAAACAGAGTCATACCATTCTATCAGTGTCAGTGGTTTTAGAAGGATGTACCTCTGCTTTGGACCGCATTGTAAGACTCCTTTCAAGATGCTTCCAAAATTTTCTGTCTTTAAATTTCGCCCTGGAATTTCATTCTCAAAATTACTTACAGCCCCACCCAAAGGAAGGGGGAAGGGCTCTAGGGAGCAGTGTGGCCTTGAACTGGTGTGTTTGTTCTCCCCAGGGCACTTACCCCAGCAGAGGGGCAGACACACTGGTGGCTGCCTGTCCCACAGCCCTACCGCTGTAGAACCTGGAAGTCCGGACTGTGGTGAAGCTGGGCTGGCACCCCACTCAGATGCTATGGTGCTATGGCCAGTCAGTCCATTGTATGGGGCTGTTAGTCTTTTTTTGAACGTGGAATCAATGAATTAGTTATTTTCTATTATGCATATTTTTTACAATTGTGAAATTAGTCGAGGGTGCTATGCATTCCCAACTGGCCACAATGTTCAACTTCTTCTGTCAGTTTATATCAGGCGTTCCAAACCTTTTTAAGCCTCTGGGCACATCTGGAATTCTGACACAGCATGCTAAGCCCAGCAACAAAATGGCTGCCACAAAATGGCTGTAACAGGAGGCAGAGCCAGCCACAAAATAATTGCCACAGTTTAAAACCTGATGTTGGTGTAGCATGGTGTAGATCCTTGAGATTTTTGTGCTATAGTGGCGGTTGCAGAACCAATCCAATAATCAATCTGAAGCCTTGCTAGGCAAAAGCCCTATCCACTCCCTAAACACACTTGGCAGGCACCAGAAAAGTTCTTGGAGGGCACTGTGTTGGAGTCACCATATTGGGGCTTATATTTTCCCTTTGACATATACATTACTGATAAGCACATAAACATGGATGAAACACTATGCAAAAAAGAAAGCTTGATATGATCGCATATGTGATAGTGGAAGATTCATATGCTGGTATGTGTTATTATCAGTATCCATAACAGGAATCTTGATGGAACCACACATACCAAGATAAAGTAGGGAAAAACATTGCGCATGTATGTATCTGTAACACAGAATGGAAAAGAAAGCAAATGAACAAATTAAATTGAAAACTACAGCAAATGGTCCATAGAAATCTTCCCAGTACAGTGAAGTTCAATACAGGGGCTTACTGCCTATGAGGACATGGGGTAACCCATGTCCCCGGGCACACATAAACCTGAGCGCCAGCACCAGCTCCAGGCAGTAGACCTGGACGTCGGTGTCAGCTCCGAGCAGTAGACCTGGATGCCAGCACAAACTCCAGGCAGTAGACTTGGATGCTGGCGCAGGCTCCAGGCAGTAGACCTGGATGCTGGTGTGGGCTCCAGGTGGTAGACTTGGTCTCTGGGCCATATACCTGGGCACCTGCATGGGGTGTGGGGGGGGGGGGGCGGACAATTCAGATTTTGTCCCTGGGCTCCATTTTTCCTAGATACACCTCTGGTTCAGTATGAATGAAATTCAGGGCAAACTAAACTCCTGGAAAAATAAAGGTACAGTTACAAAGACTCTTCATGAATCTACCAATCCCTACCAATCCCACTGACTTTGAGATTATCTTTGTGGAACTTTGAAAAATCTGCAGGAGAAACAGAGGTTCCTGGTAGTGCAGCAGGGTAACATAAAAACGAAATGCACCTGCCATGCTGAAAGGGCCCACCCAGCCCAATGAGCCATGCCTGCCTTTTTGCTGGTATAAGTTGATGCTAGCAAAAGTGGGCATTCTCAGGCTGTAAGACTTGAGGAAGCTGACTAAAATCAGCTCCGCCCTGGGAATGTCCCCATCAGTGTTGGTGCAGACTCCTGCAGTGGAGAAGCACCACTGCAGCAGTGGATGAGTGCTTATGGATGAAATGGCAAAGAATGACTTGGCTCCCCAGCATGGAGTCAGCACCCCCAGACTGGTGTATGCCACATGGAAGGGCAATGACACTGGCATCAGGATCAACTGGTTCCACGGCCCTTTTGCTCCATGGATTTCATGGTAGGCAGATAGCCCATTGGGGAGAACAACCGTTCCTGATCTGATCTTGCTTGTAGTGGTGTTCTCCCTATCTCTGTGGCCATCTTATTCATTATAATCTTTGGAAAGCAAGTCTAAGGTATGTCCTATTTCAGACTGCAACTTCAGTAGATTTCTCTGAGTTGCAAGCAGTGGAAAAATGACTTCGTGTTGAAAGTCCTTTAAGAATTCTTAAAGGCTATTCAAGTTGGGAGAGTTTATCTAAAGTTTGCTATTGAAGCTGTCAGTCTGTCATTCCTTACCTCTACGTTGTGTAAAATAAACTTTAATATATCAAGTGTTGCCAGCTTCTGTAGAGCCCACTTTGTGTTACAATTTCCTCTTGCTCTTAGGAAGAAGAAAGAAAACATATGAGGCAACTGAAAAATTGCCCAATTTTCTAAATTAACTGATGGCATGTATTTAAAAAGGATGGTAGATAGCAACAAAAATAATATTGTGGGTATTATACATGTGCATTATTCTTATAAAAATGGGTGTACTTTTGGAAAGTAACATCAGGTTTGAACAGAGAGTCCGTGTAATGTAGTGGTTAAGAGTAGGTAACTACTAATCTGGAGAACCAGATTTGATTTCCCACTTCTCCACATAAGTGCTGGAGTGTTATCTGGTGAACCAAATTTGTTTCCCCTTGCCTACATTCCTGCTGATCACAGTTCATCCAGAACTCTCTCAGGCCGTTTCCGCATGGCAGAGCAGTGGCTTCCCACTGGCTTAAATAAAGCCGGTGGAGCATCAGGACCACTTGCATGGTCCCCTGCGGGCAGTCCCACCGCTGCCGCTGCCCGCAGGGGCAGCTCTGCACAGAGTCGCCCAGGGTGTTTGCGAGGCACTTACCTTTCCTTCCTGTGCAGCTCCGGATGGCTGGAAAGACACGCCCATGCTGCACTGTGTACCTTCTTGTATCGTGTTAAAGTAATTAACACAACAAAGATGAAAACCTGATTAAAGTATAAATAAAGCTTTATTCAGGAATTAACATACTTAATAGTAAAGAGCCCACTGAGCTCCCTCTCCAATTTAATTCTTGTCCAAGATGAAGTTGCTCTCCAGGCCCACTAGATTGAACTTCTCCTATGCTTCATCTTTCCTTCTGCTTCTCTCTTGGAGTCTTAACTCGGTCTCTGCTATTGCCTCTATCTCTGCTATTGGCATGACAAGGGCCATCATAAGCTCACAGAGGAAAAATGAGGCAATAAAAATGAGCTGCTGTATTTCATCCAGGGAGACAAGATCCCTTAATAAATAAACAGTGGCGTGTTTAGAGACTGTTTTTAATGATGATTGAACAAACTGAGAAGTTTTAGTTTATTGCTAGAAATAACGCTTTCATAGGGCATGAATGCTGTGAGATCCTTTGAGATCCTTTTCAGTCACTACGTGGGCTTTCATATGGATAATATTTTCATTTCTCATAGAGTTAAAAGTGGCTTTCCTGACTGAGTTCAGTTACCAGGAAAGGAATCTTCTTAGTCTGATTAGAAGCAAATAAATGTAATGGTCAGTTATTTATGGCATCTGCAGTTCTTTAGTTTGGAGCTAGTAGGTTGTTCCTTCTTTCCCTCTTGCTCAGGTTTTTTCTCTCAACAAATTATTCTTCTTTACAATTAAAACCAAGAGGTAAGTGAGGAGCCAAACAGATGACAAGACTGGTCACGAAGTCTGCAAGATCAAAGGAGACACTTGAATTACAAAAGTGTTTGGCCAAGTCAGGTCAAATTGTTGGTGTTCTTTCACCTTATATATCGACAAGTGAATGTGATAAATTAGGTGCTGATTAAGGTCAATATTATCAAGAACAGAAGTTGAAACCTTGCAGAGTTACTTGTATCTCTTCAGCCTGTAAAGGTTGTGCCATGGTAATTATGTACAATAAATGTTTTAGTTCCTAAGAGCTGTTTGGAAAAGCAGCAGACCAGGATTTAAATTTTATGGGCAGCAGCAACAAAAAGAATCCAAAGAATGGAATCAATCATTGTATCAAATTAAGCTCCACATTTCTTAGTCTGTCTGTACTATAACAAAATGGTAAAATAAATAAAAATGATGCGGAGGGGAACAAAACGCTGCTGAGATACTGATGTGCTGGTCTTTGTGCATGTCATCAAAAGGTACTAAGAACAATAGAGGACTTGAGGGGGAAGGACAAATAGAAGCACAAAAGCAGTATAATCCTAAACAGCGTTATACTTTTCTAAGTTCATTGATGTTACTAGATTCGATCCAACCAGCTGTTCAAGTGGTGGAAAAGAGAGAACCAGGTCGCCTTTGACCAACTGAAAAGGTGATGATACGGATCACAGGACCTGCCTGGACAAAAGTTGTATTGGTTGCACACTCTGTTAAGGGGGGAAATGGGTGAGAGTGAAAAAAGCTTGCTGTATGCAACCCAATGGGCTTAGAAAGGTGTAACTCTAGTTAGGATTCCACTGTAAATTGTCTGAATCCCACACTTCCATGAATGGAGTTTCCAGACCATAGAACCTCATTCTGAGGTTTTTGAGTGGATCTTCAGGAACAATGAGAGATGTGATACAGGGTGAGGCTGCAGCAACAAGGGGCAATGAGAAATAAGTTGTCTTCATCTCTGGCACAAGCTTTTGTTCCATTCACAGAACTTGATTCACTCATGCAGCAGGGTCTGGATTGGTTTTGGCGGAGTCCTTACTACAGATACCCACATTACAACTTGTGGTGTTTCCAAGCCCTCTCCTGCATGCTTCAGAAGCAGTGTTTGAGAGGGGTGCTTTGGAAGATAGCAAAATTCACTTCTATGTCATTATTTCATTCATGGAAAGGTTGGAGTGAGTCTAGAATTTCCAGACCTAAGCAGAGTTATAACTTGTTTTATCAGAGTTGTTACATTTTGCCTGTTTATGGTTCATTCATTGTGCATTTTGTTTGTGTGTGCATGAGAACTGTTCAATATTTTACTCTGGACAGCTGCAAAGTATTGTTAATTTATAGCTTATCTTTTTCTATTAAAAGACACAGTTGATTTATTTAATTAAATCATAGTCTGGCCGTTTCCACACGGGCGGAATATGGCGGCCTGGGGACAGCAAAAACGGCGTCCCCAGGCCGCCATTCGCACAGGGGGCGCAGCTGCATCACAGCCGCGCCGCCCTCGTGCCGCCCGCCTGGCGCCGAGCCGGCGTTTCCAGAGTGCGCTGGGAAGCGCACTTTTCTGGAAACGCCGGCTGGAAGCCGCTGCCGTGTGGCGCTTCCCCCCCCCCCACTCCCTCCCTTCACTTACCTGCTCTCCGGCCCTCCGGCGCGTTGCTGGGGCCTGGGGACACGCCCCCCTGCTCTGTGACACGAAAGCAGGTGCGCAGGGCAGGGGAGGCATGTCCTCAGGCCCCGGCGATGCGCGGGAGGGCCGGAGAGCGGGTAAGTCGCCCGGGCGATGGCGCCCAGTGGCGCCGTCTCCCCGGTTCCATGCGGACGGTCCCAGTGTCGTCGGGTCGGCGTCAGAAACGCCGACCCAAGCCCTTCCACCTCCGTGCGGAAAGGGCCTCTGTGTTTCTTGCAGCAGCTCTGAAAGTCAGGTAAAAATTCTACTAAAATGTTTGTACCTGTTTTGCATTTTTATTTAAAATGTTCCATAATGAAGACGCATAAACAATGTGCTTTTAAGGAAGATTTCTGAACAGTTCATCACTTGTGACAATTAAGAATTGCCTCTGAGAGATCAGGTGAATTTTCAATGTCCTTTTTGGTCTTAGAAAGCTACCACTTTTTAAAAAGAGACCCATGTGAACAACTGCTTGTGTGAAATGCAGTTTTCATGTGGGTCTCCACTGGGGACAAAAGAAAGGTATAAATATTCACATAAATAATAAATAAGCATTCCATGCTTGCTCTATGACTTATGCTCTAATACTTATTCAATTTCAATTTCAATAAGCCTTTATTGGCATACAGAACATACAGTATAAATACAGTTAACATTATAAGATAAAACTTCACATTAAATCATAAGTTCATTTTACAAACTTCAGCCAGGAACTTTGCCACTGTGAGACAACAGTTGAAATCATTACAGTTTAAAAGCATATTTACTTTGTCTAGCTCTGTATGGGTTTTCATAGGGTCAGTAACCTGTGATAATAAGCTGGATCTTAGGCCCCTTCCGCACACGCAAAATAATGCACTTTCAAACCACTTTCACAACTGTTTGCAAGTGGATTTTGCTATTCCGCACAGCTTCAAAGAGCACTGAAAGCAGTGTGAAAGTGCATTATTCTGCATGTGCGGAATGAGCCTTAGATTCTGGTAAAACGGGCAGTGGAGGAGCTTATTGTGAAGATCAGTCATGTAGAGTTGACATACTGGTAATCAGTGCCCTGGATGGACATTCTACAAACAAATGGCCCAACTTAGGGGGTGAATTTATATTTGCCTTGGCAGTCATAGAATGTCTGTGGCTGGTATCACATCAGTTTGACCCATAAAATCCCAAAGATCCTCCTTGTTACATTCTGTGACAATGAGCTCCACAGGTTAATTCTGCATCGTGCGGAGAACTCACCATGTAAGTCACCCATTTGCACGTAGGTTAAGCATGCCAAGAACGAGTGGCCTGGCATTCTAAATCTATATGAATGTGCCAATTAGGAAGTGTGTTGACTGACACATGATGGAGTGCTTATGGAACGTTTATACAGGCAAATGCTTTCACCATGGCTATTATTATCATGTCTGTTTTCACCCCAGAGCTGCATGCCAAAAAAAAAAAAGCAAGACTTCTGCTGTCTTCTGTTAAATAGTATGAGGAGCATATAATTCATTCTTTTTTCCCCCTTTCAGCCCCAGGCTAGAGGATTGATTGAGTCTGAATGGCCAGCAATCAAGTGTATGCAGAACAGCCAATATGGCAATATAACAATTTCTAAGTTATGTTTGCTTACATGCCAAGATATCAAAAGAAAAGGAAAGAAAAACAGCAATAAGGGTTCGCTGCTGTCAAGTTCAGTAACACAAAACTGATTCACAAATATTGTAATTTTCAGCTGAATTGATGGTTTTAACATATATTCTTTCTGTAGAGAGAAACAGCTTCTGTCTTCATTAAAAAGCCTGATTTTTCTAGAATATAAACACAAATTAATCTTCCTAAAGACATGAGAATGAATAACTGCAGGCCTGACAGAACTGTAACTAGTACTTTTGCAGGCTGTTCTTGAATTTGCTATGCCAGCAACTAAGCATTTAGGATAGCTAACATTATGCAAGAATTGCAGAAGGATTTCTTGTTACACTCAGCAGATATTCAGCACATGGTTCCAGAGACACATATGATAGTAACAATGAGAAATGGAATATAATGACTGGACATTGCAGGTTTGTGAATGAAATACATGCTTCCTATACAATTTTATTCCCAATTTAAAAGGCCCGTTGAATATATAAGAATGTCCAGGTTTGGCTTGGTTTGCTAAAATCTATGTCCTTTCAGATTGGATCTTTATTACACTAATACATGTGTAGCAATCAGTATTTCAGCCAAAACTTTTTGTTATATGGAATAGTTTGTTCTTTAGCAGCAAAAACTACTCAACAAAATTTTAACCACAATTTCATTCTAGAATTAAAATTTCATTCCAATCACAGTTTCCTTCTAATCATATACTCATACACATTTGATTGTGTCAGAATGTAGTTAGTGTGTAAATTAAATGAACTTCTCTTTTAATACATTTAATTACAGAAAAAATAGAATCTCCACTTGGATGTGTATTCTAGAATGCATTTGAATGAGCATTGAATCTTTACTTACAGTTCCTGATCTAACACATAATACGTGTGCGGTTTCTGATCCAGCAAGCGATACATGTGCAGAAACCTATTTTAGTATACAGATCTCCTTAGCTGGATCAAGATTATTTAATATAATGCTTACTTGTAATATTTATACTTCTTTAACTTTCCTTGTTTTTTTCTTCTTCATAAACTACCTCCTTTTTGACTTCATAAATTGTCCAGTCCAGAGTCAATTTCTTTTCAAGGACCAATTTTCTCAAGATGAAACCTGCCTCCCCTGATATTATACCTCTCTAATGTATCCAATTTTCATCTCCAGATGTACCATTTATCTGTCATTACTCTCATATTATTTCAGTCCAAGATCTCTTAAACTTGTTTTCTCCAGAATTAACAAGTTTAAGATTATGAAGAGACTTGGGGGAAATTATACATATCATACAGTTATGAAATATCATATTTAATCCCTAAGCAGTGATTCATATCTTTTTGCTTACCAGATGAACTGTCAAAAATATAAACTTAAGTGCCTTTTTAGTCCTTAGATGTTTCTTTAAAGTGATCATGAAAAATTTCAAAGAACATTCAAAAATTACATTTAAAGACTAGCAAAAAAAAGGAAAGCTAGAAAGAGTTTAGGAAAATAAGTTGATTACATCATTCTCCTTGGTTAAAAACACTAGATGACATTTTATCCTAAAGGTTTTAACCAATTACTTCCTAAGATTGAGATATAAAAATTAACAAAAAGTACAGGTTACCATATGTGATCAGGGACATGTGTCCCAGATGTGTATCACCCCACAAGGCAAGTTCACTGTAAAAGGCCACCCTCCTTCTCTACAGGCCCTCCTCATACCTTGGCTAGGTGTTGGTTTGGATTTTAATACTGACTATACCCAGACCAAAAATCTGTGACTAGATGATGAAGTGCTACAACAAATTTGGCAGAAAAACTGTGAGCCCTGTGACTGAATTCAGAATTGGGCAAATGCAGAAAAAACAACTCTTCCAGAGTTGACATCCCAACCTATGGCAAACAGTTCTAGCCCCCTTTGCATTTGAACATAATTGGGTCCACCTGTTAATCATTCCTTTTATTTATTTTGCTTCTTTACACCCTAACTGTGGTCCAAAGTGGCTTACATCATTCTCCTCTCCTCCATTTTATTTCTACAGCAACCCTGTGATGTAGGTTAGACTGAGAGTGTGTGACTCAGGTTATTCAGCAAGCTTCCAGGGCAGAGTACAGATTTTAAACCAGTTCTACTAGATCCTAGTCTAGCATAATTACCATCTTCTAAAAGCTAATGCAGCTAGAGATCAGTAGCTGAATTTCAAAGGATGTCTATCCTTTGCAGGGAGAGATGGTTTCTAGGGTTTTGCTCCATTGGTTTTAAATTGTAATGCTTTAACTATGACTTGTAAGCCACCTTGAATAATTCAAAAATAAAAATATAGCATTTGAAAATCTTACTTCAGGACACTGACATGCAGCAAACCAAGCAGGTCCTCCAACAGAGAAGCATTCCTGTTTGTCCCACAAAGGTGGGACCAGGACTGCTCAGAGTCCCCCATATCCCATTAACCACACCACACTCATATCTGTGTGTAAAATATTTTGGCCATTGCCACAGCATTTTATTAACAGCAATGAAAGAAGCATCCACCCCCGGTGGAACCTTTAGCCCAACCACCCTGTTGGAGGAAAATTAACCTTGTGCAGCCATAATGGAGCTCCACTGGGTGGAAGGCCTCTTGCCAGAGATCTGCTCTGCCCACTGCAGCAGCAGGGGAACTCATCTGGGTAGAAGGCCTTAGTGAAAAAGTGTTTCTTCAGCCTGACTCGTGGCTTGCTCCACCCCAAACCTCCTAAGGAGATTCCACCAAAGAGGGATAGTTCCCCAGCTTCCCCCCCCCCACCATCAGATCAGTTCCCCCCTCACCATCAGATCAGTTCCCCCCCTCCCCATCAGATCAGATTTGCTATGACAGAAAATGCATGCATTAACAACATCAACAAATGGGGAAGAGGTGGGTGGGAAACTCACTGGCCACTCTTCAGAAAGGGAGGGCCTAGGGCTGGGCCAGGTCTTATGTAGCCCCCCCTGGCCAGCCCTCCCTTTTTGGGCACAGCTGCTGGCCCTACCTCTGCCCTTCCCAGGGCAGTCGCTACAGGGCCTCTCCACTGCATCCTTCCCAGGTGGCAATGGTGGCCATGGTGACTCACGGCCACTCTTTATGGTAGAGAAGGCAGCAATGCAGCCCCCCTTACTGTTCTTGAGGGCCCACTGAAATAGCAATAGGCTACAGAAGGAGGGAGATGTGGTAAAGCTCCACTCTGCAGTTTCCATGGATGGTTAGATACATATCATTGTCTGCAGTGTGATTTTTAAACTGATATTATTGGATCCCAGTTGTAATCATTGTTCAAATTTATGCTGATTTCAGAGGAACAAAGATGAGGTCTATAGACTTGTCTCCATAACCAGACAACGTCGTCATAGAAGAACAGTCATTTTTCTTTCATCTTGGATTCTCCCATTTCATCCCCTTTTGCTTGTAAAAAAACCATTAGGCAATTTTCTGCCAGAAAACTAATACTTAGAATTGCAGTAGTTCAATGTTATTTTTGCATTATATAACCAACATACTTTAGTAGATTAGCATTCTTTAAAAGCAAATAAATGCTTTATATTAGCATTTAAAATTAAAACATACTCAGAAGAATGTTTCATGGTCACACGATTTGTTTTGATGTTGACTTGAAATGTATTTACTTCTATCTTTGTAAAGTATTGTGCAGGAAGAGGAAGGGAGTATTCTGATCCTCTTCATATGTTAACAGTACATAATGTGCTTGAACAGTCCTATGGGGTCAAATCATGAGATTTCATATTTATTTCATATTTGGATTTTTTGTGTACAGGAATACTTTCTTGAGCTGCATATGTTCTCCTTCATGCCATAAGATCAACAGGTATCAGACACAGCATGATAACTTGCAATGAGGTGCTAACCAGTGGTGGGATCCAAAAATTTTAATAACAGGTTCCGATGGTGGTGGAATTCAAACAGTTCCGCCGCCACACACACGCACCTCCAGTCCTTATTGGGCAGGGAGGTTGCTTTAGTAACCCCTTCTCGGCACTCAGAAAAAATTAGTAACCACTTCTAGAGAAGTGATGAAAACTGGTTGGATCCCACCTCTGGTTCTAACATTGCGCAATGCTACGTATGCAGCAAAATGCCTGAGCACCAAGTGAACAATAGGTGTTGAAATTCTGACTTTGCATCTTTTCCATTATGATTATTTGGTAAAGGAATGAGACCAGATCAGATGGAAACAAATCCAATATGCAATAGTTTGGTAAATGTTTTTGGGGAAATCTGGCTAGCAGCTAGTCTCAGTCTTCAGAGGATAAAGAATTTCAAATGTCCAAAAGACTGAACAACTTTGACATTTGATAAACATATATTCTAATGATAATATTCAGCATTTACATAGAACGTTTAATGTTCAAAACATTTCACATACATTATTATGGGAAAAAATTGCCTAAGATCACTCAGTTTGTGAAAAATGAAATTTGAAGCAAGATTTGAACTTTCTCAATTACTGTTCAGATGCAAAGGTACACTAGTAGAAAAGTCAGAGGACATTTTCCTGGAAATCAGCATCATTTAATAAACCTGAGGGGAATTTTGAGAAAGCCTAATTAGGGTGGGACTACTGATTTAATTATTTTCTTCTTCCCAAAACAGCAAAAATTCGAGTCTTCCCTGATAGCAGAATTTGAGCGGGGCTACTTAGAGTAGAACTAGTGGTCTTGTACAGCAACACTCCCACCTTCACGAAGTAAACTCCACACAGCTTTGTCATTCATAAGAAGGCATTTATCATTCAGTTGCTCTATGTACAAGTAACTATATACAACGAAGAATATTCAGTAGACTATCAAAGTGCTTCGCCTAACACCTGTTTCCCAAAGGAACACTGAACCAGTATCATACAAGTGCTTTTATACAAGACTCAACCAATCATGTTAAAGGTCACTTGGAACAGGTAAGAACCGGTTTGTCAGCTCAGTCTCATGCTGACTCATGCTGGATAGGATATGGACACTTTAACTATCATGACACCCCTTCTCATATCCTAGGAAGCAGTCATTACATACAATTACAAATATTTACAAAGAAAAATTATATAAGAACATTGACAATACCTAACAAAGGCAACATACGTTCAAATCTCAGTTCTGGTACTGCTTTAGTAAACAAGTCAGCTTGATTGTTTTCACTTTCAATATAAGACAAAGAAATTGTTTTATTTTGCACCATTTGCTTTACATTTTGGTACCTAACACCAATGTATTTTGTTCTTGTTCTCATGCTTTCAGTTTCAGCTAAACTTATACAAGTTTGTGAATCATCTTGAATGACTACAGGTTCTACACATTGCACCTTTAAGTCAGATAGCAATTGCTTCATCCATTGCAACTCTGTGCATGTCTCAGATAACGCACAATACTCTGCCTCAGATGTTGATAAGGCAGTTCTTGTCTGTTTTCTCGATCTCCATACAACAAGAACATCAGCATATTTAATAAGATAATCTGTGCAGGACTTATTTTCAGAATCATCTGCAAAAGAACTATCTGCTGCAGCTGTTAACACTTGGGTTTTGTTTGGAGCTATCACCAAGCAAAAATGCTGTGTACCTTTTAAATAACGAATGACACGTTTCACTCCTTGCCAAGCACGTAGTGTGGGTTTAGACACAAGTCTGCTTAAGTAGCTAACAGCAAACATTATATCTGGTCTTGTCCAGTTTGCCAAATGGGCCAAACTTCCAATGACAGAACGATATAATCCAGGATTATCAAAAGAAACATCAGAATCTTTCTTTCCTTTAGTAAACTCAGTAGACATAGGTGTTTTTGCTACTTTGGCTTTCTCTAAGCCAGTACTCACTATGAGCTCTTCAATTTTGTCTTTTTGACTTAGCAGCAAGGTTCCTTCTGCTGTTTTAGTTATGCTAATACTCAGATAGGTTTTCACGTAGCCTAAATTTTTTATCTAAAATGTCTTCCTTAAACTGTCACTTAGACATCAGTGATTTGAGCATCAGTTAAGGCAGTAACACACATGTCATCGTACGAAACAATTATGATGACTTGCTCTTGGCCTTCACCTTTAGTATACATGTAAGTGATCCGCAAGAATACCGCCGTTGGAAACCTAGTTTACACAAACCATCATGCAAACACTGATTCCAATTTCTAGCTGCCCTGGCGAGGTCAGACAGTGATTTACATAATTTGTACACCTTGCCTTTTTTTCAACTGCATATCCAGGTGCTGGTTTCATATACACATCCTCTGCCAGAGGAGCGTGTAAATATGCACACTGGAAGTCAAAGTGACGCATTTTTCCATTCCCTTTGCATTGCTATAGCTAGCACCAGTCTCATAGACTCAGCCTTAGCAGTAGGCAAAATATGTTTTGCTCATAATTTTTCTAGATAGGTTTGCCCGTAGCCCTGGGCAACCAAACGGAAGCTTTGTACAAGCTATCCCCATTTGGGCAATGATTTCTTCTTGTACACCCAGCGTGATCCAACCACTTTTCTGGTCTTGTGGCAGAGTCTACAATTTCAAAACATTTTGCTTCACTAAGGATTCAAATTCATCATCCATAGCAGCATTCCACAATTCTTGTTCCTCAGGAGGTCTAGTTACCATCTCCTGGAAACTTTGAGGCTCTACCCATGTTTGACAGATCCTAACAACCTGAGTAACACCAAACCTTTGTGGTGGCACTCCTTTATTTTCTCTGTTGGACCTGCGGGAAATCAACACACTTCGTTTTCCTCTTCTTTATCAGAGTCTGAACTACTGCTGTCCTCTCTCTGTCTCTCTTCACTCTAGGAATGTGACCTTGAGTAGAGGGAGGATGGTGCTAGCCTGGCTACTGATTGCTGCACCTGCAGGCTGTTCAGTTAAGGCAGGCAGAAAAACCTCTGGAATTAGAATGAACATGCTCTCCAACCTGTGTGTCTCTCAAAGTTGGCACTTCTAGAGACCACAATTCTGCCAAAATTCAGACTGAATCTATAACCTTTAGTGTTTTCTGAATAACCTGTAAATCTTAATCTTTGATACCTGGGTTTACCTTTAGTTCTTTGTGCACTTGGTATCAAAGACATTGGCAAAGCTCCCAAACCTTCTCAGGTGTTTCAAAGAGGGTTTCTTGCCAAACAACATGTAATGGGGTGTTTCCTGAATACTGGAACTCAGGAGATCGATTAATTACGTGGAGTGGCAGCACAGACAGCCTCCCCAATAGTGAGAAGGGTAGTTTTGCATCCTCAAGCATGCAGTCACTTCCATCACCTGTAAAACTCCCAAGCGTCTCTCTGATACCCCGTTCTCCTGAGGCTGCAAAGGGTTAGTTGTTCTGTGCACAATCCCCTTCTTGCCAACCAGAGTTGAAAGGCTTTACTCATGTACTCTCCCCGCCTTGATCTGTTTGTAGCCTGCGCTACCTTATAGGGTGGTTTCTTTCAACCATGGCAACCCAATCCTGGAACCTCTCACAGGCTTCTGCTTTGGATTTTAACAGTAGACAATAAGAGTACCTACTATAATCATCCACAATCAACATGATGTAACGTGCACCCCTTGGCTGGCTGGGAAAGGTCCAGCAAGGTCAGAATGGACCAAAGCAAAAGGTCTGTCTGTTTGTCTATTGCTTACTTTAGCAACAGGAAGGCTTTGACTTTGCAGCCACTACAAACAGAATACTCCAGGTAATGTTTACAGGGTTTTACTTGTATGTCACACACTTTAGCTAACTGCTTTATAGTGGACCAACCTGCATGACCTAATTACGGTGTAACTCTCGTGCACACAGTTGTCGTAAAGGCTTATTAGACAGACTGGATAGTTGTTTTACACTCCCACTAGTACCTTTGGGAATCATGTACAACATATCCCTTTAGTTGTCCCTTTGCACACAACACATTATTTTCGTTCACATAGCACATGTCATTATTAAATGTGAGCTTTATACCCCTCCTGAACAAGGCATGGAACACTTAACAAATTAAAGTCTAGGTGGGGACTAGTAACACATTTTTTGAATATTAAGTCCAAAAGCAGGTACATACACAGTTCCTTGTAAAGACACCTCTGATGATGAACCATCAGCAAGGCTTAACGTGGGAAATGGTAGCAGCAGTTTCATCTCGAAGCAAACTTCTGTCGTTTACACAATGTGCCGTGCAGGCACTATCCATCAACCAGCTGCTTTTGCTTTTCTCCACAGCACTAGACACCAACATGGCTGCGTCATACCGGTCAGGCTTGTTCTGGGCTGTAAATCTTCCGTTTCGCCCTTCTGTCCTTTCATCTGCCTTTTATTGCCGGCGTCTGGACAGTTTCTGGCGATGTGATTTACGGACCCACAGCAGTAACATCTCCGACAGAATAGGCTTCGCAGGCACCGCCTCTGATGAAACCTTCACCTCAGAGATTTAAGTCGTCCTCATAGGGGCAGCTCCAACAGCACGGCTCTCCTGCTGAAATTCCCTCTGTTGCTGACCTTCAAGCAGCTTAGCAGTCACGCAGGAAAGAGTGAGGGTCTGCTTCGTTCACAATTTGGAAACGGTAAACCATCTGATCCCAAGCGTGATCAAGTGATGATAAGATGATATAAGATTTATGGGACTTTGGAAAAACCATCCCAACGGTCTTCCAATCTGGACTAATAGGGACCTCATTAGCTGCAAATGAGTAAACGCGACCTTCACCAGCTTTCAGCTTGCAGTTATATAGCCGCCTCTACGCTATCAGCATTTTAGACCGTGCTGTGTCTTGCTGATATATGGCCTTGAGCGCCTCCCAACATTCTTTCGCGTTCACAGTGTCCCAAACATACAGAAGCTGGGAGTTCTCCATGGCTAGGATTATGGAGGCACGGGCTTTTTGATCAGCGCCGACCCGGCCAGCCGGCAGCAGCCGGGTTGTCTACACCACAGACCACAAATCTTCCCGTAATAAGATAGGACTGCATCTTCACGCCCGACGCAGTAGTTGTCCTCATTAAGGCGTTCAAACGGCATGCCGGCTGCTGTGACCGCCATCGTAGACTCTGTACTGGACAGCCACACCACAGCTCACAGGAACATACAGGAACACACAGGAACCACCGCCTTACTCACAGGTAGACCACACCGCCTGGGCCACATAACCTGATAGCAGAATTTGAGCGGGGCTACTTAGAGTAGAACTAGTGGTCTTGTACAGCAACACTCCCACCTTCACGAAGTAAACTTCACACAGCTTTGTCATTCATAAGAAGGCATTTATCATTCAGTTGCTCTATGTACAAGTAACTATATACAACGAAGAATATTCAGTAGACTATCAAAGTGCTTCGCCTAACACCTGTTTCCCAAAGGAACACTGAACCAGTATCATACAAGTGCTTTTATACAAGACTCAACCAATCATGTTAAAGGTCACTTGGAACAGGTAAGAACCGGTTTGTCAGCTCAGTCTCATGCTGACTCATGCTGGATAGGATATGGACACTTTAACTATCATGACATTCCCTTCCACCATCTAAAATTGGATATTGAACTTAATATTTGGGGGTGGGGGAAGACAACTTTAGAAGGGTGATGAAAAGCAGTGGGGTCTGGTGGGTTACGAACCTAGAGGAAAAGAAAGACAACTAAGGACATTTTATTATATCCAATGACCACTGGAGGTGCTGTGAATTTACAGACCAAAATACTGGCTTCAGGACTCCAGTGCCCGGTTAAAAAAATGTTAGAAAGGAACCCTGTTTACATGGTTTGAAATTCTAAGGTCTGTCTAATATCATCAACAGTTTTCATTCACAGAGTATACGAATCCATGAAGGTTGTGAGCAGGACATCAGGTGCAATCCTATTCTCATCACTTGTGTTCCTTATGCTCATATTCAGACACTAGATAATGCTGTTTATGCGGTAATGGTGATCTTAACAAGGATATTTTCCATATTTATGAATTCACTGATTAAAACAAGTAGTTTTTCTTACCTGTTTTTAATGTATATTTTTTTTAAATGGGGAGTGCCCTGCAGTAGGCATTTTGACTGGTGGTACTCTTGATCTGGAACTCCTCTCTGCTTGACTATTTTTCAAAGGCTGAATGGCCTTAGTTCCAAATCAATAGTACCATTTAAAGTTGCCAGGCCATGCCTTCCAACTGGGGAAGTTTGGAAACAGAGTGCTCTGGTGCAGCATTTGCAATAATGCCACTTTCAGGGGGAAACAGAAATGATGCCACGTGGTTCTGTTAGAAGCTGTACGGTAAAACCAAAACTCCCTGGAAGTGATGTCATGTCACATTTGATGCCAGTATTTTTTTTTAATTTTAACCAAGGGTTGGCAGTGGACAGTCTCCCACTACAGCCTGACACCTTCATACCACCAGTGAAAATGCTTGCTGAAGGACACTCCCCATTTTTAAAAGTATAAATAAAAATACAAATGGTAATAAAAACCACTTGCTGTCAGTGACAATTTAAAACAGCACTTATGTGTGAGTATTCCTGGCATTATAATCCAAAGCAGAATTACATCATTTTTAATCCCCTGAAGTCAATGGGTTTAGAAAGGTATAACTCTGTTTAGGACTGCACTGTGAATCTCTTATTAAAGTATGGTATTCTGTGTACATTACAGATAAAAATATAATTTCTGAGCAACAAAATACTGTGTTAAGGTATATGTCAAATATGCATGAAATAGCAGATGAATCAAATATAGTTACATCATTTAAGGGAGGCCAATATTTTTCAAGATGTTTTCTCAGTGTCAGCTTTAATCAGGTACTTTCATGGTACACAGTCTCAATCGCTGAGTGAAGCATACTGAACTGATCAGCACTCCAGAACACAAAGCGCATATTTACTTTATTATTTCCAGATGACTGCTTGTCCATGATTTCCCCGAGAGGCTTCAATTTAATGATCATTTCCTACATCACCTTTTTCTTACTTCATTGCAAAAAAAGAAAAATCCAGATCACATTAAATACGTGGTCTTAAGTGAAATATGCTCATGAAACCTTTACCCACATCTGTAGAATTTTCTTGTGATCTCTTTCCAAATGTTCAGACTTCATACTTTCATGCTATATATTCAAAGGTAATTAGGCCAGTGGTTGAATATCTTGTCTTTATATAAAAAGCGTAAATTTACGCAAATGGCATAGCCAAAAACCGAGATGCCCGGCGAAAACTGAGGCAAAAAAATGGCCAGCGGTGACCGGCGAAAACTGAAACTGACGAAAACCAATGGCTACAATTACCGAGGTTCCACTGTACAATGATTGTAAGGATGTGGTAGAAGGCAACATACCATCTTGCCTTATTTTATGCCTAATAAAGGTTATGTGATGTCAATATACCATCATCAAAAGTGAGGAAGGCAGCCCAAATATCTTCATAGTTCTGCAGAACCTGCCTCTTGCTCTATCAAAAATATTCTGAACCTTGACAGCTAAATTGCCTTAGTCTTTGATAGGCAAATTAGACATGATAGTGACACATCTCTGCATCAGAATTGGGTCACCACCCTAGGGTGGATAAGTTATTATTTTATTTATTTACTCACTTATTTTAAACATTTTAAGGTAGTCTTTCTACATAGTTTGTGCCCACAAGGTGGCAAGCTGTTAAAAACATTTTAATACAACAATATTTATACACACACACATACACATACACATTTTAAAACATGAACAGAAAGGAAGGTTAATAATGTCAAACAAAATGAAAGGGTCTTTACCCACTGGAGTAAGATAACAATGGAGGGGACAAATTATTATCTCTAGGAAGGAAATTCCACAGTTTGGGGACACATCAATGAAGGCTGATCCTTGGGTTGCTACCTGTTCTGCCTCATTCAAAGCAAGACAACTAGTCAGGTAGGTTCATATCAGAGTAAGTAGATTAAAAATGCAATCCCGATCCTAAAAAGATTTACGCTTTTCTAAGTCAATCGAACTGAGTAGGATTAGAAGGGTGTAGCACTGCTTAAGACTCCATGTTAAAGCCTGGCATGGATAGGAAGGAGGAAAACTGCTAAAATTGTGCTGAAAACTTCCACTGCTCACTCTCACTCCATTCCCCACACCACGGCTATTTTTTCCAATGTGTTTTTCTTAGACAAGAAATAACCTTTGCTGGGGAGGGATGTGGAGTAATACAGAAGTAATTTCAGAAAGAAAAAGTACAGATTCAGGCAGATCAGCTTCCCATTCCTGCACATCCAGATTGAATTTTAAATGGCTTTCATGTTCGTTTGTGTTTTTTGTATTTTTTAGTGTTTTTTTCAGTTTTTGGCCTGTAGGGGGCGTAATTTTTAGGCTAGCAGCATCAACATTTCAGGGAATCTTTAGGATAGTCTCCTGATGATACCTCCCAGTTTTGGTGAAGTTTGGTTTAGGGGTCCAAAGTTATGGACCCTCAAATTGTAGCCCCATCTACTATTAGCTCCCATTGGAAACAATGGGAGATGGAGCACCCCCTTTGGGAGCCCATAACTTTGGACCCCCCTAACCAAACTTCACCAAGCCTGGCTGGTTTCAGCAGGAGTGTCACCAAACAATATCCTGAAATTTTGGTGCTGCTGTCCTAAAAACTGCGCCCCTGCCGGCTGACAAAGTAAAAACACTACAAATATCAAAAAATACATTTTGCTGCCCCCCCCCCCCCCAGCGCACGCCCGGTATGACGCGCACCCCCCTTCCCCATGGTATCTACACCACTGCAGTCATATCAAGGTTTGTCCTAATGTAGCTTTTGATCCTGTACACAGCATTCTTCCCACATGGTGACTATTCAATAAAATGCCTCATCTTGCACACCTACACAGCGAACTCAACAATTCTCCTTGATCTAACATCCTATTTTGTGAAACATGAAAATTGGCTTTTATTTTGAATGACAGAAAATGCTAGTCATTCAGGTATTTTTTCCTCTTTTTTTGCCCAGTGCAAAAGACTCTCATAAAATGTTGAAAACTGGTTCCTGATAACCTCCAGTTGGGGACTGGAGTTCTCCTGGGCTTATAAAAATAATCTCCAGACTGTAGAGGTCTGTTCCCATGCAGAAAATGGCAGCTTCAGAAGGCGAATGCTCTGGCGCTGAGCTCCCTCCCAAACTCCATCCTCTTCAGGCTCAGCACCCAAATCTACAGGAATTTCCCAGCCCAAAGCTGACAACCCCAAAAGAATCCACTCACAGAATACCAGTGGGTCCACATACTATAATGTTGTTTGTTCATTTGTTTTTACAGAAACCCACATTCAGAAAATATGCTGTTAATTAAAAAAAAACACAGAGACAATGGTATTCATTTGTATCTTATGTATTCTACTTAAATATTACCCAACCCACAAACCTTGAATTTTCTACTGTCCTAGTAAGAATATTTAATATTTACAATTCACAATTCATTCATGTTGTCCGCTTTTAAGCAGGCTCTTTTCCACCATTCTCTTCTCCAAGTGAGCATTTTCAAAACATTTTTCCCCTTAAA
Source organism: Sphaerodactylus townsendi (assembly GCF_021028975.2). Taxonomy (NCBI): domain Eukaryota; kingdom Metazoa; phylum Chordata; class Lepidosauria; order Squamata; family Sphaerodactylidae; genus Sphaerodactylus; species Sphaerodactylus townsendi. Next base: position 35,246,663 of record NC_059434.1, read on the forward strand.
ATGAGCCAAGACTCTCTTACAAACATTTGCATGCAATGTGTAGGTAGCTCTTTATTTTAACTACCAGCTAGTAGCAAGCTCATCCTGCTCTGTAAGTTGGTAACCTTTATTTGCAGGTCAATTGAAAAAATATCTCAGAACATTTATCGCTGATTTGTAATTTCCGTTGAAAAACCTCCTAATTAAATCTGTTTCAGTTGCTTCAATACTGCAACAAGTGTGGCTTGGTGGTCTGCTTTCATTTATTTTAAAATGACAGTAAGTACGGGGTGTTTTTCTAATGTTTCAGAGATAATTCGCTGCAGGAAAATCCAATCCTCCTGTTCAGAGCAAGATTCCTGGCATTCCTTTTTCCAGAAGCTTGATTCACTCAAGAAAATCCTGTTTCAACCTCCCTTCCAATTCTCCATTTATGCATAATATGTTACCATTTGTCTAATTCCTGGAACAGGAGTAACTTAGTATACTCAAGAGTAACTTAGTATACATGAAGCAAACTAAGCCATAATTGCATGAAACCTGGAGAGAAATGGAAGGACTTATAAAATATTGAGAATGTCTATTACAGAAGTTCTTACGGTGTCTGTTCTTCACTTCCCCACATCTAGGGACAACAACTTTAATTTTTATATTTTTATTGATATATTTGAATGATAATGTAGTATTGCTAAGATGGGTATATTTTCTATAGGTGTTTAAACCACCAGAGCACCCATTACAAAGGCCATTAGTATGAGACCTGATACTGCAATCCAAAACACATTACACCCACTCACTTTAGTTGACTTAGAAGAATGTAACTGTTTAGAATTGCATTGTCTATTTTTTTTAATCAGTGGGTTTACATGGTTTGCAGCGGCTCCTACAGCTCCCTCCCGGCAGACGCCATCTCTCTCCCCACCTTTTCTTGAAGAGCTCAAGATCACTGTAGAAACGGCACGGCTGGTTTCTCTTTTCCACAACCTCTATATTTACTCATAGGTTGGCTCTCTAAATATCAGCTCCACTCCGGCAGCAAAAAGGGTTTAGATGGGAATAACATAAGATTAAGAGCATACGAACAAAAGGAGAGACCTGCTGTGGCCATCACTATGTACTCTGGCAGCAAATTCCATATTTTAATCACTTATTGTATAACCTTTTGTTCTTCCTGTAATCTATAACCCATCACCTTCAGTGCATGCCTCTGAGTTCTAGCATTTCAGGAAAGGAAGAAATAGTTATCTTTGTCTCTTCTCTTCACTCCATGCATAATTTTATACCTCTATCATGTCCTCCTACCCCGTCATCTCTTTTTTAAACTATAAATCTCGGAGTCTTTAGCCTTTTCTGATAGGAAAGGTGCTCCAACCATTTAATCATTTTGGTTGCCATCTTATGCACTTTTTCCAGTTCTGCAATGTCTGTTTTGGATACAGTGACCAGAACTGCACAGTATTTCTGGATGAGGTTGCACCATCTATACATGAGTATTATAATATTGACCTTTTATTTTCAGTCCCTTTCCCAATATAGAGTTTGCTTTTTTCACTGTTGCAGTACACTGACTTCATGCTTTTATTGAGCTATTCACTGTGACCCCGAGATATCTTTCCTCTTATTTGAACCGTTCAGACCCTAGCAGCATATACTTGAAGCTGGAATTTTTGTCCCAGTGTGCATCACCTTATACCTACTAACAATGATTTTAATTTGCCACATTATCATCTATTCATCCAATTTGTGAAGATCCTTCTAGAGCCCTTCAAAGTCATTCTTGGTTTTAACAATCCTGAATAATTTGATGTTATCTACAAATGGACCTCAACACTGCTCACTCCAGTTCTAGATAATTTATGAACAAATTAAATAATAGCAGTCCTAATACTGATACTTATGGGACCCTACTGCTTACTTCCCTCCATTATGAGAACAGTTTATTCCTAATCTTTGCTTCCTGTCATTTAACCTGTCCTCTTATCCCATGACTGCTGTGTTTACTCAGGAGTCTTTGATGAGATACCCTATAAAAAAACCTTTTGAAATTCCAAGTATATGATACCTACTGGGTCACCATTATCTATATGCTTGATCACTTTCTTCAAGAACTTCAAGGGTTAGTGAAGAAGTCTTTGCAGAAGTCATGCTGATTTCCTCCAGCAAGCTTTGTTCCTATATGTGTCTGATAATGGTGTCTTTGGCAACAGTTTCTACTAATTTATATGGGACAGGTGTTATGCTACCCTGGGCTGAATTTCATGGTGCCCCTCCAGACCCTTATTTAAGAATTGGTGTTAACATTTTCTATTCTCTACTCTTTATAGGTTTCTGATACAGTGACTGCACTTAATGTTGAGTTACATATATGAGTTAGTACATAAACAAATTGGGTTAGTACATGAACAAATCTCTGGACCTGGAGATTTATTGGTTTTAATTTTCCCAACAGGTTGAGAACTTAATTCCTCATCACCTCAATTTGACTCAGTTATTCAGAATATTTTCCTGAAAATAGTGACTGTGGTATGGGTACAAGCATTAGTATGCTTTTCACAGTGAGCACAGATGCAAAACATTCATAACCTTTCCTGCTATCACTTCATCTTTCTTTAGTAATCCTTTTATTTGTTTGCCATCTAAAGACAAAACTGCTTGCTGATTTACTGCTCCAGGTGTATTTAAAGAAGTGTACTGCACTGTAAAATACCTATAGAAACCTGCTATTAAATATTGAGGGCCATAAAATGCCACATGAAGTCCAGAATAATTGCTATCATCCTAAAATTATTCTCCAGTATGACTGGAAGCAACATCTAGAAATATAGGCAGGTGTGTGCACACAGTGTCCACTCATATTGATCATAATCAAACTCTGATCTAACCACTTCCTCCTTTTATTAAAGTGGGAAGGACAACTCATTCCATGTGATTCAGCAGATACATGCCCGACAAAGGCTTCATCCAACCATCCACATCAAACATAATTATCCCCAATCATTGCAACGACTCAGAAGCTTCAGTGGACATTTTTGTCTGGGCTATTCTGTTGCTCAAACTTTAATGAACAGTATGACAGAGTCAAAGCTTTGATGTGGTGGGGGATATTCATTGATGTGGATGGGACAGGGGTATGGTTGCCCGATCCAGGTTATAAAACTCCAGGAGGTTTCGGAATGGAGCCCGAGAAGGACAGGGACCATCCTGGGTTACAATGTCACACAGTCCATGCTCCAGAGCATCCATTTTCTTTAGGGAAACTGATTTCTATAGTCTGGAGATGAGTCTTAATTCTGAAGGATCCTCACCTGGCATCCTTACTGTCATCCTTACTGTCACCTTAAATCATCGTGCTGCTCTGAGCACTTACTGTCATCCTTAATTCTGAAGGATCCTCACCTGGCATCCTTACTGGCATCCTTACTGTCACCTTAAATCATCGTGCTGCTCTGAGCACTTTAATTTGTTTTTTTAAAAAATCATAGTTTAGTCTACAAATAAGAATTTTATTTATCACATAATTGGGAATCTTCTCCCACTTGCTTGAAATTTGGTAGGTAGTCTCTTAGGCAAAGGGAACTTTCCTGGAGAATTTCATCCTACTTGACTGGGGAAGAAAAAGTTTCAAGCCACAAAGTAATGTATGGAAACCAGTGCAGCATTATTCGAATGCAAGGATGGATCTTAATAATTCAGAACATGATTTTTAACAAACAACAATAAAATAATATTGCAGAGTGAATTATAATCTAGACATATGACAGTGACATACCAGTGGATAGTTGTTATTGGAAAAAATAACAGAGAAACAACAAGAATAAAATACATTTGGAATAAAATAATGCTGTCCCATTGCTGAATTTGATGGTGAAAGATACTCTTGCATCAATGAAAGGAACTTTACAGTGTGGCAAACCACTGCCATTTACCAAACAGTTCTTTGGGCTCTAACTCCAGGCCATTTTCAGTTGAGCACACTGTGCTACAAAATGACAGAGGTTAACTTAATGTGTTTCGTACTGTTGTAGAGAAATGGTAGCACAAATCTGTTTATACCCTCTTGATTAAATTTAGCTCAGCTTGCAGTGTATTACACTAAAAATGTTCCGGTTTGGTGATGAAGGAGGGTTTGCAAGGAAACAGAACAACCTTATTGTCTTCTATGATTCAAAGAAATGTAAAATATTTCCATAAATATTAAAAAGTTTGGCTTTGGTGTTTTCCCAAGGGATGCTTTGTGTCTGAACTGTTAATAAAATAATGAAATCTGGCAGACGGAACACAGCCAGTTTGAACACTGATGATAGAAATCCTAGGCGTGAGTTCTCACTCACAGCTAGGTAGAATCTTAAAGAGCTGGCTAGCATAGAGCATGACTGTTGGAGAAAGGAATTGACACCACAAGCATTTCCAAAGTATTGTATTGTTCAAGCCTTATGTAAATATCTGAAATCTAAAACAGAACGTTTATGTAAAAGATGCCAGATCTGTCTCTGTACATATTATAGTCCCTATTATTTGGAGAGTGCAATGTTTTCTCTGTAATGACACTGAAAATTAGTCCAAGGAGAAGGAGCCAAGTATGCAACATATCATTAGTGACTATAGTGTACTTTGTGTTTAGTTATTTTTCCCTAGTTCTTTGAACTATGGTAACAGAGAAAGGCCTACCCCCCTTAAAAAAAGGTTTTGGGGGTCCTTAGCTTCATGAACAACGGAATAAAGGCAGAACTAGACAACTATTTTTTAAAATAGTCCCCAAGTTCCCTGGATCCAGCTCAGGTTCCCTGAAGTCACACAGCAGCTGCAGGAAATGGCTAAGAAAAAAATAAAGCAGAGCCCATTTGGGCTCAGAACACCATTTTAGGTGGGGAGGCCCCTGTCCCCCACTGTTTCTGCAATGAAACAATGCTTTGTGTGTGTGTGTGTGCGCGCGCGCGCGTGTGTGTGGTTATTTCCCTGTTTTTGCTGTCCCACATAGAGTATTCTGTGCATATGGAGCAGCAAGTACAAGGAAATAACTGTTTCATCATGGAAAATTACTGTGTGGGAGGCAGGAGTCCTTTCCCCATGACAGTATTTTGAGGCCAAACAGGCTCTTTAAAAAAAACCAAAAAGGGTGATTCTCCACAACGACTGTATGGCTGTGGGGAACCTGGACCCAACTCTTTAGAAAAGAGAAAATCTGGTTTGGCCTGCTCTGATCTGATCTGGATAGTCCAAGCTACCCAATATTTTCAGATCTCAGAAGCTAGGGAAGTCATCCCTGCCTAACAGGTGAATGAGAGCCCCACAAGGAACTCCAGAATTTCATTGAAAATACCGTAGACTCATCATAAGATGGCTATGACCTGATGGCACTTTACACCAGTTTGGCACTGAGAATTAATTCTCCTGAGTGTAAAGTTCCCTTTTGTAATCCACATGCCCTTGTACAGCTTTCATTTTTGTGGGGTTTTCAAGGGTAAATTTCTTGGTGGATTCTGCTCCCATGTTTTGTTGCAAGTCTAAGCAGTAAGGAAACAAACAATGACTCCAAGATTTTTACATAAAATCCTGGCATAGATTTTATTAAACAAGTGGGGAATATGCTTTAATAATCTGAATCAAATGAGGCTTTAATGACCTATGACCGCATCCAAAATTGTACACCATTTTTCATTGGGAGTACCTTTGAAGGTTGTCAGAAAGCCCTTGGGAACATGAAGCTTTCTTTTGGTGGAACGAGTTTGTATCACAAGACCATATTAGGAAAATAAACTGATTTTGATCCTTTTCTTTTGCTTCATCTGACTTGGTTTCTGAACCCGAGACCTATGTTATTCATTTCATTCCATATGCCATATGCTTGGAGCCAAGCCATGGCACCATTTTCTCACTGGGTAATGAGGGGTGCTTTTTTAAACTTTCATTTCATGATGCAGATACATGTGGATCTCATTCTTCTCAATATAATATGCAGAGGTAACTAGTGAACCTGTCTATTCCTTTTTTTAAAAAAAGCTATTACAAAGAGACACCCACAAGATTCAGATTTCCAAACTGAGTTTCTTCAGGTTTCAGTAGCCTTCCGCAGATGTCTAGAAGTTAACTATCGGAACAGAAAGTAGATGCATCTTGACGTGAGTTCAAGAGGAAGCCAAGTACAAACACGGACACAACATGTAATCACAGTGTTTTCTTTCCATTGCCCTGGCAATCAGATGGTGAATAATGTTTAATGTGTTTGAATTGTAGCTAATCTACAGTAAGTACAACCAGATCCATTGTGACAGTAAACATTATTTCCTTCAACAAAGGTAAACTGTTGCATTCACTATATTAACACAGTCTGCTTCAGAAGCTGTGAAAGATGGACGATTCTGATTAAGGACATGAATTATATTTACTCAAATACAATGTAGATCTTTTTCCAGGTATGCCATCATTGGATAACTGTCTCACATTTACATACAGGTTGTGATTAATATTTTTAAGGAGGTTATTTTACATTCAGGATCATCTTTCTCTTGAGTAAATATGATAGTTTTCTACAGGAAAAGCTTTGTCACCAATATGACTGGGGGCAGGGAATCATCAGGGAGTTCTATTACTTGGGGGGGGGGGGGCTGCAGATGTTGCCTGGATACACAAATGTTCTTATTTTCATCGGTAAAATTCTCGATCATATTAAATAATCCTTTCTGCCCCCAGAGAGAAAAAAAGTATCTGCTGTACTTTTCTGCCTGTTTGCACATTTTGACAAAGACATTTTCTGTTTACTTTCCATTACCAAGAAGTTGACCAGAATTAGCAGTTATAGAAATGCAGGAATTTAAAAACAATTTAGAAGAATATGATGACAATTGACAGACACTTGAAAGCTGGATATTCCTCGAATTAGAAAGACTGGCAAAATTAGAAGAATGTTGAACTTTGCACTCAAATACCCAGAATAATGTACTGGTCAAGAGAATCCCATTTACCGTACATTTGACAGGGATTATACTAAATGAATATTGTATTTTCTTATTACTATTTATTTTATGGTCCATACTTTGTGCTGTGGCTCAAGGTGGATTATAGTTTTTGAAACTGCAATAAAAATAGGATAGCACATACATCCATTAAAAATTGAAGGAAAACTAGATTACAAAGTTTGTAAACAATGCTATAAAGCAGTATAATTCATACATTAATGTGATGAAACTGTGTAAAATGTTTCAGTCATTAAAACTACAATCCTACTCAGAATGGAGAGAGATATGAACTCCAAGCTGCTGTGTACCAAATCAGACCATTGACCTCATTGTGAGCTGTGTGGGCTGTGTAGTGATTGCTGCTGTATCACCTCTACCTTACAAACCCAGGCTGAATGTACATCTTGATAGCTTCTCCTAAACCAAAATGTACCCTTTCTAGAGCCCATTATGCATAGAATGCTTACCTCGGGACTCTTCAGTGTGCAGTGAGCTTGCAGAGGGGTCTCCTCGTGTTTTTCTATTTACATGTGAGGAGCCATTCTCTGTCTGCCTTGAAGCTAGCTTGTTGGTCTCAATAGGCCTCTGAAACTTTTCATTGTTCTCTTAACCTAACCATCAACTCCTCTTAAAGGCACAGATCTAATCACACCCATAATTGCAAGAGAAAGGGCTTTGTTAAAGCCCTTTAAATTGCATTTAAATCTATACCTGTGACAGCATATTGCAATTGTAACCCCTTTCCCAACATAACTCCTCCCCCCCAAAAAAAGAAAGAGGCAAAGCCATTCCCTGGACCACACACTGTTGAAGAAGGAGACCATGTGCTAGATCACCCTCCCTTTCCCTCCACTCTCTCTCTCTCTTCTGCCACTGCTGCAGTCAGGAAAATTGTTTTAATATATAGTTTTGTTTGAAATAAAGTTGTAAAAAGCCCTCCCAATCATCAGGGAGGCAGAAGCAGAGCAGAGGAAGTGGGGTGGTGACAAAAAGAGACCCCGCTTGTATTGTTCTGATATGAACTTTTAGAGAAGGAGCCAGCAACATGGAACAAGGGTTGAGGGGGAAGATGTGGACAGCGATACGAGGGAGTGGGGGAAGTGAGGTGGAATCAGAAAAAAACCCCTGCTTGTGTTGTTCCTTTACAAAAGCCAAAGTGAGTGGCTTGTTTTAAAATAGACACTTGTCTAAAATAAAGTTTTAAAATGTCCTCCTGATCATCGAAGAGGCAGAAGCGGAACCGGAAAGGCGGGGTGGAGCCAGAAAAAGGCCCTGCTTGTGTGGTTCCTATCGCTGCATCAATATAAGCATTTAGAGAAGCGGGAAGGAGTTGGCAACAGGGAGGAAGGCAAAGGGGAAGCATACAAAGCAGTGCAATGGTGTGGGGGAGTGAGACTAAGCAGACTGGCTGTGAGCGGAGGGAAGAGGTCCGAGGCAACACTGTGCTCACCGGCAACTCTGCTTGCTCTGACTGTGAAGCAAAATTGAATTCATGCTAGAGGCTTGCTGCACATTTGCCATCATCACACAGTGGATGCCTTGTGCATAACTGGCCTATGTATCAAAATGAATCCTTCCTTTGTGTCACACTGCATGGTAAATTTCAACAACATTGTCATCATTGCCGAATCTTGACTGCTTTATCATCATCTGTGACTTCTACATCCTATTTTACAGTCATTTTAAAGCATACAGTAAAGAGATAACAAACTGGCACTGGTGTTCTACTGAAGGCTAGTGGGCACATTTCCTACCATTTAACCCCAGTTTAATTCAGAGTTGGTAAGTGGCACTTATTCCAAAATCGTTGCTGTTACCTGGAATGGCCATGCAGATTACATCTAGAGCTCTTGTAAATGCAGCTCCGCACGTGAGGTTCGCAAAGATTTCTATTGTATGCATGGCTTTCCAGAGGAAAGAGGCCAAAAAAGTATTATGTAATCAGATGCACACCAAAGATCACAATAGGAAGATGTCTAGGCTTGCGTGTTAACTATTACAGTATGTTTTAAGTGCTATAGTGAAGTTTATCAGACCCCAAAGATTTGGTATTTTGAGCATTTGTAAGGGGTTTCCTTTTTTCCATGGTGTGAGCTGATGAAGTGAGCCATGTTCAACAAAGCACTACACAGATGTCAGTTTTCAATATCTCTGCAGTTTCAGACAAACACTTCAAAAATAGTGGCAAGTCTCAGATTATTCTAGTGTTGGAGATGGGAGGATGCTGTAAACGGGACAAAATTAATGCCCCAATGATGCACATAAAACTTATATATAGTTATCTTTATAGAATCAGGCATTTGCAATTTGGCAAGTTTTCTGTCTCTTTCTGTGGGCCAGACCATCTTAAGCTTTGAGAATCCAGCAAGAGATTAAGTGCAAGCATATGGACATGAACAAACTGCTTGGTTCTCAGGAAAGAATTCAGAAGGCAGTTTTTACAGTGTACATACTGTGAGCCAGCCAGTTTCTCTCCTCAGCTTCCTTCTAGTTTTAATGGGTATGTATCAGGTCTAATCAAAGAAGAATTTGAACCTTACCCTATTCTAATACAGTCCATTCATTTTCCATGATGTCAGTGAATACACAAGTGCATATGTGGGAATATCTCGATGCCGTACTTTGAAAGCATGCATATAATGTTGACTTCCAATGCACTAGGCAAATCAGATGAGAGAGATGGTGGACATGGCCTTGTATGTTTCAATGTCTTCTCTATACGCATAGGTAGGTCCCTGCTCAGCAAGAAATTTGATCAACCATCACCTCTCAGCTTTAGAGCTTTATTTTGTAAATGTGGAAGTCTTATTAATTATAGGGATGCCATGAGAATGTACATGTTAATTTTGTAATGCATTTCAAAAGGGCTGTAGAAATTAATAGTAACAATATGACACCTGTAATTCTTTTAAAAAATGCTTATCGAGTGTAATGCAAAGCACAAGCTTTAGCTGATACAAATGAATGTCAAAACTCGGCATTATAGATAATAGCATAAAAGTTTAATGGTTAGCAGTGCAATCCTAGATGATGTTATACCTTCCATGTCCTTTGAAGTCAATGGTCTTAGAAGAGTATAACTCTGTTCAAGATTGCACTGTTGGATTCGGTGTCCAGATCAGCTGTTCTCTCAGTAGATAATCTTGCACCTGCTTCCCAACATCATGGTGTCTCATATGTAAATGAGAGAAATGCTAAGTATCACTTATACTAAATTATTTAAATTCTAAAATGTGTTATTATTAAAATACACTGAGTGTTCCCACCATTTCCTACTTCTCTCAGCAGTATTCCCAGGGCTGCAGCCATCTTTGTTGTAATTTCCAAGTGGGGTGAGTCAGGTACCTTGCAGTCCATGGCTTGTTCAGCGTAGGGTAAGTCCTGGCCCCTGTTTCGTTTTTTAAAGAAATGGGTTATACATATTCAAAGAATGAAATAGTGACACAAGGAGAAAGGACAAGATATAGTGTAAGAGAACAATCCCAGTGAAGCATCTTCACATTTTTTTTCCTAATAAGCTAAAGGTACTATATGGTAGCTTTCTTCAGAAATTTCATCTGTATCTGTTACTGTGAATTTGGTGGTATTTACTCTGAAGACCCACTGAAATTGTTTTCTCCAGAAAATTAGAGATGCTTCCAATATTTTCTTCATCTGAACTTCTCAATTAATTTTGGAGTCCTGAATTATGCTTTGGGAATCCTCAATTATTTCAGTTTCTTAATTCCAAATGTTGTGCCATGTGTATCTAGTTTGTTGCAACTTCCAATTCCATTTTAGCTTTTCCTTTCCTGTCAAAGTTATCTATGACCTCACCTAATACCTAAATTTAATTTTTGTTTCTTTGTCTCATCCTTTCCCATTTTTCTTTTACCATCCTTTCATCATACCACCCATGTTATATTGAAATGTAAGCCAAGGCCCCTTCCGCACACGCAAAATAATGCGTTTTCAAACCACTTTCACAACTGTTTGCAAGTGGATTTTGCTATTCCGCACAGCTTCAAAGAGCACTGAAAGCAGTTTGAAAGTGCATTATTCTGCATGTGCGGAATGAGCCCAAGTGAATTCAACAGCAATATATAAATGTATCAAATAAACACCCCTGTGATCATGTTCCAGTGGGCACTGAAAGAATATTGCAAAAAAGAATATGGTTGTTGTTACACTCAGTAGCACTGAGATGCTTTTTGTGTTCTGCCAGTATGAAAGAGCACATGTACATATCAATAAAACAATGCACAAAAAGAATCTTTTTTAAAATCATACATATATGCACATCAATATTACTTCTTTAAAGTGTTTTACCAATATGCATTTGTGACCTGGACACAGACAAGATGGACCAACTGAGCTGAATTGTATTAAACTGTAAATGCTACAACTTCAAAAACATTTCTTCTGCTTTAAACCAGCATTAAGGAGAAATGGGATATACTGCAATATGAACCTCTAAAACAGTGAAAGAATAAGAATGAGCATAGGATCATACTGAGAAACTATCTTTTCAGCTTGAATCCTAGCTTCTCTCCTGTGTTCTGGCATCCCTGTATTGTCTGAGATGCACACAGAGATGAAGAGAGTCTGATGTAGCCCTGGCACTTTTCTGTGAGTGAATGGAGGAACAGTGAAAAGAATATATATGATGTGGAGGAGGGGATTAATGTCAGTGGCTAAACCTTAAAGCTCTAAGCCTCTCCAACAAAACAGTCGTAGAATTCACACAGCTTGGTTTCCTTAATGTTTTTATACGGTAGGCATCTGATCTATGAAGCACACATTATCCCTCAGTAAATCCAGAACACTTGAAAACTATTTCAGCTTAAGAGCAGGCATTCGACAACCAAAGAGCAAGAGGCTGCATGTCAGAGAATATGCACTGAAACAACCAGAAAAGTCATAAGCATTGATCCCTTCCATAGGAGTCATAAAAATGATCTGAGCAAGGACTTGATTTAAGTATTACTAACAGTATCACTGAATTTAAGAATCACTGTACTCTTAGCAAGCGGTGCCTACCCATATCGTTGACCTTTTACAGACATGTCTTTACTTTGTCAGTTGCAGTCTTGAAAATGACAGACACTTTGTCAAGTATTTCTGTGGTTTAAAGGAAATGTTTTGTTCCTTGGCCACACTTGTTGGAGATAAAAAGCAGAAGAAAACTTGAAGTGATTGCTCAGTTTGGGTTATTGTATCATCTTAAGGCTCAAGAAGAGGAGAGAACTGGGGGAAATAGAGGGAGAAACAAAGGCCAGAAAATACTGATTTATTATCTTGAAGCTTGTCCAGTAAGTTTCAAAAAATATGTTTATGAAGGAGGAAAGATCTTCATGTCTTTGGTACTTGATATATTGTCTTGCTACCTAAAATAAGTCTAACCCAATATTCCAGGCTTGGGATTCTTAACCATGATGAAAAACACCACTTTGAAAAATCCAGTGTGTGTGTGTGTTTGTGTGTGTTCGGCTGCTTATTATCAGTCAGACATCTTCTTTGATTCTCCTGATTTCCCAGGCAACAGCAAGCCTTCTAAGGGATGAAGAGGTGAATACTCACAGTCAGTTACTGTTGGAAGCAAGCTCCAGAGTAGGAATTTTTGTAGAGAGTCTGTGTCAAGCTGTGAGTGCTTGGACTATTCCACATGCAGTTCCACATTCAAATAACTTCCCACTGGGATTTCTCTAGGTTCAGACCCAGGGTAAAGCCAAGAGCCCCTTCCTCTATCCATGCCAATTCTCATCAGCAGATCAGTTCTATGGCTTTTTAAGTGGTATGCTTGGAGCTGACATGTGACTTTCTTCAAAATGATGAACTTAGAGACGACTCATTAACAAACATATCACATAGCATAGCAGTTGGACTCCCATACATCAGCTCTTCACTTTTCCTTTGGAAACTTCTTAAAATAGTAATAGCACCAATTAAGTTTCCCCTACAGTAGATGTCCAGGATGAAGAAATTTGTCTCATAGCCATTGGATGATTGATTGTGTGCACAACAGGCAGTTGTGCACACAATTTTTGAAAACATGTAACCGTTTTCAAAAGTTGAAGGGATAAGGCTGGGCAGGAGGTTTTATGAAAAGGACATTGTTCTTTGTAAAAAAAAGAAACAATGAACCATAACAAGGAAAGATGGCAAATACAGAGTTTTAGAGAGAAGGTAAAAAATACGGTCAGTCAGTTACAATTTTCAAAAATGTAGACCTAATATTTTTAACAGTGCTGAGCTGCTGCCATTCTCCCACTCCCCCCAAAACACGAATCAGTGGAAAGAAGTGCACTTGTGCCAAGAGGCATGGTGCTGATGGTGGAGAGGGGAAGTTTAACCCAAGAACTGGGATGTCTCCAGGAGGGTTTGAACTCCTCTTAAAGAAAAATGTTGCAGCCTGGGGAGGTTGTTGAACCCAGGGCTCTTGGCAGTGGTGGACAACTGGTATGGCTGAGGCAAAATATCTGAAGGACCCCTTGGTCTCATATGAACCTACCCAACCACTACATTCATCTCTAGAAACCTTCCATCAGTTGATCTGGCCTCTGAGATTAGATGGGTGGGGAAACAAGAAAGAGCCTTTGTAGTCATGGTGTCAAAACTTTGGAACTCTCTCCTGAGGGAGGCTCATTTATCTTCCTTTATTGTTGTCTTCCACCAGCAGGTGAATATTTTTTTTAATTTAAATGTCAAGATACAACATTACAAGGATAATGTTTTCTTTTTAAAAAAGAATCATTGTGACAAAAGTTACACTGTCAACAGGGCATGATTTTTCTTTTTTTAGTATAGTAGTTTGGCATGAATTACTCTAAACACGTGGGTATATTAGCCATGACCACTGTATAGATGTTGTGTGGTACTACTGGTTCTGACTTAGATGGCTCAGGCTAACCTGATCGTATCACATCTCAGAAACTTAGCAGGGTCAGTACTTGGCTAGTACTTGGATGGGAGATCACCAAGGAATGCCAGGGTTGTGCTGCAGAGGAAGGCAATGGCAAACCACCTCTGTTAGTCGCTTGCCTTGAAAACCCTACTGGCTTGCCGTAAGTCAGCTGCAACTTGGTGAACCCTTACACACACATACAATTCAATGAAATAATGGAAGAATAAAAATAAGAGGATAATAGCCAGCTTGGCTTTAAAGATTAAACAGGTTGGAAAATATGAAAGAGAAGGGATGTATCTAGTTAAATTAAAAATGGGAGCTTACAGTAAAATGAGCAGTGAATATATTTCTTTATTTTGTCTATCACCAAGACTGCATAAAAGTTACTAGCGTGTTGCCAAGTCCTTCATGCTGTTTTGCTTGAATGCCAGCAGCAAAGCAATAAAGAAATTCATAGCAGCTGTATGATAATTCTGATGCCGACTCTTACAGTATAAATTTAGGTATGTGTGTTTCCTGCCAGATACCTGGGGAACTTCAGTATTAAAACTTTACTTAAGGAGAAACTCTATCTTTATTGTGAAAAGACAATAGGTGCCAAAATGTTAGGATAGAACTTGTAGGTGGGAAGTGTTTAGATGAGGAGACGGATGTATTATTCTAGAACCAATAACTGTGGAAAGACAACCTGCATACAACCCTGACTTTTGAAGAAGTCAGCATTTTCAAAATAGCACTGAATCTTCTGGGGGCATTTGTTTTTTTACTAACTAAGTAGCAAGGTGGCAGCATACTCTGGAAAGTTGCAAACTGCTAGCAAACAATCTGGCTATTGACTTTGATGGACTTAGGCTGAAACTAGACATTACAATTGTTAACAAATCAGATTCCCTAGAGTCACACATGATCTGAGGGGAATTTCTTTTTAAAGAGCTGCAAGGGCCCAGTTTGGCTATGAAAGTAGTGAATAGTGAAGGAGAAAATCCAAGAATCACCCCCCCCCCCCATTTCATAGATCTGAGCAGAAGCTGGCATTTTCCTGCAGTTCTTGTGTCACTAATGGAACATGATTCCTGTCAGGAGAACATGTGTCATATCCCCAACCTATTAATAATCTTGGCCATGCAGCAGTGGCCTGGGTGGCAGTCAATATGAAGTAGAAAGGGAGGTGGAAGCCCTTCTACTTCCCTTCATGACATCTTCAGCCCTGAGCACTGTCCAGGAGAGGTGATGAGGGCAAGGGATGGATGGGGGGAAGGGGTTCAACTGTTCTCATAATTATCCAGCAAGGCCTCACTTGAGCCTCCTTCCCTCATCATAGGTGCAGCAGAATCCCAGCTTGCAACTAGTTCTATCTGCCAGGCTGGGCAGAGCTTGTAAGACAGTGTCTACATTGTTCTCCAGGTCTGAGGCCAGCCTGGAACAGTCAATGCCCACCTCCTATCCAGACGTGCTGCTCCAACCTTCTCCAGGAATTGCACCAAGAACATGCTAGGCAATGAGGAATTGGTGTTTGAAAGATCCCCTCTATTGCTTGCCTTCCTTTCTGTGCATGGACAACCACTAAAGAGCTGCCAGAGTGGTGCAGAGATTATAACTGAGGCTGTGGGAAGTGGGGGAGGAAGTGCCAGCCTTCCTGTGGCAGCAGCCCTTTTTACTCCAAGCTTAAGATGGCCCCTGCCTGTGAGACTTCATTAAATGAAATGTGGCAATAAATAAATAAATTAGTAGCACCAGTTCTTTGATATGGATATAGGGGTTGGAAATGAGAGCCAAGAAAAAAATGGCCCCCAGGTAGGGTTCCCAATTGGTGGGCAATCATTGGGCAATTCACTAGGTTGCCCACTGACCAACCAAGGGTCAGAAACAGGCCACTGTATTGCATACTCACAGAGACAGTACTAAGCATTCAAAGTCCAATCCAAGGTCAGCAAAAATATCCTCACTCATGAGAATCAATTCCAAACAGGTGTAACATGACCAACATGAATTTAAGAATCCAGACCAAGGTCAGAACAAAAAAAAAGTGCACATACATGCATGGCTAGGAAAGCAGGAAGCAGACTCATTGCTTCCCCACAGCTTCCATTTCCTTACCTCTTTTAACAGGATGCTGCCCAAGCAGCTAGATAACCTACACCTGACTGTCATATCAGCCCTGCTCCTGCAAACAGGTGGTTCCTCTTTGCTGTTAGGCTGGGACTGTGCAGGGCTGCCAGCTGCCAGTTGCACATCACACTCCCTGCCCTGCATATTGCTACACAGTCTTCTTCTACACCACTTATGGGGCTCAGGAGATGCAGTGGGATAGCAAGCCAGGCTACATGTAGCCAGCCTAAGGAGGCTGAGGAGCTTCTGAGCTGTTCCCCAGCTGTGACTTGGTGTCTGAGCCCAAAGTCTCTGTGCTGGTTTCATTGTGGGGCTGCCACCTCCTGTGGCTCCACTGCTGCCAGCTGGGAGTGAAATGCTGTGCTGTGCCACCATCTGGCTTTTCTTCTGAAGAGCCCTCTGGATCCCTGGGCTTAGCTGATCCTGATTAGGCCATGACAACCAGCAGAAAGGGAGAGTGATCTACTTGCACAGTGCAATATGTACTTCCAGGTTGGTGCAGAAGAGCCTGCCTTGCTCGGGAAGACACTATCACTCCCCTCCCCAAATGTGATGCTTGTACTTCTGCAACAATCCAGAAGTAATGTCATCATGCTGTGCATGCAGATCGCCACCCCCAGCCTCGCCTTCAAAATCTAAAGATTGGTGTACCAGGCTGCCTTCCCTGATATAAGTAGGAATTTATTATAGTGAGTTACAGGCAATCTGAAAATGCCTATCTGAGTCTTTTCCAGTTCAAGCTAGAGCCCAAAGCCAGTGATGCCTTCCTTAGAGCTCATTCTCTTGTTTATTTCTGAAGAAATAAAAGCTAGAAATTATTAGTACTACTTTATTCCATGTAAAGAGTTGCTAGAAGTTGCCCCATGTTAAAGTCTTTACATCTATTACATCAAAGTTATTTCTGAAGCGTTTCTCTTGAAGTTCACATATGAGGATGATTTCAAATGAGCACACATGCCCACAAACTGGTACTTTCACAATAAATGGGTTTCAAGAACTTCAAAAATAAAGGAGAGAGGAGAAGTTAAGGGGTAGATTATGAATAAAATGTAAACCACATTGGATCTCTGTGGGGGAGAAAGGCAGGGCCTGAATGGAGTAAACAAAGCACTCCTGTATGTGTGCCATTGTTGTGTGCCTTGAGTCAATATTTTACTCTAGGGTAAGATCCAATGAATTCTGTGTGATTTGTTCCGAAGTGTGCATAACATTACAGTGTTTCTAGGAAGTTAATCCATTTAACCTCCATGAAACTTAGGTTGCACCAAGTTTCATGCTGTACAAGTCCGTGAGGAACAGATTTCCATGGAAGTGGAATTTCACCTCAGCAGACTAAGAAAAGTGTAAGGTCATTTAAGACGGCACTTCAGTAATGGTGGTTTGCATGGTGGTTATGGTGGTTTGCATGGCTGAGGTAATTTTTGGAGTAGGAAAATATTCTGAATTAGTTTAAGTGTTGAAACCATAATTGTGAAGAAGATCTCTCATAGGCACTCTCCCAATTAATGTTAATATACTGTGGGGAAATATTGGTTGCTTCTCATGTTGACCAACTTCAAAAAAAACCACAGCATTTTAGTGATACAGGGTTAAAGCTATTACAATGCTTACTCTTGCCCATTCCAAGGTTTTGTTACATTTCTTGTAGACTAAACATTATAGGTTATTTTATACCCTTATGTTTTTTTACAAGTTTGCTGCTATTTTGCAGTCTTCTCTGATTATAGAAATCTTTCACACACATACATGGCTGGATTTCTGTTGGCTAGAAATCCACTGGGATCTTCACTTGAAACAGAACTGTAAAACTGACCCTATTACAAACTATTGGGTGAATTAAGCATTCCTTATGGAGCAGAGATTGCAGCAACAATTAGCTTATGATGCACTACAATACACAAGAACATAAATTAGTTTTTCCTTAACCGCAACATAGTTTTCAAGGCCCATCCAATCCAGGTCAGACTGGGACCCCCTCCCCCCCCCCACCCCCCCCCAGCCCCTGCCCCCAACCCCCCCCCCCCCCCCCCCCCCCCCCCCCCCACCCCCCCCCCCCCCCACCCCCCCCCCCCCCCCCCCCCCCTCCCCCCCCCCCCCCCCCCCCCCCACCCCTCCCCCCCCCCCCCCCCCCCCCCCCCCCCCCCCCCCCACCCCACAGCCCACCCCCGCCCCCCCCCCCCCCCCCCACACCCCCCCCCCCCCCCACCCCCCCCCCCCCTCCCCCCCCCCCCCACACCCCCCCCCCCCCCCACCCCCCCCCCCCCCCAAAAACCCCCGCCCCCCCCCCAACCCCCCCCCCCCCCCCCCCCCCCCCCCACCCCCCCCCCCCCCCACAACCCCCCCCCCCCACCCCCCCCCCCCCCCACCCCCCCCCCCCCCCAATGTGACCTTCTACCCAGACAGCAAAATGGTGTTGGGTACATATACAATCAGAAGAGAAGGATGTAAGCAATCAAGTGGAATGCATCAGGAAGTCCAGACAACCAAATCAGTGGTGATACGTTCCCTCCAATTAAAACCTCACAGACCTTGAAACATGATCCTTTCCAGCATCTTAGCTGGCAGAGTCCAGTTGGCTAAAAGGACCCAACTTCCTCCTGGATCCAAACTACTTATCACAACGTGAGGTGATTTGAGGTGAGGTGATTTGCTATGACCTCTTATCACCAGAACAAGATGCAGATGTCTGGCCTGAAGTCTCCTTTAAAGGGTTGTTTTTCAGGGCGGCCTGACACCGCCCTGGGGGCCACCCCCCCCCCCCCCCACCCCCCCCCCCCCCCCCCCCCCCCCCCCCCACCCCCCCCCCCCCCCACCCCCCCCCCCCCCCACCCCCCCCCCCCCCAACACGCCCACGCTGTCCTCCGACCCCTGGAGGTCGGAGGGCAGCGTGGGCGGGGCTTCGACGGCCAGCAGGCCGACGACGGGGACACGGTGAGTCGGACGGGGAAGGGAAACAGCGTGTTCCCGGCGGTGCTGTTCGCACCGCGCCGCCGGGAACACGCTGTTGAGGGAAAAACAACCCTTTAAAGGATTGTTTTTCAGGGCGGCTTGACACCGCCCTGGGGGAGGGGGAGCGACGCGTTTATCCCGTCCCCAGGGCGCCATTTAAGGGCCGTGCGGAAACGGCCATAGTCATTGGCTAATTTGACCATGAAATAGCTGATGCTCTCAGTAACATTTAAGGACAGTGTTTCAGTAATGAGGAGCATCTGGTTCTACTAACATACATCTATAACCTTAGTAAGAAGTTACAGTTTTTATTTAATGAGAGTGGTGTTTGAATGCTTGATGATCTCTTTCTTGACTTTCAAGATAAACAGGTAGTCTAATGGAGAGGTGAAGAAGACACCCCAAACTAAGTGGTGATGTTTATTCTATTTATATCACTTTATTTAGAGAAGCCCGATGAGCGCATGATATCAAAGGCAAGTGCTTTTATTGTCAGTGGTGTGAAAATCCTGAAGACTGCCAACAAGGAAAGGGTTAATACAGTGTCTGGTGATTTTATAATCAGTTTGCTTTGTCAAAAGACTGAAGCTGATAATTTTTTTTTTCAAATTTAATTTTACATTGAACTGGAAGATTCCCCCTTCCCTTTTCCCGTCCAGTCTAGAACTTTACTTATATGTAGAGAACAGAATATAAAATAGCAGAACTGTAGCTGGGCTTGTGTGCTTTTACTTTTCACTCATGCTTTACCAGAAGAAAAATAAGAATATGCATAAAGAAATAAGCATTAAACATGTTAAGGGGACTTCCTTGGTCCTCATAGCATAGCTATTTAGAGACTGAAGTTATGGGAAACCACGTTTGTGAGAAATAAACTGAAATCATGTCTTTTCCTCCTTATGGAAGTGACCTCTTGCTCTTCTTTTCTTCTTTGTTGACATCTACAGAGAGATAATTTTAAACTATTTTGATGGCCATTTTGTAAAGTATGTAATGAAACTGCCAAGGCTGTAGTCATTTGTCTTTCAGAGGCAGGAGGTTGCTGTTTTAATCTGGCACACTTTTAAGATGTTGTTTTATAGGAAGATTTTATTCTATCATGAACATTATTCCATTGTAATATTTTATATTGTTTTTTCATGGGCTTATTTATAACACTTCAGGTACTTTTGAAATAGCTGAAATTGTCTATAAATACAGCAAGCATACTAATTTGTCATTTGCAACAACATGCAAACGGACAAAACCCTGCAGGGAGACTCTACATTTTGACAGGGAAAAATCCATTTATAAAATGTATGTAATGAATTTTCTCATCAAGCTACAAGTTGTTGCTGGTTTGCATTGAGACAGTTTGTAAAAGGATACCAAATGTTCTGAGCTTCTCCCAAATCATTGATAGATCTCTATGCATGTTAATAGCTCTGTTTTTCTGAACCCACTAATACCTAACTACACAAGTTGTTGGCGTGGAAGAAGATGCATGAATTTAAGCAAATGCAATATGAATCACCTCCATAAGAAGCTGGATCTTTTCAACATTACATATACTACATGCACTTATTGATGGCTGTTTTCCAGAAGTCCATTAGTTTTCTGGAGAAGAATACCATGCTAATGCAATTGAACTTTATGATGTGATATTGTAGAGCACATCAAGATTCAAAGACTTGGAGAAAACAGGGACGTTCAAGCTATACTATTGTCATTTCCCCATTCTTCATTGATTGTAATATGTTCTTCCTCCTAGAAATGTTAGATGTTGAAATTATAAATGGTTTCATTTCAGTATCCGTTCATCCAGATGACTTTCAGTAAAAATGAGAAATCTTGGTTTTTTTTCTTTAAGAGTATAAATAAGAAACAGGAAGAATTGCACTGTAAATTTTTATTTTCCATACATAGAGTCATAGAGCTGGAAGAGACCACAAGGGCCGTCAAGTCCAACCTCCTGCCATGCCAGAACACACAATCAAAGCACCCCTGACATATGATCATCCAGCCTTTGTTTAAAAATCTCCAAAGAAGGGGACTCCACCACTCTCCAAGGCAGTAAATTCCATTGTTGAACAGCCCTGACAGTCAGAAAGTTCTTCCTAATGTTTAGGTAGAATCTCTTTTCCTGCACCTTGAATCCTTTACTCTGTGTCCTAGTCTCTGAGGTAGCTGAAAACAAGCTTGCTCCCTCTTCAACATGACATCCCTCCAAATATTTAAACATAGCTGTTATGTTCCCCTTTAACCTTCGCTTCTCCAGACTAAACAACACCAGCTCCCTAAGTCTCTTTTCCTAAGGCATGGATTCAGAGGCGTAGCTGGGCCAAACTGTGCCCGGTGCGCATTCCACATTTTACGCTCCCATGCCCCCTGCAGTGCCCCTTTCATCGGCACCCTTCGTGGCAGCATCCCTCCTCCTTCCTTCCCCTCTTCCCCTCTTCTGTTTTCATTATTAGTTCTTTTTTCAGAATCTTTTTCAGGTTGTGCTGGCCTTGTTCTCAGGAAAAAAAAAAGGCCTGATGGCAACGATACTTCCCAGGAGACCTTGTGAGCCCCAAGGTCTCCTGGGAACTGTAGTTCCTCAGGCTGTTTTTACTGAGAACAAGGCCTTTTGAAGCCTGAAAATGTTCTGAAAAAGGAACTAAGGTAAGTATGGAAATGGGGTGGGGGTGCCATGGGGGGCACGGGGAGGTGTGGGGGTGCTGCAGGGGGGAAGGAGGAGGTGCCTGGGGTGATTATTGCACCCCAGGGCATGCCTGGTGCACAACGCACCCCCCATCCCCTTGTGGCTTCACCACTGCATGGATTCCAAACCTTTTTCCATTTTAGTTACCCTCCTCTAGACTCATTCCAGCTTGTCAATATCCTTCTTAAATTGTGGTGCCCAGAACTGAGCACATTACTTAAGGTGAAGGCTGACCAATGTGGAGTAGACTGGTACAATTACTTCCCTCGATCTGAACACTATATTCTTATATAGTCCTCCAGGGTATTAGCTGCCCCTCCTAATTTGGTATCATCTGCAAATTTGATTAACATGCCCATCCAAGTCATTGATAAAAAATATTGAATAGCACTGGGCCCAAGACAGAACCCTGTGGCACCCCACTATTCACTTCTCTCCAGGGTGAAATGAGCCATTGATGAGCACTCTTCAGCAAGACAACAAATTACAAATCCATTTAACAGTTGCATTGTCTAGTTCACATCTTTCCAGCTTACTTGCAAAAATATCATGGAGCACCTTTTCAAAGGCCTTACTAAAATCAAGATATGCTGCATCCACAGCATTCCCTTCATCTACCAAGTTTGTCACTCTATCAAAGAAAGAGATAAGATTAGTCTGGCATAACAGTGACCCTTTCATATCCTTTTTCTTTTTTTTGCAAAGGACATAACCAAAAAAAGCCTTTTAAAATTGTTTTTAACATCTGTCACAAGTCTGAGCTCATTGTGAGCTTTAGCTTTTCTTTCTCCCTAAACATCTTGGCTATTCGCTTGAATTCCTCTTTAGTAATGTCCCCCCTTTTCCATTTTTTGTACATGTCCCTTTTATATCTTAACTCACTTGTTAGTGCAACAGCCTATGACCCAAAATATCCACATGGGAAGGTACAATGTAAATGCTGTGTTAATGTAATGCACATTTTAAAAAAAATGTAAAAAGACCACAAATATATTTTGTCAGCCCCCTTGGGAGACCAAGAAAGATCTCAAACTCTCATTGAAATGTACTAAGTTCATTTTGGATCACATAATATGTGGCTCAGAAAGATTTTCCATAGTTTCAGCCTGTGCTACTGCCATGAAGCATGAAGACCTATCATCACATAAGACGGGTCTTTCCAACCCAGTTGTCATACTCTTGCATAAGTTGTAGTGGGAAAGACCCATGAAGTTGGTGTTGAGTCTTCAAACATTACAGCAGCATGATAGGCTAGAATCATGGGATTTGCTATGATAATGTATTAAGAAGCATAATTATGAGCTTGCTGGCTACTGTTGTAAAGGATTTTGAAACACTTCTCTCCTCCCTGGACTACTGTATCTAGCTAATTCAATTGGGAGTAATACTGTAAATGGTGTCATGATTAGTTTTTATATTGCAATGAGTGTTTATATATTTAATCGAATTTAATGATTTAGGAATCATTGATTGTTGTACGTCACCCTGCCTAGCCTCGGAAGGACAGAGTAGAAATTGAACAAAATAAAATAAATGTGTTAAGGACTAGTTTTAGTTTACAGCAATGTTGTGGATTATGTTAGGCTTTATGTAGAAGTATGGTTGTCAAAACTGTGATCTGGTGAATGGGTAGGGTGGGATTGGGTTGCCATAGTGATAGTCACAGCCTTTCCCAAGTAAGGTTGCAAACCCCCATTTGAGATCATGATAAACATTCATCTACTTCAGTGTCCTGTTTCCGATAGTGGTGAGCAAGATAATTTTAAGCCTCAAAAAAGATCATCACAAAGGTTCTGTCAATATTAACTGAAAGTAATTATTAGGAAGTATTAACTGATGACAGACAGACAGGCAGGCAGGCAGGCAGGCAGATGGATAGATGGATGGATGGATGGATGGATGGATGGATGGATGGATGGATGGATGGATGGATGGATGGATGGATGGATGGATGGATGGATGGATGGATGGATGGATGGATGGATGGATGGATGGATGGATGGATGGATGGATGGATGGATGTGTGATGATAGATAGATAGATAGATAGATAGATAGATAGATAGATAGATAGATAGATAGATAGATAGATAGATAGATAGATAGATAGATAGATAGATAGATAGATAGATAGATAGATAGATAGCCCGCCCGCCCGCCCGCCCGCCCGCCCTGGGAAAATGTGTAAGTTTTTTTTAATGTGAAATTTTAAAGACAGGTTTCAAGTCTCATTTGAGGAAAGCCAGAATGGCCCATAGTTGCTTCATGGTATATCTTTTAAATTCTATATCTACGCATACCTGCCTCTCTGTGACCTGTCTGACATCACTGTCTTGTCTCTTATACCTGCCTGCCCAGCTGTAGTGCCCTGTGGATGCAGTCTACTGCCCAGCAACTGTGACATGGCATGGGATTCCAGAATGATCTTAAGGAAGCCCCTGTCTGTCAGCCCCCATCTGCAATACAGACATAGGAAAACCAGTTATTTGGTTTTAATACTGTAGGACTGTTGTATATCATAGTGAGATAATGTATGTCCAACAGCCTGAACACTAAGAAAAAGAATATGTAAATGAAAAGCAATATTATGGGGTTGAGGGTTGTATAGTATTTGATTTTGTGGTTGGCCATCAGCTTTAGCACCAGTGTACCCCCAGAATATTTTTCTTGGTGCTTACTGGAGAAGCATAAAACAAAACACAGTGGCACTTGAAGAACTAACAACATTTATTCCAGCATACACATTTATGAGTCAGTGCTCAATTGTTCACAAATTATGTGTGCATCCATAAAGGCCAAGAATGGGTATTAAGGCTTGTAAGCAACAGAAAGGTGATGAGGGAGGGAGACGTTACAGAAGAAGGCTGGTTTAACACAGCAGTTTGTGTCTCCATTGAAGTGGGATAAAGAGTTCCATGGTTCAAAATGATGGCCCAAATAAATTCCCTCTTTGGTCCAGTTTAATGTTTCCTTATAAGAGGCGAGCTGTTCCAAAACAGACAAAGAAGAGGTTCCCATAGAATTCTGTGGATTTTGGATTAAGGAGTCAGTATCGCCCCATTTTCTCCTCAACATGGTATGGAAATAATCTTTCTGTTCCTTTCTATTGACTTTGGCAGAAAAAAGTCACATTATGGCATGTACTCAAAAAGCAAGCATAAGTCTAGCTTAGTCTAAACTGATGAGACATCTCATGTTTTTAATCTTGCTTGATGCTTACTGATTTACAACTATTATTTATAAGGTAATAGAATCTGCTATGTTATTGAATATAAAAAATGGTTTCCAAATCTGCAAGGAGGTTTTCATTTTAGCATTTAGTTTATAGCTCTATTTCTCCAAAGAGGTTGATGATGAATGTAAATTCTTCCGTCAGTTGCTTCTTTATAGGAATATGGAATTCTGGTTCCTTATGCACTCCCTCCTTCATCCATCGCCTTCAACTTAATGTGATCGAACACTTGGCAGAAACAAACATCCATAAATTTTCACCAGTTGCCCAAATCAAAGTTATGCACATTTGAAGTGCATAATGGCTGGCAGTCCATTAGCAGAACTAATATTGGTACAATCTGACAGTCCCATTGTAGCAATAATTGTCATCAGCATGGCTTGATCTTGGCACAAGACATACAGATGTTTAGAAAGAGCCCTTAATGCATTGTGACTGCGTCACAGGCATACAGATGCAGCCTTTATGTTTGCTGGAATGCCAATGCGGCCTTTATATAGTGGTAACTCTATAATTTTTAAAAATGCAGAGAGAAAAACAATGCAGGGAGAAAAACAGATTATAGATTTACAAGCAAGGGCCGTTTCCGCATGGCCACAGTAGGGGTCAGGTCGGCGTACATGACACCGACCCAATCCCTCTGGGACCGTTCGCATGAATGGTCCCAGAACCTCCCGGGACGACGGCGCAGGGCAGAAGGGGCGTGTCCCCAGGCCTTGGTGATGCGCCGGAGGGCCGCAGGGCAGGTAGGTCTATCGCACATGGGGGGAGGGAAGACGCCTTGGAGCCGCTGCTGTTCGCATGGCACAGCGGCTCCAAGCTGCCGTTTTCCATAAACCTCGCTAGGGAAGCGAGGTTGGAAAACGGCGGCTTCGGCCTGCCACTCTCGCACCCCTGTCGCCGAGCGGCTCCCCCCTGGGGACAGCGCTTTGCTTGCCGTCCCCAGGGTTTGCCATATATGGCCCATTATCTTGGAAGGAAGTGGCCAAGGATCTTACGTGGGAGGTGCCTCGTTTCCTCTTCTCCAACTACTTTCTCTTTCCCTTCCCTGGAAGGCCTTCTAGCCACTTACCTGCTTTCTGCTGTCCTTCCCACCCAACAGCCAGTATACCTTGGTCTGCCCCCCCACCCCATCTTCAGATTTTCCTCTCCCTGGCAACATGTACCTGGGAAAATTGGGCCCCAGTTGTGTTTCTTTGGCCACTTCACTTTTCCCGTATTTTCCTCCATACACTATTTCCTTAAATTTTTGGTTCTTAATACAATTCATTTCGGGTTAAGTGATTTTCCTTTTTTGTTTGTTTGTTGTGCTCCAGCTGCCACCAGACTTGCTGCGACTTTTGTGTTCTTTGGCAGCCTCTGTTGTGCCTGCTGCAGCTCCTGGGATTTGCTGCCATTTCCAAGCCTCCCTGGCCTCACTGCAGCTATTTCCAAGCCAAACCCACCATGATTCCCAGGCTCTAACTTAGCCACCGGCAGGCCTGCTGTGGCTTCTGGACTCCAATGCAGCTGCAGTTCCCAGGCTCCATCACAGTTGCTGCTAGGCCAGTGAAGATCCTGAAATCTGCTGCAGCCACCAACAAACACTCTGAGAAAACAAAGGTGGTGGTGGTGGGTGGGTTGTGCACTAGTAATCAAAGCTGTGAGCAATGCACAAACAATGACTAGCAGTCAGTAATGTCAGGAGCTGAAGGTATAACAGCTGCATGGCAAAACCCTTGATTGCCTTAATGGACTGCTGAAGGACTAACTACAGTAACCTGTTGGCAGTCAGCCAAAGGGAATGACTAAGCATGATTGCATCAGCCATATATAAGCGTCATGTGACCTTTGACTGTACTAGCCATAGGCTAATTAATGTATTATAGTGTATATAAGTAAGCTAACTCAGTTAAGCGTGTGCCTTGCTGGGGACAGGACCTAAGCCGAAGGCTCTGTCCGTTTAAACTGTATATATTGTATCAATGCCAATACATTCTTTCTTTGCGTGAACTCCCTGGCTCCAGTGGTTATTGCCGCACTCTGTATATGCTCAGTTGCGCCTACGCTGTCAACTCGTGTCAAGTAAAACTGAATAGCTTAATACTTAATCACATATGTGAACAGAATCTACAAGTGGACCTATTAGACAACTAATGCCCCAGTTTCCCCATATATATGTCAAAGCATACAATCAGTCAACAATTCACATCAATGGAAGCTCAATAGAAAACCCACAATGAGCTGCCAGTATCCAGTAGTATCTGGCTTCGATAAATCTTCAAAGGCTTGTGGGCACGTGGCATTTTCAATATACATAAAATGTGTCCCAAGTTACTCTCTATGCTGCTGTCTCTTCCTGAAAAATGTCCTTAAGTATTAAGCTATTCAGTCCTACTGTATGCTAGCCATTGTTTGTGCATTGCTCACAGCTTTGACCAACAAACTTTCTGGCAATAGGGTGCCAGGAGAAATTTGGGGGAAAATTAACCCTCTACCAATGGTTTTTTAAAAAGATATCAGATTTTTCTATAAACCTGGGTTTCCTCCAAGTTAGTTGGAAAATCTGTTTCGAGCAAGTTTGGCCCAGTCTGTAAATTTAGATATCTGCATATCTGGGGGAAGGAGGAACACTTGAGAAGCAGTAAGTTGTTGTTGTTGTTGTTGTTGTTGTTGGTGGTGGTGGTGGTGGTGGTGGTGGTGGTGGTGGTGGTGGTGGTGGTACCACCACCAGGGCATTGAATAAATTAATGCCTTTAAATGTCATGTATTTAAAATGGTTTCCTATTACCTTAGAAACGAATTGTGGATTTCAAACTCTATTATAACACCTATACTTGAGACCTATCAAAACAATACATTGTGCAAGCTTTTAGTGCTCCATAAACCCATCTGGCTAATCCCAGCCCACTGTATAATGTCCCTTTGTCTACATCATGTGTAGGAAATTTATAGTACAATCCTATTCAGAGTTAAGCCAGTCTATGTCACTGAAATTAATGGGCTTAGAGTGGGATAACTCTTTTTAGGATTGCACTGTTAATTTAGTTCAGCTGGCGCAAAGTATGACTAGCTTTTGTCATATTTCTTTGTGGCATGCTGTGAAGAACAACATACCTCTTGCTGAAGCCCATTGTGCCCCCTGAAATTCTGCTCCTGGTGTCAAGGGGCCATGAGGAGCATCATAAGGGAGAAGTGAGCCTTTGCAATCAGTGAGAATGGGAAACTGGCAAAAATCACCCCAATGGAATTGCCATTATGCTAATATTACTGCATCCTTGGATCCAACCCACTGATTTTTCCCATTCACTTTCCCATTTAAACTGCAGAAATGTTTTTCTTTCATTTTTGGCAGAAAGAAGGTAAGCGGATCAGGGAGAAAATATGTAACATTCAGTCTAACAACACTCCAGAATCCATGTTTTTCCATATAACATTTTAGCATCTTAAAATTATGTTAATTTTAATAAAACAATGTCAAGTTGGATTGAAACAACATATCATGTAAATTTTTCATGCTTATCTTAATTCCCCAACATCTTCAACACTGTCCCTGTGAACCTTGAGTAACTTCACTTCAACTATTTTGTTACAGCCATTTTATGAAGTAAAGCACAAATTTCTCACAAACAAGAAGAGCAAATGAGCAAAATGTCAGGACAGAAAAGAAGATGGAGAAATAGTCAATAAAGACTGAATGAAGAGTGCAAGATGGTTCTCAATTCCGTGTCTTTATACCTTCACAAACTCCCCCCGCATAATTCTCTTCCATATTTGATGTTTGGATATTTCCTCTTGAATGAATTCTGGAGTACAGGTATCTGTTTCTGTGTAGCATTATCTTCCCAGTATCTGCCCTTTAATAAATAGAGTAAAATCAAATAAGTGATTTTTTTTAAAGTCAGAGAAGCACATTTTCAGAAAAATTAATAAGTATAATTTTAGTTGCATCAGAACAGGAAATCTGCTAGTTAACAGAACCACAACAGACTCTTTCTTCATATTCATTCTTTGAGCCTGCAGGTGGTGTGAAAGCACTTTTTAAAAAAAGTAGTTACAATTCTGTCCTGCTTAATTTAAGCATCACTTAACCATTGCTTTCTAAAATTGTAGCAGAATTTTACTAAGTTTGAGTGGTCATGTCTGTTCAAGATGTTGATCTAATACACTTATGCACAATGACACAGATACTTTTATGCTGTGTGCTTAATATATCCTTTAGATTATTTTAACTTTAGTAATAAACAGTGAATAAGATGCAAATAAACTTGCTGAAATCTAGAACCCAGTTTGTTTGTGGTGTCCAACCAAAAATTATATCAAATAAATCCTGTATGTATAGTTTTCTTTAGCACATTTCTTCATATACTTGTAACATATGTCTGCAGTCATGTGACCTGAACCAAGAGGATTACTGGCTTTGCCTGTATTTACATTCAAAAGCCACAGGCTCTCTGCTGTTTGTGTAGCCAATCAATTAATGTCACAAATGTCAATTTACATCTGAGATTAGACTACCATACAGCCTGGATTTACTTAAGTTATTATGAGACTGTGTTCAGATTTGCTTTGCGTCTCAGAGTGATACTGACTTATTTTAAATCTTTTCCACCGTTTGCAAGTATACATCTAAAATTCCAAATCCATTAACATAGTTCTCAAGCAACAGCATTACTTTCCATGGTTTTCTGTACTTATACCTGGTGATCCATAGCGATATTTTGTGTTGCTATGGTTTATGTCACAATCACATAGGTTTGAAACCCTACTGTGATACTGCATGGAAAACACCCATACAGTCAGCCCATTCATTTACATAACACAGTTACCATCAATAAACAGCTCCCAAGATGAAGTTGAATACATAAATGAAGACACCAACATTTGATCTTTCCTCCCATAGAAACCTGAAAACTGTTGTTCTGTGATAGAGCAAAGACTCACTGGATCACAATTAGAAGATTGTATAGGGGGAATCATTAACATAACTTGATGCAAATCTAAGACATCTATAATGTAATTGTGAAATATTTGCTTTCATTCAGGGAGCTGGACTAGGATTTCCTTCAAGACTTTCAAAAAATTTTAGAACTTTCTTTCAAAACTAATTATTTCTCTATCATAATATACAGTTAATAATTGGTTATTGTAAAACTGCAGCATTTACCCCAAATTTATACCAACTGTTTAAATGTAGAGCCATTTTGGATGTGACTGTGAAAGATCTTGTGTGGGTGTTAAGTGCTGAGGCACTTCTGTGTTATGGTGACCCTATGAATTAATGTCTTCCAAAAGATCTTATTTAACAGCCTTGGAGTCCTATCCAAAGAGGGGGTGGTGAATCCAGTCTTGGGAATGGTGCAGTGCTGCACATACAGATTCACCCTCTCAGGCACACTTACCTTGGTAGAAGGAGATTCTTCATTTCACATTTTCATTTCACATTTAATTTATATCCCGCCCTCCCCCTGTGGTAAACAACAGTAGTGAACAAACACTAAAGCATAGCATATACAGCAACAACAATAAATCATAATACAACAATATCAACAGCATAATAATGGATCACAATGATATACTATAAGCAATAACCAATTATATTAGCTAACCCCCAAATCACAGTTCCCACAACTACAAAAACTAAAATACAGTGAACTAGCATAGGCCCTTTCCGCAAGGGCGGAATACGGCGCCCTGGGGACGGCAAAAATGCCGTCCCCAGGGGGCGCAGCTGCTTCGCAGCTGCCGTTTTCCAACTTCGCTTCCCCAGCGAGGTTTTTGGAAAACAACGGCTTGGAGCCGCTGCCATGCGAACGGCAGCAGCTCCAAAGGCTTTCCTTCCCATGTCGGGCGACCTGAGCCTGGTCTCACCGGCCCTCCGGTAGCTGTCGCTGGCAGGGGCCACCTGGGGACGCCCTCTGCCCTCTGCGACTCCGGGGGCGGTCGCTTTTACAGGGCAGGGGGGGGGCGAGATCCAACTTACCTCGGCGACGTGCCGGAGGGCCACAGGACAGGTAGGTCGGCCTGACGATGGCGCAGCTCTGCGCTGTCGTCCCGGGAGGTTCTGGGACCGTTCATGCAAACGGTCACAGAGGGGTCGGGTCGGCGTCATCTATGCTGACCCGACCCCTTCCACCGCTGTGCGGCAACGGCCATAGAGTCTACTCCATCAACCCTCCCCAAACAGTCCCTGAACGGGTGGTGCCCTTCAGCAGCTGCCCAAGTCAGCAGCCTTGGGCTGCCGGTGGAACTCCTGTTGTAGCTGCCAGACCCCACCCCCTGCAGGTGTTTCCAATGGGGTGGGTGGGGAAGGACTCTCACTCCTTCCCATGGGCAGTAGGTGGCAGCTCACCAGGTGGACTTCTGCTTGGCTGGCAGATTCTGCCAGTGTGTGGCAGTCACCACCGCCCAGGACTGGAAAGTGGTGCTGAATGTCATACCAGTGTATCAGGGCACCTGCCCTGTGGCACAAGTGGGCCAGGGACCTGACCAAGGGGGTGCCAACATAAATCAGTTCCCTCCCAGCCTTTGCCAGCATTACACCAGCAGGCCCTACTTTGAACTTAAGCCACCAAAAAAGTGGCATAAGTCCATTGGTACTCATAGAGGCTTCTCGATGGTGGGGAGGTTTTTTCACTTTGCAGGCCTCCCCATGCTGCCAGGAGGTCTTTATGGGAGTGTTGGAGCAGCACCACATCAGCACCGCAGCACCACCAGCTGCACATCAGGTCTTGCAGGCCATGGCTTGCTTGATTTGGTCAATCTCACATTGGGTCTTCCTCTTTTCCTGCCGCCTCCAATTTTTCCGACCATTATTGTTTTTCCCATGACTCTTGTACTTTCATAATGTGACCAAAGTTTGATACCCGTAGTTTCATCATTTTAGCATCTATAAAACCTTCTTCTAACACCACACATATGCAAAGGAATCAACTTCCTTCCTATCATCTTTCTTAATCGTCTAACTTTCATTCTTGTACACACTAATGGGGAATACTATGTCATGAATGGATTTGATCTTGCTCACCAGCGACACATAGGGCTTTTCTGCACAATTCATTGAAAATGTTTTGGGGCAGGAAATAAAATGTTTACTCCATGAAGTTCAGTATTTTTTTTTACCCCAAAGCATTTTATTTCCAGCCTTAAAATGTTTTAAATGAATCCCCTTTTAAAACTATTCCCTGACTGAAACATTTTGAAAATGTCTTCAGTTGCTGTGTGATGTATTGAATACATTTCCCAGGCTCTTCTGCTTCCCTGAACTTTCTCCTTGGTCCCATTTTCTGAGTTCACTCAGTTCCTCCTCACCTGCTTATTTGCAGCATTCCCTCTTTGTTCTTTTATTTTTGAGGGCCAATCTTTGAAGCATTAAATCTATGAGGAATATAGAATGCAGCATGAGGCTGTGAAGTATTGATGCAACAGAACTCCAAAAAAAGGTGGGGGGAATTACATAATGGTGGCCAGGAATTGTTTCAAGGGGGCGAGTCCAAATAAAAGGGAGGGATTGAAAATGTTTTACAAACATTTTAGGAAACTTGTGTAGTAATTGCCATTCTTACACTTAATCTTTTCCACCTTAAACATTTTTTCTACCTCCTTCATTGTTGCTCTTCCCAGTCTCAGTCTCCCTTGGGCTCATTCCGCACATGCAGAATAATGCACTTTCAAACTGCTTTCAGTGCTCAGTGAAGCTGTGCGGAATAGCAAAATCCACTTGTAAACAGTTGTGAAAGTGGTTTGAAAACACATTATTTTGCGTGTGCAGAAGGGGCCTTGGTTTCTTAGTTGCAGTCTCCCTTATGGTTGAGGATGGAGCCAAGGAACAGAAAGTTTTGAACACTTTCAATTCCTCCATCATCAATCTTAAAGTTTTGTAATTCTCCTTTAGTCATTACTTTTGTTTTCCTGATGTTCAACTGTAATCTTTCTTTAGCACTTTCTGTTTTATCCTTCATCAGGAGTTGTTTCAATTCTTTGCTATTTTCAGCCAGTAATGTGGTGTCATCTGCCTATCTCAAATTGTTAATGTTTCCACATGAAATCCCAGTCCATACCATGCCGACACTGGATCAGTATGTATTATGACGGGTATCTCTTATCCACTTTGTTTATGTAATTTTGTGTAATAAATGTTTTAGGAACATATATTTTGTATTGCTTTTGTGCTGAGATTTATTTATTTATTTATTTTAAAAATGCAGCTGGAATTGTGTGTGTTAGGGTTGCCAAGTCTGTATTGGGAAATTCCTGGAGCTTTTGGGCAGGAAGTGGTTAGAGCCAGGAGAGGGAAGGGTTTGAAGAGGAAGGAACTAAGTCCGGTATAGTCCCACAGAGTCCACCCCCCAAAGCAGCTATTTCTCCAGATGAAGTGATGTCTATTGTCTGGAGATCAGTGATAATTCTGAGGTCTACAGGCCTCACCTGAAGGTTGGCACCTCTAGAGTGTTTTAAAAATGCATTATGTGATAGTATGGCACAATAAACATTTTTCTCAGACTTCATTTGGTTCCTCTATGTAAAGTTAACTTCAAAACTGTTTCTGAATATTGAGTGTGCTGTCAAAACAAAAACAAGACTAGGTGATGGAAAAGGAACAGTTAAATTTGTGGTTTTGGTTCTTGGCATGGGTTAGCAGTCAAAAGTGTATATTTATCACATTGTATAAAAACCATGTAGTTCAGTTTGAAAGATGGTAGAGGGGAAGGTTTCTGCCAAGAAAACATTGATATATGTAACAGTCCAATGGCACAGATCCCAAGGTCAAACCACCAGATGTGGGTTATACGATCAAATTAAGAACACCAAGGAAAGATGTCCAGCACAACGGCTGCATATTTGGGAGGGAGGGCAGTGAGCAAATAATTTGTTTTATGGAAGTAAGGAGAAAGGATAATTTCAGGAATATAAATTTTACAGAGGAACACTTGCTGTCAGGTGGTCTAAAAGGAATACACTTGGGACAGATCTGTCCATGTCTCTGAAGAATGCTTTACGGAGCCTCAGAACTCTATGACCATTGAGATGAATTCTCTGCCTATATTATCACTTCAGCAGATTATACTTTGCATTCTTGAATTAAGAATGATTCTTGAAAGTACAGGATAAAGTGAGACATGAACACTTTGGGCAAATATATCATTGTCTTTAATCGCAGAATCGGATGAGTTAATGAAATATTTCTATGTCTTATAAATGAATCATTTTTTTTCAGAAAATTAACAAAAATTGCCAGGCAGGGCATGTCAATCTTCCTGTTGCTGTTGCTATACATTTTCTCTGGAATTACACAACATATTTCATGGGAGGGTCCTACTTGAATCATAATGGAACTAGATGTGTATTAACTTTGAGACCTGTTTGTTTTTGCTAATAAAGCAATGGTAGAGACAGGTCAGTTTGCATGACAGAAACTGCCCCTTGTAGAGATGAGTTGATTGTAAGGCTCTTTTATTCTGATCTTTGCCTTACCAAAGACTTCTGAATCAGTGATATTACAATCAATCAACATCTTCTAATACCACTGTTCTTTCAGCACCACGCAATCCCTAGTTATCTACAAAAAAATGAAAAGGTGGGACTCCAGTGAATACATTGCCAGAGCAGATCCATGGATAGATCAGTGGCTTGTAGGTCAATTTTTTTAAAAAATGTGACTGAATTCTGTCCAGCATGAAAGGATTTCTGTTCTGTGGAATACTTGGAGATCTCAAATAATCTTTCCAAACCTTGACTGCTACCTGATAGCTTCTGAAGCTCTCCTAATTAGCTTTATGAAAGTGTGCTAGAACCCTGGCCTGAGTAAGCACAATCTTGTTAAATCTTGGAAGCTCTACAGCAGGGGTCTGCAACCTGCGGCTCTCCAGATGTTCATGGACTACAATTCCCAATTCCCTGATGGGATTTGTAGTCCATGAACATCTGGAGAGCCGAAAGGTTGCAAACCCTTGCTCTACAGGTTCAGCCCTGGTTAGTATTTGAATGGGAAACCATCAAGAAATACCAGAGGAACTATGCAGAAGAAGACAATGGCAAACCACCTCTGAACCTCCTTTGCCTGAAAAAGTCTATGGAGTTGCATACATTGGTGATGATTTGGTGGCAAAAAAGTGCACTAATGGCTGCTCTGGGTATGGAGATGTTGTTGTTTTTTTGGTTATCAAATAACTTCTGACTTACAGTGATCCCCATGGAGTTTTCAAGACAAGAGACATTCTGGGGTGGCTTGCCCTTGGCTGCCTCTGTGTCACGACCCTGGAATTTCTTGGTGATCTCCCATCAAAATACCCCTAATAAATAATAACTAATTGATTCTGCTTACCTTCCATGATCTAAGATCAGATTAGTCTGGGCGATGCAAAAAAAAAATACAAGAAAAAGACTACTCAACTACAAGAGCAGGTGGCCTTACTGCTCATGTCAGTGGTATTACAGAACTGGGACCATGTTGCCAATTGCATGAAGTTAATATGACTTGGAATTTGAGCAGAAGATCAAAAGATGCTCAGGCATCTCCCGCACATTAAGATGCAGCTGCAAAGTGCATTGAAAGTGGATTGAAAGTGCATTATTCTACATGTGCAGAAGGTGCCTCGGCCAAAGAAGCAATTTGAATAGTTCCATGAACAGCTAATGAGAATATTAGTACAATAATTAAATATTCAATTATAAGGGTGATCAGGGCAGGATTTGTACAGTTTTGGGCTGGGCTGATTGTAAATGAAATGTTAATGACGTTTTTCACATTTAATGTCATATTTCTGCATATTTTCTACTGGAGAATCCAGTCTAAAAAGCCTCATTTACTGATTTTGTGCCATCAACATGTATGCTGTTTTATAGAGTATAACAAGACAAATTCCTGCTGCAAGGAGTTTACAGTCTAAATTTTTTTAACATAATAAAGACAACAAAGAGATAAGGTGGAAGTATAGATGAACAAGGGAAATACATTCCAGTTATATATACTTGAACGTTCCAATAGAAGAGGGGTAGTGAGAGGTTATGCCAATGGCTTTGTGGAAGAGGATTTTTAAAAAATACTCAAAATATTTTTATCCTACCTTTCTACCCAATTTGAAGCCCAATTCAGAAGGGAGTTGTGGAGGCAACATGGCCCTATACTGGCGGAAATGCCTTCCCTGGGGCACTTACCCCAGCAGAGGGGTAAATCCACTGGCAGGTAGCCACCGTGGCATCCCAGGATGCCCTGACATGGTGCTGAGTGCTGTGTCAGCACCCCAGCACTGCCACTGGCTCTTCTAGTGTATCATGGGTGTTCCAAAGGTGTAGCTAGGGGCAGAGGCTTTGTCAATTGGCTTCCATCCCAGGTTTTCTTCTGAATGTGCTGTAGTCCTAGGCTTCATAGAGACCTGTGGAGGGCTTTCTGGTGGCAGGAAGATTTTTTTTTTGTTTTTCTTTCCTCCTTGCACTGCTGAAAAGACTTTTGGAAGCGGTAAGGTAATGTGGCAGCAGTACTGTCCCCGCCCGCCCAGGCCTCTGTATTGGGCTGTTGGGCTCTTAAGGCGGTGAACAATTTAAAATGCATTAAACTCCATTTTAAAAATACACTTACACATACACAAATCAGTTAAAACAGAAGGGAATACCAAACAAAATAAAACACAAGAACAAGCCAACTGGATCAGACCAGAGTCCATCTAGTCCAGCTCTCTGCTACTCGCAGTGGCCCACCAGGTGCCTTTGGGATCTCACATGCAGGATGTGAAAGCAATGGCCTTCTGTGGCTGTTGCTCCTGAGCACCTGGTCTGTTAAGGCATTTGCAATCTCAGATCAAGGAGGATCAAGATTGGTATCCATAGATCAACTTCTCCATAAATCTGTAAATCTGTCTGTCCTCAACTGCTAATGAAAAACATTAATATAGGGTGATAGGCAAATCTCTTGGGAACAGAATTGCACAGTTTACTTGCCATAACTGAAAAAAGCAGTTTTACAAGTTGCCACCACCTCCCCTCAGATGTAGATGGTGCCCAAACTTAAGTCCCCAAAGATGACTATAACGGTTCATATGGGAGTAGGCAGCCCTTAAAAGTAGACTGGTCCTAAGCCAGATAGGATCTGACAGTTCAACACTAGAACCTTGAACTGGGCCCAGAACAAGACAGGGGTGGTATAGAAGAGAAAAAGAAAAAGTTTGGATTTATTTCCCCCTTTCTCTCCTGTAAGGAGACTCAAAGAGGCTTACAATCTCCTCTCCCTTCCCCACAACAAACACCCTGTGAGGTGGGTGGGCTGAGAGAGTTCCGAAAAACTGTGACTAGCCCAAGGTTGGCATGTGTTGGAGTGCACAAGCTAATCTGGTTCACCAGACAAGCCTCCACAGCTCAAGTGACAGAGCAGGGAATCAAACCTGACTCTCCAGATGAGAGTGCACCTGCTCTTAAGCGGGTTCTCTATATACTGCCTAAAACCAATTCCTGTCATCCTTCTGGCTGCACCAATCTGCACCATAAAGTGTGTCACAGTAATATCTAATTTAACATCATGTCCCACAGGGAGGCAATTCCAGGTGATCTGGAAGGTACTTTGGGGTATAAAGCCCAGCAATGGAGAAATGGTACACCCACTACAAAAAGTAGAAGAATTTTCATCAACTGAGGATAGTGAAATTGGCAAGGTGAAGATTATGGATAGAGATGTATCGGGCCATGGCAAAATAAGGGACAAGGCAAGGATTCAAATTGCTTCGAATGTAAGGACGAGGAGTCATCTCAGATTTGGGAGTGCCCAGGAAGCTAGTTGAGTGATCTAATGATGTCACTAAACAATTGTTAGATGTACCCCCCCTTTAATTTGGTTTTAATAGATGATAGTACTTTACAATAGATCTGAGTATTATCCATGACTTTGCAGAAATTGCTATACAAAATGTGCTTCTTCGGCAGTTAGGTCTCTGTGGAGAAGTTTATTTGATCTTTAAAAAGATCACATCAGTCTTCCTTTCAGACAGTGACCCAACAGTATAATGTGACACTCTAGTGTTTTCTACCTGACAACCAACACTGTGTTGCTTTCCAGTCAGTACTGGAACTACTGTGCTGTAGATACTGAATATGCTTTTCAGGTGTTGTGTTATATTGTTTTTGGATGTGGTAGAGAGAATCCCTTCCTTCTTTTTTTTATCACATTCATTTTCTTATTCACATTCATAAATAAGAAAATAATAGCTTTTCCATTTACAGTGATGAAACATATTCTCCACATTTTCCCTTTTAGAGACTGTTTTTCTCACTACAAATGAAATAAAAATGCTACAGTTGCATTTAACAGTTTGAAAGGCTCAACTAACTATATATGTTGAAGGGCTATGGTTACCAGTTAGCCAGAAAGTAAGATCTAATCTGCTTTTTTTAAGCAGTACCTTGAACAACAAAAGGCAAACTTGCATGGAAACAACCATGTCATGGAAACAACCGTTCACACTTGCTAATAACTTTAGATTACATCGCAACTAAAGGTACAGGGCTAGGGGTAATTATTTCCATCCCCAACCACCATAGAGCACCACCTCCTCTGGATTGGGTTGTTAGAGTGACAAAATTTTCTCAACTGCTTCTGTAGTAGTGCAGACTGTAAGGTAGAATGCACTACATTAGAAACATTCAGAGATCAGTGTACTGAACTGTTCCTCAAGCATGAGCTTAGAGAAAAGACATTCATGATTAATCACAGTGAAACCAGACCCAGTGAATTGGCAATAGCAGCTATGGATACTATGAATGTTATTGTTGTTTGACATGTCATTTTATAGTTCTCCCCAGAGTAGCCAATAATTACATTTTACTTTCTTTTCTTTCTTTTTACACATAAAGTACCCAAGAGACACTGGTCGGCTGAAAGGCATTTGAGAAAGTAATCAAATTTATTTTAGCTTCTCATTATTCAATACATTATGAGATCCTGGCTTATTCAAATAAAGAACAAGATAAGAGACAAACTGTCTAATCCTCAAGATATTCTGTTGAGCTTGAGAGCAATCCTTCAGCAGTGCAGCATCTTTCAAGACTGACATCCAATGTCACATTCAGAATGTTTTGCCACAGGAACTTCCTTTTAATACATTCTTTTAATTTACAATCTCCAGCTTGGAAAATTCCTGGAGATTTGAAAGGATTCTAAGGAAGGAGGAAGATAGGGAGTTCAGCAGCATAGAGTTCTCCCTCCAAAGCTGCCATTTCCTCCAGGGGATCTAATCTCTGTAGCCTGGAGATCATTTGTAATTCTAGGAAAACTCCAGGCTTGATCTTGAATTTGGCCTGGCAACCAGTGGGGGACCAGGTGGAGCAGTGACATAGGGACAGTCATGAATGATAATGCAATATCACTTTCAAGAAAACCCTGAGGTGACATCACATCACTCCAGGGATTACCAGAAGCATTATGATAAAATCATAGAATTTTCAGTAATTCCTAGAGTACACTGAGAACACTCAGAAATGATGACATGCATCTCTAGGAATTACTGGAAAGTGTGTGGTTTTACCATAGAGTTCCCAGCAATTCCTAGAAATGACTGACATTAGGCTTGGTGATTCAGATATCCCAAATCACCAAAAATGGCCAAATTGAGGCCTATTCGGGCCTATTCGGGCCATATTTGGCCTGAACACAATATGCCTGAATATGAGCCAATCCAAATGCAAAATATTCAGATCAGCTTGTATTTACATTCAGGATTCGTCAGCTTTTGAGGATCATTTCAAGTGAGTGAAATCCCTTGAAACAATGCTTAAAGACAGAAAACAACAAACCCTTTGGGGGTTTCCTAAAATTGGACCCCCTAAACCAAACTTCACCAGACTTGGATGATATCATCAGGAGAGTCTTCTGAAGATCCCCTGCTATTTTGGTGTTGCTAGCTTTACAAATGCACCTCCTACAGGCCAAAACCCAACATTATCTAAACATGCAAAAAAAATCTGCAAAACTGCAAAAAAATATCAGAAAGATCCGAATTATTCAGGACACTCAAATATATTCGGGTATATCGAATATGGTATTTGAACTTTTTGGGTATACCAATAATTTTACACCCAAATAAAGCCAAATGTGAATTTTACCAAATATTTTCAGCATTGCTCAACCCCAAGACATAACTTCTAGGCTTTTTTTGGAGTTGATGTCATACCATTGCCAATGACATTTTTTTAAAAAAAATTCCTATTGGCTCCTGGAGTGCCAGTGGGCAACAGGCACTGACAATGGGTGATCTCCCACCTCCAGTGGGCATATGTTAACCCTACAGCATATATTTTGAAAATGGTTTGTCTGGCACATGGTGTCACCACACCTCCACAAACTTGTGAACATACATGCGGACTAGCAAGGGGAATTAGCTTGAATCTTTGTTCAGGGAACCCAAAATCCGAATCTTTTACCTTAAAGGTAGCTGTGAGCAGTGAGTTTTCAGCAGGAAAAGAATGACAAAAATCTAGTTTAAACAGGATAAGAACTTATTGAGGGATTTAGTCTAGCAGTGTGTGTGGAGGGAGGGATTTTTTGAACTAAAATGGGTATCCTCTAACTGCTAAACTTTGAGAACAACTAATGTATAGAATTTAAAATTAAGAATATGAGGACCAAGCACTGCTCTAGCTGCGTTGCAAGGGGCTTCTTTACCTTCTTCTTGCACTATAAATTGGCTTTGCTATGAAAGGAGGAAGAGGAATGGAGTCACCCATAACCATGAAACATCTCCTCTCTTCATTGATTGAGCACTGAATCTTTTTTCCCCTTTGCTGTCAAATCACATCTGACTTGTGGTGACTACTGGTGGGATTTTCAAGGTAGGAGACAGGAGACATTCAGAGGTAGTTTGCCA
This sequence comes from Sphaerodactylus townsendi, assembly GCF_021028975.2. Lineage (NCBI taxonomy): Eukaryota > Metazoa > Chordata > Lepidosauria > Squamata > Sphaerodactylidae > Sphaerodactylus > Sphaerodactylus townsendi. The sequence continues at coordinate 35,287,283 of NC_059434.1, forward strand.
TTGCCTGTCTCCACATCACAATGCTGGTATTCTTTGGAAGTCTCCCATTCAAATACTTATCAGAGCTGACCCATTGTCTTCTTCTAGGGATGGTAGCCTCCAGATGAGACTGGGAGGGCTTCCAGAATTACAGCTCATCTCCAGAAGATGGGATTTAGTTTCCCTGGAGCAATCCTACCTCCCCACCCCCACCAGTGGCCAGGGAAGATCTGACAACCCTATATTTCTCTGCAGAATCCACTTCCTTGGTAATCTCCCATCCAAGTACGGATCCTGCTTAGTTTCTGTGTTTTGATGAAATCATATTATACCATAATATCTTTCCTCCCCGGACAATGTTTGGGAGGACCAATAAGACATTTTTGGTTGGTGTATCTTTTGAATGGAGCATGGGCTTATAGTTGAGCTAATGGGTTACATTCGTTTTTGTTATATTATCAACAGTGACCTTTATGGATTTTTTTTTTTTAGAGTTCAGCATTTTTCCTGCTGTGGTACTTGTTCTTGATGAATTACAATGAAGTGCAAAGGCAATGTAAGAAAGAGGCAAGCTAATGTAGCAAAGAACTGTAGTGGCTGGTAGGAATGAGGGAAGTCCAAATCCAAACCAAAAGTATCTAAACCATTGGAAGTCTTTGGAGAAGAGATTATCCTCATTCCCTTTCTCTTTTGGAGCCAACAATTTCCTATAAACTAGATTGAGATGTGCAAGCTGACCCTCATAAATCTGGCAAGTGCTACAAGGGCCCTGCCAAAGGGTTACTGGAATGAACAAAAAGAGGCAATGCTACCTTCAAATCACAGAAACAGACTTTTAACAGTTTCTGGGATGAAAGGAGCTTTCAAAGAAACCAAAATAAATGGCAGTATCACTCCCACACATGCTGAAGTTTGATTTCATTAAGGCCACAGTCCCAAGAATGCTTTCCTGTGAGTAAATTCTATTAACAAAAATGGGACTACTTCCAAGCAAAACTATTTAAGCTTGCACATTTAGCAAAAATTAGTTAATGCACCTTATGTTTTTGACTACATTTTTGTCTGTACAAGCTCTGCAGTCCTGTAATGTGAATTGTTTTTCACATTTCCAAATACATAAGAATGATGAATAATGTAGTGGAATGTATTGTCAAAGGCTTTCATGGCCGAAATCACTAGAGTATTATGGGTTTATCGGGTTGTGTGGCTGTGTTCCAGTAGCATTTTCTCCTGACGTTTTGCCTGCATCAGTGGCTGGCATCTTCACTGAGGATCCTGGCCCCCAATGCTCCCATGCCCTCCCCACCTCTCGGCCCTCCAGATTTCCTCCTCTGCCACCCCCTCTGTGCCCCACCAGACTTGGCAAGCGAGGGGGAGGCAGAAAATGGAGACAGAGCGGGGCTCAGATTTTGTCCTGGGCTCCATTTTCCTTAGATATGCCTTTGGATGAAGATGCCTCATAAGGCACTGTTTGTTGTTGAGGCAGCTGCTGGAGCACAGGACACTGCAGGTTCTGGCACTGTGTAGGGGCCTGCTGCACAGGCTGCCTAACTTCAGGCTACTGATGTTGCCCTCACTTCCTAGCAGCAGCAGGAGGAGCTTTCTGAGTTGTTATTGGTGGTGACATTGAAGAAGGAATACGAAGCTTTTCACCCCAAGCACTCAGAGAATGCTGGAGGAACTGGTGGGAAGGTGATGCCAACACCATCTTTTTTCTGAGCCCAGCAGGCCCTTCAAGGGGATGCAGGAAAGGAGGACAGAGTTGGAGGAGGAGGAACAGATGAAGATGCTGCCATCTCAGTGCCCTTCCCTTCTGTTCCTCTTCCTGAGCCCCCTAGGCACAGCGTGTCTTCCTAGAGCTCCTCTCAGAAGGTGGCTTCAGGTGTACCTGCAGTTTGTGGCCAGTGTAGATGTACTTTCACAGTCTGGAAGAACTTCTAGGTGACAGTGGATGATCCCTGTCATGCACAATGCCAGTTGTTTAGGGCATGAATAAGTCATGGAAAATATACCCATCATCTCATGATCTCTGGGCACTGGAACCATCTGAGGAAGCACCCCCAGACAGTGCTTCTTCAGGGAGGAGAAGGGCGGGTGAGGTGGTTTAGGGGATATCAACCAGGCCTGAGGTGAATGGTCCATCAATCTTGCCTCATGTTCTCCCTGCACCAGCAGGTCAGGGACACCAAGCAACTCTAACAAAGATGCTTGGTAAGGGGGGCACTAGTGTGCCAAAGAGTGTGAGGCAGGCAGTAACAAGTAGGACTTATGACACCATTGGCAAGATGATCACCATAGATGCTCAGCCCTACAGAATGGTCAGGTTCCACAGAAATCTCCGCTCGCTTGCTGCCTGGTACACACCTCCCTTTTGGTTCCAGCTGGAGAGGACTGTGAAGCCAGCAGTGTACAGATCTGTGAAAGCTTATGTGAAGACACAAGTATCTCGTGCTCATGTGCACTTTACAATGGACATCTGGAACTGTTGGCATGTGGAGCATGCCTACTTTGTGCTCACTGCGCACTGGTGGCAACCCAATGATGAGGTTGGAGGAGAGTTCCAGTGCTAGGCAGCAAGAGGGCCAATGGGTTAGCTATTGTTGCACTTTGCTCCACACTGAGATACTCAACAAGGTGCACTCATTGGACAACATCGCCACTCAGAGGCATAGCTGGGCCAGAGTGCGCTCGGTGTGCACTCTGGGTTTTTGCCCCCCTGATGCGCAGCCCCTCCCCCTGCAGCACACACCCCCCGTCGTGCCCCCCACTTACTTTAGAAACTGCAGGCTGGAGAACAGGCTTGTTCCCTTCCAGGCTTCAAAGGCTCTGGTGGGAACTACATTTCCCAGGAGACCCTGGGAAATGTAGTACCCACCAGGGCCTTTGATGCCTGGAAGGGATCAAGCCTGTTCTCCAGCCTGCTCGGTTTCTAAAGTAAGTGGGGGGGTCATGGGGGTGATTTTCATCCTCCCATGGTGCCCCCCTGTGGCACCCTCCCACACACTTACTTTAGAAACCAAGCAGGCTGGAGAACAGGCCTGTTCCCTTCCATTCTTCAAAGGTCATGGTGGGAACTACATTTCCCAGGAGACCCTGGTAGTTCCCACCAGGGCCTTTGAAGCCTGTTCTCCAGCCTGCTCAGTTTGTAACATAAGTGTGTGTGTGGGGGGGCACTGCGGGGGAAGCGCTGCAGGGGGAAGGAGGAGGGGTCTGGGGGGAATTTTCCGCTCCCACATGACCCAAAACCATGTGCCCGGTGTGCGGTGCACCGCCCCACCCCCTGGTAGCATTGCCAGTGTTGCCACTACTATCCAACCACAGCTACAGGCATGGGTAGGCAAGGACATCACCCATGGGCTTCATGGTGACCAACAGGGGAGCAAACATCAGGGCAACAGCAACAGGGTTCCTGACAGAAATCTGTTTCCGGTAGCCCACTCAAGGTTGACTCAGCCTTTCATCCTTCCAAGGTCTGTAAAATGAGTACCCAGCTTGTTGTGGATAACGTGTAGATGACTGGGGAAGGACATGGCAAATCACCTTTTAACAAAGTCTGCCTAGTAAACATCCCGATGTGACATTACCCCATGGGTCAGTAATGATGCAGTGCTTGAACATGGGACTACTTTTACCTAGGGGATAGTGGACCTGTTTTATGCCAGTGTATCTATTTGTAAAGTGTCTAGAAGAATTTATTGCAAGATTATCTAGGTCCGTGGGTACAAATATAGAGTATACGTAGACAGTAGTGACAATTCAAAAATTACAAAGAGGGTTTTTAAAAATCTTTAATTACACGAGTTTAAGCAATTGGAAAGGGCAACAGCAGAAGTGCAGGGGGAGGGGGTTTTCTCCAGCTATAAGAAGGCATCTAATTGTACAAATATATGAGCTGAACTAGTGAATTTTTTAACATTATTCAATGTAACATGATTTTCTTCTGTAATTTTGGCAGCAAGTAAGTCTCAGAAGGTATTGATCTCAGATATGTGGCCTTAAGTCTAAAAAGAAATGGAAAACACAGTGCAAATGTTCTACAAAACAGTGCCATGAAAGCAATGCCAATTTGGAGTTATCAGAGAGGGAAACGTCTTCATTTTTATCACTGAAAGCATTTCTGTGGTCAAAAGATAGGATCTGATAGAGTAAGCCAATTTCGAGGTTTACCCATACAGAACTGTATTTAGGGTTGTAACAGTTCAGCGAGATAGTAATAAATGCTGCATTAGATTAAGGAAAAATAGTTGGGAATTATGTTTAAGTATAAATCATTCAAAGCGTATCAGTAGCATTTTTGTCAGCCTTAGGTCAATAAAGCCATTTTTTCCTTTATTTCCAGTACAATACACTGTCAAACGTTCATAACTTTCTAGTTGTAAATACTTCCTTCATGCTGAGATCTTGAACGCTCTTAGAAAGTATCTATTCGGGGCATTGTGCCTTTATTGTCAATCACTGTTAAATATAGAAACTTTAGTTGGAGAACTCCTGTTTCGCTAAATCATCAAGTATCTTTAATCATAAGTTTATTCATTTCAGAAAGTCAATGATGTTTGTAAGCAGGAGTACTTTCTTTCCTTGTAGTAGTGGATTTTGAGGCACTTAACACTTGGAAACTAGTGCCCAGTTACAAAATAGGAATGCCCGTCTGAATGGTAACACTTGCATCTGGGCAAGGTTAGCCATGCATTGGGGTAATTCTTATTACATCTGTCATTTCTCATATTTCTTAGCATCTGCAAAAGCACAGAAACATGCCACACTATAAGTAGTGAAATAGTAACTCAGCAGCAAGGGTGGTGGTATGTGCTGTTGCACTTGTCTGCCACTACCAGATGACACCTTTGCATCAAAACAGTGATTCCTACTTTTAAAAAAATTGTTTATTTACTTCATTCATACCCCGCCTTTCCCCCAAAAGTGGGGACCTTGAGGGTGTGGGACTGGTCTACAGACTCCCAGCAAGCTTCTATAGCAGAATGGAGATTCAAACCTTGGGCCTCTTGGATTCTAGGTTTTAACAAACCTTTATATCTTCTGTCTTAAGTTTGCACTAAGAAATTCTGTTTCTTCCAATAGCCAGTTCTGTGAAACTAGGATTCTACAATCAAGCAGTTCAAGTGTGAAAGTCGGTCTCATTGCCAAAATAAATTTTTGGGAGGATTTAGTGTGCTTACAAAGTTCTAGTTTGTATTGTAAAATGACCTGTGCTAAAATCAACCATTTGGATCAGATAACTCAGCTTCCATTCAGTTCGCTTCTTGCAAATCCAAACTAATTACATTAATTTGCAGAATCAAATGCTGCATGAGAATTTGGGTTGGGATCAAAGTACTAGTGCCACCCACCTGAACTTCATCTGTCCCATGTGTCTGAGCAGTACAGGATAACAGCATACATGTTAAACAGGATGGGTCTGTCTGTGTTATGTCATACACATTTGACAGAACTTTGGAATATATTTAGGAACGCTTCCTATATCATGTTTTTATGCATTTTGTGACAGATTTGGTTTCAAATATTAACTACTCCAAACTTAAAGTAAACATTCTTATTGTTTAATGTCATTATTATAACTGACTGAAAAATTAATGACTGTTGGCAATATTTGAAGCCATGTATATTTGATGGCTATTCTGGTGCCTTGTTGTCTGGCAAACAATTCAAGAAGGTCAAAGGAAAAGAGGAGAGTGAAGAGGGAGTTAGGAGACATGTGATTACATTACATTACACTTACTTAGCAGCAGAGCTGTGTACAAATCTTGCCATGAAAGGACAGAGGTCCATCTTTCCACTGTATTTACATCAATTACATTACTGATTTTTTGGCTTGGAGGGAGATCATCAGTTTCATTCTGTACAAACAGCAGTAGCTGCAGTGACTGTTGTTTTGTTTCATCTAATGTTACAGCAGTTAGACAGAATGGCAAATGATTTCCTTGCATATACTGTCATATAGGTAAGGAGCACTGCAAACTGGTGAAGATGCAGAAAATGCATCGTGAACCAAATGGGTACAAAGGCTCTCTGGTTGCTAACACAATACAGAATGCATGAGGAAAGGAAGTAAACCATGCTCCTATTAGCACCTTATTTCACTCAGGCTGTTTCCGCACGGGCGGAACACAGCGACCCAGGAACGCTAAAAACAGCGTCCCTGGGGAGGGGTTTGCACGGCCGCCGCTGCAGCCTCGCAACCACCAAGCTGCGCGAAGCTGCTGTTTCTGAACCTCGCTCCCTGGGCGAGGTTTTTCAGAAACAGCGGCTTCCAACCGCTGCCGTGCGAACGGCAGCAGCTGGAAGGTGCCGTTCCCCCCCTTTCCCGAATGCCTTCCCTTCCCTCCGACCTTCTGGTGCATCGCCCAGGCCTGGGGACACGCCCCCCTGCCCTGCAACTCCAGAGCTGTCGTGCAGGGCAGGGGGGCGTGCCCCCTAGCCTGGGCGACGCGCCGGAAGGTCGGAAAGAAGGGAAGGCATTCGGGCGACGGCGCAGTCTCCGCGCAAGCTGTGCCATCTTCCCTGCCCCTACCAGGACCGCTTCGCGGCGACAGCCTGCGCCGGCATCATGTATGCCGATACCCCCCCCCCCCATCGTGGCCGTGCAGAAACGGCCTCAGCTTCTTTCAGCTTTTCCCCCTCCAGCCTGGCATATTTCCTGGCTGACCAAGAGTGCCTCAGTCATCAGAGCTCAGTGAGGCAAAATACAGGGGGTATTTAGTTTTCTCATGCATAAAATAGACACAAAAATACATACAGTTTTCTCATACATAAAATAGACACAAGTACACACTTCACTTTATATGTGCATGGGTGGCTCCAGATCCCTCTATTATATAGTATTTGTGCAATCTGCTTTTATGAGTTGCCAAATGTCTACCTCCACTCCCTCTGCAGGTGAGAATTTCAATTGGTTATAAAATGTGAGTGCTTTCTTCTGTTGCATAACATTTGTCAGGCAGAGGGATTCCTTGAGTGAAAGGAGTGCGCTTCCTTAGAATTTCATCCCAATTATATGAAAGTGAAAACATGAGTCAGAAATATGTTTCTCTTATGGAAATGAATATAATTAAAAATGAATATGTGAAATAACTAGGGACATTTCAACGCCAGTTTGGCTTGCGTCCTGTTCACTGGTTGTAAACAGAGTCCTGATATTTTGACAATTGGTTTAATAGTTTATTGATCAGTTCATGGAGCTCAGTGAGTAGTTTTGTGCTATCATAGTGCCGTTGGCGTTTCCCACACATGCAGTTTCACACAGCCTACTGTCAAAATTTCATTACTGCTGAAATGACTTTACATCACAAAGGACACACAAAAAATCTCAGGAAAACAAAGTACATTTTTGTAATTAAAACAAAGTACACAAGGTCTTCCAGTTTCAAGTATACCGAGCATTAATACTAAAAAATAAATTTTAACTACTTGCTCTTTAACCAACTATGTAAAATTGGATCTTTAGAACTACTACTAATAAAAGACATACTTTATTGGATCTTATTTTAAGAATCCCTAACCTTTAAAACCACTCATCATCAGTTTATATTTTTCTGTTTTATCCACATATGCTATCAAGGGTTTTCACTTGTCCAGAAATGTAATGAAGTTCTTTCCGTTAAGTAACAAAGTTAGTTTGGCCATCTCTGCCAACTCCAATATTTATTGTCACGTAGTTCTATTACACCCTGTCCTCATGGCACAAGTTAGCTCAGCAGGCACATTGGCACATTGCTCAGCAGGCAATGACTTAAAAAGATCACCAAAAACATCACTTAAATCAGTCATAAATAAATGCTGTTTTCAATAAACTCCTATCCTTAAGTGTTTCTTTAAGTAGTCCTCAGAGGCACTAATGGCTACTAATCAGTTTTAATTGGCAGAGTCTTTCACCATGCTTTGTTTTGGGAAAGCCTGATACAAACTGGTCCAGCAGGCATTCACTGCTGCTCAGCATGAACCAAATGGACCAAGTGATCAGTTTGCATCTGATTTAGTACCTTCAAACACGTTACTTTTGATAGTCAAACATGATTGCAGTGAAATTTGTGGCATCCCGACTTTTTACAGTTGGATGGGCTGTATTTTCTTCCAGAATCGCATTATAGAGGCTAGATAGTCCAGTCAAGGTAACAAGTTCTTTTTCCCCAAAAGATCTTTTAGTTAGTTGGAGAGCTCCATTTCTTACTTTCAAGTTGAGGTTCCTTTGGCTGGTAGTCTGGTTTTCTACATCCTCTTTTACCTAATTTGACTTCTTTTTCCTCTTATTTTGAGAAAATGCATGGATTTTGCTATTCAAGCATCATGGTCAAGAAGGCCTAGGAGATTTCCAAGGGCTTATTTTCTTCTGGATAGCACAGTAGGAATTGTCTTTCAGATTCCTAGGTCTTCCTGCACCACTGCTATTTATACCTCTTACTGCATTTGACTCCAGGTTTTTAGGGCTCATCACTAGGTGAACCTCTGCTGCCATTCAGCCAACTTGGCTCTGCTTGCAACCTAGTGGCACCTGAAGATACTGGCACTTCCAGATACGTCTAGTCATGGCTGAGCTGCCAGGTATCTGGAAGATGGAGTTAGATGAGTCCAGCCTGGTGAGTCATAGCACACGACCACAGGCACATACACACAATACTCTTGCATGCATGATAATTCTCATTATTTAGAGAAAAACTGCATTTTAAAGCACTACAAAACAGTTCTAGTGTTGTTCAACAAGATCTTTCTCCATCAAAGAGGAAACTCTAATCTGCTAGCCACTCAAAAATAGATGGAAAACAGCATTCTTGGCGGCATAAACTATTTCAAAAGCCAGATCTAACCACACAAGGGTTATGAATGCAGTACTGTGGAGATTGTTTTCCAGATGGCTCCCCAAACTAGCCTCTTTCTTCCCTATCTTTTGCTGTTGTAAACTACACATTGTGTAGGAGAATGCAATGTATGCATTTGATTAAAAAAAACATTAATGGCAGCGGTACAGTGGCATTCTCATGTGTGCGTAAAACTAAGACATACAGCTAGTGGTGCTGCAAATATCAGAAAACTGTCCCTGCTTATGATGACTTCATGGCCCATGGTTCCTTTTAGGAGAAAACGTCTATTTTTCTTGTATGGTTTTAGCCACTTCTCTTTATATTTCTTATGGTTTTAGTTATCCATGCTGGGTGTTCCCGAATGGCCACATTTATATTTGCCCATATGTATGAGACCTGATGTCTGAAAATGGCACAAACTACAATTACAAGAAGGTTGGGCTACTGACAGTGTCCTTCTACAATATTTCATGGCATTTTTGCTGAGGAAAAGAATCTATGCATTTACCCTGAGTTGAGGAAATTATGCTCAATTCCTGGACGTTCATGTATTGACTGTTACCAATAGTTATACTGTCCTGTTAACAATGGTTATATTGTCTTGAGAAAAAGTTTCATATGCATCCTGCCCATGTTTGTTAAGTTAAAAGCCCCACTGACTGCAATAGGTCTGTTTAGGGTGCATCCTTGATGCCTTTTGTTTCTAGGTATTCTTATACAGTAGTATTGCCTATTCCAATGGGCAGAAAGATGTCAGTGATATTAGCAGAGACTTTCTGCCAGGTTCTGAGCCTACCCAGCAGCTGCAAGATCCAAAAGGCCTTAGCAATTGACTTCGTCCATTTGTTCCTGCTCATTTCCTGTTCCTACAATGCTAAGCCCCAAGCTTTCATAGTTGGAGAATTCTGGCGCAGATACATTTCCTAGCCAGCATGCAAGTGACCTGGCTCTTTAAAGAAACCATGAATTATATCTGAAAATTTTCCATCCATTATCAGGTCTGATCTTAGCTTGGAGTGAATTAATCAGAACCTGGTAGATGCTTCATTTCATAGGAGATGTGGCAAAAAATGGGTGGGTGATTGACCTTGATTTGGCACATTCAATAAGTAAAATAAAAATTGTACATCTCTCATGATACCCAAATTCCTAACCTATGAGTGTGTCTTGCTGTGGATTGGTGAGTGTAATTGATAGTAGGCTCACATTCACCTGTCAGTAAAAAGAAAGAACTCTACATTGCATACTATGAAGTGTATACTGCTAAAGACTGAACCACACTGATATATAGAATACAGTATGGCGAGCCAGTTTTTAATCCCTATAAGGTTATCTGTATATTTCCCATGAACTTTGTAGGGTTCATGGTATAAACATGGCAATAATCCAGATGGCTACTGATCAAATGTATTGACAACTGAACCCCATAGCATGAAAACATCTGTCTCTATTAGGCATAAAAAATGGAAGCTATAAATGATAAATTTCCATTGGGTGGACACTGTCAATATTGGCACACATGTTGGACCCTCATTTAATCCAAGCACTGAATTATAAGCTAGAAAAGTGTGAAAGATGACACTTGGCAATGGGCTGCAGCTATTTTCCACAGGTCACTGGAAAATATATAAAATATGTTTGACTTAATAAAAAGTTACCAAAAACATAAACACACTTGGTTGTCAGGGGCAACATTTTTCATTCATGAGGATGAAAAGCACATGGAACAAAAGATATCCAAATTTAAAAATGAGCACTGAAATTGCAAGAACAGGGTGACCAAAGGTAGTCCATTCAATAAATCAAATGCAGTGCCAGACTGACAAATTTCTCCCTTTCTTAGCTTTTGAATGAAACTCAGTTGGATTTTAAGAGAAAGTATTTTTAAATTTCCCATCCAACTGGCATTAAAGCCAACTGTAAGTGGTATGCAAACAAAAGGCTCAAATGTACCAGTTCCTGCCAGAGGCTACCACAGCCAATGTTACGTTTTTCATTTTACTTGGTGATTGTCTGACGGATCTATCTTTAGAAAGGTACACAACATAACTTTTCTTTTCCATATGTCCAAATATTTGGGAGGCTTTTCCTGGATGTGTCTCTGCCTAACAATTATAGCACAATCCAACTAAAGCTAAGCATTTTTTTATTTCCATTGATCTTAATGGAAGAGATTAGTCATGTGCTTAATTCATTACAATAAATGAGACTCAAATGTTCTTAACTTTGGCAGCATCATGCGTGGTGTTTTCACTTTGCTGCTGCAGTATGCAATATATTTGTTCTTGGACATCAGGGTTTTATTTTGTTTTTTCCCCCCATTTTGTTTGCACTAAGCTTTGGTAGCACTAACCTTTCTCCGCAGTAGTAAGCCATATTTGATGAAATCCTTGTAAACTTGATACTGAAAGGGAACCACTGTGTCTTCACTGAGTACAAAAGAATTAATTTTCATGCCATATGTATCCCTCCCCAACTTTTAAAGGACTGTTTCATGGCTCTAACCATTTCTATTCTGAACTGATAAATTAATAACAAACAGTAAAATCTAACTGGCTGGCAGTCTGGTGCTTGGCTGTCTGGTTTAGAGTCTAAGTAGCAGAGATGGGAGGGGGTGAGGAGATAAACTCAGGAGTTATGTAAGTTAAAATGATTTGGTTCAAACATATTGTGAACTCCTGACATAGTTAATTAATTAGTTAATAATGTGATTAGTTTTATTAAATTAAGTATAGGATAGTCCAGTAGTTCCTGACCTGGGACACTTGTATCCCCTGGGGTCCGAGGTATGTGGAAAAAAAATAATGGAAGAAAAAGGTACATTTATATCAACAATATAAGACAAAATACAAATTAAAAACTGTGTAATTAATTCAATATTATGATGAGTGGCAGTGTGGGTTTTCTTTGTTATTTAAGTTCAAAAAAGCTTGCATTACCTGACTTTGTTATTTTGGTGAACATGCCTCTGCAGTGTGCATGCTCCTCTTCACATGCTCTCATTCTCCTCTGCTTTGTGAAAGTTCAAGTGCAGACTACCTTTATGCATTGTTCGTTGAGATAGTTGTTCTGCTTTTTCACTATGAGCTGTAATTATTATTATGATTCTAAGTTATGGGGGAGGGGAGAAGGCATGGGAGAGGGGGTAGTCAGGCCATATCCAAGGGTGGAGCTGATTTTAGTCAGCTTATACTTGGCCTTCAGAGCTGGGCACACAATGGCCAGGGCTTCAGACTTACACCATTCTTTTGGGTGGCATAACTCTGTTAAGCCTTATGGAGAGTCTCCAGGTGGTCAGGGATTTTTAGCTGCCTCCCCACACTGTCTGGAAGTCTTCTGGAGGTGATACAACAGAGCAGCAGTGGAACGGTCCCCAGCCACTTCAGGCTTTGGATTGGGCAGCCCAAGGTTTTGCCCCAGCTGAATCCAGTGCAATCAACAGGCTAATACTGTTAGTGGATAGGATGCAGCAGCTTTTTAAGTCAGCCTCAGTGAATTCTCCTCTTTACTATAGTTTCCATCCCACAAAGCTTCTGTCCATGCAGGTCTCATAAACCCCAGCATAGCCTTTTTGATGGTTAAAATTGACGCACACCCCTTTTTCACCCGTGGAAAAACTGTTTTAATAGAATCGAATATTTTCGTGCCTTCCTTCTTGCAGCACCTCTGTGTTGGAACTTTCTACATTTCTCACTGTCAGAGTAAAACCAGTGTTGCGGGACATAAATAAAGAAGATAAAGAAGCTAGAAAGACGTATTCTCACATGTGTTAGAACTTTGACTTATCCATCCATTGTTGTTGTTTCCCCATCTTTTCCCCCTTTGAATACTGGCTCTGGTTTTATTTTTTTAAAACTTTACATCCTGGTATGGAGTTTTCTGTGATAGTATTTTAATGATTTCTGTAATATTTATTGGAACCTGCTGCCAGCAAAACTTGCAGTTCTTTGGGACAGTTTCAGTTTCATACAACTCTGGTATGGAGTTAGCTGTAAGAACAGCAGGGATTTCATTGTTCAAGTTGTGTCCATTTAATTTAAAAATATGGAGCAGGTGCAGGAACTGTGCTGCACTAACTAGAACTGTGTGAAGCCAATTTTGCTGAGTACATTTCTAAGAATAAAGCCTTCAGAGAGAAAGCAGCAGAGAAACAGTGTTTGAGACTGCAGTACTAAGAACATTTTCCTGGGAGTAAGCCCCATTGGGGAAGAAAAGTGGCAAGGAGTAGCCCAATTTCTTCAAATATCAGGAGCTAAGCAGTGTTGGTAGTTTGAAGGGAGATGATGACTTAAAAAGACTCTGCAGAAGAAAGCAATGACAAATGCCTCCGCTTCTCACTTGCCCTGAAAGCTTCTTGATATAAAATTAGTTGCAGCTAGACACTAGATGAGCCATCATGGTGCAGTGGCTAAGAGCAGGTGCACTCTAATCTGGAGAACTGAGTTTGATTCCCCACTCAGCCACTTGAACTGTGGAGGCTTATCTGAGAAACCAGATTAGCTTGTGCACTCCAACAGATGCCAGCTGGGTAACCTTGGGCTAGTTGCAGTTCTTTGACACTCTCTCGGCCCCACCCACCTCACAGAGTGTTTGTTGTGGCAGGGGAAGGGAAAAAGAGTGTCCTTGCAGGAGAGGACGGGGGGGGGGGGGTATAAATCCAAACTCTTCTTCTTCTACTTATGTATGTTCCCCACTGAATAAAATAGGACTTTCTTCTAAACAGACCTGTCAAGAATTGCTCCTTAAGAATATTATATATCTGTTCTAGGGTCACAGTGGTTAGATGATGGGCAGCCCCATCCAAATGGGAGACGGTGGGCTGGGACACCAATGTGGCACCATCCTGCCACTCTCATAAAGGTTTCCTGGTAGCATGGGGAAGCTTGAAAAGTGCCCTGTCACCAAGAAGTCTCTATAGGCTGCCATAGATGTACATCACCCAAAAGGAAGGGGGAAGGGGGAAAGGCAAATCCACTGGACGAGGAGCATGGTGCTCTCACAGGTGGATTTGCCTCCCCCTTCCCAGATGGGGCTCTTACTTCATCCACTATTTATTTCATTTATACCCCACTGTTGGAGACCCAAAGTGGCATTTATTAGTCTCTTCACCTCTATTTTATCCTCTCAACCACTTGGTGAAGTAGGTTAAACTGAGAGGGTGTGACTAGCTCAAGTTCACCCAGCAATCTTCAAAGGCAGAGTGAGAATTTGAACCTGAGTCTCCCAGATCCTAGTCCAACTCTAACCGCTACACTCAATAAATAAAATGATTTGAATGATTTACCAAATGCCACGAATTGTTAACACTATCACTTAGTTTTAGTAAAAGTACATGCAAAAACGACACAAGGTAGGCAGTTCACAAAAGATGCTTTCTTCTCTTACACTATGAACTGAATGCCGTTTCTTCATGATTGCCTTCTGTGCTGCTATGTTCATCAAAAAGTAAAATAAATCTAAAAGTATTTTTAATAAACACTTTTAAAAAATTAAACCTTTTGTGATCTTGTTGAAGTAATACGGTAAATCTCTATACTCATGTGAGTTGCTTATGTGAGGAGCAGCAGTGGCGTAGGAGGTTAAGAGCTCATGTATCTAATCTGGAGGAACTGGGTTTGATTCTCCGCTCTGCCGCCTGAGCTGTGGAGGCTTATCTGGGGAATTCAGATTAGCCTGTGCACTCCCACACACGCTAGCTGGGTGACCTTGAGCTAGTCACAGCTTCTCGGAGCTCTCTCAGCCCCACCTATCTCACAGGGTGTTTGTTGTGAGGGGGGAAGGGCAAGGAGATTGTAAGCCCCTTTGAGTCTCCTGCAGGAGAGAAAGGGGGGGTATAAATCCAAACTCCTACTCCTCCTCCTCCTCCTCCTCCTCCTCCTCCTCCTCCTCCTCTTCTTCTTCTTCTTCTTCTTCTTCTTCTTCTTCTTCTTCTTCTTCTTCTTCATGTGACATAGCTTCTTTATTGCAACTAAATTCAGACTGAGAAACTGAGACAGAGAGAGAGAGAGAGAGAGAACAGCCCAGGGGATGGAATTTTTCTCCAACCCATGTAAGGTTCTAGTTAACTCTTTAACATCCATTTTACTATTTTTCTCCCATTTTAAGTTTTTTTTATCCTTAAACATCAAAATATAGTTTTTTCAAACAACCAGGTCTTCTTCTTTTCACTAGATGACTGTGTGCTTCCACTGCCTCATTATCCTTTCATATGGAAAGTTCAGTGTTTTCTGAATCTTCCCTTGAAGGGGGCATCAAATTGCAGTGGGTATTTGCCTATGAAATACCACAGGGACTTGTTGACCTCTGTAAAAGTTATGTTATAAATCATGGCCCTTTCCGCACGGGCCAAATACGGCCCCCTGAGGACGGCAAAAACGCCATCCTCAGGGAGCTGTTCGCACAGGGAGCACAGCCGCCATTTTCCTACCTCGCTTCCCGAGCTAGGTTTACGGAAAACGGCGGCTTCGAGCCGCTGCCGTGCAAACGGCAGCAGCTCGAAGGCACCCTCCCCCCGTGCACCGTCCACCTACCATTTCTGTGGCCGTCCAGCGCATCGCCGAGGCCTGGGGACACACACCCCTGCCCTGCGACGCCGGAGCAGTCACGCAGGGCAGGGGGGCGTGTCCCCAGGTCTCGGCAATGTGCTGGACGGCCACAGAAACGGCAGGTCAACTGGGCGACGGCACTCCACGGCGCCGTCTTCCCGGCTGTTTCTGGGACCGTTCGTGCGAACGGTCCCAGGGGGGTTGGGTCGGCATCGTATACGCCGACCCAACCCCAATTGTGGCCATGCGGAAATGGCCTTACACGGGCAAAACACCATGTGACAGGTCTGGAGAAAGTGTATTGGAAAAAATTCCTCAGCTCCCATTTGTGCTAATGGCAACAACCGGATTCAACCCCAAAAAATCAACATGAGTCAAAATATTGTATAGGTCCAGGTTGGGAAATACCTTGAGATTTTGGGGGTGGAGCCTGAAGAAGATAGGTTTGGGAGGGGAGGGACTTTGGGAGGGGATGGGGTATAATGTCATAGAGTCTACCTTCCATAGCTGCCACTTTCTCCAGGTGAATTTATCTCTATCACCTGGAGATCTGTTATAATCCTAGGAGATCTCCAGCTACCATTTGGAGGCTGGCAACCCTAATAATATAACAGATTTGGATTCCTATCACTGTGGCTCACACTATAGTCATAAGCAGAAGCATGGCCTTCTACGTACATTGACATAAATGGGGGAGAACAAGGACATGAAGAACTGCCATCAGAGACATTGTGATGTCACTTTCAGGAAAAACCTGGAAGTGATGTCATTCCTCTCTAGAAATCACCAAAAACTCTGTGATAAACCCAGTTCCTAGAGAGGACTGATGTCACTTCCAGGTTTTCATTGTTGCACCATTGGGCTGCCAGCCATTTTTTGTTTATTTTTCTCTTGCTGGCTTTCTGAATGTGAATTCAGGTGGGTAAGCTGGTAGCAGGACTTGGTAGCCCTAAGTCTAATTCTGCTTAGGATGACACTGTCAGGTTTGCCTTCAAGATAAAAGGAATGGTAATTTTTCTTAATAATTGTGTGTATGCAGCTTTTTGGATGGATGTTGGTTCCAGTCAAGCAACCTGTCATGGCTTGAAGGAGGTGACTTCCCCCTTTTTTGTTGAAGGGAATGGTCAAGGCATGTATAAGAAAAGGAAACAATTTTGATGGTGAAAGAGAGACCAACTCTGCTTACAATAGTTCTAAGTGTGATTCTAAGAAGAACTGTGAACTTCTAAGTCCCTTGAAGTCAATAGGTTTAGAAGTTGTAAATCTGCTTAGGACTGCGCTGTGAAGTACATTAGGGTTCAGGATATGGGGTAATGAGTTTTCCATATGGGGTTCTGATATGGAGTAATGGATGTGATGCCTTGAAGAAATACCTGACTGTTTCCATTTGAGCTCTTCTTGTACATAAAGCAATGACCACAAAACACTATATTCTTCCAGCTCTGTCTCCTCCAACTGGAATGTTCCCTGGTAAGCAGTAGCCCCTGAAAATTTCCACCACTTGGGGAAGCAGGGCACTTATAATACCAGAGTCAGAAGCTGAATGTCAATAAACCAAACCATCAAATAAACAAAGCAGAACAAAGACATCATAGCAATAAAAACCATAACATCTTAAAGAAAATATGAAGATTGTATTTGTTTTGAAATATATTCAGATGTAATTGAGTAATCTATTAAACCCCTACAATTAATTAACATTTTAAAATGTTTGTGCATGCGCGCACACACACACACACACATACACACACACACACACACAGAAAAGAAATCTAAGCAGGGTGGTTACTGAACAAGAGGTAAGCTAACAAAAGATCACAGCAGATGAAGAATTACATTGCCATAGATGTTATCTATGAAAGATTCAAATTTCAACCTCAGATAACCTTTCTATTTAAATGGAGTTAGAAGAATTGCATGAACTACTATTTATTTCAAAGGCACCTTTGTTGCAGTTCCACTTTACCTTGATGCCATTTGAATGTTGTTTTTATCCTTTCAACCAGAAATTTCTCTTGTGCTTTGTTATTGTAGGTTTGGTGGCATTACTGGTGGACACCTAAATTAGATCCCTTGAAGGAAAAGGTAATTGGTGGGTCAGGTATTAAAAAAGAGCCCCTACTATAAACAGTACCTAGAGGTAAATCAACCGCCCAGGTTTCATTTGCTTCTATCCAGATAAAGGGCAATACAAATTAAACATTCCTTTGTAAGCCTGCCCAGAATGCAAAGGGCCTGACCTTCAGAGATGGCTGATGGCTGAACACTTTCATTGAATTCACTGGAAATTAAGCCCATATCTATCTCAGTGTGGCACAGTCACAATGCACCTGGCAGGATAATAAGGCACCAAAAAATCACTTTGGAAGTTATTAATGCTTCACTAACACCCACAAGAAGGCAGTAGAAGTTCACATTTATTAGAGCTTTGCATTTCTTACATTCCAGGGATTTGATTGCTTTGTTTACTGTATATGGTGAAACAAATGTGAGGAGTTAAAACTTGTGACTCAAGCAAAAAGAAATTGCTTCAGGTTACAACTCACAGAGTGTTTCTTGGGATTCAGCTAATAGCTAATCCCTTGTCTCAAAAGCTGGGAAGTCAAGTTTAAACCTTTTCATAGCCTCCCTCTTTTTAAAAACTTTCAAAATCCAGTTGCCAGGTTACTGCTTAAACTCAGGGTTGGTATTAATAGCCTAGGATCTCTCTGAGAATCAGAGTCACCTCAGCTTTCTTTACTTTTCTGTTTAGCAAACAGGTTGTCTGCATTTATGCCAAGCTTGAAACTGAAGGGAGGATTTTAAAACACTCATATTCAAATGAGGCTAATGTGGCTGCAGCTGATCCTGGGATGGTGGAAGGTACCAACTGATGCCAATTCGTATCTGTCTGGAGACAATTCCCACCCCAAAGATTTTAATCTTCCATATTTTCAGCTATTTCCATATTTTCAGCTATTTTCATATTTTCAGCTATTTCCATATTTTCAGAAATCTTCCATATTTTCAGCTATTGACACTTAGGAGGAATTGCAACATAGACGAAGACTTTGGAAAACAAGTAAGTATTCTGATGAATCAGCTCTCAGACAGAGGCTACCCCTCAAGAATAATAAATCAAGCTTTTTTTTCAGCATATACATCCAGGGCAACTCTTTTCCCTTCACCGTAACTATTTCTAAGCACCAAAATTTCCTTTATACTAACACTATAGACTAACACCAAATTCTGACACTATATGTCCATATATTTGAACACCATATGTTTCCATATTTTTCAATTATATTTGTATGTGTTCTGCATGGTTCATTGTATCTAGAAATGACAACCATTGCATATATAGATACCAGGAATCAGTCACATAGCTACCATGGGGAAGGGGGCGGGCCCGCCCCAGGTGTGCACCATTGGCATCACATGAGGTGGAAAATTGGCCCGCACCCCTCCCACTCCTCCCTTGCCCCGCCCCCCTGGTCTGGCAGAAGTCCACAGCAGCCTGGCAGGCCCAGCCAGGCTGCTTTTTCAGCTGGCTGCTCTTTGCTGCTGGCTGAACTAAGGTAAGTGGGGGAGTGAGGCTCATGGGGGGCAGGGCCCAGGCGCCATTTTGCCCCAGGTGCCAGTTGCCCCCTACACCACTGCCAGAGATGCCAGTTACTAATAGAGAATTGTTAGTGATTCCTAAAAAGACAGGATATCACTTCCAGGTTTTCCCAGAAGTGACATAAAACTGGTACATAGATTATGATGATTTTTCCGCTAGCCAGTAGAGTGGCATTGGGCAGTGGAGATTGCCAATGAGAGGTTTTGTCATAGCAGGAGACCTGACAACCATACTAGATCTGGTATGAATTGTATATATGCACAATAGAAACACTTTACAAAAACCAAAGTGAGCAGTGAAGTGCAGAAACAATTGATAAGAATAAAACTGAGTATATAGAGAACGGTTTGAAATATGCTACTTTTTTTCATCTCGCTGCATGTCCTGTACTGAGATAAAAACCTTGCTGGTTTAGAATCAGTCCTAATTTGTTGTGGGGGGTTTTCTTGCATATACCAGTAAACCAGAATTGTAAACCAGGATTAAATCATAGTTCAGTTCTAAAACAAATAATGTTGTTTTTTATTTTTATTTATACCTCACTTTTCCTCACCAACACAGCCTCAAAACAGCTTACAATATAATTTTCCCTCCTTTTGATCTTTACAACAGTAACCCTATGAGACATGTAGGCTGGAAGAAAGTGAATGGCACAAGCTCACCCAGTGAATTTCCATGGCAGAGTGGGGATTTGAACCTGGTATTCCCACATCATAGTCCACACTCTACATCATGCTGGCTTTCAATTTCAGCAAGAAAGAAAGAGTGTGTGAGTGAAGGTCACAAACTGAAGTCCTGAGCCTTGTTCTCATTGGTTGTTTGGTTGAATTATGACATCACGAAGTAGCTTTGCTGCCATGATGCGAGATGTTATCATTGAAGGATTGTGCACTGAAGACAATTTTTAAAAATGACTGTAAAACAAATCAGCTGTCTGGGTTCAGTCCTAGTTTATGTAACATATGATGAAACGTATGATGACATTCTGAAACCAGTCAGTCTTTTGGAAATTCTTTTGCACCCTGACCTCAATATTTGTACCACCAATATGTCAGTAAAATATTACAATAACATCTCTTTAATGATGCAGTAATGTCATCCATGGTCCTAGATATGACATTGTTCAGTGGAATGGTCCATCTTCAATATTTCGATAGTGGGGGATCAAACATGCAGAATAAATACTTCTGTAACTCGTCTATAGTCATAAATTCAATTATTCTCTACTAAAGCTACCTTTCCATGGATTTTTCCCCGTTTTAGATGAGAAAAGTGCTGAAAGGTTATTTCAGATTGATGGCACTAGTGACATGTTAAACTTAATCTAAACTCTAGAGCTATTGTTAAAACAATAAAAGGCAGTGCAGGCTGTTAACCTCATCCCAAATACTCTGATTTTTTTTTAATGTCAAAAAGCTCAAGAGAAATGCCAGAAACCAAGAATTCATAATCCTGTGCTCAAGTATTGTGAAGTGTAATGGCAGAACTGGAACATGATTAAGACAAAAATAGAAGTTACATAAACAATACATTGTGACCTCTTTTTAACTTGATTAGAGTTTACTAGGATATTATGCCTTGCTAAAGAGTCTACTGAGCCAAAAAGAAAATGACTGAAGCATAAAATCTGTGGTTCAGAACATGACTACAGTTTGACGTAATGCTGGACTTTCAGGGCTTTGCATCCCAAAATAGTTACAACCATAGATTCCTGCACAGCATGTTTTTTTCATAATATGTTGAACATCTTATTAAGTATGTTCGGAGTTGCTGAGAATGCTGTGGTTACGTAGGTATTGAAGAATTTTTTAAAAAAAACCCAACAGAGGGCACATTTGAAAGAGACCTTGGATATGCAGATATCTTTGAAATGGACCATATTTGTACAAGAACTTTACCATTACATTGTAGCCTTGACCTGACCAGAAGATTCAGATCAAATGTTTCTATTACTACTTGTGGCATGTCCTGCTCTCCAGAGGGGAGTCCACAACATAACCTCCTTCTCCTAGTTCCTGGCAGAAGCTGGACTTGATAAGGTTTCACCACCCAGATTCATAGAGGCAAGGTGGGGGTGAGAGACATCATTTCTCTGAGCTGCTGTGGACTTGATGGGGTAGGGAGGGCCAGCAGTGTGGCTTCACCTCCCAGACTCAAGGATGTGAAAGACAGAAGTGAGCCACATTGACCCTCCAAGCTGCTGGGTGTGTTTCAGGCAGGGTTCAAGGAGACAGGAGAAGAAGAGTTTGAATTTATATTCCCCCTTTCTCTCCTGCAGGAGACTCAAAGGGGCTTACAATCTCCTTGCCCTTCCCCCCTCACAGCAAGCACCCTGTGAGGTAGGTGGGGCTGAGAGAGCTCCGAGAAGCTGTGACTAGCCCAAGGTCACCCAGCTGGCGTGTGTGGGAGTGTACAGGCTAATCTGAATTCCCCAGATAAGCCTCCACAGCTCAGGCGGCAGAGCTGGGAATCAAATCCGGTTCCTCCAGATTAGATATACGAGCTCTTAACCTCCTACGCCACTGCTGCTCTAGGAGGGCAGGCAGTGCAGTTTCACTTCCCCAGCTCATGGCGGTGAGGTGAGATGGGAGGGTGAGCTGTGGCTTCCTCAAAGAAATCTGGAATCCCAGCTGCTCCCAAGCCTGGCTCCATTCACACTTCCACAAAACCTGTCATGTTGCATATGATTTCTGAATATGCCCTAAAATGCACATTTATTTTATGTGGGATATTGTCCAGGCTTGTTAACTTCACTTTCACCCACAAGAACTGTGCTGTAGAATACATGACCTAGAGTCACTCCTAGTATCTATGCATGGCAGGGAAAGCTTGATAGTGGTCCACAAACAGCTTTTCAGTCAGCAAATGTCCTGATAACTGTTCAAAGAGTCCAAGGATTTCCTGGAATTCATGTTGAAATCACTGCTCTAAATATTTATGTAAGGGGACTGTGTTGCCCTTTTCTCACTCACACAGAGTGCTTATCACCTTTCACAACCTCTTTTTTCACATCCAGGGTTATAAGTAGGTCAGACCATCACATATCACTACCCTTCTTGCATCCTTTAAAATATATACATTTTACCTCTCAAGTCCTCTTTCTCACTTACAGAGAATTCAGAATATAGGGTAGCCACTTTCCTTTAACAATTTCCCTTCACTCAAACACTGCACAGGGCTATTGGTGTGTGTGTGTGTGTGTGTGTGTGCGCGCGCGCGCACGATATTTCCCTGAGAGTTTGTTTTCCTTGAAACAAACAGGAAGTTAACTATAATTTATAGTTTGACTATAACACTGAAGAAAGACAGGGAGAGGTACAAAATCCTTTTCTATTGAATTCTTTAACTGTTTCCCTATTCCAGCATTTGTGATCTTTTGTTACAAACTAACTTGTTAAAAATTCCGCTTAAAGCAGTTCTTTGCCACAGCTTCACTCAACCAGACCCTCTCTCAACTCTGACCCAACTGCTCTCTCAACTGCCATGTTCCAAATGTTTCTTTAACATTCCATCAGCTCCTGTTGGTTGCTCTTAGGGAGAGGAGGAAACTAACCTGCTAGCCACAGGGGCATTTCTCAAACCTATTGGAAGTGAAGGACTTTATGCTGTCTCCTGCCTCAGTGACAAAGGGGATCTGATCAGTGAGTCAGATAGCTAGAGGGGGTTAAGACTCTGGGCACCTACTACTCTGACATTGTCCCTTTGATGTGTGGATTGCTGCTCTCATGGAACTTCCTTCCTTCCTGCTTTCCCTCTACTTTCCCCCATTCTTGCACACAATCTCCATCTTGTACCATGTGTGTAGAGAGATGCAGACAGAATCCCTCACCATCCAGCCAGATAGATTAGAATAGAGAACTTGTCTCTCCACTTTTCTATCCAGAATGGAGTTCACTAATAAAGACTCTTCTTATTAGGTAGAAACCATGAATTGGCTATGAGAGTCTTTCTTTGTCAGCCCACACATGCATGGGTAAGCTTTGCTATGTTTTGCCTCAGTGCGCTCTTTTGTAGTGCAAAGGTATCTCTTACCAGAGAGAATTACCAACAAAACTGGGATCTGGAAGTCTTTTGGTAGGACAAAGGATTAACCCTTCTCACATCCACCTAACATGAAAACAGAGCATTCTAGTTTTCCAAGAATGGGGCAGGGAACCAACTCTTCTTTTTTTGAAGACTGGGTGCTCCAAGCACCGCACTACCTGGAGTAACCTAATCTCCAAATGACCATCACCTAAGAGCACTAGCCAGCAAATGCTCTGATTGATTGCTTGTAACTGAAAGGTCAACCTTAGCAATTTTTATTGATAGAATGGCATCATGGAGGATTAATACTAATGCAATAATTATAGATGTATGATATGAAATTGAACTGGTTTCGATCTATTTTCCCATGCAAAAGTTTCCACCATATCAATATGCCAAGCTGCATCCAAAGGTAACAACAGCCAACAGTGATTTTCAATCAAATAGTTTAAATACTGGAAGTTCAGGTTTGATATGATGCTGGCAATTTTCTGTTTCGATGGGCAGCTCTAACAATATTCCAGGACCATTCCTAGTCTTATTCAGGAGCCCCTACCTAGAAATTTAAAAAATAAGGACGTTTCTTACTGTGTGTGCGGCAAGTCTCTTCCAGTCAAGGGGACAGACTGGCTACAACTTGGGTCAAGCCTTTTGAGTTTTGGCCCTGCAGTGCAATCCTAAGCAGAGTTATATCATTTCAAATCCATTGGGCTTAGAAGGTATAACTGTTTGCACCATTACAGAAACAGTTACTCTCTCAATGCTGTCCTTTAAAGCCCATTTATTGCAATAGATTTTAAAATGATGGATGGTGTCTCAAAGGACTTCTAAAAACATAATGTAGTATAATATTTAGAGATGCAAATAATTGTATTTTATATGTGCCTGTACTATCAAGAGCCCTACTATCAAGTCTATACTATCAAGTACCTGGAGGGTGGGCTTCAGAAAGTATTGCTGAGGGGACTGCTGATCAGCCCCTCAGTCTTTGGCAATGCAGGGAGTCCCATGAAGTTTCATCTTGTCTTCTATGTTCTATAACATTTACATGAAACTGCTGGATGAGGTCTAAAGATTTGGTGTAGGTTGTCACTAATGCACAGATGATAGTCAGCTCTATCTTACACTTTTATTGATTCCCAGGAAGACTGTAGAAACCCTGGACCAGTGCCTGGATGCAGTTTTGCAGTGGAGGTAATAATAAACTGAAACTTAACTCATACAAGATGGAAGTGCTACTGGTGGACAGAAGGTCTGGCCCAAGATGATCTCAAGTGAATGAACCAATTTATGTCAAACACAGCTGTGAGCTACAGCATCAACTTCACTTGTATTAACTCCATAACTTACCTGTTTCAAGCTTCCATTTATATTTTTACCTTGCCAACCCATTGATCTTATAAATAAACACTTATTTTTATTTGTTCATCTTTTAAAGAACCCAAGCCTCTGGTGCCTTAATTGTATGTTTCGATAGCAAAGAAAAAGGTTTTGGTATCTGTTTTTTAAAACATATCATAGTCCTCTGTCCATACTGAGCAGACGATTATCTCCTTTTCTGGGGGTTTATTATAAAAGGTGGGGAAAACATATTTACACTACCACATTATCGAAATCGGGGTGGCTGCTCAGTAAGCCATGAAAGTGACAGTTAAGGATTTTGAAGGGAAAAGTTTCCTCAGGGCATTTGTGGGCAGAGGGGAAAATCATTGCATATATCATTACTCTTCCCTTCACTTCCACCAGGAACATCAGGATCGATATGAGGACAAAGGCTGTAGACATTTAAAAACGCCACAAAATATTCACCTTTGTATTACTTGAGTCAGCTGCTCAAAGGATTCTTATGGATGCTTGGAAAGAATTATTGAAATAACCTTGGAATTCTTGGGAAAAATTAGTGGCATGTTTCTTTGGCTACACCCCAAACCAAAACTGACATACTTAATACCAAAACAATGTATGTGGGTGGGATTATCCTATCATCACATATCTTTTTAAACAATTCAAATATCTTGTTACGTTCCACCTCAGCAGCTGGTTTTAATCACAGAAGATATCTTCTTGAGGAAAAACAGTGCAATGCTGTATATGTGTATATAAATTCCTGTATTAGCATGACAAATAAAATGATGACTTCATAATTAAGTCATGAATTATTTTGAATGAAAGTTTTTTCTTCCTATTCACTTTTAATTGTTGTATTTTTATACTTTGTGCCAATTTTAACATTGTCTCATCATGGGATCTATAGTCACCCCCTTCTCCAGTATCCTATTCTTCCTTGTAATTATTTTTGACAAAATGTTTTGGGTGCCATCAACATGTAATTGACACCCGTACAAGTTTTGCAGCTGAAACAGATGTAAAAAATTCTTGTATCTCTGGCTGCATTTTCCAGATATATCTACAAATGTAAATATTGCTGTATAAACCTCTGTGTCACTTCTTAATACATTACTCAATGATTTTTGTTTTGGAAAAAAATGCAAGAACTTTTGCAGATCGTGTTATCAGTTGGACAGCTGTAGGTAGCAGCCATGATGCTTTCTTGGCTGTCAAATGCTACCTTAGTTACATCTCTGGGAACAATTATTTATGCTGTCACATTTGAATAGGGTTCATAGAACTATATGCACAGGTACAATTGTATAGGAAGGAGGAAAAGTGTCTCTTAATTCTGGTATAATTGCCAGAGGTGGAGCAAGGGGAAACTGAGCCTGGGACGCACATGGGCCCTGCGCTCCCACTGCAGCGCCACCCACCTCCACCCCACTTTGGAACACCCCCGGAATATCCCTGCCATACCCACTCCACTGCCCAACAATGCCTTTGCTGCAGGTCCACCCAGGGCGTTGCACCCCCTCGCCCAATGGGCCCACACTTAGCCCAAATATTGACTGTTTATTTTCTTTACAAAGTTGATGACCCAGCAGTTTGCTTCACTTGTTTGGATCTACAAATTATTAGGTCAAGAGCAAATCTTGGCTTTATGTCTTTCTCTCTCTACCTTTTGACCTGAACAATCATCCTCATGAAATTACTATCTCGTAGGATTTTATAGATGCTATAGTTCATCTTATGGCAAAGGAGAATAGTAAACAAGCCTAAGCATATCACTTAGAAGTAAGAACCATGTTATTCAAGTTCCAAAAAAATGTATTTAAGATTTCATCCATGGACATAAAAGAGTGATAATGCCTCGAGAGAAACTCCATCTTTTATTGCTGTATTATACATTTGATAGTACTTCTGGGAGCCCTCTCTTGTGTGTAAGAATGGCATGTTGTTCTTTTCCTTTGCTACTGTAAGTTTCTGTTTTATAGGCTATCTGAATTAATTAAAAGATAGGTGAAATGTCCATGAACTGAGAATTCATTGCCTTCATATGTTCTGGGATAAGGTCAGTCATTTAAACATACATTTTGTAGACTGATTTTAAAGCCAAATTGAGCAAAGGCTGAGATTATATATATATAATCATGTGTATACACACGCACACACACACACACACACACACACACACATATACACACACACACATCAGAGACTTCCCTTATGTATCCAACTATCTACTGCTCCTTTAGAGTGTGACTGCTATGGAATGATTCACATCATAGTCTCATTTTAGTAAATTTATCAGACTGGTAGAAGAAAAATCACATTCTTCTGTATTTTATTTGAGTGTAGGGAACTGTAAGAGGAAAGTTGTTGGAGGGGATGATGGGCATTGCAAGCAAAGATATAAAAAGCTAGAACAGGATTTTTTATAGCAGTCATCAGAATATTTAAAAATGAAAAACATATAAAAGGTAACTCTGATTGCTGTTTTGTTCCATTGATTTCAGTGGGAAACACATTACTTGCTAGAACTTATTTTCCACATGGGATTGGGATGAATTTCTCAGACAATGCCACTTATCCAAGGGATCCCCAGCCTATTAAAATTCAGTCAGATGGCAGGGGAATCCCTTTTTGATAAACAATTGAGATTTTAATTAGGAGAGGGAACACAGGAAGACATGAAAGGGAGACTATTAATGTGGCCTTCCAGGACCTTCAAGCAGATGTGAGTATGGTTTCTTTTGAAACAAAAGGGAGACATGTGGGGAAGGAAAGCTGAACTTTTCCCCACTTTATGTTATTAAACTCAGTTGATTTCAACATTTAACCCTAAGCCAGTTGCTTCTGGAACTTGAACTGGACTGGAAGAAGATTGACACAATCAATCAGGTGAGGACAGTTAGGAAAGACTTAAGGAGAGTGGGAGGGTTCATCTTTTTTGGTGGTGTGCATACAATCATAATTTTTTTGGTACAAGAATGAGAAATGTAGAAGATTGACGCAGTTTGGTCTGAAATGCAACAGTTACCTGTCTTCTCTCTACTTAACCCTATTTCAAACTGTCTCCCTCACAGACGCTTTTAGTTAAGTTAAATATTCCAATAGATATAAGAATGGATTTCATTACTAATCTCTTACTCAAAGGCCGTTTCCGCACGGCCTCCCTGTCGCCTCCACGCCGGTGAGAATTCCGCCGGCGTGGAGGCGAAGGCCGTTCGCATGCACGCATGCGGGCGGCCTCAGCAGAGGCTGGCAAACGGCAGGCGGCTCCGCACGGAGCCGCCTCTTCCCCCTGCCCCGTCCCACTCACCTTGTCCCCGTCGTCGCCTGCTGGCCGTCGAAGCCCATGCGCTGCCCTCAGAGCCTCCAGGGTCGGAGGATGAAGCGCAGCGCTTAGTGGCCAGCAGGCTTAATGACAGGAAGCAAGGCGGCGGCTGAGGAATTCGTGGACGGAGAAGGAGACAGCGTCTTCCTGGTGGTGGCGCGCGTTCGCGACCGCCATCGCCAGGGCAAGACGCTTCCCCTCAATAACAACCCTTTAAAGGGTTGTTGTTGTGTACGACCCTGGCGCCCGCCTCTGGGGAGGGGAAGCGCAGTCAGGTCGCCGCATGCTGTGTTGCAGCAGCTGGCGTGTTTGGCTGAAGCCTGGGGCGCCCAATGTATGCGTTTTATCACTCTGTGTCAGCCGTTTTTATGGCCCACAGCTCGGAAACGGCCAAAGAGATTAAATATTTCCCTCTTATCTCTTATGTTTCTCTGTTTGACTTTGGTGGCCTTTCATTAGAGAGAAAACCACTTACCTCAGTCACTGTCCATTCTGCAACTGCTGACATTCCAGAGAGTACAAGCAAAAAATCATACCAATACCTGGCAGGTACAGCAACAGAGCAGAAAATGGAACAACAGGCAGCCAGGTTCCAGGCTTATAAAAATAATTATTCTTTTAATCATGATGGGTGCTGCCATATTTGTGTAAATTACAGCAAAGCAAACCTAGCAATGATGAGTGTGCATTTTGCAGTGGGGGAGCTCAAACAAGGAAAATGAAAGAGAAGAAATAATTTCAAAATAAAAGAAAAGCACAGCATTAATGAAATCATCATTCAGGACTTGGAGCAAATTCTCCACTAACCTATAATATTAGCCTTTCTTCCAACCATGCAGTTCAGTGTCTGGTTATTCAAAATGAAACCAAGACCTATTTGTTTTCAATCTGGTCTTACTCTCTTATAATTTGACAGCTGACATCATGTAGACACATGGAGTTTTAATGAGCTGCTGAAGGCCAATCAGTGTGCAAATGCAAACAAAATAATCTATCAAATTATTGTAAATATAATACCTGTTACTAGACTTGCCTAGTTGATAGAGGCATACTTTGTGAGTGACCCAGTTTATGGTACGGTTTTAGTTAGTAATTTTTTTCTAACTTCAATTAAGCCATGTGTTTACTATAAATTAATGGAAATAAATGAAACACGTATGACAAAAGCAATAATCAGAACTATGCAAACGTATGCTATATAGCTTAACACATCATTTTAACAAAATGTGATATATTCTGTTGGACATACTAATTCTGCAAGTATGTCTTAGAAAGTCAAGTCATTTCCAAAAGAAAAAAGAAAAATCCTGACTATTGTTTTCTAATCTCAAGAGATTTTATAAACAAGTAGATACCTGACAAGTGTTCCAATCTATAGGACTGGATTATGCCATGATGGCTTTTGAAATGCA
The DNA here is from genome assembly GCF_021028975.2 of Sphaerodactylus townsendi. Classification (NCBI taxonomy): domain Eukaryota; kingdom Metazoa; phylum Chordata; class Lepidosauria; order Squamata; family Sphaerodactylidae; genus Sphaerodactylus; species Sphaerodactylus townsendi. Next base: position 35,316,328 of record NC_059434.1, read on the forward strand.
TTTGTTGGACTGTCTATGGGATTTTTTAGTATTTCAGTTTTTTTGTTTCATTGCTATTCCAAAGTCCTGGTGCTTGATGAAAGAAGTCAATTAAAGCTTTTTTAGTTATTGAAAGAACCTCTGTTCACAAGTTAGAATGAATGGTACAATCCATGTGCATTGTACACGTGACTGTTCTTTGTATACAAATTGTAAAAATAATGAATACAAATCACCTACAATGGGAGAGACCAGCAGGAAGGAAAACCATGAAACCCCTGACAAAATAATTCAGAACAGTGAAAAAAAGAGCAACAATCATTCACAAAGCACCAGTGTGGTGGTGAATGTAAGAATGCAGAACACTCAATAAAATACAGATATCAACCAATTGAAAAAAGCTGGGTAGCATAAGGATGGAATCTGTTCAGTGCGAGGCAGAATGTTCTGAGAAGTCTATTGCAAGGCTGTCCACAGGAATAATTCTATTGGGAAGCCAAGATCATCTGATTACTTGCTTATACCATTAAATTTAGGGTTGTCAAGCAAGTGTCCTCTCTTGTCTTCCACAGATGCTGTGCAACCCTCCCTACCTCTGAAACTAGGAGCACAAAGACCACTATAGGTAAGCATTATAGTGAATCCCACAAAGTTGTGGTGACTTGTATTCTATTTTTCTGCTCAATAATGCCCAAAGCCTTCCTGCTGAATATGGAGCTTTCCTTCACTAAAATAAAAACCAGTTCCATCCCAGGTGGGCTCTTAGGCTGATGGCTCAAAGTTTGCTGAGTGGACTGGGGGAACACAAGCTGGCATTTTCATGACTTTTAAAAGTTGTTATTTTAGGCTAAATTCTCAAGTTGACTTTGATTATTATAATGCATAACCACAAATGTTTAGGAAAACATTTGCAGTCTGAACTCTTGAAAGACTGCCAACATAAAAACAGTTAAAATGCACAATCAACAGATCATACAAATAATAGCAAGACCATAAATAAAATCAGCAATTGCTGGCAGCAGTTCACATTCCTCCTTTTCATCTCCAAGCAATCAGGGCAAACTTGATGTTTCAGTCCCCAAATAAGTCTGGAACCCAAACTAAAATGGGTCAAGATAATCGGTGTAATATACAGCGTATATTAGAAGTGTTTGCTTGTAGGCCCAAGTGGGTGATGGAATAGCTATTGTTTGTAAAGGTTATGTTCAAAATAGCGGAATAAAGACATTGTTGTTTTGTTAACTGAGGCCTTGTGATGCACACTTCTTTGTGGAGACCAGATCCCTAACATGGTACCAGAAGTAATAGCAAACTGAAAGGTAGACTGAACAGAATGGCACTCAGCACCAGGCAAGCACTTCCCAAACATGGGAAGATTGCTGAGAATTGGCCCAGTTGAAGGAAGTAATGGAACTGATATTTGTAGGCCCAAAGGTAAGCAAGTAGTCTAATGAACAAAATGCCTCACAAGTTTGGATCAGCATTGCGCAGAAAAGCAGAGATACCTGCAGGGCCTGGATTGCTAGTGGCAAAAAACCATCAGAAGATAGAAAGAAGCCCCAACTTCAATTTATAATGTTTGAGGCATACTGCACATCCATGATTAGCAGAAATGGTAGGGACTCGCAGCCGCACACACGCACCTCCAGTCCCTATTGGGCAGGGAGGCTGCTTTAGTAACCCCTTCTCGGCACTCAGAAAAAATTAGTAACCACTTCTAGAGAAGTGGTGAGAACTGGTTGGATCCCACCTCTGCTGCTCTCCCACCTTGCTTCCCAAAGCTCAGTCCCACATGCAGGATTACTACCCCACCTTGTTTTCCAAGGTCAGTGGGCCTGGGGAAGCAAGGTGGAGGAAGAAGACAGCCTGATCTGCTCTATACCATCCAAGGGGAGACTTTCTGTTCATGCACCTGAGACATCATTTCACGAAGGGATTTTAGATGGCACTGTTGAAATGCATTTTCAACAGACAATTTAAATGTTTTAAAATTCATGGATTGGATTTATATGATTGTATTTATATGATTGTTAGTCAGTCTAAGCCTGCTTGTGGGGAGAACAGGATAGAAATTTAACAAAACTAAATGAAACTAAATTTAACAAAACTAAAACAATGCAGCAAGTGAACTTGGGAGTAATCGAGAAGGGTAAAAATAAAAGAATAAAATGCAGAAAGAACATGGCCTTTGCTGAAGATTTGTTTTTGAGTAGCAGTACTGAGTACTAGTTCTAAAAATGATAGTAAGATTTGGCTGATATGCTCTATACAATGCCTTGTGAAATGCTCATTTCAAATTTACTTTCACCTTAACAAAGGAAGTCGCCTGCATAGACGGCGACCCATTGCCGGACGCCTGGGGCGCCAAAAAAGGCTCTATTACCATTTTCATAGCGCCCGCGCTGCTGCAACGCACAGCAGCGGCGACCTGACTCTTCCCTCCCCAGAGGGTGAAAAGTCAAGCTGCCCTGTCCAGCCTTCTAAGCAACAACAACCCTTTAAAGGGTTGTTGTTGGGGAGGAGCTGCCTTCTCGCGGCGGTGTGAACCGTGCTGCTGGAAGACGCTGTTCTCAAATCTCCGCCCACTCACGGTGTCCTCACGGTGCTCTCGCGAGCGTGCCCTCCTTGGCGGTGTCCTCACCGTGCGTATAGCGTAAAGCCCGCCAGAGTTTCCTCCCACCTCCAGGGGTTGGAGGGGCAGCGTGGGCGGGCTGGGCAAGAGATACGCCTGCAGGGCTAATGCAATGGTGAGGGCGGGAGGGCGAGCTTTAAGGCTGACTTTCCAGGCGGGAAGACTGCCTGCCATCTACCCGACTCTTCCTTGCCTGCTCGCCTGCTTAGCGATGCCGAGCCAGCAGCTCCGCTGCGAGCAGGCTCCGGCAAGAACTCCTGCTGCCGGGCACCTCCTGGCACGGCGGTACAGAACGCTTGACCAAAGGCTCATTCCACACATGCAGAATAATGCACTTTCAAACTGCTTTCAATGCTCTTTGAAGCTGTGCGGAATGGCAAAATCCACTTGCAAACAGTTGTGAAAGTGGTTTGAAAACGCATTATTTTGCATGTGCGGAAGGGGCCAAAGTTTCTTTAGCAACATAAAAGAGTCATTCTGTAGAAGCAGCCAAATGATCAAGGTTCACATACTTGTATGCAGTTTAGTTTTCAAAACATTATTTTAAAATTGCTTACCTTTGGGGTCTTATGGACAGACAGTTTGAAATACAGAATTTACTTTTTATATATGGCATCAGCAGCAAGAGTATTGTATGTGCAAAACAGAAAACCTCATCTGTACCCACAATAAAAGAATGGCTTGTGAAGATATTGGAATTGGCTAAGATGGCTAAAGTTACTTCCTTGATTAGAGAAAAGAATTTGCCTTAAGTTTATCAATAGCTGGAAACCCTCAAGGGGCTTTTTTGTTTAAAATGGAAAAAAATGAACAGATAGTTTGTGGATTTGAGAACTAGGAGAATAAGAAAATGGACCTAATAGAGAAAAAGGTGATTCGTATTTAATCCTCTTATAAAGGAATCTGTCCTAAGAGGGTTGGAATGTCGCCAATAATGGACTTAAGCCTCCACAAATGGGTGAGGAGGACTCACAAAGTAAGTGTATTGTTGAACAACATTCCATCCACTCCTTCTACCCATATTTCCCCCTACCCAGAAGCAAGCTTGCCTCTCCCTTTCCACCTTCCCCCAATCACCACCTTTCCACCCTCCCCCCACCCTAAGCCACAGGACCAGGTAGGGAGGAAGCAGTACACCAGGAGCAGGGAAGTTCCACAGCCCCAGTAAAGCCCATTGTGGGGGGAAATGCTTGCTCACCTCCTCTTTGCTGGGACCCACTGCATCTTCCCCCAGAATGGACTTTGCTGCTATTTAGCAATTTGTTTTACAAAATACTTTTTCCAGTTGTGGAGCCACACTTCCTTCCCCTTCTTTTCTGGATGAAGATGTAGGTCAACTTGTCTCTAGCATACTTTTATTTTAATATATTTACATTTGCACCTCATCTGGTCTTTTACTTTTCCAACAACTGTGACCAAATCAGTAATATAGGCTGCGCCTATATTGTTCTCCTGTGTAGGCATTGTAGACCTCACCAGTTTTTGCTAATTGAAGAGTAAATCACATGGGACCATGGGCTTACAAAGTCTAAAAATAATGTCACAAGGTGAATACTGGATTGATGAATGTCTGCTAGTGTTATAAGTGAACACCATGTAGACTCCTCCTGGTCTTCACCCATCAAGATTCTACACAGAAAGCCAATAGTGAGGTAGGTCTCTTCCACTTCTCTGTTACTTGTGTGGTGGTTAGTACTTGTCTTTACCTTGCTTATCTAGAGGTGTTAAAACACTTCATGGAGCAGCCATGATTCAAACTCTTTCCTTAATCACTACCAATGCAGATTTGTGTGCCAAAATGCTTAATGAAAACATCTGTCAGAGTCTCTATTCTTTTAATTTTAAGGGGTTATGCCCTCACATATTTCAAAAAGGTATCATATACTACCAGAAAATACTGATTCTCAGGCCGTTTCCGCACGGCCAAAAAACAGCATCCCAGGGAAGGAAAAAACCAGGTCCCTGGGGTGCTGTTCACACAGGAGGCACTGCTGCATCGCAGCAGCACCGTCCTTGCTCCCCACAAGTGGTGCAAAGGCGCTGCTTTTAAAAGTGGCATCTTCAAGTCGGCGAAGTGTGAACCGCATCAGTGGGAAGATGCTGCTTTCCCCCTCCCCTCCACTCACCTCTCCTTCCAGTGTCACTCTGGAGGGCTGGAGGGACACGCCCATGCTGCCCTCCGCCCCCTGGGTAGCATGGGTGTGTCCCTCCAGCCCTCCAGAGCAACGCTGGAAGAAGAGGTGAGTTCAGGGGACTGAAGGAGAGAAAGTTGGGGCTGCTTGCACGCTGCCGTGGAGGTTCGTTTCCGCTGCTGTGCGGAAACAGTGTTTGTGGACAATTTGAATGAATTCCCATGGTTTGTTTCCCAATTAAATTTTCCCATGTCTTGTTAATGCTGTCTTTTGTTGGCAGATGAAGCAAGACTTCAGTACACCCTCCCAAAATTTTAACACCTGGTGCCATCTCTATTCCCATTCCTCTCTCCCTCCACTGAGCACTGGAAGGAGACAGGGAGCACTGTAGGGGTTGCCCACTTATAGCAAGCAACTGGCAACCCTACATCCTAATGACCCTCATAAACAAGTAAGTCTGAAAGTCATACAATAAAGAGTTTTTCCTGAATTGTGTCTAATCTACCCAGTCTAGGTTTCTTCTGATATATCTGTTGATGCTCAATAAACAGTTCCTGGTCCTTGCACTGTTCTTGTCCAATATCTTTCCAGGACCTGGCTGCATCTATTTTTATTACTCTTATGGATCTCCAACTACATTCTCTTATCAAGTTTCTGATTCATCATAAATTCAGACAGCTTATGGACTCCCTTCCGTAGAAAACCCACTGGACTGTACTTTAAAAGTAGCTACTGCAAAGCACTGTGGTCTATATACACTGTGAGTTCAGTAACCCATAAATTGGACTGGTAAATGTTGAGAGTCTCCACTATAGCCGAACATTCCAATCTGTTGCTGAGTATTTGGTTTCTCTCTCATTCAACTTGCAGCCACCAAAAGCTACTGGTCTACATCTTCCCTGTTTATCTAATTGTTGAACTGGAAATCCCACAACAGCTTCTGAGGCATCACAGGTTACAATAAACAGATATAATTCAGCAGATTCTGTTTCAGTGACTCAAATGCTGAGGTATGTTCTGCCTCCCACGCAAAGCTGTTCCTTGCTAGTTGATACAAAGATGCTCCCTGTGATATTCACTTTTGATTAGAAACCAGAACTAGGGTGCTCACTCAGATTTGAGTATGTTTGAAACAACACCCAATTATTAATAAGATACAGGGATGGGAGCAACTGGTTTTAGAGTAAAGGAGCTCATAAAATCTACAGTTCTAATTAACAAATAGAACCCAGCAGGGGCTCTACCCCATGAAATTAAACCCACTCACAGAGGGTGTTTATTGTAATATACACAATAAACAATTACACCACACTGCTGTCTCTAATAAATCTTTTACAAATCTTCTGTAGAGTGCCAGCAACTGTAGTCCAGATGTTATGGACTACAGTTCCCATAATCACCTGCCAGCATGATGCTGGCAGGGAATTATGGGAACTGTGATCCCATATAACAACTGAGGGGTCACGAAGTTTGACACCTATGCCTTAAATGGTTGCAGGCTGCTTCCAGATATTTGTTACATCTAATGTTGCTTGCTATTTCTGTGTTGCCAGCAAGGTCCAAATTTTGTTGGATAGGTTCAGCTTCATTTAAATTGTCACTTAGACTAGGAAGAGACAGGTAGCAGGTGCTTATATAATAGTTACAACTGTTACTTAGAACAGTTCTGCAAATTATTCCTCTTGCAATAGTTTTTTTCTTATTGAACATCTCTGGTTCTTGTCTTCTTTTTGTGTCTCACCATATCTTAGATGGATAGCAGCATATTTAAAATAAATACGAAAGATTAACAGTACTATGTCAACTATTGTACTATACAGGCATTTCCTAGGTCATTGGCATCCATTTGCTGTACTTGAATATGTTCCACTGAGGCAGTACTTTTCTCATGGGGAATGACACATTTATATTCTTATAAATTACATTCATCCTTTTGGGAAAATATAATTTATAAGAATATAAGATTGGGGAGTAACTCCTCCCAAATCAACCTTATTATTGTTGGTTCAGTGTCAATACACCAAAATGCAGTGGGAGATATGCAGTCATTGATCATTGAGATAAGTCCTATAATTCTCTACTGGTTTAATGCCAACCTGGACCATTTACTAAAGATTCAACATGATCAAGTTTTGTTAAATCTGCTGAGAAAGGAAGATGCAGGTTAGAAGACAAAGTCACTGGAAATGTTTCATTTATTCATTCCATTCTCTAGAAGGCCTGGATGAGATTACCAACTACTGCTTTGTTTGCTTGACATGTGAGAACTCACTGTGCTTGAATCTTTTCTTACCTTATTAATTTAAAACATTGAATGTTTCATAGTGATAGTAATTAATATAAAAAAACAAATTTGCCATCTAAACAGCCTATAATGGGAAAAACCGTGATTTTTTTTTGGTTTTGTTATGGTTTTTCTGTCATTGAAATCTCTCCCTCTCTATTGTTTTCACTACTACAAGGCAGCCGGCATTTTCCTCATAAAAAGCACAGGGGGTTTTTAGGAAGAGGGGAAAGAAAGGCTTTCTTGATTAAGTACACACTGTAGTCATTAGGATTACATACATGTGAGAGAGATTCCAATCCTGAAGCATGCAAGGTGGGACTTTGGTTTCCTTTCTCTTTCCAATCCCTGCACTTCTGTGACAAATGTTCCCTTGCAGCCTGTTCTCCCTCTGATTGCCTGCTGTTGTCCAAACCGTCCCTTCCAAGTAAATTACTGCAAGGTCCAGCTATTGCTGCTTACTGTCCCAGATGCCTTACTTTCCTTGTACTACTAAATGCCCTTGCACTATTGGCCTGTTTTTAAGACCAATTGTGCTACTGTTTTTAAGCAAGTGGCTGCAGAGTAAATAATAGGGCAGAAATGAGAGTGAGTTGTTTTACAGAACTTCACCAGAAAACAAATGAATTTACATTAAATATAGGAACAGCTCTATCTATACAAGTGCTCAGTCTGGCTGTTTCTGCACAGCCCAATAACACCACCCTAGGGACGGTTAAAACATCGTCCCTGGGGCACTGTTCTCACAGCAGGTGATGCTGCATTGCAGCGGCATTGTGCTTGTGGCACCCAAGCGGTGCAAAAACACCGCCATTGAACCTCAGTCGGGGAATGAGGTTTTTCAAAAGTGGCATCTTCCACCCGCTGCAGGTGGAAGGTGGCATTTTCCCAGCGCCAGCCCCAAACGGCTCCTTATCTCCTCCTAGCTTCCGTCGCTCTCAATCCACTTTCAGTGCACTTTGCAGCTGTGCAGAATAGCAAAATCCACTTGCAAACAATTGTGATAGTGGATTGAAAGTGCATTATTCTGTATGTACAGAAGGGGTCTGAATGAAGAAGGCACTGGTAAAATCCCAACAAAAATATTTTAAATAAAAACTTATATTAAATCTTTGAGAAAAATAAAAGAATTGTAACGTAGAAGGTTATATTGCCTAATGATTGCATCTAGAAGTTAAATCTGCTTCCTAGAAAGGTAATTGTTAAGGCAGCTTGATTAATATCTGCTCCTTTACTTTATAATGTGTTCAAATTATTTGTACAAAAAGAATCTTAATACTGTTTGTTATGACAACACAGTAGCAATCCTACTTGTCATGTGCATTGTTAATTCCAGTTATACAATGTGGACTAATCTTTTCCAAGCCTTGTTGTTTAGTCCAGGCAGATGTCTTGTTACTTCAGAAGAAATGTTAAAAAACAGATTTTTCCTTTTCAGGGAGTGGACTGCGTTTCATTGCAGTCCAAGATCAGGCCTTTGGCCTTCCAAGAATATTAGAATGGTAGGAACTCACAGGACCCTTTTTAAAGCCATCTCTGTACATCCTGTGCTAGTCTCACTTTGGCCATAATGGTTACTCTTAAGGCTGACCTCATTCTATTGTCTAGTCATCAGCAAGAAAGATATTGCACTCAAGAGAATGCATCGCTGAAGTGCTGATGAGTTTTGTGAACAAAACTACAAATGTGTGCATAATCCAACTATGTCAGTAGTCAAGACAACTGTTTGTATCCCTCGGCAATTGATACGAAGTGGACATCATGGACTGTTACACTTTTACAATTGGGAGGGGGGTATTCATCACTAACTAAAAACTTTTATATGACTAGCCCAGATGAATTGCACCATACCTTAGTTCGCTCCATGTGCAGGAAGAAAGGGAGCTGCTGTTGTACCAAGATCATGAGCCAGGATGTATCCAGTTCACCTCTTCCATCAGCAGTGAAGGCACTAACATAGATAATCAAATGATTATCTATGAGCTGCATTCATCTCACCAATGCATTAGATCTGTGCAGTTTTTCACTCAACCCTACTCTCCTCTTTACTGCAGCCCCCTGCTACCGAACTTTTATCCATGCAGTTCCCATGATTCCTACCATAGACTTTTTGGTGATCCAAGGAGCATCATACTCCCTTTTCAATAGTGAAAAAGCTCACGGGTTCTAGCCCTATCTGTGGATGAAGATACTAATATTGAACTATTTTATGAGGTGAGAGCCAGCATGATGTAGTAGTTAAAGTGTTGGACTAGGATCTGGGTAACCCAAGTTCAAATCCCTGCCTTAGAAACTTGCTGGGTGACCTTGGGCCAGTCACAGGCTAGACCAGGGATAGGGAACCTGCGGCTCTCCAGATGTTCAGGAACTACAATTCCCATCAGCCTCTGTCAGCATGGCCAATTGGCCATGCTGGTAGGGGTTGATGGGAAATGTAGTTCCTGAACATCTGGAGAGCCGCAGGTTCCCTACCCCTGGGCTAGACTCTGGCAAGTATTTGGATGAGAGACCTCCAAGGAATGTCAAGGGTGTGACATGGAGGCAGGCAATGACAAACCACCTCTGAACATCTCTTGCCTTGAAAATCCTGTGGGGTTGCCATAAGTCAGCTGTGATTTGATGACCAAAAAACCCTTAATGGGGCTGTTGTGTATGAATTGCTTTGAACAATCTGTATAACGTGCTCAGGCAATAATATAGCTATTATGTAATAATAAAATAATCACCCTAACAATGGTCTGGATCCAGCGCAAAATTTCCATTTACACTTAAGCTCTTGGACAAGTGCAAACATCAGCAAAGACAATGGTAGCAACTTGCACTAAAGTGGTAAGTTGTTGCTTAGTGTATCCCTTGTACCAACCACAAAATACAATCTATCTGTGTATAAGAGCCCAATGTCTGTGATATTTAAGTTTGTTCAATCAGCTTCCAAGGATATTAAAAGTCTGTCTAGCTGAGTTTTATGTGAAGTGGCATGGAGCATCACATGTCATAGCATTCACAGTGATGTGCATTGCTAGCAGCAACTGGACAATTCTATGTCTTCTCAGCCAAAATATATAGCCCCAAAAGAATGTAAACAGTAGATTATATTATATGGATGTTGACCTTTTTGTCCTTTTGAATGTCTGATAGTTCGTCACAGTCCTTTTGATTCTTTTTGTCATAATATTTTTGGATAACATGCAGCAGAAATTTATGAGCCTAGAGAAAGACACTTAATGGGAATATAAATTATGACAAGCAGAATTTGACCCAAAAGATGTATGCAGTCATAGTGTCTCACTTCTGCTTCAAATCTTGGAAAGGAAGCCGAACTGGTTATGTGTACCAGACCCATGAAACAGAGTGCTGATTCAGTTCACTTGTGCTCAAAACTGCAACTATGCCAGGCATATGGTAGTTTTCTTCTTTTCATTGTATTCTAAAGTGGGACAACAGCAAAAAAGGGGAGGAAATCTTATTTCACGTTTGGTTCTGCTAAAGGCATCCTGAATATGCCATCACAGAATCACATATGAGCTTTCTCTCCAAAGATTACCCAAACCTGGGTGTGAGAGGTTATAAAATGTTATGTATGTATACGAGAAGAGATTTTTTTTAAAAAAAAACCAGCAAATAATGTACAATCAAAGCTCTAAATATAATCCAAACCTTCTTGGAATTAGTAATTTTTATTGTATGTCTTATAATATTTCTATCCCATCTTTTGATCTAAAGATTTACAAGGCATCAATATATAAGGTCTTTAAAATCTGTAGTACCTAAAACAGACAAAAAACCCTTGCTTTTGAAAAAATTTAACAACATTGCTCTTCTGAAGAAGGGAATGTGAAAAGAAGGAGATTTGGACTGAAAAAAGGAGAGGCTACTGAAAAGAGAGACCTCCTGTCTAGGAGCTGGTCTTTGAGATTTGGTAGGGCATCATTGGGGATTCTGAATGTTGGAATGGCAGAATAGAACCAGCAGCTTGCAACCAATGATTTGTAATAAAAATTGACTGGTTATGAAAGCCCTGGGATGAAGTATAGTACACTATTGAATGTATGTGTATCTCCTAGCTGAAACAATGGAACTTTGTTTAAAGATTTCATTTTCAATCCAGTTAATATTGATTTCAGGAAAAGTCAATAATGCTCAGCAGGAAGGCAGCAGGAAAAGAGGAAGTGGAAGTGGAAGGCAGCAGGAAGAGAGGAAAACCCAACATGAGATGGATTTTTAAAGGAAGCTACGGTTCACCGTTTGCAAGATCTGACCAAGACTACATGTGATAGGACATTTTGGAGGACATTCATTCATAGAGTTGCCATAAATTGGAAGCAACTTGACAGCACTTAACACACATACAATATTGATCAACCCTTTATAGCTAAAGTCTTCCTGGTTTACTTTACCCCACTCAGCTACTTGTCAGCCATGCATCAGAACAGGCTGGTAATAGTGGACTATCTTCTGCACTTGCTTCCAATCTTGCTTGCATGAGCACACTACTGGTTTATTTTCTCCTTGCAAAACATGTTTATTTCAGAAACAAAACAGATAGCAACCATCCTAAATAACAGAATGTGCTCCTGACCACAAATGCTTTGGCATCAAAAAACAATGCCTTATCCAAGAACACAACAAAGATGTGAGTCTGGATCTTAAAGAGGGAGTGGAATCCCATCAAAATAGGCTGGGCCATCCAAACAGTGGCGTTCCTAGGAAAACTGGCGCCCTGGGCAAAACCTAAGTTTGATGCCCCTCCACCGCCAGAGCAGCCCGCCATCAATTCCACCCTTCCATCGGGTAGCTGAGTTTGCATCACAGTCATTGTTTCAGCACTGTTAGCTGACCAGTTTGAACAGGACATTGAGAAGAGCAGCAGCTGCTTCACTGCGCCGCTTCTGCTCTTGCTCACTACAGCTCCGACACCGCGGCTGTTTGCCTTAACTGGGTCACTCAGCAGCACCTGTGGAAATCGCCCCCCCCATCATTGGTAATCATTGGCAATCATTAGCATCACCAAATATCCCCAAGCAAGAGCAAGAGTACTTTGACGCTCCAAGGGAGCTCCCACAATTCATGCATTTGGTCAGGCTTTCACTTTGGAATTGCTCTTGCTTGGGGATATTTGGTGACACTGGCAGTGGTTGCCCAGTGATCAGCGCTGAGGAGAGGGTAAGTGTTGTTTCCATGTAAGCTGGAGTGACCCAGTTAAGGCAAATGGCTGCATATCCAGAGCCTCTGAGCAAGAGCAGGGCGGCGATCCCATGGGGGAAAACGAAAACAACGCTCTCCCTCGCAAGGAAACGCCCTGTTCCAGGTTGGTCGCTGCAGTTGCTGAGGCATTGACAGGGCTGTGATGCAAACCAAGGCATTCTTCAAGAGGCAGGCAGCCACCCACCTCCCCAGAAAGCCAACGGTTTTCCAGGCTTCAATGTCCGAGCGCTGACGACCGGGACCAGAAGTAAACCCCCCGGGCACATCTGGGTAGTTAGCATCAGACGCTACATACGGAAGAGATGGCCAATCCACCATCGCTCTGGCTTAACCTTTCTCCTCCGTGACAGCATTTTACAAAGTATAATTTAAGAGTTCTGGAGGGCATCCTCAGCTGCTGGCCTGAGGCCTCTGGTGCTGCATCGGTCCTGCAGCCTTTGGAAGGACCGAGGCTTTGGGAAGAAGCAGTGGGGGCTCCCAGAGAGCAGCCCGGCATCGGCATTCTCACCCTTCCTGGTCAGGGTCGGCACACGCATAGCTGAGCTCAGACTTAGCCTCACCAATTGCTCAGGTGGACGACGGGCAGGCTGCCCCCCTCTCCATCGCATGACTTGTTAGCGACAGCCAGCCAGCCAAGGCAGGGGCTGGGCAGGGAAGATAGGCATGGGATCAGCCTGTCAGCCACGCCAGCCTGGGCTTTCGCTAAACTTTGGATGTGGCGCGCTGCCGCGGGGGGCGGAGCTTTCCCTCATCTGGCCTCTAAGCAGCTGCCAAGACAGCGCAGTGGGTGGGGCCACTGCACAACCTGGGAATCTGCGTGAGGCTTGCAGCGCGAGCTGAGCTTAGCCTCAGCCTACCCAAATCGATCGGGTGATGGGCGGGCTGCCCTCTGCATCATGGGTGGACTCCTCGGCCAAGGCAGGGGCTTGGCAGGGAAGATAGCGGCGGAGTCAGGGCCGCCAGCTTACAGCTTCGCTGAACTTTGGAGGTGCCATGGAGGCGAGCTCTCCCCCTCTGAGTCTGACCTGTGCAGCTGCTTGGGTGGCTTGTGTGGGCCGGGCCGCCACCGTCTGGAATGGGCGGGGCTTCTGCTCAGGAATTGTGATGCCCCCACGTGACCCACAATTCCTACGCCCAAGGCAGCTGCCCACTTTGCCCAATGGGCGGTCCGCCTCTGCATCCAAATCAGCCATATTTCTAGTGGACAGTGGTTACCAGAGGTGGGATCCAACCAGTTCTCACCACTTCTCTAGAAGTGGTTACTAATTTTTTCTGGGTGCCAAGAAGGGGTTACTAAAGCAACCTCCCTGCCCAATAGGGATTGGAGGTGCGTGCGTGCGGTGGCGCCACTGTTTGAATCCCACCACCATCGGAACCTGTTATTAAAGTTTTTTGATCCCACCACTGGTGGTTACCCTTGTTCTTCAAATTCATGATAGAAGAAGAAGAGTAGGATTTTATACCCTGCTTTGCTACATTGAGAAATTCCAACACATCTTACAATCACCTTCCCTTTCCCTTCCCCACAATAGGTGCCTAGTGAGGAAGGAGGACTGAGAGAGTTCTGAGGCTGCATGTATAGGAGTGGAGAATCAAACACAGATCTCCAGATCAGAATCCACCGCTCTTAACCACTGTACCACTCCAAAAGAAGGGAAGAGGGAGTTTGAATTTATACTTGCCTTTCTCTCCTGTAAGGAGTCTCAGGCCTCTTATGCATGGCCCAAAAACAGCACTCTAGGGACAGTAAAAACACCATTCCTGGGGCGCTGTTCACACAGCTGCTGTGCTCATTCCTCCCAACCGGCATGAAAACACTTCTTTTAATGACCGAGTTTTTTTTTTTAAAGCAGCATCTTCCATCCGGTGCCGGGTGAACGCCACTGGGTGGAAGGTGGCATTTTCCCAACACTGATTTTTTCCCCTCTTACCTCCTCTTGGCTGCCATTGCTGTACAGAGGCCAGGGGACACGCCTCCTGGTCTGCATCCCTGAAAGAGTCACCATGGCCACTGGGGCATGTCCCCTGGCCTCTGTACATCAATGGCAGCTGACAGATAAGAGCGGAACAAAAGTGGTGGGCCCCGTGGGAACAGCTCAAGGGGTTCCACCAACTGGTGCACCCCCACTTGCCCGCCAGTGTAGAAAGGACCTCAATGTGGCCCACCCATGTAAAAAGGACCTCAAAGGACCTCAATATAAACTCCTTTCCCTTCCTCTCCCTGCAACAAGACACCTTGTGAGGTAGGTGGGGCTGAGAGAGTTCTGAACTAACTGTGGCTAGCCCAAGGTCACCCAGCAGGTTTCATGTGTAGGAATGGGCAAACAAATTCAGTTCACCAAAAGAGTCCACCGCTCATTTGAAGGAGTGGGGAATCAAACTGGATTCTCCAGATTAGAGTTCACCTGCTCTTAACCACTACACCATGCTGGTGTTAACAATTCAATTTAAGTTCGATATTAGCATAAATTTGCTTGGAGGGAAAGTATTTAGAAGATTGCCAAGATGTTTCTTAACCTTACTAAAGGTGTTTTTTTTTAAAAAAAAAAACAACAACAACTATTATTGTCATTCATGAAAGTATGATACATTTGGCTGGAAGGACATAAATAGATCCAAAGGCAGCAGGGAAAATAACTAGTGAAAATGTAGATGCATCAGAAGTTACAGACAGAGAAATTATTCACATTTCTTGGTCCTGTAGGAACAAGGCCACAGTTTTCAAAAGCATCAGATATTTTGACTAAGCACTGCTCATAAGCATTTGCAGAAGATGGCATTAATCACATTATTTCATGCTGCCAAATCTAAATACTGCTGGATTTTCAGCTGTCCCTACTGTGGATGTATTTCAACAAGTGCTTATTAACATAGTGCAATAGCTAATGTGCTGGAAGGCAAGATCTTTGCACTTGTGAACAGCTAGCTAATCTGACAGTTCAACATTGTGATATTATTAATGCTTCACTGACATCATGGGAGTAGTCTTGAGCCCATGAAGGATGCTGATGCATTTGGCAACACTTTCTGGGAAAGTGCCTGATAAGCCCTTCATTAGATCATGATTTGAGAATTTAATTTTGAATTACAATGGCTGTGAGACATGGTTGAAATCTGTAGTTTTTTCCATGAAAGTGCACCCATACCATGAATGCGCAACCAATTTGCAACTTGGAACCCATTTCTCAGTGCCTTTACAAGAGTAAAAGAATGCAATTTAGTCTATCCTCCATTTTGCCTTTCTAAGACTGCATTCATTTGAGCAGCCCTGCAAAACAATCCAAGCATCTTATTCCTGAAAACAGGATGTATCTTACAGGAGAAATTAATACTCTGCTCAATTTCATTGCTTTTGCCAATATTTATAATATACAAATATGTACAAAACTATAAATATAAGTGATATTTCAGTCTAATTTTGTTTATAAACATCACCGCTGCAATGGCATGATCAATGGTTTCAATATTTCATCATAATTATTGTGTCAGGGAATCTAGCGTTCAGCCCATCCCAAACACATAGAGGAATGTAACTATTGTGATTTGACAGTGATGTAGTGAAAACATCTTACAGTATTGTTTATGCTTTTGATATTAGTCTCCAATATGTACCCTGTCTTAACTACCTCCTGGCAATGTTCAGCATCTGGGTTGATAAAATGGTTGTGTGAATTAGATCTATGAACAATGTATTTGTCTGTTTACTTAATTAACAACCTCCTTTTCACCTTAAGGGAATGCAAAACAGCTGGGGGGGTGGAGGGACCTGTATAAATAAGCCACAACTGACAAATCAAAATTGCAGGCAGAACTGATAGAGCTCAGTTCACCCTCAGAAATGGCAGATTTTGGAGGAAGGTCGATTGAATCACATCCCCACTGATCTCTGTCCCAAATTCCACCCTCCTTAGGCTCCACCCACAAATATCCAGCAATTTTGTAAGTTGAAGTTGGCAGCCCTAAGACCACTAGCCATTTCAGCATGTACCACTACTAGGGACTCCATGACAATCCTGTTATTCTGCCTTCCAAAACTGAAGAAAGGGTAGTTCAGTCACCTAGATGGCACAATGCATGGCTGGTGATCTGTTTTTGCATGATGGGTCATCTGCTGTGTATTCTCTGTGAATGTTCAGTGCTCTGTTGTTAAAGACCATATAAATATAATCTTCAGAACAGTAATCTCATCCATAATGGCTCAGACTACTGATTGGCATAAGAGAGGAAGTGACATTATACCTCATTGGTTCTGACGTCAGAAGAAACTGTGTATTGCCCTTTCAGAAAAAGATTCATAACCCTCCCCCCCACGTTCTTCTGAAGCCAATTTTTTTCTGTTCTCACCAAGTGTGAAATGAGTCTGCTTTGCTGAAATACACCTTGAAATAATATTTCTTTCCCTCCTACCCTGCTCTGCCTCATCCTCAACCATGTTTTCTTGTTTATTTTCACATACAAAGAATTTACTATCTTGGTATATGACATATTTGAAAACTGAATGCCAAAATGTTCTTGTACTGCTTGAAGGTTAATAGCATTAGTCTGCCCCTTGACTATAGGAAGCTGTCAATCAACTTGAGCTGGCAGATGTGCTTTTACAGCTGGAGTTTTATTGAGAATCTTTATGTTTTGCCGTACTGGGAGCAAAATCATGCATCAAACAGAAAGGTATTTCACTGAACATGTTTCAGCACAGAATACAGAAGCCTAGGGAAGTTGCCTTTCCTCAGAAAGCCCAGGAGTTCTCAGATGTTTCTCCCAAAAACATCACGAGCTTCCACAAAGGAAGAATCATCTGATGAATATGAAAAACTACTGATGCCAAGGCCATAATTCTGACATCTTTGCATGAAAAAAAAACCATTCACAGTTGATGTTTTCTTTGGGCTTTCTGTGAGGAGGGAAAGGTCATGGCTCCTAGCATCAGCCAAAAGCTGTTGTTTGCCTCCTCTTCCCAAATTTAATCTCCCTCAGGTTGAAATACAATCAGTGCAGTCTTAAGGAAAGCTACATCCTTCTAAACCCATTAACTTCAGTGGACTTTGAAGAATATAACATTGTTTAGGATTGCCCTGCATAAATATAATTTGCATACACCAAAAAAGAGGGAGGGAAACTCAGGCCAGAATTGAATTAGATACTACAAAGGTTGAGAAAAAATAGTATAAAAATGAATTTAATTGGGACCAGTGGAACTGCATGGCTGTAGCACCATATCTGTACAGCTAGCCTTTTGGATGGGACTGCCCATCTGGTGACTTTTAGTCCAA
This sequence comes from Sphaerodactylus townsendi, assembly GCF_021028975.2. Lineage (NCBI taxonomy): Eukaryota > Metazoa > Chordata > Lepidosauria > Squamata > Sphaerodactylidae > Sphaerodactylus > Sphaerodactylus townsendi. Next base: position 35,333,830 of record NC_059434.1, read on the forward strand.
AGGCTAGATTTAAGCCCCATGTTTTAAAATCTAAAATTTAATCACTCTGTTTAATGATTTGTTTTTTTTCCTATTGTTTTTGCTCAACCTTCATGATTCCCAAGAAGGCTATGAGACAACACACATATCTGCGGTTTTGTATTAGGGATATCCTAATGGGATTATTTATGCTATTATCTTTGTTAGTTCACTTCATTCTTTTTGTTATTGTGCTTCATTTTTGTTGAAGTCATTGTTGATTCTTTGTTTCTTTTATGCAATTTTGCATGCCACATTGATACCATTTTATACATTACATACATGCAACTTACACAAAACAGTGCATTGTTTACCTGATTAAAATGCTGCAAAGACAGACTTGTTCAAAAAATAAAGTCTCAGGAGGTTGTTTCTCACAATTGAAATGGAAATATTCAATTGAAACGGAAATTGAAAGGGAAATATTCGAATTCAACCATCTGAAATTCAAAATTTGGCTTCCTCCTCAATTGGGATTCTGGCTAATACTTTTCTTGCATATAGAAGAGTAGACTTTAGACCAGGGGTAGGGAACCTGCGGCTCTCCAGATGTTCAGGAACTACAATTCCCATCAGCCTCTGTCAGCATGGCCAATTGGCCATGCTGGTAGGGGCTGATGGGAATTGTAGTTCCTGAACATCTGGAGAGCCGCAGGTTCCCTACCCCTGCTTTAGACAAATATACAGATTCAAAGCTTGTCTCCATTGAATATGGAAGTACTTCATTTTAACAATGATATTAAATTGATTATTTGCAGTAATAAGATAGCAACCCATGCTGCTGTGCACAACCCCCCCCCCCACCTAGAGCTCTTTTCAGCAATGTATTTTAACACAACTGACATTTTGAACTGGGTGGAGACTGAAGGTTTGGTGATGAATGCTCTACTTGTTGACTTATTCCTAGCCAGTCTGAGGCCCCTTCCGCACAGAGGCGGAAGGGGTTGGGTCGGTGTAAACCACACCGACCCCACGACGCTGGGACTGTCCGCATGGACGGTCCCAGAACTGGCTGGGATGACGGCGCCGCAGAACGCCGTCGCCCGGCCGACCCGGCTTGTCCCTGGCCCTCCGGCATGTCACTGAGGCCTGGAGACACACACCCCGGCCCTGCGCACCTGCTTGAGTGTTGTAGGGCAGGGAGGTGTGTCCCCAGGCCTCGGCGACGCGCCGGAGGGCCGGGGACCAGGTAAGTGAAGGTTGGGAGTGGGAGGGGGAGGGCGCCTTGGAGCCGCTGCCATTCGCACGGCAGTGGCTCCAAGGCGGCATTTCCCAACAACCTCGCTCCCTGAGCGAGGTTGGGAAATGCCGGCTTCGCGCCGGTCGGGCAATGCGAGGGTGGCAGCAGCTGCGCCTCCTGTGCGAATGGCTCCCTGGGGACGGCATTTTTGCCGTCCCCAGGGCGCCATAAAACGCCCATGCGGAAAGGGCCTAAGAATCAGAAAAGCATAGGGATGCTTCTGAAATTCTATGCAGCCGATTTTTCACCAGAATTTTGGAGTTATTGTTTCCTATGTGAATATAACATATTAGGAGTTCTTCACTGTTCCACTTTGTTAATTATGATTTTTTTTACAAAGTGCAATTTGTGCAAAGCTTGCTTGCATGTTTTTTTCCTGTTCTATAGTACTGTTCTACACTATTTTTCTTGTTCTACATGTACACATGTGTATTGACCAAACATTGCAAACAAACACACTGTCGACCGAACCATCCTGAAAAATCTGCCATTGTAGAACATGGTCTAAAAAAACTGGACATAACATTTTATTTGAAAACACTGAAATTCTGGACAACTCGGAAGGTTACTATGTCAGACTACACACAGAGGCCACAAACACCAAGAAAACTTCAACAAGAGGAAAGAGACTCTGAGAATTAACAAAACTTGGCTACCAGTAATTAAAAAACACCAGAATCAAAGACCAAGGGCGTGCAGGGTTTATGGACAATGGACTCCAGCCAGACACAGGATTCACTAAGACTGTTGCTGCTGCTGCAGAGAATGCAAATGTGAATCACTCCCTGGACTGAAAAAACCCACCCACATTGTAATGCAGTCAACCACACCTTTGCATAGCAAGTTTCACCCAAACACTTGCTGATTGGTTCCCCACCCTGGGACATGGACAATATATACCCCACTAAACATTCCCTTCTCATTGGACATGGTGTATAACAGACTTCTCTCTGTGATACACTTTTGAAGATGCTAGCCACAGATGCAAGCAAAACATTAGGAATAAGATCTACTAGACCACGGCCACACAGCCCGGAAAACCCACAAGAACCAATTGCAAACAAAAACCAATCTTGATGTGTTTTCACATGCAGTTGTATCAATATTTTTTGTGTAGTATTTAACCAGTGTGAGAGAATACATGTGAATGTCAGAATAAAATTGCACAAAAAGAATATTGATTTAATAAAGTTTAAAATCCTATCCTTTGCTATGTTTAATCAATATACACTAAGTACATTGATCACACAGAGTGGGAAATGAAATGAAGGAGCCCAGTGTAGCAGCAAACTGTGCACAATCCTATTCAATAATTAATTTTAGAAATTCTGTTACTTAAAGCAAAATAAAGGGACTAGATTATAAGGCCCTTTCCGCACGGGCACTGAGCAGGGGTGCGCCGGCATAAACAATGCCGACACACACCCCGGGACTGTTCGCACAGACAGTCCCGGTAGGGGCGCAGGGGAAGGCAGCGTTTCCTTTCCGCTTCCCCCAACTGGCTTACCTGCTCCTGCTGGCTCCTGTTGTGTTGTGGAGGCCAGGGGACACGCTCCCCTGGCCAAAGCGACACCGCTGGAGATGGAGGCCAGGGGGCATGTCCCCTGGCCTCCACAATGCAACGGGAGCCAGCAGGAGCAGGTAAGCCAGCTGGGGGAAGCGGGAGGGAAACGTCGCCTTCCAGCCGCTGCTGTTTTTCCAAAAGGGGCGTTTCCGTGCAGCTTGGGCGGCACGAGCATGGCGCTGCTGCATTGCAGCAGTGCCTGCTATGCTAATGCCTCCCCAGGGATGGCGTTTTTGCCGACCCTGGGGCGCTCTATTCCACTCATGCGGAAAGAGCCTAACACAGAGAGGAATTCCTGAACATAATAAACAGAGAAAATATTTGCAGAAGCAAACAAATAATTCATAAATTTCTTTCAGTTCACTCATAGCAACAGGACCTTTGGTAGAATTCTGCCCTTCTGCATATCGGCTGCTGTTTCCCATTTGCCAGATTCTTGGTAGAAGCAGCAACACATCACAAAAGTCTCTGCCAAAACCTCATTGCAGAAATCTGATCAAAGAACCCGCTGCCAGTTTCTCACCAGTTATGGATAGGCAACTGGATGTTCACAGTGATGTCACCCCAGTTTGTTATCTCCAGATTCAGTTTACAAATTTCAATGGATCTCAGTACTTGCTTGTAATATGAGGTGAGTATTACGATGTGCTTGTAATTTCTGGCTTTGAGTGTATTCCAAGACTAGTGCAGGGACATTCTGCAGAGGGAAGCATCATCAGGTGGGATGGAATTCTTTGCTTACCTTTCATCTGCCCTCTGGTTTCCCAGGAAACCCCCTTTCCTTCCCGGTTCCTCCGTCACCTGATTTGAGATGTGATGGGGGAGAGGAAGGCCTGACTAAAAGATTGTGTGTGTATGTGCGTGTGTGTGTGTGTGTGTTGGGGGGGATAAGTAGGTGAGAAAAAAATTAAATGTTTTCTCCCCACCTGTCATTTCTGTTCTGAAAATGCCTTTTCCATTCCTTCGTTAAGGAAAAAAATAAGATCTTTTGCATGGTTAACATCCACCCTGATTTCCGATAGGACAGAGTATAAGATTTCTTCTACAAAATACAAAACATTTTCTTCAACAAGTAACACAAGCTGCTTGTAATGTGACCTTTCACAAACTTATTCTTGCTGTACTCTAATATGATTTTAACATCTCATCCTGTAACAGAGTTCTGCAACTATTTGACTTATCAAATCCTCATGCAGACATCTTATGCAATGAAAGCCTTGAGTTTCTAAACTTTTCCCCAAGTTGCTTAGTAAAAACGGTGGCATTATTAAATGGTCACCTCCCCATAAAAGTTGTTCTTTATAGAATGAAGAAAATGGGGCAGAAAGTGCTACTGTTGATCTCTGAGGGTTAGCACTGAAGTCTTTGGAGACAACACATAGATAACATCTGAACAATTGTTTAGAGTAGAAACAAACTAAGGTCACTCTTCAAGACAACAAACGTCTGCTGAATTCTCTGACCCCAAAAGGTTAGAGTTGAGGAATTTCCTGATGCAATTCTGTTTGGTCTAGCATTTTTTACGAAACTATCAAGGGAATAGTCAGAGTAAATGCAGGAATTTTATTCAGCAGCTGTAAAACCCTGTTATCTTTCCAAAATACTTTCAGGGTCAGTGATTCATTAAGGCAATGCATATTGCATGGTGATTTTTTTGTTTTGTTTTGCTTTAAGTGTAGGAATATTAATTTCCTGAGAGTTTTGTCAAAATGTTATTGTGTATTCTCAACTTCTAATCCCACGTATATTTAGCATGGTGAGTGCTAGCAAAATGGGAGCTTTAATGCAGTTAACACTCCAACCACAAATTCTAGGGTTGCTGAGTGATTCTTTTAATAGTCCCAAATGCACTTCTCTCAAAAATGCATTTTGGGAGAGGAAACAAATGTGGCTTTGTGTCTGTATATGTGCCCATGACGAGAAAATGAACCTTAGCATATATATTTTTTCATGTGAAGACATTATCAGGCTTTTTGTTTCTGTTAGTTTACTTCTCTGAAGTACCAGTCATAAGAAAGTGTTTGAAATGAATGATGAGAACAATAAAAAAATAATTCTGTATAAAAATAGGACATGTAAATAAAATGTATTTTGTCATTTGTACCAAACCTATCATATTATTAGGCAATTCATAAAGTAGTAGAGAAAGAAGGATGATCCACAAAGAGGCTGCCTTGTGGTGACCTCAAAACCACACTGTTTATATGTTGTAAGCAGATGTGGAATAAGAAGACCTTATTGGATGGTGTTGGAAGGATCAACTTCATTTAATTTTTACATCAAATATAGCAGTATCCAAAAGGTGAAAAAAACACATTCCATACCTAATCACACAGAAGACAATTGCTGGAATGCAATGTGTGCTGATTTACAAGTGAAGCCACTCTGGCTCCAAGCCCTGAGTTGTCCTATGGCTCCTCCTTGCCAAGCATTCTCTAGTGCTCAAACAGAGGTGTGCCATGACGCTCCCCCAACCTTCAGCCATGAGGTTTATGAATCAATAATAGCACCCCTCATGCAGTTCCTGTTCCAGTTCCATTAATGTACCAAAGGCCAGTATGACATGTTTCTTCCTACAAGCCCCTTCCACTGGGAGCTCTGTATTAGGAGGGGCTGAAGTCCCTGAATTCCTCACTGTCCACATATTGCCCTTATATGCCGGGTGGACAAGACTTCTGGGCACATACACAACTCCCAGAGAGCTGGGCTACTCAGAGCCAAACACTCAAAATGCTTTTCACACCTCTGTAGCAGTGCCTTTTGTCTCCTTCTTGTGCCTTCTATTTGCCTTTTCCCAGCTTTTACCCAGTTCCCCTCCCCCAAAATCAAAAGCAGAATGACAACACTTCTAACCCAGTCATATTTATTTATTTATTCGTTCGTTCGTTCGTTCGTTCGTTCGTTCATTCGTTCGTTCGTTCGTTCGTTTATTTATTTATTTATTTATTTATTTATTTAATAACTTTTCTTTCTCTCTGTTGGGGACTCAAAGCAGCTTACATAATTCTCCTGTCCTTCATTTTATCCCCACAACAAGCATGTGAGGCTGGTTGAGACAATGTGACTGGCCCAAGGTCACCCTCAAGCTTCCAAGGCATGAATAGACACTGAAACCTGGGTCTTCCAGACACAAGTCCAACACTCTTAACCAGCACACCACTCTGGCTTTGGAAGGACCATGAAGCCAACACCCATGCCATAACTTTGGACCCCCTGGACCAAACTTCACAAAACCTGGGTGGTATCAGTAGGAGACTCTGCTGATGAACCAAGTTTGGACTCCCTCAAATGTGTAGCCCCCATCTCCTATTAGCTCCCATTGGAGTGGTTTTTTCCCCAAAAAGGTGCATATACAAGCAGGTCCAGGTAAATCCCATGATAAGGGGGTGGGGGAGCGCCAGAAACAGGATTGATCTGTGTTCCATGGTTCGGCAGTGCGGAGATCGAGGAAACCTGGATATTTCGGGTGACTATCCCAGGATTAATCACCAGTGGGAAATCGCCCACTATTTCAATATACTTGACTAATTATATCTCCCATGTAGCACCTATTTACAAGTTCTTTGCTATAGGCCATTTAACAACTTAATCTAATATAAGGGATCCACAGCCTGTTTCTTTGCATTAGTTTTGTGGAGAGGGAGGGTATATTCAACAGATTTATACCAAATTTGGTGTTCTGGAAAGATTCCGAATTCAGAAAAGGTTTTGGATTGTTCCAAAAGTCAGGGTATTCTGCAGTCTAAGAGAAAAATATTTGAATGTGAACTGACAAAAAATAATTTGAAATTAACCAAATATGGTTATGTCTCAGAATCCCTTAGAATTCTAAACCAAACACTTTAAAAAAGAGAAGTAACATTTCTAATCCAAAATATAAATAATGAACACTGTTTTCATTATTACATTTTACATTAACTTACCAAACATTACCATTATTCCTTGATTTTTTAAATTTATTTTGGTACTCAGATCTGCATAATCTAGCTATGCAGGTTCTACCATACCTTGTTCAGTAATTCAGAAAAGCCTATTACAAAATTTCATTACAAAATGTTCAAGTACGTAATAACCTGAAACAGTAAATAACAACCTAACACTGAGTTACAGATATTAACTGCTGTCATATATTAATTCATTTAGGAAATGTATATGCTTCTTCTTCAGACAGCTTGCAAAATAAAATGTAAAAAAATCATAAACAGCATAAAATAATTGAAATAAATTATTAAAACCCAGACAGCATGGAAGCAATGCAAAACGTTTGGCAGCCTAAATGATTCTCATACAATAGTTCTCAAAATAGAACAGTATGTTGAAAAGGTTTACAATGCAATCCTAAGGGGAGTTACACACTTCTAAGCCCTTTGACTTCAATGGATGTAGAAGGGCATAACTTTGCTCAGAACTGCACTGTCATTTTAGTACTCAGATTTGACAGTGGATGGGATCATACGTCAGCACTTATGTGCATCTTTACTGCATCTGCAATTGAAACTAACAATGCTCAGATCAGCCAACATAAAAGCAGAAACTGAGATGCAAGGCTGCATTAACTTGTACACAATTGATTCAGGCTTTAATACACTTTTGGTTCTTTGTAACATGTTTTTCCTAAGTCGTTTTTTGCCTCATCATCTAGGTATATCAGGCGAAGCACAATAGCTGAAACTAAGATTAATTACATGCCTCAAGCCATAAATTAGTGTTTAAATTAATATTTCCATACAAAGTGTCATATAATAAAAGGAAAAATAAAACCATATGAGCTGTAGATTTGAAACAATTAAGCAATTTATCTTCAGCCTCTAGACATACTCTTGCTATATAAATGAAATATGTTATCTTTCTGGTTAATGCATGAAAACTATTTTTATAATTGCACTGTGATTTTACAAAGGAAATACTTTTAGTCTAATTATTGACTTGAAGCAAAGAAAACATGCAGGATCTATCTTGGCTGTCAATATTGTTTAACAGCCATTTAAGGGGCAGTAAAATTGGGTCACTAATGCACTATGCTAGGTGGCCTGTTGAACTCTCAAACCACATTGTGAACTTCAGTCAATAAAGTTGCACCTCTGTGTTACTTGCAATTGGACTTTCATGTTGCTTTCAAGAAACTATATAGGATTACGGGGTTTTTTGGGGGGTGTTCTGGTTCCCACTTTGCAATTACGGTAAATGGTCATTGCTGAAGGAAGATACTTCCTTGGTTGTTCTTTGGCTTCCTCTCAAAGATAATACAGCTGAACACTTCAACAGAAGCTCAACATATGGTATAATTTAAGAAAGACTGCACAATACACTCTTTGCACAGCTTTTGTTAGGGACGTGGACAGACATTTTCTTTGACCTGCACTGTGGCTGTTTTGTTTATTAATATTCTTACTCATTTTCTTTACAATGGTTGCTTATATTCCATATTCAATTCTATGTTTGTTTTCATGCATTTCAAAGTCAAATGCAGTTCTGCTTGTAACAGCTTTGTTTTCTGCCCACTTGGGTTGAAATTATCAGGGGAGAAATGCTCCCATAGTATAGTGTTCAGAGTGTCAAACCCCTCCTCTGCCATGGAACTTTATTGGGTGCCTTGGGCCAGCTACTCTCTTTCAACCTACCTTATAGGGTTGTTGTGAGGGTAAAATGGAGAATAGTGTAAACTGATCTGAGTCCCCATTGGGGAGAAAAAGTAGAAAATGAATGAATGAATGGGATCTTGTCAGGCAGGTAAATGAAATGTACAAGCAATTAAAATTCTCACTTCGATAGTGAGTATAGTGAGATGTGATTTGATACATGTGAGTATGTGTTGGTTTTCCTGGGATCTTCAGGTGGAGGGGGTGGAGGAATGCTCTCTAAGCAAACACATAGGAGGCTGGACTAGAGTTACCGTTAATATGTTTGTTGGGCCATATCAACTCATTTGAAAATATAATACTAGGGTTAAAAAATATAATACTAGGGTTAAAAAAAAATTCAACGTAACCTTTTGGTCTCCAAGTGAACCCAGACTATTGTATTAACAGAGGCTGCCCAAGTAATTCCAACAGTGAGGAACCCAAGTGAGGAACCAATCTCACACTGTGTGAAACAAAATGTTGGACCAGATGGGCTACTGGACTGAACCAACAGGACTCTTTATACTTTCCCAAGCTCTGCTTAAAGACCTGCATACTTAATTGTTCATATAAGAATACAGAGACAGAACAGAACTGAGAGCCAAATTACATGGGATCCTGAAATTGTGATTCAATTTGCCAGATGTAAAATATGACCCTAAAAACCAGTTGCGTGGGAGTCTATTATGAATTGAGGTCATTGTTTTGGGAAAGGGGTGGTTTAGCACTTCTTCGGTTGCTTGATCCAAAAGGATCCCCTCTGATTTCTTGTAGTCCAGATAGAGGGAAAAGACAGATATATGTCTTGTGCCTGTTTTCCAAACAAGACTTAAAGCAATTGGGGGATGGGAAGTAATTGAGGAAAAGTACTGGAGGTGGAAGAATTAATTTATTTCCTTCATGCTGCATCCTTGATCTGTTCCCCTCTATGCTAGAAGAAAATTGACATTTATATATGCCTTTTATTCTTGAATTTGCAGTTTTTGAAAATTCTTTGAATAAAAGAATGAAGATATGTAGATTAAGGGACGACAGGTGAGTATTCTTTTCCTCCCCTTGGTAAAAAAGTAGTGAAAATACATAAGGTTTTGGGTTCAATTGCCCTTTCAGTATCCTTGCAGCAGGTACTGCATTTACATACAAATGAGGCAATATTAATGAACTTACTGAGCTGGGGTTGAAAAGCCTTTGCAGTGTATAACACAGGTTCATTTCCTGTAAACTCAATCCCACTGAGTTCTGGTTCATTAAGTGAAAGTTATGATACGCTGCTTGCTTTCACTGTTCCCACCAGTGTGGCGGAATAAAAAATAAAGAAAAAGACTTGAGAGTGAAAGAAACCATGAAAAAAAAAAGGTTTCACATTCCAAAGCAAAGATGCATTCAAACATACACCACACTGTGCAGGGGAGGGGGAAGGTGGAAGGAAGGGACAAGAAGATCATGGGGATTGTGTGTGTGTATAAAAGAAACATTTATTGTGGGGGAAATGCAGACCCTTTTAAAATGGAATTAGTTGGCTAAGAGCTGGGTTTTGTAACTATGGTAGTCCCAAAGCGCACACACTCTATTTAATGAGAACTGATTTTGAAAGTATCTGTGGAATGTGTGGAAGGATCAAGGCTGACGAAAAGGGTTCGAATTGGCTGAAGTTACCCTTCTTATCCTTTGACTCCAGCAATTTATGCATTGATTAAACTCTTCTTAGTCAGAACAAGACTTCAGATGTGGGCTTCACTGCAGACTGGTTCACTCGAAAGGAAAGGAAAGGAAAGGAAAGGAAAGGAAAGGAAAGGAAAGGAAAGGAAAGGAAAGGAAAGGGATTTTTTTCTTTCCAGCAGCAATTGTGAAACAGTTCAGGAATAAAACCATATATGTACATTGCTTGTTTATCTGACATATTTCAATTGGATGTGATGATTCCCTTTCATTCTTTTAATGTATCATATTATTTTTGGAGAAAGGGCCATGGCTCAGTGATAGAGTACCTGCTTTGCATGTAAATGGTCCCAGGTTCAGCCCCAGCATCTTCCATTGAAATGATTCGGTGACTAGGTAACAGGTGACATGAATGAAGACCTCGTCTTGGGATCCTGGAGAACCACTGCCAGTTACATTAGACAATAACCAATCTTGATAAATCAGTTGTCTGACACACTACAAGTTAGCTTAATGTGTTCATATGTGTACTTTAATTTCAGCTATACCTACTCACAAAGCTAGTAGAAGAAGAGTTGATTGTTATATTCCACTTTTCTCTACCTTTAATTTAATTTATTTCGACTTACAGTCAGAGACCAGCATATACAAATACATAGCACACTGTTTGATGTTAAAATGCAAATATTGTTAAAATCAGTACTAGAAAAAATAGTTCTCTGTTAGTCTAAAATTCACAAATTGCAAGTTACAAGTTAAATTAATAACATTAAAATACAAATGAATTAGAATCTACAAAAATTTAGGCCTTTTTTAATCACTTTAATTTTTTTCTTTTTTTCTTTTACAGTAGCTCCAAGCAAACTTGGCTACATTTGCCGTAATTTCTTTGTCTGTTCCATTAACCAAAATTGAGATGAGAGTTTTCCTTTCTCTTCCAGGATATTGCATCAATATTGGGTTAATAAATACCTTTAAGAAGTTTCAGAGTGGCTTACAACTATCTTCCCCTCCTCACAATAGACACTTTGTGAGCTAGGTGGGGCTGAGAGAGTTCTGAGAGAACTATAACTAGTCCAAGGTCACCCAGCAAGCTTCATGAGGAAGAATGAAGAATCAAACCTGGTTCTCTGATTAGAGTTCACCACTCTTAACCATTATGCCATGATGGCTAGTAGAAGTACATGTTGGCCATGGGATGTTGAAGCTAAGGTAAAGGATTTTCTTTTCCTCTTTTAATTTAATATGTGATCCTGGGCAATTTGTTTACAGGTATATTATGAGCCTGGCCACTACATGATTCTTATTGGCCAAAAGAAGAAAATCCCTTATACTTTCAAATATAGGCAGAAGAAGAAGAGGAGGATTTGGATTTATACCCCATCTTTCCCTCCTGTAAGGAGATTCAAGGCAACTTACAAACTCCTTTCCTTCCTCTCCACACAATGATGCCTTGTGAGGCAGGTGGGGTTGATACAGTTCTGAACCAACTGTGACTAGCCAAGGTCAGCTAGCAGGAGAGTATGAGTGGGGAAACAAATCTGCTTCACCAGATAGGAATCCAAGATTCATGTGGAGGAGTACACCTGCTCTTAATCACTAAACCATGCTGCTCTTAACAACTACACCATGTTAATGTACATATGAAGAACTCCCATCAAATATGGATTTTATATATATGCAGAAATGGAAGAAACAATGACTTTATATTATCTGATATGGTTGACTTCTGCATCACACAAGTGTCCTTGCTACTATTGTACTTGAGACAAAAAGAATCTCAGCTCCAAGCAAACATTGAAACTCCTATTCACCCATGAAGACCCACTGCAAATTCCCATGCCTGTGTCGATGGGGCATTCCAGGGTTTTTCCAGAGGTGGAGCTGACTTTACTTATACTACCAAAAACGGTGGCATAAATCATTATTTTGATGTGGGCTTTCCTGGGGGAGAAAGGAGTTTCTCCTTCTCCCCCGGCACCTGCACTTTCAATTGCTTCTTTGGAGGCAGTGTGTGGCCCTGTCCTCAGATACTGCTCTGCGACACCTCCCCCCTCCCAAACCCTGCTGTACTGGAATGTTAGGCTCATTCCTCACATGGAGAATAATGCACTTTCAAACTGCTTTCAGTGCTCTTTGAAGCTGTGCGGAATGGCAAAATCCACTTGCAAACAGTTGTGAAAGTGGTTTGAAAATGCATTATTTTGCGTGTGCGGAAGGGGCCTTAGAAATTGATTTGTGGTCAACCTCAGTAATTCAGTGTGGCTCACCTCTAGCTGTAATATTTCACAATATTTCACAAAGGCCGTTTCTGCACGGCCACCTCGCGCCCCCATGCCACCAAGAGTTCTGGCAGCGTGGGGGCGGAAGCCCGCTCGCACGCAAGTGTGCGAGCAGGCCAAGCAGAGGCCTCTTCCCGCTCCTCCGTCCGACTCACGATGTCCTCATCGTCGCCTGCTGGCCGTCTAAGCCCCGCCCACGCTGCCCTCCGACCCCTGGAGGTCGGAGGACAGTGTGGGCGGGGCGCAACGACCAACGCGAGGCTAATGCACGATTTGCGAGGCATACCATGAGTCGGATCGGAGGAGGGGAGACAACGTCTTCCTGGCGGCGTGGTTCGCACCCAGCGCCCGCCCGGGAAGACGCTTCCTCACCAACAACAACCCTTTAAAGGGTTTGTTAAAGTTGTTTTAGAGAAGCGGCCTGGACTTGGCCGCCCTGGGGGGAGGGAAGCGAGAGTCCAGGTGCGCCCGCTTCTAACTTTCGCGTTGCAGCAGCGGCGCCCTGTCTGAAACGGCAGCCTGGGGGCGGCGCTTTTTACCGCCCCAGGCGATGGATTATATAGACCACCATCGCGCGGAAACGGCCAAACTGATTTGTTTCTGACATCTTGAACCATAATACAACTGTTGTGGCATAGATCCTTTGTGTTCTGTGTCTGCAGCATGCTAGAGTTAGCTTTCTTTTGGAATCTTCTTTTTGTACAATTTACAGCCCACTCTAAAGTATGTTTGTTCAGATGGAGGTCCTAATGAGTTTAATCTTCTGTAGGATAGAAGCTTGAGAATTTAGCTTCGCTAGGGTGTCAACAAAAACTAATGCATTTGTCATTCGCCATCAGACTGTATAATCTGGTGGTCCCTTGTCTTCTTGGATTCCATGACTGTATGTCAATGCAAGACACTTCTGCCCGTAGAACAAAATTTCATGCAAGGTACTTATTTTCACGCAAGGCACTTCTGCCAGTAGGACAAGATGTTCTTGCCTCTGTCCTCCTACTGGATACCACTGATCTTCCCAAAGTGCTGCTCCTAGAAGATATGGAATCCTCAAGAACAGAATGAGAGGCAAACTGGGGGACTTCAGCAGGAAGAACTGGTGGAAATTACCCCGCCCATTCAATTTTAGCCTGGATTCAACCAATATATTTGGATTAAATCCTGGTTCTGCACTTGAAAAGAGTGTTATTTTAACAGGGCTAACAAGTATAGAAGACTAATGTAGTTAACTGATTCTCACAAAGTAATTTCTAGCAGATTGCCTGGTACGTTAAATTCTTGGGCTGTATCATAAAACAAGCTTTATTTTCTAGCAAGCAAGTGAAACTGCCTGTTTCATAAACAAAATCAGGTTGTTTTTATTCCTATCAATAATTTCTTGTTGAGAAGAAATTTAAGAGCCAGATCTGCAGTATGCTGAGGAGGAAAGGTCAGAAGTCTTTGGGGATCAGGTCCAAGGTGCTGATCTCATTTGTTCTGCAAAACACATTCTAGTTTACAGTTAAAACAACCCATAGCTGTAACAAGCTCAAATCTTTTTGATTGAAACTTAAGGACAGCTTTAATATAGATAAACCATATACATGGATACATTTAATATACTTAGCGTGGCAGTCCTGAAATGTTGAACAATTGTTCTCTCCCCAAAGCAACAAGATTTGCCAAAGATCTTGATGCTTTTGAAAAGAGTTGTGAAAATATGCAAAGTGCCAGTCCAAGAGCAAAGTACTATGTGTTCTGCCTTCCAAATAGCTTCAAGTTACGGCAGATATAAAATGGATAACATATGTCTTGTGCGTGCTGTTACCCCAACTTTCCTGAAGCCTATTAATTTATCAGCAGGTCATATATTAACAACCTTGGAGCACTGCTGTTATTTTTTACTTCAACATTCTCCAATGGTAACAACACGCTGCATTACCATTGCAACAGTGGCTCCTTCCCATGGACCACAATAATAACGGAAGTATTGTGGGGAGAACAGCAAACCTCTGTGTCAGCTCTTCCCACCTGTCCCCAAGCATTGCAATTCAGTTGGCACCAGAAGGAATTACAGTGTAGCACCTTCCCCGCATCAAATGGAAAAAGAGGGGCCTAAATTATGTTCTTGGAGACAGAATGTGAACAAAAATGAAGAGAACATGTGACCAAAAAGATTTCATTTGTACATTAAGAAGTATTTTATACCTTTTGTACAGTCTAAAAAGAAAAAAATACAAGAGTGAGAATGCATTTTGAAGGTTCAGGAGCCCAGAACAGATTTCAAGAGGTCCTTGAATTAAAAGTATGCAATTTTCTTCAAAAGAGCATCATGCAAACTTCGTTTTCTGTCGTGCCACTATTTACAAAATCCTGGTACTTCTTGTTTGAAGAATGCAAGTATGTTTGCATTGTTTCTAAAGCAAACTAGTTAAGGTTCCTTGGCTTGCTCTCCTCTGGTTTATATTCACTCTTCTTCCACAAAAATGAGTGAGTGGCTTATTTGGATTGTCCTAACATTTTGATTCCACTGGAAGTTCAGGATTCTGTTGTTTTCACAGCTATTGAAAACTCCATGCAAATCTTCATGTCATGGTTCTGAATGATGGTATCATTGCTAAATCAAAGCGTTCAGCTATTTTTCTTCAACACTCTGTTGACTTTCTCCCAAAGTTAACACTGTCCATAAGTATGTTTGCAAGAAGTGCTTAGTAGTACTTCTGGTTGGCCCATAAAATTATACTGCTTATCTGTGCAAAACAAAATGGCAGGACAGAGATTTCAGGTCATTAAAAATAAACTGTCAGATTTTAGAGTATCTTTTTATTTATAGGCATGCACAGAAGGTGTTAGTATAAAAGATGCTGCAATTTATGATAAAATGTGATGGTCTAGAGAAAATGAATGATGTGATACAACAAGAGAATCGCAGTCCCTGTCTGCCATCTGGGAAACCATACAGGGACAAAGGGCAATTTTCTTAGCCCTGTGGGTCAGTTGTGCATGCCTCTGAAGCTGTGCTTTGGAGGGAGGCAGGGACCCCCAAAAAACCATGCCTCCATCTGAAGATGCGCTCCCTGTTCACATGGCAGGCTGTCCCCAGGACAGTCAGCCATGCAAATGGGCCAGGGCGAGAACAGGTTTGTGTAACCTGCCTTTCACCCATGTTTATTGCCCCGTGCTGAAAGGGCCTTTGAAGATGGCGATAACACCAGTTTGCATTAGTGAGCCATATACCTCTTCCAGGATGCATTTCTTCATCTTGCAAAGTGCTGGAGGAGAGAGCCAGTAGAGCGAAGGCAATATAGTGAAATGGTTAGCATTGTCTTTCCAATATCCAGTTTTGGCTACTGTGACATTAGTTTTAAATCCTTTGTTTTATCTTCTGGTTCTAACAGTGCACTCTCTGTTAGTGCAACTTTCTAAGGTTTTGATAGATTCAGTAGAATGAAACTGTTTTAAGGTTTTGATGGATTCAGTAGAATGTAAGTCTTAAGGATTGCACTGCAAGTGTGACACTTCCTACATCTGGGTTACAATTTGCAAAATTACAAAGCTGGAAACAAAGGGAAAGATGGAAAAATAAGCTTTTTCTCTATTATTCTTAATGGGCATAACCCGACCTTAAATTAGGTACATTTAAATCCTGTGAAATTTGAGGTCACCTCCCTCTGTGTTGGATTACGGCCAGTTTTTGAGCTGAGAAACAACAAAAAATCACTTCTAAACTTTGTTCTGTTGCATCCACCTGGCATAAGTTCAGAGACAACAATCTAATGATGAAAATGAGGTTTTGCTCATTCTGTTTAACATAAACTTCATTAAGCAGCTGAATCCAATAGAATGTGTAAATTAACACGAGGATCTCTGACAGTTTTCCAGCTCTTGCATATTGGGAACAGATCTGATGTTTTATGAACTCTGTTAATATTTCCCTGAGGGCTGACGTTAGTGGGAAAAATTATAAATTCTTTTGTGAGCAAAAAAGTGAGATTGACAATCAAACTGACTTCCTCTTTTTAATTCTGACACAAGAGAAAAAAATAGCTTCAAACTATGCAGCTACTGTGTAGTTTCCATGCAGCATTAAAAAAAATTCCATTCTAAACATTCTTTACTTATTATGAACCTATTCTGCAACCAAATGGTTCTTCTTACTCAATGTTTTGGGATCTAATTTTAAAATTATATATGATAGATCAATATTGCAGAATATATGAGATTAAACTTGAAAAATTCTGCTAAATTATATTGTTGAGATTTTGATATGTTAAAGAAGTCCATGTTGCCTCTAGATAATAGCAAAAGTTTGTTAATTGTCTATATACATTTGATCAGATCCTTATTCATGTGTGTCACCATTGCAATCAAAATATTGCCCCTTCATGCCAAGGTAGTACTGAACCCCTACTGCACTTTGTACTATGTGAATCTGCCAAGAGAGAGGGGGGGTGATGGGGGGGGTGAGAGAAATGGGCCCAGGGCCAACCAATAAGTTTTATGGCTGAGTAGGTATTTGAACCCAGGACTCCCTATTCCTAATCTCATAACCATTACACTACACTGGCTTTCTTCCAACATTTTGTAAGTTGAAATCATTCAGATTTCTGTCCCACTGATTCACTTTGGGCTGTGTGAAGGACCCATTGCCACAGTCATATAAGAATTCACATATCCATTCCCTGACTTATATTTGTTTTAAAGTGCTGCCATCCTATGTTTAAATTTACAATTGTGTATCCCTGTATATATTGTATTTTGCAATGTTACAGTCTGTGATTACAACATTTTAATACATTGCTTACTTATATTACCTGACTTTGATCCAACTAGTAGCCTATATCAAGCAAGATATATTTATTTAAAACATTTTATAACAGTTTTCAATTCAATTTAGGCCCACAAGGTAGTAAATAGTCAAAACCATTAAAACAAGCTTTGAAAAATAAATAGTATAAAACAATTAAAAAACAACAATTAAGCAAAGCACATAACCAAATAAACAAATTAAATTAAAACATATAAAACAAAACACATAAACAGGAAAGAAGGTCAGTAAGGGAATGCCATTCAAAACAGGAATGTGTTAACCCACTGGTGAAAGACAATGATAGAGGGGTACAGACAAATCGTTCTAGGGAGGAAATTCCTTATGGTGAGGTGAGGTAACAGACAACTGCACAAGGGTAAGTTGTCCAAGTCATGGAACCTTGAGTGACAGGAGGTTTGAAAAAGGGAGAAGAAAAAACAGAATTTACAGTTGGTAATTGAGAGAGACCATTAAAAACTGACAGTTGATAACTGACTACTGAAGCTGACAGTTGAGGCTGGCAGCTGGAATGAGAGGAATACATTTCTTAAAGATCAAAAAGTATCCTGTGGTGGGGGAAAGTGATTTGAATATCCTTCTCTAATGCCCAATCTAGATGGGGAAGGATGAAATAAGATGTTTGCCCACCCCACCAGCATAAATGGCACTAAGGGCATTCCAGAGGTGGAGTTGACAGTAGCCGGCTTTCATTGGGCTTTTGGCCCAGGAGTGCTTCTGGCACAGGTCTGTACCTTATGCACAAAAACACATGGCTTAAGTAACTTTTTAAATGGAGTTTTTCGGGTAGCAGTGGGGACTTTTTTTTGCCACTGCTTAGTGTTCTACCAAGAGTTCCCACCCATCTGAATTGGGCTGTAAGGGAAACAGTTCCTAACCTAAGGTGGTGATCCCTAACCAGTTTTAAGGGAGAAAACTGGAAAATGTGTATTTGTTCCTGACTCCACAAACATTTGAAATATTGATTCAAGAAACTTAGACTAACCAGTGACTGCCAAGGGATTAATATACATCAAAGTATCAAAACCTGTCTGTGACATAGATCAGATACATACTGATTACAAAATATCTATTGTCCATAAATACCTGAGGTTTCCTTATTCCTGTTATTGTTTAGCCTGCCAAGTTTATTTTCTGTAACCTCCCTGTAAACCTCACTTTACCATATTCCCAAAAGAGACAGATAAAATTTTTGATTTCATTAAGTCTTTTTTGTGCCATGTTTTGACTTTTAGAAATAAAGAGTTTTTGGCAGATTTATCAACTATCAAAAGATTTTTGGTTTTAGCTGGGGATATTTAAACTATTATTGAACATTGAACCAAGAAAAAAGAAGAAATATTAATATTTTAATAAATAAAATAATTAATCAAAATCATGCAATAGGCTAAAACACAATAAAAATGATGTATGAAAAAGTTAAACAAATGTTGAGGAATGCTTGAAAACATTGTTTGCCTTGGGTGCCATTTGGTGTCACACCAAATCTAATTTTATCTTATAAAGTTGCTCTTTAAAAATCTTGGCTAGGTTATTCACAGCTTGGTAAGCAATTTTTGTCATATTATGCAGATCAAATTTTTTGGATCCAAGTGGGATGGCTCAATACAGCTTCTTAAAATATGCTGAAAATTTGGCAATTACAAACATTTCAGTTCACCCCTGTACAGAGAAGAAATGTTTTTGCTCAGTTCAAGGGAGCTGCAGGATGAAAACAACATAAAACATCTTGATTTCTGGCTCACTAGCCATCCCTACACTTTGGGAACTAGGAAAGGCAAAAGTATCCAAGAAAACCTTTCTCCCCTTTGCATGTTTCTTGGGCCCTTTCCGCACAGGTGCGAGTGGGGGTGCGTCGGCATAAACATGCCGATGCACCCCCCCCCCAGGACCGTGTGCATGGACGGTCCTGGTAGGGGTGTAGACGGCAGTGCAGCCTTCGCACAGGCTGCACCGTCCCGGTCGCCATCCCTTGTCTCTGGCGCATCGCAGAGGCCAGGGGACACCCTCTCCATAGGCTGGAATGGCAGCTCTGGAGTCGCAGGCCAGGGGGGCGTGTGCCCTAGCCTCTGCGATGTGCCGGAAGCCAGGAGACGAGGTATGGCGACAGGGATGGTGGGGAGAAATGGCACCTTCCAGCCGCTGCCATTCGCATGGCAGCGGTTGGAAGACGCTGCTTCCAAAAAACCTCACTCAGGGAGCAAGGTTTGGAAGCAACGTCTTCACACTGCTCTGGGGTGATGAGGCCGGCGCTGCTGCAATGCAGCGGTGGCGGCCATGTGAACCCCTCCCCAGGGATGGCGTTTTTGCCATCCCTGAGGCACTCTATTCCGTTCGTGCGGAAAGAGCCTTGGATTTACTGTAAAGAGTTGCTAAACCCTATAACCAAAATCATACATGATAAAATTAATCAAAGCTTTAGGTGCTAATAATTTGGCTCCAGTTACATAGAAATTCTCTTTAAAAAGATTATCCAAGTTTCTATTTCAAGGCCTTTCCCAATATCCCTACTGATACTCACACCAGACTCCAAGTACTCCAGTGCAACAGTAGTTGGTGTAATATTGTATTCCTACCATAATAGAACAGAAGGCAATTTTGTTGGAGAAACAGCAGTGTTGCAGTTAAAAGCATTTTTATGAATGGAGCTGGAGAAACACCCCAGAGATGTGTTGACATAGCAGAGTAACAGAGAGCTAGGATTCCTGAAATAGCAACAATGAAAGTGAGGAGATGTGGAAGTAAACTTAAGATGTTACCTTACACTGAGTCACACCACTGATCTATGTAGCCTTGTAATGTCTCCTCTGACTGGCAGCAGCTCTTCAAGGAAGAATACAGAGGTTCTCTTCATGTCTTTTAATGAGAGATGTGATTTCAGCGTGGGACTTTTTGAATGCTCTACCATAGGCTTGGTGATTTAGTAAAGCCAAATTGCCCCCCACCCCCCCCCCCCCCCAAAAGGCCAATTCAGCTTTTGGGGCAATTTGTCTGGCTTCTCTATATTTGAGCCACATTTTTCCTCGTTGTTAGATTTAATTAGAGGCTAATTGTAAAGGACTTGATAGGATTTGCTGGAGTTTCATTTAATTTAGTGCTGTATGGTTTCAGTTTCCCACTTAATAGGATATTAGCAGATTCAAATAAGAGCAAAGATTCTGGGTTTGCAAATAGTTAATGTAAAAGTAGCCTTTTTAGATTTAGTCCCACTTTCACCAGAGGTGAGGGTAGGTTGACTTATACAATAGCTACTTAGGCTCACCAGAAACTGGTGGTAACCTGATGGCATTCTGCATTGGGGGAAGGTTCCAGTGCTCGGTAGGGACATGGCCAATGGGCCAGTTATTGCTGTGCTTTGCTCCATGCTGAGGTACTCAACAAGGTGTACATGTTGGACAGCATTATTGCCATTGTCCAACCACAGCTATGGGCAAAGGTGGCAGGGACCTTACCATGGGGTTCATGGTGACAGATGGTGGAGCAAACCTGTAAGTCTCATGGTAGTACTGGAGAGAAATTGCATCTCTCCCCAGATTGCAGCTCCAGGCCTTACACCTATCTTAACTGGATGGCAAGAGCAACATTGCCTGGAAGACGTTGTGAGTCCAGAGCAGATCCTGATATTCCGACCTGGATCTTCCCCTAGAGTGCTCCACCATCCTGCTAGTGTGTGTATACAGATACACACACACACACACCCCTCAGTTTTTTTTTTGAAAACTTGGGAATTGCTCCAAGTTTGCGGAAAAATCTGTCTAGAATTGGTGTGGTCCCACTCCATGAATTTAGATGGCATGCAACATATGGCATGCAACATATTACTATTAGATATATAGATGACAGAAAGGAACTGTTACTTCTAATTATTTGAATACTTTGGGAACAATCTTAAGTAGGTATATTCAGAAATAAACCCCATGTTAGTCAGTGGCCTCTGTTCCCAAGAAGGTGTTCTTGAAACTCTAGTCTCAGTTCAGTTTGTGTGCTTCTTCCTTCTTTGTAGAAGAATGGGTACTGTAGAGAATGGATACTGTACCCCCCAAGCATCATGGCCTGACTGAAAAAGTTGATCATCCCCAATTAATGCTGTCTTTATACTGTGGAATGGTAATTCACTAGATAACTTTTTAAAAGTTCAATTCAATAGATTACATTTAAAAAGACCAAATGCCAATGAATTTAAAGCTGTTAGTCAGTGGGCTCCTAAAACAAGATGCTCCTGAAAGAAGATGTTCAAGAGCTAAAAGGGACTATCAGCTCAAACCTATGGGTGGGGGAGGGTATGAACAGACTGATGGAGACAGCAGAGGGCCTTGCTGGTGTGCTTGCCCCCTCCTCCAGCACATGAGGCATTCCTGTCAGTGGAGAAGGCAAAAGCACCAGTGGCCAGGTGCTCCACAGTGGCAATACCAGGAAGTGACCACCTCCACAGAGGAACTCATGTGCCCAATTGGATGCCAGTGCAGGGGGTGGGCCTGGGGTGGAGTCAATGTTGTTTGGCTTCTACCTGGCCCTTAGGGCCAGGAACTCAGAAGGCTGGGCCCAGGACTTTTGCCACCCATGGAGATCTTTTAGGTGGAGGGGGAGGTTGTTATTTTTTTGCCTCCCCACACCATCTGAAAACCCTGTGGAGGTGGTGGGGCAGTGTGGTAGCATCATCCTAGACTGTCTCAGGCTTTTGATTGGCCTGTATAGCACATAGTGAGCTTCCCTGCTTCTGAAGTACCAGAAAGACCTTCAGATTATTTCTGAATAACTCCTAATCATATAAATGTTTTCTGGTTACTGCATAATGGCTTTCCCAACTGTAAGTCCATGCCACGCAGTGGTTTTTATTACATTGCCAAAAGCTGGATTAATAGTGAGCAAAGTATTATTTGACATGGGACCATAAAAACAGGCATGCCCAGGGACCACAGTCAAATATCAAATCAATCAGATGTGAGCCAACATATGAAATCCATTAGAGTGCCACACCAATATTAGGGAGCTCCAAGTTCAAACTCTTACTCAGCCATGAACCTCTCTGGGTGAACTTGGGGCAGTCATACACCTTCCAACTAATCCATCTCAGTTAACTATTATGAGGGTAACATTCATGCTACTTTTTGCTTCTTAAGGACAGGTGGGATAAAAATTTGATAGATAGACATACAGTATTTCAGTAAATGGGCAAGATAAATTTCACAAGTATACAAAAGCAGAAATCCATTAATGCATGTTTGAATAACAATAGAGCACAGGACTCAAGTAATCAAAAAAGCAAATAGACTAATTCATTCATTTCCTTTTGATAATTGCATCAGCTATTCCTATTATTGCAATCTGAGAACTAATTTGTTGGGCTGGGGTGGATCTCACAAAAAACAGGCGACTGAAATTGGAAGAAAAGTGAAAGAAACTTTTTACTTGAAATGACAGTTGGTAACTGGAGAAAAACTAGTGAAGAAATCAAAGCAAAAGAGATTAGAAGAAATCAGATCTTCCTGTGAAAAATCTTCTACTTCAACATCAAAATTGGCTTTTAAAAAAGATCTTTTTCAAAGCTTGAGTCACTGTTCTTGTTCACTTAGCTTCCATATCATTTGCCAACATTTCTTAAGAAATCTGTTGTAAGTGAACAAACCCTGGATAAATCATCATCCCTTAAGATAAACAGTGCCCTCTGTATGGTTTTGCAAATGCATGTGTAGCAATTTCTAGCCAAGAAGTTAGCCTTTTCTTTCTCTTATGAGAAACAGATAAGGATTTTTTGCCCAGACTCCTCTATTGCATTTCTTATGACCTTACTGCCTCTTAAGGTCCCTCTGCTATTTTTCTGCCTGCCTATAATACATGCACACAATTAACACAGGAAGACAAGGGGAGCAATCCTAAATAATTACTCAATGGTCAGTCAGCTGTTCCACACTCGTAACTGATCCATGGATAGTTTCTGTGCAATTTTTTAAATCTCACTTTAGAATTCAAAATAGATACTAGAGCTGATGTGAATGTGATTTCAGAGTCTGTTTATAGGTGCTTCAAGAACTGTCTTCATCTTTACCAAACCTCTAGCATATTCTCCAACCCAGGGAGAAACAAGCTGAATGTGATGTATCCAAGCTCAAATCCATTTCCAAGGAAAATCCTAAAGCTTCAAGGTTTATGTACCCGAAACTCAATCCAACAACCCAATGAACACAGATACAGCTGTTGCAATGAGCTCGATCCACTACCTAGATGACTTCCCATTAGGATCTCAACAGAAATTATAAATTGTACAAATCCTTCCCATCAAAATAAGGCTAAAAACAATGCTACACCCTACACTGCCACCACTGCTAGGTTCATATCACTACTTCTAAAAGTGAAAGATGAATTGGACAGAATGGTTCACTGCAGAGTGATTGAACCAATCAGACTGAACCATTCAGATTGGCCTACAGATTGGTGTGCTCCAATAATGCCAATACCAAAGAAAGATAGTTCAGTGCATATATGTGTAGACTTAAAACAACTGAACGAAGCTATCAATTGTGAACACTTTACCCTTCGGACTGTAGACAACATCCTTCTAAGATTAACTGATGCCCATATATTTTCACTGTTGGACGTTGCAAGGAGATTTTGACAGATTTACTTAGAAGCAGAAAGTACAAAACTAATCATTTTCATTACTCCTTTTGGTTGATATTTTCTTCACAAGTTGGCATTTGGAATTTCCAGTGCCCCAGAGCTATTCCAGACAGAGATGACTCACTTGTGAATATCTATTTACATGAATGACATCTTATCTATGGCCACACAGAGGCCGTTTCCGCACGGCCCAAATACGATGCCTTAGGGACTTAGGATGTTTCAGTTGGGGGGTTGAGAGAGATAGACAATTAGATATGTTTGTAATATGTTAACAATTGTAAACAGTTTTTTGTTTCTCTCCTTACTTATGTTATTATTTAAAATCAATCAATATAATTATATAAAAAAGAAATAATACACTACCATACGGTATATTGCTTTTTTTATACTTTAAACAGTCATTATTTGAATCTAGAGGCAGGGCGAAGGGGAACTGCACCTGGGGCACGCGCTCCCTGCGTCCTTGCCACAGCTCCACCCAGGAATGCCCCACCCCTGGAATGCCTGGCCTCGCCCCCGTCATGCCCCGCCCAGCCCCATTGGCGCTACACCACTGTTTGAATCCCACCACCATCGGAACCTGTTACTAAAATTTTTTAACCCCACCACTGGAACTTTGTATTTGGAGAAAAAACACCTTTGAATGCCAGTTGCTGGGGGAGACGTAAAAAAGAGACTTTGACCTCTATGCCACAACCATGGTCACTCTGGAGCCTCCAGTCAGTCATTCTGGGAGACAGGTGCTGTATTAGATGGATGTCAGTCTGACACTACAGGGTTTTTTAAAATGATAGGCAGAAAAGTGAAGAAGGGACATGTAGAATTCATTCGATTCACTGAAGCAACACACAAAATGTGAGTCATGGTAGATAGCAGGGAGATGTTACCACTATCAACAGTCTGCACTTTCTTAGAAGGTCCATATGACTGATATCTGTGAACTAGACAACATACCGGAGTCAATGTGATGTAGTGGTTCAGAGCAGCAGACTATAATCTAGAGCATAGGTGTCAAACTCGCAGCCCTCCAGATGTTATGGACTACAGTTCCCATCATCCCCTACCCCTCCAGATGTTATGGACTACAGTTCCCATCATCCCCTGCCAGCATCATCCCTGTGATCTAGAGAGTCAGATTTGATTTCCCACTCCTCTTCATGGATTCTGTTGGGTGACCTTCTCTCAGAACATTCTCATCCCACTCCGAGGCAGGTAATGGCAAACTACTTCTGAACATCTCTTACTTTGTCAGCAAAGTCACACATAGTGACACCATCCCATGAGATTTTGCTCGTCAACACAATACAATTTCACATCTATTCCACAATACTCGGATTTCTAGTAGGAAATCAAAAGAAAAAAACAATTTGAAGGGCTAGGATCTGAATGCCTCAGGAAAACCCTGGCTAAGGCAGAATTATAGCACATCAACACAGCACTCTGCTGCAGCTAAGTTATATACAAAACTCCAATGGCCTGATACACTGCCTTGGGTGTTTTCAGTCTACAAGTGACAGACTTTGAATGTAATCTATGTACAAATGATGTATTTATTTTTATTTATTTATATATTCAATTTGATAGACTGCTCTACCCCCAAAGGGCTCAGAACGATGACAAACTGATTACTAAAATGTACAAGATGTTACTAAAATGGGGCATGTAAGATGAGGTGATTGGCCGCCCCATCCAAACTGGAGGCGACAGGCTGTGGCACCAATGTGGTACTACCTTGCCACTCCCACTGAGGCTCTTAGAGTGAAAAAGCTTCACCATCACCAAGAAGCCTCTACAGTCCTCAATAGACCACCTTTTTGGTGGCTTAAGTCTAAAGTGTTGGCTGCCAATTAATGCAACAAAAGTCAAGAGGGAGCTGTTGTCAGCAGGGGCCCTGGGACACTGGCATGGTATCCAGCACCATGTCCCTGCACTGAGATGAGGGGCTACGGTAGACACATGCTGGCAGAATTGACTCTCTGGCCCTTTCCGCACTGCGGAAAGGGCGCCCCTGCACCGGCAGGAATTCTGCCGGTGGAGGGGTGGGGGCCATTCACACGGGAGCGTGAGAGCGGTCCCCGCAGAGGCCGGCGCGGGAGAGGCGGCTCCGCATGGAGCCGCCTCTTCCCCATCCCCCACTCACCTCGTCATTCTGCGTCGCTCTGCTGGACTCCTAAGACCCACCCACGCTGCCCTCCGACCTCCAGGGGTCGGAGGACAGTGAGGGAGGGTCTCAGCAGTCCAGTAGAGCGATGCAGGATGACGAGGTGAGTGGGGGGGACGGGGAAAACAGCATTCGCACTGCGCCAGTGGGAACACACTGTTTTCCAAAACTGCTGAGACCCTCCCTCCAGGAGTGAGGTTTTTGGAGGCGGCCTGACGCCGCTCTGGGGGAGGTGAAGGGGAGCCAGGTCGGTGCTGCTGCATTTCAGCAGTGCTGCCTGTGCGAATGGCTCCCTGGGGACGGCGTTTTTGCCGTCCCCAGGGTGCCGTATTTGGCCCGTGCGGAAAGGGCTTCTGTTAGGGCAAGAGCCCCAGGGAGGGTAAATCTGCTGGCACAGCCACGCACCACTCCCACAAGCAGATTTGCCCCCCCTCGGTTGGGGCTCTAAATCTGTAATGATTAAGTGGTCTAGAATTGTTGGTCACAATATTCAGATGGATCAGTGGGAGACATTGTGTAAGAATGGCTCAAGAACATAAGAACTAGCCTGCTGGATCAGACCAGAGTCCATCTAGTCCAGCATTCTGCTACTCGCAGTGGCCCACCAGGTGCCTTTGGGAGCTCACATGCAGGATGTGAAAGCAATGGCCTGCTGCTGCTGCTCCTGAGCACCTAAAGATGTATTAAGATGTATAGCATGTTATAATCTGAAGATGTATAGCATGTTAAGATGTATAGCATGTTATAATCTGAAGGAGAGCAATTACAAAATGATGCATAGATGGTATTTAACACCAAAAAATTGACAAAGATGTACAAAGGTGTATTCAATAGATGCTAGAAATATCAACAGCAATAGGGGTCCTTCATATTTGGTAGGCATGTAAAGAAGCTAAGACTTTTTGGGGATATCATACTTATGGAAGTACAGAAGATTCTGAAGATAATTAAAAAAAAACACCTGAGGCCTTTTTCTTGGGAATCATGAAACATGATTTTCCTAAGCAATGTATAACTCTGATCATGTCTATGACTACAAAAATGCAAAAATGAGGCGATAAGATACCAACACGGTTGATTGTGCTATCCCCTGCATTTACATTTATATTCTATTTTATGTTCAGACCACCCTTGCAACATGATATATATTGTGATTTGAATTGCGATTTTTGCCATCTTATAATTTTATAATGGTAAATTGGTATTTGTTTTTGTTATTTATGGTTTTAGCTCGCTGTTATAGGTTTTATCTGTGAAATTTTTAGTATGTATATTGTACACCGCCCAGAGCCCTCTGGGGGTATTAAATTAAACCAATAAACAAACAAACAAAAATGGATGAATTCTGAAAGGTACAGAACATTAAGACATGGTAAATCTGACAATACTGTTAAGAGACAGTAGTTTGGACAATTTTAAAAAACTGGAAACCTTTTACGGAATATATTTTGAAAACCCATTTGAACAGAGAAATGGTGGTAGTGTTTGAAATAGCAGATTATAAGCACTATTCACACTTAAGAGATAACTATTGAACTAATGTCTTAATTATATGCATGAACCTAGAGCTAATTTTCAATCAAAGATGAGATAACTTGAAGTCAATATATGAGGTATACTATCAAATATTGGCTGAATGTACTCTTCAGTTCCCAGCAGATGAGTCTCCTGTCTTCAATGTGAGAAGATACCTACCAATCCAACTGGCATAGAAAAATTCTTCACATGATCAGATCCATTGGAATAGACCTTGACCTTTTGGTTCAGTCTACCAGCTTAGTATATTAAGGACAATAACACAAAGAATTTGCAATCATGAAATAGTAATACTATTCCCACATGAACCAAAAACGTGTTCCTCCCAATTATTAGGCATCCAGTTTAATCACAACTCCAATTTATCCAATTTATCTGTTCTTGATCTACCCTCCTACAGATGCACCTTCATGATGGCTAGATGGAACTTTTTTCCGTCATCTGTTCTTTCTGGAAGATTCCTTCATATTCCACACTCCAAGCAACTCTGCACTTGTGGGGGGAGAAACACCAGATTCTATTTCTGACATACTTTTTGACTTCAGCTTTATAATGACCTGCGTGAGAAACTAATCCCTCCAGCAGTTCAAGCTAAAACAGCCCTAAGCAGAAAAGAAGCAACTTCCTTTCTTCTTGTCTGATAAGGATCCAGTTCTCACCAGCTCTGTTGCTAAATTTCTATCACAGATACTAAAAATAAAATCTTGTTAAAACAAGAAAATGGTGGAGCTGTTTAATCACTAATTTTAGTTCTTTTTATAACCTATTAATTTTAACACAATTTAATTTTTTTATATGCCAGTATATGATGGGGAGAGGGTTGCTTGGTTTTTTTGTTTGTATGGGGTTTTTTTGTTTTATGTGTGAGAAAACACAAACATTATATCAGTATTGCCTTTGTTTTACTCTGGTGGCATATTTTCAAAAAAACCCAATGGTTTTTTTTTCAGATTTCAGGACTATGAGGAGGTAGAAAGTTGGAGTGCCATTTCCCTGCATGCATTTGAAGAAGCTAGCCTCTAGTGCTCCCTCCCCACTAGCCCCTTGCCTCTTAGCATTCCTAGGTAATCCCACCACCCCAAGGGGCAATATCATCCCCAATGAACAGTACCCCTGATCTAACTTCTGTCAACCTCCCCATGTCCCACAACTTCTTCAATAAATATCTTATTGACAGATTCAGATCACCGCTGTAATGGACTCTAGAGACACTTACAGCCCAATCCAGGGGGGCAGGGGATAATCCCTCTCTGGAAGTTGTGTGGGCCTACGTCAGTGGATTTGCCCTCTCTAGGGCACTTATACCAGCAGAGGGGGAAATCTGCTGGACCCTGGGATGTCCGGCTGCAGCACCCAGCTCTGTGCTGATGTTTCCATGCCATGCCCAGCAGTGTCAGTATGATAGGGGCATTCTGACAGTGTTCTGAGGGTGGGGCCAACCTTAGTCAGCCTCCAGAGCCCTTTTGACCCTCATGTACTGATGAATTATCACGGCATATTTCTATTCTAATCTATGGGAGATTTGGTGAGTGCTTCTTTTTACTTTTTTGGGCTTCCCATGCTGCAGGAAAGCCCTGTGGAGTGGGCCGAGATGTGTCAAAGTGGTGCCATGCCCGCCTGACAGCTCTGGATTGAGCTGTAAGGGCATATGCCTGTGCTCGGACTGTCATAGCCCATCTTCCATTTTTAGAACATCACTTATGACCTATAATGTAACTGAGGTACAAATGTGCATGTAGAAAGTGGCAATATATGTGGATTTAATGGCAAAAAAATGGCAGCAGAAGGCTACCAGAAGTGAAAAAATAAAAATATACTAATATACTAATGAGCCAGGATTGATAAGGAGAGAATATAGCACAAAATAGTTGATGCCGTTTTTCTGTTAAGAATTATTTAGAATTTCTCTGGGACTAGTTATTGTATTACTGAAAGGAGGTTACTTGCTTTGGAAACAGGCCAGTACATGACAACTAAGTCTAGAACATATTTAACACCTGCCTTCTGTAGAACTATTAGGGGAGTTCCTCTATATTTAACATTAAAACTCCGAATTTCAAAAAATGTGACTGTTTCAAAATTACAAAAGCCCTTCGGGGATCGGGCAGTATAGAAATTGAAGAAATAAACAAACAAACAAACAAACAAACAAATAACTGAATGAATGAATGAATGAATGAATGAATGAATGAATGAATGAATGAATGAATGAATGAATGAATGAATGAATGAAGAGTAAACTGATTCTTCCTAGTCTTGAAATTAAAATCTATGGAACCTTGCCAAAAGGGCCAAAACAATGGAGGGCAAAATGTTGGCTGCACTTGTAGTTTTATTGAAAGGTGTTTTCAGAGTCATTCAGCAAGATTGTTGGTGCATTCACTTCAGTGGATGTAAAACAGTTTGTGTGCACGTGCTTTGAGTTAAGAAGTGCATGAGGATCATGCCCTTGTTAGTTTCATTAAAAGATCAAAAAAGATCAATTCCTGCATGAACTAGTCTGGGGCATGCAAGGAGGCATTTCATTTGCTGGCAATTAATCATATTCTTAAACATTAGCTCTACTTTGGCTTATGAATACAATTCAAAGTAGTGTATTCAGTTACAAATTTCATTCATCGCCCAGCTTCACAGTCTTAAAAGTTGGTTTATATGAAATGAGAGGTCATTTTGTTAACCAAATCTCTTCAGCATTACAAAATACCCCTGAACAAATCCTTCCTGTTTTGCTTAGAAAGGGGTGATGAATGCAAAGACCCAAGCCTATCAGCTACTTAAAGCTGCTTAAAATCTGGGATAATCAGCAAATTACAGTTCATAACAGCTGAGCTTAAATATATGATATAAGTCAAAGAGTACCAGGCACTTAAAACATCAAATGTCAAAGGGTTCCTTTAAGATTTTTGTACAAATTGCCTCATGATTCTGTGATTGGTAACAGATTTACAAGATTACAGAGATGCTACTGAAATACCAGTATCTTTATGCCTTATACCATAGAAAAGAAAAACTCTGCATTGTCTAAAAATAAATACTGCATATGCTTACACATTACACAAAAAGAAAAAACCCTGATGTATCCTTAAAAGAAAATTACTTTTAATAAACCAAAAGTGTTGTGTGCATTGCCAGATATTCTCCAAAGCTTATCCATTGAAGACTCTCATTCTTCAGATTATATCAGAAGTCAATTTCTGTCATTATCATAAGTAAGAAGTATGTAAGCCTTATGCTTACATTGGAAAGGGGACAATTCGAATGTGTATCTCATCATAGGTGTCTGTTTAGCCATGTGCACCCATCATGGGAAGCTGTACTTGCAGGCAGTTTCCTTTGCCATATGCTGAAAATATATGTGGTTATGCTGCAAACACATATGGGTGTTGAAAGTCAAAAGTCACAGCTACCCATAGGGCTCATACTGTTTCCTTCAGGGTATTAATGTAAGAATGTGCATGTATGGGGTAGTTCTCAGGGTTGTGCCTTGAAAACAAAGGGATGAATTGTATGTCAAAGAATTATCATTTTAACTTACAAAGTTAAATCATCAGTCGATCCCATCTGACACCCAAATTTAAGAACACAGATATGGTCTTTTTTGTACTCAGTGGTTGAAAATTTCTCATTCAGTTTACATCTGGGATCTTGAGGAGGACTCTTTGCCTCTGACTTCTGCTGTGTGTTCAAGACAATAAACATTCAGTGAGAACTCCATAAGAAAGTGAGCGCAATTGCTAAGAAGAAAAGGAACACTTCCATAAAACAGTGCCAATACCCCTCAGTGGTATAACCTTGACACCGCGGAAGAGAAGAAAGATAGAGTACCAAATTATAACTTACTATCTTTGGAAACTTACTTCATCCAATACTCTGGATAATTTTGATTTGCTCCATGCAGTAATTTTGATTTGCTCCATGCAGTAATCACTAACATACAGCAAGCCATTAATGTGCAGCAGATCAGATATTCCACCCCCCAACATCAAAAACATACAGAGAAAAGTTTGCAGTAGCATGAAGGAAAGGAGAGCTTATAACAACAACATGCAAGATTTAAAGGATTTTATACTTGATTTCTACAGGATCTTCCAGTGTAATCCTAAACAGAGCCAAATCGTTCCAAGTCCATTGAATTTAATAGGTGTAGAAAAGAATAATTCTATCTAGGATTGAACTACTGCAGAAGAAGTAGGAGCAGTTGTCATAGAGGCAATTCTTTGTATGCCATATTTACCATCCCTATAGCCATCCTGTTTGCTAAGAATGGATTTTATTTATTTATTTTTCAGATTTTTAGACTGCCCCATCCCCTAGGGGTCCATTTTTAGGTCCACTGACATCAAACTAACCATTACCATTAATTATTGCTAGGTCAAAATTAGATGCAAATTGAATCAAGCCAAACATCTAAACAATTGATTATTGAATCCCTGTGGTTCTGGAAGGAGACATATTCTAAGTGAGACCAGAAAACAAGAACTCCTTTGTTAAAAGGTTGAAGAGATTCTCTTCAGGTGCCTAAGTAATTCTACAAGTCTACATGTTAAATATATTCATGAAGTATCAGTAATAGTTGATGCTTTGATCTGCATGCACTGCTTGTAGATTTTCCATGGGTTTCTGGCTGGCCACTGTAGCCTATTTAACAGCATGCAGAACCAAATGGAGCATTTGTCCATACGTGTACTTATATTCTCACACTTTTATCTGTACTCCATGTAAAAGCATAGAGAATTTTTTCATTCATTTATCAAATATATGTGTTTAACAAATGCATCCTTTAATTATGTATTTGCTTTGAAGATTTAAGCACACAGTGTAGCCAAAGTTAAACACTTCCAGGTTTTATTCATTAAGGAGAACAGTGAGCTCATGTCTAAATCTTTCCATTGGAAATATGTGGGACTTAAAAGTGCTTAACTTTATTTATCTTTATAAAATGTGTTAACCATATTTTTCTAGTGGACTGTGCATTTTTACTGGGTGATGCTCTTTGGATGGACTTCATTCATGTAGCGTGACCCAATTCTGGCTGGTTCAAGTTTTAAGCCTCCCTGTTCAGCTTTACAGCACATTTGGCTACAGGAGAAACATTACTATTTTTTACATCACATGTATTATGTTACACAATGAATTGAATAGTGGAGAGTGTAACTCCTCCCTTCCCCATCCCAAATTGCCAAATAACTGACAAATAATCCAGATGAAATAATTAACAGAAATATCCAGTGAGTCTGGCTGTTCACACATGCCAGAAAATGGGATACTGTGCACAATGAAATATTATATAACCAAAAAAGACTAAAGCAGATAACAGAGCAGCAAAAATGAGTCACTAAGTTGGTTTAAAAGGGATGGTATGGTGTCAAACTAAGGCCATTTGAACACAAAGACTGGAGTTTTTAGAACTGTTGAGCATTAAATCTCCCAAGAATTTATTCCTTTAATCCCTTTCTCCCATTTACAAAGTATTTATAGTTTCTAAAAGCCCTTCGTGGTCTGCTTTACCTCTTCCTGATGCTCACCAATGGCATGCCTCTTTCATACAATAAATCATTTCTTCCAATGAACATACAGACTAGTAGCACACTTTATAGCACGAGGAGGTGGCAAACAACAGTTGGAGAAGAAGGAGGAAAACAGGAGATGATGCTGAATGAAAAGAAGGGTGATGAAAAGGTGAAAAAAGAATTAAAACTTTACCATTCTCTCCTGTCTGAAAGGAAAATACAATCACAGCCCATTTATGCACATCAGAATTACAAATAGATGCATTCTATCTTAGGGAAGATGCACATTTTGATATACTGTAAACATTATTTTTAACTGGTTGTTGTGGGTTTTTCGAGCTGTGTGGCTGTGGTCTGGTAGATCTTGTTCCTAACATTTTGCCTGGATCTGTGACTGGCATCTTCAGAGGTGTATCACAGAGAGAAGTCTGTTACACATGTGTCCAGTGTGAAGGGAATGTTTAGTGGGGTATATATTGTCCATGTCCCAGGGTTGGGAACCAATCAGTAAGTGTTTGGGTGGAACTTGCTATGCAAAGGTGTGGTTGACTGCATTGTATTGCAGGTGGGGCTTTTCAGTCTAGGGAGTGATTCACATTTGCATTCCCTGCAGCAGCAGCAACAGTCTTAGTGAATGCAAACCCTGTGTCTGGGTAGAGTCATTGTCCATGAATCTAGCATGGCCTTGGCCTTTGATTCTGGTGTTTTTTAATTACTGGTAGCCAAGTTTTGTTAATTCTTAGAGTCTCTTCCTTCTTGTTGAAATTTTCCTGGTGTTTGTGGATTTCAATGGCCTCCCTGTGTAGTCTGATGTAGTAACCTTCCAAGTTGTCCAGAATTATCAGTGTTTTCAAATAAAATGCTATGTCCAGTTTTGTTTAGAGCATGTTCTGCTACTGGAGATTTTTCAGGAAGGTTAAGTCGACAGTGTTTTTCGTGCTCCTTAACACTTACATTTACTGATTGGTTCCCCACCCTGGGACATGGACAATATATAATATACCCCACTAAACATTCCCTTCACACTGGACACAGCGTGTAACAGACTTCTCTCTGTGATACACCTCTGAAGATGCTGGCCACAGATGCAGGTGAAACGTTAGGAACAAGATCTACCAAACCACAGCCACACAGCCCAGAAAACCCACAACAACCAGTTGAATCCAGCTATGAAAACCTTAAACAATACATTATTTTTACCCTTAGGAAACTGAGTTATATCTAACTAGCTTTTGTGTTAGTGAAAAGGGAATAAATGGTCCCCTTTGACTATAAAAAATGTTAAGCAGGAGATCATGTGACTTCCATGGACTAAAGCCATGCGGAACAGAGGTTGTACTGCTATTCTAAGGAAGGAAATAGGGCAAGGTGATATGAAAAGCTGGCTGGATCCAGCTGTGAAGAGAATAACCATTTTGCTTGTACATTGCTATGTCCAAAGTGACTCCATTTTGTTTGTGAAAAAGCTTATTAAAATCTTGTTTTCTATCTCTCTTGTTTTTCACATAGCCTAGTTGCAGGTGTTTGTAGATAGGCTGCACCATCACCAAGGTCAGATTCCTCATTACAGGCATGGAGTCATCGCCAATTATTTTCAGCTGGATTCAGCTGGTCAGTGTGAGTCCTATATGAAAGTTTCAAAAGGGCAGGGTGACTTGCTCATCTTCTAGAGAGTTCTCACCAAGTTGATATTTTATTGGTTAATTGGTAATAATTTGCCATGGCCATCTTATGCCATAAATTAATCCCATCTGTGTTAGCAGCTGTCTTTCCTTTCTGTTTGGTCTATTCCACCTCTACTTTGTGTGAAGAGCTCAGCCTATGCACTATGGATTTCCGTCATATTTTCTAGCCAGTATTTCTTTAAGTAAGTAAGTGTACATTGTTGTTATATTGAGTGTCTGTATATGTACCTTATTTTATTTTTACCACCTGTTCCATAAAACTGTTATTTTACAACCTTTCTTTTAAATAAAAATATTTAAAATTTGCTTAGAACCCAGGGCTTGGAGTTGCTACCACCCAAAAGGCTTTGATGGCCTATGCCACTATAAAAATCAATACAAAATAGTAGTTCTAAGGTTGAAAATTACTGAGAGGTGACATTTTTTATTAAGGCTGTGTTCACTCTTAAGAAAAGATGTACTTAAGGCCACCACTACCAAGCAGTGACTCTTCTTGCAGTTGTTCAGTCTGGGTGAGAACTAAGATTGCCAACTCTGGATTGGAAAATTCCTGGAGATTTTGGGGATGGAACCTGAGGAGAGTGGAGTTGGGGAGGAGCAGGACTTCAATGGGATATAATACAATGCACTCATCTTTCAAAGTGGCTATTTCTCCAGGTGATCTTGATCACCTGAAGATCAGTTGAAATCCCATGAGATCTCCAGCCATCACCTGGAGGATGGCATCTTTAGTAAGAAACAAGGCCTTGGGAGAAAGATAAAGGGCTCTTGGTCAGTGGCTTGTGGTAGACCACTTGGCAGACCTGGAGCAGCACAGATTTATTTGGGTTTTATTTGTTCAAATAATGTTGTAACTTGAAACCTTTTTTGATTTTTTTAAGCTACCTTGGATCATTTCAGGAAGAACTGTAGCCTACAAAGAAATCTTTTTGAAAACCATTAACAGCATTACCACATTATGCAATGGTGGTTTCCTCAAGGGCTGCAATGCACTCTTATCTGTTTTTAGAACAGTTGTTTCATTATTGGATACTTTCAGCAGATATTCTTATAAACTATCTTTCTTGTCTCAAATTAAGTATATTAGCTCCAAGGTCACTACTCAAGCATTACTTAAAAGGTTTAGACTGACTTTGCAAGGGGGTTTATTTCAGTCACACTGCATTGCTGCACCAGGAGACCCACACCTTATTTGTAATGCCTGGTGGGGTACTCAAAGTGCCTATTGTTTATGAAGTAGTCCAGTGTAAGTAATTTGCTTGGGTAAGAGATCTATAGCTGGTAGGTTAAAGGTCCTGCTGGCCCGTGACCCAGAAACAAGAAATGCTCGGCCTTTGTGTGTACATAAGGTTTGGCCACTTCAAATCCTTTTCAGTAATCATTCACGTGCCAGGGCCTCTGCAGCTTTGTGCCGTCGCCATAATAATTGTTCACCAAAGTTCCATTTTAAGAGCCCCTCACAGAGGCTGTTGCGCCTTTCAAGATGCAGTAATGCGGAAATAAATGTCATGTTTAGCTTAGCATTTGGGATCTGTGAGGTAAATGATATGCTGATTAAAGTTGACAGGGGCCCCAATGGGTTTGTTAATCAAGCAGTAGCTCTGACCATACTCTGCTCCCAAGCAGTAGTTCTGTCACAAACCTGATAATAAATAAAGATGATTCGCCTATGAAATCTTTGTGGAACCTCTGGCCATCATATCATGAAGATCATTGTAAAAGGTTGGTAGTTCTCAATTGAACTGACACTTCAAAATGTAACCACACAGTAACACTACAACACTACAACAACACTACTAACTTCATGTTGATGTGTTTGGGGCTGCGTAGCGATGGGTGGAGGAAGGGGAAAGTGAGGATGGGGTATGAGTCTGAAATTGTGTGCATCGAGGAATGCTGCTGTAAATTTCGTTGTGCGTGCACAATGACAATAAAATGCTTATGCTTATGCACTAGAGTATCTGCTGAAAGGAAAGGGGGATGGTTGTTCTGCATCATGAATGACATCCCGCCATCCTCATGAATAATATATTTTCAGCAGTAGTGTGTTGAATAAATAAAACTGAAGAGACAAGGGGGGAAATACCCTAAAAGGATGTGGGAAAGGAGGTATGTAGAATGATTTCACATAAAATGTTTCCAAGACACACTTTACTACTGGGGAAATCTGTGGTAAACTATGCATGTGGAAAAGGACCATATAATGTAGGGTGTCATCTGGAAATTACCCTTCCCATTTAACAAGATAGAACACTTGAACTACCTTCTGTGAGATAGTAATTCCTCTTTTACATTGGCAGGTATGGGCTGTACAACATGACATTTGATGCCAGGATAAAGATGTACTGAAATTTTTTAGATGCCAGCATAGACCAACATGTCTTTTATTTTTCCTTTGTAGTGTTTTTTGTGTAACACAGGTGATCAAATTTCAGTCCTGGAAATGTTGTGTGTGGAGGGGGAGCGTTTTCCATGGGTTGTATTTAAATACATTTTAATAAGCCTAGAGCCACAAGAAGCTTCAAGAAGAGGGAACCCTGGTGGCAGTGATACCTTCACTACTCTCCTCCCCACTCCTCCCCATTCACACTACTCTCCCTTCTCAGGACTGTCAGTTCTTTGGCTGTTCAGCAAGTCACCCCTTCCCTACTGTTGCTCTGCCCATCCCATTCCCCTTCACTCTTCTAACCATCCATTTCCAGCACCATTGCAACCCAATGCCCCCCCCCCCCGTAGGCCACAGTAATGTCACTGCCACCTCCACATGACTGGCTTGTGCTGCGAATGTTTCTCATCATCCTCTTCACCCACCCAATCACAACACTGCTGCCTTGGCAGCAGGCTGCCTGTCCCACCTACCTGACTCAAATAAATAAACAAACAAACAAGTTTATTTATATCTTGTTTATCTCATCAGTTGGGGCTCTAAGCAGCTTAGAGCATCACGCTCCCCTCCTCTATTTTCTCACAACAACCCTCTGAGTTAGGCTAAGAGTTTGTGATGGGCCCAAGGTCACCCAGTGAGCTTTCAGAAGTGAGGCTCTGAACCCAGGCTGCCCAGGGTCTTAGTCTGGCACTTTATATACTATGCTATAGTGGTTCCCAATAATGGGGCACAGCAACTATAGAAACTCCTTGTCCTCCTACCCACTTGATAGCCTGCAAGGGAAAGGGCTGCCAGGTGGCAGGCATCCAGGTGCATGGGCACATCACATGTGTACTTTGCCCATGCATATGTAGCCCACGCTCCTGTCTTTGGGAGGAGATTTAAATCCCTTTCTTTAATTATTTGTAATCATTCAGATTTTTCTGCAAACCTGAAGGCTGCCCAAAGTTTAAATATCATTTTTTAAGTACAGGGCCTCAATCTATTGATTTCTCTGTAGTCAGAGTCACATTAATTATTAGATATACTGATATTTAGGAAATTCAGTCATGGATTTCAGTAATTATTATATGCCCTACCTCACTTTTTGAACTATAAAACAAGCCATTATTTCATTGGTACTGGTCAATATAATACACAGAATATCCACACCCACATACAGACACCCA
The DNA here is from genome assembly GCF_021028975.2 of Sphaerodactylus townsendi. NCBI lineage: Eukaryota > Metazoa > Chordata > Lepidosauria > Squamata > Sphaerodactylidae > Sphaerodactylus > Sphaerodactylus townsendi. The sequence goes on from NC_059434.1 coordinate 35,372,086, forward strand.
ACATTGCTACCTCATAGGGCCTTTCCCCACTTACCTTAAGCCCGGTGCAAGTAGCACGGCCCATAGATATTATTTTGACATAAGTTCAGTATGTGCTTACTTCTTCCTGGGGCAAAGTAACTGAACAGTCTAGTATACTGGTTCTGTTCTAGACCCATTGTTCTCACACACAAACTTCCTGTTGAGTGTTCTTGGAGTTATTGCTGATTTTCCTCCCTCATACTTTTAAATCCAATGCAGTTTGCCACTATTCCAGTCAGCTTCGTCTGCACTGAGATTTTGTAAATAATGTCAGTGGCAATTAAAGTTGAGCTGTCATTTACCTTTTATGTGAGCTTGGCACTTAGAGCTTACTAGGTCATCACAAATATTTTGTGCAATACAGACTTGTCTTTAATCAAGCAGTAGAAACAAGCTGGGATAGAATGCAGTTTAAATCTAATTTTGCTAAAAGTTCTGAATTTTAGAGGCATGTTTTTTGAGTTCACACAGCATTCAAAAGTGTTGCTGTTTTTACTGTTTCATAGCATTTTTCCTACCTTGAACAAAAAGCCCATTGTTTGTTCTGAAAGTAGAGTCATAACTGCACAGTGATCCCAAAAGTCACTTGGCCATTCTACAACACAGGGATTAGATGTAATATCAAGGTCATTGCAATTAGACACTTGCATGGCAAAAATAATACAAAAACTTCCAAAAGATCTGAAACGCTCTTATGTACTGGGCCTTGTCCTGTTTCCTCACTTCTGATCTGCCTGTTGTGACAAGAGATGCAGCTAAATTTCCTTCTATTTGCTCTGTACTAATTATTTTCTACAGTGTAATTTGTTTCAGCACAACTTTATTTAGAAAGTATCAATGAACATATGGCAGGATCTCCAAGAGCATCTCCCAGGCACTGCAATACACTTCGTGAGGGTCTAGAGTTCACTGATCCTTTTCACTTCAAGCACATGCCAGATTCTTCAGTCACTCGTCAGTCATTTATTCAGACAGTCATATATGCAGTGCAGAGGAAAAAAATAATAGCACCCTTTCTGCCCCATGACTCATAAATTCCCCCTTGATATGCCATCAGCCACCCCCTGCAAGCATCTGGCTGCTTCTTGCCATGTTTCAAAGAGCAGCCTGGCTTGGCTGGCCTGCTGCCCCACCTACTCCTAGTTGCTTGCTACTGATTGCTGCTGCTTGGCCTGTCTTCAGGGTGGTTAGCCCTCACCAGCCCATCTTCGGCTTGCCCCACCTTTCTTCACCTGGCTTCTCAGAGTTGTCTGTGTACCCTTTTACTTCCAGCTGTACCCCAGGGCTTTTCTTGTGAGGTGCACCTTCTGGTCTCAAGTAAGTAGGTTCTTTCTCTAACTTGCCCCTGTCATAGAAGATAATACTTATTTGAATGGAAGCCAAAATACTCTGATATACAAGTCAAACTGAGAAATCAGCTTGAAATTCCTGAATTCACAATGGAAAAATTGTTCACGGGCAGAAATGATCCACAAAACTTTTTGACTGGATAGTTGTTTTGATTGGATCCTGTTTTCACCTGCGTTCTGAAACACTGGCAAAGAAAACTGAGTAATGAAAGTCTAGCCCACAATAAATGTGTTGGTCTCTAAAGGTGCCAAGTCTCTCTGTTGTTTTTGTTGTAGCAGACTGTGGCTACTGAACAGAAATCAGCTTCCACAAGCATTGCTAAAAGGACCTGTCAGGATTTTATCATATGAAAAAAAGTTATCAATTGCTTCTCCAAGATTCCCTCCAAAAATCTCTCTCATAAGATCCAAGAACATCAAGTGTTACTACTAACATTTTATAATCTGTACAGGATCCTGTAGCTATGCAGATGAATACAAACCCACCTTGTCCCAGAACAAGAATGCAGATGATTGCTAGTAAAAACCTTTGCTGAGATCATGGCATGATATAAGAGTAGGAAAGGTTTTGAAAAAGTATGTTGCCTGTTTCTCATTATGTAAGTCTGGATTCTCTAATCTGTGGCAGTTCAGAGGGATAATTTGGCTCTAAAAAGCAGCCACATAGGGCCCAATTGGGATCAGGGATAGTGAAGGAGGAAATTAAATCTCATGAACGCATACACAAAAAGACTTTAAATTCCAAAAGAAAGAAAAGAGACCAGCAAAATATACAGAACTTTTTACCCCCTCTGATGGGGCACAAATCAACCATGGCTGGAATTTCAATCAGGGAAATGGTACAGTTGAGAGATAGTTAAATTCGCCCTTCACCACACAATGACCCCAAGACAGATTCTCTCTCTTCAGTGGCTTTTTTAAAAAATGGACTGATTACCCAATCATGGATTTCAAGTCTCACACATAGATGGGTCTTCAGAGTAACTAGTTCGAGTCTGTAGTTAGAAAATTTAAGTATTTTACCAAATCCATTCGTGCACAGAAATGCACAGAAAATAGTCAAGACTTTGGAGACTCAAGCAATCTCCAATCGCACTTTTAAAAGAAGAAAAATAAAAGACAGATTTGACGGGTCCGAATATGTCCTAACACTAGCAAGTTTATGCTTGACCATGTAAAGCTAGGAATTTACAGTAGTCTTTGCTGTAGAGTTTGCCTTTCCATTGATCTCACTGGGCATTCAGCGTAGTCCTTTGAGAGGAAGTGCTGAAACAACCTTAACTACTGTGTTGCTATAACAGTGAAAACTGAGTGTTAATTCTTCTACTGAAATATAGAATACTCTCCTGTCAATATGCATATTGTAAAATGTCTATAAAAAGTCAGTTGTTTATTTATTATGAACATATGGTTTGGATTAAGGCAAAGGCCCCCCCCCCCCCATATGTGTGCAACACTGTTCCAAAGACCTTTCGTAACAGATATTGCAGTTTCAAAATAGTTAGATGCACTTTTCTTTAGATAGATTTAAAAACTGATTTGAAGGCTGTTTTTCAACAGTATTATGGCTCATATCTTCAAGACTATTCTGTTCTTGCATGACTTTTCTGGAACAGTTTGAAGAAAAATTACAAATTGCTTCCAGTGCATTCCCTGAAATAATTTTATCTTCTAAATAAAATCCCAATTGTGCACCAAATCCCATCGAAGAATGTTAAAACACATTCAAGTCAAAGGCTGCAGTCCCTGGACTACTTATGCCAGAATAATTCTGCTCACCAAAGTGAGTTTACTCAGGGGTAAATGGTTCAAAAGTTGTGTAGTTTTATTTCACATGCCAGGACCTATCACATCAAGATGACATTTTACCATATTGCTTCATGATTGCTTTCCATGGGAATTATTATTTTCAAATGTGTCCATTTAGATGAAAATAGATTTTATTTTTGCTGTTAGAAGATAATTCTGTCAGAAGGTATAAAACTAGATATATCTGTAAAGAGTTTTTGGCACATTTAAATAAAGGCATTCATGGCTTTTCTGAAGTGAATAAATGGTTGGAAGTTAAGAACAGCAACAACATGTTGTTGTTAAATGGATGAAGTTGAATTCATACAAAAAGGGAATTAACAGCAATTAGGTAAACAAAGTAAACCCCATATATATTTGCATGCATGTCATATTTCATTTTTAATAAATAACAAATCTCCAAGAAAAAATTCATGTTGATTATTGAAAACTATATGGTTACAAGCATTTTTACCATATGAATGCTAGTGTTTTACCATATGAATGCTGGTTCTATAAAATATCTTAACAACTTATATGAATAAGTTAGTGGCTGACAAGGAAAGTTTGCACTAAGACAACACAATGTATATTTATAAATGTAAGATTTGGGTAAAAAGAAATCTCTCTCAGTGAAAACTCTGGTCTGCTTTGATCATGTATTAAGTTATTCAGTAACATAATGTGCCCTGTTTGTTTCAACAAGATAGCAGCAAAGAAATCTATGGTCAGAAACCAGCACTTAGAAGCATTTTTCCCCAGAAGACTAAGAAAAATAAAATCGTACAGGTAATTTTGTACACAACCATCTAATAAGCAATAGACACTTAATTATAATAGCTGTTATTGCCAACAGAGAATGATATAATGAACATGAAATAATGCTTATTATAATAGTCAAAATCATAAAATACCCTATTCAATATATGATAAACCTGACAATGATATTAAACAATGCTCTAATATAAATTCGAATAGCTAAAATAGATAACAAAGACTCACAAGTGATTACTATTATAAGTTTCTAAGAATAATTGCATGGGGATGTGTGGAGACTCATTTCGTCAAAAAGAATACTAACACAACTTGTTGGAATAGAAATCGGCCGCAGCCCAAAATTTATTTTAACACATAAACAAGAAACCTAGAAGCTGGGCGAGCATACCAGAGCACATCCTGACCCCCAGGTAGCAAACCGCTGAACTTGGTTATAGGGCAGCCCAAGCTGACCCCTTAGGCCCTTCGGACAGAACCCCTGTCCGGCACATCCCCCGAGGGAACGGAACAGGAAGTTACTAGGTGCCACTACGGATAAAACCCAATTTGTGACACCCCTCCCTCGTCGGGTAGCGAAGCTCTCAGCGCAGCCCTGTGCTTTGGCTTTCGAGAGCTCTATCGCCACCACGGACCTCATATGGAGGCCCCCGAGGTGGGAAGGTCCGGCATGCAAGCTTCTGCCTTCCCCAAATAGGATGTGCTCTTATGCCCTACCGCCACCGAGCTGTCAACCAACAGCTCCCGCCCCAGCTTCAGCAGCCCAGAGTCTCACAGCTCAGTGCGTGCTGCAAAGTCACTGCATCAGAGCGAACGGATTTCAGCCAGCTCAGTGCGGGAGGCCCGGCCCCTGCCGACGCAGCCTTTTAAGGCTGCCCGAGGCCCCTGTCACGTGCCGGCACCCGGCCACGTGACCGCCTCATTCGGCTGGCGGGAAGAAAAGCCTCCAATCGTCCCTCCCCCCTTGCAATGGCGCCTCCAGGCTGAAGCCTGGGGCGCGATTTATCATGTATTGGACATATATTATTGCCATCTATTCATAATATATATTTTCATAACACATATATTCATAATACATATTATATATCTACATATATTCATATGTATCTATATAAATCTATTCATAATACATCTATTCATAATACATATATTATTGCCATGTATTCATAATATATTTAAATGTTTTACGTCTTCTTACCAGCAACAACAACCACCTCTTTAGGCATATAAAATACCTTTAGACCTCTTTTCAGCGTTTAGCATATCATGAAAGCTATTAATTTATGTACATCATTTCAGCAACCTAATTCTCAACCCATCATTTTTAAAGAACAATATAACAGTATAAATAATATGTTTTCAATTTATCTTGAAATTCTTTGAAGCATTATGATAGCTTGTTCATATCACCATTAGAGACTTTGGGGGATAAGTGGAGTAAATAAATAATCTGAACCTGAAAGATAAAAGGTAGATTGGCAAATGGCTGAGAAGAAGAGAATGGGGCAAGGAAAGGGCACAGAATATGGGGGTTGCTAGGAGGGGGGAAACAGGACATAATGCAGGGAGGGATGTTGCCAGCCTCCCACTTTCATCTGCATATCCCTTCCTATGTACTATATATGTTATGCTGTGAGCAAGTCCCACTTGGTAAGCACAAACAGTAATCTCTATGCCTTGTGTCTCCCAACGGATCCTGCTCAACAATCACAGCAATGATTCTGCAGACATGTCAACTGTTAAGGAAGCTTTTTTGAGAGGAATGACAGAGTGCCAGCAGGATGAAAGCAATTAAACCTTGTCAGGCTAAATTATAAAGATGTCCCTGCCTGTACTTTCTTTTCCATGGTGGGCACTCACTGACTATTAATACAGTTCAGATGTTAAGTGCCCTGTAACAGCCTGGAAACCAACTCAAATCTTCTCATTGGCCCTTTCTGCATGGGCCATTTACGACGCCCTGGAGACGGCAAAAACGCCGTCCCCAGGGAGCCGTTCGCACAGGCAGCGCCGCGAAAACGCAGCAGCTCCGACCTGGCTCCTCTCCCCCTCCCCCAGGGCAGCGTCAGGCCGCCTCCAAAAACCTCCCTCCTGGAGGGAGGTTTTTGGAAAACAGCGCATTCCCGGCAGCGCGGTGCAAACGGTGAGTGGGAGAGGGACGGGGGTGAGTGGGAGAGGGACGGGGAGGTGAGTGGGAGAGGGAGTGGCCCCTCTGCAGGGGCCGCTCGCATGCTGCTGTGCGAACGGCCCCCACCCCTCCACTGGCAGAATTCCTGCCAGTGCAGGGGCACCCTTTCCGCTGTGCGGAAAAGGCCATTGTCTCTAAAGTCTCCAACAAACATATGACTCCTTTTCATGCCTCCAGTTTTGTAATCCTGAAGTATAATTAAAGCAAAAGCTTTCCTTCATGCTGCACTTCCTCAGTCCAAGTAAGAACTCATATTCTTGATGTAAAAGAAAAGTAGCTTATTAACAATAGAGCATACCTCCATGTTTAAGTTTTACTTAGCAAAGTTTTACTTGGTAACTGAAAGAAATGGAAAACTATATAGTGCCAAGTTGGGAAAAGAGCAATATATACAATTTTATAATGTACAAAATTAAACTCGATAAAGAATCAAGAATGACTGACAGTGCCAAGAAATGGAACATTACTATGCCATTTTATTCACACAACTGAAATGAAAATATATTATCTTTTAAATCAATACTACAGTAAAGGAATAGGCTTAAATGTGGAGTCAATCATATTAATTTAAGTTGATTTTTTGTTAACTTTGTCAAGCATCTCAATTGCCATTGCTTTCAGACAGAATATTTTCCAACTCAGATTTTGTAATTTTGAAGGTGGTTGTAATTTTAGTAATTCAGTTTCTTTGAAAAGTCTTAAATAGGAAGTATTTGAAATAGATACTTATAGTACATTAAAAGTCTCTGATCACGTGAAAGGGTGATGGCAATGAAGAGGAAACAAACTTTTACATGCAAGCAAACATGTAGAATGCATGTGAGAACACACTGGTGACTTCTGCACAACAAAAAATAAAATGTCTTGAGGATGTTTTAAAAAGTGTTTTGGGGAAGAAGTTCACATAGCTCTCTCCCCCAAATGTCTTCAAAATGTTTTATTTCTCTCAACCTGGGTTTTTCAAAAATCACTAAACTAGCAATCTTTTCTTTCCAACTTGGGTTGAAGATGTTTCCTGAGCAAACAAAACCAGTCAGGAAACACTTTGTTTCTCCTGCCCAAACCTCTTCCTTTCATTTTCACTGGTCATGCCCACCATTTTGTGTGCTGCAGTGGAGATTCTCTGAACATTCCCCAAGGAGGTTTCCTCTGCTTGCAGCTCATCTGCACATGATTTCCATGTAAAAAGCAGTTGAATGAAGTTTGTTTTCCCTACCAATGCCACACATGTGTAGTTTTTTTTCTTTTTTGTTTTCAGGGGATCCCTGCAAAGCTATGACCTTACGATTAGAGAAGCTCCAATATGAATATATTTGTGTTGCTGTAGCTTTGCAGACATCCCCCTCAAAATGAAAAAAGGGAAACATGACACGTGCATAGGATAGCTAGACGAAACAAACTTCATTCATCTACTTTTTACATGGAAATTGCACACAGATGCGCTGCAAACAAAGGAAACCACTGTGGAAAACCTTCACCAAATCGCAGAGGCATAGAGAATCTCTGCAGCAGCACACAAAATGGTGGATGTAACTGTGCAACTGACAGAAGCTCCATATAGCAGGTGGGGAAAAAAGATCCATTTTGGCTGGCAATGCTTTTGGCTGACTATTTTTGGCAGGCTGTGTGCAAACTAAAAAAGCCAAAATAAATATTTTTAAATGTCTGCAGGATAGATCCAGGGGAGTATTGTGGCAATCCCTATATCATCTTTGAAAGGTATATTGTATAGTGTACTTTTTCTTCTCTCACTTTCTTTTTCTAACTCCCCTTCCCTCAATTCATTTGTCTCACAGGAAGGCATATTCAGGTGCCCAAATGGAATCTATATCTTTCCCCAAAGGATAAATAGCTGCTCAGAGCAGGATAGAAGGACTTACATTGGAAAAATAGCATGGTGAAAGATAAAAGTTACTTAGTGGCCATGACTGGCATTACCCAGAAGACTAAGGGACGAAGACTTTTTAAAACAGCACCCGATGACAGCATGTCATCACATCCAGCTGTGTAATTGTGAATTCACTGCATTGCACAATTCTCTAGAATGTCTCCCAATCTATATGGTAAAAACGATAGTGTTCCAGGGAAATCCCAGAGCACCCCACAATGTAGTAAAAACGTTTTTTTTTTAAATCCAGGTTGCTTTTTTTAAAAAGCTGTCTACATATAAATGCAATATTTCTTAAGAAAAGAAATGTGAAATGTTCTGAAATAGAATTTTGAGCAATGAAGTATGACGCAAAATCATCATGTATTTTTCACAAAAGAATGGTAACTTTCTGGACCTTTAATTGTTGCTATGCTGTATTTGTTGATTTTTAGAGTGCAATAAATATGACAGTGCTGTGTATACTTCAGTTCTATTTAACCAGACATACCCACCCCCACCCCCCAGTTAGAATAAGATATTAGACATATTTAAATGAACCAGGAGGTAAAGCTGCCTGGGAAAATGAGATTTAAATGTCTAGAAAAGTAGATTAGCCTTTTCCACTTGATCTTTGGTGAAATAAAGTTGAACTGAGATGTTTCAAAGCTGACAAGTTCTGGTGAATTCCACTTTATCTTGGCATTACTGAATCAGAGAGCAGAGGCCATAGGCCTTATGGCCCTTTTATTCTTCCACTGTTCCGCTGAGTTGAGTCTTATGTGAGAAGTTCTATTACATGTATCTACTGAATAGCTAAGGCCTCACTAATCATTTCACAGTTCATAATAGGTGTCTGCCAACTCTATCGACTCTTTCTGGTTATTGGAAAGACCAGAGCCCCTATGATTAATAGCATGTGACATTTGATTTTTTTTAATGCAAAGCAATCACAATGCAAAAGTTTCCTAAGTATGCATTTCATTTTGCCTATTTAATTATCACAACCTGTTCTCTAACACCTATTTCCTAAGAAAGTTCCATTAGGACTGAAGTGTTATAGTTGATTAATTGTTAAGAAAACTATAGAGAGAACTGGTCTCAGTCATACTTTTTTCCTTTGAACATTACAAAGCATCCCTCCTCCTCTGTGTTTTTAGCTTGAGACAAATTCTGGAATATTTGGACTGTAAATAGAAACACATGAACTATTTACCAGTCAAGGCAAAGTGAGCTGAAAAAATGACTCATAAATTATCATTTAGTTATAGATAACTTTTGTGATATTCATCTGAGATAGGTTCTACGGACTCTCATTAACCTTCCAGCATTCACCCATTGCATTTCCATGTAGCCCCATTTAACACTATCAGTCTAAGTAAAATGATTTGTGGGTTAGAGTTTAACTCACTGCAAACAGCAATAAAGGAGTTCTGTAGGTGGTTGTATAACTATGAAGATTAAGTCCCAGTGGTTTACTAAATGCTAGGAAAAGTTCATAAATTATGTTTCACTTCACTTTTTGCCTGTGCAAATAGCTTCTTCTCACTCATCCATTCTCTTTCTTTTCTTCACCACTTTTTATCAGCATCTGACATTTAAGCCCAGCCAGCCTTGAGTTCGTTGGTATGCCATAAAGCATTGCTTCTCATTTTGCTTTTAGTAACACATAACACAAACCACATATAAAGCTGATTAATTTTTCTGTTGGTGATTGTCAGGATAGTCAGTGATTGTCAGTATAGTCCAATTTTGATTGGTGATTGCCAGTATAGTCCAATTTTGTCTGATCTCAGAAGCTAAGCAGAGTCATCACTGGTCAGTATTTGGAATGGATGTGACCAATGAAGCCACTATGCAGAAACAAGCAACAGCAAACCACCGCTTCACATTTCTTGCCTTGAAAACACTATGAGATCACAGTTGTGACTTGATGGGAAAAAAATGCTAGGAAATGTATTTTAGGCCCTTTCTGCACGGGCCAGAAACAGCATCCTGGGGATGGCAAAAACGCTGTCCCCAGGGAGCTGTTCGCATGGGGGGTGCAGCTGCTGTGCAGCCGCCCCGCCCTCGCGCCTCCCGAGCGGCGCGAAGCTGCCGTTTTTCGACCTCGCTTCCCCAGCGAGGTTTTTGGAAAACAGCGGCTTCGAGCTGCTGCCATGCAAACAGCAGCAACTTGAAGGCGCCCTCCCTCCCCCTTTTTCACTGTTCACCTACCATTTCTGTGGCTGTCCGGCGTGTCGCCAAGGTCTGGGGACATGCCCCCTGCCCTGCAATGCCGGAGCAGTCGCACAGGGCAGGGGGGCGTGTCCACAGGCCTCGGCAACGTGCTGGACGGCCACAGAAACTGCAGGTCGACCGGGCGACTGCGCTCCGTGGGGCCGTCTTCCCGGTTGTTTCTGGGACCGTTCGTGTGAATGGTCCGAGGGGGGTTGGGTCGGCGTCGTGTGCGCCGACCCAACCCCCATCATGGCCATGCGGAAACGGCCTTACTATAAGCAGAGCTCTGTATCCACAATGAGCAGTATTTAATTTTTTGTTCCACTAAAGTGACAAGAGAACTGATTTTATTAGATGCCCTTTCTGGACCCAAAATGGCCACTAATTACCAAACTGACACTAATTATAGTTTGAACAGTAGTTCTGATTAAATAGAAGTAACACATTTGATTTTGGAATAAAATTCCAGAATTCCCTTGTGGATGGCATAACTAGTGTTTTGAACTTTCAAAACCAAAGAGATGCCATACAACCAAATCGTATATTTACTCCAAAGCAAGCGGGTCTAAGTGATTGCTGGGACTTACTTGCGTCAAAATGTGCATCAGATAAAAGGCTAAAACAGCCAGAAGTAAAAGGGGTGTTTTTTCCCAGTCTATTGTATACATAGATCTGAGGATGGCTGAATAAATCTTTGAGATGAGAACAAGCACTTAACCATCAATTACTTTTATTGCCCTAACAAAGGTATAGAATAGAAAGGGAGAATGAGACAATCTGCTCTTGAGCCCAATCCAAGGTTCTAGCTTTATACTTTCAAGACCTACATGAATTGAGAAGTAGAGTATCTGGAGGACCATCTCCCATATGCGCCTGTCTTAGAATTAAAGTCAGAGGCACAGGCTCTCCTGACTGCTCCCAGTCAAACAAGCTCATCTGGGAGTGCCACAAGGCAGAAAGGCAGCTAATAAATATGAGAGAGAGTAAAATAGGGGAGAGACATACCCTGCCTGTTTCAAACAGGTCTGGTAATGTAGGAAGCTCTGGTGATGGTAGCTGTAAAACTACGTTCAGTAGGCTACCACCTGCAAAAATGGAAGGATTGAGATGCTTGAGCACATGTTGTATTGGCCAAAGTTGGGGAAAAACTAGGATCTACAATAGAATTGGATCAAAAATACAGTCTTGCTTTCTATTAGTGAATTTGAATTTTTGATTCACCCAAGGAAGAGAAGGCCAATAGGCACCACGTGAGCGAGATAGTAGAACAATTTGGATGAGATTATTGAATTACCTGAGAGGCAGACTGGCAATAGTTCATTTAACAAAAATCAGGAGGTGGATCGATGGTCTTCCCTGTGCTCAAAATTGATTTATCAAGGAAAAATTCATTGTGAGAGGAATCCTGACAGTTTTAGCTATTGTCCTACAAACCTGGCTAATTCTTATGGACATGGATTTCTAATGGACAAGCCTACATTCCTGTTTGGGGGCAGTTAATAGTGGCAGAATGATCAAAATCCTGCCCATCTCCTCAAAGATTCACTTTAAATCAGATCTGAATGTTCACTAAGCAGGTGACAGTCAATCAAAGCACTGGGAACCTCAACAGAGTTGTTAGGAGACCAGAGTGGGAGCAAAAAGTAGTTAAACAGTAGTTTTTCTTCAGGCAGGATTGGTCACCAATGAGGCAACATAAGGATAGTTTGATTGGTTGGTGGGAAGGGCAGAAGAAAAGAGAAAAAGGGCAGAGTTTATATGGGGGGTGACTGCTGTCAGGGGTGAAATTGTTAAGCTAGCAGCACCAAAATTTCAGAGTATCTTTAGGAGATCCTCCTGACGATACCACCCAGGTTTGGTGAAGTTTGGTTCATGGGGGCCAAAGCTATGGACCCTCAAATGTGTAGCCCCATCTCCTATTAGCTCCCATTGGAAACAATGGGGAATGGGGCATCCCCTTTGGGAATCCATATCTTTGGACTCCCTGGACCAAACTTCACAAAACCTGGGTGGTATCAGTAGGAGTAACTTTCAAGATCCACACATTGAAAAGCTTCTCTGTAATTTATGAAACACACTTATTTTCTTCTGAAATTCTCTAATATGCCCCAGTTCCATCTTATCTGATATGTTTGTGCCACATGAACAGTAAAATCAAGCATGAAAAATCAGTTTAGGAAACATTAAATGAGACTAATTTTTCATTCAAATATATCTAGAATCTATATTAAACAGTATGTTTGACTGGGAATATATATGCAGGTTATGACATAATCTACTCAGTGTTCAGTGGCTTTGGCACAGTTTGGATAGGATTTCATGTTTTCTTTTACAAAAGAGTTAGCTAATTTCCTGTCATTCCTTTTGTAATTTCTCTATGATCCACAGCACAGTAGTCAAAGCATTAGCTCATTAAATCTTTATTGAAGTGTAAGGAGTGGCATCATTAAGTAATCTGTATGAACTTGCTTATTTGTTCCTTTGCAATTCTGCCTCTGAATAGCATATTCTTTTAGGATGACAATGTTATTGAACACTCAGAATCTTCCTACCAAATAACTACTGGCAATGTTGACTAGTAAAAAGGGATATTCTGTTGCCTAGTAAAATGTTGACTAGTAAAAAGGGATATTCTGCAAGAACAACACTAATAAAAACTAGTACTTTATGATAGGATGGAGGTGCACAGAGAAAACCATATATTTAGTTGAAGCTCCACTTACTGTTTTTTTGCACAGTAGTTCTCAAGATAGAAGAGACCAGCCTCCATTCAGTTTTACAAGTTGGTTGTATTTTGGAGAACTGTGACTAATAACAAACATCAACTGGACACAAAAGGGCTTTGTGTGTGTTGTGTGTGTGTGTTTGTGTGCATTCCACTTGGAGCTTGGATGTCCTACGAACCAGTGAAAATCCCAGAACACAAGTCTGGGGGTAAAAAGGTGCTTTGAAATTTCTGCAAATCCAAAATCTAGCACAATAAACTCTTGAGAAAAATGGGAAATAAACACTTAACCAGCATGTAACTTTATTCCCCTATCCAAGATACAGAACTATGAAGAGGGAAATCAGGAAAAGAAAACAAGACAATGCTCTTGAAAAAGTACCATCATGGTTTGCCCAAGATAATCCAATGACAACCAAGTACATTTTAACAATCCTAGGGCCACTCCCCACTTACCTCTTCTAAGTGCAACGCTGCAGTGACCCCGCGTAGAAAAGCCTCCGCGGCTTTTGACCATGGAGACATTTGTTCCCCACTCATTTGCCATTCAGGAAATAACGCGGCGGAGCAAGAGGAGGAGTTCCATGGCAATCGAGCGTTTTGATTGGCTGGCACGCGTGTGCGTCATGGACACATGGAAGTGGCGGCCAGCCAAAGGCGGGCCTCCATTTTGATTGGCTGACACGAGAAGTTGTTTTTGATAGGCTCGCAACGCGCACGCACCTATCCGCAGCGAATTGATTGGGCAGAAAAACGAAAGTGAAAATCAGTTTTGGTTTCCACCGCCCATAACCTCGTGCGCTCAGCGGCACTTTGCCATGAATGGGCGCTGCCAAGCTGCAAAGTTGTAAAGCTCGAGCAAAGGGAGCAATGTTGGCACGTCGCGTTGTGCACACGTCTCAATTTCCGCGAGCGTGCATTGTAAAAGAGGATGTCGCCTCGTGTCTATGTCATCACGTAGCTTCATGTCACCCACTTTCTGACGGGGACACCCTCCCTAAACAAAATGGAGGATCCTTTTTCCTGATTGGCTGGAAAGCTGTGGGTCACAGCGAATCAACCACGCATAAACAGCCGAGGTTCCCCACCACCCCGTGGCAATAGCGGGGTTTTGGAAAATGTTGCTTTTTGAAAAGGACCTAATTTGACATGCGCCAAGGAGGTGGGAGAGTGGCAAATTCTGGGCAGCTGCGCAGTGGCCGCTGGTGATGTGGGGAACATCCAGGATCCCCGTGTCTTATCAAGAGGTGACCCCCGCAGCTTATGGTGAGTGGGGAGCGGGCCCTAGTTGCATTGCTATAAGCTAGTGCCCAACTAAAGGTGACTATAGGAAAGACTTGCTAGCAGATAGGGCTGGAATCAGGAAACCAGCTGAAAGTAGGGGGGTGGGGCGGTAAAGTGTGACTTTTTTTCTCCATGCAGTTGCCAGCCAAATAAACAGCTATTGTTATATCCTGAATTGAAGTTTGGATTTAGTTTTTTGTTTAATAAATGAATAGGTGTTTTATCTCCAGTATCCTGGGTTTCCTATTCTATGGATATTAGCAGGAAAATAATCTTCAGATGAGTAATTTGTATGTTTGAATAGTAGTAAAATGTTCTGAAAGAATGTGTGCTGTTATATTGACTTAAAATATTTTTCCAAGGAATCTGGAGCTATTTATCACTGTATGGATCTGATTATGGGCTGCAGAGATTGTACATATCTTTTCACCAAAAAGAACTAATACCTCAAGTTTTAGTTTTATTGCTTTTATTCAGGAATTTTGATTCTGAACCCCAACACTATGTAAAAAATTTAACTAGCTTTCAGGAAATGAAATCAACCATTCACAAAGCATACCAAGACCTGTACAGTGTTCTTTCCTTCGCTAGCGAAAGCCTATGTCTGTGGATATTTTCAGATGTCAAAAAAGTCAATTGTATATTGGCCAATAAAATAGAATCTTTGGCAAACTCTATGACAGATATATCAGAAGCAGTTGCCTACATCTGATCGTATTTATCAAGGACCTACTGATGTTATGCTGTACAAACTGGAGAGATATGAACTTGTTTCATTTTATGTTTGTTTTCTTAATTATATTAGATATTAAAATTATGTGTCTTAGTTTTTTCCTTTTTTGTTTCCATTGATTTCAATTGGAAACACATTTTTTCTCTATCTAATTTAGATGAAATTGTACCCCTCATCCTAGGCATCCACTGTGCCAAATTGTAGACTGATAGAAAAAAGGAGCCCCATTTTACAGGCAAGTTGGCAGCCAAGGAAAGTAATTAGATGGTACAAATAATATATGATAGAAAGGGGAATTCATGTTGTGACTGTTTGCCTCCAACAGAGGCTCATGCTGCAAGTCATTTTGTCTCTTCTCTCTGGGTGACCAGCTTCATTCCTCACCAGCTCCTTTCCTCAGTTTTTTTAAAAACATTTTATTCAGAGGTGGTTCCCCATCTCAGGGCAGGTGTGATACCTTTTGGCCCTGCCAAGCCCCCTGATGGTTCTTTGCACAGTTATTCCTGTCCAGCAGAGCAGAGAAGAATCTCCCAGTAAGTTCTTGCTCCTCTTGTGGGCTTCTTTCAGCCCTGCCTCTATTTTCTTCCCAACCTGCTCCAGCCTCTGCACAAACATTTTTACCCTGGTCAGGCTTACAGAGATGCCAGGCCAATGTCTGCAGGTGATGCTGTGCCCCACTCACATTTATTTATGCACATTTGTATGCCACAGAGCTCAATAATATATTAAATACATGGGAAATCTCTGCCCCGCCCAAACCTTGCTTCAATGTATTGTTGAAGGCTTTCACAGCCAGGATCAAATGGTTATTTTGGGTTTTCTGGGCTGTGTAGTCAAGGACTGATAATTTTTGCACCAACATTTCACCCACATCTAAGGTTGGCATCTTCAGAGATATGAGGGCAGCCATAGATACAGATGAAATGACAGGAGCAAATCCTGTCCTTCGCCACACAGCCCGGACAACCCACAAACCAACACCCTGAATGTGTTCAGAAAAAATTACCAAAAGAATTAGAGTACAGTAAGTAAGATATGAGAAAAAGCAGGATTCCCTTATATGCATGCTGTAGCTCCTCCCGAATGCATACTTTTAAATACATTAGAGATGGCAAAATTTTTGAGCTTGGAGTATCATAAATTCAGAAAATGCCTAACTTGGCTCTGCTGGCATGTTTCAAAAGATAAACAATTATTTACATATTTATTTATTTTTAAAAACACAGTATAATCATGTGTGGTGCTGTGTATTATATAAAGAAATGTCAAACAATTACAAAAATGACTCAAACTCAAATAGGAAGAATAATTGTTGGGTGTTGGTGAACAATGGCATGTCACCCAAGATGTCATGGTGCACAAGTCATAGGTTCACCATCACTATTATTACATGAACAGCTAGACATTTAAGTAATTACATGTAGAGGTCCTCTTCCTTCTTCATCACATCTAATTTGCACCTGTATTTTATTTAGCTGAAATTTTTTTGCCTGTCTTTTCCCTTTTAGGGATAATATATATAGGTGGGAGATATTTTAACTTCAGGAAATGGCTTAGGTTTTTGCCGCCATTGCTCCTACCTACAGCAGTTGCTTTAAAATAAAATTAAGGATATCATATGATCTCATGTTCTTCTCACTGAGCTCTTGCACCTTGTTTGGTTTGGTCCAAGGGCTGCAGTCAAACATCAGATCTAGCTGACATTAAGCTCACACATTTATGCTCTGCTGCTCTTATTTTCTTTCAGTTCCACTGAAAGCATAATGAAGGCAATGTAGGTATATAGTTAACAGATAGCTTTAAACTAGGATTCCTTCATTATGCTTTGTGCATGAAGCAAGAGAGGAGGGAAGAATATGTATATCCACAGAGCAGTTTGACAGATTCAAGCACATTCAGGCTGAATAGGAACTGAACACAACTCAGTCTAAATTTGTTTTGCTCATGTTATTGTCACTGTTTGCCCTGGATATACATTAACACTTCATGGTAGTTGTTGCCTGGTATTCAGGGAGTACATCCACTCCTGTCCAATCTACATTTGTTTTCTTGCAAAGAAAAATGATACAGTAGCATATTTGTTGGGCTACCTAAGCAGCAATGTTGTCTTTTGCCAGGAGAAGAGATATAATTTGTCTTATTTCCTCCCTTTATTTGCAAATAAGGAACAAAGGGGACAAAATCAATTGGATCTAGGGGTCCCAATTTCCAGTGAGGCCTGGAATTTTAAATGACCACCTGAGGCCGTTTCCGCACGGAAGTAGATGACGCCGACCCGACCCCTCTGGGACCGTTCGCATGAACGGTCCCAGAACCGGCCGGGACGACGGCGCAGAGCTGCGCCGTCGTCAGGGCGACCTTCCTGTCCTGCGGCCCTCCGGCACGTCGCCGAGGCCAGGGGACACGCCCCCCTGCCCTGCGCGACCGCTCCGGAGTCGCAGGGCAGAGGGGGCGTGTCCCCAGGCCTCGGCGACGCGCCGGAGGGCCGCAGGACAGGTAGGTCGACGGGACATGGGGGGAGGGAGGGCGCCTTGGAGCCGCTGCCGTTCGCACGGCAGTGGCTCCAAGCCGCCGTTTTCCAAAAACCTCGCTTCCCAAGCGAGGTCGGAAAACGGCGGCTTTGCACTGGTCGGGTAGAGCGAGGGCGGCGCGGCTGCAAAGCAGCTGCGCCCCCTGTGCAAACGGCTCCCTGGGGACGACGTTTTTGCCATCCCCAGGGCACCATATTCCACCCGTGCGGAAGGGGCCTGATTTCCAAATGACAGAGATCACTTCCCCTTGAGAAACTGGCTGCTTTGGCAGGAGGACTTTATGGCACTATGACCTGCTGAGGTCCCGTGCCTCTCAGGCTCTGCCCCGATATCTCCATCAAAAAGGCAGCATAAGTCACTTCAACCCAATGGGAGTTTCTTTGCAGCAGGGATGCTTTTTTTTACTGTTCATGCTTCCCCATGCCACCAGGAAGCCTCCATGGGAGTGGAAGGGTGGTGCCAAATTGGCACCATGGCTCGCCACCACTAAGTTTGAATGGGGCTGCCTGTCTAGCAAACTAACATTAAACCAAAGGCAGCAGGAAAAAAAAGGAAACAATAGAGGTTGCATGGAAAAAACCAAATGGAAGTTGAATGGAAAGAACAAGGAAGCAGCAGGTGGACAAAATGGCAGATTGGCTTGGGACACTTCTCAGGAAGAGAATCCCTGAGCAAACAAAAAAACTGCAGAAAAACTCCACTGCGAAGCAAACAGCTGTTGATGAGTAGTGTAGGCATAAATGGTCCCAATCTGATACGGGGGGAAAAACATTTTTTTAAATTTTAGCATAATTTTTTTGCAAACTAGAACCTAGTTCATCAGGAGTCCACATATGTTTATGCTAGATTTTTTAAAAGTATGAATATATAAAATATCACAGGATTTCAGAACACACTAAGAACTGTGCTGCAAAGTAAACAAATTGTGTTCTGTAAGTTATACTTTATGTATAAGCAGTAGGGAATTCAAATAAAGTTCAAACTGTTGTATGTAACAATCGTGAAATAACACCATCTGGGCCTCTTTTATCGACTTAATTTTTTTCAGCATTTTGTCCCATATATTTTACAAATGAAAAAGAGCAATAATAGTGGTGCCACAACTATAGTTGATATGTCTCCTCACATCTCACCCCTGCCCTTTCAGCTCATGTTTCCTTATTTCTTTGCCCATCTGACATTTCCTATCATTGATATAGTCTGCTTCTGAAATGGCTCGGTGTCTCAACAGTCATTTTCAGTCTTTATGCATTTGTACAAAACATATGGCCATATCAGGTATGTCTAGACACTACAGAAAAACGTGCTCGATAGACGTACCTTGAACATTAAATACAAACATGATTAAGAGGTTGAGACTTGGATTTTAATAACTGTGCTTTTAGACTTCATTGAAAAACCTGCTTGAAATTGTTCCATTAAACATTCATTTGTGCGATGCATAGCTATAATAGAATGTGCAATGCTTTCTAAAAATGTGTTTATCTGGTTTCAGAAAATGCTGTGTTCTGAAAATAAATTTCTGCAGAACTGGCAGGGCCTTTGTGGAACGCTGCTCAGCTTCAGTTAAAAAATGACATCATATGTTTGCCATTATTTATTTATTTTTATTTTAGAATTTATTTTCTTGTAGATTATAATTCTCCATGTTTTCAAGAAAAAATTACAGGGAAAAAATTGATGTTAGGTAATGATAATGATACCTTTAATGGCATATATAAATGATACAATGGAAGTTAAAAATTGGCTTTAAAAATAGATCTGTTAAAACATGCATCATAAGAGCTAAAATATTAAACCAGTGAATTGAGGTTGAGTCTAATAAGCATTTGGGAACGTTCAGTGATGACAGCGCACAAGAATCTAGCAGTTTGTTCAATAGCAGCAGTTGAATTGCTGTCTAGAGAGGCACAGAGCCATGCACACGGGACTTGCTGGAGGCTAGAGCAGGCTGGCCCCTGCTCAAGCAGGTGGGATGGAGGCAGAGGAGTGGGAGGCGCTGGAGCAGTTCAGGGCAGAGCTGCGAGTCCACACAGGACCTGCTGGAGGTTGGAGAAGGCTGGCTGCTGTTGCTCGAGGGGCTGAACAAACAAAATGTGTCCCTTTCCAAACACCAGGGAAACACTCAGACCCAAGTTTTTTGCCAATCGCCTGCACAGATCAAGCCTAGGGTGGAGGAACCAAGATGCATTTAGGATTTTTTAAAAAGCGCACCAAGGCCTTTGCTAGAATTGCTTTTATTTTTCTGTTCCTGTTGCATTTTTGTGGTAAGTCAAGTGCTATGATGACATGTGAAGGAAAAACCACAGAGAAGATGGCTGCTCCACCAATTTAGCTTTCCTGAAGTTTTCCCACCCCTTGCACAACATTCTTGCTTAGGATTGCCTTCCTTGACTGCCTTTTTACTTCTGTTTTTGTGGTGGGGGTTTATTGGGTTTCGGAAAGTGAAAGTTTTGTAGTAATGCACTGCTGACCCAGCAGCACCGTGGTAGAACGTTGGGACGCCAACGGACCTACGGCCTTCTGGTCGCACCGCACCCCCACTCCTCATCCCCCTATGAGTCACGGGTCATGAACTGTCTGGCTCAGTCACCGGGCGCAGGGACAATGGTCTTGCCCCCAGGTGAGGATTAGGCTCAGACGCTTACGCTCCTCTCCGCACGTAGCCAGGTGAGCTCATGCATCACATGATGATCTCCCGACCTCCCGCTCTCCCGGAACTCCCCCCGGTCCTCCCTCCTACACGCCCCCGATAGAATAACAATAAAAGGTGCCAGGAACCAGCACGCGGGAGACTCGCTAGGAACACGGACCTCCGGGCTCCCGCTGCTGGCGATCTCCACCAGATGTTATCTCCGCGTCTCGTCTCGTTCTTACGCTGACCACGTGGGTCGACTACAAGTTTTCCTTCCCTCTCCCCCCACACCCCTCCCCTTTACCCGCCAGGCCCCCAGTGTGACAATAGTGCAGTTATGTCAGGAAGATTCTTAGCATTAAACCTAAGACCTAGTTTTGGGGAAGCAGTGTAGGTAACCCTATTGAGTGCTGTTAAACCCTATTGATTTTCATGGGAAAAACTGAAGCGTGATCCTTTACCTGGGAATAACCTCGGTTGCTGGCAATGGGGCTTGCTTCTGAATAAACCTTCCTAGGGTCATGATTCACCTGTTCGAAACATTGCATGGTTGCTTCATCAAGCTTACTCTCGAGTAATGCAAGCCTCGAAGCCAACAGTTTTTTCTAAACTAAAACCTCAGTAGTCAGGTTAAATTGCTGTGTTGGTACTTTGCGATAAATAAGTGGGTTTTGGGTTTTTGCAAAGTCTTACGGGAGTCATAGTTTTCCACCTTGCCAAGTTATTACTTGACCCAACCATCCACGACCCTAGAGAGAATCAATTTCATCTAGCAAAAGTGGCAGCAAGGCATAAGGAAATGAAACTATTTCACCAGTGCTGCTATGCAGCTGAAAAGCTGTTCAACAGCTGCTTGAGTTGGACAGGCAGTAACATGAAGGGATCACTTCAAGGGTGATCAGAGCTGTCAAAAACGGTTTGCTGTGAAGTTGTTACCACTTCTACTTGATATTAGTTGATGGACCACCTACTAGCACATAATAGACATCTTGCACCTAGTTAGTATTTACAAGTCCAGTTTTGGGATGTTTATGTAGAAGCTGTATTTATTCAAAACATTTATTTAAGAGGCATGTTAACATTCTATTACAAGCACTGTACAAAAGTAAAACACTGTAACACTAATTTTAAACTTCATAATTAAAAAGTACAACATAATATAAGAAGCATCATTTTAGATTCTGCACTGATGTATTTAAGCTGCCTGGTGAATCTTCCTAGAAAGCAACCGTACAGTTGTGGTACCACTGCTAAGAAAGCCTTGTCTCAGATGGTTGTTGTGGGTATTCCGGGCTGTGTGGCCGTGGTCTGGTAGATCTTGTTCCTAACATTTTGCCTGCATCTGTGGCTGGCGTCTTCAGAGGTGTATCACAGAGAGAAGTCTGTTACACAGTCTCAGACATTATCTTATGAATAAACAGAACAGAGAAGAGTATGTTCAGTTTATCTCAAAAGAATGGGGAAGTATACCTGCTTCTAAGGTACATTGGGCTTTATAACCTTGCATTGCACCTAGAAGCTTAATTATTGCACAAATAATATAAATGTCAAAATGCTTCTGCAACCTACTCTGTCAATACGAAAGCTACAGAATGTTGTGGCAGCAACAACCACTGGCATCTCTTCAAGAGCAGCTCCACACAGCCTGATTATTTACCATGGTTATATTTCCAAGTAGACAAATGTGTTAGTCTGTTGCAGCAGAAATGAACACAAGTGTTGAAGAACAGGAAGAGTTGGTTTTTATACCCCTGCTTTTCTCTATCTTAAGGAGCCTCAAAGTGGCTTACAATCATCATCCCTTCTTTTTCCACAACAGTCACAGGCATCTTGTGAAGTAGGTTGTACCGAGAGCGTTCTCAGAGAACGATGACTGGACCAAAATCTCCAGCAGTCATCATCTGGAAGAGTACAAAATCATACCCAGTTCTCCAGTTGCCACTCTTAACCATTTCACCACACTGGCTCTTGTGGAAATTTAAGGATTAACACTTTATTCCAGTATAAAATTTGATGCATGAAATGAGACTCTAAAGAAGTAGCTCTGATTCAGGACAGCTTATTTTGGAATATAATTTGAATAATTTTTAAAGTGCTACAAAGTTGCCTGTTTATTCTTGAAACTAATTTATTATACCAGCGTTTCTGGAAACCCGCAATAGTAGGGAGTCAGGAAGACTTAACTTTCCCTATAAGAATATAAGATGGTTACCAAATCTGCTTTGGACATGCCACCAGCAGTTAAAATCAGCACCCAGTGTACCCCAGCAGTCTCTTCTGTCATTGGCGGTCCTGTAAAGGCCATAATATGCCGTCTGCCTTATCTGGTTTACCATGGAAGCCATGGCAAACCAGCCCAAGTCTATGTAGCTCGGGGCTACTTTTGCAGTGAGTCACCAATTTGGTGGCATAAGTTGCAAAGAAGAATCGCCCGAGCCCCGGTGTCTTTTTTCCCCTTTTTATTTCCTTCTCCTCAGAGACGACTTATGGTCACCGACAAATGTTCGAAGTATGTGGGAAGGGGGCTCTGCTCCCACCCACCCCTCTTTGATGCTCGAGCGCAGCTTAGTTTGAGGCGCTCGTCTCCTCTTTGCCAATCCCTGGCTGGAAAGCAGGGCAGCCGCTTACGCACCCCCCCCCCCCCTTCCCGGAGCGCGCCCGTCTCCAGTCACTTTACGAAGCCAGCGGCTACTTGTGAGGAAGCAGAGAGAGGCGGGCGAGAGAGGGAAAGGGGAGGGGACGGCCCCGAAGACGACATCGAGCCGGGCGCCCTCCGTCCTCTTCCCCTTCCCTCCCTCCCCCTTCCCTCCCTCGCCAGCCACTCGCCTCTGAGGCACAGGCAGAGGGCGCCTCAGCCATGCCCGGTCCCTGCGGTCGCCGCCGCCGCCGCCGCTCAGCTCCGCGCGCTGAAAAGGCTCCCGCTCCCCGGCCCCTGCTGCTGCCGCTGCCCCTTCCAGACCCCCGGGGAAGCCAGGAGGAGGCCAAACCGCGCGGCTGCCCCACACCGGCTCCGCTCCTCGTGGGCTTATAGTCCCCCTCCAGGGTGACTGAAGAGGAAGCTTTCTCTCCCCCCTCCCTTTTCCATTGGCTCGGGAACTCTTGCAACCTCCCTGGAGCCCCGAGGGCGCCCGGTTCGGATGTCCGGCTTCCTGGTGCTTTTTTTGCAAAAAAATATATTTCACACACACTTTTCCCCCCCCCGCTTCAACCTGACAGACCCTAAGTAAACCCGTGGGCGAAAACGACCAGTCCGGCCAGCGCAGCGCCTGGCGGGCGAGCGGAGGGGCGGGAGGGCTCTGCGGCGCTTCCAGCTCGGGGCAGTTTGCGCGCTGGAAGTGGCCGGGCTTGGAGGGAACCCCACGGCGGCGGCCGACCCCCCGCTCCAGCCCGCCCGCCCCGCAGCCCTCTCTGCACGATGCACTTGCTGGGCTCGCTCTCTCTGGGTTGCTATCTGGCTGCTGCCGCCGTGGTGCTGCTGTTGGGAGCTCCTGAGCCGGCCGCTGCCTATGAATCCGGGCAGGGCTACTACGAGGAGGAGCCCGATCTGGGGGAGGCGAAGGTAAGCAAGCGCCCCCGGGAACCCTGGGGCTTGAGGTGGCTTCCCACCGCCGCTCCGTCTCCCCAAGCATCATGTGACCGGATCACTTGATGTGGATTAGTCCCCCCCCCCCCTTTATAGCTGGGTGATCAAACAAGGTCCCTTTCCAAGAACACCTTTTGTGCGTGGCCTGGAGACTTCCAGTCCACTCACCTCCTTTTGCACGTGCAGATAGGGGTCAGGCTAACGAACACGGAGCTTGACTGTTGCTGAGTATGGCTAGTGAAAGATGCTTGGGGTTGATTGTTGCTCTCTGCCTCAAAAGGTGCATTTGTCTGCGTGTTAGGCAAGGCATGTTGTCTGAAACTTTTGACCGTTTGAGTCGTCTGCTTTGGGGTTGAGCTGCACAATCGTTTTTGAAATAATAATAATTAAAAAGTATATTAGTTTACACGCGGTCTTCCGGTCCGTACAGGCTTGTCTTTACAGATTGTGAGATAAAACGAGCGCAATAAGGTGACTTCTGACCTGCACAATTAAAGCAAGCCATTCAGTCCCGGAGGATGTGCGGAGCAATAATAGTTGTTCTTTCTCTTATCTAATGTTTGCATAGGACTTTAAAGTACTGCAGGTACAGATAAGGACTTGGAGCTTCATTGCTTCCTATAAAATGCACAGTCTAGCCTACCACCTAGCAAAGGGGACTGCTGTGTTAGTAGATCTGTTGGAAGGTAGGAGGATTTCCCAGCTTCTTCATCAAGGGCAACAGTGTGGAACTGCCTATAGTCTGTGTCCTTGGGAGTGGAAAGTGCGCGCTGCTGAAACTTTCCAGTTTGGTTCTGAATAGCTGTTGGCTAAAAACTTTGAAAGGCTTTTAGGAAACTGGGGTGTTTGGCAACATGACTGCAATGAAGATTCGCAAAGAGAAGCAGTGACAAAATCAGAGAGTTTAATTGTTTTCTGAAGTTTGCTGTGGTGTTTCTGAAAGCAGTTGTAATTTCTAAAGGACAACTTGGTTTTCAGGAAATTAACTTGACCTTTCTGTTTGAAAGTGCTGTCCAGAAAATTCTTAGCTTCCAACAACAGATTCTCGAAAGTTCGCTTTAATTCAGAATTTAAGTGTAGCAAGATGTGAGCATAATATTTATTGTAAGCCTTAGTTTTAATTTAATTTGCTGTCATTTATCAAGTAAAAAAGATGTTTACAAAATAAGCTTCTGTGCAAACCGTAGCTTCGGGACATTTCCAAATATTTCTGTCAGTTTAAACTTAATAGCTAATCATCCCACATTACAGAATAAAGATTTTTTGGTGTTTGTTTTCTGTAGTCTTTGTGTATATGAACATGCAGCTAAGCTTCCCAAGGAAAACTATTACCCACATTGTTATGAAGATAAAAGAACAGAAATTCACAGGAACTTGTTACCTAGATGTGTGCATGTCCAATGTCAGAGGCTGAACTTGATTACTTCAGCTATAATGAATGTCTAAGTAATTTGTAGGATACCTACATGGCGTTGTGAATACTGCAGTCTTCCAGAACCCTTAGTGAGAACTGAAGAGTATATGACAAGACTCAGTTCAGTTTACATCGCAATGTAGGGTCTTGTCCATCACACTATACTCTATACTTTTCTGAAAATCAGAGACTCTGTGAGAAGCCTGGGATAATAAAACTAAGGAAGTGAAATGTAGATGAACTGGGAAGGCAGTGGAACAGTGGGCATTAAGTAGATTGAATGATTTCTGTGAGGGATGAAAAATCAGTGTTCTGTGCATGTGTGGGGAAGTATGCACACAGTCCTTCAGGTCATTATAAGTTTTGCTATCTGGCTGTCATGTGTCTGGCCAGCATAACTGATTTTTAGTAGAACAATTCAAGTGAGAACAATTGAAAGGATTTAGTCCCTATTTATTCTGCATATTTGTCCCACTGTGATGAGAGAAAGCTGAAGGGAAATTCTGAAGGAATTAAAAAAAGATTAGATAAGTAAACTGTAAGTAATTGTCTCAAGGAAAATGTAATCATACTGCCAAAGTTAAGTTACTTTTCTCAGCTCCCCATTTTAAAATGTAGTGCTTTAGAGATTTGCGTGTTTATTGAAAACATGCTTTCATTATTACCTTTTCCTTGTGTAATATTTTTAGTTGTGTATGTGCTACCCTATATAGCCTGTATGGTATCACAATTGGATTAGGCCTGTGGCTAGGTTGGCTAAAATTCCTGCTTACTAAGAAAATCTCAGCCTAACCTACCTCTCAAAGTTCTTGTGAGGATGACCTGAGCTTCTTGGAAATAAGAGCCAGATCAAATGTGCTAAATAAATAACGCTTACCCATATCACACTTTCTATACATTTAATACTGAGTAGTTTATTCCCATCGGTGTAAATATATATTGTGTATAAAATGCCATTAAGTCTCAGCTGATTTCTGGAGTCCCATCAAGAAGATTTAAGGCAAAGTGAGAAGCAGAGATGGTTTGCAAGAGCCAAACTGAAAAATTGTTTGCCTTCTTCTGCAGAGTCTTACTTGGTGGTTTTCCTTCCAAGAACCGACCCTACTTAGCTACTATTGTTACCTATTTGAGTTTAACTATTGCTGGAGCTGGACAAGTATCCGGGGTGACACCAACAAGTATCTCTTTAAACATAGAGAAAGAATGTAGATCTGCTTTCCTAATCACTGCACCATTTCATTAAAAAAAAGGGTTTGAATTAGGTGGCTTTTCTATTATTGAAAAGGGAGGATGGGGACCCTTTTTGACCACCAACAAGGCTGCTTTGGGGGGGGGGGGAAGGGTCATGGGATCATCATGAGCAAAAGCCATGCAGGATGGGCTGGAGGAAAACTGGGTGAGATTGAGAACAAAAATCTAGCTGGATCCAACACTATGATTTGTATAATAATGGACAGCTTTCAGATGCTGTCATCTCTGAAGAAAGGATAAATAAAAACTATATCTTACTACTGGTAGTTAACCTGTAAGTATTTTGAGAGCCTAAGACCGTTCCTTAGAGGAATTGCAGAGTTAAAAAGTACAGAAACTATTTGTTATCTCTCCAGAGTGGGATTCCCAAATTCCATAGGGGAATATTGGGTTGAAAAATGACATATTTAGTATATTTTATTTTTCATATATACATTTCATGCTAGTCTCCCATCCTAACACAGGTTACATCCCTGCCAGTTTGACGTCAACAATGCTGCCACCTGCATGATCACCCCAAATCATTCACTGAACCTCCAGTTAGCTTCTTCTGATGTGCAGGCCCTGTTTATTATAGCATCTGTTAAAAAAAGGTTTTTATCCAGTTCTTATTCTATACTAGGGGTGTGGTAGAACACATAAAGGTGTGGATGGTTGATAGCTTTCAGTTCTGCTTTTCTTCTCAGTGGCTGTTTCTGCATGGCACAATTATACCAGGTTACAATTGGTATCTTACAATCCAGGTCTGTTTTATCCTGGTTTCTCCCTTCGCATGGCTGCCCATTTCTGTGAAGGAATCAAGTGAAGACCTGGAGGAAATACTCCAGTTTGTTTCACATGAGCTCTTTTGTATTTACACTGTAAGCATATCCGCGCATGTGCAAACATCCCTGGTGTCCCACATTCTGAGTGGCTGTTGTTTTGGGGCGGCAGCTTGAATGAACGTCTGTGCCCTGCTACCTCCACAAAAAGGCTGCACTTCTGATTGGATGACCCACAGCAAGGGCGGGGGGAGAAACAAACCGTCCTTTTTCCAGTTCTAGATAGGGCCTGGTGCAGGCCTCAACATGGCAAGTGGGAGCAAAAAACAATGGGGCACAGCATCACAACACATTCTCACTCACGTTCTCATATTTTTGTGGGAAATGAGAGACACCCCCCACCCGTGATATGCCCACTAACATTCGGCCCAATGTGTACATCTCACTAGCTATGAGCTTTAAGCAACAGTACATGTACAGAAAATAAAATGGGGACATTTTGGGACTCCACTCCTGATTCACCCAGGTGAAATGGCACCTGATGTCCTTGGGGGAATGTCCTTGGGGGAACGTTTCAGGAAGGGTGGGCAGGAACAGTCGGCTCAGCAGAGTTGAAAACTGACATGACGTTAGGTGGGAAGATCAGGGGAGTGGGCAGCAAGGCAGGGAGATCAGGCGGCTTGGCGGGAAAAATAAACTAGTTCTGCTCCTGTGGTGTTTGCACGGTAGTGTGTTCACCGTGGGATTTTTTAAAAAAAAGAATCGCCAAACTGACGATTTTTGAAAATCTCAGGATGAGGGAAATATTACGGGACAAACCTGCTTTAGGACCAGGAACCATGCCAAACTGGGATATTTTCCTTCCTCAACCTGGATATTTGGACAATGCAGAAACAACCAATCTCAGTCTCCTTGGTTGGCTACATGTCATACTAGGGAGGAGGGTTCTGGGGGGAGTTATTTCTCCATTTTGCTATTCCACATGGAGTAATCTTTGTATGCTGAACAGCACAAATTGAGAAATAACTCCACCCCATGCTGTTTCAACACAGGAAAATGGCTTGGGGTAGGGAAGGCAGGAACTCTTCTCCTCCCCAGGAAGCGTTCCAAGCCCACTGGGCTCTTCTTTATTCTTTAAAGGTCATTTCCTGCAACTACTGTACAGCTACAGGGAACCTGAATTGGGTCTGGAGAAACCGAGTTGCGTCCTGGTTCCTTAGACTCAACTAATTAAAAACCTGAATGTGTAGTTTGGCCCTGAGATGAACTTGCATAGCACACTGTTAACTAAAATCTCACTTTTGTTTCTTAAGTAATTATTACATTTAACATAATTGGATTAATATTAAAGTTTAGAAATCAATAACTTATATGTGTATTACTTTAAAAGAATTGGGGCCAAAGTAAATGTGACAGTAGCAGATCTTATTTTAAAATGCACATCTGATCCAAACTTGTGGAATCAACCTCCTCATTTCAAGATTTTAAGCACTACATTCCCAGAATGATTTACTTCCTATGGTCTTGATTCCTACAGGCCCTATTTCTTTAGCTGGACTTATTTCGGAAATGGGCCTAGCTGTGAGAAAAGTGCTTGGAAAAGAGACTTTGAGGAAGCAAGTATAATCCATCATCCCTTATCTGTGCATTTCTTTCAGTTTGTACTCTGAGTGTTCACTTCAGGCATTAAGTCTGAGTATGATCAGCACCCTTTGCACTGCAGATGAGACTTGCATGTCCATTTGGAACACTGATCTAGGTGCAAACCTTACCTTTCATATAGAGTGCACCCCAATCAAAAGATAGCACTCATTGGTGCTTGTTGACCAGTAGTAAGTCAGCAGTTGATTTATTGGCCCTTATCCAATTTAGGTATTTTCCAGATACATGATCAGAATGTCTATTGTCTTACTTCTGAAAAGGAAAAGTAGAGTTAAGTGTCAACACTGATGTCGCTAATGACAGTTCTCTTCAAATCTACATATGACCTCCTCCAGTGATTTTATGTGGATGTTGAGAAGAATTGGGGACAGGCTAGAACCTTGCAGGATACTTAGGTATTTGTGATCAAGTATTGCTCCTCCAGCACCACCTTTTGCTATCAGCTAACTGAATAAGATTAGACCCACTTGAACATGATATTATATACTCATCTTGAGCAACTGGTTCAAGTTCCCCAAGTCTTATAGGTAATCAATTGGCAATAATACCAGATGTTGTTTGGTTTTTTTTCATGGTAAAGGTGAAAATCCTTTCTTTTCAACAGCTGTGTAAGTTTATCTCATTATTATTATTTGTGTTTTAAGTCTGTAAGCTATTTTAAGAATGCACAGTTGGATTATACATTGAAGAAAAAGATCATCTGTCATTAAAATCCTAAAATCTTGGATTCTTGTAGAAGGAGCGAAATATCATCTGTTAAGAATGTACCTTCATTTGATCTGCAGTTACAATTGATAGAATCCCCTCTTCCTAGAACAGTGGTGGCGAACCTGTGGCACGGGTGCCAGAGGTGGCACTCAGAGCCCGCTCTGTGGGCACACGCGCACAGAGTTCATCGGGGGGGGGGGAATTGCCCCCCTCACACACACACATCTAGGCTGGTCTGGGCCCCTGGACTTGATGTGCATACACCTCAGTGAGCAGGGAGGACTCAGCTGCCTGTGCTCCAGGTCGCTGCTGCCCGGGGGAGGGAGGGTTGCAGAGGTGGCAGAGATGCTAGAGAGGCACAGAGTGGTGCATGTGGGACTTTCTGGAGGCTACAGCAGGCTGGCCCCTGCTTGAGGGGGTTATTCAGGTTAAATTGCCGGGTTGGCACTTTGTGATAAATAAGTGGGTTTTGGGTTGCAATTTGGGCACTCAGTCTCGAAAAGGTTCGCCATCACTGTCCTAGAATTATTTCTGCAGAAACCCTTGGTTATTGGAATTGCAAAGTACTAGGTTATCTTTACCGTACAGTATAAAAAGTAATTTTATTAATAAACTGTGGGAAAAAGACTATCAAGTTCTGTTTGTCTCTGGCACTCTGTAGAGAATATGTTTAATCCCTGGTTATTTTTATGAGGGTGTTATGAATTACTGCAGTGCAAACTGTGCAATAGGATTTAGGATAGAAGCTCCATTCTGTCTCAATCAAACACAATGTGAGTATTTTAATTTTATTTATTGACAGCGTCCTACACTGAGACAGGATTTGGTAAAATTAAGCCCCTTCTCATTTTGTCACCCACTGAAACCACTCCTAATTATGGTCTTGTCATAAGCCTCTTGAGACCAAGTTTATAGTCCATGTAAAATGTTGTTAAATTGCAATTTGTAGAGTGCCTATTAAGCAGTGTTTTTCATTATCCATCTAATATAAACATAATAACAGGTTTTTTTATCCCTAAAAATAAAACAAATTACCTGAACTATTTTGAATCATACCTGTCTCTCTTTCATGCCACATTTACCAGATCTGTCACACTGGTTGCAATAAATAACCCCATTCTATTGGGAAAAGTGAAGTTTAACTGCTTCATATACCTTTTAAAAATTGCATATTGCATCAAACTTCTGACATTGTCCTTTTCTTTTCTGGACTTGACAGTATAGACAGCTACACATTAAAATGACAGAACTGTATATCAGTATATCTAAATTTTAGCATGGCCCCATCTGTGGATACTTAAATCCAGAGGTTGGCGCCTGGACATACATTACAGATCTTTCTGCAAATCTTAATAAAAGCCCTAGGTTTGCAGGAAAAAAATAGAATTTAAGAAATATACATGGGAGGGTTAAAACCTCTCACAATTGTAAAGTGTCCACAACTTTAAGAAGAGTTTGGATTTATAACCCACTTTTCTGTCCTGTGAGGAGATTCAAGGTGCTTTACACAGTCCTTTCTCTTTTTCTCCTCACAACAGTCATTGTATGAGGTATGTGGGACTGAGCGAGTTCTGAATGAACTGTGACTAGCCCAAGTTCACCCAGCAGAAATGTAGAAATGGGGATCTGGTTCATCAGATAAGAGTTCACCGCTCATGTAGAGATGTGGGAATCCAACTCGCTTCTCCAGATTAGAGGCCACCTGCTTTTAACCACTACACCACAGATGCCATCAGTGGCCATCGGTAAGCAATCACAGTAGTATTCAAGCCTTGGTTTCTGTCAGGAAAAAGACTGGGCCCTTTCCAAGGCTGTTTGGTCCCTTGAAAGAGGACTCGAAGAAGAAGAAGAAGAAGAAGAAGAAGAAGGAGAAGGAGAAGGAGAAGGGGGACGAGGAGGGTTGGATTTATATCCCCCCTTTCTCTCCTATAAGGAGACTCAAACTCCTTTCCCTTCCTCCCCCCCACCCCCACAACAAACACCCTGTGAGGTAGGTGGGGCTGAGAGAGCTCAGAAGAACTGTGACTAGCCCATGGTCACCCAGCTGGCATGTGTTGGAGTGCACAGGCTAACCTGAATTATAAGCCTCCACAGTTCAAGCAGAAGAGTGGGGAATCTAACCCGGTTCCTCCAGACTCAACAGCAACCACCACTGATTTGCTACCAGTCAACTTTCATGATTTGCCCAGGACTGACTGCTTGCTACTGTTCAACAACAACCACCCTACTAAAGCCAGTGTGGTGCAGTGGTTAAAGTTTTAGGATCTGGGAGAACCAGGTACAAATAACCACTCTGTCATGGAAGCTAACTGGTTGGCTTTAGGCCAGTTACATCTTCTCAGCCTAACCTATTTCACAATGGTGGAGGACAAAATGGAGGGCAGGAGAATGATTTAAACTGCTTAGGATCTCAATTGAGGTGGTGAATAAATAGATGATAAGTATAGCTGAGAAGGCAGATTAAAAACAGTTTGGTTGGTGGATGCAAAGAAGAGAAGAAAGTAGGGAAAGGTTGCGAGTAGGAATAAAAGAGAAAATAATGTGTGAGAGAGGGATATGGTAAAATGAGATGTTCCCTGCAAGTCAGGCAGGTCCCCACCCCAGAACTTCACCCAACCCTGAGCTCAGCACTGCACAACAGAACCATAGTATTCCCAGTTATGGACTGCCAGGGGAGAGAAGAAAGTTGTAGATAAAGGTGGGCTGGCTGGTGGGTGGGTGGGTGGGAAGCAGGAAAAGGGGATAGGATATGAGGGCTTCCAGAGGACATACTGAGGGAAGGGGAAATGAGATTTCACTGGAAGTCCTCCAATTTATATAATAAATTTATATTCTGCTTTTTCATCAATGGGGACCCAAAGCAGCAGAGGTGTTTCTCCCATTGAGCAAAGTGGGCAGCTGCCCAGAGCGCCACCTTGTGGTGGGCGACAAAATTGCAGGTTCGTTTGTCAGGGATTTTGTATTTTCAGTGTTTTTTCCGTTTTTGGCTTGCAGGGGGTGCAGATTTTAGGCTAGCAGCACCAAACTTTCAGGGATTTTTTGGGAGACTCTCCTGATGATATGATCCGGGTTTGGTGAGGTTTGGTTTAGGGAGTCCAAAGTTATGGACTCCCAAAGGGAGTGCCCTCATCCCCCATTGTTTCCAATGGGAGCTAATAGGAGATGGGAGCTACACTTTGGACCCCCTGAACCAAACTTCACCAAACCTGGGTGGTATCATCAGTAGGGTCTCACAAAGATACTCAGAAATTTTGGTGCTGCTATCTTAATAATTGCACACCTGACAACAGGCAACCCCTAAATTTCTTCAGATTCTCTTTTTAAATCCACTCCCTTCCTGCCAATGTTTGTTTTCTTTCTTTTATTCTCTCAATGCCTAATAAAGGTGGTGGTGGTGGTGGTGGTGGTGGTGGTGGTGGTGGTGGTTATTAAATCCACCCCCTTCGGCATGGATTTAAAGGGAGAATCTGAGGCCCCAGTTTTAACACTGAAAGTGATGCTGTTTCAGGGTGGGGGATAATCCAACCCAAAATAGCATCACTTTCAATGTTGTTTAAACTGGGGACCCCAGATTCTCGCTTTAAGGTGGATTTAAAAGGAAAATCTGGGCTCCCTAGTTTAAACACCATTGAAAATGATGCTGTTTGGGAGTGGATTCCAGCATCACTTGTTTAAACGAGGGAGCCCAGATTCTCCTTTTAAATCCACCTTAAAAGGAGAATCTGGGGTCCCCAGTTTAAATAACATTGAAAGTGATGCTGTTTCCCCCAATTGGGGGGACTGGATACAACACCATAAAATGTTTTCATAGCAGTAATAAAACATTTTGAAAATATTTTCCAAAAATTATTTCTGCTGTGTGGCATGGCCCATTGCTGTGTTCATATTTGTGAGTTGTGGGATGTTCTATAATGTGATGGTGACTTTGAAACGACCTGGTGGAAAAAATCATTGTTTGGTCATGGTGGGGGAGGGTGGCCACCCATGCAGGGGGGGGGCATCAAACTCAGATTTTGCGCAGGGCTCCAGTTTGCCTAGGTACGCCTCTGCAAAGCAGTCAACTCAGAAAAAAATAAGACAGTGAAAATAAGAATGATAGGGGAAGCTGGTCTTTTGCTAATGTCTAGGCTCTGACATTCAGATGTAGAGCCAGAGGACAAGAGTTTTGGCTTGCACCTCTGAGCATACCCACTGTGTGCAGACAGAACAGACTCAGTAAGACATTACTTGGTGCTAACTATAGCAGGATCTTCTCTGTTTTCTTCATTGTTGTTCCAGTTGCAAATTCAGATGCTCACTTATTTCCTGTCTGTCATTCATGTTAACAAAGCTCATGACAACTTTTTAGCTCCAAAGTATACTTATGTCTCATCAAACTGGAAAAAAATGATGATATGCAGCACCATTATTGTCCATGTTGCTTTATGGAGCATTGTAAGTATAAATAATGTTCCAATCTCAAATTTTTTACACTATAGAACAGACAACGGAAAGACAGAATTACACAGAAGTCCTGTTGAACCCTAAAGACTAACAAAATGTATGACAGCATGAGATGTCTTAAGTTAATGCTTATTTTGTCACGTTTCTACTCTAGATAGTTTACAGTGTTTTACATTATAATAATTCTAGAGAGATATCCTTGTTAGTTTGTTGAAATAAAATGTGCTCATGAGCTTGGTAGCACCATAAAGATTAACATATCTTTGGATCCTTTTCCTAGGACTCTTTCCACATGCAGATACATACCAGATTCTTACTGGAACTGCCTTTGGTATTAAAATAATTCCAAGTTGCCACATGTCTAGCAGCTTTTAACAGTTTGGCATCCAACACCTTCCTTTTCTATATTAGCTAAGCTGGTATTATAGAATATTCTTTTGCCACAGGAGTGCCCCCTGGTGGCTAGTCAAACCATGGTGGCCATATCTTTGGACTTTTCTGCTCCCTGTTGCTTTAGGAATCCCAGAATGCATGTATGTACATGCATCTTTGAATATTCATATATGTTTATCTGAGATCTGTTCTTAAATATAGCTAATTGAGAGGGGGAAGGTTTATCTCCATAAAAAATATTGGTTTTATTCTATATTAGCGATTGTCCAAACATTTTGCAATCAGTCAAAGAAAAGTGGGAAGCTAGTTCATAACCCTAGACACGTCTGTACATATTTCAGAATGAAATTCTCTGTAGAGTTTTGGTAAAAATATTCTGCAGATCCCTTGGCTTTGTCCTTAATTTATGTTCTAATGTAGCTTTTTAACCCATTTCATCATTCTGGAATGGTTTAAGCTTGTAACAGTTACAAGAGAAGTTGCTGTTTGGATTCTGAATGAGACCTATATGACTCAAAACTGTTCAGATTGGTTTTTTGATTGGACTAGTGGTGTTGACAGAATATGGTTAACACATCTGCAGTAAGTATGCTTTCCAGGGCAGAACAAGGCAGGAAGTCAGCAAAGTGGTAATAAGCAATCCTTGCTTTCTGTGTAACCTATCTAGATGTTCGACAGGGAGCTGCAAGCACAGGCATATTCCGTGATTACCTAGGTAGAAAGGTACAGCAAAGTGCAATATTGGCACTGATGATGTTAACCTTAGAATAGCGGGGCTGAGTCAACAGCAAGTAGGAAAAACAGCAAAAGCAGCCCAAGTGTAGGATTCTGATGTGAATATCTGCTGCTCCTGTAGTATTAGCATTTTCTGTTCTGTAGTTTTTTCCTTTTCTCAGTGTAGGCAGTTTGTTTCTGAACTTCAAATGGTTTACCACTGAAAGCAAAACAAAAAAACCACCCTCCAATCCTCCCCCCCCCCCATAAAATTGAGTTCATATTTAGTTAACCCAACATGTTTGCTAGATCATGCCAGGAAAACATATTCTATAATTATGTCTAACAAGAATTACTAAGGTTGAAATGAGTGCTGTGTTTTTCCCCCCACTTCCACCTCCATCCTGAATAGTAGTGTTCTGCCTCTAGAGTATACTGGTGGGGAAGGAGGGTAGTATTACACATCTATTTATTTGGTTAAATGCTATTTGCCAACATGTTAAATGCTATTTGCCAAAGGCAAGCTGCAAAGTCTATGGTTGTTAGATGAGGTAGGTCAGAGGAACAGGAGCCAATTTAGCATTACTGATTTCATTTAGAGAATATCAATTTTGCCTCTTCAGATAACATGTATGTTGACTGGTACAAGGATGCAGTGGTGGGATTCAAATAATTTAACAACTGGTTGTTTACAAGCACCGTTTTAACAACTGGTTCTGCCGAAGTGGTGTGAACCTGCTGAATCTCACCCCTGCAAGGGTGCTTCATTTTTTGGAATCAGTGGGTTGGATTCTTCCATGTGATCTTGGAAGAGACATCATATCTTAGTATAATTCCATTGGCATTTTTGTACAGTTTGAATATGATTTGATCAAATGAGGTCATTTAGTGGCAGGAGTTACTAAAATGTTCCTTACGCTATGCCTTGAGCACGCAGAAATACAAGGCGGGACACAATCAAGCTGACACAGTACAAGGGCTGTGTGCGATGACTTGCATTTACACTCATTCAGTGTGAGTGGAAGATCTTGTGTGAGTGGAAATGACCAGTGTTTTGCTGTTCTATAGCCAACCTGCCCTGTACATTCCTCTTCTGATACACTACTAGCTGGTACTAAAAAATAAAGAGGAGGAGATAGAACATTTCAAATTTTACCTCCTAGGTGGAGGGGAAAAAAAGGGGACAGCTCTAGCACACGATCCCCTTCTTCAGCAACTTGTGGTCTGGGAGGGATCATTTTGGCATAGGCTAGAACAGTGTTTCCCAACATTTTCAACATCACGGTACCCTTGACCTCACTCTTAATATCTCACGGTACCCCTGCCATCCTCCCCACCTTCCCCTCCCAGTGCCCCTGCCTGCCTGCATGCCTGCCTGCCACCCACCCCCTCCACCTTCCCCTCCCAGTGCCCCTGCTTGCCCCCACCGCCCACCCCCTTCTCCTCCCAGGGTGAAAGGAAGCACTGTGGGGTGGGAAGTGGCTACTGACCTTGCAGCAGGTCCTGCCCCCTGGGCCAGCTCCATGTCCTTGCTGGCACCGGTGGAAGACATTGCAAAAGTAAGGGGGGCTGGTACCCTGGTTTCCGTGGTACCCCTGGAACATGCTCACGGCACCCCAGGGTACCATGGAACCCTGGTTGGGAATCACTGGGCTAGAATCTCGATACAATGCTATATTGAAGCAGAAAAAAAAACCCCACTGAGCAATGAACTCAGAACAGATAACCTGTGTGGAAACCACCCTGGGCAGAAAACTGCAAATTGTCCCTGCTTCTATTTTAGGATCACATCCCATTTAGAATAGTTGTATCAACTTTCATTAGTATATTTGAATCAATGTATCCCAGGTATTAATCCAGCTCTTTGGCCATCAGTCTTGCTAGCTAGCAATGCTATAAAACTAAATTCTTATACAATTGCATAAGATTCTAGACCGTCAGTTCTAAAGAACTGAAACATCTTAAAACAGTTTTTAAAACAAAAATAGGATGTATGTGTTATATGGTAATGCTTTCACATTCTTCAGCAGGTACTACTGTGTATAATACTGACAACTTATTAAACATTATTTCAGTTGCGCAAAGGTCTTGCACTAACTGCAAGTAAAATAATGGCAGATTTTTGTCCTTTTAATTTTTTTGTCAAACACTGTAAAATACTGTGTACTGTGGCATAATATAAAATGAATATTTCAACTAACTTGTTTTAAAACAACAACCATTTGTCAGGTAAGCTCTCCTACTGCTTAGGACAGATGGATGCAAAACAGAAAATGTATGAAAAACTGAGTCTGTACTCTTACACTAGTTTTACATGCAGAGCAGAGAATCTCCTGGGGTAAAACATTTATAGATTCTCCAAATTCTGTTTAGAAAACTCTGATTTTAACTATGTACATACTGTGGATTGACTCACTGGGCAGTGAGGGAGAAAGGCTATGAGCTATATGAGCATGGAGGAAGAGCAGGCATGAAATACATTCATGTACAGTTATTTTCATATAGCCCTGCTCCCCCACCCCCAACTTCAATGTAATTGCCAGGATGCCTGCATACTGAGAAAGGGTGGAGGAGGTGCCTGCACATATACACCCTCCCTTTGATAACAACATTGCATTTTGCATCATATGAATTGGTCCTTGAATGAATGTGGGAAGGTTAGATCAATCACTGATTAGCATTCTGAAATTAGGATATGAGCTGTCACTATTATCAGGTAATGCTTGCAAGCACAGTATTTTGCATAGATGACTAAAGTCAAATGGAGTTTTCAAAGACCTTAAAGAATTATAGCACATGGATGTTTCTGTTTGCATTTTGTCACATATCTGTGCAGTGAAATCCAACAAGAATATCTGAAAGCTGCAGACAAAAATCAGAGGATAAAAGTATAATTTAGCCACATCAAATAAATAGTAAACATTATATTTTTCTGCCTGCTGAATGTAGGGTTTCCATACATTATAAATTTGACTATAATGGCTATAAATGGTATCAAGCAAAATGGTAGAAATTCTGCCTGCCCCAAAACAGAAACTCCATAAAATACATTATAACACAGCAGCCATAATTTCCCCAAGTATAAGCTGCCGGGATAGGGAGTACAAAAGTTGAAGATCAGGGGGGTTTCATGACCTTCAACTAGCTCAGTGCCTCTGGCTGTTTCCGCACGGGCGGAATACAGCGTCCCAGGGACGCTAAAAACAGCATCTCTGGGGAGGGGTTCGCACGGCCTCGCAACTCGTGAGCAGCGTGAAGAAACAGTGGCTTCCAACGGCTGGAAGGCACCACTTCCCCCCTTTCCCGAATACCTACCTTGTCTCCTGGCTTCCGGCATGTCGCAGAGCCGTCGCTCCAGGCTGCAGGGGTGTGTCCCCTGGCTTCTGCAATGAGCTGGAAGCCAGGAAACAAGGTAGGCATTTGGTGACTGTGCAGCCTGTGCGAAGGCTGCGCCGCCGTCTGCTGCCCTCCTTGGACTGTCCATGCGAACGGTCCCGGGGGGGGGTGTGTGTGCGTCGGCATTGTTTATGCCGATGCACCCCCACACCATTGCGGTGCGGAAAGGGCCTCTGATTCAGAGTCCTGAGTGGAAGAACACAAGGAGCCAAGGCCACCAGCTACACAGAAACATCAGGACCAGGAAGAGCATAACACAGGCCCTTAGTCTTCCAGGAGACACTTTCACTGTGCAGGCATGGCAATGGCAAAAGGCCCATGCTGGGCCAAAGGAGGTGGAATACTCAATTGACTGCCTGCAACTCCACCCCAGGCAATTAGAACAATAATTCTTCACCAGATTCTGGCCAAAGCACAGTGTAGCCACAGAAGATCAGTGCCTGCCACCAGGACACTTAAGCCTGTTTACACCTAAGCCTGGATTCCAAATTCTTATAATTCTTATAAGCCAACTAGCGGGGCCCAGCCACGCGCTGCTGTGGCAATTGTCCTTCTCATGACAGTCCGCAACCCACACAGATGTCCATGCAGGTCCAATGATCCACAGCATAGCCTTTTGGGGTGGTCAAATGGAATCCCTCTTTCCCTTTTCAATTCACATTGTTATATGGTGCTGTCTTGTTTTTTTAGTATAAGGTAACCCTTTCCATTCCACAACGGAACTGTCCAGAGGCTGGTTGACACGCACAGTCCTGGCATGGGTAAGGCAGAACTGGGGCAAGGAGGCTATCCCAGTCAGGCAGCAGAGGCAGGGTGGTGAGGCGCTCAGATCGAGACCAGCTCCCTGGGTTCTTAAAGGGCCATGTGCAAAAGAAGCAGAGCTGGTAGTGTTGGTTCGCCCCCCACCCCATGGATTTTCTTAGAAGAAAAGGCAAACCGCAGCTCGCTTTTAGTAAAAGAGAGCTGTGGCAAATATGGGTGAGGAAGTGGATAAGTGGTGGTTGGATGTGAGGGAGGGCAGAGTGAGGTGTGTGAGGATGAGCTGGATGTTATGAAAGTATGTGTGTTATGTGGTAGCAGTGAGTGAGGCACAGAAAGTGAAAGTTACCTGCGTGTGTGGAGGGGGAAACCCCAGCTTGGTGTCTCACATGGCAAAGTGTGTATGTGTTTCACTTCCAGTTGTATTACCTAACAGTGTTACCTATTTACTGTTTTCACTGCTCATCTCTGCCCATCTGCGCGAACATTCTAAGCCCTCATACCAAGCCCTCAGGCCACAGACATGATGCACAAACATTCTAAGGGTGACAGTTAAACACAGCCAGCTTCATGGCCTGGTGCGCCAGGAAAAAGATGTTTTACCTGGCACAGGTATCGACTTTCGGCGTTTTGAAGGTCCGATTACCTGCCTGCAACAGGGAGGAATGTCATGTGAAAATTTTGGGGTGATCCATCCAGCCTTTTTGGCGTTACGGAGTGACTAACAAAGTCACTGTTCGCTTTTTATATATATAGATTAGACTTTAACCACTCTTGTAAAACACTGTTTGATAAACATCTTTTTTCAAATCCACAAGCTTGCATTTTGGAAAATGATATATAACAAGTGAGGAACAAGTAGGCTTTTGATAGTTATTTTATGAGGTTCATTAGTTCATGCTGAATAATTCACAGCCTGATTTGAGAAAATCAGTGCTATGAACTTTGTTACTTCTCTTGACAAACTAAATACTCTGCAGTTGAATCAAAGAAGAGACTTGTGGAAAAGCAGTGTTTTCTCCAGTTCCTCCCCAGTGATGAAATCAGTGAAAAACAGGCATGACAAGTAAACACAGATTGTATAATGAAACTCATTATCCTACACACATGCACACATTCACTCACACTTAGATGAGAGCTCTGATTTTGCAGTATTTAATTAACTTGCACAGACTTGCACTCAGCCATTGGTAAATTTCTTATGGACAGAAGTAAACCAAAAAATGCCAGCAAAGCTTAAAAACAAATGTTGAAGAAGGAAAAGGTGCACTGGAGAAGGAAGTCAGCAGTATTAATAGAGTGTTGAACAGTTTTTACTGTGTGTTTATATATGACAGCAGTATGTAAAATGTGTGAGCAAGCAGTGTATATAAGTTGTGTAAACGAGAATGTGACTACCGTAACTTTGATTAGGTAGGCCTTAAAACACTAACTCTCAGTGTTCCTGGTTACTGCCAAATATTTCCAGGATTTTTCAGGTCCCATTCCCTAGTATCCTGGAAAATTCCAGATACCATCCAGAGATACAAATAGAAAATGCTGATAAAGGATACATCTAGATGCATATCTGTAATGGAAATAGAAACTGAAGAAAATAACAAAAAGCTGGTCTCTTCAAAATGAGTGACATGATTTTGCTAGCACATTTGCAGGGGACCATCTCTTGATCAGACTCTGTCCCATAGGCTTATTTTCACTTAAATACATCTCCTACCATAAATACTAATTCAAGAATCAAAGAATTTGCAAAGCTGCAACATGTGTTAATATTGCAACAGGGTCAAGCTACTTTTTGACTTATGGCAACCCTGTAGGGTCTTCACGTCAAGTGACTTTCATAGATGATTTTCCATTGCAAGCCTCTGAGCAGGAACCCTGGTATTTCCATCTAAATACTGATCAGGGCCAACCTTGCTTAGCTTCAGAGATCTGAGAAGTTTGGGCTAGTCTGATCTGGGTCTTGATCAACAGGATCTTATCTACTTCAGTATTATAAAATAGATAAGAATCTAAACTTAAATGGTTTTTGGCCAAAAAGTGTTTTTATCATGTTCTATAGAGTAAAAATTAATTGGATATCCCATATTTCATTAAGTATTAAATACTGGACTTGGTGTTAATGTTCCTTTTGCTAATAGGTATAAAGGGCATTCTTTCTCTGCCCCGACTTCCTAATAGGGTAACAGAATCATTACCTGTTTTATATGCTATTGATTCCATCTTCCATCTATAAATAGTTGATCATCTTGGGCTGTTTTCTACGTATTTCCTGTTCATTGTCTCAAGTTCTTCTAAAAATGTATAGCACTCTGAATACTTGTGATGGAAGTCTCTGACTTAAGGAAGGCAAGTGCCTCCTAACAGCTTCCTGTCTCTGCCTCTAAACTTGAAAGGAAGGATCACCCATATATTAAAGATGTTCTTCCTACCTCCAGGTAGAAGGAATACTTATGGTAAGGCCAGTGCACCATTAGGGACAGTTGGGTGTTCATGTTTACTGCCAAATACAAACCAAATAAAATGTCCCATTTCCTTATTTATCCATATTAAATTTATCATCGAATACTTTACATTCCCATGTATTGTTTGTTGAATTATACACTGAATAAATGTACACTGAATAATTTGGAATAATTTGGAACAGTCCTTCAGGACCATCTTATCCCATATGTCCCTGCATGGCCTCTGCATTCGACAGAGGCCAATTTGTTGGTGGTCTCCGGCCTCTCAATGATGCGGCTGGCCTCCACTGCCTGGCGAAACACTCTACTGCCAGCTGTCCAGGCCCTGCGGGATCTCAGTGAATTCCACAGAGCCTGTAAGACTGAGTTGTTCCACAGGGCTTTGGGGGGGGGGGGAAGCTGATGTTCGCCCCCTCCTTTTGTTTTCCTTCTGTTCTCCTTTACCTCCTGGACCCCTTAACATCTATGGGGCCCCGCTCCCTTTCCTTTTCTGGGAGGGTTTTTATGAAGATTTTAAAGCTGGATGCCAATATTTGTGTATGGTACGCTGTTTTCACTGGGTTTTCAATATGATGTTTAGTGGAGTCTATATTATGTGTGGTTGTGTTTGTGTATATGTTCCTTTAGTGTTGTTTTAATTTATTCTGTGCACCGCCCAGAGACCTTCAAGGGAGGGGTGGTATATAAAATTGATAATAAATAATGTGAATAAATTAATAGTCTTAACCAATCCTTCTTTGTTTGAACAAACCTATTTATTTATTTGATGGCTCTTTATTTTTTTTTATACTCATGGTCTAATATTTTTTTTATTGACATTTTTGTTAGAATAGGCTACATAAGGTAGGTGGTCTTCTAACTAATATTACTGCCATGGTAATACTGTCAGGTTCTATAAACTGTACAAAAATTGTTTAACAATTCTGAATTCATGCTCTATGACTTTAGAAGAGGCCCTTTGTTTTTGCAATAAAGTTTACCATTTGTTTGCAGCACTATTGCACATTACTTCATGAAGTATGGGTATTATTTATTCCCAAGAATATATTACTAGTTTCTGTTGTCCTTTGTTAAATATTTAGATTGTATTTTACTTTTGTTTACTCAACGTTCTAACAAATAATATGTAAACATTTGTAAGAATAAGAATGTTGCTTATTAATCTGGAACATATTATAAACAGAGGTAAGTAGTGAGATCAGTTTCCACAACTGATTCCATCATTTAAACATTCAGGGCTGTCAAAACTCAGTGATGATAAATACTGGCGAAGTCAGAGTAACATAATAAAATAATTATTCACTGGTTGAGATGTCAGATTTTAAATTACCAACAAGTCAACTATAACATATAACTCGATACAAGGAATAAGGCTAATGTGATATGAAAGTGAAATATTAGCACAGTGCTAATTAATACGAACTTGTATTTGAATTTACCAAGAATAAGCAGTCATTTTTTATTTCACCAAGCAACTCTTTAAAGTTTCAAGATAAATACTATTCCCCATCAAGTAGGTGAAATGTTCTA
The DNA here is from genome assembly GCF_021028975.2 of Sphaerodactylus townsendi. Taxonomy (NCBI): domain Eukaryota; kingdom Metazoa; phylum Chordata; class Lepidosauria; order Squamata; family Sphaerodactylidae; genus Sphaerodactylus; species Sphaerodactylus townsendi. The sequence continues at coordinate 35,415,277 of NC_059434.1, forward strand.
GCTCATTCCATCAAGTTATTCTGCCCAACTAGCAATAGCTAATAATATGTAAGAAGTTCTAGCAGCATTCTCTCCTGACGTTTCGCCTGCATCTGTGGCTGGCATCTTCAGAGGATCTGAAGATGCCAGCCACAGATGCAGGCGAAACGTCCAGAGAGAATGCTGCTAGAACACGGCCATACAGCCCGGAAACCACGCTGCACCCCAGTGATTCCGGCCGTGAAAGCCTTCAACAAAATATGTAAGAAGGCTTCTTAGCATGTCATTTGAGACTGAGATTTGAAACTGAGACTGAGATTGAATTTGGGAGATCCATCTCACTATCAACTTAACCAAGGAGCGTTTTTTTACTGACAGGCTCAGACTGTAACACATTTTTACCTGAGTCTCTCCATAGACTGTGGGATACTCTGAGTTGATCTGATATAGGTAAACAAGTTTTGTGAGTGAGCTAAAAGAGAGCCCATCTCTGAAGAATGGTGCCATCTCTGTACATCCAGTAGTTGTAAAAAAAGGTTTAAGGCTAACTGGAAAGTCATTGTGTATCAGTTAATTTTAAAAAGAGAGAGATAAGAGAAATGTCAACAAAAGTGAGAGCAACAGTAGCAGTAGACCAGGATGAAAAAACATACAGATAACAAGACAGAGGGAAGTTCTGTTACTCTAACTTTGTGCACCTAATGAGCTTTCTGTCATTCTTTATATCTGCAGATATAATTGAGTAAACATAATTATTCAAAGTAGCACACACACTGGCCTGTCTGCAGGAATAAAATGCAGTAAGCTGCCCTCTTCTGTTTTTCAATACCTCTTTCATTTGAAAGACATCTTTCAAGATGTCTTTCAAGAAGAAGACATCTTCTGATAACTTGGAGGTCTTTTTCTACAGTCATCTCCTTTTTGTATTTTTCATATTGAGTCTGTATACTGTTTAAAAATATACTGATCTTTTGAATTATAATTATTTTTTATTCTTTAAACTATCAGTAAAATCCATTGTGGGGGGAAATGAAATGGGCTCTAGAAAACTCAGGGGGCAAGCAAGCATTTTCTCCTGCAATGGGCTTTACTGAGGCTTGACCCAACCCTCCCCCTCCAGCTGGTCTGCTTGCTTGCCTACTGCGTCTCTCACTTGCTGCCCACCAACCCCATTGCCCCCCCTTTAAAAAATCAACAAACCTTTCATCCTTCAGAGGAAGCCCTCCTCCTCATGTCATATCATCACTAGATTCCCTGTGGGTTGATGCCATTTTCTAGTCCACCTTCCAGTTTTTCAATCTGGTACAGTAGCCCGCTCCACCATCTGGTACAGTAGCCCGTTCCACCCCGTCTATCATTGATGGGGTGGACACAGTTGGTAAGCTGTTTTCCTGACTCAGCTTACTGTCAGGGAAGGGGAGTGGGAGTTGCCCAGAGCATTCTCCTGCAGCCGCTGTTGACCACAGTTATCCAGGCACTGCCCCACCGGACCCTGGTTGCTCCTGGCTGGCGGGGAGGGCAGGCAGGGACTGGTTGGTTTGCTGCTGGGTCAGGCAGGAGGATGACTTGCCGTCTGTGCCCCAAGTACTGGTTGCTTCTGGGTCAGGGGGAGGGAGGGCAGGGGATTGGCCAGGCTGCTGCTGGGCCAGGTGGGAGGGTGGTGGAATGTGGTGGGGCCAATTGCCATTCAAGACTCACTTGCACACACGGCTTGCTTGAAACTGAGTCCTGCACATTGATTCATTGGAGATGAGTGGTCGCTACATGTTCCATACTTAGGCAATTATGTCTAAGGATTTGTTCTTTTGAATTAATAAATACGTTGAAAGAATAATGAATAAATAAATGAAATAGTTTGAGTGTTATTTATTTACTTTCATTTTTAAGAGCTAATTTTGTAAGAGAGATTAATTTTTACTCTAAATGCTTCAAGTCATATGAATAACAAATGAACCCAATTCCTGCCTTAGATCAGTGGATGTATGGCTCTGCAGGCGGAAGCAGCATTACACCTGTTGACTGACTACAACTTGCACAAATTCAAGGGTCTGAATTAAGGATGTTGCTCAGCATAGTATTTAAACAACAAGGATTGAGGCGTTTTAATAAGACTAACAGCCCCATTCAAGAACTGGCCGCCAGGTCTTTTCCTGTTTTACCCAATCAGGGTTCCCAGCAGCGTGGGGAGGCTCAAAAAGTGCAAAAGCCACCCTGCCCCCAAGAAGCCTCTATGGGCCACAATAGACCTACACCACCATTTTGGTAGCTAAAGTCTTTAAATGTGGCCCACCAGCATAATGCTGGCAAAGGCCAGAAGGGAGCTGACAATAACTTTTACCTGCCTCCACTACACCGGTAGCAGGGGCCCTAAGATGCCCATTCCATTGTGTGTGTGTGAGGGGGGTAAGTGCCTTGGTGAAGGTGAATCCACTAGTGTGGTGGCATGCTACTCCCAATAGCAGATCTGCTATTAATTGTGGAGGGCTCTCAATTAAGTGAAAATTAATATGTACAAAAATCCTACTTGCACTGTACTGCATGGTTAATAAAGCATACAGTGAAGCAATCTGGTGAACACTAATAAAGAGATGAACTATCAAACTGACTATTGAATAATTTGGTTTTTATTTGCAACTGAGCCAGTTTTAATAGATTTATATTGCAATCGTATGCATTTACTCCAGTCTATTGAAATCAGTGGGCTTACAATAGAATAACTGCATAGATTTGTACCAGTCATTACTTTTTGATATATTTATATGCATATTCTATCCAATCCCATTAATTGCAGTGTTATTACAGTCATATCATTGATATCTCACTCTCTCAGAATTGAAAATACTTTATTTCAGAACTGCATAATTCCTTCTTCACACATTCAACATAAAGTTTTACTGTCAATCATTATTTTACTGTTAACCATAAAAAGTGTTAAAATGCAAATATTTAATGTTTTTTAAATATTTTTGTATTTATCAAATATTCACAGTGCAATCCTAAACAGTTACACCCATCTAATTCCTTTAGTTACTCTTAACACATTTTAACCAACTTGTCTTGTACACAAGTAAACCTATAGTCCCTGTTGAAAAATTGTATTTAATTTTTATCTTAAAAACTATGCCAATAAATCTTTGAAAACGAAATATTCTAACAGGTGTAATAGCTACAATTACTTTTTATTATTGCATATTAAACTGTCAATATCTATTACAAGCTCAGCCAAATATGAAATATCCACCTGGGGTACAGGAAGAAAGAAGTCACCCCATGAAAGCAAAAACACTGTATTTTATGTTGGAGAAATTCATTATTATTTCTTCCAATAAGCAAATTGTTGATAATATAAATACAATATATTGTTTCTATTCATGGCTTTGCTTGTACATCCTGACAAAGTTAATTAGCTGTCTTGGTATTTGTATGAATTGTATATAAAGAAGAAATAAAACGTCATTCCCAGCTCTGTGTTGGAGGTTTCCAGCACAGTTATTTATTGTTCTGCATCCCAACAAACTGATTAAAAAATAGTTCAGTGCTGAAAAAATATTATAGTTAAAACCATGTTTGTTATTTATTTTGCTTATTTAGAGCCCCTTTTTCTCACTAAGTCTCAAGGCAGATTACAGTGTACAAAGAAAAAAATGTGATCATACAGTGTAGGGTATTAACAGAACCATGTAATGCGGCTAGGAACACAAATATGATGTGAACTTAAAATAAAGATATTCAAAAAACAATGCAAATGTCCAATGCAATAAAACTAGGAAAACAAAATTTAACGCCAATACTAATGCACTATGACTAGGAATACATAATTAAATTGCAATTGGAACAGCAAATTATCCAGGCCAGCATAGACATAGAAGTAGAAGAAGAGTTTGGATTTATATTCCCCCTTTCTCTCCTGTAGGAGACTCAAAGGGGCTTACAATCTCCTTTCTCTTCCCCCCTCACAACAAACACCCTGTGAGGTGGGTGGGACTGAGAGAGCTCCAAAGAGCTGTGACTAGCCCAAGGTCACCCAGCTGGCATGGGAGTGTACAGGCTAATCTGAATTCCTCAGATAATCCTCCACAGCTCAGGCGGCAGAGCGGGGAATCAAACCTGGTTCCTCCAGATTAGATACACGAGTTCTTAACCTCCTACGCCACATGCCATGTACAAGGCAATACAGTATCCACTTTCCACTCCCATGTAGAGGCACTCTTTTGGATCATTCAGTTTCACTGCATGATCAATTCCATTGCAAGAATGCCTTCACAAATATTTCTATACAGCACGTTTTGCAGAAAGTTAATACTGCAAGAGCTTTCCTGACCTCCTCTCGTGGATAATGTGGGGGCCACCACTGTGAATGTACATGAGCTGACAATTTCAAGTTTTACCAGTCTGTATGGAAGAAGCTTCAGTGGTTCTCTTCAAAACTGCCAAGACAAGAGTGCAGTAGGAGAGACAGTCCCATAAGTACACGGTGAAGAGTTTTGTAGGTGACAGCTATGTCTTTTTCCATGGAAATAGGTCAGTTCTATTGTAGGTCAATCCGCGGCGTCTGCCTGGACCTTCTTTGTAGTAGAATGCTCCGTGGTGGTCCTAGTGCCTACCTTATTCAATCCCCCCCCCACACACACATTTTAGAGCTCTTTTTCTCTTTATTGTAGCACCCACCATTTTCTGCAAACTTCAGGAGCCTCCATGCTGCTGCCGGTGCCACCATTTCCAGTACGTTGCCAGGAGTTTCCTCTTCTGTCAGCATATCCAATGGCTATTTTACTGTGAAAGATAGATGAATAAAGTTTGCTATTCCTTGCAATCTGTTGCCATGTGTCTTTTGTTTTGAAGGAGACATATTCCAAGCTTCACAGAGTTGATATAAGAGAATCCCTGCCACGCAGAGGGCTAGTCTATCTCCCATTAACAAGCATACTCAATGCTGCTTAATGAGAGGTAGACCAGCCCTCCAAGCGGCTGATGAGTCACACATATATAACATCCTGACCAGAAGAACAGTTTGCCTCTCTGGCATTCCCTGCAAGAAGGTAAAAGAGAGCAGATACAAACACTTCCTGTAATCAAACGTTTGCAATGAACTATAGTCAAATCTCTCTGCACACTGGAGCCTTGAACAAATGTACTTTGTTTATAATAGTAAGTTGATGTTTATTTAACCCATTCTTTTAACCTCTGTTTGCTTTTACCCACCATGTCACCCTAACGTTGAATTAAAAGAGTTGTCTTTAATTAAAGGCACATTTCAGTTTTTCTGCATTGATTGCAGCAGTGTTAATTTCAAACAAGGACTCATCAGAAATGAATTAATACACTAGGGTGCCCTCCTCCCTTGGGAAACAGAATCTAAGAATTCTGTAAGTATCCAATAACAGGCAGTTGAGATACAAAGGGATGCAATCTGGGGATTCTTGAAATCACATCTTCTGTGTAACATAAGCATGGTGGCTGCTTAGAGGAAAACACAGTGCAAAAAAATTTCTGCTGGGATATGTGATCTGATGTACACTGGGATAATTAAAGACAGCTTTGGGAATGTGGGAGTCACCTGTGTCAGTGAGTCCCATTTGAGGAAATCACATGCTTGTGATTGCAAACCCAACGACAGGTCATTAACTTTAACCTTTGCCCCTGCAGTCATTTGGGGTACAGCTATCCATTAATCTAAAACAAACATCCAACACATGGATTATTATTGAGGTGCAGTATGGGAACATATGTATGGGAAACATTTGTGATTTGGTTTCTTCATCATTTCCCCAAAAAGTAAACCAGCTTATTGATCCATCAAGTATCGCCTAATAAGACTGGCAGCAGCCATCCAGGATCCGAGCCAGAATTCATTCAACATTCATTAACCATCCTATCTGTAGGTTCCCCCCCACCCCCGTTTTGCTCTAATCTTTCATAGAGTGTTGGACTACGAAGTGGGAGACCCAAGTTTGAATTCCCAATTGTCCCACTGAAGCTCACTGAGCCAGTCACACGTTCTCACCCTAACATAACTCATAGGTTTGCTATAAGGCTAAAATGGAGGAGAGGAGAATGCTGTGAGCCACTTTGGGTCCCAATTGGGGAGAAGGTGGTGTATAAATGAATTTAACAAATAACACATTTCTGTCCACAACAGAAGCAGGTTTATTAACAAAATATTCGTTCATTTATTAACACAAATAAGTATACATGCATAAGCATCTTCACTATTGAAATACTTGCTCTCATAATCTGATCCCAAAGGGATCTTAGTGAGGACATTTCATGATTCTCTTGAAGAAAGTCAAGATCCCAGAACTGCTGCTCCTTCTTGATCAGATGCTGGATGAAACTGCTCCACACCTCTGGGGTCACTGCAAACATTCCTTCCTCGAATAAATTCTTAACATCATTCAGTTTAAACGTGGTGTTATTAAGTGCCACATGTCCTTTCATGTAGCTCCATGCCAACACAATGGGGTTCAATTCTGTGTGTACAGAGAGGGGTGAAGCACTTGATGCCCAGCAGCAGCAGCCATCTCATTGTCTGTTCGATACTGAATGAATCTGTGTTTTTCTTGTTGCACCAAAATAGGAAGCTCAGGCTTAACTTGATCAGACTCCCAAGAGATCCCCTTCTCTGTTAACTGTGTCCTGATGGTTTTCCCTTTCTGGATCAAGTCATTGAGATCTTTTTGGACCTCACAGAGTGATAAGATGCACTCTCTCTTAGAATCACGCTGTCTGGAGGCAGTTTAGTCAGCAACTCAACAGACCGTTTTTCGAAGTTGTCCACAGTCATTTCCTGATGGTAATCGCTTGTGGTTTTGGACTGAAACAGAAGCAATGCATCCATCACAAATCCTTCCTCCCGAGGAGAGCGAGCACCGATCAAGTGACTGCCCTTGCCAGATGGCTCTTTCAGTCCTGTACACAACCTTCTAAGGAATGCATCCTTAGCTGACTTGACAGTTTTGTCTTGCAAACATTTTGAGACTATTTCAGACTTGTCTGCCAAGGTGCAATCCTTGTTGCACCAACTATAGGCAAAGCCAGTGTCTTTCAAAATGCAGTACTGTTGTTTTGTACAATACTTCTAATGGTGCAGCGAGAAAAACTGTCACACTTCACATTGCTTTCCTTTCCCAGATTTGTGAGGAAGTTTCTTGTCTGGTGTTCCAAGAACTCTACTTGCTGTGCCTTGTAGATAGCCCTGGAAGATATGCCAGTTAAACTTGAGGTTTCTTCCACACATTCCTCGTTAGTGAGGGTCAGCTGCTCTTCCCAAATGTGTGAATCCACTTTCAGGGTTGCTTGCTGAGTTTGCCTTCAAATTGTCTGCCCTCTGCGATTTAATCTGAAGTAACACCAAAGAGTTATCTGTAGAGTTTGAAAAGGGTGTAAATGTTTTAACCATTTGAAGTTTACCGGGCAATATGCTTCTCTTGACTGTTGCAGAAGTTGCCACCCAAGTTTTTATATATATAATTTGAGTGTAAAATCCAATGAAAGTTCAGTGCTTTTAAGTACTAATTTATTTCAATGAAAAAGATTGAAGCATTCCTACTGAAATCCATGGGACTGAAGAGGGCTGAAGTTGCAGTTGAATTGCACTCTGTGTGTTTTTTGTAGAGCCTTCAGCACACGCTCTGAACAAGGGGGAAAGAAGCCATAGAAAAGCTCAGTCTTTCCACGTTGGCCCAGAAGTTTACTGATGTAGATTTTATCTGCTTCCAAGTAAGTTCATTTAAGATTGCAGCCAAAGGCTTCTTTCACATGAGGATTTTTAACCATGTGATTTGGCTGTAATCTATATATATGAATGCGAAATACCACTCACTCACTCACTCACTCACTCACTCACTCACTCACAAACCACCGAAGCAACACACATGAAATTTGGCACACCTGTTCCTTACGTACTCCAGGTGCTCACTAAGAAAGGATTTCCCAAATATTCACTTCAACTCGATTTATTACCTATTTACTGTTTTCACTGCTTATCTCTGGCCATCTGCGCGAACATTCTAAGGGCAAACCAACAGCTCAGTCCACAGACATGCTGCACAAACATTCTAAGGGTGACAGTTAAATACTATCAGCTTCATGTCCTTCACCAAGGTGCACCAAATGCACTTTAACACTGCCCTTCACAACAAATGTGAACCTATCCCTTTTGCTGAAACCACTACAGGGAGAAGAGGAATTAAACACAGAAAGCGCTTTACACACTGCATTGTAAAAAGACAACTACAGGAAGCTGCTGCAAAATATGTGAAAACAAACCCATCAGTCGACAGACAGGCTGTGAGGAAATATGCTGCATGTCACCCCAAAGTTCTCAAACAGGTTGGAAAGAAGTATGTTGAACGTCACCCCAAAATTCATAGAGAGCCTGTGATGAAGTATGCGTAGCGAAGCACGGGTGCCCTGCCAGTCTTTTATATCGTTTGACAGATACCAAAATATTGTTTATGTGGCACTCAGAAACAATTCATTAACCTACCAGTACTATGATCATGATGATTAGCACAGTTTGTGAAACTGAGAGTATTTTGGGAATTCTGGAAATACTTTTGAAATGCAAAGAGAAGTTGTCACACTCAATTCCTGTTGATAATGCACACAAGTATATGTATTCACATATAACCACTGAGAAGGAAGGATTTCAGAAGTTAAGCTGGGTCAGTACTCGGGTATAAGCCTTCCTTCAGTGAAACTTTACTGATCAAATTTGCCCTTCCATTTTTTCAGTTATGAACTCTAAAAGAGGAAATCTGAAAAGGCTGGCCTTTCATTGGTTGAACTGCACTTCAGAGATCTCTTTACCCCTGCACCACAGCCCTGATCTATATCTATACCATTTTGTTTTTAAAAAGCTAGGCTGATGCATTCTAACTTGTGGCATATTGTCTTGTGGCATATTGTCTAGTTTGGCCCTGAGTAGTGTAATATAGAAAAGATGGTATTGGGGGCAGCAGAACCAGGGTTGAGAGTGTGTTTCTCAAACCTATTTTCATGTCTCATTTGGGTATTCCTTAAGGTTTTAGAAACTTTGGCCGTTTCCCCACAGCCACGCTGGGGGGGTGCGTTGGCATATACAACGCCGACACACACACCCCGGGACCATTCGCACGAACGGTCCCGGTAGGGGCAGGGAAGACGGCGCAGTGCTGCGCCGTCGCCCGATCGACGTACCTTCCCTGCGATCTTCCGGTGCGTCGCCCAGGCCAGGGGACACGCCCCCCTGCCCTGCGCGACAGTACTGGCGTCGCAGGGCAGGGGGGGCATGTCCCCAGGCCTGGGCATTGCGCTGGAAGGTCGCAAGGAAGGTACGTCAATCAGGAAAGGGGGGGTTGGAAACAGCGGCTTCGCACCGCTGGGGGGGAGCAAGGGCGGCGCGGCTGTGATGCAGCTGCGCCCCCCATGTGAACAGCTCCCTAGGGACAGTGTTTTTGCCGTCCCTAGGGTGCTGTAAATGGCCCGTGTGAAAAGGCCCTCTGTCCCCTTCACAAGCAAAAGAGTTTTTAGAAAAGGAGATTAATTAGGATCAGCGTTTTCTCCAATTGTACTCATTTAGCTTCGAAGTATCAGATCCCTTAAAACCCCTATAGCATCCTTGACCATGTCAGGGGGAGAATTTGGTTTGTAAGTTGCATTCTGCAAAGTACACATTCTTTAACTGTATCCATCCTCCAAGGTGCTTCAAGCTGTTATATTTTCAAATAGGCAAATATCCCTTGCTCTGTTTTTCCTTTTGTTCTCTCCCATTAAATAATAAACTGTTCTCAGTATTTTATTGCCCTTCGATAACAATTAAATATTTTCAGTCCTTATTAGAAATGTGTTTGGATTTTTTCCCTTGCTTAATTTACAAACTAATACAGACTTCCCCACCAACCCTATCCACACACACCTTGTCAGTGGATAGTGAAGATTTGTTGCATTATTGAAAGTTATGAGTCCATTTTGTTCACTCGCAGAAAATGCAGCAATATTTATTTATTCAATTTTTATCCCACTCTCCCCCGTCTCAGCAGACTGAGTGGCTCAAAACAGTATAAAAACAATGAAATAATACCATTATAAGAAACAATAATACATTAAAACATATAAAGATGGTGCTTGGTCCAACCAAAAATGGAATGGCTCAGAAAGTTTCCAACTCTATGTCCTAAAACAACTTCAGGGTAACTGAAGAAGGGAAGAGAAAGAAAGGGAGGCCAGCTATGATGGAAACATAACGTTGCTGCCATCAACTCTAGGTGCAGAGAAATAGCTCTGTCTTGCAGGCTGTGTGGAACTGAGAAGTCCCGCACAGCCCTAATCTCATTTGACAGAGCATTCTACCAGACTGGGGTCAGGGCTGAGAAAGCCCTGACTCTAGTTGAGGAGAGCTGGACACTCTTCAGGCTGGAGGCAACTAGCTGGTTGTTACTAGTAGAATGTGACACTCTCTGGGAGACGTATTGGGGGGATGCTGCCGCAGTCACTCTGGTCCCACATCTCTTAAGGCTTTAAAGGTCAGAACAAAACCCTTGAATATTATGTAGGAACAGAACACTTTGGGGGTTGGGCGGTATAAAAATCAAATAAATAAATAAATAATCTTAGTTTTATTGGGAAATTTGGAAAACAGGGGAATTTAATATAACAAGATCTTTTCAGAAATGATATAATTGTCTCTTATCAAGAAGTAATTATATATCAAATATGAAATAAAGTAAGAAATCATTAGGAAATATGCTACTCTAATGGAAACATACTATTGGTAGTCTTAAATGTTAGAGAACGTATATGAAAGATTTTGGAATTGAAATTAATAAAGCTCAAACATTTCAGGTGAATTGGAAAAAATATGCAGATAAGAGTGATTTGGAAAGGGTTCTAGCACTGCATATAGCATAATATGTCTTCAAAAATTATTCTAGATTGTAGGAATCTCGAAGACAGTTCCAATATGCTCCACTCTAATAGGCTTCAGAAGATTTATAGATGGAGTGATGCGTAAGGATGGAGGTGTGAGAACCAATCTTTTGAGCATGTTTGGCAATACTGTTTAAAGAAATTCTATGTGTGTATAAAGTATTATTAAGTCACATCTGACTTATGGTGACCCTGTAGGGTTTTCAAGGGGGTAGACATTCAGAGGAGGTTTGCCATTCCCTGCCTCTGCTTGAGCTGAGACAGTTCTGAGAAAACTTTGACTGGCCCAAGGTCACCCTGCAAGCTTCTAGACTCTCCTGAGACCTTGCCATTAGGATGTATTCAAGACATTTAATTTGATAATTACTGGTGGCAGCAAAATATTGTATAGCGAGACGTTAGAAAGGTGCAAAGGACCCAGACACCTGAAGCTGGCTGTTAAAAATTTGGGATTTTACACTGATAGAAAAAGTTATAAACTTGCTTGGACTGAAAGTACAAAAGTACAAAATTACAAAAGTAATACAAACATGGTTTATGTATTGTGGTATTTTACAGTATTTTGGAAGAATCATAAGCAATCTCAGGAGTTTCATGTGGTTAACCATAAACCTTATTGGTTAAGAATTATTCCATTTAACAAAACTTGTTGCCAAAGTTCTTGATAACAAAAAAAGTCAGATTAGCAAGAAATATAGTATCACTGGTGGCTCCTGTTGTGGTTTTGTCTCTCGTTTTTATATGTACAGAAATGTGGCAAAATTGGTGCTATTTGGGTGCTGTGTGGTTTCCGGGCTGTATGGCCGTGTTCTAGCAGCATTCTCTCCTGACGTTTCGCCTGCATCTGTGGCTGGCATCTTCAGAGGATCATTGGTGCTATTCTTTGCACGTTTATTGAGTCTCTACGCTTGAGAGCAATGCTTCATTTATTTGATGCCATATATTCTAATTAGAACTAGATACCCACCCACTAGTACTTTTCTGTACAAAGTGTCCAGAGAAAAAGAAAAGTTGCATCTGAAACTAGTATCAATGAAGTAGGAAAATACAAATGACTGAAAATAACAAAATAACTCTTTTACTCTTTTCTGCTTCTCCTTTCATAGTGATTTTCAGTTGTTATTTCTTTGTGACATGATCGTAGTGTTGGTTTTTAACTTCCTATTTTAGGTCTGACTCTGGCAGATTTTTCTATATGCCCGTATTACAAGTTTACTTTCCTGTATATAAACTGCCTCACATGTATGGCTCTGAGATGTTTGCCAATGCTTGGCTGAAATGAGAAGAGTTTCTTAAGTACTATTGTTGCTTGAATAAGCCATTTTTGTGATTATATGTCAGCAAAGCGTAATTACTTTTGTGTTATGAAATGAACTCAGATAAAAAGTATGCATTTAAATTTAGGAGCCTTCAATGAATAAATAACATAGGGTACACACACAAATCTCAGACATCTCATAAGTATGTTAATCTGACTCCAGACAACATAATAGCAGTCATCATTAATTTATTATTTAGTTTTGTATTTCTTTTACTGTTTCTTAGCACAAAAGTTTTTATTAAGCTGCATATTTTTGCTATATGCCAGCTAAATCCTTGCCGTAGTGAATCTTTCCAAAATAAGAAAAAGCATTTGGAGCCCCTGTCAACTTTAAAGGATGAGTTTCCTTTCCTTTTTTTTCTTCTTTTATCACATTATTTATTACATTTATTTATTAAAGCATTTATATCTACTTTTTCTTGTGGTTCAAGCCAGTTTACAATAATAGTTAAAAACATTTCCAAATAAAAATAAGACATCTCAAATCTTTCCATATCTCCTTCTCTTAAAAGATGCCTACCATTTGTAGCGGCAAAAAACCAGCCACTGCCAATGGTCGTTTCCCCACTTTTAAAATAACGTGGATACTCACTGGTTTCATTTGCTGCGGGATCTTTTTAGCGTGAGGTCATGTTCCCCACCGCAGCTTCCGCCACTTCATCCAAGGAGTGCGGCAGCCACGCAGCAGCCCGGCAGGACTCCCCACGATCCACTCAGGGGGTGTTCTGATTGGCTGCTGCGTTGTGCTGCGGCGGGAATTTTTTAAAAATTTTCAACTGGACGAATCAACGTCCAGACAGATCCATGACTATTTGTGGACACATCGCTCCCACCCCCCAGCCTGCTCCCTCCCTCCCAAGTTACCACAAAGTGGCAGACTCCAAGGGGAGCAGGTGTGTGAACCCACCGCTGCTGGCTCATCCCCCGAAAGTGCTGCCCCAAGCGAGCCACTGCCCCCTCCCTCCCCCTCCCCAGTTTCCCAAAGCAACAGATACAATGGTCCCCAGCAACGCGCCCGTCACTCCCCTTAACCCTCAGCAATCGAGCTACATCCTTGCGACTGAATCTTTTTAATGGGGGAGCGGAGGGTGGGGGAGAGATGGGAACTCCTATTCTCAGATCAGAGTTTCTGAGAAGTTCACCAGGGCTTTTTTCTTTGGATGCGTGCCTGGGTGGCGGACGAGAGCGGAGGGAAAGGCCGTTGTATTGAAAACTTTTTCGGAAAACGCTGGCCATAGTTTGGGGATCATTTTCAACTAATCCTAGGGCTCCCTCACAGAATCTTCCAGACTTGGTATGAATTGTGCCTCTTAGCTATAATAAGCACTTCGTCCTTCCCATCTAGAAGTTTCTCAGCTGCATTGAATGTTCTAATTAGAACTGACTTGGGAATACATCCTTGAAGATAAACAATAAGCAAAAACAAAACCTTGCATATAGTTAGAACTAGAAGGTTCTCTTAAAATGGTTGCTTTCTTGACAGCATTCAAACCTTCTCAAAAGTCCTGGCAAACAAGCAGGCCTTGCAGCACTCCTGAAGATTTCCAAAAATGGGCCTTCCCTCCCTTCTTCAGACACTCATTCCACAAACTAGAAGTTCTGGGCTCTGGTCTGGTGAAATTGCCAACAAATGGGAGACTGAAGGCTGTAGTTGGTGCACAGATATACATGGACAGGAGGATTAAAGGAAAAGTTAGTCTGTCAAAGACTTATAAAAGCTTCCTTAAGGGTAATGGGTTGGTACAAGGTAAACCCACAAATTTATTTATTCATTTATTAGACTTTTATACCACCCTTCCCTGGCAAGCTCAGGGCAGTTACCAACATATATATTATAACAAGCACTATATCACAACAATAACTGATTCCCCATAGACAAGATATAAATATAACAACCCATTGAAAATCACATTTAAAAACACGATTTGTTAATCCATCCAACAGCAGGAATGTCCTATAGTCTGCTGGCAAAGGGCCAAAGGTGAAACAGGTAGTAGTGGTAAAGAGAGGCCTAGTCCAAACACCGCATCTTCCTCAACCATACACATGGTGAAAAAGCTCTGTCTTACAAGCCCAGCAGAACCCCATCAAGTCCTGCAAGGCCGGGGTCTTAGTAGACAGAGCATTCTACCAGGTTGGGGCCAGGGCTGAAAAAGCCCAGTCCCTGGTTGAGGCTAGCCAAACATCCTTGGGGCCAGGAATTACCAGCAGATTTTGTACAGCCGCTAGGTTCACATCATCAAGAGTTGGTAATTGGCATACCCCATCTAACCTTTCTTGGCCTACCCACAGGACCTATGTGTTCAGAGGATTTAACTTCAATCAGCTCTCTTTTAACCACTCCACAGCTCCTAGACAGCCCACCAAAACGTCAGGGGTGGATCCAGATGACCATCCATCAAGAAATACAACTGGTGTCATCAGCATATGTATATATATGTTAATATCAGGGAGAGAATCACATCAACGAATGGTGCATGGAGGTTCTGTCACCATCTGCTCCTTCCTCAACCCTAGAGAAATGAGCACAGCCACTGCAAGGCTGTTTCATGAATCCCCAAATCAGCAAGGTGGTTGGTCAAGATATTGGGATTGACCAAGTCAAACACAGCTGTCAAATCAAGTGCCGTGTTTCCCCGAATATAAGACAGTGTCTTATATTAATTTTTGCTCCCAAAGATGCGCTATGTCTTATTTTCAGGTGATGTCTTATATTTCTGTATTCTGTTCATCAGGCATGCTTCCAAACAAAAACTTTGCTACGTCTTACTTTTGGGGGATGCCTTATATTTCACACTTCAGCAAAACCTCTACTACGTCTTATTTTCCGGGGATGTCTTATATTCGGGGAAACAGGGTAGTAACAGTATCGTCTGCCCACCTCAGTCCAGGTGTCTTCAAAGGTTGTCCATGAGGTTGGTCAGAGCTTTCCCTGTCCCATGACCAGCCCACAAATTTGATTGGAAAGGTTCGAAGGCTGATGTTTTCTCCCAAAAGCCCTGGAGCTGCTTCACAACCATTCTCTCAACCACCTTACCCTCACCTTACTCATAACACTGAATTCCACCAGGCTTGCTGACTTCAGTAAAGTTTGTTTCCAAACAAGTGCATACGCGATTGTAGCCTAAGACACAGTGGAAATGTTTGTACTGTATGTTTGTTCCCTATCAATTTTATGCCTAAAACTAATTTAGGTGTAAATGTTTAGATGTCAGTGGCCCAGCTGACAGTCATTTAGGGTTAGTAATGCAATAAAATTGCCATAATAGAGCATATCTTTACTTTTCCTTGAGCATGTATGTCAAAGCCAACAAACACAATTCAAGAATGTAAAAAGCATTCATCATTTTAATCTGAAGACAATTGTTTTACAGGGGAGGATTTAAATAGAAAGGGTCATGAGATTAATATCTTATCAACCTTTGTGTGATATGAAAAGTAATTATTTTTGCATATTTTCTTAGCAGGCTCATGCAAGCAAAGAGCTGGAAGAACAGTTGCGATCTGTATCCAGTGTGGATGAACTCATGACAGTTCTTTATCCAGAATACTGGAAAATGTTCAAATGTCAGTTGAGAAAAGGGAGCTGGCAACATAGTAGAGAACAATCCAGTTTTGATGCAAGATCGGCAGATTCAAATCCAATAAAATTTGCTGCAGCACACTATAATACAGAGATATTGAAAAGTAAGTGTTAGAAATCTAATTTCTTCCAAATTCTGTAAATCCAAATCCTAAAAGATATAAGTTCTGTCAAATGTTTTAATATTTATGCACTGAAAATAAAAACTGCTAAGACAATCTATATTAATTCTTGATTTAGTGTTCTCAGAACTTTAGACCTCTCCAATGATTAGAAATATATATTTTCTATTTATATTTTCTAGTTATATTTTTAAAATGTTGATAAGGGGGAACACTTGTGCAGCAAGTCTGTTGATTTCTCTCTGTGATACACCTCTCAGGAGGCCAGCCACAGATGCAGGTGAAACGCAAGAAACAAGATCTACCAGACCACGGCCACACAGCCCGGAAAAGCCACAACAATCTATCCCTAGAGCTTTCCTCTTCCACACCCAAACACTTTTATGCATTTAGTATCTAGGAGCATCTGCTACCGTGCAGCTAAGAGGCTGGATTATGTTATTCTTCAGCTAATATTCTGATCACTTCTTATTCTGTAGGTTCTAGGGGCAGAATGTGGTACCGTATTTCTTTTGAGGTCCCAGCTTAAGCCTTGCAGAAAATGACAAAGGGTGCAAATAAATTTCATTCTGATGCTGCTCTTCTTGATATGCTGGTCAGACACACATATTCTATGCTTATGCAGAGCATCGTTTGTAAACTTGCTAAAGTTCAAGCCTTGAAGATAGCACCCGTTCCCTTATAAGGTTAACAGGCTTTGACCCTAAGACTCAGGTTTTGGGTCTCATTCTCGGATAGCATGTTGGAATCTCAGAGCACCAGTTAGCTCACACATTTGAGGATAATGAATGAAGATGGGAGATTGTAATCAATCACTAGCAATTTAACCACTTAAGAGATTTCGTCTTAGCCATGTCCAAGAGTGTTTCTTTTTACTGCATTTTACTCTAACAGTTCCCCCCCCCCCTTTTAACTAGATAACAACTTCCTTTGCATATTTGTTTGGTTGGATCACCCTTTTATTTTTCTTGCCCATTTTTACCGCTGGCTTTTTTAAAAGAAGAAGTACTATGAATATAGAGTTCCTTTTTGAAAAGTTCTATGAGAATAAAGTTCCTCCCTCTGATGGCCATGGCCACTGTTTAGGTATGATCATGGCCCTTTTATAAGATAAGCAAGTTTTAACTAATATTAGTGGAGACTAATTTTGAACTCTTAAAAAACTGTTTTGTAACCTATGAGCTTTCCCTGTGACTTGGCAGGTATTGATAATGAGTGGAGAAAAACTCAATGCATGCCACGTGAGGTATGTGTAGATGTGGGGAAGGAATTTGGAGCAACAACAAACACCTTCTTTAAACCTCCATGTGTGTCCATCTACAGATGTGGAGGTTGCTGCAATAGCGAGGGCCTGCAGTGTATGAATATCAGCACAAGCTACATCAGCAAAACGGTAGGTTGTTATCTCAGCTGCTGTACTTTCAAAGTTGGTTTCCTTTCCTAAGTTTATGCAGTTTGTATGCATTTTTAGTATTTATTTAATTTTAATTTTATTTCATTTCTATACTGCCCCTCCCCTTCTGGGCTCAGGGCGGTTTCCAACAGACCATATATAACAATATACTATTCCACATACGATAAAACAATATGCTACATTCAGCTCATTGAAAATTCAACAAGTTAAAACTATTCAATACAGGTGGGTGATGGTGAAGTCCCGTTAATCGAGGACTAATTGAAGGGTCAGATGGGGAGAGGCCAGAGATGGTAACCGTTGCCACCTCAACCATATGCCAAGTTGATATATTTTAAAGGAAATAAATTGTTCTATTATTGAACTATAAAATTTAATGTGTAAAAAATCATTAAGAACTATGATACGCTTTAGGTTCATACCACAGTGACTGGTAAATTGAGGTAGGGTGAAAAGAACATGTATCAGAGGTACAATATTTAGGACACACAAGATTTCCCACAGATCTCATTTGATCCCACAATCTTGGGATCTTGGTCGGAGGTTTTAGCAGTCCAGTTTTGATTTAACTTTTTTCATGGATTCCACAAGCCCTTCTGGTCTCTTTACCAGGCCCACCATTCACTGGACAGCCTCTTTTCAAAGTGCACTGCAAAATGCGTATGCCCCACAGAGACTTTTGTCCTTTGTGTTTGAAAAATTACAGCCAAACTATGGCAATCCATTATTTCTCAAGGCAAGAGAATAACAGAAGTGTTTGCCATTGCCTTCCTCTGCATAACAACCCTGGTATTCCTTGGTGGTCTTCCAAGTATTAACCAGGGCTGACCCTGCTTTGCTTCTGAAATCTGACAAGATCAGGCTAGCCTGAGCCATTAAGGTCAGGGCGCTCTGTTCTTTAGTGTCCTCAGAACAATACAGTGGGAGCCACATCTGATACAAAGCAAGCCGTATTGTCTGTACATGACATTGAGATCAAATCTTGCTGGGTAGCTGACTGACTAGAGTCATCGTTCAAAAGACTCTGACTCAAGTTCAGATCAGTCTAGCCACTTGATTGGAAGGGATTTCATGCTGAAGAGACCTAGAAAACTTTCAGAGCTGCTTAAAAAATTAAAAAGATCAGCATCACACAAAACTGAGATTCTAGTATTTAGTTAAAAACTGCCATCGGCTGTACTGTTTATGGATCCTGAGTGGCTTCTCTCTGTCTGCATAATGAAATCTTCTGCACTGAAAAATGGAATTAAACCAGTTTTATACCTGAAGTAACTGTGGCCCCTTCCTCACACGCAAAATAATGCGTTTTCAAACCACTTTCACACCTGTTTGCAAGTGGTTTTTGCCATTCCGCACAGCTTCAAAGAGCACTGAAAGCAGTTTGAAAGTGCATTATTCTGCATGTGCGGAATGAGCCTGTGACTTTCTGAGGTGACTGTTTTGTTAGGACTGTATCAGCTTTGTACCACTCAGCCACATGCTACAGCATGTTTTCTGGTTTGTTCTCAGAAGTAATCCAGAATTTAGGGGCAGCTGATTCCCTTTTCTTCTAGAATGTACATTGTCCTCCTTGTTAAAAAGGTGAGAGTGTCCTGTTTTGCATAAAAGCAACTCCGCAAAAGCACATGCCGAACAGTTTCTATCTGTTTCAAGAAACAAGGACAGAGTCTGTCTTTAAATGGGATTTTGTCAAATTTCCCCTGGAAGAGAGCAGAGGGTAACATGTTCATTCTAGCTAATGAAAAAGCATGTTGCTGTTGCAAGGAAATTAAATTATTTCAGTAATGGACTTTTGATCCGTAAGATGGTAAAATGCCCAACGACCGAGAGGAGCATACTCCTCATGCAAGGGATTCTAGTTTCTGTAATTTTATATCCAGCAATCATGTTGTAGGCTTGTCTTTCCTCCAACAAATACAACAGTTCTTTTTCAATACCAGTGGACTTTATCTTCTTAATCACCAAGTTGGTCCATTGGAATTGGGTGATATCTTGGAGTAAAGAAAAGGTTAAGCTGGATGAATTGGATTGATAGTGAAGACGTAGCCAGTATTTGACCATTTGCATCCATTCTTTGGTCTCCAGCAGATACGGACCCATTTCCATACTCAACAGGGTATACCCTGCAAATGTAGTAACCCCACAATTTTTCTCAGAAAGAATTATTGTGTGCTTTCAATGTTACTGTTAACTCCTCGATCCATATTGGTCAGGTTCTATTTTGCATTAGCTGAATGGGCATGAGATGGGCTCACTCTGTGTCTTTGTAAAGGACCCTTGTACCCCAGGAGTACCCTTATAAACTCTCAGGGATCCCTAATGTCCAATTTAGAAACTTTGAGCTAAGTCAAAAAACTATAATATCATTTAATTACTGACATCGATAACTGCGTGAAGATTGTTTTGAGAAGTCACAAGTATTGTCTACGAAGTGTGACTAGCAAATGTCAAGCTTTTACTGACACCACAGAGTAGTAGTGTTTATCAGCTTCGCCCAAAATGGCAGATGTTAGATGAAAGAGCTAATAGCCACAGATTAATTGTTGGAATTTGGGAGATCTTATTATGAGCAAATGCAAAATGACAACCAGCCTAAGAACCATTCAACACTCTGAGGAATATACTGAAAATCTCCAACAAACAAAATGCCTTTTTTTTTCATTTTCCAAACAAGTATTTACTAGATAGGAAAGATGGCACATAAAGCCTTAACTTTCCTGCATTCTGCCTTCGAGTGATAGTAGCTGGTCTGCTTAGAATAGAAGACTGCTTAGAATAGTTTATAATTATTTATTTCATTTTTTTCCCATTTATATCCTGCCCTCCCCAATAGGGCTCAGGGCGGCCAAGGAATCACAGCTATTCTAGTTATATTTACAAATATTCTTTGTATAAAAATTTCCATAACAAGTCAAATGCCAGGATGTGTCTGAGGAGCATGCTGTCCTACAAAGCATGTTGTCCTACTTTGGCTGTTATTGAGATATTTTATTAGACCTCAGTACTCTTCGGCATGCAAAAATACACAGTGAATATTTAATATGGTTAACATCCAGAAGAATTTAAACCGCGGATCAAACAGCAATAGAAGTGGCTACCCACTTTCTAACCCTCCTCAGATATTTAGAATCATAAATCACTCCATCAAAGTATTATGTTTTTAGAAGTCAATGAATCAGACTACAAAGAATTTGAACAATTCTTTTTTTTAACCCATCTTTAGTTTTGTGAAAATGTGAGTCATACTTGTTATTTTTAGTGTTATTTCTGCAACCATGGCTACAATAAAAAGACTAAACTAAGACTTAGAATCCTCACTGACCATGTGCAGGGAACCAGTATGGCCCCTAATCTTATCAAACAAAAAATTGCTTACTGAGATTTTCAGGTTTTAGTATCACTCAGGTCACTGTAAGGACATAAATATTTATGTCCATAGCTTCTGTCTCAAAGTTTACAGGGAAAACATCTTCTCAAAGTAGATCTAAAGAAATTTGTGAAATATTTTCTCAGAGAAGTAGGCAAACAGTTTTAAGTGTCATGTAACATTTGAGATATACATTGTGCTCACAGTCAGAATGTAAAGATATATGGATTAGTGGTATGCTTAAATCATTTTTAAAGTGTGTGGGACAACTTTCCCATGCATTTTTGTTCATTTAGATGATTTAGTGAGTGCTGTTACAATTGACATGTATATTAAATATGAGCCTCCATTTTCTAGTACAGCATTTTCATTTCTTTCCACATTTAACAGCGCATCTTGGTTTTATTGAGAGAAGGTGGCAGCATAAAAAACTAGCAAAAGTGAACTAAATATGTCATTAGTATTGCCATTTAGAGACTGTCTGTCTGTCTGTCTGTCTGTCTGTCTGTCTGATGCAGTTGAAGGTCAATATATGTTGATCCCACAGATTTCAGTGTAAGCATTAATCACATACTTAAATCTTTAACACTTAAGTAAATCCAATTCAAAAGCCTTAATTTTGGCTGGTATCACACCACAACTTTTATAAGAAACACAAATTAGGCAAAGTAAATCTTAATCAGACTTTTAAACAACATTTTCTTTAACACAATTCAAGTTACTCTTCTAAAATTAAAAAAACTTCTATGAACTTAAAATTGTTTTCTCTATTCTGTTTGCATAAATATGACATGAATAAATACAAATTCAAACATGCAAATATATCATCTTTCAAGCAAGAAAATCTTGCATCAAATGGGGTAAAAATGCAATAAAAAGTAAAGACTGAAAATATAAGGAAGTGAAGAGGGACAGTGTGAAGAAACTAAGTTCCACTATGCAATTTTTTTGCTTCTTCAAACACTGGTTCAAGCTTTAAGACCTTCAATAAAATAATGAGTTGAATGTAACTGCTGTGCTTGCAATGTAGCAAACCCTGGCCTTTTAAAATTGAGATAAGGGACCAGGTGTTGGGAGTGAAATATGGTTTCAAGCTTGACTCCTGGCCTAGTGGCCCCATGCAAATGGACAGCCAAATCTGGCAGTAGGAGTGAAGCATGGCCACCCTGCTGAATTTGCTCTCCCTGGGGCACTTGCTATTCTTCCAACCTGCAGCCACCGTGACCCTCCCCGGTGCTGGGACACAATGCCAGACATGGTGCCAGCATCCCAGCATACCTGTCACTGCCAGTGTGGTGGGGGCATGGTTAGGGGAGGAGCCAGCAGTAGTCAACTTTAGACTAAACATGTTCTTTAAATCTAGCAAACTCAGTGGGGCTTCTTGGTGGTGGTAAGGCTTTTTTGCTTTGCAGGCCTCCCATGCCACCAAGAATCCCCTGTGGGAGTGGTGGGTTGATGTAGTTGCAGTGCCTGGCCTCTTGGATGGGATTATATGTCTTCAAAGTCATAGAACCACATTCCAATCGTTTAAGATGGTGAAATTATTGTGTCACTGTAAGGGGAGGGTTTATGACTACAGATACATCCTGCCTTGCTATCTCACTCTCACCCTTTAGGTCACCTGGTTATCAACTGAGTTTTGTTATTGTCTTACATCACCAGACATGCATTTAATTGGTTTGTGGGCCCTGGCCATCTCAAAACCTCCACCCCTTAAGGTTCAGAATTTTCAGCCTAGCTAGTATTCTTCTAGTATCTTTCAGCCTAGCTAGTATTCTTCTAGTATCTTTGCTACAATTCCTTGAGCCATCATTTGGATCTTGAGAAGTGTGCTCTTGGTGCCTTGATACCTTGGTACACTGTGACTTAAGGGCTAGAAATGCTGCTTTATTGATGCTCTGGATAGAGTGGCCTTTTGGAGCTGAAGGATTACGGCTGGAATGGTTACCGTAATCTTGCTTCTTTAATTTTGAAACTTGCCTTTTGAACCAATGCTGTTTTACTTTGTAGTTCTTTGTGGTTTAGGTTTTATTTTAATCCTCATTGTTTTGTTCTCTTGATAATATTCTTGCACAGTTTTAATAAATTCATTTAATCATATTTTGTGATGTTTTTACATTCAGTCTAATTTTAGTCCTAAATCCTTGTGGTTATGCCAGGTTAATTGTTTCAGTGAAGCTTGTACTGTAGATGGTTTGCCTCACAAGAGTGACTTTCTTGACCATAATCCCTGGATAGTTAGAGCGTTGCCCCTTGGCTTCTGGCAATTTGGGTAGAGATAGGGGCTGGAGGTTTTGTTCTGACCCTTTCTAAAGTGAGTTGCCCTTGGACTAGGGTATCTCTACAGACAGTAATATCATTCCTTGCCAGGGATATTATCTGGTCCAGTGGTTCTCAACCTTCCTAATGTTGTGACCCTTTAAATCAGCTCCTCATGTTGTGGTGACCCCCAACCTTAACATTTATCCATTTTACAGATGGAGAACACTGATGCAGAGAGTCTTAGGCGACCCCTGTGAAAGTGTCATTCGACCCCCAATGGGGTCCCGACCCCCAGGTTGAGAACCACTGATCTGCTCTAAGATTAGCCCTGCTTGGATGTAAACCTTCTGAACTGAGTAGTTAAAACTGGACTGTATATTGAAGGGTTAAATTAAAAACATTAGGCTGCTCTGAAAATTATTGTGCAGATAATTTAATGATCATCCAATAGTCTGCATTAACAGATGATACATAGTTAATCAAAACCCATGTAATTTGAAGCAGCTGTGTTTAAAATCTATTTCAGATTCAAATATGAGGGATATGCTATCAAACAGTTTAGCATTTAGGAACAATTTTTGATTGTTTCTTGAATTCATCTGGCACAACAATGTTTACTTTATGACAGGTTAAAGATTACTCTGAACACAAGAAGGTTATATTTCAGATTTTGTTAATAAGGAAATATCTAAATAGTAGCATGCCTATTTATAGAAAATAAATTAGAAATCTTGCTGTATGATATGTCCATATATTTTTTTTAAAGTAATAAGCCACCCATTCAAAACAGGAAAGTTGAAGCAAGCTACTGTATTATTATGTATCATGAGAACTAATTATCTATTTTATGTTATTTTATAGCTTGCAATGGTGTACCGCCCATGGGGACAGGTGGGGTCAAATGGCCCTGGGCACAACAGTGGGGGACCCTGCAAAATCGCCCCCAACCACCCCTCTCCTGTGATGACCTGGCTCAGAAGAGCTGGGTTGACATGGGGGAGGTGCCTAAAGATATAGCCGGTCTGCTTCTGTGGCACCCTTCTGAGCCACCTCCTTTCCTCTCCAGACCCTCGGGGGTGAGGCTCAGGAGTGCTGCCAGCCTGCTGCCGCTGTGGTGCCCATTCAAGCCACTCCTGAGCCTGCCCCAGGCGCAGGGGGTACCCAGAGGAGGTGCTGTTCCCAGGCGTCATTTCCCCCGATACGCCTCTGATAGCTTGTGATCAATTTTCTAATCCATTTTCTAAACACTTTCTAAAACTATTATATAATCATTTTCTAATAATCTAATAAAACTGTCCCCTGATGGAAATACCCCTTGAATTTTGGGATTCTGAATAACTTTTTATCAGAGCAACACTAATAATGTCAAAATCCATAGTTCTTCCAGATTTATATCTCCAGAATTTGTGCCGTGAGAATAAATGAACTCAAGCAAGAGGAAAAGAAGTCTTGGGGTAGTGCACAAAGAAAAAAACTTTGAATGAAGAAACATATGTATTTCAGTCAACAATTGGAATCTTTATTTTTTAAATTAAGCTAGTTGAGGAGAAGATATTTTATCTTCATTGATGTGAAAATGGAGAACGGCAGGGTTTGTTTGTTTTTTAAAAAAAGGTTGTTTTAAATAACGTTTGTAATTTTATTAACTCTCTACTGGTGTGAAAGTTGAAATTATTATCTATAACCTCAAGCTATCACTACAAATAAATACCAGTTATAAAAGTTATAATACACTCAATGAAACCTAGGCCGTGGCTATGCCAATCCAGGAGTGGAAACATAAAAATTGGGACTGGACCTATTCTCAGTGGTTTCTGCTGAGTTTTGAATGAATGAATGAATGAATGAATGAATGAATGAATGAATGAATGAATGAATGAATGAAATGGGCTGCCATCTGTGAGGATGCATACCCAACCCCTTGCTTAACCACTGTGATATGTCCCATGGACAAGGAACAGTCTTATATACACCTCAAAGGTATTACTAAATCTTTTACTATATAATTGTCACTTTGTTACAGAGTTGTATTGGGGGCGAAAGGTGCCACTACCTTTGACACTGCATAACCTGTTATTCACCAACTGGGGTTCCACGGGGGGATGTGGTAAAGTGTGCTTCATACCCAGCACACTAAGTCATACTGGGGTGGATCCTAAGTTCCCTTCTAAACATATAGGCAGAATATCTGTTTACATGACGTTTCTGCTGATTCTCCCCCTTCCACTGCAGTCCCCCACATTTGTCCTGAGGTTCCATTAACCCCGTGTCCTGAATTTTCCGCGCACCACAGGCGTGTGCCCGTTTCACGGCGCGCACACACCCCGTCCCCTTGTAGCTCCGCCACTGCATGAGTTGACACATTGACATTACATGTTCTTGTAAATAGGGTTGCCAGTTCTGGGTTGGAAAATACCTGGAGATTTTGAGAGTGAAGCCTAGAAATGATGGGGTTTGGGGAGGGAAGGGGCCTCAGCAGTATATAATACCATAGAGTCGCCCCTACAAAGCAACCATTTTCTCCTGGGGAACTGATCTTGTTTATCTGTAGATCAATTGTAATAGCAGTAGATCTTCAGGTACCACCTGGAGGGTGGCAATCCTACTTGTAAACAAACTGTTTCCTTTTATTCCTGCTGGGGAAGAATGGTTAATTGTAGTAGTTAAAAAGCAAAAGCAATTGTGCTATATAATCACTGCACTGCATTTATAATACAATGCCACCCACAAAACAGTAGTACAGCAATCATTTACCACCTTGACTAACACTGCAGTTTTAAGCAGTCATTCAGAATCATAAATCAGGTTATTCAGTGGGCTTACTTCCAGGAAAGTGTTTTTAGGATGACACTGTAAGGAACTTGCCCATCTTACCAAAAGCTTATTGAGCGGTTTAGGTGAAGTTTAAGCATAACTGATGTTTGGAAAATATTTACGACGAATAATTTGCATGGTAAATAATAATTTGCATTTTTTTCCCTTTCAGTGCAATATTGCTTTTAAATAGATTTCTTCTTTTTTCCCTTTTATGTAGTTGTTTGAAATAACCGTTCCTCTGTCTCATGGTCCCAAACCCGTAACAATTAGTTTTGCCAATCATACATCCTGCCGATGCATGTCCAAACTGGATGTCTACAGACAAGTTCATTCCATCATTAGGCGCTCCTTGCCTCTGACACAACCACAGTAAGTATAACATATTTCTTCCTGTATTGCTATAAAGCTAGTAAAATCAGTTTAACAACCTTGTGCTCGTTTTGACAGTAAAGTAAATCATCCAGTATTAGAGGAATAGCACTTACCAGTTCCAAAACTCTGTTCAGTACCCCATGATTTCATTAGGACTTTTCAAGTTTTCTAGATGTTAACATGAGGGGTATATATTTTTTAAAAAAACCTCCGGCAATGGTAAGTTAGTAATACTTGCTGGAGTCCCAGAATCTTTGCCAGACTCCAGGGTCTGCAGAAATAATTCACTTTTCTCTGCCTAGAAATCTAGACACTTCCTTTATCTCACTTACCAGTGGTATTGAATATTCATTAATACTCATGTTGAATACTCATTGCGTGCAGATGTGTGGAGGTTCACTCCATTGAACACTGACACATTGAGTTGGAATAGGAAATTGGCCTCTGAGCAAGGGAGTGCACAACGTTCCTCTCATTTGCTGGCCTCAGAAAGAGGCCGAGCCACGCAGGCGCTGCCTTTTATAGGCAAGCCAGTTCCCCCCGTCACGTGAGTCGTCCACATTGGCAGCAATGAGGAGGGCAGCCGCTCACTCTCCCCTGATTCCTGGGGCATGTTTCCTGGGGCTGATTCCTGGGGCACATTTTAATTTTGTACCAGGAAGCCCAAAATAGTGTACTAGCACTAAGAACTCTGTATCTCAACGATGATAATTAATGTTACAATTTGACTTTTGGTTTTCAAGTCCTGACATGCATCTTCTGCAACTGAATCTAGTATCTGATCTGTCAGACATATTTACACTAATTCTTTAAAATATATCAAAATTTGTTTAGACCAGTTGTTCCCAGTGAGAAAGCACCACAGTTGATAGTCTACTTTCTTTTTGATTTCCATTGTAAATATTTTAGTTGTTACTATATTAGTTGTTATTTAATAAACTGCAATTCAGGAGATTCACAGTGGCTGGGTTTGATTTTTAATCAGTTTATTTCATAAACCTGACTTAGGGATGTACTCAATGTGATGTGATAACTTTATTTTTTTGGTTTTTTAAAGCAATACAATTTTCTAAGAATGTAAGAATAAGATTTTGTTTCTGTGTTGTTACAGAATTTGTTTTCTCAGCATCTCTAATCAGAGAAAGAAAATATTGTAAATCATGTACAGAATGATTCATCACAGCATTAAGCTTGTGTTGTTTCTTTATGCAATTAGCAGAGATACATAGAATACTTCTTCCATGTGCACAGAGCATATTGAAACAATAGTATTGAATAATTATTTTTATTCAGAACTGATTTTGAAAAAAATAATTTCCCTAGAAACAACAGGATGTAAAAAAATTCTGTTACACTGAGGGTTATACTGCCATGTGAAGAAAGTTCTCCAAAATGCAAGAAAAATCATTAGCAAAGTAGAAATGAGTTTGTTTAGGTAGAAAAACTGAACTAGCATAAAAGTTAAATAGCTAATGACCATGTTAATTCCCAAATTTATCCTTTCTGAGTTTTTATACTTCTGTTCTTTACAGAGAGCTTTTAGAACTTGGATATTGTTTTTATATTAGGTGTTGGAAACTTTTTAGTAAAGCAGAGAATGGCATTTTCATTATGGAATGCATAAATCACAGACTTTACAGTATTATGTATTCTGGTTTAGATTAAAATGGACCTTATAGCCTACTAAGCTTTATAGTAGTTTAGTCCAGACTTGGAAAACACTGTTTGCAACTGTGGTACAGAATGTGAATGAAATCCGCTATTTCTAAACTGGTATTTATTTGCTGAAATATCTAAGGACCCATGCACAGAAGCACTTGTCTTGTATTTTCATTGTAATAAATCAATAGTATGTTTTATCCCTAGGTGTCATGTGGCAAACAAAACTTGTCCAAAAAGCTATATCTGGAATAACCACATTTGCAGATGTTTGGCACAACATGACTTCAGTTTCTCTTCATACCTTGGGGATACAGGTAAGCAAATATGCTTTAGAGGATTACACGCAATTTATTGTGGTTTATACGTGTAAAGCAGAAACTAAACACACTGCAACAAAGATACTAAAATTAAGACTTCTGTAATCTTTTGTAACATTTTCCTTATAGTGCATGGCACAATTTACCTGTGTCCTCCATGTTCTCTGATCTGAGGGAATATAAATTCATTAATATAAAATAACTAGCACAAAAATGTGAAGTTAGCAGTTATTTGTTCCATTTTTGGTAATGGCTGGAGCAGAATTAATTCCTTCCAATGCTTGCTGTGCTCATAGAGTCTACTGAAGGTTTCCATGATATCTGTGGACCTAATAAGGAGCTTGATGAAGAAACGTGTCAGTGTGTCTGCAAAGGAGGAGTGAGACCGTCCAGCTGTGGAACCCACAAAGAATTAGACAGGACATCCTGTCAGTGCACATGTAAAAATAAACTGCTGCCTATCTCATGTGGACCCAACAAAGATTTTGACGAAGACCGATGTCACTGTGTATGTAAAAAAACATGTCCTAAACATCAACCACTAAATCCTGCAAAGTGTGTCTGTGAATGTGTAGAATCTCCAAACAAATGCTTTTTGAAAGGAAAAAGATTTCATCAGCAAACATGCAGGTAAGTAAAAATTCAAACATTTTAAAGTATTGCAGCAGGTATAGTACAAGAATAGTTTTTCTTCATGGCTTATGAAACTGAAGCCTGTTGAGATCTTACCACAAAGATACATATAAAGACAACAACATTTATAGAATTATATTTATTTCAGACTCTAAAAATAGGCTTTACAACTAGTATGACAAATCAAAGGCTTGATTTTTCACATCACAAGACCTCATGAGATCAATTGAAGCAGCAGAGTTGGCAGTTCATGAAATCATTACTGTGTGTTTGTTAAACCGGGTTAAGCAAAATTGGGCATGTATGGTGGAAAAAATTAAATGGATGAAAGAGAGCCACTCAATGCAATGGAAATTCTCACTTTGCAGTGAATGTACATTGCAATGTATGCAGCAAACCAGTAATGTGCCAGTTCAAGGACTTGATAAAGGACAGAAAGGTTATTTACTTCTGTGAATATACTGCTGTGTGAATGAATAAATGATTTCTGCTGTGTGAAATTTCTGCATGTTGGGTAAAGAAATCTGTGGGGTCAGGAAATTTGTGATCTTTCGGTTATATAATTCAAAGCTCAAAATAAAACTTACAACCAGAAAAACAAATTAAAAATAACTTCCTAAACCTATCTCACACAATGGTTTTTCTTATTTACCGTAATTTGTTCTGCAGTTTTATATCCAGCAAAATATTACTCGTAGCAAAACTAAGCCATACAGAGAACTTTACACAAGTTGTAGCAGGCTGGCCCATACTGGTTGTAAAATTCTTGCATCTTCCCCTTTCTATGCTGATTTCTTCAAAGCCATGTACATTTGATGAAAGATTAGACTGTGATGTAACCATAATCCTTCGGTAAATATGGACTGCTAATTTTGTTTTTGCAAAATATAATCCTTAAATCAAAACTTTTTAAAAAGGTCAGACACCCAGCATTTTCCCTCACCAGCAGCCCTTGGAAACCGCATACTAATAACTGTCAGATTATTATATTATCTATCACCACTTTCAGCTTCAGACAGAGTAAACTTCTTTGTGAGAAACATACAGCAGGATTCTAAAGCTTGGCTTAATCCCAGTTTGGGGGGAAAGGGGATTTTTTCCCCAGCACCTCAGTTTAGACCACATTTGGGCTTGATTCCAAGGGAAGATAAGTGAAATTAGCACATGAGCACAGCACCAAACTATGCTTCTGCCCATCCCAGGCAAATCTTGTTTATTGTATAATTGCAAGGAACAAAGAAAAATTGAATCCAGCCAACATATACCACGGGAAGTTCAAAATTCCTTGCTAGAAGATCTTTGCATCCTTGCTCCCATTTTAGGCTATCCATAGTTTTGACCAATTAATCTCGATTGATAAAATTCTACCTGGAAAAATTGTTGAACTGCACATAGTCCCACAATTTCAAATCTGTAATTCCAGTATTATCTGAAAAGCTGTTAGGCTTCTGTGGGAGTCTCAGGTGGATTCCGCATGGGCCAAAAACAGCAGTGTGAAAACGGTGTAAACCCTTTTACACCATTTTAAACCATTTTATACCATTTTCACACTGGTTTCACACCGCTGTTTTTGGCCCATGCGGAATCCGCCTTAGTAAATCCTAAAAACTCTTTCCTGAGAGTAAGTCCCATTGAGCAGACCTGAGTAGGATTTTCAGCAGCCTTGTTTAGTATTGCAATATCAGAGCAGCAATGAACACAGCAGTTCTGCAAATATTTAGCTTGCTGTGTACACATTTTATGCACCTGAAGAAAAGGAAGACTCCTGGAACATATAATGTAATGATTTACATACCTAAATCATTGTACATGATTTATATACAAACATAATTTAAGTGCTGTTCATACCGGAATTTTGTAATGTGAGTGGCTCTAAACCAGTTTTCATCTTCAGATAAACTAACTAACAGGAGGAAAAATGGTCCAGGATGAGGATACTGAAAATACCTTTGTTATCATAATATCACTCCCTATATTAGTCAAATGAGTGTCCTGTACACAGACATTCTGGGCAAGAAACTTTATAAGACAAACCATGAGGGTGCCCGGTATACATTTATTGTTTTATGAAAGCAAAAACAAAAGCATGTTCCCCAGAAAATAGTGAAAATCAAGAACTGCACTTTCATCCCATCTTCCATCTGTCTCCACATTGGCAGTAGAGACCATTGAGAAGACTCAAGTTCTCAGTTGACCAACCTAGGAATTAAGCTGAACAGAAGCAAGTGGCTACCTTTGGATATGTCCATTCTGAGTTCAGTAGACCTTTCCCTGATGGGATCATTTTAATTAAGCTGCAAGACAGATCCATAGACAAGAGACAGCCCATCAAGGTGCAGAACTGCTTCTTTGCCTTTCAGTGCAGAGGCTGAACGGGGGGGGTGGGTGGGGTGGTAATAAAAGAACACTGGAAATCGTCTCTTTCTCCCAGGTTCTTCTTTCTTCCCATCCCCCCCCCCCCCCCGGTGCATTTTTTCCAGGTTCATACTTGAAAAGTTAAGTTTGGAAATGTATGAGGAGGGATGTCTCTACAGCATCATCGTATACTAAGTTTGATAAAAACAGGGAGGTAGAGAATTTAAATAGAAATATAAAATATCACTGTGTTGTAACTTGAAACTTTTTTTTGCACTTGATTCACTGCCAGAGTTTGAAAAAGTATTACTTTGTCTACAATACACACCAGAGGCGATTTGGCATTGATACTGAGAGGTTATGTGAGGTCACCCTGTTTCAAAAACAACCACAAGAAATTATCAGAGTATGGCATATTTGTTTATTGCTATTGTTCTGCAATCCTTGTAGAAACAAACTATCCACTGATGCAAAACATTTATTTTGTAAGCATGCTGGCTAATGAAATACTTGATTACTTTCCTGACTGATGTGCTATAAATTAGTGTTTTCTTTTCAGCCCTTTCAAGTTGTCATGCATATTAGCTCTGAAAGTGCACACCCATTCAGTTCTAAACATCCATATTGCTCTCACTGATGTCATCAAAACTCTGCATGAGCAAAAATGTGTATGTGGGTGTTTCTTTAGTACAAGCAGAGGTCCATTATTACGGAACTTAGAGTTTCCATGAGAAAATTACTGGAAAACTTAAAAAAAAAATAACTGATCTGAAGCATACTGTGTACACGCGTACACACACACACAAAAAATAATACTAGCAGAATGTGCAAGTAGTATTGAATAAATAAATGTTACAATGTGATAATACTAATCTGAATAAGTTAACTATTTACAGACAGTTGCCTTGATTTGTAATGGTTGGTGATTTATTAGAGGTGCACATCTTTCTCAGTTAGTAATTTGTTGGAGTGTTTGCTTCAATTAAAGTCCATGATCAGCTACCCCACCCACCCCCAATACACATACCACCACCACCACTTAACGTATATGTCCAGCTATTTAATGACTTTTCTGCACAGTTTGTTTAAGCAGTCTCATGGTATGTTTCTGCCACAACAGCGTAATAGACTCTCTATGGTGCCTGTCAAAAACTCCTAGTCCAAGGGATTTGGGGGTGAGCAGAACGCAAAATCCTGAAGTATGAGTCCTCCCACCTCAGACTTGGTAGCTGCCACTGGCACCTTTCACTACCCAACCAACCAGAAGCCAAGGGGCAAGCTTCTAACCTTCCTGGGATAAAAGTCAAGAAAGTCACCCCTCCCAAGTGCACCACCTGCAGTATGAGTTTCACAAAACAGTTACCCTGGTAGATGTAGCCACAATGTGCTGGGATTAGATTGAAGCCAACAAGACAAAACGTTACAAAATACAATTAAAGGAATTCATTAAAATTGTGCAAAAATATTTCAATAAGAATAATAGCAGTAAGGATTTAAAATAACAAAGGTCACCTTCAGATGAAATGGCCGGATTTATCTGCAGACTAAATTGTCCTGTTTCTCACAAATGACAAGGCTAATTAATTGGAATGTGGCTCCACTGTTCTTGATCTCGGAGACCTAAAAGGAATTCAGGATAGAAACTCCTTCATCCAGCCCTTGGGTTCTTATCTTGGTTGCAAAAGGTCACAGCTTTGCTGATTCAAACAACAGCGCAGTTATTTTCCACTTTTAAACTTTTCACTTGCAGGCCTGAAGCCTGAGCAAGAAACTACATTGAGGGACTCAGTTTCTTGACAGTGCCCTGTTTGCAAAAATCAACCTCTGTTTTATCATACTGCACTACCATGTATCTACCTTGCTGCAATTATGAAATATAATGCATCAGAATGCAAAAATATTTGTGATGATTATAATAATACTGAAGGTGCAGTCAGGTAGTTGGGTGCCATAT
Organism: Sphaerodactylus townsendi; assembly: GCF_021028975.2. Classification (NCBI taxonomy): domain Eukaryota; kingdom Metazoa; phylum Chordata; class Lepidosauria; order Squamata; family Sphaerodactylidae; genus Sphaerodactylus; species Sphaerodactylus townsendi. Next base: position 35,448,343 of record NC_059434.1, read on the forward strand.
AGTCATGTGTCATGTACTTCTGACATTTGCAGTTGTGAAATGATGCAAGTTAGTAAAGCAAAGTTTGTAAAACTGCTCATTTTGTTTCTATATTATATTCTGCTTTCATTCATTTAAAGATTTACCTCTACTACCATACAGTAGTCCCAGCTCACCATAGCTGGGTACAATAGTACCAGCTCACAATTTCTAACCATTAATAATACAGAGGCATTTTAAAATAGTCCTATGAAGGTAAGAGGCTGTGAGAATACTAAATGAACTTCAGACATACTGTTATAGGCTCTGTGTTCACTTTCAGAATCCATACTATTTTATTGAGTTCTTGTAGAGCATTCTTGAGTAGGCTTATCATATTTTCCTATGAGAATATTGTAGATCCTATGTAGATCCTATGTAGATCCTATGGAGTCTCAAAATCATGCTAGTGTAAGAGCTCATGTAATGTCTATAGTTTTTCCCAATGTCCTTTTCCCATCTTTTTTCAGTTGCTACAGACCACCATGTACAGTCCGAACGAAACGCTGTGAGTCTGGATTTTATTACAGCGAAGAAGTGTGCCGTTGTGTTCCCATATATTGGAAAAGACCACTTATCAATTAGTGAAGAAACCATCCCCTGATATTTTGGTGTACATTTTCCTGTTGTTGTTTTTTAAAAAAGACTTCTGACATTCTGAACTCCCAGTGCACCAGAGACACTAAGAGATAGACTTATTTGTTCTCTTCCTGAAACTCACAAAAAGCAGATGTAGGAAAAATGGACTTTCTTTGCATAAAGAATTCATGAAGGACTTGATTGTTGCCAATGACCAAACAACCTAGGTTTTCTTCCTTGTGATTTTTTTTAAAGATAATGACTATATAATTTATTTCCATAAAAATATTGTTCTGCATTCCTGTTTATAGCAGTAACAATCGTTAAATCTCACTGTGATCAATATTTTTATATCATGCAAAGTATGTTTAAAATAAAATGAAATTGTATTATATGCTGCTAAGAATGTTCAGTGTGCTATCTCATTACCCAGTCTTTATAGCTGTAGTTCAAGAACATGAGTAATGATTTTACAATATTCTTCTGGACTCTTAGCAAGGCTTCTTAGTCAGTAAGAGCAAGCGACTGGATTGAAGGAGCTTCCTGTGAAAGAACAGCACTTTTTTTGTTTAAAAATTAACACGTATGTTCTTGGACCCTCAGAACATGACAGTATACTCAGTGAATCTTCACAATTCAGCTTGACAATAGCTGGAGAGAGCTCACTATTCGAAAGGTATTGTTGAAAGGTGTGTGATGCAGCATCATTGCTGAAACTAAAGTCAGAGGCTAATCAGGAGGAGGAGGCTAATGAAAGATTTCCTGAAACTTATGTACACTGTATTGAGTTAAATGATGGAAGATTAGTGGATATCAACATAATAAATCAGTAGTGTTCCCTCTAATAGTTATTGTATCAGCCCTGTACAGATGAATAAGACAGTGAAAAGAAGAAAGATTGGTAAGGATTTTGCATATTTAGGGGACTTTCCAGTAAGCAGAATATTGTTTCTGGTTTGAAAATAGACAGGCCTTCTTGACAACTGCTGTAAATGTTTAGAGACCTCCAGCAGAGGGGGAAAAACAATAAAATCAGCTGATTTTATTATAGCAGGAACAATTCCCTCCCCATTCTTTTGTCAATAAAAAAGCAGATCTCATCGTGTAAAGAAAAGGGGGTTAAATCGTCCTTCTCTACCGCACAAATGGAGGCTGGAGCTGATACACAGTCGACCCCAAAAACACATTCAGAAAGAGACAATATTGCTGCCCAGGCAACAACGAACTTTCCCTTGCTTGTTTGATGCTGGTGACATAGAGTAGAGAGGAATTAAATCCCTCCCTACACTATACTTCTTAAGTTGGAACTCCACAACCATCCCAACTTCCATCCTCCAATGATTGCTTTGGGGGATTGGCTGCACACTTCCTGTAAGTCCAGTGTTATTAGTGAATCTTGTCACTCTATTAATACTAAACCAGCTGCTCTTCTGCAGTGGCCACACCTAAAAATTAAATCACTCACAGACAGGATATACCTATCCAGATAATTCTGAAGACCTTCATAAAAATGTGGAATAATCTGAAGGGCAAGAGAACCTTTACAATGTCCTGATGAGTTCTAAAATGCTTCAGAAAGACAAGAAATATAGACACACAAAGGCTTTGCCAGGTGGATCTGCCCTCTATTTGATTTGAGGGGAGAGATTGCAACAGCACATGCACTGCATCTGCAGACTCCTTAAAGTCACTATTTTTGTAACTGCAATGTACTATTTGGCCCAACTCAGCTGAGTTAGTTTCTTGTACAAGCAAATCCTCCTGAAACTTTACAGTTCCAATGAATAATGATTACCACAGAGAAGCTTATGAAATTTTCTCCCTCAGATTTTCTGCCCATGTTTTGTTAAACTTAACACCATTTATCTTTAACCAGTAGGGTCTTTTGTGTAGTGAGGGGGAAAGAGTGCCCTTGGGCAATGAGGAGGAAGGAGCCTATGGACTCTGGGCATCAATTCACATCCACATAAGTCTTGTGCAGCTTCTGCAGTCCCACCCCTTTCTAGCCAACTATATGACATGGCATAGGTGGGTGGACCAGAGAGTGGACTATTCCAGTTTGACTCGTGCTGGACTTTATTTCAAAGGAGTGGGATCTGCAGGAAGGCTGGATATTTGGAACCCTGCATCTGAATCTTCAACCATTCTAAGTTGTTTTTCTAGGTGAGATTTTTTTGGGTATACATGTTAATGTGTATCTTCTTCCCATTTTGGTCCTTTCTTGGGGAGGGGATGGTATTAATGCAAACATACACTCATGTTGATCAAGGCATACTAAACATATACAGTTGTACTTTTAAGACACACTATTGTGTGTGTTTAATACACATAGTTATGTGCTTTAATACATACAACTGTTGCTGCACATGGATTGTTTACAGAGCAAAAAATGAAAGGATAGAGGCAAACTGTCCATGTCCTAATTCTGAAATAAATTAGACATTTCCATATGAAATGAAAGCCAACTGCAGTAAAATGCAGGTCAATCCATGGCAATGTATAAAAATGTAAATCAATTAATACTTTGTTGCCATAGGAAAATATAAGTGCCAAATATTAACTCTGTTTTGTGATGTGGGTTGCCTTTTAGGAATTCAGAACAACATCACCTGAAACAGTACTCATAACTGCAAATTGATATATAAGGTATTTATATGTCATTATGATTTCACTGGAAGCAAAAAAAAAAAGAAAGCTTTACAACATTCTGACCTGGAGTTTTCTCTATGTATGAGTTGCATATTTTTGGAAAAGGTAAGTCTAGAATCTCTGTCTCTTTTTCTTATTTAGGAAAATAGTGTAGAATACTTTTTAATCACACTGTTAATCACACATAGCTTTCTATATATATAGGCAACCACAAAACTGTGATTTTGGGAAAGGGTGGGATAAAAGTATGATAAATAAATAAAATAAATAAATTTATGGGTGGAAAACCTGAGAAAACAGTAGCAGCATCTAAAATAGTATCATATCACTACAGAGATGCAAATAACTATATCCTAGTTACTTGTATAAATTATGCCCATGCAAATGTTTTCTTAGAGGCCATCATTGCTTAACATTGTCAGTGAAAGTCTAGCCCCTAAAATGAAAAAAAAAATCACACAACAATTAAGAACTGGCAGGCAATTGAGGCAAGAATACACCAAAGTCAATCCAGAAGATCTAATCAAATGCCATCATGAAACAAAATTTTGTTCAGCGGGCTCCTAAAGATTGAGAGTCAGGAGTCAAGACGTACCTCCCTGATGAGGTTGTTCCATAACCATGGAGCTGTCACTGAAAAGGCCCTTTCTCATGTACTCACCAGGCAATCTTCTTTGATTTATGGAACAGTCAAGAGAGCCTCTCCCTGTTACCTTAGTTTCAAGGCAGGAATGTTAATGGAGTGGACAGTTGTTCAAATACCTCAGTTCCAAGCTGTGTAGGGCTTTAAAGGTCAAAACCAACACCTTTAATTGGGCTCAGGAGTTGATTGGAAGCCCATGTAATTGCTGTAGGATTGTGGTCAGATGATCCTGGTAACTGACCCCAACTAGCAATGTGATCTCAGCATTTTGTACAAGCTGCAGCTCCTAAACACTCTTCAAGGGTAGCCCCAAGTAGAGTGCATTGCAGTACAATCTAGATATAAGTAAGGCAAGGATTACTGTGGCTATACCCTTTTCAACAAAAAGAACTAAGTAGAATTGTAACTTCATCTGTCGCTGGATCCTCTTTGTTTTATGATTCTCCATTTGGATCCTAGTGCCTACCAACAAAACTAGATAGGGACTAAGACCCAAGCATTCTAAAACAAAGAGGGTCAAGTATATGGCAGATGAAATAATGATTCTACTTAGTTCTTTCTGTTGAGAAGGGTATAGGTGCACCAGACAAAACTGAGTGAAAACACTCTGAGCCACAGCAGGCATCTGATTTTCAAAATGGACTGCTGTTATCAAGCAGCACTCCAAAGTTACTTTTCTGCTAACCCAGAACTTTTCTGTTTTGTCAGGATTACCTTTCAGCTTGTTCACCATCACCCACCCTATTCAAGCACCAGTTTAGAACATCAGCAGCTTCCTCAGAAAGATAGAGCTGAATATAATTTGCATATTGGTGACAACACAGTCAAAACCTCCTGATGACCTCTTCCAGTGGTTTCACGTAGGTTCATGGGGGTAAGATCAAACCCTGCAGAACCTCACAGTCCAACAGTCATGGAGCACATTAGGAATCCCCCAGCACAACTTTCTGGGACCAGTCTCAAAGATAGGATTTGAACCACTATAACCTGGTGCCTCTCAATCCCAGTACTGAGATTTGGTCCAGTAAGATACCACTGTTGATGTTATCAAAGGCTGCTAAGAAATCCAGCACAACTAGCAGGGTTATACTACTCCTGCTGTCTGGCTCTCAGTAGAAGTAATCAGTCCAGGCAACCAAAGCAGTTTCTGTTCCAAATCCTGATCTAAAGCCTGATTGAAAGTCAGTCTCTTCCAAGAGCCCCTGAAGCTGAGAAGCAACATCTTGGAAAATTAAAGACTGGTGGGAAGTTCTCCAAGCAGATGTCAAAGGTACATCATCTGGGCATGTATCCATGCCAGCTTCTAACCAGAGCAGATTTGCTGCCAGTGTGTTTTTTGTTTTGATGAATTCTTTGGAACTTGTAAGTTTTGCCATTTATGAGTTAATCTGCATCCTAAAGCAGAATTATACTCCTCTAATTCCAATTAAGTAAATGTGTTGAGAAGGTTTTTACTCTGCTTAGGATAGCATTTTAGATTATTAAGATTCAGTATAGTACATTGGGAGGAAAAAGGTTTTTAAAAGAGGTGTAACCTCTTTTTGGATTTTATTCCTGTATTGAGTCACCCTATCTTTTTTGCTTTAGGTGTGTGACTGCTCTTCAAGCTAAATTAATTAACATCGTGTAGGTTAATTTATAGGTGGACTTTTGGGGAGATTCAAAATAAGGTCTCAAAGGAAATTACCGGTATATGGGAAACTGCTAGTGTAATCCTAGGCAGAGCTACTGCAGTCTAAATCCTCAGATTTCAATGGGCATAGATTAGAGCAATTCTGAGTAGGGTTGCACTGAACATTAGCTATATCAATATTTGTTACACACTTTGCTTCTGATGATAGATAAACAACATAAGAATCTTTATCCAAGAAATAACGCAATAAAATTCCAAAGATAAAAAGCTAAAATTAAATAGGATTGGTTAAGAATAAAATGTAATGAAAGGTTACAATCATTAATTTTTTTAAAAGAAATTTTAAGACCACACTGGAGCAATCCCAAACAGGTCTCCTCAGAAGAACGGCCCATTTTATTCAATAGATAATTATTCCTGTGAAAGTATATGTAGGTTTGCAACCATAGAAACGTGAGTAATAGAAAATGCAGATCTTTCAATGAGACTGAAAAGTATAGCAACTGATTGTATTGTCGAAGGCGTCCATGCGGGAATCACTGGGGTGTTGTGGGGTTCTGGACTGAATGGCCATTTTCCAGTAGCATTTGCTCCTGATGTTTTGCATGCATCTGAGGCTGGCATCTTCAGAGGTAGTAAAGCAAGTGGAGTATATATACCAGTGGAATGTCCAGGGTGGGAGAAAGAACCATTTGCATTGGTTAACAAGTGTAAAGGGTGCAATTAGCAAGTGTGAAGTGGAATCCACTTATTTTTAGCATATGTAAGTAACAATGACTTTGCATAATCAGTTAGTGAGAGCATCTGCATAGCAGTTGCCAGGCCTTCAATCCATTTGATTGCTTTCTGCCTGGAGACATCCTGTGTCTGGGTGGTGTTCACTAACCATTGTCTTGATGCAACTTTCTCATAGAAGTCCACATTGTATCCAGTCAGCAGAAGTTGCAATAATAATGATGGTGAGATGTCTGGAAGAAAAGAACAAGATTAATGTTTTTAAAAGATTGCATATTTTCATCAAAAGATTGAAAATTAGTGATATAATAGGCTATGTTTCATTTCTCTGTTATTCCAAATATCTGCTTGATAAAAGTACAGTATGTTCTATACCAAGGGTAGGGAACCTGCGGCTCTCCAGATGTTCAGGAACTACAATTCCCATCAGCCCCTACCAGCATGGCCAATTGTTCTATACCAAACAGTGCATTGTATGCAAAGTTATTCCAGGCTAAGTCCATCAGTTTCAGGAAGGAATGTCTTTACCCTCCCAGTTGCAGCTTATTATTTAGTTTGTTATTTATATTTGACTTACTGTTCAATAATTCAGTTTTATGTTCTTGGAATGCAAGATCTAAGTTGTCTGTAAATTTCTTCCTTTCAACTGAAACCTAGCAGGTTTTTGCAATATTATCAAATAAACATGTATTGTCACATGTCTTTAATTTAAATGTCCATTAAATCATATTTACAAGACAGCCTTAGTGTGTATGCAGCATTTTATTTTTCTGTGTGGAAAAAAATGTTTAGATTCTTGTCATATTATATAGTAATGCTCAAGTTAAACATTAAAAACCAGTACAGCTGGCAATGCTGAGCAATAATCAGAATCATATTGGAACAGCAAGTTAGATTTATGTATATTTATAGGAACAGAATTGATAGTGGATGAAGCAACCTAGAAGAGAGAACCAAAGAAAGAATGACCATTGACTGAACAGAAACAATGGTGAGGAAGCATAGGTTGATTCTGCACAGGTAACATAGGTTCATGTAACCCATTTGAGCTGCTTATGCTGCCATTTGCACAACGGATACAGGGGCCAGCCGGGATAGCTGGGTTCCTAGTAGCAGGAGGCAGCACGGTTTGCACACAAAACACCATGTTTCTGTGTAAACCACACAGCTGAGAATCCCCTCAACTCAAGAATCCCCCTAACTGGTTAGAATAGTTCCCACACACTTTGCCTAATACTCTGCAAATGCAGGAATTCAACACCTGCTTTGTTAACATTCAATTAACCTTGAACAATTAAGGAAAGGAATATCCTTGATCTGTTTCTGTATTTGACTTTATTGTTACATTTGATGATGGTATACACCAGTGGTTCTCAACCTTCCTAATGCCGCAACCCCTTAATACAGTTCCTCATGTTGTGGTGACCCCAAATTATTTTCATTGCTGCTTCATAACTGTAATGAATATGTGTTTTCCGATGGTCTTAGGTGACCACTGTGAAAAGGTTGTTCGACCCCCAAAGGGGTCATGACCCACAGGTTGAGAACCGCTGTTCTAGGGCATGGACTAGGAGTAGGCCTATGGTCCGTGTCAGGTTTTGCCTCATAGTTAGGTTCAGATGACAATTTATGAGTAAATGAATTCTTTTTAAAAACCAAGTTAGGGTTAGGGTTAAGTCAATGGCAGGGGATCTGATTCGGGTTAGGGTTGCATTGTGTTTTAGGGCATGGAGTAGGAGTAGGCCTATGGTCTGTGACAGGTTTTGCTTCATAGTTAGGGTTCGGGTGACAATTTATGACTAAATAAATTCTTTTTAAAAACCAAGTTAGGGTTAGGGTTAAGCCAATGAGAAGGGGATCGGATTCGAGTTAGGGTTGCATTGGGTTCTAGGGCATGGACTAGGAGTATGGCTATGGTCCGTGTCAGGTTTTTCAGGTTTTTCCTCATAGTTAGGGTTTGGGTGACAATTTGTGACTAAATAAATTCTTTTTAAAAACCAAGCTAGGGGTTAGGTTTTGCCTTATAGTTAGGGTTCGGGTGACTATTTATGACTAAATAAATTCTTTATTAAAAACCAAGTTAGGGTTAAGCCGACGGCAGGGGATAGGATTCAGGTAAGGGTTCCATTGTGTTCTAGGGCATGGAGTAGGAGTAGGCCTATGGTCCATGTAAAGTTTTGCCTCATAGTTAGGGTTCAGGTGACAATTTATGGCTAAATAAATTATTTTTAAAAACCAATTTAGGGTTAGGGTTAAGCCAACGGCAGGGGATCGGATTCGGGTTAGGGTTCCATTGCGTTCCAGGGCTTGGACTAAAAGTAGGCCTATGGTCCATGCCAGGTTTTCCCTCATAGTTAGTGTTCAGGTGACAATTTGTGACTAAATAATTTTTTTTAAAAAACCAAGCTAGAATTAGGGTCAAGCCAACAGAAGGGGATCGGATTTGGGTTAGGGTTCCATTGTGTTCTAGGGCATGGACTAAGAATAGGCCTATGGTCCATGTCAGGTTTTGCCTCATAGTTACGGTTTGGGTGACAATTGATGACTAAATAAATTCTTTTTAAAAACCAAGTTAGGGTTAGGTTAAGCCAATGACAGGGGATCGAATTCGGGTTAGGGTTGGATTGGGTTCTAGGGTATGGACTAGAAGTAGGCCTATGGTCCGTGTCAGGTTTTGTCTCATGGTTAGGGTTCGGGTGACAATTTATGACTAAATAAATTCTTTTAAAAAACCAAGTTAGGGTTATGGTTCGGGTTAGGGTTGCATTGTGTTCTAGGGCAGTGGTTCTCAACCTTCCTAATGCCGCAACCCCTTAATACAGTTTCTCATGTTGTGGTGACCCACAATCATAAAATTATTTTTGTTGCTACTTCATAACTGTAATGAATTTGTGTTTTTTTATGGTCTTAGGTGACCCCTGTGAAAGGGTCGTTCGACCTCCAAAGGGGTCGCAACCCACAGGTTGAGAACCGCTGGTATACACGTTTTTGCACATACAGTATGCCCGTGAAGGGAAACTGCTACCTACCATAGTTTCTCAGCACATTCATAAGCAAGTAAAGCACACTCATATATAAGCATTGTAATTGGTGATCTCCGTTCAGGGTTCATCTCATTTTCCTTATGAATGCCATCCATGTAGGAACTGTGGCATGTCAACAGCAGTATTCAATGGGCAATCAAAAATCATTATCATTCATATTTTTATTCAGAAAATTTTATATGATGTCTTTGTGAGATCTGCCTGATGCAGTTTACTGCTAAATTAATAAAACACAATTCTGAAAAAATCTATTATACAAGCTGCTTAAAAAGAAGCCAATGCCATTAAAACAAACCAGTACATGACAGCGGCACACTGAGCAGCTTAAAGTGGTACAGAAGTTTGAGCCGTAAACAGACAATAAAAATATTTTAAACCTCTTAGCTAAAATCTTGAGTAAAAAGGAATGTTTTATCCCTGCACCTAAAAAAAGTGAGGTAGGAGCCAGGATACACTCATTGATAAGGGCATTCCCAAGGTGAGATGTGGCCACTGAAAAGCCCCATCTATAGTTGCCACCTGACTCACCTTTGAAGGTGGGAGAACAGAGAGCAGGACTTAAGAAGAGGATCTTAACTGGCTGGCTAGACAATGCAGGTGCAGGTGGCCTTTTAAATATGCTGGCTTTTAAGAGCTTTAAAAGTAAAAAGCAGTGATTTGAATTCTGCCTGGAACCAAATCTGGCAGTGCAGGAACAGTTTCTGTTAGTTTACACATGCAGATGTTTGCAAGTGACCTCATAGAAGAGGTCAGTTAACTTCATTCATATTCCACTCTACCTCAAAGAAATGCAAATTAGAGTTCACATGTAAAGTAATCCATTTTTACCTCAGAAGCTGAGAGAGATTGACTTGTCCAAAGTAATCCAGTGAGTTTTGTGGCCCAAGCAGGGATTTATACACAGATCTCTTCTGTCTGAGGGTATTATCAACTGCAAAGCCACATCGGCTTCACAGGCGTTTCCCACATAATTGGATATCCAAGTAGAGAAACGTGTAGGAAACTTGACTTTCGTTTTTCAGACCATCACATCATCAGTCACTATTTTGTTCTGATTCCCTTCATTAGATATCTACTCAAAACACTAGCTTGGGATAAACAACATGAAAATTTTCAGTTTGTTATTGTGGGCTGCTGACATTGTGTTAAATTAGGAAAACACCCTAACTCAGGGGTAGGGAACCTGCGGCTCGAGAGCCGCATGCGGCTCTTCTGTCCTTGCACTGTGGCTCCATGAGCTGAGCCGCCGGCCCCATCCTTGCCCGCCCTGCAAACAGCAGGGTGGGCTCACCAACTGCCCAAGGTCGGTTGGGCTGCGCCATGGGCTTCCCCTCTCACCCGCCCTGTTGGAGCGGGGCGGGCGCTTTCCCTGCGGCTGGCAAGGCTGAGCCGCCGGCTTCATCCTTGCCCGCCCTGCAGGCAGCAGGGCGGGCGCATCCATGCGCTTCTCAGAATGAGCGGAGTAAAAGATAAGAAAATCCCTATATATATAGTGTTATCTTTATTTTAAATGTCAAAAATTATTTGCGGCTCCAAGTGTTTTCTTTTCCCGTGGAAAACGGGTCCAAATGGCTCTTTGAGTGTTAAAGGTTCCCTACCCCTGCCCTAACTGAACTGTGCAAATAAGTATGGCTGTCGGATTCATCTGCTGCATTCTCAACACTTACAATCTACTCTAAGAATCTGCCAAGTCTTATGTTATTAAGCAAAGACAATCTTCCCTCATATCCATTTAAATCACTGAAAACATGTTAAGTGTGTTCTTTTGGCAGTCTTAACCACAAAGTAGGCTGAACATGTTTCAAGGATTTCATGTCATTCTAAAAAAAAAAAGTACACAATACTATCCATTTTGTTTTAACAAAAGAAAATCAAAAACTTTTGACTAACTGCTCTAAAGGGGTGCAGGAATCAGGGACCAGTACTTTGCCCCTGCAGAAGTCTTTACAAATTTAGCACTCTGACGTTAACCCTTTATTTTCTAAGAATTGCTTGGAAACTGGAATTTACACTTCATTATATTGGCCTTTTCTGCAGGAATTTACAACATATCTTGCTGTGAAATGCTTTTTTTTTGGTTTTAATTCTGCACTTTTTTCCTCCATTTGATTTCCTTCCATTTTTTTCATAGGCCCCTTCCGCACACGCAAAATAATGCGTTTTCAAACCACTTTCACAACTGTTTGCAAGTGGATTTTGCCATTCCGCACAGCTTCAAAGAGCACTGAAAGCAGTTTGAAAGTGCATTATTCTGCATGTGCGGAATGAGCCATAGTTTTCCTGAACACTTTTACTGGAATGATTTTTAAAATCCTTTTCCAAGCTAGCTTCCTTGAGAGTGCAATCATGTTGAACCAGTCTTTATTTCTCTGCCCCTCCAAACACCCGGCCCTTATGCATGCTCCTGTGTACTCACTCAACCTCTTTAGCCATTTATTCCTCCCTCGTATCCTCCATTTTTGAAAGGATTTTTTAAAAAACAAAATCTTGATTGCATTAGCAATGTATCAGAAGGGTGTTGATTGTATCAGCTTTGTCAATTTCATCCTGAATGAATAATGTCAGCTAAAGTAGAGATACAATTATCTTGAATTAGGTGCAAGTGAAATTGACAAGGGAAGATGCTTTGGAAAGATAACATTGAAAAGAGGCTTCCGCAGTAATAATGATGCTTTACTGCAGCAGTCCCTTGTCAATTTCTTCCTGTCAAAGCAACATCCCTTAATAATGTCACTAGCTCCTATCTGCAGACACATTGTATCTTCACCTTAAAATGACATCACTTATTCCGGATGAAGCTAACATGGCTGATGCAATTGACCTGCCTTGTGTCTTTGTCCTCACGTTACATTGCTAATGTAATAGAGAAGAATAATTCTAAAAATTTCATTCAAAAATGGAGGACGAGGGGGATGAGGAAATGACTGAAGAAGAACGTGGTTCTTCTGCTTACAGATGACATCTCACCATTATTAGGAGTAATGCATTTTTAGCAGCACATGCAATTAATGCAACTGAAGAGCCAAAAGGGAAAATGATGGGGGGAAATGGAAGTGGGCAAAATGATTTCACAGAAAACATTCCCAAGACACAAGATCTGACCACTGGGAAATCTGTGGTAAACTGTGTGTGCAGAAAAGGCCATTGAATAGTTTCAGTGTCAGGACCTACATTTAATCCCAACTTGAAATTTAAAACCGATTTTTACATTGTCATGATGTATGTGCAACCTTGTTTGTACAATTTGTTCCACTGACTCACTTCGTAGGTAATGTCAAACCATAGTTTGGCATTATTTGAATGAATCTTGGGCCTCACATGTTCTTATCTCTTCCCTCTGCCCTTTTTGTGTAGCAATTTCCATCCTTTCTTTCTATTTCAAGTCATCCCATCTGAACTGATCAAACTGTGATGCTATTTTTTCTGGAAATATATGCAACCCATTCCCAGCAATTAAAAATGCCTTACTGCATCTTGAATTTCACTTGCACCCAGTCAAATCTGGGCTACAAATCCTTCCTTGCAAGTTCTCTCCCTGCTCCCCAAATACACAATTTAAAAAACCTAATCAAGTTGCCCACAGAGTGAGAAAGAAAGATGGAGAAAGAGGAAGGGGGAGAAAAAGAGATAACAAATTCATGGGAATTCAGGGGTGGAACCTTGGGAGGAGAGATTAGGGGAGGGAAGCAGGAAATAATGCAATCAAACCACCCTCCAAAGTAAGCATTTTCTCCAAGAGAACTGACCTCTGTCATCCAGAGAGCAGTTGTAATTCCAGGTGATTGCCCGTCCCCATTTGGAGGTCAACAACGCTATTCCCATAATGGAAGTGGCTACTTTGGAGTCTATGGCATTATACCCGCTGGGTCTCTCCCCTCCTCAAACTCCAGCCTCCACAGCCTCCAGTCCCCAAATCTTGAGGAATTTCCTAACCTGGAGTTGACAACCCAATCTCCTCCCAGCCAAACCTCCCATTTTTATCTGTCCCTCTTTCATGTTTCCTTCCCCGCTCCCAGCAGCCTCAACTGTAGCCTAGTTGTGTAGTATGGGCCACTGGGCAGGGCCCACTTGAATATTAGGGAACTCAGTCACAAGGAATTATGAAAGGTACCTCACTTTAAGAAGGATATTGACAAGCTGGAATGTGTCCAGAGGATCTGCTTAAAATTGCATTGTGTCTGTGTCTTATATGATTCTGTGTCTATGATTCTATTCAGCGCCCCAGTCACCAGATTGAAGCATACTCAGATTTGGCTGTCTTTGCTACTAAAATATGAGATGATGATTAAAGAACAACATTTGACAGAAGCACTGCCAGTTCTTGAAAGAAGAAATTGCATAAATATACTATCAGGAACAGAAACAAATACTATCAGGAACACAAATATGCTACCAAGAACATAATCATATAAGACACAGACACAATGCAATTCTAAGCGTGTCTAGTCACAAGGGTCCTGGTCTACCCAACAGGGCTTACTCCTAGGAAATTGCACCAGCTGCTGAATCCTTGGATTACTGCCTGCCTGCGTTATATTCTTGCTGTTTGTTTGCCGCCTAGAGAAGATGATGTCAAAAAAATTGAAATAATTGGTTTATTTTTAAAAATAAGTTGGGGGTTTTGTGTATGAAGAGTGCGGTTGCACTTTTTTTTTTCTTTGACCTGTTGGTGTGTTGGGGGATATCAGAACCTTGTGAGACTTAAAGAGCCTTTGTCTTGAGTTTGGTTGTTTGGTATCCCTGTTGTGCTGTTAAAAGTTGCTTTTTAGTTTTAGGGCCTTACATGTGTGGGTGGCTCTCTTGGTTTTTTTTGAAGCTATTTTTGTTGGGATTTGGGGGGGAAGGGTTCTTTCATTTGGTTAGAAACCCTCACTTTCTTCTGTTATGGGATGGGGGATGCCAGGCTAAATGTCCTTGTGAGGCCTGAGGTACTGGTTGTCTTCTGTTTAATTGTGCGGTTCTTGCAGGAGAGGATTTGCAGATTAGTTGGTTGGTAGCAGAGGGTTTTTGTGTTGTTCTGTCCTTAAAAAAAGTCTTTCCCCAAGAGCCTCAAAAGTTTTTCTTGTAGACTTTAAAATGTAACTTTCTAAGAAAAAAAAGCCAGAAAAAAATCATCGTATGGTTATTTGGTTGTTTGTTTTGTTTTGTGGCTATGTGAAAATTTTCAGGTCCCCTGAACCCAAGTCCCAAATTACAAATTAAAAAATTGATGAACAGCCCTAATACACACACACACTCCTATTTACCATATGCACTTCCAGGCATTCTTTATTTCTAAACATGGGTTAAGAAATTATCAGTACTATGTTGCTGAGCGCACAGAAAGTTTCAGGCACAGATGCCACTGCAAGTTAGCTTTTTCTTGGCCCTACAGACTTAAAAGCACACATATAACCATTTAATGAAGCATAACCTATTAGCACCCAGTGTTAGACATGGACTCTGTATTCTGTGACTCATAGTAGGTCCATCAATTTCAATTAGCCAGAATGGTTGAATTTCCATGATCACAGATAATATACTTCTTAAGGTCAAGTGTTGTGTGAGCAAATGAGGAGGATTTAATTTTCAAGTCTTGTTTGTGGCCCTTCTAGGGCTTCTAGTTGGCCATTGTGGAAGGATGGATCATTGGTCAGATCCAGCAGGGTTTTGCTTATGTTGCAAGTTATGATTATAATTAAATATTTTTAGCATAATGTAAATGGTATATGACAGAGTGAGCTTTGACTCATGAAAGCTTATTCCTTGGAAAAAATTTGTTAGTCTTTGAGGTACAACTGAACTTGAATTTCAATCCCAGTGATAGGACTGCATTCCATACAATCAATTATGAGTCCTCTGCGAAGAGGGCGGTATAGAAAACAATAAACAAACAAACAAATAAATAATTCTTCACAAATTACTGTTCCCCAAAAGACTGATGCATAAAAAAGCATGTGCTCAACACCAAAGTACAACTTTGGCCACAACTTACAGTGCAGTCTTAAGGAGAATTACTGCAGCCTAAACCCATTTGCTTTCTGTCTCCATTCAAAGCAGTTTGAGGTCAACGTATCCATGGCAAAGTTCGTCAGCCTTTACCATGCAGTCCCATAAAATTAACCACATTCTAGGAAACAGGAAATGACTGCGGTGTCTCAAATATTACTTTGCGGTAAGTGCTGGCACAACCCAATTTCTTAAAATTAATATTGTATATGAATGTTTTCATGGGGTGCTAAGCCTTAGATTAGATGTTATGTGGTCTTATTCCAGAATGTCTGACTTGTAAAAACAGATTGAAACAAGTGGCACAAATAATACTTATCATCCAGTTAATCTCAGCATATGTTATGTGATCTCATGCCTTATGATGTTGTGTCTTGTCCAAATACGTTCACAAACTTCAAAAATATTTCGTGGTATTAGAAGAAGACACAAAAATGCAGTTATTCCAAGATGCTTGAAGGAACCCAGATGTTTTCGTTTTGTCCCAGTTATTGGAATGTGTATTTGCTTTATTTATTGAAATAACTAGTTTAATAAATTATTCTAAGAACATATACATACATTCATATGTGCCCTTTTATACACAAACGCACACACAGATATCATCCCCGCTCTTGGGAAATAACATGATAATTCTCACATCTTAGCAAAATACACATGTTGTCACATGCAGTCAGTCTTACAAATTATGCTCTTAAAAGTCCAAAAGTTATTACAAAGGCCCTAAATTGCATTCCAAAAGCACTACTCTAAAAAGGATTGAGTGTCAAAAAACAAAACACACATTTTCCAGGTTGCTATTCCACACAGTGACTCTTGACATTAATTCAACTATTGCTATAGTTCAAAATTCTGGAAAGGCAGAACTGGTTATTGTCATATACAAACTGAAAGGCAAAACCCAAAGATTTTTGGAAGAAAGTCAAAGAGGTATTTCAAATGTTTTGGTATAAGACAAAGCCTTCCTTGTTCCATAGTAAAGCACATATTCTTTGGGAAATAAATTCATATCTTTTATGCCATAAGCAATATTGCTTCTGTGTGACCTTGAAAACCCCAACCATCATCCAGAGAATACTTATCAGTCCACAATTATGGCTGGTTGCTAAAGCAGAAGATAGATATATGAATGTTTGTTTGAACTGTACCTCACTGCTTGCAGTACCCTTGGAATTGAGTGGTCTTTGCTTTTACACTTGAAGTGTTTCCTGAATCTAAATGATGATCAACTTATTTGACTTTCACACAGGTGTTCTTTCATTTGTTGCCTCTTCCTTGCTTCTATCTAGCTTTCAAAAAGTAAGCCTGTACTTCTGCAAATATCTATTATGGACATGACTCACAAGAGCAATAGGTTATTTACTAATCAGTAGACAGAAGTTTGAGTGAGATAAAAATCTTTGGATTAAAACAATGATCACCAATGAGTACAGGCTCTGAACAATAAGCAGTTGTGCAAAATGAAGCCACGTCTCCTGAACTTTATGTACTATCCATTGTTAATGCTTAGGAAACTTCACACACACACATCCAAGTACCTGGATCTCTGATAGAAGAATAAATGTTAATTCAAGAGTGTGTTTTCAAGCCACTTTTTCCAAGGTTGGCTGGTTACTAGACAAGCAACAAGGGAAAGATGGCAACATGATGCAATCTGTGTGTGACCAATAAAGAAGACATGACTAAAAATGTTTATACCATTCTATGGGCTTGCTTGATGAATTCTCTCTCCTGCCTCAAATGAATTATCTTCTAGTTCAACCATGGATTATTTCTTTTGTCTTTGTTTCCTTGAAAGAGCTCAGAGCAGCATTTTTGTTTTATGGCTCAGTGATGTAAATTAGGCTGAGACAGTGATTTGCCCAAGGCCAACCCATGAGCGCTGTGGCTAGTAAATATCTGAACCTGCGTGTCCTGTATTTCACCTCATTAAACCACACCATTATTTCAGAAAAGGGATATCATAGAACACATTTTTGTATGCTGTGAAACACATATGCATGCACGCACACACTGAGAGAATGAGAACAAATGTTTAGGCAATTAAAAAGTTTTGGAAGAGCTGGTTCATATGAGCAAGCAGATGCACTTTCTGTAATGTTTTCCATCTTGCTTGTGTTTGTGCAATCAATTTCATTCTGCAAGCAGCACTCAAGATTTCTTCTGCCACTAGCCTCTTCCCAGTAAGGACACTTTCTGGCACATCTTCTAATTGTTTTGGCCTGATGAGGCTATAAATTTAAATCCAGCCGTTTTGTTATTTACTTTACTGGACCTTCCATACTCAGAACAAAATATCACAAAATTTCAGCTTTTCTTAAAGAATAAATAGTGAGCCTTTAAAAAATAATCCAGCACTATTGTAAAATTGACTCACACATACTTTCATGCCAGCCCCAGGGTTAATTCTGGAAGACCTACTTAAGGCCTGCTGTGTTTGTTTGCCTACTGCACTCCAAAGTGCAAGAAGCTACTGTAGCATGGTTGACATCTTTGTACAAAACTACAGTTATACTGATTGGAATGATCACTATTTAACTGATTAAGATGAAAGTGGACATTACACACAGCTGCATGTAATCCCAGTACACTGTCAAGTCTAATCATGTATCACTTTTATCAGGTTACTACAACAGATGCTGAAAGAATGTTAAATTCTGCAAAGTCCACCACTTGTACTTTTCCATCCTTGCACATTCTGGGAGCTAGCATGGTGTAGTGGTGAAGAGTGGTAGACTCTAATCTAGAGAACTTTGTTTGATTGCCCAATCCTCCACATGAAAAACAAACTCTAATCTGGTGAACCAGGTTTGTTTTCCCTATTCTTCCAGAAGAAGCTTGTTGGGTGACCTTGGGCCAGTCACAGTTTTCTCAGAACTTTCTCAGTCTCACCTACCTCACAAAGTTCCTTTTGTGGGGAAGGGGGGAAAAGAAGGTGATTTGAAGTCGCTTTAAGTCTCCTTTCAGTAGAGAAAAAAGGGTATAAAACCAACTCCTCTTCCAGTAGTGGCACGGATTTTTTTTCTCAGTAATCTGACATATTCCTTTTCTGTTTCTCTAATTAGCCTTTAACTAAGGGACAACTCCACCTAATCTAATATACAATACTACTGGTTTTCTATATTTTCAGCCCAAGTTAGAGGCATCTCTGCACATCTCACCCAATCTTGCAGGGGAAAGGTACCACTTACACAACATTTGTATACAACTATCTCAGATGTCTTCATTCTTGGAGAAGTGCTACACCATTAGAAATGTTTGTTCTGCCTGTATGGACTACCATTATGTATTCATAAGAGAGTTTTAGCCAGACATACATGAAGAGTCTCAAAATGTTATGTAGCATAAATACCACTGTCAGTCCAACACACACAAATACAGCAAACTGGTGGGATACTATCTGACAGTGCCTTTACTAAAATATTGCCTGTGAAGTCAGACATCTTTCTCCAGGGTATATTGGACTCCCTTGGAGCACAGTGATTAATTTTCTGAAGATGTCAGTCATCTTCATTAATTCCAAAATAATACCAAGAGGAGGCAGTAAGTCCCAGAATAAGAATGTGCCTGACAACATTCCAAATTTATTCCACCTCTGCTTCCCTTACACCTGAGAATGCATTTGATCACAATACTCTGTTTTAACTCTATTGTTCTATAAAATGTGTTTGCTGGATTTTTCTGTGTGAAAATAGCATGAGAAGTCTGATGACTGAATCTTCTGACCATTTTAGTCATTCTGAGAAAGCTCAAAGAATCCCAAGAGAGTTCCAAAGAACAATCAAGTCTTGCATCAAGGAAGTAAAAAAAGGAAGTGCCAACCCAGTGGAAATTTATTTATCACACACTTGAAGACTGCTGAAACAACAAAAAGTCTGGCTTCACAGGGCATGTACAAAAGTGGTAGGATTAGTCTGGCGTTAAGAATCAGTAACTTTATTCAAGCAAGTGTTAAAAGTGTTTCCTTTGTTTCTGGGCACTCCAATAAAATTGTGGGGGTGGGGGAAGAAAACCGTAATAGAGTCATCAATGTGTAATCAGTGAGAAACTGCTGAATGTTGCAGGAAATCACCTCAGTGAAGACCAAATGCTGCAGTGCTAATTCATTTTTAATTACCATGCATTATTGGGAATACATTCCTAATAAAAAAAATTAAGAGAAGGTTTGGTTTTTATAGGCTGCTTTTCTATACCTCTAAGGAGCATCAAAACATCTTATAATCGCCTTCCCTTCTCCTGACATTTTATGAAGTAGGTGGGGCTGAGAAAACTGTGACTAGCCTAAGGTCACCTAGCAGGTTTCATGTGTAGGGATGAGTAAAGAAACTTAGTTCACTGGATTAATAGAGACGACTTCTAAGGCACCTTCCTTATGAGGAGAGGCTGCAGCGTTTGGGACTCTTTAGTTTGGAGCGGAGACGGCTGAGGGGGGATATGATTGAAGTCTATAAAATTATGCATGGGGTAGAAAATGTTGACAGAGATAAATTTTTCTCTCTTTCTCACAATACTAGAACCAGGGGGCATTCATTGAAAATGCTGGGGGGAAGAATTAGGACTAATAAAAGGAAACACTTCTTCACGCAACGTGTGATTGGTGTTTGGAATATGCTGCCACAGGAGGTGGTGATGGCCACTAACCTGGATAGCTTTAAAAAGGGCTTGAACAGATTTATGGAGGAGAAGTCAATCTATGGCTACCAATCTTGATCCTCCTTGATCTCAGATTGCAAATGCCTTAGCAGACCAGGTGCTCAGGAGCAGCAGCAGCAGAAGGCCATTGCTTTCACATCCTGCATGTGAGCTCCCAAAGGCACCTGGTGGGCCTCTGCGAGTAGCAGAATGCTGGACTAGATGGACTCTGGTCTGATCCAGCAGGCTAGTTCTTATGTTCTTATGTTCTTATGACTGCTGTACATGTGGAGCAGTGAGGAAATCAAACCCATTTCTCCAGATTAGAGTCCACCACTCTTGATCACTACATCACACTGGCTGCATTGTAGCTGATGCTAAATGTAAATAAAACATTAGTACAGCCACCTTGGTGGCCAAGAAGTGGTAAAATCTAAGAATTCAAACAAAGGGGAGATTCTTCCTCAGTGTATGCATCAAAACCTCATCATAACTTCTACCTTGCCAAGGCCTATCTCTAAAGTAATACTGCTGCCTGGTAAGTAACATTTAAAGTGTAGCTAACCACATATAAAACTACAATAGCAATACAACAAATCTACAGAACAGTCATAAATAGTAGCATTAAGCACCATTCTGGTGATCCAAAACAATTTCTGCTTGTCTCTGAATTTTTGGGAGACTTCAGATGTAACACAGAAGCACCAGGAAGTATTTTTCTTCATGTTTTTAAAATCATGTGCAAAAATCAAAGTAGTGCTTCCCTTCAAGGGAGAACTGCATGTACTACAATGGTGGAGTTCAGATCATACATCTTTTTATAGTGTTATACCCTTTATATGTCACACTAGAAGAGCAAAAAAAGAATTATGACTCATTCACTCTTCCTCTTCTGGTCCTTCTGCATAATATCCAAATTTTCTAGTTGTATAGTTTTACAGAGTAGACATCCTTCAAAGTTAATATGGAAACAGAGGATCATTTCACTCCCTGATCAAAATAGCTTTTTCCCATGGGGATTGAGGACCTCAAATAAATCTATTAGAATGTTTCCATGCTCTTTGAACTCCAGCGCTATCCCATTCTACTTCACACCACAATATTCTGGAATAGCTTACAATTTTCTCTGTGATACCTTTCACTTATATGAAACTGTGGATGAACACCAATAAAAAGAACAGGGTATCCTCTACAAGCTGGTCATATGCCCATGTACAAACACAGCTGCTGGAGCACTTAATGTGACAAAGAAGTCTGTGATAAGGAGCCTGCTACAGCATACACATGATGAAAGCATGTTTCATTTTAGTGGGAATGTTTCCATCACATGCCAAACAGATCAGGTGGGGTGAGCAAGGTAATTCCTCGAGGCACAATAAAAAAGACCCTGATTCATTTATACAGAAATACTCACACTTGACAAAATATTTTTGCATTCCATTTGCCTCCACATTGCAAACTAGTGCAAAACATATTTCTAAAAGTGAAGGGCTGTCATTTGTTACTTTTCAAAGACAGATTTCTAAAGTGTTTCACCAATTGGATTAGACAAATTCCTATTGGAATCCTCTTCATTCTGCATTCCTCTTGCTGTCAAAATTATGAAGGGAAGATTTCCATTGGTTTCCTATGTCTTTCTGCTTTTTCGGTTTTCTCCAAGTAATAAACATTACAGACTTGTAAAACCAACAAATACAGTCTCCATTGAGAAGATCTATTTTCAGCTGCTGGTGGTATGCTAGAAAGATCATTCAACTAAATCAACTACTGTAAACATGGTACCGGACAATGGGAGCAAAT
Organism: Sphaerodactylus townsendi; assembly: GCF_021028975.2. Lineage (NCBI taxonomy): Eukaryota > Metazoa > Chordata > Lepidosauria > Squamata > Sphaerodactylidae > Sphaerodactylus > Sphaerodactylus townsendi. The sequence goes on from NC_059434.1 coordinate 35,470,064, forward strand.
CCTTTATGATAAAAGTGATATTCCCAAAAGCTATTCTAGAAAGTATAACTATTCTAGAAAGTATAAAATAGGTAATATAGGGAAGTAAGAACAGCCTTGATAGATTATACCAAATCCAATCCAGCATATATTTTCCAAAAGCAGCAAGTCACATGCCTCTTGAAGGTCACAAGTAGTCCCCCTTGCAGGCTTAAAGAACTGCTAAATAGTAAAAAGAAACACCTTTTATCTTAGCATAAGCTTTTGTGGGCTATAGCCCATTCTAGCAAGTGTTTATGATGAAGTGGGCACTAGTCCACAAAAATTTATGCTAGAATACAAACTTTGTATTCCTCAAAATACCTGAGAACTCATGTTTTTTTGTAATAGGTTAATCTGTGGTTTCCAAATCCCCTCTGGCCACTGGTGGGGAGTGTGGTGATAGGTTTCCCAGATCCAGGTTAGGAAACTCCCAGGGATTTGGGAGTAGAGCCTGAGGAGAACAAGGACCTCAGTGGGGCACACATTCCTCAGGGGATCCCCAGGTCCCACATGAAAGCTGGCATCCCTAGGATAAGATGGCCTCTCTGTACAGACCACCTAGTGGACTCTCTTATTTCATAGCGGCTCCAGTGGACTAGTCAACTCCTTGGTCAAGTAGCTTAGGACAAGGGTTCCTCACTCTGGGTTGGGAAATTCTTGGAGATTTGGGAGTGGAGCCTGGGGAAATAAGGATTTAGGAAGGGGAGAAAGCTAAGCTGGGTATAATGCAATGCAGTTCAGTCTACAAAGCAGCCATTTTCTTCAGGGTAACTGATCTCTTAGGTCTGGAAATAGGCTGTAATGCTAGGATATCTCTAGGACCTATGTGGAGCTTGGCAACTCTACAAGGGACACAGTTGCTCTACTATGCGGACCTTGGCTAACTCTACTAGGGACACAGTTGTGTTGAAACCCTGTAAAACCTGGATGCAAGAGGGCCAAAAGTAGCCATGTTGAATAAATCTGTGAAGCTGTGAGCTGTGTTTCCATAGCCTTAGCCAACATAAGTCCCCTCTCTCCCTCTCACCTAGAAAGCAGAAGTTCCTCTTGCAATTTATAGAATTCTGGGAAGGAAGGCTGACCTTGGATGATGCATTTCCACATGAAGACAGAATATGTGCATGCAAGTTAAGGGTAAAACATATTATTATACAGTCCAAGATATGGTGGTAGATAAGTCCAATCAATTTTGCCACAAGGAATGCACTGACCAGATTTTAAAAAAACTTCAGATAAGAATCCAAAAATTACATTGAAAGTGGCTGAGTTTGCACATGTTGCTGGACAAGGGAACATGAATTAGTGTGCATTGCATTCCTCTTATATTTGTTAGTTCTAAATGTTTCCCTTTTATGCCATTAGAGGTATTTGTTGCTATTGTTGTTGAGGATGATGCATATCTAAACAATAATATTCCACCTCTTTCTCCTTTGCACCACAGGCTGAAAAGAAGCAAGAGGCAGGACTGTTTCTTTTCAGCTTACATGACAATGCTGGCTGGCTATAGTCTTGCTCCTTCACTTTGTTCTTTAGTGACAATATCTGCTGGCAGCACAAGGCCCACATTTGTTGTTGTTATTGTTGTTCAGATTTTTGTCATGCTTTTCTACCTTCATAGAGCTACCAAGGTGGCTAACAAACTGTAACATACACATTAACATATCACCTTAAAAGCCATTAAAGACAACACAAAAATACATAATTAAAACAGGTTAAACACAGAGTTTAAAATAAGTACAAGAGATAAAAAGAGCAGTGACAACACTGGAGAGAAAGGAGGGATATCTGAGGGAATGTTAAGCAAAACAGAAAGGCCTTCATCTGCTGGCAGAAGGCAGCAACAGAAGAAGACATGGAAGTCTTCCTGGAGAGAAGATCAGAGTTTTGGTATCACTACTGAGAAAGCTCTGTTTTGGATTGCTAGCTGCCTAATTTCAGAAGGTGGGGGCACCTGAAGCAGTCCTCTGAAGACAGTAAGGTGGGCTCAAAAGGTAGTAGGTGGTCCTTCTGTTGGTCCCAAGCCAAACAGGTCTTTGAAGGTCAAGATCAGTACCTTAAATTGTGCCTGGAAACAAAGGGGGAGCCATGAAGATAGACCAAGAGTGGAATGAAGTGGTCCCTACTACCCATTCCAGTCAACACTCCACTCCAGCACTGCAGACACAGTCTTGTATGCAGGAATCACCTTCTGGCATAACTTAGCCAATTTTCCCTTCCAGTGTATCTCCATGCAAAACCTCCACGCTGCTAACAATGTGTATGGTCAAATATTCAGTCCCACTGTCCCAACACTGGAGGTGACATGGACATGATAAAGAAACAGAAGCCAGGTTGAAGCTACATAAAAGAAAGTAACATTCTTAATTCTTGTTAACAACACAAAAGTAATTGGGATCACTGGAGAAAGGGCACTGTATCGCTTTACTTTATGAGAAAAAAAATGAAGAGTTGCCCATCTTCCCTATTCAGAAAAGTACAATAGGACAGAGACACAGTAGCACAGAGAGCAAAAATTGCCCTTTACCTTTAATACTCTGTGGCTTTCTTCTTACTGACACGAATCATACACATAGCATGAGACTGTAGGAACTATTTTATGAATTAGTATGCTTCTCACTTCTCACTCTCAAGGTTAACTAAGAAACTGTATGTCTTGGATCCTAAACAATTTGTTTTGGTATTAAAAAAATAATTTAATCGATTTTAGTTTAACCTATCTGATTGGCTAAACCTAGCTTATGCTTTCCTGAGAAAGGATGAACACACAAATAGATTCATGTGGAACTTTTTTAAAAATATCAATATATCTAGTCAGTGTGATTGATGTCCATCTATTGAAACCTAAATCTGGAGACTGGAACTATAAACAGACAAGACAGATCTTTCTGCAAACCTGAGAAAAGCCTGAGAAAAGCAAACCTGAGAAAAGCCCCAGGTTTGTAGAAAAATCTGGGAAAATACATTTGATGGATCATCGACTCCAGCTGTAAGAAATGAATGCTCTCTGTAGCTTTTATGGGGGTTCCACACAATGAAAACATTATTGCCAGCCTTCAATATACAGGTCCATGTAAGCTCCAGAAAGCACAGCACAGCAAAAATAAAAGCAAAAGAAAACTGAGGGCTGACAGCTGATTCGATTTCCAGACAGTAGAATATCTGTCTGTCGTACAGATTGTCAAGCCAGAAAAAAGCAGGACTCACAGTCTCGATGACAACACTGTGACTTCAATATTTCATCCTATAATTGTCTAAGCAATGGAATGTTGCAACAATGAACACTCCACCAATCGATGAGCAGAACTCATTGGTGGGCAATATTCCCATCGGTGAACCATATTCCATCCACTCTCCCATCTGCCTTCCCCCTACCCAGAGGCAAGCCCAGATCTGCCCAGTATCCTGCCGGTTTCCCCCATTCTCTGACAACCCCCAACAGCCCAGCCTAGCATCAGTGCCTTGGAATCCACTGCCTGCCAGCCCTGCTAACACCCTCCCGGTTTCCCCACCCCTAGCCTCACCTTTTGATCCTCCCCCACCACAAGTCACTCATTGCCACCCTCCTCCCACCCCAAACCTCAGATTGGCTTTCAACTCTACTCCACCCCAAGCTACTCCTTTCCTCCTTCCCCTCCCCCAAGCCATACCTTTCCACTCTCCCCCAACCCCAACCTACTTCTTGCCATCTCACCCCGACCCCAAGGCACAGACTCAGGATCAGGTAGGTGAAAAGCATTGTGCTGAGAGCAGGGAGGAGGCAGCTACTGTCCAGGTAAAGTCCATAGCAACAAGAAATGCTTTCTTGCCCTTCCCTTTGCTACAGCCCATTGCATCTCCTTCTGCAATGGACTTTGCTGTTGGTCTATTTCTAATTAGAATTAGTCCATAATGAATAAATGCACTAAAAATTTTTAGTTGCAAATACTTTCAACATCAATAAACTATATAAACTAAAATGACAGTAAAAGAAGTAATAGAATATCAAAGGCATGGTCTCTAACAGACTCCTCTGTTACTGCTCCTAAAAATTATAATATCCTGCATTATACTGAAATATAGTACTAGCATAATACAACATAAGCAGGTGTCTTTCTGAATGCACATTAAGATATTAAATTTCCATTAGCAAGACTCCTTTTAGGATTACAGCACCACCTAGTGTGTTGCAATATCATCCTTTCCTCTCTCGTATTAAGACTGTCTCACTAGGGATCCATTGAACAGATTTATTGTGAATTATTATTCATCTAAAAAGGGAGGTCTCTCTTTGTAGCAACCATTTTAACCATCCCTAAGAATACAAGAATCATTCTGATCCTTTCCATTCAAGTTTGCAAATTCACAACAGTCTAATCGTTTTATTCTACAAAATATATTAAATATGCTTGTCAGTCTTTTCTCCATCAGGGGCTACTTATACCTCTTTGTTGGCTTTGATTTGCCTGAATGTTAGGGGAAGTTTTTAGATAGCATGAGCTACAGGGTTATCTTTTAATGTCTGGTGTTACTATTCTAGGGCTGTTATCATTTCTTTCTGATAAAAGCCTTGGGAACTTTAGCAGAGCCACACAAGTGTGGTTTCCCCAAACATGTAGACGAAGCTGTGAGAAAAAAAAACAGCAGAAATTTACCAGGAAATTCTCAGTATGACTATTTTTGTTTCCCAAAGGATCTCTACTTTCAGTTTGTCTCCAAGTAAGATAACTTGCTTTAAAACTGACATCCTTTTTCTCACAAAATGGCAAACATTTATCAAAAACTACTCCTGTAATTCCTGTCTTTAGAATTTCTGGTTTTAAATCACAGCAGTACTTTATCACGACCTAATGAATTTTATATATTTAGCAAGTAATCCACTTGACAAGTAACGGAATTATACGGATTGTGAGAGTAATAAACGGGGGAAAAAATCTTGTATTTCTAAACAGAGATCTTAGACTTCATTTTTTTCAGGCACATATATCACTTCTCCATTAGGGGTAATCTCATGCCATTTCTTTTTTCTTAAACATTTTCCTGTTTCTGTACATAGCCCCATTTGGTGGATTTTTATTTTACATTAAGCCTTAACATTTTGTTCTGTTCTGAGAGGCTTTAAATATAACACCTGTGAAGGCATCTTTCTGTAGTGTTCTGAGGTGACATGTGTTACGCTGTCTCCTTGCCTCCTTAGCATTTCCTACTTTTTTTTGCTGCCACCAAAGGCTCTTGCATTATAATTCTTAGTTGGACCCCCACCCCAAAAAAAACCCAGGTTGGCTCAGTTATATTTGATAGAATGACAAAATAATGTGTGAAGGTGGTTCTGAAGTAAAAAGGGCTCTTTACTCTAAATAAAACAGTTGTTTTAAGGGTATTGTACTTAGACGTTCTGGAGATTTTTAAAGAGAGGCTGGATGACCATCTGTCAGGAGTGATTTGAATATGTACTCCTGCATTGCAGGGGGTTGGACTTGATGGTCCTTGGGGTCTCTTCCAATTCTATGATTTTATGATTCTAAGTATAACAGCATAATAGCTTCAGTAAAGTTCATAAGCATAATGGTTTCATATAGATACAGTTCTTTCTCTAAAGCTCCTTAAACAGTCTTAGCCACACAAGCTAATAATTTGCACAAAACTTTAATTTCCTTACTTGCCATTAGACTAATAATTTCTATAAATAACACATCGTTGCATGCTCCACAGCTTTTCACTAAAGCTCTTCGCACACTAAACAAAACTGTGTCTCTACAAACCAGTTAACTCCACCCCTTAGGATACAGCTACTATCTAATCATAACATACTTCAATCACCCATACACTCTTCCCCTTTCTTACAATGGAGTAGTATGTTTTAACCATATATATATGTAAAGCACCACATTTAATGACAAAACTAAAAACACATGCAAGATATTTACATGCCAAAGCACCACAATATTTTTTTAAACAGATAAAGTTCTCTTCCCTTCCCTCACAAACTAGATTTCATGTTTCTTGCAAAACTTTCTATTTAATGAGATCCAAGATGCCAGATTACACATCTCTGAGGCTTTTAGAAATGAAGATATATAAAAGTAGCTCATGAAACAAGACTTCCAGGTTGGTACCAGCAGTGGTCTACCGCTTATAGGGACATGGGTTATCCCATGTCCCCAGGTGCACACCATTTTGTCACATGGAGGGGCAACGGGTGCCCTCCACATGACGAAACAGCATGTGCCCGAGCTGACCACCGTGATGCCCCCCCATCCTTGCAGGATTGATCCTGTTCTCCCCAGAAGCCAGCCTGCAGGGATGGTGGGGGGCTCTGTGGCAGGTGACAGTGGCACCTCACCCTCCTGGGCTCCCTGCAGGCCAACTTCTGCCCTTCCCCCAAGCCCTGCCCTCTCCTAGCCTCCATTCTGGCTTCAAGTGGAGCATGGGGAGTCAGGTGGGGGGGCATGGGGAACCAAGCAGGGGCTGTGCAGGGAGGAAGTCATGACCCCAGGTGCCATTTAGGCCTAGTACTCCACTGGGTACCAGTTCAGACTGCAAACAGGGAATTACACGGGGCACTCCTGGGGCAGGGAGTGCTCATGGAACAGACTGCACTCTGCTGTCATGAATGGGGGCCATGACCTCCTCTGTGGAGGAAGTGCACATGTTTCGCTGGGTGCAGCAGCATGGCATCGAGGAAGCTATGGAGGCAGTGGCTTGCCAAACACTAGGATAACTCTAGTACCTGAACCACAATTGCCTGGAATGATTCTGGGGCAAAGAAGAACCTTCTGCAGGATCAGGGCAGTTTTGGGTGGTGCAACTGGACCGACATGGAGAAGATGCTGCTGCGCAGGAGCTGGTGGTGGAGCAAGCCAGTGTGGTCCTTCCTTCTGACAGGAACTATTCCACTATCATTCACCTCCATTCCTTCTGGCCATGATGGTGAAGTGGGTTTCTGCTCTGAGTCACACTACTCAACGATGTCAATCCTGAAAAGATGAAATGAATCCTTCTAGCCAGCAGTGGCAAGCAGAGAGAAGATAGAGGTCAGCAATGGGGTGCCATCTTCACTGTAGCAGCTGCAGGGGCAGACAGGGATAGACGTGAGGTTACTGTGGATGCAGGACATGACTGTAAGTCTTCATGGACCAAGGTTGAGCATCACAGCAGGTAGATCCCACATCTTTGGATGGTAAGGCAATGGGAGCTGCCACCTCCACTTCGGTGGCCCTTATGATTGCACCATCCATGCTCTCCCCTTCCACCACCATGACCAATCTCCACATAGAAGAGAAGGAATTCGTGCAAAGTGGAAAAAAGAATTCTCCTTTTGATATATTTTGGCACATGAGGACAATGTAAACAAAGCATTTCAATCACCTGGGTGGTATCAGCTGCTAGTATAGAAGTTTTGGCTGGAATTTTTGATTAATAAATGGGTGACTTCTACTGGTTTTGACTCCAAAGGAGGCTGCCGTGATGGAGGCTGCTATGAATTTCCCACCACTCAGGAAAGGACCATGATGTGGTATTTCTACATTAAGCATCTTTTTAAATGTTGGTTACAGAAATAGAAAGACACTAAACAGAACAGACCATTAATCAATTCAAGAAAGCTGACTAAAAAGTTGAGAACAGCACTGCAGTCAAAAGAAGGCGAAAGTCTATTTTCACCACACACAATAAGTCCAGAACAACAGATTCTTGAAAGCAAGAAAGAAAATGAAATGAGGCATCATAAGAGAGGTGACACTAGAAGTTAGGTGTAATGTGTTGTAAAACATATCTTAACTTTCAAAAGATTATTATGTTGTTTGACAACCAGCCTTCTATTTCGTATGTCGTCATGTGGCATTGCTTCAAAATCTGTCTGCATATCTATGTATCAGAGAAGGATTTGGCAGCTCTCCAGCTTGAGAACTTGCAGGGGCACAAAGCTATAGTGAGATCTTTCAGCAAAACCTTTATTTTTTAAAAAAATAATCTTATTAAGTTTAATTTACTGTATCTTAGAATAACTTATTTGTGGCTGTATATATATAGCATGTTCTGACCCTTTACCTTCACAAATAAATAACCTTAAGAACTGTACATAAAATGTAGATATATTTTATGGAACAGAATTTAGGGGTATTTTATACTAACAACTTTTCCACATAAATCATATTTTAGCTAGACATAAAAATAACAGATCTGACCATGAAACTTTGAAAATCCAAGGGATCATCCAAGCCAATCACATCTCTTCAATAAAATGGAGACAATCATCCAAGTTTTGGGCAAAAAGGGGTCTTTTTCTGCACAACACAAATAAAACATCTTGTGGATGTTTTAAAAAGAACCATTTTGGAATTTTTTTGCCCACATATGGACAAATAAAATATTGGCAGGGAAAACAGTTCTTCCCCCCCTCCCCCCTCCAAGTTCTTACTTTCAGTTTCCACTGGGCAGCTCACACCCGCCAATTTCCGCTCTCTTCAGGAGTCTCTGTGTTGCCACCATTTGCTTGCAGCTCATCCAGGTGTCATTTCAGTGTACATAGTTCTTTAATAAAGTTAGTTTTTCCTGACGATTCTGTGCATACACAATTTGTTCATTTTTGTTTTGTTAAATGAGATATCTTTCAAGCGACAACACAATATGAGAATCGGCTGCGATTCATTGTGATGTCATTGTAGCTTTGAAGATTATCTGCAAACTGCTGAGGGTGGGAAAACAGGATACAAGTGTGACAATAATTAGTGATACCACTGAGTGGATATAGATTTGGGCTACATATTTCTCTTGATCATAAAGTCAGTTTTTTTTTACACAACTATCTTGTCACGAGGAAGGAAGATGGAGTAGTATAGCCTGATACTGGAAGCTAAGCAGGATCAGTACTTGGAAGGGAGATTACCAAATAAGACTCTGCAGAAGAAGGCAATGGCAAATCATCTCTGATTCTCACTTGCCTTGAAAGCGTCTTGCTGTGGCCACCATAAATTGGCTATGATTTGACTGTCCTTTACACACACAAATGTATTTTCATGAAATCCAATTACAAATGCAAGTGATATTGAGCTTGTATGTTACCTTTGCACACTGAGGCCCCTTCCACAAACGCAAAATAATGCGTTTTCAAACCACTTTCACAACTGTTTGCAAGTGGATTTTGCCATTCCGCACAGCTTCAAAGAGCACTGAAAGCAGTTTCAAAGTGCATTATTCTGCATGTGCGGAATGAGCCTGACATTGGTCGAACTAGGCAGCCAAGAAGCTGCTGTTGGTGCATACTGTGTGACTTTCAAACGTCAACTTTCCAGGTCCTGGTATGGGAAGTTAAGTTTGGGTGTACATAGCTATCAATTTGAGTGATATCTGGAGAAATGCGAGACAAGCTAATCTCTAATTAAGCTAAATCAATCTTTAAAATGATTTAAAAATACAATCAAATCAATTTTACACAAAATAGGCTGTCCAACAGAAAATAACAAAACAATCATATTTCTTTGCAGATGATCATTAATGGTTAGTTCATGGAACCCGCATGTGAAGGTAAGTGTGGTGCCCCCAGCAGAAAGAACAAAGGAGAAGAAGCAGAGAAATGAGGAAGTGTTTCAGACTGAGGAGGGAAGAATTGTCTTTGAACCATGAGTAGAGGCTCATTCCGCACACGCAAAATAATGCACTTTCAAGCTGCTTTCACAACTGTTTTTGCCATTCCGCACAGCTTCAAAGAGCCCTGAAAGCAGCTTGAAAGTGCATTATTCTGCGTGTGCGGAATGAGCCAGAAAGAAAAAGGATGGTGGTTTGGGAGAATAGGGTTTTGAAGCTTAGTCAAGCAAGGCCAGGAGAAAAGGGATGGGTGACTAGTCTGTAAGTGGGAAGACACTGAAGGTTATCATCCCATGAGTACTGGTAATTCAGTTCAGCCTTTATGTGGAGAGGATCCATGAAGTCACAAACCTAGCACGCGATGAAGGGCTAAGACAGGGTCTCATGGGGACATGGCTATCTCATTATGAGTTTCCTATCATGGTTCTTCTGTTGCATCCAAGATGCATCAGAGGTCCCAGGAGTGTGGTGGATGCTAAGTTCATCAAACCCTTCTAGAGATTTAAAATTTCTTCACTGCTTTTGTCTTACTGCTTCTTCTGCTGCTGGAGATGCCACACATATATGTTAATCAAATTAAAGTATTAGTTGTTTGGAGTTTGTGAATGTATTGCTATAAATATTATATAACATACACAGCTAGGAGTGAGAAGTGACACATGCTTGGACAAGAGTACCCCTTATTTCTCCCCTTGCAGCACTGGAGCAACTTCTAGATGGTACATGAGAGGCATGCAGGTGTCTATCATGCATCAAACCATTTCTCTGCCTGTCTTAATCCATCCAATGGTAGCTGAACTGGTATTATTAGGAGGAACAGATTTGAAAGAAAGGGACACTATGCTGGAATATCTTGCTTATGAAAATCAGCTAGTGTTAGGTGTGATGGCTTCTGTTCCTACACTACTTTTGCAGTTCTGAATGACCAAAACAATACCAGCAAATGTTATACCAACACAAGATCCTTAATTCTAATGAATTCAATTATATCAGTTTAGCATGCTCAGAATCCAAAAGGGACAGGGCATCACATTACACTGGCAGGCACATATTGGATTGTCAGTTTCATTGTGTGAACCAACTTTCCGTTCATTTGAATTACTCCCTATAATCAAAAGGCTCAGCTCTGAATATCCAGACCTCTAAGGAGTAGGCAGTGCCTCTCTCATTAATCATTAGAATTGTATCTTCGCCCTTACAATATTCCAAGGTTATCTAAACCAGCCACCCTGTGCAAGTATTACAGGCAGTGAGGATGTTATTGTTTCCTTGACCTTGACAAATAATATTGTAGCCTACGTCAACACATTTATAAGTACTGGATTATGTTGTTAAAAGATACGGCTGAAATTATGCTTTCCAAACAAAAGATGGAAAAAATCCCTTTCCCTCTTTCTTATTAAGAAATCCTGTCGCATTGCACAATAACTCTGAAAACATCAAAAGCTAAAACAGCAACACACCCCTGGACAGTGGTTTACCTCTCCAATTGCTGAACCCTGCTCTACACTTTTGATTAGAGTAAAAGCTTTGCTCGATTCTAATGGGACTTTTACCTCTAAGAAACAAGCAAGAAATGATGCATAGGTCCCATAATCATGGGGGGAAAGTATGATGAACAGGATATCCTGCCTCCTCCCTATCACGTAATTGCCTACCTAAACAAATAAAGTACAATGCAATTGACACTCCTTAAGGTTAATTGGAATCCTTTCCATATTTCCTTTCAAATGAACATAAGAGATGAAAACGTGTGTTTTTTTAAAATGTAGTATTAGGGTGCGTTCATTGCAGGATTTTAAAAGAAATGAGCATTTCTCTAAAATGTTAACAATATTAATAGAACACATTAAACTTATACATACGTGTCTTTACATCACAAGACCTCCTTAAATCAAAAAGGGTGTTTTTTTTTCAATTAATCCAGTGGACTGCTACCTTGCATAAAGTAGTGTATATGTGCTTGATGAATTTTGATGGGGTTTATTTAGTTTAAGATGCCATATGCAACAAGCAGACCTATTCTGTGTGCAAGTGTGTGCAGCAATGAGATAGGTGGCTTGCCGTATAAACATGCACTTCCTGAAAAAGGGAAATTACATTTTAATTGATGGGAGCTTGGCAATACTTAACATACTAGTGTCAATGTGAGAAAAATATTAGTTGGCTGGTTTTTGATCAGCAATTCCCACATTTGCTGTACTATAAGAAGTCTACCTAGAAAAGCCAAACAATGACCTGAGAGATGTGGCTTTGGGATGGGTGTTGATGAAAATGTTTCCTTGTATTATTTTCATTATGTTTCCTGCTTGCCTCATCACTAATGATTGAGGTGTTAGCCAGAAAATACAGAATATTTTTAAACAGCATCTTAGGGAATGATTTCCTTTATATCTTGAAGTTGCCACATTGTACACATGAAAATGGCCAACGGTGTAGATTATGGGGGAATTAACCCTGATCTCATGACTCACCTATGTGAAAAAATAATGAATTCAACTGGAAATGATTAGAGTTAGTAACTAAAGGTATGATTGGATTTGTTCGATAGAACTTAGCTATAAATACAAAGTAGGGATCTTAAAAGGTTCACACTCAGAATATCTAATTTATGCCTGCTGCAGAGAAGTTACAAATATAATGTATGTTCATAACAGTGTGCTTGTTCTACTCCTGCAATTCAATCCACCAGTTGCTTTGTAAGTAAAGGCTCAAAGGTTGAAATGCTGATACTTAAAAGTTGCCCCATTCATTTTCATGGAAGTGAGAGCTTGCATTCACAAAGTTGCTCCCTTCATTGAAATCAGGGGTCTGTTTTACGATAGTGATGCCTCTACCCATTCTGCCAACCCATGGGGTGCCTAGCAGTGCTGTGCCAAAATAGGGAGCCCATTCTCTGCATTGGCTCAGTGCATCCACAAGGGCACACCATAAGTAAAAATTTGTCTGGACTTGCCCTCACTCACTTCTGCCATGAAAGCATATATCTCACACCCTTCCAAAAGGCATTAAGAGAGCACAATAACCCTGCCCTGGAGATCATTCCCATTTCCAGGCCTGCACTATACACCCCTACAGAGACAAAGGGCATGTTAATGTGTTTGTCCTCTCCACATCTGAGGTGACAGAAGGAGTGGAAGACCTCATAGACCAATTACCCTCTGAAAATTAAATGTAGATTAATCCAAGTTTCAAAGTAAACTGCACCTTTTAATCGTTGTTTCATCGTCCTCACTGCACCATGTTTCAATTGAAGACATCTGAGCCTGCCTCGGATTCCAGCAATGCAACAATCCCCACTGCCGCACGATCGGCTTATCAGGACTCTCCTGATTGGCTATCATGCCATGTTGGGGCGGGAACTTTTCATTATGTCATCAAGTCATTATGTCCTCTCGCGTAGACGTTATCTCAGTCTGACATCAGAAACAAAGAACTAGAGAGTCGTATTACCAAGCGTTCCCGTTCTCTCATTTCCTCGTCAGAGCAGTTAAGCGTGAGACCGAATCAGAAGAACATAAGAAAGTGAAACGAAAACGAAACCTAAAAAAAGCCCTGTGCCTGCATCGCGCATTGGCCGCCACACTCTGATTGGCTGGAAGCATTTGTGTCACTGTGTATGGCGGGAAATTGAAACGCAAATCAGATGCCTGAACCTCCTCACAAATCTGGATTGGTAACGTGCTCTGCAAAAAAGTTGTACAAGCAACAATGTTCTGGGGAAATGCGGGATAAGGGGGGGAGTGACAGGGCCGGGATTGATCTGTGTTCCAAGGTTCGGCGGTGGGGAGGTTGCGAGGAAACCTCAATATTTTGGGGGACTATCCTGGGATATATCACCAGTGAGGAAATCGCCATAGTCTTCAGGCAGTTAGCCCCAGCTCCAGCTCCATCAGCCAGGGTGGCAACTGCATCGGTAGTCCTTTCATATGTCCCCAGAGCTCTGCCATGGAGAAATGGTGCCACATTTTCCTTCCTCCCCACCAATAGATTCAAGCCCCCTATTCATGTTTAACAATACTATTTTTATTTTGATAGATCTAGAACTGGTTCTACATCCTTTAATTGTTGCATATAACATGCTAATTTGTTTTCTTGCAAACCATTCTTATAACTGTCAATACTGATAGTGGAATTACTCCTTGATGTCCAAGAGATGATAGGATGTAATACCCTAGACATTTGTCAATGACCTTTAAAGTCGTTTGAATTGCATTTGCAGTGCACATATGATAAACATTTGGATGATATCATAAGAAGTTTGGACTCCAGTATTAGTCTACTGGGACCACTTATTTCTCATCACAAACATATTTCACAGCTCCATGATCCTCTTGCTAGCAGACAAAAAAGGACTCAAGAAAGCAATCTGGGAAAAATGAACCTGCTTTACACTGAGTTTATTCTTATTGGCAGATATTTACAGTTCATGAAAGCAGTATTTCCATAATCTACCATCAAGCTGTCTTCTGATGAAAGAATACCGAGTCTGATTTTCAAATATAATAACAGGAAAGCTTGCTGCATCTTTGCAAAGGGCAAATAACAAAAAGTTCCAAGTCTGAACTTTGCTGCCACTGAGCAAGGCACAACAGGAATTATTTCTGGGGTTTTTTAAAAAAAAATTATTTGAATATGCAAACTGACTTTCATTTAAAAAACCCCAAAAACTTAGGGTGACTCACAAATCACCAATAAAAAACATAAGAATAAACTTGCTTAACATAGAACAATGATACACACGGGAATCCAACTTAACATCCACAGAAAACAAAATTTTTCACCAAACGTCTTTTAAAATAAAACTTCATGTTAGGCCAGAGGCGAAGCTACCCTGGGGCATCCTGGGGACAAATGCCTCAGGCAGTCACCATTGGGTCACCCTTCCTCCTTCCCCCTTGGACTGGCCCTGCCCTGACAGGAACTCCTGCCTGTCCCTGTCCCACCAGGCACGGTGGAAGCCGCTACCAGGCACCGCTGCCCGACCCTGCCACGCCAGGCCCGGTGGAGGCTGCAGCCGGGCACCCTTGACCCCACCCAGCCTGGTGGAGACCACTGCTGGGTTCCTCTGCCCAACCCCATCAGGCCCCGCCAGGCTGCCCAAGACCGCCGCCAGCTAAGGTAAGTGAAACACAGGAGGTGGGGGCGTAGGGAGCGCCCAGAGCAGGTGTTGCCCCGGGCGCCATTTTTCCCGGGCCAGCAAGCCTCCCTGCCCATGGATTACAAAGCAGTTTTGTCAAGAGTTGTCTGACAGAATGAAAAAGCCTGTTCCAATTGCTTCTTCAGTTTCAAAAGCGAGACCAGCTTCAGGAGAAGAGACCAAGCTGTTCATTTAATCAGCCTTATCCTATCCAGAACTCACAGGATCGATATCCTTAAGAACATCCGCTTATTCAGAAACCACCTGCTTATGTGTTCTGATCTGAATAAATAAATGAGAGATTTAGTTTTTATGAAAAGTATGGGAAAATGGGCAGCACAGCGATTCAAGTGAAATCACTTTGGTTTTTGTGCATCAAAACTTTTGGTACAAGGTTCCTGTTTAATTACTTACTTATGCTAAAACCCATTTGCTATCATCAAGACAAGTCATGACAAAAGATTAAAATCAATTCTGCAATTAAATATGAATTTTGATACAATAGAGGCATGTAATTAAGGTCTGGCTTTATGATTAACATAATTGCCTTTCTGGCATCACTTTCAATGATCTGTTATCTACGTTTTAGATTTACTAAACCTTGAGATTTTCCGCATGCTCGACTTACTCTTGATTTTCTTGGCAATCAAGTCAGAAGAACTGGAATTGGTTTGATCACAGTTCTTGTGCACGTCTGTCCTCTCTGTGCATTTTCACAGTTGTAGAGTCACTTTATTTTCTTTTGCCTTAAATAATTAGGATTTTCAAGGGAGGGTGCTGTCTTCATTGGTCTTGTCTTCACACACACACACACACACACACCTTTATATTTTTGTGAATGTTTATATTGATACATTGTCATCATAGGTTCGTTTTTAAAAGAAAGGGCACCATAATATTAATATGTTGATACACTATTGTTATTATTATTATTATTATTATTATTATTATTATTATTATTATTATTATTATTATTATTATTATTATTATTATTATTATTAATATTTATAAACCGCCCTCCCCCGAAGGGCTCAATTATAAGTTAAGCAGTGTCTTCTGCATGTGCCTTAAATAATGAAGATTTTCAATGTAAGTTGTATCGTCATCAGTGAAGTCAGAAAAAAATGGACATTTCATTTAGACCCATCTGTTTAGATGAGTTTGATGGGGCATCTCAATTAGTGTCCATCAATGGTCCTTTCTGCATGGCACAAATAAAATGTTTAAGGCAGGAAAATAAAACGTTTGCTCCAGGAGTTCCACACAAATTTTAGCCAAAAACATTTTGGAAATATTTTATTTCTGTCTCAAAACAGTTTTATTTGGATATGATAAACTAGCAATCTTTTTCCCAAAATGTTTTCAAAACATTTCCTGCTTGCTGAGCAATGATCAGGAAACATTTTATTTCTCTCACCCAGTTTTGAAGTTCTCACTTTCATTGCTCCCCACCATTTTCTGCTGCTTCTCTGCCACTTGCCATTTTATACTGATTCAGTGATATCTGTGCTATCTCTCACTTTTCTATGCTTTCCTGAATGTTTTTGCATTTGGCAATGTGGCTGTCCACCATTTCTATAATTTCTGTGAACTAATAAATTCATTTTTGCCTGCTGATTATGCAAACATTCTATTTTCCTTTTAAAATTTTTGTGTAAGGTAGATTTAATGTCTCTGTAGCATCAAAGATTCATCTATGTGCCTTTTTTAATTAAAAAACCCATTGTATCAATGGAAACGCTTTATTTTTCTGGGCTATGTGGTTAAAACCCATGAAATGAAACTTTTGGGAAATGTTTTAAATGCTTTGCATGGTAATGGCCTCTATTGTGTCATGAGATATTTCCTTTCACCTATCCTAAATCTACTGCCCAATTACTTATCAGGTGATTTCTAAGTGTCCAGAAAATAAGTACAACTGGACAATATTGTCAAAATGATTCTGAAAAACAAAATTTGAAAAATATGAAAAGAGACAAGCATACATTTAATATTTCAGGTGATGATCTATTTACTCAAGATAAGGGAATAGTCTCAGTTTATTCATTCCCTCCAATTATACTGTGACAGTTATTACCATTAGTCACCACTTAACAATTTCCCAGAAAATACTATCATATAGGCAGCCTGCAATTGCATGAAACCAAGCTGTGATCAACCTATGTGGGTCACTGTGAGAGTGTGTTTGCAGAGTACAAAACTAGTTCCTTTTTACGAACCAGGCTCATTCACTTACCCTCATTTCTGGTCACACAGTGGGACAGCCAAGAATTGGTATGTAGGTAGATTTTCAATAGGGCGTATGCGCGGGGGTCGGCGTCCACCCATTTCTGTTTTTATGCTGTTTTACGATGTTCTCTTTGTTTGCTGTTTGTTATGTCATAGCCAGTTGACAGATTGCGCATGGGGGATGATCGGTTGGAAAAGGGGAATCATGGGAGCTCTTCTGTTAGAATGCCTCCTTAAGAGGTAGGGGTGGAGTGAGCCAGAGGTCCGGACGCCCAGATTGGAACAGGCACCAGGCAGGGGTCAATCGCTCAACTGGCATCCCCTGCTCCAATCTGGCACGTCACGGTCAATTCCTCCAGTAGACGGGCTGAGGAATTTGCTTGGTTCTGGGGGAAAGCACTCATGTTGCCCAGATATTTGGATCACGCCCCCGCCCCATGCTGTGTCATTTTGCTTCCTGTTAACTCCTTGCCAATAAATACAACTGGCTGTGGTCAAATATTTTACCCACAAAAGAATTTGTTACATGTTTATTGGGTCAAAAAGGGGGGATTCATGGGCCAACAAGATTCCGCCTTCGCCCGCAAGTTTCCCCTACTACTCTTGAAGAGTCATATAGCAATTGGGAAGAAGGGATAGCTCAGTGTCCACTGTTTAGACCAGGGATCACCATCCCAGGGATGTACCACCCACAGGGACATGTCCCTGGATGGCAGCCATTTAGTCACATAGGGGTGGGGCAGAAAATTGCCCCCACACCCCTCCTCCTTTGCCCTGGGTGGCCCGGCTGCATGTCTCAGCCTGCTTTGCCTGGCCCAACATCTGGGACCAACTTTGGGGGGAGGAGCACAGTTGGAAGGAGGCACATGCCGTGGTGGCTCAGACTCAGCTGCCTCCTTACCCAGGGTCAACCATCCCATCAAGAAGCTGTACTCTGTTCCTTTTATTTTACAGTCATACTCAAAACTGTACTTGTGATCACATAAACGATATGTTCTCACTGAGATAAGTAAATGATTTGATGCAGTGTTCATCCTTTTAAGCTATAGTGCTAAATTAATTTATTTCCTCTAATTTTTTTCTCCCCAAAGCCTCAGTCATACATCCAAGTGTTGGCAGGTATATCATACTTGGAGGCATTCACAAGCTCTGCGTTGCAACGATTGACCTTTCCTAGTTTTCCAGATGACTTTGGGAGAGGAAGGGATCACAGAAATCATCATCGAGGCCATGCACTGTTCTCAAAGTAAGCATAGTCCAATGAACTAATTTATAGTGGGACTTACAAGTCATTACAAAGTCTATAGGAGACCCCAACCCAAATTATAACAAGGTCCTAGTTTGCATCAGGGTACAGATTTGGTCATCAGAAATGTGCCTCCTCAAAGGCACAATTCAAAGGTTCTGATTTATTTGAAGACTTCTATTCCCTTCACAGCCCTATATGCGATTACAGCCTTTCCATGCTTTCTGTTTTATAGGAGCCAGTGAAAATGCCCATGAAATTTCTCTGAAATAATATTCACTTCAGTTTCAGCATTTTATAAAATGAGATATGTGAACTGAATTCTGGAATTGCAGAAATGGTCTTTTCAAACTGCATGTTTTTGTCTGATAAGCCTTTCCTAACTGTTCACAAATGTTTACCATGTAAATGTCTATTCAAAAAAGACTGGGGCTGACTTGTGAATAACAAATGTGCTGCACAAAATGAATTTTAAAAATGCATAACCCAGAGGGCCAATCATGTATTTAGATGTGCCAACAAGAAAGAAGAAAGCTGAGATTTAAAGAGCGCTTGACTTTGACCTTAAATGGCTGGATCTAAAAAAAAAAAATGCATGAGAAACCAGATCAAAACAAAGCGCTCTTAGTGATGACTTTCTATACATTAACTACCTCGTTCACAAAACTGTAGAAAACGTAGTCCGATATCGTTTACATAAAAGACAAAACAAAATATAACATTAGTTTTAGACGTTCAGAAATTATAAACAAAAATTAATGTTTTCTGTTCTAGTTTATTCATTTAGTAATGTAACTGTTCAGAATACCATGTGTTTGTGACTTGCCAGGGCCACCCAGTTAAGTTTTGGTCTTCAAACACTGGATTCTTTTACCATATGGTAGATGTTTTTAACAGATAACCAGTGCATTTTTAAAAGATAACACTTGCTGTATAATCGTTTAATGGTATTGGGTATTTGGGAAGGAAGACAATTCTATATTAGACAACATGAAAATGTAATTATTCATTATCTAACTCATGGGTGAGGAATAATGAAAATAGCAGGAGGATACTGAAATTAGCAGATGCTTCTTTGCTTTAAAAGCTTGATTTTCCAATGATGTTAAAGCAGCTACAAATGCGTCAAAAAATCATACACAGGATCTTTTTCTGAGCAGAGCTTCTCCATTTCTCCTCAGATATCCCATGAATATGTGACATTAAAAATCATCAATCATTTTTAAAACAAAGGCAGCAGTTGCTACACATTAAAAATTATTCTGACCCAGTAATAGAAATGGACTTTAATACACACATACATACATATACCTACATACATATACATATACAACACCATCCTCCACAATACTATGCACAGAATGGCACTTTGAATATTTAGCATCCAGAACTCTATGTTAGACTGGGGGCTGGCATTAATTGAGGAACAGCTAGGTTTTGCCTGGCAATCCCTGGGACCACTGTTTTGGAATTTTCAGTTTTGGAACAGGAAGTGATGTTGTGACACTGTCCCTAGGGTTGCCATTTCCTCAGTTATGGCAGGGGAATGCACAAGAATGCTTCCTGTCTCCTGCCCTTGTTCAGTGGAGCAGCCACTGGCTCAGGGATGCTATGACTCAAAGGCCAGGTTAGTGGTTTTTGACAATATCACTTCCTGTTTTGGAACAGGGAGTAACACATTGACATTCTAGGAATTTCAATAATCTCAATAGTGATACTTGATTCAGCTTTATCACTAAATTATTATTATTATTCTTTTTTAGATTTCATAGACCGCCCAATCCCCCAAAGGGCTTTGGGCAGTGTACAATAGCAGCAATAAAACAACAAAATACAAAATATAAACATTAAGCATTAAAGTCCCTTAAAATCACAGTAGCAGCATTATCATAAAACCCACATTGATTGATTGATGGTGTCCGATCCAAAGGCTGGGAGGGGAACAGCAATGCCAAAAATAGCAAAGATACAATACAGGGGCAATGCCGGAAATAGTATAAGAATATAATGTAAGGGCATCAAGACGGGGCAAGCAATCCGTGGCTGGCCTCCCCAAAGGCCCGGTGGAACAACTCAGTTTTGCAGGCCCTGTGGAACTCAACAAGGTCCCGCAGGACCCTAACAGCAGATGGAAGAGTGTTCCACCAGGCAGGGGCCAGGGCCGTAAAAGCCCTGGCCCGGGTAGAGGTCAGCTGCATCATTGAGGTGCGAGGGATTGTCAGTAAATTAGCCTCCGCAAATTGCAGAGGCCTGCTTGGGACATATGGGGTAAGATGGTCACATAGGTATGAGGGCCCCAGGCCATGAAGGGCCTTAAAGTTTAATACCAACACCTTGAGGATGATTCAGAATTCCACCGGGAGCCAGTGCAGGTGGCACAACACGGGATTAATATGATCTCTAAAGGAACCAACCGTAAGAAGTCGAGCTGCTGCATTCTGGACCAGCTTCAGTTCCTGGATCAGCCGCAAGGAAAGGCCTGCATAGAGTGAGTTACAATAGTCCAGCCTGGAGGTGACTGTTGCATGGATCACCGTAGCCTGGGAGAGGTAGGGGGCCAGCCGCCAAAGATGAAAAAAAGCAATTTGGGTAACATGGGCCACCTGAATCTCCATAGTAAGAGAAGAGTCCAGGTGGTCCCTCAGACTGCGGGCCGAAAAAGTTTGTACAGAACACTGCAAGCCAGTTACTATCAAGCACTAAGCATAATCTGCATATCACTTCATTTATGCATAAATTCCACTGATTACCAATCAGTTAGTGGGTTTGATTCTAGTTGTCACCTACAAAGTCAATGTATGACTGCCTCTCCTTCTATGTTCTGCTGTGACTTATCGGCTCATCTGGGCAAAGCCTTCTGAAGGTGCCATTCTTCAAATAGGTAAAACCACATGCATTCTCTGTGGCTCCTACTCTGTGGAAAAGTCTACCCAAGACAATCAGAAAGGCACCTACACTTCTAACATTTTGCAAAATATGTAAAGCAGAAGTGTTCAGGAGAGCATACTTATAGACTGAGTGAACTATGATGCAATAGATCAGCTAAGAAGGTAACTTTTATTACGGATGAAGTTTATTTCTACAGTGATTATCTTGTTACCTTCTTTAGATATGTTTGCATGTTCTTGTTTATTTTCCCTGTCTATAATCTCAGCCCAACTACATTATTTTGTTTTACTGGATCTCTTAACCGTTAGCCAAATGTTATCGTATTTTGTAGTCTGCCTACTGATTGATACTATATTTTGTAAACCATCATAAGTGCCAGAAGAAGAAGAAGAAGAAGAAGAAGAAGAAGAAGAAGAAGAAGAAGAAGAAGAAGAAGAAGAAGAAGAAGAAGAAGAAGAAGAAGAAGAAGAAGAAGAGGAGGAGGAGGAGGAGGAGCGTGGAGAAGCAGTCATTATGGGAAGTTGTGAACTTTTTAGAAAGAGCAATATAGAGAATATCCAAAAAGGTGATATGTTGGACATCCATGCAGCCATACTAAGCAGATCAATAATTGTAACAACAGGTATACTTTCTCAAGAGTGGCATTTTTCAAAGTACAATATATTGGGTTTTGTGTTCTAAGTAAAATCAGCATCTCTGTAACAAAATTACAACTGCAAGGGAAGATTTGTGCACTGTGCACTGTGCACAGCGAAAGAGTGATCAGTGTATATTTACTAAAGAACAGACTGTTTGTATAGAAAGGCCCTGAGAAAGATGTGGAATTGGACATGAACCCACCTTTTTGGCTGGCCCAACCAGGACTTTCCTCAAGCGGTACACAGAGACAACCAACTATGCTCTCTTACGAGAAATGCTTATTGGAACTATGGTAAAGGAGCAGATCAATTCCCACCATTATTAGCATACACAAATGAGCATTTAATATATAGTTGTCATCACAATGAACAGAGCCAAAAATATTTCTAACACAAGGTCAAAAATTAAATATGAGCATGTGAAATCACAAGCTGATATACTGCTGGAGCTAACATATCATTTTATGTGAAGTATAAAGAGCATGTTGTTGGACCAGAATGAATGCAAGAGCAAAATAACTATATCTTGTAAGCTATCATTCTCATGAAACATTTGTGACCATTGGAGGTCAGGAAACATCTCTCATTCCTGTTCTGAAGCTTCTGGGACTCAGATACTTGCACATAATCCCTACTTCTTTTGATGACTGAACAGTACCTCCACATGTAGACCTTGCATTGCCAAACAGGAAGGGTTGACAGATAAGGAAGTTTAATTTGAAAAAAAAGAAAGATGTGAAAAAATATAAATGCTAGTCATTCAGTTCCCTAGGCATAGACAAATATTATTGTAGATTAATGAAAAGATGATAGATATTGTCATGCAGTAGGATCCAGGGGTCTTTTGCAAATTCCTTATTGGATGCTTCTTTTTTTCCCAGAAAGTCTTTATGAATCTTTGCAGAAAAAATTAATTTCAAACAAGACCCCAGTAGGCTGAGATTATCACCCTCAAATCCCAAGATACATGTGTGTGCCAGACGTAATGCAAATGTTATACAACCATATAAAGCAAGACATTCAGCAATATTCCCAGTTTAATTTCTCTGCTATGATCATAGACAAAACAGAAAGAAACACGAGACATAAAATGGTCAGTGTTACTGGACACAGGAAACAATACATTTCCCCAAGCCTTTTCTAGGCATAGCAATAACATTAATGGACCATATCCCAAAGCCCCTTTCTTTGGAATGTTTTTATCATATCAGGACAATGTCTAAATGTTTTAAAGGAGATGCAGTGTGCGTATTTGCTGCTGGTCAATGTATCTTACAGGTTCAGCATCATAAAACTTCTGAGACTGCAGATAGTAGCCAGATAAAGAAAAATATTTAGATTGTTAATTTTACTTTCTATTGCTATTTCTTCTTAACGCTGCTTTAATGCTGCACACTAGACACGGCATAAAAGACCAGCAACGCTCTTTGTTAAGGAAAGGCTGCACCCATTTCCTGCTCATACAATCCGAAGATATCAATTCCACATATTTTCATGTATGTCTTTAAAAAGGGTCTCCTTTACAATTATGATTGTTGTACAGTGCTAAATATATCACTCATCTATGCAGGATTACTCCATTTACATCAGCTCTGTGATTGTGCGGCAAATCTCTATCAAACCAACCAAAAATAACTATGAGTTTTCTGATTTTTAGTATCTTTAATTAGTTTTGTCATGCATTACAGATTAGAAGTGAGATAACATGGAAAGAAGAAAATCGCCTAAAAATCAAAAATATTCGCATGAGAGAGTTATGTAGGGCTGGTGGACCCAAAACCCAAAATTATCCCTGGCAAGGAGTGTGTTGGGAGCCCTTTTTCCTGCGGTCAGCTTTTGAATACCTTATTTTCATTGCATTTGTAGACCAATTCGTGTCTTTGATACATGATTTGCTTGCCTGATTTCTTTTTGCTATATAAGATAATGCATGTGCATACTTGGATCTATAACTGTTTATTCATGCTATATATGTGCCAGTACAAACAAATTGGTTTCTTCTAGCCTTAACTTTAAGAACTCTGAAGGGTTACTACATCAAGAAACAGAGCTGCAAACAAGCATTGGATAGATCAATATTAAATAATGTCACAGTCAGCGACACCTTTGTAATAGCCTTTATCTGCACTTTTGAATGGCTAGTTGAACAGACAGTCTGGGAAAACATCCCCCAACCCCAGCAGATCCCAAACCTGGCACCACAATCATCCTTCTTAGTTTTGTCTCCAAATCTGGCCTGTCTCCAGTATGCATGTATTTACTCCAAAAAGCACCTAACACTTGTAAACCTTAAGTGTGACAATTTTTTCATAGCATATCCATAAGGATATTATAGGCATACCTGCATATGGTAATTTGTAGTTCAAGGTAGTGATGTTAATCTAATAATGACTGAGAGAAAGCTGTGTGTTGTAAGCCCAAATGGGGTGAAGGGTGAGGGAAATACACACTCCTGTCTTTATCAACGGAATGATGCAATGTGCTGTTTATCCACATTACACTGGGACAACAGTGAATATATTGTATGATGTGTGTTTACATGAATGTATGCATCCTATATCTAACAAACCACATCCATATTTACACTTATAGCCTGAATGTAGCAGCCCTGGTCATATGTTACAGACAACGCACATACATCCTGTATGTAATTATGTATGTCAGTTTGTATGAAAGAGCCCTGACCTGGATGGTCCAAGCTAGCCCAATCTTGCCAGATCTCGAAGCTGAACAGAGTTGACCTTGATCAGTACCTAGATGAGTTCACACCAAGGAAGTCTAGGGGTGCTACATGGAGACAGGTAATGGCAACCAGCTCTGAATATCTCCTGCCTTGAAGAACCTATAGAATTGACATTAATCAGCTGTAACATGACAGCACGTTACATTACCACCAAGAAACAGCCAATGCACAATCACTTTACAAATGAAATTGGACCAGTACCTTGATAAATGGGGTTTTTAAGTAACATGAGTGTATAATGAGAATTATTCAATGCATGTACAAAGAAAAACCAAATGTGTTCAGTGTAACTTGTGAACAGAACTAGTAACATCTGTGTAGATTTATATGTGGAGTAGATGTACCTTACCATCTGCCCTTTTTGCCTATAGAAAGTAGAACCATTGCAATAAATGCTACTTTTTTACACTGGCAAACTGATTTTATTTATTTGAAGCTGGCTATCACAGTCACATTCAATTTTAGCTAGGGATTCTTTGAACAGCTCCAAGCAGACAGGCTCTCATCTTCCAAAGGGTGTTTGAATATCTTCCAGAATTATTAAAGATATCCAGACTGCAGAAACCATGGCTATTTCTGAAGGGTGGACTATATGACATTAGATCATGTTGAAGTTCCTCCTCTTCCCAGATCCTGTCCTCCCCAGGCTCCACCTCA
Source organism: Sphaerodactylus townsendi (assembly GCF_021028975.2). NCBI lineage: Eukaryota > Metazoa > Chordata > Lepidosauria > Squamata > Sphaerodactylidae > Sphaerodactylus > Sphaerodactylus townsendi. The sequence goes on from NC_059434.1 coordinate 35,495,188, forward strand.
AAGCTGGAGTTGGCAACACTAAGCACAGACCATAAGTGATACAATGTCTTGGAATCTTCCACATTCCCATAGTAATGTCAAAAGCATTATCCTGCTCATAACAGAACATTTTATTGCAAAATTAGAATATGGATCATGTACCTCCTAGGGTAGTTTCTAAGATGAACCACATAAATACTCTAGCATGTTTTGTACATTAAGAATAAGACAAAAAAAAGGAAAGATCACAAGTTTCTGCACTCAGATTGTCAAAGAAGTTATTGTGTCATCTTGATCAAGATTTGCCACTTCAGGTGCCTGACAGTCTATAAGCAGATGCAACAGTTTATAAGCAGATGAAGCTGTAACAGTGGCCAGATGCATAGCGGCAATGGGGACATCCGTCACGTGTTGGGGCAGGAGCATTTCAGGGATGGGGCAGGGCATGTCGGGGGAGTTTCGGAGGCGGAGCGGGAAGGGGCGTGCATGCAGCTCATGGCCCAGGTGCAGTTCCCCCTTACTTCATCACTGACAGTGGCATAAGAGGCTTGGAAGGAGGTTTTTGTTCGCTACTACTTTTTTGTATAATCTTACATTTTTATATCTAGAACTACAAAGATAATATAGAAAGAGCAGAACAATGGTTAACCAGCCACCCCAGTCTACATCAGTATAATAGAAAGAAATAAAGATAACCTATAAGACAGAAAAAACTATACCTGATTACTCTGTGTGACTTCCCTCCCAAGCATTGTTGTAAAATTTATCTACATCCTTTTTACTATGGTTACAAAAATGACAACCTTCAGCCGGATATCAGTTCTTCATTTTAACTAATTCTTCATTAATGAAGAAACTAAGCTGAAATCTAAGAAGTTCACTTCTACTTTTAATCCCCATTTTGAGAATAAAACCAAGGATCAAAAGCAAGGTATTTGTTGCTGTAACATCTACATCCCTACTCTGGAATAACTTTGCAGTACAAGTAACTTTTATGAAAGAAAAGAGAGCATGAGTTCTCACCTCTTTTACCTGTGTTTGTTAAATCCCCTGCCAATGCAATAGTACTTGCAATTTAAATCCTTATTCTAATGAATACAGAAAACAGTGAACTGCTAAAGGAAACTGGACTAATCAGGGAACTGGACTAATGCCTGGCGTGCTCTGTGTTTTCCTAAATCATAAGGCCCAAAGGGCTACATCAGCAATTACCAGGAACATATTTGTATTACCAAACTGCAAACAGAAGGTTTAAATGATATGGTTTTCATCTCCTTTGCCTGAATTGTAAAGTACCGCACAAGTTGTTTGATTTGTGCTGAACATAGGAGTCCTTCAAAGAATTAGAGTATAGAAACATTGCTATGGTGATGTCAAGCGTCAAGTACAATGAAATCTCCTGGCTGTTTTTTAGAAATGTCATAAACTTCCTTCACCTCACTTCATTTAATGGGGCAACAACTTGAATATAACAAAGTGCATATTTTGATATGCTTCAGTTCTGCAGTCACCCATTACCTTGGTGATATAGTCAGAATTAACAGCTCCTTTAGGGCTTTCATCAGCTGGGATTCCTGCTGTCTTCCTTGGAAGCCAATTCAAAAGACGTCATTTGGCATTCAACCTATGAGTAATATTTGCTAATCCATCAATATGACAGCACAAATGAAACTGAAACCCTACTGTCCTCGCCATTGCTTTGTCATACAATAGTATTTACAGATTAAAACCATCCTATACTTCATTCACTCTCTGGAGTCTCCCATCACTGAAAAGGAGAAATGGAGCCTCAACCTCAGTTGACAGGTATGATGGATCATCATAAGGCATCATAAAGATCATACCCATGCCACTGGAGTTGCATATATGGACAAGTTTGCAAAAGAAAATGTAATTTCAGCTATATTACCAAATGTTGGACTTGCACTGTAAAAATTACTGAAAATTATATGCAAAAATCAATTGTAAGTGAAGTACAAGAAAGTGGTTGGTTCTAGTAGAGCTCTTTATTTCTCCCGTTCATATTTTGTGGCTATCTGCTGAGCTTCATTTTATATATTTTGATTATCCCTTCTTCCTTTGAACCTGTAAGAAAATAACAGACATAAAAGTTCAAATGTGGTTTTGAAGACAAATATGACAAAATATATAAATTACTAAAACCCAAACATCCATAATCTAGTGTGCATTTTTAGTTGACTAAGTGAATACATTGAAGAAGAACATTGACAAACTTTTACTTCGCAGCAGTGGTGTAGTGGTTAAGAGCAGGTGCACTCTAATCTGGAGAACCGGGTTTGATTCCCTGCTCTGCAGCTTGAGCTGTGGAGGTTTATCTGAGGAATTCAGATTAGCCTGTGCACTCCAACATACGCCAGCTGGGTGACCTTGGGCTAGCCACAGTTCTTTGGAGCTCTCTCAGTCCCACCTACCTCACAGGGTAGTTTGTTGTGAGGAGGGAAGGGAAAGGAGTTTGTAAGCACCTTTGAGTCTTCTTACAGGAGAGAAAGAGAAGATATAAATCCAACTCTTCTTCTTATGGGTAACCCCATATAAGGGCCAGGAGGCCGGCTGTGGTGCCACAGCTGCACCACCCCGCCACTCCAATAGAGGTTTCCTGTTGGTGTGGGGAGGATCAAAAAGTGAAAAAGCCTCCCCTCTGCCAAGAAGCCCCCATTGGGCTTAACATTGGGCTTACCTTTTAGGGGCATAAATCTAAAGGCCCACCTGCCAGCGTAACAAGGCTAATGGCAGCAGGAAGCTGACTAATGTTGGCTTCTCCCCCAGCCACAACTGTGGCCTGCACATGCTATGCCGATGGTGGCAGCAGGGGTGCTGGGATGCTGGTGCAATGTCCAACGTAGAGTCCCAGCACCAGGGAAGGTGGCGACTGCTGCATGCCATTGGAATCGTTCCTCCGTCAGGGCCTGTGCACCAGGGAGGGAGAATCTGCTGGCACTGTGCCATGCTGCTCCCTCAGGTAGCTTCCCCCCTCCTTTGAATGGGGCTCTTAGACACCTTTCAATTAATAACTTGTGTATGTTTTCCCTTAGAAATTAAATAAGATAAAAGGGCAGGCCTCTGATTTATTGAGGATTTTGTTAGCTGTGCAATTTTTTAAAAAAATGTTGCTACAACAATTGCCACCACAGAATAAGAGTCTGCACTGTGTAACTGAAGCTCAGCTATGGCAATTATTTTGTGACTAGCCTTCTAGGCAGCCATTTTATTGATGCCATGTCTGAATTCCAAATTTTTCCACAGGCTTAAAAAGATTGGAGCCTCCTGGCTTAAACATAAAGCTATAGTTACCTTGACAAATTGACTAGAGAAATGGTGGCTAGACAAAAGTGCATTGGAGCATTACCATTTCTGAAGAACTGCCTCTTCTACCAGAAAAAAAGTTATCTGATTTGAATGGAAGCTATCAAACCACATCTTCTTTAGAAAATGACTGCAAGTTTTCCAAAAATCTTAGGTGGAGTAAATCAGTTCTGCTTGTGCAGCAGTGCACTCACTGGCTGCACACTGGCCATGGTGCCAATGATGCCAAACCTTCTCTCATCAAACAATAATCTATTCAATTCACTGTCATAATTTACTTGGTTCTAAACTTCTTGGTTGGTGGTGGAAAGTGTTGTCAAGTTGCAGGTGACTTATGGCAACCTCCTTAGGATTTTCAAGACAAGCCATGGATGGAGATGGTATGTCATTGCCTGCCTCTGGGTCACAAGCCTGGTATCCCTTGGTGGTGTCCCATCCAAATACTACCCAGGCTGATCTTACTTATCTTCTCAGGAGATTGTTAGCTTGGGGTATCCAGGCCAGGCCATTTCTTGGTTCCATTTTACCTAATGTCATTTGCTTCTTTACACTGATTTTACCTGCAGACAGCTTCTAATTAAAAGTATCTAATATAACCTTTTTTCTTTGTCTGTATGTGCTAAATCATGCCAGGATGGCTGCATTTCCTTTGAGATGCCTGCACAGAGTTTATTCCTCACTCTATTAAATCAGGAGTTTTAGAGGCTATCACCAGAATCCCCAAATGAGGTTATTCAATTCATTCTGCAAACACTCAGGAACTTGAGAGGAAAGAACATTATAGAATTTTCCTCTTGCTGCTTCCTGAAAAATGTAAATTAGCACTTTGTGGATGCTGGATCCTGCCCTGCCGCTCATCACAGGTTTGAGAATATGCAGCTGCTTTGTCTATTAAGTTATCAACATCGGTATTGTCTACTCTGATTGGCAGCATCTCCCCAGAGTCTTTTTCATGGCCAGCTTCATGTTCCTTTTAACTAGAGATGCCACAGATCAAAGCTGAGATCTTTTGCATCTGGATCAGATACATCCAGCCATGGCCCTTCCCCTGGTTTATAAACACAAGAGTACCTCTAATAAGATGAAGGAATGTATTGTGTTTGACCTCATCAATTAGCAGATGACTTATTTTAGCACTTGTACATGCTATTCTGAATTGCACAGAGTTGTGGCAATGAACGAAGAGAGAGAATTCAACAAAAAAATATCCATTACAGCAATCTGAGACTGTACTTATGTAGGTATGGTTGATGAGCTTTGCACAACTTGAAAAGGTCCCATATTGTCAAATAATCAAATGAAACACCTAGATTATTATCAACTTTCAAAAAAGCCATAGGGATATCATGTAAATCAGTTCCAGAGCACTGGCCTTTCTTTTTGATCTTTTCCAGACTGCTAAGCCTTTTGAGCTCATTATAAACCATGACACCAGGTACCATGTATCCCTGAAGCATTATTTAATAACATTGTCCCTTCATGAATATTCCATTTTATATCCACTGGACTGAGTGTTCATTCTAAACCCTTTTTTTCTAAACAGATTTCTCTCTGGCAAGAGATTGGATATGGAAAATATCCACTTGTTTCCTCTGTTATAGTGCCTAAAGCACTATCTGTTAATATTGTCTGAGATGGCAATTTGAATTTGTAGTAATTCAAAAACTTTTTCCACAGGGTAACTATAAATCATTTAGACTGTAAGTTGCTTATTTTATTAATCTGTAAAGTGCCACGTATACTAATGACATTATTTTATCTTCATCATGATTACTATTTCTAAGTTGTTTTATTATTATACTTCATAAGGCTCCAGCTTCCACTATCTCATCTTCCAACCAAGGCTTTTGAATTAGAAGTATTTTAGAGGGTTTGAAGACCTTTCTATTATTATTTTAAGTACCCTTCATCCAATGAGCTTGGCACAGTCATACCATTGTGTACATCCAAATCATTCTGCAAAGAATTAGTAAAAAGTGCCTGATTTTAACTTCTCTCATCAGTTGTTACAACAAGTCACCCCTGATAAAATTAGCATATGAATTAACCCAAGTAGGTCATTTAAAAAAGCAAGAGGAGAAAAAGATGGTTGGGAAAGGATTCACATCAGCAGAACCTCTGTCAGTGGTCTGTCTTGGGTACATGTTCTTAAGATTTGAAACATTATTGTCACATAACATAATGAAAAGAGATTTTTAATGGTCTCCATCCAACTTTTTCAATTATCTGAACAGTAGAATCTATTGTGAGTGCTTAGGGTGGGAAGGCAGCATGCAAAAGCCCAATCTCATCATATCTCAGAAGCTAAGCGGCATTGGAAGGGTGACCTCTAAGGAAGGATCTGCTGAGGAAATCAATGGCAAACCACCTCTGTTTAATCACTTGCCTTGAGAGCCTTTTGCTGGGGTTGCCATAAGTTGGCTGTGAGTTGACAGCCCTTTACACATACGCATGGCTACTTGGTGAAATTTTGTCTAAGTTTGGGAGGAGTTTTTTTTAATGAAGCTTTGGTAAGTTTGTAGAGTTTATATGAATGGCCAAGGTCTTTTTAATTACATAAGACCTTGTAAATGTTTCATTGATATATTAAATAATATATTAATAATTATTAGCCCTTCAATGTTTATTGTGATAGTGCTCTCAGTTTTCCCACTATTTAGGAGAAAGTCTACTAAAAGTCTGCTGAAGGATCACAGCCAGCATTAATTAATTATTAATTAGTTATTAATTAAGCACTTACAAGGTGATCACTAAAAACTCTAATGGAGAGAAAGTGGGGAATAGAGAAAGTAAATATAAACACAGTATTCTTATGGCTGCAGAGAGTATTTAATCATGCTAAGTCTTTATCTTCGCTTGTTAGCAGGGCTTATGGATGATTTTTTAAAAAGAGATAAATTTTTGAAAAGAGATAAATTGAGAGGTCCTCCATTGTGATTTACAGAAGAATAACTGAAGTCTACCTTGTCTGACATTGAAAAGAATGAGTAACATATGTTCAAATGCCCTCTGCTTCCAAAACAAACAAAAAACAATATGTCCTCTAACAGGTGCAAGACCTTCATCTGTCCATTTGGATCATAACCTTCTCATAGCCTGCTTTCCAGCAGAAAAAAAAGCAATGAGGCATCACTCTGCCACCTCTGGCAGCATGAGCATGTTTAAAAATGGAGGTCTTGGCAGTAGACTGTTGAACCTCACAGCTAGTCACTAAAAAAAAAGTTTGATTCTGTAAACTAGACAACATTTATCTTAAAGAACAAAGCACACCCATTGAGAGACAAAGAAAAGAAGAGCAGGATGTTTGGTGAAAAGAAAACACAGCTGAACCTGCAGATTATTTTATTTTATTTACTTATTTGTTTTAGAGACAAGAGCATGTTGGCCTTCCTATAGAATTGGTTAGAGCACTGGGGTTCAACAGGCATTTAAATCTTATCAAGAGCCTGATTTCAAGGTATTTTACCGTCTAGTATTAATTCTATTTTCTGGTGGCATTTATTTAGCAGATAGAAGACACTGATAGTCATGCAAAGAAACTAGGGAGAACATACCCTAACAAAATATAGTATGAAGGTATGGTTTCAGGAGGAAAAGGACAAGGAGATATACGAGAAGAGAAAAATGTGTGTACACTTTATAATCTTATACCACTACTACCTAGCTGCTGGTTAGCAATTCTCCCCACACTTGATCATATTTTTACTACTCATATTCTTCCTTTTGGCAAAGTCCAGCTTTCAAATGACTGAACCATGAAGAATGCTCAGAGAAGTATGCAAGTGGGACTCTGCAAAGTAAATGAAGAAAGGTGAAGAGCAACTTTTAAAAAGGTGTGCATGGTCCACTGAGAGATTACTCTTAATTCAAGGGTATATTGCTCCTTTACACTTTCTGATATATTTCAAGGAACAAGCTGTCCTGTGATTTACACTTTAGATATGGGGACTAACCTAGCAACCCCAATCACAAATGATCTGCTGGAAACATTTATCAGGGTGCTATAGAGGTACTCAGGAAGAATATTGCTAGTGAAAAGATAATGGGGAAGGAATCAACCACATGTGTTCCTCAGTCTCATCCAACTGCCCTCCTTATTACAGCCCCTATACTATGATCACATTTTTCTCATTCATAAGGGTTAACTGGATTCAGCCAATTGTATGTGGTTATCATCTGATTTTATGAAAATACAGAAGTTAATTGGAATGATCTTTGCACTACAATAGCCTGCTACTTCAAGGAACTTTAACTTTTAAATTTATTTATTTGAAGACTGTGTGGCCACGAGTCACCACACCCACCATTGCCAGCCAGGAAGGTTTCGGCAAAGAAGCCCCATTGCACCTGCCTTTAGAAGGGTAGAAGGGAGGGGGGCAGCACTTGGGCTGTCCAGTATTCAGATCAGGTCCTATGCTGCACCTCATGCTTTTTTCATCACTTTCAATAAACAGTTTGTCTATGGCCAAAGTATTTTACCCACAGTGGTGTAGTTATTGGGGTATGGGGAACTCTGAGCAGTACTGGTCCCACCCTCAGGTGGCAAACATTTAAGCATAACCTTTCTTAAAGAAATAGCCAATGTAAGTTTAATTGTCTCTGAAAAAAGGCAGTTTCCATTATAAAGAAAGAAGATACTGAACTTCCTGGGTGTGAATGTGTTCTGCTGCAACTGTAGCACTAACAATAAAATGAAGGGTTTTTAAGTCATCTGGAAAGACCAAAAGGTCTTGCCTTACAGCTGTTCACTCAAATCTTCTTTGTTCCATATTAAAACAAATTAATGTTCACTTATAGCAAACAGAAAATCACAAATGCTTCAGCATAACAAAACTGCTAATCTAAGCTAGACAGATGTGGTTATATCATTTATGGACTCAGCTGATGATAAACCTATATTTAAACAAACTAGCAAAAAAATCTTGAAATTTTTATTCACATAAATGTATTCTTTATAGATCTACTTATTTAATAGCCATTGCAGATCCTCCCATGTAGATTAAACATTTTGCACAATTCAATTACAGCTAGGGTGGCAATTTTTGCAAACCCTGGGAACATGGCAGGTTGGCAGAAAAATCTGGATGCTTTAAGAGTGCAATAGCAATGTCTGCTCAGGCAAAACAAAGAAAAGGGTCTTTGATGTCTACGGTTTCCCCAGCCTGCTTCACAAGATCTTGGGAGCCATTTTGTGTTTCCAAGGAAACCTATAGCAATAACCCCAAGGCAGCCTCAAACCCCACCCCACCTCCACCCAATTACTGTGGTATCTGGAGAGCTGTTGAATGCATTCTTCCAAGTGTTGGTTTATGCTCATGGAAAGTAATGCTGGGTAAAAGCTAGTAAAATATTCTGAATAATGTCCACAGCACTGGGTGCCAGTCAGAGGACTCAGCATTCTCTGGCAGTGAGGAATAAAAATGCATGCACCATTTGATCACCCCATGAACTTCTTCCAAATGACCCCCATCTTATTTCTTGCAGAGCTGGAATGTGAAGAAGGCCAATCCAGAAGATCTTAAGCAATGGACAGGTTCATACAGATAATGGATGTCCCTCAGATAACCTGGTCCAAGGCTATTGAAAACTGTAAAGGTCAACACCAGTGCTCTGAGTTGGAAAACTTTGGAAGCATCTGTAACCCAGCCCATAACTGACACTTCCTATAACATCTTGTTCATTTTGATGGGCCAGAAATAACTGCACACCCTTTTTATACCAATGTACATTTCTACTCCTTAGCATGACTGGAAATGATCTGGCTCAGCTTTACTCAGCACCAAAACTAGCAATAAGAAGAACCTGAGGCAGTTAAAACTCACACTAACTTTAAGTATAGGAATAACAGTAGTGGCTGTCCTACAAAGATCAAGAAAGATACAACAATTCAAATTAGTGCAGAAACTGAAGGAAATGTTAACCACACTTGTCTTCTGCATGGGTGGTCCTCTTCATCTTTAGTGCTGTATGCAAAGCTAACATTCATTAGGTTGTGTGATTTCTTGTCTTTTTCAATCAGCTGCTTCCTGCTGTAAATATCAGAGGTCTTACAGTGTACATTGTGTATCCTTCTGTGTGCATTTTAAGAACATGCTTCTCCACGAACTAAACAAATGATTGAACCTAAGAATGAAAACATCTGCGCTTGTATAGTGGGGGACTTTGTAAAGCAGAATAAAGCCACAAGACCAAAGGCCATTCCTCGTTACACCACAGTACAAACAAACATTAGGAAAGTAACTTAACGATGCAACTCGAAACAGAATTACACCCATTTAAACCCATTGCCTTGAATGGATTTAGAAGACTATAATTCTTCTTAGGATGGACCTGACAATCTCTATATATATAAAGCTAACAGTGTTTTTGTTGATGATAGTATACCTCAGTAACTGCTGGGCCAATTCCTCTGAAAATTCCCAGCCACTATAGTCAGCCAGGCGAGAGTGTTTTTAGATGTTCACATACCTGACATTTCACACCTGGCCCAGGTAAAACGCCTTTTTCCTAGTGCTCCATGGTGAAGGACATGCAGCTGCCTGTGTGTAACTGTCACCCTTAGAATGTTCGTGCTGCTTAGAATGTTCGCTCAGATGGCCAGATATGAGCAGTGAAAACAGTACATAGGCAGTAACTCGAGTGGAAGTGAAACACATACACACACACACACACACGAGGGAGAGGGAAGGGAGGGAGGGAGAGGGAGGAAGGGAGAGGTGGCATGCAAGGGAAGAGAGGGAGGGAGAGGAGAGGGACAGAGGGGGAGGTATGCAAGGGAAGAGAAGTGAGAGAGGGGAGACAGTGAGGGGTAGCATGCAAAGGAGGGGAGGCAGGGGGCCCAGCATCTTGATATGACCCACTCACCCCAGTGGAGGGAAAGGGAAGGGAGGGAGGGGGAGGGGTGGCATGCAAGGGAACAGAAGTGAGGGAGGAAAGAGAGTGAGGGGCAACATGCAAGGGATGGGAGGGAGGGGCCAGGCACCCTAGATTCCCTGAATAATGTGGTTACAGTTAAGAAAACCAGGCACGCATTACTCAGGAGTAAGCTCGGTACAGCAACCGTGACATACTTTGAATGGCTGTATCGTGCCCCTCAGAGGGTTTCCTCAGAAGTGACACCCATTGCCACCAACCAAACTTACTCCCAGGTAAAGGATCATGACCAGCCAGCCTAGATGTGTGGGAGGGGTGCCTTTCCATCCTCCCCCAAGGAATGTGGGCACACACATCAATGACATCGCACATTATCAGGCTGCGTGTTTGCATGAGCACGTACTGCTGGCCTCTGCAATTGATTTGCTGCTACTGTTCCTTTCCCATTTCACCACAATAAGCCACAGCAACGCGTGGCCGGGCCCTGCTACTTCTGAAATAAAGACATACATGTTTGTGAGAAAACATGAATATGATGGTGGAGGGGTATTTTAAAAACTAGCTATGAGAAGAAAAAGATTATCAGGGCATTCTAATATTTCCCATTCCCCACCCCTTCCATAAAAATAAAAAATACACATTCAATATTTTAAAAACTCCCTAATTTCTGTGTAAGTATATTTTATTGTTTCTTGCTTCTCAAGCCTTCATCTTTAATAGATGGGAAATTTCATGAATGCCTCCCCATACTAGCCTTTTCAATGTACAAGAATAGTATTTACAATTCAAAAGAATAGCAGGAAATGTCTAATAGAGTTAGCACTTGGTCTCTAGGAAACAAAAAAAATGCTAATCTGAAGACTCCTCTATCGCATTTGAAGCAAAACTGCTCTAGTTGTCCACCAGTGTTATGAGAAAATTAAATGCAGACATTTTCAAAAATATGAAAGCAGGATTAACAGAAAGTCTTATTATATCAGCACTATATAAATATAAAATAAGAGCTGAGTTTTGTGGATTTAATTCTGAAAAAATAATATTATGGGAATTCAGGGTTGTCACCGCATTACAATGCTAATGTTAAATGTACTTGTTTATTAAGCAAAATAACAGGCAAAATAAACAGCTGTCTGTTTTCAATGTTTATCTAAGGATCTGCTAACTAAAACTGGCTGAATGCCTTGTTCTAAAAAAATAAGAAAAATCCCTCAATGTGAAAATCAACACAGTCTTGTTTTATATGCACAGACATAAAATGAAAGAAAACCACAGGAAATGGATAATCTGAAGAGGAACAAGTAGCACCCCCACGCCCCCTCCACTGTCTTGCCTTAATTCCTCTCTCCTGCAGCCTGGCGGGAACTACACTTCCCAGGAGCAAGGTCTCCTGAGAAGTGTAGTTTCCCACCAGGCTGCAAGAGAGAAGAACTGAGGGGGAAGAGAGAGGAGCTAAGGTAACTGGGGGGTGCAGGGGCACACACCCGATGCACGGTGCACACACCCCCTCACTCTCATAGCTCCACCACTGTGCTTTAGGATTGGGAACTGTGTGAACTGTGTGAACTTCTTGGCCAAACTGGGATATTTCTCTTGCTCAATCCAGGATATCTGGACCGTTAAAATAGTGACTAATGCAACACAAGCAGGCATCATCTATAGAAATAAATTTCTCTTTTAGAAGAGTAGTTTTATTCTTATACAAATGTAATCAGCTGGAATTTATCAAAGTTCATACAACTGTAATACCACTGCATTGAATTGGGGGGCGGGGGGCTGTGAGCAGAAGGAAAACAATTGCTTTATAAACACTGGCATGCTTTCACACAGCACTGTATTCAGTAGTGGCAGTATCTGTTTTTATGCTTCTTCTTGTGCAAAATGTCCTACGAACTTTTGCACAAACCTAAAGACATCTCAGAATTTTCTTGTAGAGCATCCTAGTAGGAGCTGAAAAAAGAGAACTCTTGTAAAATGAAGACCAGCTCAACAGGCTGAATGTTACCTTTGATACAACCCAATTCTTAGAAGAGAAACTCAAACTGTAGCATTGCAATGCCAATGCTCAGAGGATACTAGAAGTGCAGAATGAATTCCTTGCAGGAATGTTTACTGAACAGGGCATATGGGAATAACAGAAGCACCAGTTTGATATTGTGTCAAACTGAACTACAAGGAAGATTGTTGGTATCAGGGATGACAGCAGCTAGTTGCTTGGCTTGCCAGCTCCTGTTGCTCCCTCCACCCCCTGTTCTGTTTGGAATTTGATTAAAAGCTTCTCAGTTTGATGAAGCTGCAATATGCTATCATTTTTAAGTACACTGGACTTTGTTTCCTCCCCACAGACTAGGATTCTGAACTGCGGGAGCGGAACAGGATGGGTGGGGACAATGCACTGTTGCTTAGCCACCTGCTTTTTGACTTAATGGTAAACTGGAATATGATCAAACCGGACAATTTTGAATCAGGTTCCTTACATGAGAAGACAGTAGAACAAGAGGTGGGGAGGTAAGAGCGTGGCAGGAAGTTGAATTTGTCCTTCATCATAGTTTTATTCCTGCTTCCTGTAATCTGCAAATATAGACGTTGTGCTGTGTATTTGCCATCTCAACTTTCCTTACACTGAATAGTGTCTGTTCCAATTCATTTTGGCTCATTCTAGCAGCCAGTTCACTTAAAGGATTTCTCCTTTTATGCCGTTTGATTACAACAAAGTTATCAGCTGATTGTGTGCTCATTTGTGTATCTTTCTCATTACAGTGCATATTACAGTGACAAAATGTATTTTGGACCACAGGCACTGATGATAATACACTGGTAGGCTGAATAAAAAGGAAACAGTGAGCATCTCTATTACTGGTAGGAACTCCTGGCTCCTCAAATAATATATTTGGAGGTCAAAAGTTATTCCCATATCCCTCACACATACCTCTGGCAAAGGATAGAAGGGAAGTTATTGTCTAGGGTTTGAAGATGTTTAGTAATTCCCATTAATGGGAACGAATGGGAGTTTAATGGAGTTTGCCGTTAAGGGTATATTGAAGTTTTTAGTTCATACTAGGTTAGATTGCCTGTGTAGGAACTGAAGGAATCGAAGAGGAGAAGAATCAGTGGGCAACAAGAAGGAGACCAGTATGGGATCGGGGATCTCAGTTATTTTGGGGCAGGGAAGGTATAGCAGTGGGAGAAGGCCAAATGAAAGAAGGAGGATGAGATACAACTAAGCTTGCCTCCCTTCTGACTTTCATCCCATCCCAAGATATGTCTTAATATATCCCAAGACATGTCTAAACATATCCCAAGATATGTCTAAATATACGAGAAATCTGGGTACATTTTCTGCTAGGTAATCTGAGATAATTTACTTGCAACTATCTATAGATAGGCTTAAACTTCGTCTGCATTTGAGAAATTAAATTGCGAAATCATTTAGAGCTGATGAATTATTTTATTACTATTTCGATTATTCTGTCAATGAGGATTTCTTAAATCATTAAAAAAATTTCTGCAACCTTTATTAATGTGTTACTCACAAAGGGGGGAAAACATAAGTTTTGCTTGAACACAATAAATTGTAGAAACAGTGCACATTTCGTATCTTCTTTAGCATTCTTAGAATGTTGTACATGTACTGGAGAGGAATTCAGCCTTTTCCAGAAAGGTGCATTTAGAAATATACTGCATGGATACTTTTACTCTAAACTCCATTTAATAGAGATATAAATTATTTATGTAATTTCTTATTTATCAGTGGCGGGGGGAGTCTATGAAAACTTCCTTTTTAAAAAGCATGCCACAATCTCCACTCTGATTCTCATGTTTTCTCCACATTATAAAATTAAGATTCAAATATCATTCATGCCTAAATATAATGAAAGCATTACTTATTTAGAGGCAAATGTTGCCTTCATAATTTAAGGTCAACAAATAAAAAAATATGGAAGCATTCATGAGATACTAAGCAGTAGCAAAGATGTTGCTGGGAATCATTCATTGGATTCATTATATTTTAAGATAGTAGATTTTCAGTACTGGGATAAAGTAAGTTATTTCTGCACTAGTGGCGGAAAGTACTATCAAGTCACAGCCAATTTATGACAAGCCCAAAGGGTTTTCAAGGCAAGAGACAAACAGTTGTTGTTTGCCTCAGCATAGCAACCTTGGACTTCCTAGTATTCTCCCATTCAAGTACTAACCAGGACCAACCTTGCTTAGCTTTCAAGATCTGATGAGATCTGGCCACTCTGGTCAGGGCTTTACTTTACCTGCTTATAAAATGTTGGTGTTTTCAGATGATGCTTCTCTGTGAAGTGGGACACTGAATGTACCTACAGCAAAAAAAAAAACAGCTGCTAGGCCCTTTCTTACTTGCGGAGCCTGCATAAATGGCGCCCTGAGGGACGGCAAAAACGCGCTGCGTCCTTGGGAGTTGCTTTCGCGACTAAGGCAGCTGACATGCAAAAAAATGCAGCAAGGCTGACCTGGCTCCCCGTCAGCCCTCCCCCAGGGCGGTTAGGCTGCTCTCCAAAAACCTCCCTCCCCGGAGGGAGGTTTTGTGTGGGAACAACAGCGCATTCCGGGCGGATGCTGTCACCGAACGGAAGCACCGCTGAATGCACTGTTTTCCCCGTCCCTCTCCCACTCACCTCGTCACCTCCGTCACCCTGCTGGCCTCCTAAGACTCTCCCTCGCTGTCCTCCGACCCTTGGAGGTCTTGCGCCGGCCTCTTTGGGGGCCGCTCGCATGCTCTCGTGCGAACGGCCCCCACCCCTCCGGCAGAATTCCTGCCGGTGGGGAAGCACCCTTTCCGCAGTGCGGAAAGGGCCCTAGATTTCTTCACGACAACGTGGCCTAGACTTACCTGGGCTGCCATTGTAATCCAGGAGTAGTGGGAGTGGGGGGAGTGAGGATAGACCTTGCGTGTCAGCCACATGTCGCCCCAAGATCAGGGCCATTAGAGGATAGGCTGACACAACTTTGTGTGGTCCAATGTCAGAACTTGTACAGCCTGGCCTCTTAAGTCTGGGCAAGGTGGGCCATGACCCTTTCAGCACCACTCTTCTTAACCAGCTGCTTCTTTGCCACCTAAAGAGGAGAGAGAGAGGCTGACCCCCCTCCCCCCGAAACAATACACTAGACAATTGTTTAGTGGAATAAAAAACTGGCCACAGCTTGTTTATTGGTTTGCTGGCAGAGAAAGCAGAGGCTCAGTATAGGTGAAGGATTCAGTCAAAGTTCAAAGGACCTACTTGTGTAATAATCATTTCTAATTATATATATTATATATGTTTCTAATAACAATTTTATACATAATAAACAGATGCCCTTATTCATAAAAGCAAATGCATTATTTTATACTTTAATGACTCTCATTCAAATGGGATCAACCTAAGTTTCCCAAATTATTGCTAAAGAAATATTGTCAGCAGTCACATTAAAACAAACCATGCCCCTCTGATCACAGAAAATTAGTGAAGAAATTCAACAAAACAGGTGCAGAATCCTAGAAGTGTCCTCTGAACAATGTGTCTTATTTTACTGTGATTGCTTTGTTTTCTAAATATTGGCTTCACTACATGTACATTTTCTTTTATCAACAAAACCTGAAGTGACTGATGGCTACTTTTTGTTTGTGGTGCTAGCTCCCATCTGAAAGCTCCACTCTGTGTCAGGGAAAACTTTGTCCATACTATGAACTCCTAAATATTTCCTGATGATATTTAAACAGCTTCCTACACCTCTGCACTGAAAGATTAAGGTCATTTTAGAAACAAAGCAGATGCTGATGTTTCCATCTTTACAATCAGAGAAACCTGCAGAAAGTCAAACATATGTTTTTAGTGAGTTTCTCTAAAGTTTGAGTAATATGCAGTTCTTTCGCACTGCCCTCTTTTTGATCCAGCACAAGTTGCAGAGGTTATGATACAAATGTACATCTGTCTTTCCAAATCCTTATCCAACTCAGTAGCTGGAGTAAACAATGCCACTCTCTTGTTCAAAAACTGCACCTGCACACATCTATACTCATATTCATAGGGTGCAGCTGTAATATTATAGATGTTTGTTTGGGTTTTAGTTTGTATTAGCCTGTGAAAGCACTGTAGACACTGTGTATATAGTAAATAATGCTACATATTAAGGACATATCAATGTTACATATTAATGGTACATATTAAAAACCAGTTACAGTAATCTTATAAGCATTTTGGGGTAATACACATGAATAGTAGATTCTTCCACTTGCTATCACATAGCTAATCAGGGGTTTTTTCTTAACATCCTGCACTTTCTCCAAAGAGCTCCATACAGTAGACTATTCTCCTGTCCTCCATTTTATTCTCACAATAAACCTGTGAGATAGATTAAGCTGACTGAGAATGATTCGCCCAAGGTCACCAGCCAGTTTCTTGGCATGAATCTGGGACTTCCAGATTCTTGTCCAACACACTAATCACTAGTTCATTGTTGGACAAGAGTCCTGGTCAAACTATTAAAATTAAACTGGCCTATTTGTTATCAGATAAGAATCACTAAATAGTTTGTAAAGATTTTGTTCCTTGATTTGCAAAGATTTTGTGCCTTGGCTTTGGAAATGTATTATGAAGGGCCGTTTCCGCACGGAGGCGGAAACGGCTAGGTCGGCGCATTTCGGTCGCCTTACCTGCTCTCCGGCCCTCGGTGCGTCGCCGGGGCTTGGGGACATGCCTCCCCTGCCCTGCGCGCCTGCTTCCGGGTCACAGAGCAGGGGGGGGTGTCCCCAGGCCCCGGCGACGCGCCGGAGGGCCGGAGAGCAGGTAAGGGAAGCGAGGGGGGGGAGTGCCGGGAAGCCGCTGCCGTTCGCACGGCAGCGGCTTCCAGCCGGCATTTCCCCAACAAGAGCGCTTCCCAGCGCTCTGGGAAAATGCCGGCGTGGGGATGGGCGGGTGGCGCAAGGGCGGCGCGGCTGCGATGCAGCTGCGCCCCCTGTGTGAATGGCAGCCTGGGGACGGCGTTTTTGCCATCCCCAGGCCGCCATATTCCGCCCGTGCGGAAACGGCCAAGGAGTCTTAAAGGGTTTCTAATGGGTTTTAATGCTGCATTTTAAACTTTTTGTATATTACTTTTTAAAATATTGTAGTTTTGTATTTTTGAAATAACATTGGGTTTTTCACAGTCACTTTTGGTACATATACTACTTGTTTATGACCATAATAAATTCAATTCATTCACTAATCACTATACCAAGGTGGCTACTAAATTAGAATTCGATCCAGTGATTCATCAGCAGAAAGCCCGGCAGAATAAGTACATTTTGCCATGTTTCTCTTCTCCATGTAGTCCCTTTTGACACCCAGAGAGTTGATTTCTAGCGTTGTGGGCACCACCTGGATGCAGCAAGGATGGGAAACGGAGAAAGTGTCCTCTCAGTAGAACTGGGCTTACAAGAAAAGGGAGTCTCACTTTCCCATCTTCAGTGGAACTCCCTGTCCCATATAGCAGTTAGTCTACATGGGTTCCACAACCCCAGGAATTAGCTTACCTAATGTCAGGAGAGAAACTACTTGAGGAGGAGTATGCACTAAAACCGGCTGCACTTCTGCAGGTTACTCTGCTGGATCCAAGCCATAAGCTTGGAGACATTGCAAGGGCAATGAATCTGGGACTTCCAGATTCTTGTCCAACACACTAATTACTAGTTCATTGTTGGACAAGAGTCCTGGTCAAACTATTAAAATTAAATTGGCCTATCTGTTATCAGATAAGAATCACAAAACCCCACAATAGAATAGCCACTATAACTGAGGATCTCATTTCAGCTTTGACCTTTGTGGTTGAAGCATCATCATGAAGAAAGCAAGAAGTTCTTCCCAGGACCCTTCTGTGTGTCCTGCTGAACAACTGGTGTGCACATTTGTCCTCATCCCCACTTTTTGTGTTAGCTTAATTGGTTTTTGCTTAGGATTCCTTTCATAAGCAAGAAAAAATAGGTCCAGATAGTGTATATAAACACATATACATGCATACACACAGAATGTGTATAGTAGTTCTTTTAAAAACATTATAACAATGCCAACAACACTGTTTAGTTTTAGTAATCTTAAATACAATGTGTGGCACAAAGTGTTACAAGTGTTAAGCTGAATTCCTTGTCTGATTACTGGGCGTGGATCTATCACTGTCATTTGGCTTAAAAAGATACCTGATAGGGGTCAGGACTTTTGACAAACATTTTAATTTCTTCAATGGTTCTGTATGTTTCCCCTATGGGAGTTAACAGTTAGGAGACGGTTTCTAGAAAGCTCTAAGTTTTTGAACAAGAACTTTGAAGTGTGACCTCCAGTTTTCAGGAGGAAGCAAATGTGTGAACATGAATGGAGAATGTTCTATGACAGTAATCCTTTTTCCATTAAACATATGACTAAGAAATTAACATATACTAATTTAAACATAGACTTTTCTATTGTAAACAATACAAGAAAGCACATACTGATAGAAGCCTTGACAATCTTAAGTCGTATTCTTTCTTAGTTAAAAAAAATAAACAAAGAGAAAAAATAGTGTTACAGGGAAATGTTTTATTCTTACTCCACTTGCTATGCTGGTTTCCAATTTGTAGCAAGTATTTTTCAATGCATAGGGAATAATTTCAAAAGATAAGTTTGAAGCTTTGCATTCTGAGAATTTTCTGGGATGGAGCAGGACCAATAAACTGAAGGTTTGATCCCAGGTATTTACATTGCAATGAGATGATTACAAGCAGGGAACTCACAAGAATCTCCTGGGTCATCTCCTCTTTCTCTGAATTCCCCACTCCTCTGCTACTTCTTCTTTCAGTTCCCTGGCACCCTCAATACACTCTCCCCATTTTTTGCTTCCTTCTCTTCATCGCACCCATGAGGCAACCTACCTTTGTCTACTCCTTTAGCATCAGTTTTTCCTCTTTCCCTTCCCATCATAGCCTCTTCCCAGGAGAAGTCGGATCTAGTATCATAGCAGTCAGTAGTATCAGGCTGGGCCCAGCTGTAGTAGATAGTGGTGCCAGACAGGGTGGTGTGGATAGTGTATCTCCTTTAATAACCACTAGGTAAGTTCTCAGACATCAGAGGACATTATCAGGGAGTGTGGTGAGACCCTTTCAAGGGTTATTCTGTCCAAGTCTACCCCTGTTTCCTTCACACTGAATTTGGCCATTTATGCACTTGGAGTCTGCCCTGCAGTGAGCATGCATACTCTGGGTCAGATGTTTGGTTGCACAAATGGTTATCTCTCCCCACTGGCCTTGACCACACCACAGATAAAGCCCTGCAATTTTGAGGCCCAGCAAAATGCAAATCCTCCCCTCACCATGCAGAGAAAGAGAAGGGAATTAGCATGTGTTTGCTTTCTTCAGGTTTTCTTTCTTCTTCTGGCTTTTCCCACCCACACAACAGCAGTTCCTCCCTGCATGGATAGAACAGGAAAATGGAAGGTGAGCAAAAGGGTGGATCAGCTCAGCTGCGTTCACAGCAGTTGAAACAGAAAACTGTAGTAAAAACCCACTGCAAAGCACATAGCCTCAAGGTAAACACTGTATGAATAAAGGGTCTTTGTGTTCCAGCAACCAAGGCTTCAGTGGTTCAGCAATATTGTCATGGTTTCCCAGCAACCACCAAAATGGCAATTGACAGCTCAGTGGGCATTCTTTTATAAAGCTATGGCCTTTTTTCTATTATTTGGGGCAGTTATAACTCCATTCTCTTTTAAGATTTCAGATTTTTCTGCCAACTTGGATCTTCCTTAACAATCTTTTGTTATCTATTCAATATGTATTACAATTTGGAATCTGATATATAATATTTGATTGAGAAAGTGATACAATTTTTCAAATAATTCAGATACTGCCATTGAACCATAGTACCAGTACCCTCGCAGTGGAAGCAGATTTGTAGTACGGTACTAGATATTTTAATCCAACTTTTCACTATATGCAAAAGACAATCCAGTGTATGGCATGCCTTTCCCCTCATATTTTAAAGAGAAAAATATGTGAGATATATGAAATATTTCAGATGTGACAAGTCACCTGAGTGATTAAGATGCCCTCAGGTGACAAATCTGTTCTTAACTCTCAATCCCTTGATTTAAATTAGGAACATGAAAATATAAATCAACACATTATGCAAAAAAAGGGGGCAAGGACTCTAGTTCCTAGGTCACATTGTCTAGACC
Source organism: Sphaerodactylus townsendi (assembly GCF_021028975.2). Lineage (NCBI taxonomy): Eukaryota > Metazoa > Chordata > Lepidosauria > Squamata > Sphaerodactylidae > Sphaerodactylus > Sphaerodactylus townsendi. Next base: position 35,515,549 of record NC_059434.1, read on the forward strand.
GACTGGGTAAAAGATTACTTAAGAATAACAGTGTATTTGTTTTAGGCGTATGTAAGAAGAGATAGAGTAGTTTTTGCTGGCAAGATCTGAGGAATTAAGTGATGGCTGACAAATCTTAAGAAGCTTCAAGTCTGCTTAAGTTCACAAATTACTTTGAACAGCATATATTCTGATAATTAGATTTTTGTACACATATTTTTGAGATTTTCCACATACTTCAAACAGAAACCATTAATGCTATTCTACAAATAGTAGTTCCAACAGTTGCAATGAGTTACATTATTGATAGATAGCTATTGGCAAGGTTCCTCCCCGCCCCCCCCCCCCATACACAGGTAAATTGACTTTTGATTTGCACCGCCTTCCCACTCATATATGAATACCAAATAGAATGGAATTTTTCAGAGGACTTCATTTACAATACAAAATACACAGCATTTTCCAGAATTTAGTCAAACTGATAAATGTATTAAAGTCAAAAGTGTTTTTAATAAGCTATGTCAAGCTTCACTGACATGTTCTCAAGGAGGCAAATTTTCGATAAAGAGACTGAACATTGTTGACCTTTTGTGGTTGAGAAATTTTCAGAAAAAAGGGGGAAATGCCAAATAGATTAAAGTTCTCATGCACTCTCACCCCAAATATGTCTCTAAAGAGTTTTGAACCGCATCATATTTATCATATGTTATTTTGACAGTTATCAACCTATCAAGAACAGAAAAAGAACCACAGTTCTAAGACTGCAATCCTGTGTGTATATAACAGTAATATAACAGTCATAATCATGAAATACAAGCTGTTACCAGTGGCGAAGGTCCCACGGGGACATCTGGGGCAGTTTGTCATCTGGGTGCCACCAAAAGAAGTCACGTGGGGGGCACAAAACAGCAAGACCACACCCCCTCCTCCTTGCCCGGTGCTTTTTTTAAGCCGAGAAAGGTCCCTTTCTTGGCTTAAAAAAAACCCCAAACACCCAGAATGGATGCTGCAGTGCCCCTCACACTCTCAGAACTTCCCTCTGAGAGTGAGGGGGCGCTGAAACCTTTAAGCTCGGAGCTCTGGGCTTACTCTTTTTTTTAAGCCGAGAAAGGTTCCTTTCTCGGCATAAAAAGAAGAGGAAGCCCATAGCGCCGAGTTTAGAGGCTGCACGCAGCGCCCCTCTCACTCTCAGAAGTTCCCTCTGAGAATGAGAGGGGTGCTTAAGCTTCTAAGCTCCATGCTCTGGGCTTCCTCTGGGCTTCCTGCTCTCGAGCCGTGGGAGCTGCTGCCCCAAGCAGGAAAAACTCCCTCTGCCCTGCTCCATCGGGCAGAGGGGGGGATGGCGGCTTCCACATTTTCTCGCCTCCCCCCATGAATCCCTGCGCCATGGCTACCCGAAAGCACCGTCATACCTTCTGGATAAGGTAAGTGGTGACGCGCGGGGGGGGAGGGGGGCTCAGAGGCCACCCCAGGTGCAGCTTTGCCTAGCTGTAATATATTTATAAAACAGTAAACATGCACAATAGAATTGGGATCTTTTTCTTAAAGAGATGACTGTGAGTAGGGAGTTTCAACATGAAAATAACAGGGACCTTATTTAAAGGTTTACAGGGGATTATGGAGATGATGAGGGAAGTTGGTACAGTAATGGGAGGTACCTATCTAAACCAATACTAGGAAATACTGTATCAAAGCATAAATAGGACCTTCCGTATCTAAACGAACAACAACAACAACTAAAAATCACCCTGAGCTTCTTCAATTTGGAGCAGGAATTACTTTTAAGCAAGAGGCGCAAACTAGAGGAAAATGGGGAAATAGAATAGAGAAGAAGTGGTCTATTGCTGCAAAGGTGACCACTCTTTCAGATGTGAGACCTAATAGAAGAGAGGAGCAAAATGCTAAGATGGGGAGATAAGATGTACCTGTCCTTGTCTGCACAGAAATCAAGAAGGAAGAAGAAAGGATGTGTTGAAAGTCCAAGTTGCAGTCCATATTGTAGCCCAGGTAAGAATCAGATTTCAGAACTCTGAAGCCAGGCTAGTTATACTATTTTGGACACACAGGATAATATGAGTACTTTTCAGGAAACAAAGGATTATAACAGAGGATAAAGGAATAACTTGGAAGTTTGGAAAAACTATGGTTATAGAAAGTACCATCAAGTAACAGCTGATTAATGGCTACCCAGTAGGCTTTTAAAAGCTAGAGGGGTTAAGAAGAGGTTTGCCGTTGCCTATTTCTACATAGTAACCCAGGACTTCCTTGACAGCCTCCCATCCAAGTACTAACCAGGACTGACACTGCTTAGCTTCTAAGTTCTAACAAGATTGGTCTAGCCTGGGCTATCCACGTCAGGGAAGAATACTACAGAACTCATTAAATTACCAGGGAGGAGCAGCATGAAGTGAAGTTTTTAATTGATTTATAAAGCAGAATTTCAGAACTAGAGACATGATGCTGAGTCATATGTTTTACAGTAACTACAGGACAATTGTGAGCTTTGAATTAGAGATTTAGGCTGTCACAGAGCACTAAGAGTCCCTTCCTGAGGGAGAGGGATAGATGAGTGGCAGCTGGGCACACCATAGCCCTGCTGCATCCAAAGAAGTTTGCAGAGTTAGGGCAAGCCAAAAGAGACAGGAAAGACCCCTGTGCAGTTCAATGGGCTGCACCAGTGGTGGGATTCAAATAATTTAACAACCGGTTCTGGTGGTGGGATTCAAACAATTTAACAACTAGTTGTTTACAAACACCATTTTAAAAACCGATTCTGCTGAAGTGGTGCGAACCTGCTGAATCCCACCACTGGGCTGCACCACCATTTTTGCTGGCTTAAGTCTTCGTCAGCAACAGGGAGCATTCCTGGGATGAAAGGCCTCTGAAAGCCAACTAAACTTGGCTCCATTCCTGGGAATGTTTCTATTGGGGCTGGCAGGTGTTTCTGCACCAGAGGAGTGATGGCACAGTGGCTGTATTTGTGTCTGGGTGACGTGCAGCCATGTGGCTCCCCAGAACCAGTGAAGTGTCCTCGTCCTTGGAAATGATGCCACTTATACTGTATGGGGAGGCATGTACACTGGCAACATGGTCACACTGATTTCAAACCCTTCCCACCCCCACCTCCAATCAGGATCGCACAGTTAATGTTTGAATTGCACTGATGATCAGTGATTGTACACCAATACAGGAAGAAGCATTTTTTTTCCTGCTTGCTTAGTGTGGCTTAATTGCTTTTGACCTGCTGACATACTTGCACCCCCTAATTTCTCCCAAAAAGTTTCCTTGAAAGTTGATGTTGTTGCAAGATCACTGCTGTTTATTGCTGCAATGTGATTGCTGTTTTCATTGCTTCCAGATCCACTGTGAGACACTGCTCTGTGCTTTCCTCATAGGGATTGGGACTTGCTCGTAGTGTTACACATGCAGTACATACATTTAGGATGAAAGTGTGGGGTGTGCTGATGAAAGATTTGGTGGTTGACAACACAGATGCTAATGTAATGAGATACAAGAAGCCTCTTATAAAGGTTTTGATTCTTGATGTAACATCTTTGTACCACTGTCATAATATGTATATAAGTGAAGACTTCAAGTATGAAAAATGCATAAAGGTAATAAGTTATACAAAGCAATGTGGCAAGGAGAACTGGGCTGGGCAAACACTGAAAATGAGGAACCGAGTAATAGCTTGGCCAACATCAACATTTTAAATGGAAACTTTCTGCAGAACAAGTGATGAGACATTGGGCCTTTCCCCACTTACCATAAGCCCCGCGCTACTTGAGGAGAGTAGCGCGGGGTTCCTCCTCCCTCCCCACGGCAGGGGCGGCCACAGAGCAGCCGCCCCGACGCTGCCGCTGTCGCGCCCCCTTAGCGCGCGGCATCCCAGGCGCTCTTCTGAACGGCACCTTTTGACAACCCCGCACAGAGCGCGGGGTCGTGGGGAGGCCTGGGCGCGCGCCTGGGATGCCGCGCGCTGAGAGCAGCGCGCGGCATAGGGGGGATGGAAGGGAGTGGGGAAAGGCCCATTGGTGGGGTCAGTTGGTTGAGTGGAAAATTTCTTGCTAAAATATGCCTCAGTTATCCTCCCTCCCCCCCAAAATGAATGTTCTCCAAAATCACTGCCATCTCTAGTGAACTTTGACTATCACTATGTCCTGCAAGTGATCCTGAACTTTGAACGAGTGGGATCATTACAAAACAAGTTATTATTTAAGGAAAGGAGGTTTTTTTTACTACAGATAGGTAAAAGATCCTGCACTTAAAATTAGATATTCTTAATCAGTTTGTGAATTTCTGATGCATACAATGAACAAACACTAACATGCCTACAGACAGCTGGGACAGTTGGGCTTTTCCAGAGTGTTCTATACATTCCTGTTGGTTGTGGGACATCACTTTTCCTCATATTTTTCTTTGAAGGGCCACTTGAAAATATGGCAACTCTACCTAGTGAGGAAGACTCACTACGATCCTATGTCGACCTCACAGGAATTATCAAGTATCGCCTGAAATCTTTTGTCTTTAAGTGATGACATTAAAGATTTATGATATATGCACATGCAAGCAAACACTCATAACAATATAAGAATTTTGAAAATTCATTTCCGTGTGAAAACTATCACATGAATCATTATTCAGAAAACTGGCCCTTTAGAGGCCCAGGAACTCATAACTCATAGTAACTAAGATCCTTGAACTGAACAAATATTCCAAAAATCTAAATGTGGTTTGTGAGAACAAGCAGTCATTACTCCATGGGCTAAAGGGTCATTGTGGAGATATTACCCTTAGGAATCACTAAACCAACTTCACATAGTTTCATTAATCCATGATATTCTGTGTGATTACTTGATCTTCCAAAATGTTACAACGCACAGAAATACATATATGAGAGATGGAAATAATAGAGAGCATAAAGCAAATTAAAATAAAAATGAAAAGAATTTAAAAAAACAATCAACTTAAGTCAGAACATAAAAGCATAGTGCACATTCAATAAAATGTAAATTGCCTTTTATAACTCATTATCATGTCTGGATAGTAACGATTCCTATTTTTCATCCATTTGTGCTGGTATCTTTTATTCTTTAGAGACTGTGTATTCTCAATTGGACTTCACAGGCTGTGTTTGATTTAGGCTGTCAACCAAATGTTTGATTACATAAGTTCAGAAAGATTTCTTAGCAGACTGTGCTTGGAATATTAATACATATAGTAAAATTTGTGAGATCAGGGCATTCGGTTCAGGAAACCTGACATACCATGAACACCAATTTAAAGTGAGGGAAATAAAAATCTCCTGCATATCCTCCTTAAATGTAACCATATTTGGAGGGAAAGGATGCAATACAAGGAGTTTTATATTGCTGAATGTGAATTTCTCAGAAGGTGTTATTTTCACTGTTCAGTACAGGAACAAATTGGTTTCTATGCTGGCATCATGCTCATAGTGAAAAGAAAAAAATATCCATGTACATTTTCAGAGTGTACTTAATAACAGAAAACTTGTTATGCCAATAAAGGCTTATGTATGTATGATCAAACAGGCCACAGTGCGAAAGACATTCAACAATATGGCATTTACTTTTGTATAGACCTGCTTAGGATTGCTTGCAATGCCAAGTGTCTGAAAGCTTATATATAAACTAGCGGGCCCAGCCACGTGTTGCTGTGGCAATTGTCCTTCTCATCACGGTCCGCAACCCACACAGATGTCCATGCAGGTCCAATGATCCCCAGCATAGCCTTTTGGGGTGGTCAAATGGAATCCCTCTTTCCCGTTTCAATTCACATCGTTAAATGGTGCTGTCTTGTTTTTTTAGTATAAGGTAACCCTGTAGTAGTGCACTGCCGACCCAGCAGTGCGTGAAATTACTGCAGAAGCGTTAGGGGCCTTAGCGGACCTGCGGCCTTGCGGTCGCGCTCGCACCCCTCCTGTCCCCATGAGTCACGGGTCGGTGAACTGTTCTGGCTCAATCACGAGGCGCCAGGGACAATGGTCTTGCCCCAGGTGAGGATTGAAGCTCGAAGCAGCGTGCAGCTCTTCTCGCGTAGCCAGATGAGATCATGCATCACATGATGATCTCCGACCTCCGCTCTCGAACTCCCCAGTCCTCCCTCCTGCGCCCCGATACAGAGTAACAATAAAGGTGCCAGGAACGTGGTAGGGAGACTTCGCTAGGAACCACGGACCTCCGGTCTCCGCTGCTGGCGATCTCCACCAGATGTTATCTCAGCGTCACCACCGTTCTTCGCTGACGGCGTGGGTCGACTACAAGCTGGTGCGAAACCGGGAATCCTCGAACCTCCACCCTGCTCACCGTCGCCTGGGGAAGGGCGCGATACGAAGTCCGCTGGATCGGGCATCCAGGGACCACGTTCGGTATCCCCTGTCCTCTGGATCGGCGCATCCAGAGACACGCGTCGTGAGACACTCTCTGCGTCCGGTGGAACACGGTGAGTATGGGAGCTTGCAAAAGCAGGGCTCATGACAAGCACGTTGGCGAACTGAAAGCGTTAGCGAAATGCGGCCAGGGTCCCGTAAAGAGGGAGCTCGCGCCAAATTGGTTGAGGAGATTGAAGCTCAGTGTCCATGGTACCCAGAGGGGGACATTGAATCTTAAGGACTGGGGAAAACATCGAGCACTCTTAACAGAGCCTCATGGCGCCCGATGTACAGCTGCTACTGGCGATGGAGACAATGTTTTGTAAACCATCAGCCTGCAGACCTATGGCTCCCTTGCCTTGTAGGCCGCCCTCCGCTTCGATCTTTTCACCTTCAATTTCAACCCGGAATTTTCTCTATCCACACTAAATTGGGCCTGTCCTCCTTCTGCCCCCATCATCCTTCACCCATTTCAAACTCTCCAGCGGCTCAACCGCTACCTCCTGCTCCGCCTTCATTTTCCGAAGCCACTGCACCTCCGTCAAGCGCCGCGTAATGGCGGGTTTCAAACTCATAGAGCGTATTAGCCCGCGATCTGCAGAAGAAAAACCCTGGCGGAAGGCGATGCGATATTCTTGCATTGTGCCCCATCCGCTTCACAGATACGGGGAGGATGGCATGGTTGTGAGGTTCGAGTACGCCCTGAGTATAATAATATCCTTGCACCGAGCTCCATAAAGCAATGCGGGCGTGAGTCACTAGCCCCTCGTGAGGCATGCTGGAAGCCATCGCAGGAACCACCTAATGGTTCAGATGACTGGAAAAACCACCTTTGCATGCTCCTGAGCCCTCGCGCGAATTTGTGGTCTGGGAAAGTGAGTTCCGCCAGCAATGCTTCAACAGAGCAACCACCTCTGGCGGCGCACCACGCTCAGCTTCGGCCCGATGCTTTTGCCAATCCCAATGATCAGATTGGCCTGCCTGAGGCCACCGCGCCACGGTGCCTCTGAGTGTATAAGGCATTTGTCAAAGTCCCAATGCGGCAACCCAGAGTTTTCTCCTCCATCCGGCAAAACCCCAAGAGCCCTATGCTGAATTTGTGAACAGGCTCCAGGAAGGCGCTCAAGAGGCAGGTAGATAGCGAGGAGGCCCAAAGCGAGGCTCATGCTTACCATAAAGGGAAGCAGCTTCCATGGAGTGCGCAGAATCGCGGGCCTAGAGCAAAATCCTGAGCTGGCCGGCATGCTTAAGGCTCGCCAGGACATTGGGTCCTCCGCCCACCAAGCTAGCACTCCTCGCCGCCTTCCACCGGTGAGGAGACAGTCTCAGGATGACTGCTTTAACACCGGCAGACCGGACACTTCGAAGGGTGTAGGCAGCCCGGTGGGGCCTACAGCCCGATGGAGGTCCTCCCAGGAGGAAGGCCACCTAAAACCCGGTGCCGCGTTGCCAGAAGGGCTTCCATTGGAGGCGTGAGAAACTCCGCCCGAGCGTCTCCCCAGCCAGGACCAAGGAGGGAGAGTAGAGCAGACCCAGCGCCAAGGCCCTGCCAAAACCACCCCTCGTGGCATCTGGCTGCATGCACCCAGCCCATCTCCTTAAGTTCCCCCGCGAAGTTCTTGTGGCCCCAACCCGAATGCAGCGAGCCCATCCCTACCGGGACTATTGGTACCCAGATGCTGCCAAAACCTCTGCCGCTGGAACAGGGACTGTTCATGCCGTCCCGGGTAGTGAGCTCCACGCGCAAGGACCCATCCACCTCCAGGTCTGGACAAACATCCACAGGAGCTGCCGAACCAGCTCAGCTGATTCTCTTGCCCCGTAAACGCCGCTGCCTGCCGACCCAATAAAGACTCTGAGCCCCAGCAGCCAACATGCGCAGCTACACCACCGTGGCCGGTGGAGACACCTATCGAGGAGCTCCCGTCCATATCTGGAGCTTCGCCATAGAAGGATGTAAGTTCAAGGAGCTGGTGGACACGGCTGATGTTACCGTCATCAGAGCAGCCAGTGGCCCGACCAGTGGCTGACGAGGCTTGCCAGCACATCTGGGGTGGGGGGGGGACAAACCGCGAAGGCGGAGCATCGCCGCTCGGTCAGCAGCCAGGATTTCGGCGGCAGCTCACAGTCCATCGTTCCTAGACATCCATGTCAATCTCTGGGGAAGAGACCTCATGAGTCAGGTTAAAAAAGCTGACTCTGAGGTCTGGGATGGGTAAAGCCGTCCGCGGATCATTGATTCAATCGTGCCTTCAGAGTTGCCTCCTAATTTCCCACGGAAATCTGTTTCCCTCTCCCTCCCTTTTCCTTCTGTTTTTTACGACCGAAGTAAAGTGGAGGGCAATTGGCTGACTGGCCCTCCCTGGATTAAATCTGGGCCCGTCCTGTCTACGCAGCACTGTCAGGACAGGCCCCGTTTAGGGGCTGCCGCCATTATACAGCTAATACCCAAACCCGTTTGGGTTATAGCTGCCAGCGGCAACTTTATCAATTACCACATTAAAGGCTAGGCTCAGCCCGAAACATATAGGAGGCCGGTCGGCGGCGAGCAATTCCCAAGATAATTCGATCACAAAGTTTAGCACCATCCAGCTTCCTGCGGTAGCCACCAAGGTCGCGGTAAGTGCAACTCCCTTGAAGAAACCCCCCTTCCTTTCTCCTTTGTGTGTCGAGGAATTTGCCTCTAATTGCCTGATTGCTTCATTCCCGGATGCACCCACATCCCCAAAGGTGCTCCCAAAGCGCATGTTGCTGATTAAGCATGCATACCCACAATCCCCCAGGACTCGCCTGTTCCCTCCCCTCGAGGCTCCGGATTTTCGCCTTGGCAGCACCCTGATGGCTGACTCTGGTGAATTCCTACCAGGGCCGCCTACCTCCTGCCCTCCTGTCAAACAACTAAAAGAAGAGAGGAGTGTAGAAGCGGTCCCAGGAAGGCTGCATTAAAGCAACCTTCACAGGCTGCCAAAACAAACCTTCTTCCTTCCCATATTAAATCTAACACTAACTTTCGATCCCAATCCCGCCATCAGCTCTAGAACTGAGCTTGGCGGGACCATTAGTAACCTGGGAAAGGGGTGTGTTTCAATCCCTCTTCCTACAGGTTCCGTGGACTCCGATTAGCCACGACAGGCCAACCCATGGAATGGCCAGGAGGAAACCAAGCCCCATCCGGTAGGCATCTCTCTAGAGGATCCATGGCGATCTCAACAGGAACGCCGTCATTAGCGCCCAGACCGGATGACCTGGGGAGACGTCAAGGCGACCACCAGCCAGGCCCTAAGCGGCTGCTGGCAAGACCACCCGGACACGCCGAGAACCTCTGTGCGCTCTCTTTCGCGATCATCACCAACTCCAGCAACCACCATCCTTTGCCTGCTCTGCTGCCTCCTGCCGATGAAAGTCGTACACCCCTGTGACTTTCACCAGACCAACATCTGGGAGCAGTTTGCTGCCGCTGCCAACGTCTCATCTTTCTGCCTGGGCCAGTACCTGGGAGTCGGAGCCTGCTAAAGCTCCTGCCTGCTCCCGATCTGCAAAGCACCGGAGACTTCCCTGGCGGAGTCTGGGCTGAGCCCTTCATGAATGCCTCATCCATCAGGTACTCTATGGCGCCGACTGGGGACCCGTCGTCCAAACCCTCCGGCTGGCGCTCTTTCCCTGTCACCAAGGCGGTCGCTAACCGCAGGTCCAACACCTGCGCCAGCATCACCGGCGCCAGCCGGAAAAACCGACCGGGCCCGATGCGTCGGCTCGGCCAGTTGGGCTACACATGGAGGACATTCCCCGTGTTCGGAAACATCCTGCTCCCCAGGGGCTGGTTCTGGACCTCGCGGGAGAGGAGCGTTTAACTACATCCCGCCCGACTCCCTGCGGAACTCTTTGCTGCCTCAATTAAGCCTCACTGCATTGTTCTACCCAGGCTCCACCGGGGAGCCGGGCCGCCCGCCTTAGCAGCTCGCTTCGGCCCTCGCAGCCGGATGACGATTGCGCCCTCTCGAAGCGGAGTTCGTCTCCTACTTAACTTCCTAGTGAGGAGTCCCGGACTCGCTTCCTACAATGCTAAGACTATTGGCGGCTGGCCTGTGCCCTTCGCGAAGTCCATCAATTCTACCTCCACCGCTCTGGATGCCCTGGCCTCCGAGCAGCAGGAACTTCGTCAAGCGACCCTAGAACAATGGTACGCTATTGATTATTTGTTGTTGTTACATCACAAGGTTGTGAGAATGTACATAATATGTGTTGTTTTAATCTTTCTGATAATTCCCAGCTGATCCACATGAGAAGTCGTGAGCTGCAAAGTTATCTAATCTGAAGTATGATGTTTTGCCCCATTGGTGGGTCCAGCCCTCTGGAGCTGGCTGCGGGGAGGATGGTTGAGTGCTATTATTACAGCTCTGCATTGGTTTAATTATTATTGCCTTGTTATGCCGGATCTTGTTTACGTTCAATGCGTGTCTAATATTGCCTGTAGCGTGTGTAAGAAACCCTCGCATTTCCTTACCCATGACGGTTCTAATGTTGCACAAGCAGCTTAGCCAACTTATTAAGCGGTAGGAGACAAAGCGTCCCTTTAAATCGCAGCCCTTAAGTTTGGCCCCCGTTTTTCTAAAATGTAAAAAGAGGAGGATGTAGTAGTGCACTGCCGACCCAGCAGTGCCGTAGTAGAACGTTAGGGCCAGCGGACCTGCGGCCTTACCCGTTGCGCCGCACCCACTCCTCATCCCCATGAGTCACCCGAGGCCGTGAACTGTCTGGCTCAATCACCGAGAGCAGGGACAATGGTCTTGCCCCAGGTGAGGATTAAGGCTCAGGCAGCGTGGCTCTTCTCCATGCGTAGCCGAGATGAGATCATGCATCACATGATGATCTCCGACCTCCCGCTCTCCAGACTCCCCAGTCCCCTCCCACTCCTCGCCCCGATAGAGTAACAATAAAGGTGCCAGGAACCCGACCCAGGCGGGAACTTCGCTAGGAACCACCGGACCTCCGGTCTCCCGCTGCTGGCGATCCACCAGATATTATCTCCGGCGTCGTCTACCGTCGCTACGTGACGCGTGGAGCGACTACATAACCCTTCCAATTCCACAACAGAACTGTCCAGAGTGCAAATCCCGCTGTCCATGAGGCTGGTTGACACACACAGTCCTGGCTTGGGTAAGGCAGAACTGGGGCAAGCAGGGTATCCCAGTCAGGCAGCAGAGGCAGGGTGGTGAGGCGCTCAGATCGAGGCCAGCTCCCTGGGTTCTTAAAGGGCCATGTGCAAAAGAAGCGGAGCTGGTAGTGTTGGTTCGCCCCCCACCCCGTGGATTTTCTTAGAAGAAAAGGCAAACCGCAGCTCACTTTTAGTAAAAGAGAGCTGTGGCGAATATGGGTGAGAAAGTGGGTAAGTGGTGGTTGGATGTGAGGGAGGGCAGAGTGAGGTGTGTGAGGATGAGCTGGATGTGTGTTGTGTGGTAGCAGTGGATTAGGCACAGAGAGTGAAAGTTACCTGCGTGTGAGGGGGGGAACTTCACCTGACGTCTCACACGGCAAAGTGCGTATGTGTTTCACTTCCACTCGTATTACCTAACAGTATCACCTATTTCCTGTTTTCACTGTTCATCTCTGCCCATCTGCACGAACATTCTAAGCCCTCATACCAAGCCCTCAGGCCACAGACAGGCTGCACGAACATTCTAACGGTGACAGTTAAACACAAACAGCTTCATGGCCTGGTGTGCCAGGAAAAAGATGTTTTACCTGGCTCAGGTATGGACTTTCAGTAATTTGAAGGTCCGATTACCTGCCTGCAACAAGGAAGGACATCCTGTGAAAATTTGGGGGTGATCCATCCAGCAGCTTCTGAGGGAGACCATGAGAGACAAACACACTGTTAGATGTATATATATATAAGATGAGTTAGAGGCCAACTGTCTGCCAGCATAATATGCCAGTGCTGTATTGTAGCTTTATCAGAAATGTGGAATATATTGGAAATATTAAGCCCCTCTTGGGTATTTCTCTTCTTGGCTATTTCTTGAGGAGTTCCTTAAATTTTTAACAGAATAACTAACAATATCATTCTACATATGTTAAATTGACTTGGTTTCATCTGGTAATACCACTATTTACCTTCTGAATGCCTTCTTCTCTGTGGATGTATTTGTCTCAAGAGTCTTGCCAGTTATCTAGCAGTGGGTACTAGAGGCACATGACTTTGGTGGGCTTCAAGGTGGTTGACATCTGGGCTGACATGAGGTTTTGACAGGCACTGATGGTAGGAAAATGATTTGGAAGCTGTATTGTGCAAGATTTGGAACTTTAAGCTTCTGCTGAAGAAACTGAGGACCCTCAAAAAGGTTTACAGCAGGGCTGTAAAAGTGAGTTATGACTCTTCAGAGAAAAGGAGTCATTCAATGTATTTTGTCCCTAGGGAAGTCATTTTTATCACTGTAATAATTCAAGCTTACAGCATAAAAACAGGAACTCTGGTTTGCCGTTTTCCAAAGACAGGATTTGTTCTGAGCGATATAGTACTAATTAAAAATAATTCTGGCTTGCCTTCTAAAATATTCTTTTGGATTTTCCTTCACATGAAACACAAACTCCAAATATGACTCACTACTATTGTTTCCTCTACTTTCTCTGCCCACCCCCTCTCTCCGGTTCAGCACCTTATCCTGCCCCGTTTCCCTTATTCACATCAATGAAAAACATTAGTGGAAAAATATGTGTTTAAAAATGTTAGTAATATATTCTGAGTAATTGACTGAAATTATCTCACACTGCAGTGCCCAGAAAGTTGTATGTAATTGCAACATAACAGAATAGGTATTGAGTTTGTCTTAGTTCTTAAAGCACATATGAGCATGAGGCTGTCTCTTACTGAGTCAAACCATTTATCCAGTTCTTTTATGTATTCCAACTTGACATAGTTCTCTACAGCCTCAGACAGGGATTTTTCATACCCTTTTAATGGTCTGGGACTCTTGTAACTGTGAAACTGCCTCTGCCAGTACAATCCCCAGAGGGTGTTACACTCCAAAGGAAAAAAAAACTTCTGGTAGACTGTGGCCTCGGAGTTGTTTGCCTGTCCTAAACAAGGGCCAGAGCTTTTTGGCTCTGGTACTAGCCTGGTGGTACTCTCTGTCTAATGAGCCCCACAGAACTTAGCTCAGTTCTGCAAGGCTTACAAGATGGAGATGTTCTACTAGGCTATGGTCCAGGAAAGTGATGGTCTGTACATAAGCTGCCCCCCATTTCTAGCCCCCTGAATCCCACATGCAACACAACATTAGGGGTGCCAGTGGTTTTATAAGTTCGCTGAAATTGTTTTAACATTGTGGAGGAAATGCTGCATTCCTCCTGGCTGATTGCAAGTTGAAAGTCATCCTGAGTCCAGATTTGCTGGGGGAGGGTGGGGTATAAATTGAATTCAATAAAGAAGTACATAAAACTGGAGATGCCAAAGACTGAATCTGATCCCTTCTGAAAGCAAAGCATATAATCTGCCGTGAAGCTGTGACTCATCTCTAGTACAACTTTTGTGTTGTGTGTACAAATAAATAGGTTGGATTCAAAGAACTGCAAGTGGGGCTCCGCCCCCAGACCAGAACTTATTCTCATCCTTCTGCAAACCACAGCGTGATATAAGGGAAGAGGAAATTAGTGAAAACCCCTTCACCCCGTTTCATGCCCTTCCACCGGCTGAAAAACAAGCTTGAGCATTTTTGGGAGAACATCAGGCAAAAGTGGAGTAAAATTAATTGTAAGAAAAGTGTTCTGAGCGCAGTCTAGATTTCCAGACTTTGATGAAAGAAACCATGCAAAGTAACACATTAGTTGAACTCCTTATCTTCAGGGTTGCTGGGCTCAGTCTAGATTTATAAAGATGCATTCCTTTTTCAGAGTACAGAACTCACTTAACATAGGGCAGAGTAGAAACGAATGTAATTTATCCCATGAGCATGCCTGGCAAGTTTACACTGACAATTCTGTAGTATCTCTTCTGCCTGCCATTTCCAGCACTTCACTAGTTAGTCATGTTATGGTGTGTTTTGTTTTCAAGCTTTTCTCTTAAGAGAAAGACACTGTTTTTTTAAAAAAAGATGATCTGCAGTGCTTAGCTGTTGGTTGCCCTTTGCGGGTGCTTTTGCAGAGGCAACTTGGGGGCACTGTCTGCCCTGCAGCATTTATCAAGTTGCACATGCACAGTGGTACACATGCTTCGTGCAAAATTCATTTTGAATTCTCAGGGAAACTTGTGTTTCTCAGGTATCAGCTTCCTCTTCCATGTGACAAATCTCTTTTTAAACTGTGCTGGCCCCTTTAATAGAAGACAGTGCCTGTCTCATTCTTAATGTCTGTTTTATAGACTTCTATCTATTAAGCCAATGAAAAAAGGCCAGTTGGATGCTTTTCACTCATGCTTATGAATGTGAGGGGTTGCTGAAGGTATATGCGGAAAAGCTGTTTGTTCACGTGCGCCTATCTGTCCTGAAGAGAAAGAAAATTACCAGCACTGCAAATGAAAAGCCAAACTTTTTATTCCTGATGTACATCAAACCCTGCCTTTTTAGGATGAAACATATTTAAGGCTTATGGTTTCCTTCCAAATTCCCTTTATTGAGCAAGCTATTTCCCCCTGAGTAACACCTATATTTAGATGTTATATAGCACATTCTCGAAATGCTTTTAAAAGCTCCAACTAATTAAATTACCTTGTTTATAAGGAAGTCAGTACTTGACTTTCAGCAAAGTATGTTTATACTTGCTTTGGCATTGCTTTCAATAAAATGGTCACTATTTTCCAATACCAGAGTCCAAAAGACAAACAAAATCCAGTCCAGTAAGATTTTGCTATACAAGAAATATACATTGCTTCTTCCACAAGCAATTTTACCTCTGATTATTTGTTCTATGGAAAGGTTTTTTCTACACAAGGGGAGGTAGAGGCCTATGGAGAAAAAAAGCTGGAAGGTTTGTTGTCAGAAGCTAGTCTCAAACTGGATTCCACATGATTGCCTTAAGCCAAGAGCCACTGCAACTTGCTTAAAGTTGACTCTGCTTGGCTCCATCCTCCTTCCATTTCCTTATTCCAATGTCCCATTGGTTTCAACTGGCAGTAAAAAGGTTTCCTCGTAAGGTCTGAATAATAGATGTGCATTTGCAGATAACTTCTCCATGTGTCTCCTTTTAATATCCCTACTTGCCTCAGTTGCTTGCATTTATCGTCTCCCTTCAAGCTTGTGTCCTGAGAAGCAGACTTTCTAATCAAGTCCTTGAGAATGGATTGTCCTTTTAATGGGATTCTTCCTTAGGTAGACTTTGTACTTCTAAAGTATGCTGTTTGACAGTGGGATTTCAGGGCTGTTCGACAGTAGAATTCACTGATTCAGAGTGGTGGAGCCTCCTTCTTTGGAGGTTTTTAAACAGAGGCTGGATGAACATATGTTGGGAGTGATTTGATTGTGTGTTCCTTCATGGCAGCAGTTGGACTTGATGGCCCTTGTGGTTTCTTCCAACTTTATGATTCTATTATTCTATGCCTATTGCATGTTCTGAAATTCCTGATTCTGTTGGGATTTGTTACAGGTCCTGCAACTTGCTTCTTAGACTTCTTTCTTTTAAAAATTCTTCCCCACCTGTACTTTAAAAAGGTGGCTGAGAGTCTCAAAATGTCTGGATATGATGGACAGATACGTGAGTGGTATTTTAATAGACACAGAATAATTTAAAGGATAAATTAACGGAGACCCCGCCCCCTTCAAACTAAGCTTGTTTTCTAGTAAACACATATGAACATTCCCAATGTATGAGTGGTTCTGAAGTAACTTGGCTTGGCTTCTTATCATCCAAGATGTTGGAGGTGGTCACCACTGAAGATGGAGTACTAGACAACACAAACTGATGTTCAGCAATCTCATCTATACTTTCAGCATTTATACTCAGGGGAGAGGCTGTGGCTCAGTGCTAGAGCATCTGTGTTACATGCAGAAGATTCCAAGTTCAATCCCCAGCATCTCCAGTTAAAAGGTCTGGAAGAAGATGATATGAAAGAAAACCTGCCTGAGAGCCGGGAGAGGCACTCCCAATCAGATGACAAGGACCTTGACCATCACTTATATTAGATAGCTTCATGTATTCATGGAACTATTACCTGCACTGTATCTCAAAAAAAAAAAAGATTCTGCAGAGCTAGAAAAAAGTGGATATGAGGACAACCAAAATGATTAAGGAAAACTAAAAAGTATGGATTTTTTTCAATTTAGAGGGAAAACACTGGTGTGGGTGGGGCACATGATAGAGACTTTACAGTTTAGCAGGAGATGAGAAAAGTGGATAAAAATAATTTTTATTTCTCTCCCACAATACTATAATTCAGGGACAAGCACAGAAGTTGAATAGCAGGACAAACAAAATGAAATATTTCTTTACACAAGAAGTAATTGAATTGTGGCTTTCACTGCTAGTTAATGGCCATGAGCATAAATGCCTTAGAAGAATATTGGACAGATTTATGAAGGAGACTTCCATCAGTGGCTAGAAGTCAAGCTGACTAAACCTGCACATTCTGAGGTAGCAGTTCTAGAAAGTAACATCAGGAGAAGGTCTTGATCTTTGCACTCTGTTTGTTGACCATCCAGGACAACTGGTTGGCCACAGTCTGAAACAGGATGCTGGACTGGATGGACCATTTGTCTGATTCAGCAGGGCTTCTCTTACATTCTTCTCATGCAATGTAGCAAATAGTAGCTCACCCTCCACATCACATTTTGCACCAAACCAAACTACTATGTTGGGCAACTATGTGCAAGCACAGATCTTTTTCTTTCTGTTGTATTAGGACTTATGTGAGATTTAAAAATCAAACAATATGCCTTCTTCATGCTCTTGTGAGCTCAGAAGCCACAGAGCAGAGTTATATGCAATGCACCACTCCCAGGAATTTCTATTCTTTCCTTCCTTTTGTGATATGACAGAAGACTTGCTGTTGCAGAAAGTCTTGGTGGCCACTGCAACCAGAAACTCATCATCATCGAATCCATCATGCTAAGTAGCATGTCGAGCAACAAGTGCTCTCCATCATTTCTGGTCCTGGCCAAGTGTTTCAGCTTCTTCCCATACAATATTCAGTGCCTTCTGGTCTTGCTTGAATGTTCTCCAGGTGTTTTGGGGGCATCCTCACTGTTGTTTAGCATTAGGAGGTATCCACCTCATTGCTGTGCAACCAGAAACAAATATCCAGCTATTTCTGGCCACCACTACATGTTGATAAGAACAATAAATAGCCTCTCCCAATAAATGGTAATTTCATAATTCAAGGTATCCTACATTAGTTAAGCATATTGACCCCACAGACAGCACTTCCCCCATAATTGATGTTTCTTTACCTCCTCTGCTCAGTGTAATGGAGGAAAGCTACTGCTGAAAGAGATTAGGTTTCACATGAACAAATCAAAGCACTGAGATGTAGTCAAACTCTTCTAACAAATCCTATAAAGGATTGGGCAAGTCCTGTTATCTCTGTATGATATTCAGGATGGCATAGCAACATTTTGGACTCAAAATGAAGACATAATGAATCCAATACAAAAACTGATGTGTAGGTAATCCGACTTTTGAAGGAGGAAGACTGACATCTAGTGGTAGCAACCAGGTAAACAGAATATAGAAGTACAAGTAGATGTTAATATAATAACATTTATATTTTCCATTCTCACAAATAGTTTTATAGGGGCTGAAAGTTCCATAGCCGTCTGAGTAGATCTTAAAAACTAAAACTCTCATTCTTTATCTTGTTTTTATCTGTCCCCCATTGTATGGATTTTTGTGTTTGCTTGCAGATGTGTTACACTTCGTTATTAGCAAATAAGAGCAAAAATAGATGCAGAGACTTCTTTTAGTTTGTTGACTGATCCAAGAAGAAATTCTACTCCATCAAAAATGCTAAAACTATGAAAATCTGGAACAGCCTGGATTAGATAATTTCCCCTCATGCTTGTTCAAAATCTTAGAAACATGGTCTCTCAGTCCTTTACCTTTACCTAATTCCTGTTAATTAGAAACCCAGCTGATGCAATCTGAAGATTAGCCCCCAAACTGCCAGGTGTCCTCATTCTCTGACAAATGTTGTTTGACCAACGGAGACCAAAACACTAGCTGGGTCAGCTATGCCAGCAAAATGTTTGGTGTTTTATTTTTCATCTTCAATACTTTTTCAAAATTATTATTTCAGTAGATATGAGATGTGCATAATCTTTCATGATAACAGTATTACCATCAATACACTTTCCTGGACAATTTAAGAGGTGAAATATTGAATTGTCAAGATATGACGTTGCACAGGAGAATTCCAAACTGACATACCATGTTGCATTTTGCAGGCAGTGTAGTTTGAACATATTGCTACTGAGCCATCCGTCAGGCAAAAGAATTCATGCAAGCCAAACGCTTGCAGGTGTGTGTAGGATCATTCACACCGTTTTAGAGTAGCAACATCAAGATGTGAATATCTGCTACTAAAAAACTTATTGTCCTCTGTGCCTGATAGATTATTCAGGGAAATTTATCACAATCCACTGTCCCCCACATGCCACATTTCTCCCCCCTTAAGTGCTACCAGGGTACTTTGAGACAAGAGAGAGAGATTATAGAATATACAAAGAAAGCAGTGTACAAAGTCTATATGGTATAGCAGTTAAAGTTTCAGGCTAGAATCTGTGTGATCCAGGTTCAAATCCCTACGAGTCTGTCACAAAGCTCACTAGGTGAACTTGGGTCTGTCACTCTCTCTCTCTCTCTCTCTCTCTCTCTCTCTCTCTCTCTCAGCCTAACCTTTCTAGTCATAAACTGCAGAGAAAAGAACAATGTACACTAACTGGAGCTGTTCGGAAAAAGGTAATGATGGCAATGTACATAGAACTCTGTAAAACTTTATTATTTTCCTGGCTGAAAATAGACTGTGTCTACAATTTATCCCTGCACTAGGACTCTTTGCCAGGTGTTGACAATAGGAGGGGAAAAGGTGTGTGTGGCAGGGGGGATCCACTGTTTTTCCGCTGGTTGCTTGTTCAAATGAAATTACTGTTCAACCTAAATAAGCATGAAATATTCCACAGCTATAGTCTCCCCCCACTGGAGCAAACCTAAGTTAGGTTCTGAACTGCAAGGCATGATCTACAGCAGCCACAAGGAGCCACTGGGATTGGCTGCTTTTCCAGAGACCTGGAAAGAATCTGACTACCATAAATCCAAACCAGGTTTTAATGCACTTCTCCAGAATATGTTTTCAGAATGCATGGTTCTGTCACATTGACATATGTAAGCATGAGAATTATGCAACAGAGAGCATATTTAGAGAAAACAAAGCTTGGCGCAAAAACCACAACCACGTTCAAGGAATAGAAACAAAAAATAAGCACATATTGACTTGGATGTCAATAGGAATATAAAATAGCTTTAACTCAGCGTAAACATTTACACCAGCTCACTTCCCACAGCTCACTTCCCAAAGGAAGCCATTCTGTCAGGGGATGTCAAAAGATGTTTACAGTACCTTGCCTCAGAATATAATGCAACAGTGTCATCTTGTGGTAAACATCAGCATGCACAGGGTTTTTTTTTAATTGACACTAAGAATGTGCAGGTTTTCCCCCCATTTTCAGTTGAAAACATTTATTACTCATCCCGCCCCCACAATTATTACACATACTTTTAAAAATTGGTTTGGGTTTTTCTTTCAACTTGTTCATGGCTGGAGCATTCTCTCTTGCCAGTTCAGTTAGGATGAAAAACTCTGAAACTTCATGCTTTGGACTCCCAAGGATTCTATGTAAAGTTTCTGATGGATAGAAAAAAGTGTCTCCATTTGACTGGCAAAAGTCGTTCTTGAGCTTAGCAGAGATAGCCATGCAACAATCCAAGAAATCAAGAAGAAAAAGAGTTTGTATATCTCTCCTTTCTCTCCTGTAAGGAAATTTAAGGCAGCTTACAAACTCCTTTCCCTTCCTCTCCCCACAACAGACACCTTGTGAGGTAGGTGAGATTGAAAGACTTTTGAGAAATCTGTGACTAGCCCAAGGTCACCCAGCAGGAATGTAGGAGCAGGGAAACAAATCTGGTTCACCAGATAAGACTCCACAGCTCATGTGGCAGAGTGGGGAATCAAACCTAATTCTCCAGATTAGAGTCCTCTTGCTCTTAACCACTACAGGATCCAGGAAGTGGACACAGTCTGGTAATACAAAACTTTTCTGTTTCGTCTTTATTTTAAGTGGGTTGTCTTACATCAAGGGCCATCTTCAATTGAGTAAATGAAATAGGTCCTTTCCACACAAACCTTTCAGAAAATTTTGAGGCAGGAAATAAAATGTTTCTTCCATGGAGTTCCACATTGTTCCCCCCACCCCCTGGCGTCCTGAAAATGGTTTATTTCCAGCCTCAAAACGTTTTAAATGAATCCCCCTTTAAAACAATTATTTGGTTTGAAACATTTTAAAAACATCTTCGCTTTCCATGCCTCTGTGCAGTCCCCAAACTTCCTCCTCAGTGCCATTTTATCCTGGCACTGAGCCCACTCCACCCCCAACCCCCACCCATTTATTTTCATTATTTCTGTTTATTATTTTTGGGAGTGTGTGAAATTTTCAAAGCATAAATTATACAAGGTAGAGGGAATCCGAGCAAGAAGGATTGAAGTATTGATTCAATAAGTCATTTTAAAGGGGGGGGGGGGGACACCTAATGGCAGCCATGATTGCGGACAAACATCATGGTAAAGGGGCAATTAAAAATGTTTTACCACCATTTTATGTGATTTGTGCTGAAAGGACCATAGACACCTCCTGAATTACTCAGTGATCTCCCCTCTCCTAGGTTCTTGAACTCTTTAGTCCAGGGGTCTTCAAACTATGGCCCTCCAGATGTTCAGGAACTACAATTCCCATCAGCCCTGCTACTTGGCCATGCTGGCAGAGGCTGATGGGAATTGTAGTTCCTGAACATCTGGAGGGCCATAGTTTGAAGACCTCTGCTTTAGTCAATCAGTCCAGCACCAGGGCTTTATATTCCTGACTTATATTCCTTGATTTATATTTGAATTCGTTATAACTGCATTCACAACTAAAGCATTTTAAAATTGGATTTTAGTTAATACCTAAATATATATCCTCTACATTACACTATAACATTCTGTCAATTTGAAGTAGCAGGAAAACAGATTTTAAAACTACTATACAGGTGGGCTAAATGCCTATTGCTTTAAATTCTAAGCCTTCTATCATTCACTTCTCAAAATCACATTTCCATGTTATGTGTGGCCATTCTGGATGAATTAACACAGATCTGTCCAGATCCTCAACAGGCTGACAATAACTCACAGAGTCATTAGCAAGGAAATGAAGTAGGAATATATTGTGCATCACACTTTTTCTTGTTGCTGAGGAATTGTTTCATGTAAATAGATATACTGTGAAGAAACAAAATGAGCTGATTTGAAGCTATTAATATCAGTCCTTATTTTCCAGGCTGCAAATCAACAGCCATCCTGAGTTTGTTGATACAGCATGCATTCTTAAGAATCGTCACGTTATCCAAGACAAATCACTCCTCTTTGTGAAGATTTGCTAAATGGAGTTAATCCAAGTTCAAGTTCAGGCTCATAGCTTGTCCAAACACAATTCTTCAGTTGCAGAATAACTGGATCTTAAAAGCCCCTTAAACTAGCCAGGAGTACCATCGAATACTTTATCCTGATAATCTGTACCCCATTTGAGCCCATCTTAGGCTGGGAAAAGCGGGGTATCAATATAATAAAGTAAGAAATAAAATGAAATAAATGTTGTTCTCACCTTGCTAAATTCTTCTCAGTGCCATGGTTGGTCATCATAGTGGACCAGCACTCGCAGACTTTCACTGCCACTAGCTTACTTGTTCAGATCTTGCAACAGAAGGACAATTTAAACATGTTGACCCATATGAAAAACTTTTACTTATCTTGGCGAGTCAAATCACGAGACTGATACTGGCTCATACATTTCCAAATTCTGCACGCCAGCATAGCTTTTACCTGAGCTGAACAAAGCTGACACGCTAAAACTCTGTTCATGAACCCCACAAAAGCTCATATTGAAATAAATGTTGTTAGTCTTTAATACATCCCTAGATTTTTGGTTTAAAGTGCTCTGGGCAAATAGCCCATTTACAGTCATAGCCATTTCATTTAATTAGCACTTACAAATAAAACCGTGAACAAACAGCTAACTTCAGCATAACCTCTTTGGTCTTTCTGCAGACATCTCATCCCTCAGTCCTTCTCCAACTCCAGCCTGACTTTTCAGATTTGAGGTGATACAAGTTTCTCTTTGCCACAGTATATGGAAGTCAAGTACAATGCAATTCTGACGGGAGCAGGGAACCCCTCAGGAGGCAGTGTGACCTTGGTGCTGCCATAAATGCCATTTGCACCTAGTAAGGGGCATTTACGCCAGTGCAGAGGCACTTATGTTGGTGCTAGGAAGCTAGGAACAGTGCTATGGCAAGGGCTCCAGCGCTACCACAGTGCCTCTGTTCTTCCGGTGCAGGAACTTGCACTGGTGTCAAAGGGGGAGTTCCTGGGGGCAGGGCTGGCTTTAGTCAGCTTCCTGAGCCCTGTCGGCTTAGGAACACCCCCATTTGCTGGCAAAAAAAATAGGTGCAACCCATGGAGCTGCATAGAGCAGTTCCACGGGGACTGTGGGAGCATCCCTATTGGCTTGCTGGCCACGGTACAGCAAGTTTTTTCTGGAGGCAGCCTGGCTGCACTGTCCCTGGTCACACCCTCTACTACCCCACACTCAGGATTGCACTGTAAATGATACTTCCAACCCTTGCAGCCCAAGTGACAACACTAAGAAAATTGAAGGGAGCCATGTTTGCCTATTGCAACAAAACAGAAATCCAGTGTTACCTTTAAGACTAGCAACATTTTTTTCATCATGAGACTTTGAGAGTCAGAGATCTCTTCAAATACGTTCATGGTATCTGAAGAAGTGAGCTCAAGCTGATGATGCTAGTCTTTAAGGCAGTGGTTCTCAACCTGGGGGTCGGGACCCCTTTGGGGGTCGAACAACCCTTTCACAGGGGTCGCCTAAGGCTCTCTGCATCAGTGTCCTCCATCTGTAAAATGGATAAATGTTAGGGTTGGGGGTCACCACAACATGAGGAGCTGTATTAAAGGTTTGCAGCATTAGGAAGGTTGAGAACCACTGCTTTAAGGGGCCACTGAACCTCTGTTTCTCAACAACAGAAGTCTTCATTAATGGAAGAAAGAAATACCTGTATTTCCTCATTTCTGGAATATATTATTTTCATTTATGCGTCCAGTGAGAAGCAGAAGTGGAGGATTTAAGGAGCATAACCAAACAGCAAAGAACCAAATCTGCATGATTTATGACAGCTATTATCAAAGGAGGCTTCAGCCTGCCAGAGGAGTGAGATAAACGGTACAATTATGAGGCTGAAATGAGTTTCTAGTCTCATTTAATCAGTGGGAGAGGCATGGGGGCTGCATCAGGAAAAGTGTTCATAGCTCCTTTCCTTGTAAATACAAGAATGTAACCAGGCTTCAGAGGTTGGTCTCGATTGTCAAAGAAGTAGAAAGGATCAAATTAAAATTGCAGTAGGAACTGGTCACCTATTTTCAAAGTTTATACTCAACAAGATACATCTTATTCTTATATATTCTTTTTTGAAAATCAGAACATGTAAGGGGCCAACAAAATTTTTAAAAATCAAAGGTCAAGTGCTATTTGCTGCCCAAATTAATTTTTCCTGTAAACTCCAATGTTTGTCTCAGGCTTGGACTATTCACTGTGAAAACCTGCCACTTTTTAACAGGACACTGCGACTCTGTCCCACCTGTTATCACTGTAGACCAATTAGGACTCCGGTACAGAACATCTAAAGGTGACAGGGATATTCCCTGCTCATAAACACCACCTATCTTCATACCTTTGATCGATGAAAGCAGGGAGCTTGGTGAATGAATAGCCCTGTGCAGAAATCACACATCTAAATACCTCATAAAGCATAGGTGTCAAACTCGCATCCCTCCAGATGTTAGAGACTACAGTTCCCATCATCCCCTGCCAGGATGCTGGCAGGTGATGATGGGAACTGTAGTCCATAATATCTGGAGGGATGCGAGTTTGACACCTGTGTCATAAAGCCAGTACCTAGCAAAGTCTTGTTCAGCAGTGTGACTAGACAGCTTTGATACCTTCAGCTGGATTTGTCTTCACATCTGACCAACTTTACTTGCCCGTAACCCAGCATTTAAATCTGTCATCAGTTGGTACAATTTGCATTTTCTGCTCTGCCAACATCTCTACTACTTCAGTGTAGCATTGTAGGTAACACAGCCTAACATAATGAAAGCACCCTCAGAAACAGTACATGACTACAGCCACATTAGCTGGTGCATACCCTTCAAAGCTGCTATGATCAACTTAAAACCCTGGCTGCCAACAGCCTAGAGGGGAAAAAAGCTTAATAGAAGCTTATTTGTAGAAACAGGCAGTTGGAGCTTTTCATGGCATAGGGAAAACATCATGTGATAAATAACATCCCTTTAAACTAAAAAAAGTGCAAGACAGTCTGTACAGACTATTGGCAACCTTACTTAAAACTTGTGACAGAACAGGGAGATTTTGCTATTTCCTGCTCCTGTTAGATACAAACAAGTTTCATTATTAAAATGACTTGAATCCCTGGACCTACTTCACTATCTGTTAAAGAATGAAAGCCTAGAAAATACAAAAAAAAAAGCAGGGTAGTTTTGCTAGTAATTGTGGGACTTTAAAATAGTTCTTGTGCTTGCAATTTTGCATGGCATGTGCTTCAGAATTGAGGCCCCTATTAAGATAATCCATGCTTAAAGATCTCGTCATAAACCATACCCTCTTAAAATGTATCAGCGATTCTCATTCTGCACTTGATGTACAAGTCATGCAGGAGAATACAAAACTTGGCCTATGCTGCTCAACCGATATTCATGTATGGTAATGTTAGCAAGTTATCATTAGGCTTGTTCATCACTCAGGGAGAAAGGATTGTAGAACTGGGGCATAGTCCAATAAATAAAAAGAAACCCCGACAATTCAACTTGAGCATTGGCAGTTTAACCTCCAATATTCTAATTTGCAATTTGGGCCTTTAAAAGATTTGAATGCATTCACTAGCTAGATAGTTCACACCTACAAGGGAAGTCCACATAAAAGTAATATACCATTTATTCAGAAACAAACTAGGTTATTTTCTGGATTTTTTTAACAAGTCAACATAGACTGTATGAACTATCAATTCTTCTCACATCGGGTTGGATCCAAAGGCCCCCTCCATCACCTTGATTGAAGTCGTTGAATGTAGGCCTTCTTTTCATCTTAGTTACCAAGTTCATTTTGGGCTATCACAGTCATCATCTCAACTTGTGATCTAGCCCTATCTGGAAGTTGTAACTAGGGTTGGGCACCATTTGCAAGGGGCGTCGGGTTTAAAAGTCCCAGAAATTTTAGAAAAATATGAAAAAGCAAAAACTCCATACCAGTACAGAGGTTTTCCCCAGCTTTAATTTTTCTGGTTTATTAAACCTGATTCCAAAAAATGTCAAGCCTCCAAAGTACATGTCAGACCTAGAGGCAGCAGGCAGCATAGGGCTTAAAGCTGGGCTCAAGCTTATCTGCCACCTCTGAAGCCCATGTGGACTTCAGAGGCATCAGGGAAGAACTGAATGCTGAGCTCAGCTCAGCCAGGCTCAGCATTCAATCCATGGGGACTGTGGCGGTGATCAGCAGGTGAGGGATTCTGACCCTTTTTAAAAAACACAATGGCAGTGGAAGTGCCACAGACCCAAACACTGAGCTTGGCCAACCTGAGCCCAGTATTTGGCTCTGCCTGAACACTACTGAATATACATGCACTTTGGAGGCAGCTGGGGGAAGAGAAACAGCGGGCCTGGGCAAGCCAAGCCTACTGTTTGGCTCTCTGCTACCTTAGTCCATGTTGACCATGGCAGTGGTCACCAGGAAAGTGAGAAAGAGGGAGGAGGGGGGATCCCCATCTTTTTTACATATATACACATACACACACACACCAGCAGGCCCAAAATGGCCTGAAAAATGTTGGAAAAATTTGACATTTCTCAGGATCCAATTTTTGGCTTCTTTACATTGCTGCTTTATAAGATGGACACCCCCCCAATACTATTTCCTGGGGGGGGGGGTTCCATTCATCCTAGTTGTGAGAGTACATTGTGTAATCTCCTTGTTAAAGGAGCTGAGCTGTGGAGGCTTATATGGGGAATTCAGATTGGCCTGTACACTCCAACACATGCCAGCTGGGTGACCTTGGGCTAGTCACAGTTCTTCTGAGCACTCTCAGCCCCACCTCCTTTACAGGGTGTTTCTTGTGAGGGGAGAAGGGTAAAGAGTTTGTGAGCCCCTTTGAGTCTCCTATAGGAGAGAAAGGGGGAATATAAATCCAACTCTTCTTCTTCTGGAGGATGACACTGCCAGTAAGTAATCCTGTGACACTGTGGGGTTTGTTCAGCAAACTATTTCTGAACCCTTCTTTAGGATTTATAAGTTTTTTTAAAAAGCCTTTTGAGGTCCAAACCACGAACACAACACTATCTCATCCACTTTTGGTGGGACACCAGCCCATTTTTTACATAGAAATACCATTTCTATGAACGGACATTTGGCCTCCTAATGGCTGTGGAAACTAAGCACACTTTGCACATCCCAACAAGCAACAATATTTCTAGGACCAACCAACTGTAAGGCTTTATTTTCACATCATAATCTGAGAACACTGAATGTGCCTAGACAATGGGGAGGATTATTTTAAACTCTGTAATAGCAAGCAAAATTGCTGCTGCCAGATTTGGAACATCTTCATACTGTAGCCAATGTCTGGTATTCAACCAGCTTTTCTCCTGTTGAGAAAAAAAGAATTTGGTCTCCTTTGACCACCAAGAAAGCTATGGAGGGATCATAGGGCCCACATGAAAAAAGTACCATGCGGGAGGAGGGCTGCAGTAAGAAGTGAATGAGATTCAGTGAAAAAATTGGCTTGGTCAATGGGCCAAGGACAGGAAGGAAAAAAGTACTGCAAGAAATTGGAAGTTTTATCAAGACGAGAAGTATCTGAATAAATTTAGGACTGCAGTTTCTTTTGCTGTAAAAGCTACTTGTGTAAGACTTACAACATCCGTTGCAGAATACGCTAGTCTTCATCCCTGACCAAAGCATAGGAATGTTTTGAGGAATAGTAAATAAGAATAGGAACGTCAATCGGGAGAACCAGGTGGAAGAAAATATTGTTAGAAAGGGGAATGGTGGGACAATTAATTATGGTCACTCTGTGAAAGAAAGAAGAAAAAGAATGAGCTACACATAAGATGTAATTTTGTTAAAAGTTTGGGCTAAGTTCTTTTTAAAAGGCACGAACCAAATAGCATTACAGTACTTTCACTGCGCTTTAGGAGCAGTAGAGATTGTAAAGCAAAATAAAATTATGTTTGGAATCAAAACACAATGAATAGCCCCATTCAAAGAGCTGAGGGAAATGGCATGCTGCCTCCAGAGGGTTTGCAAGAAGAGTTGGGAGGCAGTGAATGCCAAAAATTCCCTGGCCATCTCCAAGCCCACCATAGTCAAAAACACTTATGCCATCCAAAAGAGTGGTGTAAGTCCAAGAGTTACGCCGGGAAGCCGGCCAGTGGAAGTCGGCTAAAGTTGGCTCCATGCCCTGGGAACGTCCCCAGCCAACCAGTGTCTACCTGGACACAGCTCCACAGTGCTCACCCACCTGCCTGCCTTCCAGTTTGCCTTTCTGGCTGACCTAAGTGCCACAGCAGAAAGGGGAAATGCACCAGTGTGATCCCACACCTGATCCAATAGCCCATAATTCCTCCCCACAGGATTGGGCTACAACTCTCCATTGTTTAAATGTGCCTGTTAATTATATTTTTTTAACATTTCAATTGCAAATGCTCTTTTGAACATAAAAGATGCAGCACAGCTTTAGCAAGGTGTAGTTTGTGCTTAATTCTACCTTCATAATACCTTTTCATGCCAGATCTGAGTAGTACAAAATCATTGATGTTAAAAAGCTTATATTGGATTCCGCATTAGTTTTATAATCTGAAAACTGTGGTTTTCTACTCAACTCATTGGGAGAGGAAACTGAAAAAAATTAGGAACTTAACACACTTAAAATAAACAAAACTTTTCTGGTTTCAAAAAGTTTATTTATAAGAAAAGTATTTTCTAACCTGATATCCAACAAAAAAAAACCCCTCTTCCTTCCGAATCTGAACAATTGATAACCTTTCCTTGAGATTTCAGTTTTTGTTTCATTTAAAATTAAAAACGAGCCCAATTTTCTTTCTCTTTCGACTAAACCTAAAGAACTCGAGTACAGTACCTTTGAATTGCAATGGGCGGGAGACGGAACGTGATAAAATTTATAATGTACAAGTATAAAAATATGTTACTCAAGGTTCAGCATAATAATTTAATAGCTTTTTGCTGTTTTGTAAGCATCTGGGAATGGAATAGATACATGTCCTGCTCCTGTCACAAGAGGTAGGATGCCTGCATTTGGTACGACATTCCACGAGAGAGTCAAAGTGACGTTTCTGTTGCCCCTGAAATTTGAACAAAGCGTTAGCAGAAACACTCTCATATTCTCAGCGGTACACAAAACAAGAAGCAATACTTTATATGTTAGAAGGTTTATGCATATTAACATTATATTTCATTAATAGGATTCATGGTACACTCTATGTACAAGGTAAGTGCCGTCCCCTGTGCAAGCACGGGGTCATTACTGAACCACGGGATGATGCCACATTGTGACATTTACTAGGCAAACTATGTTTATAGGATCGTTGCTTTCCCCAGTCACCTACACTTTGCCCCCAGCAAGCTGGATACTCATTTTACTGTCCTTGGAAAGATGGAGGGCTGAGTCAACCTGGATCCAGCAACATGAAACTGACTTCCATCAGGATCAAATTCAGGTTGTAAACAGAGCTTTGACTGCAGTACTGCAGCTTACCACATCGTGCCACAGGACCCTATGCTCCATGAGACCCGTGTAAATGCCCCGTGTTATCAGTAAGCCATTACAATGTGCATGTTACTCTGCATCTTTTCTTAAAAAGAGATTTCAAAGTCTAGTGGGTAATCTGTAGAGAATGGTGTGCTCACTTTCTATTAAAAAGGGAGTAATTCTAGGCAATATCAAGTGATGTTGATTGGATTCCAGCACACTACTTTCTGTAGATTATACTGCTTCAGCTTCCAGATTTATGGTGCAAAAAGATGAAAATTCATCTCCCTTAAATACTTTGTTCCCTGTATTACAGTCTTAAGAAATGCATAATGCTCCCAAACTTTTATTGCTCAGAAACAAATTTAAATGTTGTTCTCCTATTCCTCTTCTGACAGCTTATGTCACATGAGGAACATATCTCCAGACCCCACCCCCACCCCCCCGCACCAGACAGCTGCTAGGGCTCTTTCTTGGGTAGAAAGCCACAACACTTCAGCAGTTTACATCTGTAGTCCAGAGATGGCCAAGAACTACTGAGCTGAAATGCCCCAGCAATTTTTGAAGCAGCATGATGTGAAAATTGCACCACTATTCAGAATACCATTTGCACAATATGAAGTAGTAAGTTTATCAAGCTTAGCAGTGATATCTGTCAGGTAATAAGACTTTACCTGTGAAGGAATGAAGCTAGTGCAAATTAGTTGCTATTTTAGGCAATAATTATTTGTTATATGAACTGGTCCTAAGTTGTGGATCTTCACCATATCTCATCTCTGTGCTGTGCACATGAAGGAGGATGGAGCATGAAACTGTATCCTTTCTACCTTTTAATATCAAGCACAAATTCACAGCAAGTATCCAAAACAACTGCTTAAAGCTATAATGCCTCCAATTTTACATTACAAACCAGTCTCAGTTGCTTGGGTACATGCATAATTAACTCTTTGTGAAAAAGTACGTTCTAAGACATGACACAGGACTTTCTGGCAGTGAGATGCAATGATAAACCAAGGCACACATGCACTGTGACTGGAACTTGTTGCCAGCCTTCTCCGGTACTGCAAACTGCTTGGCTTTGCCTCTGCCTCTTTCACATCAGATGCACCCTCTCTCTACAGAAGAACATGACGTGACTTCCTAAGGCAGCCACTCGGAAAGGCAATTTCTGCACTGGAACACAGCAAGAAGGCACACAGCTAACCAAAGGAAATGGGATAAGAAGTTATTCCTTACCCCTTTGCCACTGCCAATTTACTTACATTATTTGTTTTACGAAAATGTGGCAGTTGCAGTGCACTTGCTTAATATGTACGTT
The DNA here is from genome assembly GCF_021028975.2 of Sphaerodactylus townsendi. Taxonomy (NCBI): domain Eukaryota; kingdom Metazoa; phylum Chordata; class Lepidosauria; order Squamata; family Sphaerodactylidae; genus Sphaerodactylus; species Sphaerodactylus townsendi. The sequence continues at coordinate 35,546,316 of NC_059434.1, forward strand.
TCTTATGTACAGAACAATTTATGATCAGTAACCACTGAGGGAGGCAATTTTGCCAAGATGTTTTTAATGGTTATTGTTACAGCGGAATGTGCCTGTTTGTATATTTGTATACAGCTATTATCCATATTGCTGTATCAATTGCCTACTTAGTGGTATTATTATGATTTTTGAAATGTTTAGTGAGATTCAATATGTTTTTTCATTTCGCATTTACATTTTTAGAGTCATAATTTTTTTAAATTCTTTGTTTCAACCTCCCGATTTATCTCATCTGTTTTACGCGGGGGGGGGGGGGGCTTTGCCCTCTGATGCCATTAGAACAAAGGTAGAAGTTGAGCAGTGATCACACCAGCCACCAACAGCACTTGGTAAATCAAGGCTTCAGCAATTCTTTCCCATATCTAAGTGCCCCCCTACAGTTTCTCTCCCACATTAGAATCACATTGCTCTTCTCTTTCCACCGTTTTCTTTCTGTCTGCACACCTGATCACACTATAACCATTCCCAAGTGTGAAGGCCCCCCTCCATTACCCTTCTCTTGGGCTATTGGTAATCTTCTTTCATGGACATCCTGATGACTGCCAAGATAAAACCCCTCAATAACTCTACTTTTGTACATACTAAGTGTATACTTTTGCTGGATCTGTGTTAATGACAGCAGGTTTGTAATATTTGTTATCACCCTTTAACACGTTGTTCCAACACTCACTTTCCCTGGTTTGGAATTACTGCAGGGAATGTCAAAGGCACAACAGTAAAAAAATAAGAGGGCTATTTACTCACTTAAGACCGTTTCCATCATCAAAGAAAAAGTATTTTGATTTCATATCTTTCAACAGTAGCTTTGGATTATCGCCTCTCAAAATGATTTTGTCCCAAAGGACAACCTGGTTCAAAGCCTACAATTAAAATTAATCAGCAAGTTACTTCAAGAAGATAAACAAAAATACAGAAATTCCAACTCTTGATAAATTGAAAATGTGAACAGTCAATTATTGTAGACTTGCAAGAGTGAACTTTTGTTTGTGTGACAGAAGATTAGTTAATAAAACTCAAGAACTTTATCATAAAGACTGCCAGCGAAAATCTCCATACAAAAAATAATGAAGATCCTTCCTGGAGAAAAAACCCTGGAAAACCCAATTCTTTAAAAACTCTCAGCAGCACAACTATTTTATCTGAATACGGAGACAACATAAATGCTTGAAGCAACTATTAGAAAGTGTTTTGCTTTCCTGCAGCTGAGGATTCAATAGAGAATTTTAGAAAACGCTAAAAATCCAATTGCTTTCCTTTCTAGAAATGAAACATTCTGGAAAATATGTTAGAACAGCATTTTAAGACCATGACTGTTAGCGAAAACAAAACTTTCAGAACACAGATAAACTTTTCAAATAAAAATTACAGATAAAATTTAATTTGACGAATTCCTCTTAAAGGGGCAACATGACTGTGGGCCATTTTCCAAACAGTACCCTGTATGTATTGTCTAAGGCTTTCACGGCCAGATTCAACTGGTTCTGGTGGGTTTTCTGGGCTGTGTGGCCGTGATCTGGTGGATCTTGTTCCTAACGTTTCCCCTGCACCTGTGGCTGGCATTTTCAGAGGTGTATCAGAGGGAAGTCTGTTACACACTGGCAAAACGTTCAGAACAAGATCCACCAGACCACGGCCACACAGCCCGGAAAACCCACCAGAACCAGTACTCTGTATGCTGCACTTTCTACAGTACAACAAGCTACTTTTTAACACTCCCAAATGAGCAAAGCAGATTTTTGTTTAGTGATTATGAAGTTGAGCACAAAAGAGAAGTAATTTGTTTGGAAAATAAATTAAAAGTTTGATGTACCTATAAAGACTCTAAACAGGATTCCACATTGTACAAAAACAGCTTCTCAGTGAGTACCTTGTGAAATGGCAGCAAAGATAGCATGATTTCCAGTCACATTGACAATGCAATCCTGGGGGGTGAATGTGTTCAGGGAACTAACTGACCTCAAAAACACTGACAAAAGGGCCAGCTGTGCTGGCACAGGCCCCTGGCACTGTCCTGCCACACTCAGGTACTGGCACAGAGGTACAACTGAGGCGAAGGCTCTTACACCAGCACGGTTAGGGAGAATTCTAGGGCTGCGTGGACAAAAGAGTGAGAAGTGAAGCACTTTGGCGGCAGGAGAAGCACAGAAAGTGCATTGATCAATACTGGCAAGAAGGTTGGACCAACATCCAAAGGGAACAGCAAAGTCTGTACTCTGTGGCTGACCTCTCCCATTTCAGAACCCAAACAGGTACCCTACCTCTAGAGACAAATCCTAAAGAGGTGGTTGTGTACTAACAGGTAAGCAGGGTCCCAGTACCCAAACTGCTTCCCCATTTGCTTGGTTCATGGCTGGGAGCTGCTCCAGCAATGAAACCTCCCATACCTGAGTCCAGCAGCATTACAATACAGCAGCAGGATCCATGGCCGCACAGCACTATTGTCCCTCATGCACAAGGAGGAAGGGGAGCTGATGCACGGAGAGTGCTCCAGGAGAATTGCCAAATTTTTCAGCTCCATGTTGGGCTGTAAGCTCATTGCTTGGGTGGGCTTCCCCCCACCCCTGGACTAGGTTGCCACCCAAGTCATCAACTCATTCTCCTGAAGGAACAGAGCTCTGTGTAGCAGCGCCATGGTGGATGGATCATTAGCAGTAGCTGAACTCGTCAATGCAGGGGGGGGGGATTGTGGCAGTTTTACCCCATGGGCCACCGAGTGGAGGCTCTTGCATACCATGACTCACATGGTTGCAACCAGCAAGGGTCTCCTGGCTGCTTGTTATCACATGTGTCTCTGTTTTGCTTTCTGCAGGTGAGGGTTCAATATGAGACCTTGGGCATGGCTAATGCCATTAGACTCGCTCAGTCTGCTATCCCAGACCTCCTCCCAGAGTGAAGCAATGTACCCAGCCAAGTCTTCAAGTTCGACCTACAAATCCACCCTACTTAGAAGCATGTTGTGCTAGGGAATGTTCAGTCCCTCTCTCCATAGTCCCAGGGAGGTGGCAACTTGGGCTGACAGACCTCACCCTGACTGGCAGTTCAACAACTAGCGTGTGCCACTTTGTCTCAGTCTGTTTGGTTCTGACTGCCTGACAGGAGCTCCATGCCCTTCTCTGCCCCACTTCCTCCTCACCCTATCAGTGATTCCCCCTTAGGGGTGCCCAATGAAATATCCAAGAAGGAGGGCTCTTGGGTGCCCTTCATGCCCTCTCCTGTGAGGGGTTCCCAGACCTGTCAGGCCAATTGGTGCTGTCTGCCCTGTCCGTCACAGCCCTGCCATTGCTCCTTGTGAACTGTAGGGGACATGAGTGTGTGGTTTCTGGAGAGACTGACAGTTGTGACCTCTGTAACCTTGCTTCTTGTATTTTTCCTGCCTTGTGGTCTCTGATGGAACCCTTTAGGAAGCAGGCTAGCGGTACTACAGTTACACAATAGGACTGTACTTCCCATTTATTTAATACTCACATTGTTCTTTGTTGAATATTCTGCTGACAAATATAGAAATAACTGTTTCACATTCCAGTCAAATATACTTTGGAGATGTAAGAAAATTAAGGAACAGAATCTTTTAAAAACAAACATCCAGCATGATCAACAATTTAGTTTTTTTAAAAAATCTTTAAATGAAATGTACCAGCTTTAGCTGTTTATGTTACACATCTGATAGACACAACAGTACTTACACTATTGAAAACTTAAAAAAAGATAAATATCACAATGGTTAATTCTGTAGATGACAATTAGTATGTGGAGAAAACCAGTTTTTGCTGGAAATAGAACATGGAAGATTGGAGTACAATTTCCTTATCTCTTAACAAATCTCCCTTGCATCCTTCCATTAATCCCAAAATTCTTCCAATTCTTTGGGGGGGAGGGGGACCCCCAAACACAAGTTGAACAATTATGCAAAATTATTTCAAATGAGCAAACTAGGGGACCACAATGGAGACTCTTTTATTTTACCTACAAGATTTTGGCCCCTTCTGCACATGCAGAATAACGCACTTTCAATCCACTTTCACAATTGTTTGCAAGTGGATTTTGCTATTCCGCATTGTAAAATCCAGCTGCAAAGTGCATTGAAAGTAGACTGAAAGTGCATTATTCTGCATGTGCAGAAGGGGCCTTAGTTACCATGACTAGAGAATCTGGGATTGCTGAGAATTCATCTCCAAGGATTACTTCCAGTAATGCTGTTCCAGCAGAAAAGCATCTGCTGATGGGGAGGGCTCTGCTGATCCCCCCGTTGACAGCCATGTTTTCTCCACTGGTACCCTGGCCCTGAAAAGGAGTTTGTGATCCACCTTGAGATTCCTTATAGGAGAGAAAGGCGAGGCATAAAATCTGAACTCAGCTATTCCACAGATCCAATATTATCTAGCAGAACCTCACTATATTAAATACTGGAAGAGTACAAATTTTCCATGACATGATTCTGGAACCCAGTGAGGAGGGGGAGAAGAAGATGGGTCGGCTGAAAGAAAAAGCTTCTAGCTGGATCCAACCCACCATTAGAATTTATTTTTAAACTCTACCCAAAACTTTGCACTTGCTATAAAGGATATCTGCTGAAATGTCAAAAGTGATTATTCCAAGGTCACTTCTTTCTCCAGGTCCAGTGAAATCCTCTACATTTTTTCTAAGAAACAAAGACAAAACACACCATTTAATACTCTTTATAACTGGCAAAGGCAAATAAGATTCTTCAGAAGATTCTTCTTGTCAGAATGGAGAGCCATGAAAAGGATCCTAACTGCATGCAAAAGAACACTCAGTCCAGCAATAATATTTACATTTCGAAGATCAGTCTTTGCACTAAATATCAAAAGATACTAGACATGAATAATGTTTTCATGTCAGGCTGCCCAATCCACAGCCATGGACTGCCAATGACAGTGCCACTACTGCATTGCCGCCAAAGGGCTTTCCAGCAGTGCAAAGAAGTAGAAAACCCAAAAAAAATTCCTCCACCACTGGAAAGCCCTCCACAGAGCTTAATAGACTTAGGCCACTCAAAAGGAGAAGTCCAAACCCCAGGCTGCGTAACTGGCCGCAAACCTGGGGTGGAAGTCAACTAATGTCAGCTCTACCTGTGGGTGTGCATCTGACCCCCCACCGCAACTGCGTAGACAGGGCTGGCAGCAGTGTGGAAGTACTTACACAGTGCCCACCGCTACATATGGGCCTTCTGGAGGGCTGCAGCATCCACCTGCCACCCACTGAGTTAAGTGCCACGGGGAGGACCAATCTGCCAGCATGGGCCCATGCCACCTCCATGGTTTGATTTGCTGTGAAACTACAATACAGTAACATTTGGCAAATGGTTTAGTGCACTGTCTCACCTGAAAGACTTAGGGCACTTCTGCACATGCAGAATAACGCATTTTCAATCCACTTTCAATGCACTCTGCAACTGGATTTTACTGTGCAAAATAGCAAAATCCGCTTGCAAACAATTGTGAAAGTGGATTGGAAATGCATTATTCAGTGAGAAATTATTATATTAATCACATTCTCCATGCATTGCCATGAATGTATTTACACTGGAAAGGCAATTGATTTAGCACATTTTAATTGCACAAGGCATGTGATATCTGGAGCCCATAATTTAACACAGAGATGTTCCTTTTTTAATCAAAGTGTACTGGGAATGCAAGAGCCACAAATGATCTAAACCAATGGAACTGCTAAGAAGAGTGCTGCTAGAACCTGTTAGGATATATTGCATGTGTACATGTCATTTGTTAGCCATAGGCTATACAAACAGCATCAGCAATTACACGTATGAATTACATAAAAGATTAAAACCAGTAGTTATATAGCATAAGACAAAATCATAACAATGTTAGAACGGCATCTTATGATTATGCCTACACACTAATATAATTATTCTCCTTCTAAACTAAATCGATAAGAGGCCACTTCCTGATTTCTGTAAAAACATCAGCCATAAGAAAACACAATATTCCCCACTATCTTTCAATTTCTCTAATATGTATGAAAGATATTTATTTCAGATATGAATATATAGAGGGCAAGATATTACGTAATGTAGAGCATCCTCTATCTGGCCGGAACCACAAGCACAAATGTGTTGGTTGATTGGCTTATTTGAGTATCTTCCATTTAAATAGTTAAGAGGGAAAGGATTGCAATCTAAGGCTACTAAAAGCCTTTCTTAGATTTGCATTTGTGAAATTGTTAAGAGAGGGGGCCAGACATTTGTGTTTCTTTATCCTGAAAAATCAGGGAGCAAAATTTGAAGTTGCAGCAGTTTCTTCATCCATGAGGGCGTCTTGCCATTCCCACATATTACTTTGATTCCTATAATCTAAAGAGACTGGCTAGATGTTCCTGAGACAGGCCTGTTAATCTTTTATAGTCTAAGAGCAGCCTAAGATGAATTCCTGTTTTTATTGACGGAACACCAGTTTCTAAGCGGAGCAAACAGGCCGATGTGGAGCCTAGAAGGCCTAAGATCTTTCTAAGGAACGTACTCTGAATGCTTTCTTTCATGCTTTCAGAGATTTCAGCTCTGTAAAGAACTTGAACAATGATCTTGCCTTGAAATTTTTTTAGGGCTGGAGGGACTAATGACCCCACTTGTGAAGAAAAAAATTAATAATGAGTTAATAGAACGAGTTGCTATTGAAATGTTTTCTTTTATTTGTATACTTCAAGATAGGGAAGTGTGGAAAAATATGCCTAAGTATTTATAGATCCTAAATTGTTCAACTTGTTGTCTAGCAATCTGCCACTTAAGTGTCTTTGTTCTCCTTCCAAAGACTTTGTTAAGTTGTAATTTATATTTAGTTTGTTGTTTTTACAATATGTCACCAATTGGTTTAGCATCCTTTCAATCCCTATTTTGGTGAAAGACATGACAGATATATCATCAGTGTAAAGTAGAAGGGGGATCTTTCTCCCTTCAAGCGATGAAGGAAAAAATTCTGTAGATTTTAGGCCTGTTATACATTCGTTGATGGAGTCAATACGCAACCCTGTTTAACTCCTTTCTCTAAGGGGATTTTGTCTGTTAACAGTTACTTCCCATTCTTATTCTGGTAGTTATATTTGAGCGTAGTTCTTTCAAAATTATAATCATTCTCTTATCCATATTTGATTTTTCCAATTTATACCAAAATATATCTCTATCTATAGAGTCAAAGGTCGAGGAAAGGTCAATGAATGCTACAAATAATTTTCCCTTTTTAAAGTGTATTTATGAATTAGATCATGTAAAATTGTGCACTGATCTACTGTATTATTGATATTCCTAAAACCTGCCTGTTCAGTAATGAATATCTTGTTCTCTTGAGACCAGTCATTTAATTTATCAAGGAGAAAGTGTATGTAAAGTTTATAGGTGTTTAACAGACTTATAGTTTGTCGTGTTGGATTTCTCTTCTTTTTTGATTATACTCAGTTTTGGTTATACTCATTTCGAGTTTTCTGGGGTCTTACAACTGAGCATTTATATCTGGAAAAAGCTTTTGCAAGAATTGGAGCCCACAAGGTTATGTTGGACTTAAACAACTTGGGAGGAATCATATCCTCATCAGGTGCCTTACAATGGGCAGAGACTGTATTATTTGTCCACATTCCTCTGACGTTACATGCTTCCATTAAAGGGGAGAATCTATTTTGGGGATATTTAATGGTGGAAGGTCACTGGAAATATTTTGAAAGTTTTGAATAGTGACAATCCCATACTTCTATGGGAATTGCATCATTATTTACCCAGATGTTATTTTGCATTCCTAATGAGAGTAAGTCCCAAAATGTTTTTCCTAGCTTTCCTTCCAATGCTTTGTGAAGCTCTTCCCATTTTAATTTGTTGAAAGCTAGTTTTTTCCCCTTTAAAAGGGCTTCACATTCTGCTCTACTTTGAGATTAACTAACCCACTGTAGTTCTTAACCTCATGGCCACTGACAAAAGCTTGGCAATATCCCGCCAGAGTAACAGCCAACTTATGCCTGCTAACCCCAATAACCGAGCTGCCTTCTCGTGGCCACACAAGCAAGCCTGCCAGAGGGCAGACCACAGCACTGGAGAGTTCGTGTTGTTCGCTCATTGGCTCCACGAAGGGGGAAATGAGAAAACCGGAAGCTGAGATCTACAGTTCTGAAAACCTATCTTGGAAAAAAAAAAAGGGAGACAATGCTGCTTAAAATATGAAATAGCACTAATAACAGCGTGTTCTTTAAGGACTATATATGTGGCTACCAGATTTAAGCAAAAGGCTTCCTTGCATTAGAGAGGGCGAAGGCACAAGATACAGGGGATAAAAAAACAAGAGTGTCGTGCAGCGGCCATGATCACCTGGTAGTTGTTACTATTATTTAGAGACCCTCATGGCACCTAAACGGGAAAATGAAAGATTGCAACAAATGTCCCCCAGGTACCTATTTTTCTTTCTTTCTTAAACCAAGCACGTGAATGGCCAGGGCATCCCTTAGAGACCTTTTCTTCGACCACATGCCGGCTGGCACTCAGAGGGGCGACACCCCCGGCCCCTCCAGGCGTCAAACGGAGCCTCCCTACCCCCATCCCAGCCGGTTTCACTCACAGTATGACCCGGGAGACGGCGATGCTGACAGGCACGCTGCGCTCCTTGAAGGCGGTGGTGATGAAGCAGCCGAAGGTGAGCGCCGCCATCACGCTCAGCGAGAAGGCGAAGAGCGAGTTGGCGCGCGTCAGCACCGTGTTCATTGCCCCGCCGGCCCGCGGCCCTCACCACGCCACAGCCCGGCTTCCTCCTGCCCTCCGGTCCGTGCTCCTCCAGGCCGAAGGGGAGCAGAAGCAGACCGGGACGCGCTGCGACGGGGAAGGCAAGAAAGGCGGAAGAGTCGCCGCCGCGCGTGACAGAGAAGGAAGCCGAGGCCCGAACCCGCCGCTCGGAAGCGAACCCGCCCAGCCGCCCGGCGTGAGGAGGAGCCCTGCTGGCGTCCCAGCGCCGAGTCCGCCCAGAGGCGGGATCTCCCCTCACAGCTCCGCCTTGGAAAGCCAGGGGGAGGGGGAGGGGGAGGGGGGGCTGAAGATATCAGTTCGTTGCAATGGTTATAAATGAACCCGTTTTTGCAAAACGAATTCATTTATAGCGATTGCAACTCGTTATAAATCTGCTGTGCGGAATGCACCGTTGAGAGTTAGGGAAGGAAGCGCTGGGAGGCGGCGAGGTGGTTCAGTTTGGTGTAACAGTAGCCGATTAAGCCAAACTAGCCGTGTTTGGTGCAGGGTCCATGTGGCTGGGGAGGAGGACAGAAGCGCTACTGTGCCCCCTGCGCTTACATGATATTTTGAGCTTCACAATCTTCATCTTTCCGTGTGCGTGTGAGTCCAGAGAACAGTATGGAGCACTGCAGTCCCATTAAAGAGTAACAAGGAGTTCTCGCTAATTATAACATCCTGTCATATGGAATAATGCTCAAATTTAGTTTATGGCCCGCAACGTTACTATTTGAAGCTTAGCAACGTTGGGCATACTGTTTAAATAAGTAAACGTCATGCCTGTGGATTCCCCCCCCCCCCCCCAGTAAGTGTAATTTTCCTTGCCACGCTCTTTAAAACAATGAAGGCAAACCCTTTAAAAAGCTCTGATGAAAGCAAATACTTTTAAAAGATTCTAGCGTTCGGTGGCTGCTGTCCATGAAAGCTGCAGCTAGACTAGTGATGGCAAACGTTTTTGGCTCGGCATATCACATATTCAGAAAATGCCCAACTTGGCTGCTTCAAACCCCTCATGCCTACCCCACAACAAAAGAGAAACGATTCTTTACTTATTTATTCTAAAAATACAGTCCAATCATGTGTGGTGCTATGTATCATGTAAAGAAACGTCAAATAATAAAACGGCTCAGACTCAAATAGGGAGAATAGCTGTTATTAGTGAACGCTGGTGGTTGTGGTGTGTCACCTTTGGCACACGTGTCATAGGTTCATCATCACTGTTAGAATAAAACACATTAGAATTTAAGTTGCATGTTACTACTGTTTACTTTTTATTTATGCACTTCATTCATCTACTTCTGCTACTCTTCCTCTAGGATTGTTCTCGCTGTGAATCCGCATTGATTTCAAGTAATACCTGGTGCAAGCCTATGAAATCAATGGCTTAGACTGGAGTGACTTTTCATGGGATTAGGACGTGTGTTCCTTTGAGAGATTTGTACCTGTTTCATTTCCTGTCCTGCATCTTGATCATCTCTGTGTAGTGTGTAGAATTATACTGAACACCTTAATCTATGACACTCTCCAATAAAAATTAAATTATTATTAACGGTTATTAACATAGACAATAGAACCCTGACAATCAGTATGCAGCAACCCTGTGTCTGCAGGAAATGTGCTTTTAATCTCCCATCAAAATTCATACTATCAAGTTACATTAAAAGTTGTCATAAAACACTCTCTTAACCTTTACCTGCCTGAAATATGGAAATACCAACATGGCTATATTCCCCTGTAATATGCCTGAAATATGGAAATACCAACATGGCTATATTTCTTTGCTATATGTATGTTCTTTTGAGCATCAGGAACCAAATGAAGAAGTTTTCATGTCTTTGTCAATAATTAGTGTTATCTGTTCTGCTGCTTCTACTTTTAACTATGGGTCTAATCTACTGCTTTAATCTTTTAACTGCTGTTTTGCTCCTTTCACATTATAAAATTACTGATAGCTTTGATTGCAATTATGGTATAATCGTCTTTTAGCTGTCATGAATTGCTTCAAGAACTTTGGCTGTTATGTGACTCATAAATATTCAGAACTAATAAATTAAAGAGCTGTCAGGCCTCCAACCCTAATGAGCAAAATTGGGATAACAATATGGACATAGTATCTGTTAAAGCTGATTTCTCCTCTCAGTGTTGTGAGAAACGTTTTTGCAATGCAGTTCTTAAACCTCAAAAGTATAACATTTCCCCTTACGAAGGTGGGGGAGGTACATTGCTCCCTAATCACTGTGACAATAAATTCATTGGATTTTCTGTCTCTTTTCTGATAAGCAGCTGTCATTGTTACCATGCTAAAAGAGAGAGGGAGAGAGATAGAATCATGGCATCAAAAAACAACCAGGAAATCCAGTTTGTTAAAGATGCTGTCAGTTGAGTACTTTCTTAAATCTGTAACTTTTGCTGTTTTCCCCTTGTCACTGGGCACAGTAGCCAGCATGTGCCACCTTGTGATTGCCCACTGAAATGCAACCCTTACTATAAAATCCAACAATAGTTTTTATTTCAGCAAATAATTGAAATATGTTTTTAAAACGTTAGATTTTATGCTGAAGAAAAATATCATTAGCATAATGGTTCGCCTTTAATCCTTACTCTTTTAAGTAGTCATACATTTTATCTTCATTTTTATTGGCGTCATTTTCTGTACTGTTTCAGCTCTGTTATGTCTGTATGATTATATTATTTGACTATATTATCAGTTTATTACCAAGGTTGTTATTCAGCTGCCTGAGGTTTTACTTCTAATTCTATCTATTTTATGTGGTGTGGTGGAAACTTGCAGTGACGTAGATTTTTTATGGAGTGTGTTCGGTGACTGAGGGCTTTCCAGCTATTCCATTCCACACATTGTTTCAAGCAAGCCATGGGAGGGAAACACACACACACACACACACCTACTGGAAAGTGTCACCAAGTCACAGCTAAATTACAGTTTTCAAGGTAAGAGCCGTTTGGAGGTGGTTTGCCATTGCATGCCTCTGCATGGGGTGAGACAGATCTGAGAGAACTGTGACTGGCTCAGGGTCACCCATTGGGCTTCATGTGGAGGACTGAAGAATCAAATTCAGTTCTGCAGATTAGAGTCTGCTGCTCTCAACCACTAGGTCACACTGGCTGACTGACCAGCACACTCTCTCTTTGTCGTCAAGTCACAGCTGACGTATGGAGACCCCATAGGATTTTCAAGGCAAGACTGTTCAGGTGTAGTTTGCTATTGTCTGACGTATGGAGACCCCATAGGATTTTCAAGGCAAGACTGTTCAGGTGTAGTTTGCTATTGTCTGATTCCATGTCACAACCCTGGTATTCCTTGGAGGTTTCCCATCCAAATATTTGCCAGGGTCTAGGCTGTGAGGTTTGTGTGACTGGCCCAAGGTCACCCAGCAAGTTTCCATAACAGAGTGGGGAGTTGAACCTGGGATACATTTTCTAAATAGATAAGGATGTTAAGCTTTTGGAATTCCTGACAGTGCTTTACAAATAGTAATAGCTACCTGTGGAATTACTTTTGAATAATTTCAGTTTTTAGAGCCATATGATGTATTGGTTAGAATCAATGCAGTCCTAAGAACGCTTTCCTGGAAATAAGTCCAATTAAACAGACCTGAATGGGTTCTATGTAGACCTATTTAGGATTACTTTCAATGCCACCTAGCATGGAAAAGACCCAGATTAAAATCTCTATTCAGCTATGAATCTTGGTGGGTGATGATAAGCTAGTCACTGGGTGATTACTCACAAAGCATCTGATGTGTGATAACAGCAAATATGGTCGAAGGCTTTCACACCTGGAATCACTGAGTGATTTCCGGACTGTATGGCCGTGTTCTAGGCAGCCACAGATGCAGGCAAAATGTCAGGAGAGAATGCTGCTAGAACACGGCCATACAGCCCGGAAACCACACAGCACCTCAGAGCAAATATCTGTTGCAGCAAGATTTTTTTTACGGACATATTTCTTCAAGCCCCACTTTCACTTTCTATTCTCCTCGTGGCAAGCGAGACCACTTGTAGCACAAATTTAATTTTGCTTCGCCATCAGAGTGGGGGGATTTCCCAGTGAGCACAGCTTTGCCCTGGACCTATTCCCTCTGCCCATGGACAGTCTGCCTGGCTCCATCCTTCCCACCCTTTGCACTGCTGTCTGTGCCTTCCCCCTGGCCCTCATTCCATGTTGACAGCTCCTTCCTTCTTCTCTAAACAGTCGTATCGATATATCAGTGTATCAATATAGCCCAAGGTAAGTGTTCCATTAGTAATGGCCACTCGTTCAACCTAAGTTTTCTTATGATAAAGAGAAAGGGAGAATCTATATACGCCACTTTAAACTCCTGGAAGGGGGCTATGTAATAAACATTGCTGTGCCTGCATTTGTGTTTCACTCTGTTTCAAATACAGTGACTTTAAAAGTTAAGCACTCAGATTCAGTTCAGGTATATATATATATAGAAGACCAACCAAAGAAGTGGGCAGAACTTCCCAAAGCAATTATCTTGCTCAGAATGAGCATCCACTGAAGATTGGCCTTGTGTAGTAGTTTAGAGCACCAGACCCAGATCTGGGTGATGACAGGTTTGAATCCTTTTGTAGGGTAGAGGCTAATGAACAACTTAATAAAGTAGAGAGGGGCAGACTGTGGAAATGTTGCTATCAGACAAACAGTTTTCTATATAGCTATTTCCTACACTTTCAGATAACTGATATCAAGCTCCTCCAAATTTCTAGCTCCTTGTTCCAGGCAGGCACCCAAATGTCCTTGGGTATATATTTGGCTGAAAACACTTCAGCACACAAATCTATTTGCAGTGAGGAGAAGAAAAGTTTGAATTTATACCCTGCCTTTCTCTTCTGCAAAGGGTCCCAAGACAGCTTACAAAACTCTTTTCCCTTCCTCTTCCAACAACGAACACCTTGTGGGGTAGGTGTGGCTGAGAAATGTCCAAAGAACTAGCCCAGCAAGTTTTATATGTAGGAGTGAGGAAACAAATCCAGTTAATCAGCTAAGAGTTCACTGCTCATGTGGAAGAGTAGGAAATTAAGCCCAGTTCTCCAGATTAGAGTCCGCCTTCTTTTAACCACTACACCATGCTGGCTCTCAGACCATCCCTCTGATTTAGATGGCACATTCACATAGGGGTTTTTTTTTAACCTTCTGTGTCAAGAATATTTTCATCGATGTTGGAAAGGAGAAGGAACGGAAACAGTAATGCGGCTTATCTGAGCTCCAGGCTTATTCAGAGTTAGGAACTTCTTTGCAGTAGATCTGTCAAAATGCCTACATGAAAAACAAATATCTTTCCTGGCCCTTTAACTGAGGCTTAATGGATGTAATTTACCAGGTGATACTACTGACCACCATGCCATGAAAAGCTTCAGCATTTACACATACTGAGCCTCTATTAAAGGAACAGGACATTCCCCCCCCCCCCCCCCCGGCCTGTTAGCAGCCTTATAAAGAAACAGAACTTCAATAGAACTTTCCAAAATTTCAGTTGCTAAAGAGGTGATCAGTTGAATGCCACATGACAAGATAATACAGAAATACTTTGTGAAACATCTGAGGCTGTAAAATACCATTTCTTTTCATTGAGGATTTAAGCAAAACTGGCAACGCTGGCTTGGAAAATATTATACATATTCTTCAGGGTAAACATCCTGTGATCAGTGCAGTATCGGATAACAATAGACCAAATATAATCCGAGAGCTTATTATGTTTCAGATGTGTAACTAACGACAAGATGATTCCTATCTACTGTACAACAGGGCAAAATTACTACAACAAAAGGCAGAGATTAACTATCAAATGAGAGCACTGGTCTATGACAGTAAGTATGGGCTACAGCTGCGTAATATCTGGTTTTTCCTTTCTTTTGGCCTCCATTTCCTGCAGCGTGTGGTTGAACTTGCAGTCATGACAAACCCTCATATCTGTGAGATCACCTCCCTCTACACGTGTCCACAAGACAGCTCTGGCCACCAGACCAAGTACTGCTAGTAGTCCCCACTCCACTGAGGTCAGTCGTTGCTGCTTGGGGTCATCCTGTACTGTGTAATGGACTTCCAGAGGATGTGGGATTCTGCTCTTAAACAGATTTCAGAGGCTCTGTAAAGTCAGGTCATTTATTCTGTTGACATTTATTGTTAACATTTGTTTTTTATGATGTTGTCCAGGCTAGACAGATCTTATCAGATCTCAGAAGCTAAATAGGGTAAATCCTGGTAAGTTCTGGTCGCCACATCTCAAAAAGGATATTGAAGAAATAGAAAAAGTGCAGAGAAGGCCAACAAGGATGATTGAGGGACTGGAGCACCTTCCTTATGAGGAGAGGCTGCAGCGTTTGGGACTCTTTAGTTTGGAGAGGAGATGGCTGATGGGGGATACGATTGAAGTCTATAAAATTATGGATGGGGTAGAAAATGTTGACAGAGAGAAATTTTTCTCTCTTTCTCACAATACTAGAACCAGGGGGCATACATTTAAAATGCTGGGGAAGAATTAGGACTAATAAAAGGAAACATTTTTTCACGCAGTGTGTGATTGGTGTTTGGAATATGCTGCCACAGGAGGTGGTGATGGCCACTAAACTGGATAGCTTTAAAAAGGGCTTAGACAGATTTATGGAGGAGAAGTCAATCTATGGCTACCAATCTTGATCCTCCTTGATCTGAGATTGCAAATGCCTTAGCAGACCAGATGCTCAGGAGCAGCAGCAGAAGAAGGCCATTGCTTTCACATCCTGCATGTGAGCTCCCAGGCACCTGGTGGGCCACTGCGAGTAGCAGAGTGCTGGACTAGATGGACTCTGTTCTGATCCAGCAGGCTTGTTCTTATGTCTTCCTGGACGGAAGACCTCCAAAGAATACCAGGGTCATGACACCAAGGCAGGCAATGAGAAACCACTTCTGTCTCTTGCCTTGAAACCCCACCAGGGGTTTCCATAAGTCAGATGTGACTTGATGGCAAAAGAAATCCCTTTTAGTTCTGTTGACAGGAAGAAAAGCACAATATAAACATTTAAAATCAGCTAAAGGCAAATGCCTGGGCAAACTGGAACCAGCTTTCCCTTCACAAGCCTTGCAAGGGATGTATGTGTAAGAATGAGGGAACGAGTATAGCAAACAAACCAGAATGGTTCTTGCCATTTGCCAACAGAGGTTTCTCATGATGTCAGAATGCAGCATTCTTCTCTTTGGATCAGTTTAGATATTCAGTAGAACAAAATAGAAAGGTTTCCCCTGCACCCCACCCCCCACCCCCCAGATCAGATCCCTTCAGGCTACAGGCCTTTGTTACTTAGTGTTGAAAATATAGTCCTCATTTATAGAAAACTAACATGACAGAATTCAGCTTAGGTATGTGTTTATTCCTTGTCATATTTATATCCCATGTTTATTTACAAGTGAAAAACTGAAATCTACTAAGATTCACAGTTTGAGAGCAAGTCAGTGTAGTGGTTAAAGTGTCAGACTAGGCTCTGGGACACCCAGGTTCAAATCCTCACTCTGCCATAGAAGCTTGCTGGGTGACCTTGGCCCAGCCTCACACTCTCAGCTTAATTTACCTCAAAGAGTTATTGTGAGAGAAAAAAATGGAGAAGATAATAATGTAAACCACTTTGAGTGCCTGCAGGGGAGAAAAGCCAATGAAACCAAGTGAAATGTTTAAAGTAAATAAATAAATAAAAGCAGGCCATTGCAATTTTCCTCCCTTCCTTATGTAAAGAATAAGCAAGGCAGGCTGATGGGAGAAGTTCTCTCTTTCTCTCCTATTCCTGATCTTATCCTTAATATTTAATATATATTGCAATATGGTCCCCAACAGGACTAAAGAAAAAAATGTCTTGTCTTTATAACAGAGACTTACTGTGTATAAATGGGCAGCTGAAGCTTTTCATGGCACAGTGGTAAAGAACATCACTCTCTTAAAAAGACAGGTCTTTTTTTCCCTCCAGGAAGTTGGCAGCCGTATATGGCAATCATAGCATTCTCCCTAGATCACTCCCCCACCCCCCACCCCCCCCGCAGGCAGGTCTGTTTCCCCCAGTTCTGTAGCTCTCTTTTTATGGCTTCCAGAACAAAAAGACAGATCAGTGAGATGCCAGTGTCAAGCTCAGAAGACAGATTTATAGCTATAGTTGATTCTCTCCCCCTCAAGCCCCATGACCTTGTACCTTACAGAACTCTCCTCAAATTACCATGTAGGTAAGTTCTGTTGGTTGCTAAGCCTTTTGATCTGGCAGCAAAGGAATGCTTGTCAACTAGAGCTTTCGCATGGAATCATGCAAACAGCTGTGAGGACAGATTGGCCTATTGACTGATTATAACACAAAAACACTACCCCCATTGCAGCCACCCTTGAACTGGCTTCCTCCTGTACAGGGGCCGGGAGGAGGAGGGGTCTGTCTGTGCTGGGTAAAAGTATTCAGATTATTGAAAATACAATGTATAATTTCTTCTACTCTTCAACAGTTCTTCCTGCCTATACTAGCAAAATGGACAGTCTCGCACACTTGCAGCTATGTAGAATGCTATTTTAGAAAGATTTTAGGAACAGATTTTCATTGTTTATTGCTGTGCCATTGCTGCTTGAAGTAAGTAGCTAAAATCCTCCTAGCTTTACTAAATAAAAGAGTACAAAATACTTTTATTGTGTGGAAAAATGCTGTGCCATTAGTACTACCTATACGGAATAGGTTTAAACAACTCAAATTCCCTTTAAACTCATCTTTTCAACTTGAGAATGTACATTAAATTCTATTTCTTGTTGTTGTCACTTAAAATAAAAAAATACAGTGAAATTGTTGTTCTGGGATTTTCCTGAGGCAGACCACTAGGGTCTTCATTACAATTAGGTAGTAGAATATCAGAGCCAATGACTTACACAGTCTTATCCTCCTGCTCTTGGTTTGTGTCTGACCATATACATTCACGTAGTTTGAATAAAACCTAAATATCGGGAGAGATAATGCTGCTAAAATCAGTTCTTTGTATCCAAAGAGTCGCCAGTGGAGTTCTGCTTACACAACTGGACTCATACCCTTCTCACTGACGTCCCTTCCACCTGCTGCAAAGCTGTTCCTAAGAATCAGAGCACCCTTCAGAACAGAGTGTGATGCAGCAGAATGAGCTACAAGTGGGTATGGGGGTGAATTAAAGAAAATTACAGACTGGCATTTGCATTGGGGCTTAGCAGAAGTGGCACAGTTTGGATCAAGTCCAATAGAAATTAAATACACAGCTAAGCATTTCAGTACAGTTGATCTTAATGGGACAGCTACACCTAATTTCCCCTGAACTCCTGCAAAACACTTCATCTTGTGATTATTTCTAGGTACAGCAATTCCAGCTCATATACAGAGATTCTCTACTTAGCCTGGTTCCGTCATCACCTCAGTTAGTGAGGCTGATCTGTTATATTCTCTTTCCTAATAAAATGGATTCTTGTGTGTGAAGGTGATCTGGCCCCAGGTTATAACAATACAACTGTAAAACTAATAACGATCTTGAAAAGCTGCTGGTATCTCTGAAGCTGAAGCAGCCAGCCTGGTGAGTGATTAAAAGCAGATGAACTCATATTGGGAGAACCCAGTTTGATCCCCCACGGTGGACTCCTATTTGGTGAACTGGACTTCTTTTCCTCCTCCTACACATTGAAGCCTACTGGGTGACCTTGGGCTAGTCACAGTTCTCTCTGAACTCTCTCAGCCTCCCCTACCTCACAAGGTGTCTATTGTGGGGAGAGGAAGGGAAGGTGTTTGTAAGCTGCTTTGAAACTTCTTACAGGAGAGAAAGGTGGGGTATAAATCCAAACGCTTAATTTTCTTCTTCTTTCTAACAAGATGCTGTAAATATTTTTTGTCTTACTGGTTTAAGTGTCTTTAACCAATCAACAAAGTCACATACATTAGATGATATTCCAATTATTATATGATAACTATGCAGTAGATGGATTGCTGAAATCTTTCCATAGCATCACTTTGGCCCATTAATTTCTAAAATAAATGACTCTCAGAGTCTACATCTTTCCTGCCCCCCCCCCCCGCGTTTCCTGCTTTTTATTATTCTCTCTCTGCATATGAGAATGTGTATTGGAATACTCTATTTCAGCAGTTTCAATATGAGTTCCAGCAGAATTAAACAAAAATCTCTCAAGAGAAATGAGAACATAAGGATAAACCAATAACCTTCAGATCTACAAAAGTTTCTTAGGAATATTAGGGAGTGATGGAAGACGTTTTAATAATACATTTGATTATCATTCTCTAACTAAGAGCAAAACTGCATTAATTACACACAATAGATATATGAGCTGTGAAATGAAACAGACCTTTTAATATGGAGTGTTGTAATCGAAAGTGCTTGAAACTGTGATTGTAGATCTTCTGCTCTCGTTGAATACCATCAGGCTAGCAGGAACTCAAGTGAACTCAGTGCTATGTACAGTATAAATAATCCCCATATTTTGAGCTGCAAGCATCATGATCAGCTGATATTTTCTTTCACCAGGACCAGCTGTTCCCTAGGAGTGTCTGGCTAGAGCCATATGATCTTATCAACATAGCTCAGTGCTGTATCTAAATACTGACAAAGCCTCTTGTGCAGCAATGACTGTCGTAGAGGAAAATCGCCCTTTTGCCCAGCAATTATCCAATGTCTACTTTACGATACTTTCACTTTTCTGTTTTAAGCTGTTTGTGAAAATCAGCCTTGCAATACTCAGTCACTTCTACATTGTAAAAGGGAACAAAAAGGAGGCTGCAAGGATAGCTGCAGAGTTTTATGGAATTCCTCAAGGACAAGGTACGTTGTCTGTTTGCTTTATTGCCATCGCTAGTCTTTCCTGTTATTGATCCTTTTTTTAAAAAAAAAAGTGTTTTTTTCAAAACAAATCAAGCTGTGATTTTTCTTGTTCTTCATGCAATTTAATTTTTCTTGCATCTTGCAAAATACACCATTTTGTGGGGTAGTAGTTAGTATGTGAGATTAGAAATGAGCAGACTTGGATATCCAATCCCCATTTGGCTTTGAATCTCCTAAAGTGGCTTAAGTGGAAGTCCAGTGGCACCTTGAACGCCAACAACATTTATTTCCATATGACCTTTCATGAATTTTAAATGGCTTAGATGAGCCTTCAGTGGGCCAGTCAAATTCTCTCATTCTCAGCGCTGCCAAGAGTGGAGGACCAGGGACCTCATGAAACAGGGCAACTCATGTGACTTGTTCTCAAATGAAGTTTGCATTGTGTCTGGATGATATTAAGGGCAATTGGAAAGAAACTTTGTCTGGTAACCCATAATGGCTCTTAATAAAAGGGAAGAGGGGAGAACCATAATACTCTGAGCTCCATGGAGAAAAGGTAGGATAAAAATATGACTAATTTTTCTTCTTTATGAGTAGTTTCAATGATTACTTGCCATGGAGACTCTTAAACCTGAATAATACTGATAGAACATGCTGAATTAAATGTTCACAATTTAATTTTTGTTTGCTGTTGATTTTTTTTAAAGTACACACAGGAAGTCCACAAAAATATATTTACACAATTATCTCCACACAGTAATACTAGTTGATATTCACATGACTTCTACGGTGGGTTCTATTACACGTGGATTTCTAGCAAAGCTGTCACATATATGCTCTTGCTTGCAAGGATTGTAACAGTGTTACAGCAACATTTGTCCATATAGTCCAGGGATCTTCAAACTATGGCCCTCCAGATGTTCATAGACTACAATTCCCATAAGCCACTTGGCCATGCTGGCGGGGCTGATGGGAATTGTAGTCCATGAACATCTGGAGGGCCATAGTTTGAAGACCCCTGATATAGTCAATTAAACCTGTAAGATGGAATAGAATCTGAATATTAATGATTTCTTAAAGTGGTAAAAGAAATAATTTTGTTTCTGGTATTCAGACATTCATATTTTTAAAAGGGTATGTGTGTGTGTGGTGGGGGTATTGTGTAGCAGTCCAAGTATATCAGTATATGTTAAAAACCAAAATGCTTCAAGCAATTGGCAGAAATGCCAGAATCACTAAGTTCATATCTAGCTCTTGATATTCATGAGTCTCAGCAGGCAAGCAATCAGACATCTAAGTAATATCCAACAGAAGTCTATGGCATTGTGAAGCCAGCAATAACTGTCAATGCAGCAACCTTTAGGTGCTGCTGGTAAATTATGACAGGAAAATAAATTGAGGGAAAGATCAGGAGCTATTTATGACAAAGGAGGCCATGGAATCAAAACAAATGGGAACATTGTTTTCCATTAAAACATTTATAACCACTGGAATGCTTGGCCCAGCATGTAAATTCAGGTGTAGAGACCTGATCCCTGCTTTGGCATTGCAAGCAGCCAATATTATTGTTGGTGCCAAGGGATGCTGTCCATAGGACTTAGGCAGGATTATTGTGCAGTGGCGATAGCAGCAGGTCCAGGAAAGTCAATTGATTCCCTTTTGTACCATAAACATTATCACAACCCTGATGCATTCCTCATCCCCACAAAACGTTGAGGGAGACATTTTACTAGCTGCAGCTATTTTGTTGCAAAACAAAATACACACAAGTAAACTCAATTCATTTGAGTATGATATTTCCTAATAAATATATTTGTAGGACTATAGCCTTAAACCATTTCCATACATGCTATTAAATTTGCCTATGAGCAACTCTCAAAAATATGAATAAAGCCAGCATTATTGGGCATCTATCAAGTTCTCAGTGCCTCTTTGGGAAATAGACTATTTCAGATTTCACATTTCTGCTATTTCATCCCCCAAATTCCCATGTTGGTGGTGTGTCCGTTTGCTTACATCATTTTTTTCTTGTAAAAATATACACTCTATAGAGTTATTATTTCTGCATCAACATAACATTTATGCCATGAAGATGATATGGAGATAGGGATATGCTTGATCTCCTCCCAGTCTTCATTCCATCCCAAAATGCAAGGGTGTTGGGGTTAGGATATCGAACCCTTCCCCGACACTGATGTTGTGTAATGTCAGGTTCACCAATAATAAAACCACCACACTGGAAAGCTGTTTTGCAGATCAAAAAATGGACCTGGGATGTGTGATCAAGACCCGGTTGAGGGAGGGCAAAACAGTAGCCCCCCAAAAGTCAGCTCCCCCAGATTTTTTCAGTTTGTCATCAGTCACTGAGAAAGTCTCATGGGAGAAGGGTGGCAGTGCTCATCTGAAGATCTTTCTCCTTCAAGGAAATTCCTGTTCCAAAGATCTTCAGCACTGATTTTGTAGGTCTAGTGTGGGATGTGGAGGAAAGTGTGGATATCTTGCCGGTGTTGCTGCCAAGCTTGATAGAGGTGGTGTCTGGCTGGGCCTTGAAACATCCCAGACTGATGGTTTTGGATGGCTTTAATGTCCATGCTGATGCTACTTTTTCTTCTTTGGCTTTGGACCTAGTGTCAGCCAGGACAACACTGGAACTCAACCAAATTGTATTAGATCCCACACATTAAACTAGCTGCATACAAGGTCTGATCTTTGTGGCAAGGATAGATGTTGGTCTGATCTTGATTGACAAAGTGCCTTGGTCTGACCGCTTTTCCATGAAGGCCTGTCTGACCCTCCCATCCCACCTCTGCCGAGGCAGAGATCCAGATCAAAAACACTGCCAGGAGGGCGTTTTTCTACCTTCTCCAGGCCTGGCAGTTGTCCCCTTATCTGGCACACACAGACCTAGCTGCAGTGATCCATGCAGCAGTCACTTCTATGCAGGGCCTCCTTTCAGGCTGTTCTGGAAATTGCAAATAGTTTAAAATGCAATGGTGCATGGAGACCATACATAACACCTGTGCTCTGCCAGCGGTACTGTCTCAAGTCTGAATACCGGTTCAGGTTCAGTGTTTCAGTATTTATCTTTAAAGATCTAAATGGGTGGGGATCCACATATCTATAGGATCCCCTCTCCTGGTATACCCACTGCAAAGCATTATATTCTCAAGGAAGCAATCACCCAGTGGTCTGTGGCCCAAGAACTATCCTGCTGTCTTCCACCAGGGCCAGGGCTTTTTCTGCTCTGGCCCAGGCCTGGTGAAACTCTCAGACTAGTGAGACCTGAACTCTGCAGGACTTGGCTCAGTTCCGCAGGGTCTGCAAGATAGAGATGTTCCACAGGACCAAGTTTGAGGATTGTGATGGTCTATACATCTAGCTGTCTTCTCTTCTTGTCTTCCCAATTCTTCATCTCCCTCAGATGCCCCAATTTTATCGTTTCTTTGACCATACCTGAATACAACTGTTGGGGGCTACAGAAGGTAACAGAATGGATCTTTAGGTTTTAATGGGAATCTCTTTTATTCACTTCTAATGATTTTATTGGGAATGTACAACATTTGATATATAATTATGGGATGTGTCCATGATTGGAAGCCTCCCTGAGCATGACTTCTGTCAGCAGAAAGTGAAGAATAAGTTGAATAAAATAAATAAAAAGAAATATGTATAAATGATGTACATTGTATGTACAAATGCTATATTAATTATATATAAAAACTGAACATGCATACACCTTACAAAACCATCTATAAACCTAACAGCAAAAAATGGAAAAGAGAAACTACTGACAAAAATATAAATAAATAAAAGACACAAACATAGGGATATTTACTTATTCCTACCTCTAAGCTGCATCTCCAACTTCTAGGAATGTTTGACAGTTTATAATACAACTTGTTTGGTATATATGATTACTTTAGCAACCTCCACCACCAATATTTTTATCACATTACAATATCAGTCACTGAACTGAACAGTGCAGTCGCAGGGCAGGGGGCATCCTTCTCTGAAGGTGGCACAGGCTTATGCTGGCAGATTTCCCCTCTCCAGGGCACTTACACAGGTGAGGGGCAAACCCTCTAGTGCTTGGCCACAGCAGGGCCCTGGGATGCCCAGCCATGGCACCCAGCTCTCCACCAGCATGCATGGGCTGCCCAGAGCTAAACCAGTGTTTCTGGAGGTGCGACTGGCCTTAGCCTTCAGAGCCCTCTCAGCCCTGACCATGTTGCTGATAGAGATATGGAAATATGCTAGCAGAGATATGCTGCAATTTTTGTGGCAGATCTCTATTCTCTCCCATGGGGAGGTTCAGGTAGGATTTTTTAAAACCTTTTTGGACTTCCTGCTCCACAGGAAAGTCCTTTGGAGTGGGTAGAGCAGCGCTCAAGTGGAACTGTCTCTGCCCACCAACTCTGGATTGAGCTGTTAAACTGGAATACTTTTCAGGAAGGGTTTTAATGTGCAAGTATCTGTGATCCAGTGAGGCAATATATTTCTTTATAGTGGTTTGCATCTCTGTAAGTTATGGCAGTCTTTTACCACTTGCTAGTAAAATTAGATTTATTCGATATGGCTTGAGAGTGGGAATTTTGGGTCTCTTCTGTCATTAATATTGTCAGAGCATGGGTTTGTCGAAGAAAGGTTTCCTAAAAGAAAGAGCAATTGGATCAGCATTGTGGCTTTTAACATAACAAAGGTTCAGTTTTCAAATTTGGCCAAGTTGTGATTGCTGAGTATTATACTGAAATAAGGCAGTATAGGGGCAACATTTACCCCCCCCCCACCCTCCCCGGGACTGCTATGGGGACCTCATGGGAACTGCTATGAAGCAGTTATTTGTCTTTCCAGTCTTACAGAAACTATAAATGCTTGATGATCTGGGAGGGAATTGTGAGAAGTTTCTTTGGCATAACCCAAAATAGGCATTAATTCAAAGTTTGTTTCACATAGTCATTATCCAGTCATCTTCAGTCTACTATATAACTTCAATCAAGGCAACACCCAGTTAGGGGAACATAATCAGTAGTAATCAAGAAATTGGCTACTTCGAGTATATTGGTGTATATAGCTACCATGATAGTAGGTCCAAAATCAACTTGTATTGGGTCAGCCAACATCCAATGCCCAACACTTCATTCTGCGCACACTCACATCTCCCTGACAAAGTATGCAGCACCCCTCTTTTACACTTCTTCAAGCCTGCCTGGTGCTGGCCAGGCTAAGCAGAACATGAAAGTGTTGTACTTTGCTCCCTCCAGGCACCTGTCCTGGCATGAAATGGGAGATTGACATGGATTTCTCTGCAACACTGAGCATTTGAATAGTGCTTTCAGTGATCACATATTAGCAGGTCTCCTGGTAATCAGTGGGGGGGGGATATATTGGGTGGTGGAAATGACATCATTTCCAGATGCATAGACAGTGCTCTCAGTGTGTTGGGGTGTTGACTCCCCCTCCTCCATTTTAGGGCCATTTCTATCCTTGCCATCCATCTGGGCAGCTGTGAGAAGCACCTACTGGGTTTGGGGGATCTACCCGCAGCAGAGACCTGGAAGATACAAAGTGCCATCCTAAGGAGAATTACACCCTTCTTAGCAGATTGATTGCAGACTTAAAATGATCTAACTTTGCTTATGAGTACATTGTGAAGTTGAGAGAGGGTAGCTTGCCTAAGGTGATTTGGCAGAGACGAGATCGGAACTAAGAATTTCCCCCAGATTTCAGTTCTGTTATTTTCTTCACTACTGTGCTGTTTCCTTTTGCTTACAGATCATGAAAAGGGTACATGGTTGGGTCTCTTCTCTTAGATTCACGCATCAGAAACTGATGCATTCAAAAAACATTGGGGTGTTGGTGGCAGTGCTTTCAGTGCCAGTACTTGCTAGGGACTTCTAGTCTTGTGTAAACAAGGTGAAAGCGGTAGGTAGCTCTGTTGACTAGCCTGTCCAGCCTGGTGTTTCATAGCCTGGTGCCTGCTGTTTGGTCCCCATCCCTACCAGTGCTCTGACAGGGAAAGGAAAGCAGCAGTTGAAGAAGAGGGGCCCTTGTAGCAGTCAGAGGGACTATAAATGGCTCTGTCAATGGGCTCTGTCCACCACTAGTATTTTGGAGTGGGAGAGGGCCAGCTGTCCGCTCTCCATCCCTGACAGTGGTTTGACTGGGGAGAGCTGCAGCTAAAGAACCGGCACCATTGTTGTGGAGGAATGGCTAATCCAGGGGTAGGGAACCTGCGGCTCTCCAGATGTTCAGGAACTACAATTCCCATCAGCCTCTGTCAGCATGGCCAATTGGCCATGCTGGTGAAACTGATAGAGGTATCATTGGGAAAGCAGTTCCTGGCTAATCTGTCCTCTTGAGGTGGCTCATCTCTGATTGTTGCCTTAGGGGCCTGTTCCATCCAGGATGGCTTCATACGCTTTCTCTACACCAGTACTGCTTGTAAGTGAGGCAGAGACTGATGATTTTTAAAGGAATTTTTGTCTCCATTTTTAGGGAAACTATGGAAGCTCATCTGTCCAGGAAGTGGGCAGGGCATGGACTGGGGAGGTTGAGTACCTCTTTAGGATAGTGAAAGCCTTTGCAAGAAATTTGCACATGCCCTGCCCACAAAGCAAGAAGGAAGCACAAGCCATGCAAGAATACCTTCCTCTGCTGATAGAGAACAAACTGTTCTCTCATAATGAATACAACTACACCATGCAGGAGGTGGTGACATTTGGTTTGATGCATTCCAAGTGGTAATTCAGAAAGTGCAGATACAGGAAAATGTAGTCCTGTGTTCACCCAATCATTGTCATAAATTAGCAGTTGTGAACAGAGATGTATCTAGGAAAAATGTAGCCTGGTGCAAAATGAGTTTTCCGCTGTGCCCCCCCCCCCCCCAGTATGTGCGGCCACCCACCGCCACCACAAAGTCAGTGTATGGACCCGGGCAATTTTCTGCCCCCCACATGACTAAATGGGTGTTGTCCGAGGACATTTGACTCCATATGTCCCCCTGGGCAGTACGCCCCTGGTTGTAAATGGGATGTAAAAGGGAGCCAGTTTGGTAAATCGATTGTGTTCTTCCATTGCTTAAATGTCTTACAGTGCAACCCTAAACAGTTACACTCTTCTAAATCTCTTTACTTCAGTCCTAAATTCTCTGTTTAGGACTGCAGTGTAAACTGCAATAACCTGTTCATGAACTATCTGCCATACTCATCCTCAAATTTGGCAGAATTTGGAAGTAAATTTTCTTCTAATATTTGCTGGTGAAACTGGGCGAACAATACATTCTTGATGGATTCCTGGTACTTCCTTATCACAATTGATTTTAAATATGCGTGAAACATTTTTCAGGCACCTGAATCCACTCTACATTTTATGATAATTTTTACATCATGCTACCCTTCATTAAATAAATCTGGCAATGTTTTTTTTTGTTTCAGAGGTCCTAATAGCTTATGAACACACATATACTTTTCATAAAACTGTATTTTCAATTCAGGAAAATTTTCACTGAGTTAAATTTCTGCCTACTGGATATTCTTTAGAGGCACCAGATGTGCTCTGTGCAAAATAATAATAATAATCCTTTGTTATATAACAACAGATGGAGCTGTGAGTTGAAGCAATAAGTTTTATAAGCTTCAAACTTTCAAGTACAGGGCAGAGTGGACTACAATTTTGATTAAAGTTCTCTTGTTTGAAGACATGGGGTTTTCCTTTGGAAGAAGTACTCCTAATATAAATAAAAGAAGTCTTCCTTATAGGAAAATTCGTTACTCTAGTAGAAAGGAACTATTGGATCCAACCTGTTAAGAGGATGAAAAATAGTTTATGTTTTATCTGATGTAAATCTGTTATCAGCATAATGAAATATGAACATCACTTTAAAAAAAATCATATGACAAAAGTTGGCTTCCATCTGAATTAGTTTTTATAAAAGAAATAAAGTCACAACCAACACCTGTAGCAACTTATTAGCATTTTGTTGAATGTCAATAGACACAAAGCTTCCAGATTTTTTTAAACAAAATTCTTATCATTAGCATTAAGTGTAAATGTGCTGTTTCTGTTCTGGTAATGTTTGTCAAATTAAGTTTGCCCTGTTCAACTTGCCGATAATACAAAGTCAATATACAAAGTCATTTTTTACATAAGGAATACATTACAAGGTAATTAAATAACTTTTTTAAAACAACAACTCCTTTATTTGCACATTGACAGGGTATAAACACAGGGTTTGATAATAACACAGGTTCAGAATTTTAGATCCTTGCAGTCTTATAAACAATTGTAAAAAGTTTGCTACCTAGTCCATTATGACAGGATTTTGACTAGAAAGGAAAAACTGTACCTTATTCTCATCAAAAATCCTTTGCATTTGATGAAAAGTGTAGGGAGAAATTTGTTTCTGATATCATTATAGAAGGGGCAATTTAAAATAACATGTACAGCACAGTACAGTTTCTATACAGCACTGTCTGCAGGGGCAGAATCTATTTATATAGGGGATTTTCTGGAATCTTTTAAACAGTATGGCCAAAGGTAATATATTTATCCTGGCAATCATAAAGGCTCTACATTGCTGTACATAGGTTAAATGATAGAAGTATGATGCCAGGTGGTCAGGAGATGGCAAGATCCCCCAGTATAATGGGGAACAAGCTTTCCTACCTGCCATATTAAGTTCTTAAAGCTCTATATCTAAAAATGTATGTTTCATGTGATTATAAACAGCTGTTGCAGATGCCAAGGACAGTGAGTCCACAGAGAACCTTATTTCTAAAAATCTTTTGCTTGATATAATTTGCCTAATCAAAGGACTGATCCTCTGACATCATTAATGATATGAGGTTGGGGGAATCAGGATTGTTAAATAGGTGCAGCCAAAACTTAGAAGTTAACAAGCAGGCTCTTGTTTCCAATAGACTCTGGTTAGTTAACTGGAGAACTTGTTTGAAGATTTGCAGGCACTGATCCCAACCAAATATGTTGCCATTATACTTCCAGGTGATAAAGCTGTTTTTATGTGGTGGTTGATGAGTCTCCTCAACTATGACATTCCCTAAGCTTTTAGTATTAACATAAATGTGGGATATGACTGGCATGTGTTTTGTACTTAGGTGTTCTACAACTAGCCTAAATTAGACCTCTCATGAAGCATCTTTTAGCACAAGCTAATGACTACCCAGCTGTTCCCAGAAACAGGAGTAATTGCTCAGTCACCTTTTCCCCTTCATCAGTCATAACCAGTGATCCATCTGTCAAAAAGTATGTGGTAGCTCGTATTTCTCAATCTATTATCCAAAGAGGTTGACTGCACGAGTGCAGCTATGAATGATAAGTAATGTTTTCCTATTGCCCTGTTTAACAATCACAACTGATAATGTCACTCAACAACAGTTGCTGGGAGAAGGAAAAAAGTACAAGATGTTTCCTTAGTGCACATTCCAGATGGATCACAGTTCTATTAATATAAATGATAGACCTAATCTCACTTTCTAAGTACAATAGAGATGTAGTTGGTTATGAAAGGAATGTGGTGGGCAGTAATTACTCAACACAGAACCTGAAGCACTACCGTTTGGTATTTTGCTTTTCTCAAAGCTAGAGGAGTATTTATCTTAAATAGCTGGACCAAAGGCATTTTTGCTTCTGTGGAAATGAGTGTATTGTGCTCACAGAGAAACACAAAGCCAAACCCAGTGTAAAGCCAATGAATGCACTATCCTATCTAAAAGACTGGTTTACCATGCCTAGGGTAGGTTTTTGTTTTTTCTTCAGCGGGGACATGGTTTTTTATGTGTGACCTAAAACTACCATTTAAAGCACAAGAGCTTGTTTTAGAACAGGAGAAACTGATTTTTAAAAGTTGTGTTGGATGCTTCTTCTTGAAAAGTGGTGATGTTCCAACTCCATTTCTCTGATCTATTCATCCCTGGCCATTGAAAGATTCTCCTGAGTGTGGGTCTTTCAGGATTTCTATTACCCATACCAGTGCTTATATGGTCCTGAAATGAAAATCTCCTTTATGTAGTATGGCAATGAGCATAGCTTGGTCATTAAAAAGTGGGAAATGGAGTGGATAAAGTACAGCCTATGGAAGTTTCTATGTTTGTAAAAAAATTGTATACATTATAAGTGGTTAAAGGCTTCAGAACTCCCCCTCCCTCCAACATCCTATACATTCCTGCTAGCATAGTGTAGTGGTTAAGAGCAGCAGACTAAACTGGTGAGCTGGTTTTGTTTCCCCACTCCTGTACTGGGTAACCTTGAGCTAGTCATAGTTCTGTATGAACACTCTCAGTCCCACCTACTTTATACAGTGTTGTGGGGAGAAGAGAAGGCAATTGTAAGCTAATTTGAAACTCCTTAAAGGTTCAGAAAAGTAGGGTACAAAAACCAACTTTTCTTCTTTTTCAAGTTACATTTCTTAGACACTGAACAACACACATAGTAATATGGACTTGACACCACTTTTTCTATTAATTATGATAAAATCCCTGATTTCTTTGAAGCCCCACCTTGGAACATGGCAGTCTGCCTGGTGAGGATAACTAGCTATGCCTTGGAATATAGTTTGAATTAACAAATTTGCCTTTGGGCTGGATTCTTGTAGTTTTCATTAAAATCTCCAACCTATAGATAAAGCAATCACACCTCTGTATTACTTTGAATACTTGACCATTTATTCAAAATATTTTAGACTGTTTCAAAGCACATTACTTTCAAGATTTAACGAGTGTTTCCAATACTGTAGATTCAAAAGGGAGCCGACTAACAACTTAAGTTAATCTTTAAGATGCCATAGGTTTTTTTTGTTTCTGCTACAATTTATTTATTTGTTCATTTGTGGATTTGTACGCTGCCCTTCCCTTTACAAGCTTAGGGCGGCTTACAGCAATATGTAACATTAAAATACAATCAGTTTCTGGTGTGTCAACCTATGACACTAAAATCAATCTAGCTAATGGGAAAAGGAAGAAGGACCAAGGGAATAGGGTAAGGCAGGGGACAGGGAACAGGGAAGCCCAGCTCTGTTGGAAATACCTTTGCTGCCCTTAACCATAAGCCTGGGGTATAGCTCTACCTTACAGGTCCTACCAAACTGTGACAAGTTCACAGGGTCTTGGTCTCATTTGATAGAGCATGCCACCAAGCCAGGGCCAGAGCTGGAAATGCTCTGGCCCTGATTGAGGACAGCCAAACACTTTTGGGGCCAAGGACCACTAACAAGGTGCTACCCGGAGAACAAAGCACTCTTTTTGGAGTGTATTTGGAGAGATGGCCCCATAGATACAAAGTCCCCAGACTGGTTAGGACCTTAAAGGTTAAGATCCAAACCTTGTATTTTACTGGTAGCCAATGCAGCTGGTGGAGCACTGGGCGAATATGTTCCCACAACAGAGTCCCCATAAGAATCCATGCAGCTGCACTTTGCACCAGTTGGAGTTTCTGGGTCAGTCTCAAGGGCAGCCCTGCATAGAGTAAGTTACAACAGTGTAACCTGGAGGTGATTGTTGCATGGAACACTGCAGCTAGATCATGGAATGAAAAGTAGGGGGCTAGTAACCTGTCCAGGCAGAGATGGTAAAATGTCAGTTTGGCCACCTGTGTGACTTGAGCCTCCTGGACAAGGAGTCATCAGGTGTCATACCCAAACTCCTGGAAGTTGGCAGAGGTGTTAACTGCACTCCATAAAAAGCTGGGAGGTGGCCATTTCCCTCCCCCACAAGTGTCCCTGACCAATCACAGGACCTCCGTTTTCACTGGATTGAACTTTAGCCAGATCTGTTTCAACCATTTCACCACAGCCTCCAAACAATTGCCAGAATATCTTGGATGGCTTCTAGCAATCTATCCATTGACAGATATAACCAGTGGTGGGATCCAAAAATGTTAATAACAGGTTCCGATGGTGGTGGGATTCAAACAGTGGGGCTGCCGCACACACACACCTCCAGTCCCTATTGGGCAGGGAGGTTGTTTTAGCAACCCCTTCTCAGCACTCAGAAAAAATTAGTAACCACTTCTAGAGAAGTGGTGAGAACTGGTTGGATCCCACCTCTGGATATAACTGGGTGTCATCAGCATACTGATGACAACTCAGTCTGAACCTTTGGACCAACAGGGCAAGAGGGTGCATATAGATGTTAAACAACATCAGGGAGAAAACTGCCCCTTATGGAACACTACACAGTAATGAATACCTGGAATCAATAAGGGACTCTGGATTTTAATCAGAAGTCTTTATTGGAAACAACAGCATGTGCAAACAACAGCTTTGCGAAAGCCAGTTCTGATCACAGTCAGAATTGCTCCTGTCTTTATTTGCACGCAGTAACCATGAATCCCCCTTCCTTTTCTCATGGAATGTGAGAAAGACACAGCAGAAAGAGAGAGCCATTGAGGAGGTGAGCATCCCCAGGGCCAAAGAAGCAAAGCACTAGTCATCTGCCACCTCCACCCCCCCTTGGAGTTGGTGGCAGAGTCATTCCCACTTATCTACAGTTGCCAGCATCAAAGGAAAGGAAAGGAGGAGAAAGATCCATTAACATAGGAGAGGGAGGGGCACTCTCTGGAGTAGGTATGAATTGAGAGCATCCCACTTGAGGGCATCCCTTTGATGGAAGGAGAAAACACATCCTGACAATACCATGGTGATGTCCTCTCCGCTGGTGCCACCTGTGTCCTTGCTCCTGGAGAAATGAGCATACTTGCTGTTCCATGGATCCCAGCGCTGACCAGGCAGTGAGTCAGAAAATTGTAATTGACTGGATCAAGTGCTGCTGTCAGATCTAGCAGTATCAACAGTGCCAATCAGCATTGATCCAGTTGTCTTTTGAGGGCAACTGTGAGGACAACCCATCGCCATCCCATGGCCAGGCCACAAGCCAGATTGCAATGGGTCCAGTACCAATGCATCTTCCAGCCACTCTGTCAACTATCTGACCCAGGAATGCAAGATGGCACACTGGCCAATAGTTGGATGGATCCTGTCAACATCAGACTGGGAGAGGCAGTTGAATTAGTCCAAAATTAGACTTTTACATGGCGTAGAAGCCTCCAGTACACTATTTGTATTGAAGTTGGTGATGACGTCTTGGTGGAGGGACATGCTTTGTCCCTAGAATGTGTTGCCTTGGTAGAATATAATCTCATGTTTACTTTCTTATTTTGCTTTGGTTCTTTGGTGGTTTGGCTTGACTTCTACTTGTTTTCCACATACAGAATCTGATGGGGTGGTGATAACTTAAAGGAGGCAGAAGCAACACAGAAGGGATTCAGCAGATTGGATTTATTCATAACTCAGTCATGCACACAAGACCCTATGAAACTAAGGCTTCAGAGAGTTCAATGGTGGGGCAGGTGGCAGGTTCCTTCCCTTTGATGCTGGCACAAAAAACATTCAATGAGCAAGTTATAGATGAGTGCAACCCTGTTTTCATCATTGTGGCTTCTGTGCAGTCCCACAGATTAACAAATTCACTGAGTTAAGGAGGTGGTGTGAAGCTCACAAAGGAAGAGACTATTCCAACAATTGTCTGGCATGCCACATTGACATTCACCCGGAACTGTCTTATAAAGGAACAGGAAGTTATCAGAGGTCCCTTTTGCACAGGCAAAGTACAGCGGTTTGCAGCCGGGGTAAAGCAATCTGCATTGTCATCAGGGCATTCACATGCCTCCGTGCAGGCTGTGAACAGAGCCCGCGGAGGCAATGCATCTTGCCATTGTGCCTTTGCACGGAGACGCGTCTTGTTTTTTTTTAATCTACCTCCCACCGATGCATAGCTATGTCCTCCGTCCACCGAGAGGTGCTTTTATAAGCACTGAGGCCAGGGGCGGGACTCGGGGTGGGGCCACACGCAGGGGTGGGGTCAGTGGTGGGATCCAAAAATTTTAATAACAGGTTCTGATGGTGGTGGGATTCAAACAGTGGCACCGCCGCACACACGCACCTCCAGTCCCTATTGGGCAGGGAGGTTGCTTTAGTAACCCCTTCTCGACACTCAGAAAAAATTAGTAACCACTTCTAGAGAAGTGGTGAGAACTGGTTGGATCCCACCTCTGGGTGGGATGGGGGTGTAGATCAATCTTGTCTGCTTATTTGTGCAGATTTGCATCTAGCATCTAGATGCATCTTGCATTTAGATAAGGCATTACAACTGCCTTATCTAGTTCCTTGTTTGGTATGCTAACATCAAATGTGCTGTTTTATGAGTCAATATAGAAATAAATTAATTTATGGGTCTTCAAAGGCAATAGTAGTTACCTATACTTGACCTCTACGGCCATACTTTAGCAATTGCTATTATTTTCTAATTCATATTGCACAATATGTTTTTACTTGTACAACAGGAGTGTGTCAGTTTTGCCATGATATTATCTAAAAATGTTTTAATTGCTATATGCATCGGAAGAGCTAAGTCTCAAGCAACTGAGCACTTAACATTGCAGTTAAGTCCCGTAACATTGTTACGTAACGTTGTTATCACGTGTGCTTTAATAATTATCCTGGGAAATATTATTTCCATATTGCAAATGAGGAACAACTGTTAAAAATACCTTTTCCTTGCTATGATAAAGAAAAATCAAATAGCCTCTTCCCTTATAATCATGTAAACAAACCCCGGCTATAGCTAAGCTGATTCTTTCTGGTTTTATAAATAGAAAGTGCCAATGAAATCCTTCCTTTCCCTCACTCTGCCCGGCTGCCTAGCTAGTAAATATTGCTTGAATGGGTAGCAGCCAACAGCAAGTAACCGTTTTGTGAGAAGATGTTAAGGGAGGGAAGAAAGTAGTCAGCAGATAGTGGATGTTTCTGCAAGGAAAAGCGTCTGCTTTCTGCTTGGCAGAGGGAGGAAAAATGACCACAAATGCTGCTGCTCAGGGAAGCTGCGCTAAACAGAATCTCTCAAAAAGAAGCCTAGAATACGTCAGGGAGAGTCCAGCAAAACGAAAAGCCAGCTGGGGTATTCTCACCAGCCAAGGTTGGTAAAGCAATCATTTCCATAAGCTGGAAGGGCAGTGGAATATGCTAATATGACACTTGTTTTGCAACGAGCTGTTTCCTAAATTGAAATGTTCAGTATAAGTACTCAATTGGGGCACTCTGATATAAGTTCATATACCAGTATGTGATAGTGTAGCTTTTCTGTGCCTGTATAATTCTGTAAAATAAGCTCAAGTATGTTTTGTTGGATCCTGCTTTGCTTTGGCAAAGACTGCAGATGTATATTTAAGGGAAAGTATGTTGCTAAGCACGGGAAGCTGTTTACAGAGTGGAAGAGGTGGAGTAAGCTTACATGTAAATATACACACCAAGGCAGAAAACCTTGGAAGAGCTATAGATGACAGGGAAATACTGTAGAAATGAGTTAGCAGACATTTCGTCCAGTATTAGCCTTCAGAAGCAATGTTATGACTGCAAAATATATTGATTTACATTAATAAAAGAGCTGTGAAGTTTCTCATTATACTGTTCCTCCCTCTTTCCACCCTCCCAGTAAAGGATGGATGAGGGGGCAAGGTTTGCTGGCAAACTGTGGTGCAAAGCATTGGCACACTTTTGTATAAAAGATGGCACCAGGCCGGGGGGAGGGGAGAAAGACCAGTGCATATCATATTTCTGATTATGTAATGGCTCCCATCTTATTTGGTGGAAGGATAAACAATTACCTCTGTCATTTGGCTTATAATTCTGTTCCTGTATGTTACATTCATAAACCTGGCTTCCATCACCAGTATGACCGTATATGTGCAAAACCTCCCCCCTCCCCCAAAAAATACCTTGGGGAAAATGGAGTGTGTGTGTGTAAATTGCCCCAAACAGAGGAGTGTTGTCTCTGCATTGCAGTGGCACAGTGAGGAGGAGATTGTAGGCAGGAAGTGATAGCATGTCAGTGAGTGGGCTGGATGGGGGTGGTAGGAGAAGACACAACTGCCACACCTACCAGTGCCCAACATCACCACTGCCCCCCTGGCAGATGAAGGAGGAAAGAAGCTAGGTGAGTCAGGAGGAACAGCAAAAGCCATCCTCATAGTTAAGAGATTGGTGCCACAAGTGCTTGTGGAGGAGCTAGGAGCCGCTGCCCATCCTCCTTTAGCCAGCCAGCCAGAGGGATTGATGAGGGAAACCAAAAGCTGTTGCTGTCCCTCCACTGCCAGAAAACAGGGAGTAGGATGGGCAGGCGGTGGCAGTCCCCATTGCTGCTCCCTCATAGCCCATTTAAGCTCCAGCTGGAAAGGAAGGAGCTAACACTATCCTCTCACTGCTGGGGATTAGGGAGGTGAGCAAGTCTGCTTCTTACCTACAGATCTTTGCCTTGGTTGCAGTTTCCAAGCTTTCATTTCAGTTCCTGACTACAGAGAATGAGGTGACTGAGCTGAAGTTAGGAGGGTGGGCAAAGGGACTCCTCACACACTTACCTATGTCTAGCACCATTGCCTAAAATTTACCCCGAAAATTCTTTGACTGACCTTGAGCCAGTTACACATTCTCAGTCTTTACCTCACAGGCAAAGGCAAGATTGATCATTAAGAACTCCTGGATTGCCTTCCGCTTCCTTTCACCTGACCCTCCAGTCCTCTGACAGAAGGGCTGACCCTGTTCCACCCAAACCCCATGCAAGATTAGAGAGGTGGCACCCAGTCATCAGGGGAGATGGTGCCTTGTCTGCCAGAGGCAGACGCTGGCACCCAGTTTGACCGAGCTCTTCATGAGGTGAAGTAGATGGCAGAACCTGGCCCCTCATGAAGCAGGACACATGATGTTGCCCAGCCCCTTGCAAGGCTAAACACATGGCAGTGCCCAATCCCTCATAGGGCCTAGTGCCTGGCTTGGTCCAGCTGAGCCCCATGCAAGGTGAAGGAGGTACCTAGCTGGTTTGGCTTATATGAGTGAGGCAATCATGGCCCTCATGAGGTGAGAGAAACAACACCTGGCCAGCCAATTGGTTGGGCAGTCTGCTTCTTCCTCCCTCCTTCCTTTTCCCTTCAGAAGTGAGGGTAAGATCAGACTGTCTCTTCTCCTCTCCCTTCTTTGGGTTTTTTTTCCAGAGTTTCTCACTCTGAGAGTAAAATGGAGGAGAGGAGAATGAAGGTGCTTTGAGTCTCCATTGTGGAGAAAGATGAGTTATAATTAAGTAATCAGATAAATATAACTGAAGATGGAGAAGCAGATAAACAGTTTGTGGTAGGAAGGAAGGAGAATTGAGGCTGTGGGAATAGCCCATGTGGAAGCCAGCGTAGTGTATCAGTTACAGTTTCAGATTATGATCAGAAAGACCCAAGTTCAAACCAGTCTGCCACAGTAGCTCACTAGGGGACCTTGAGCCAGTTACATTATTTCAGTGTAGTAACCTATCATACAGGACTGCTGCGAGGATAAAAAGGAGTAAAGGAGAATGATGTAAGCTACTTTGGTCCTGCTGTGTAGAAAGACAGGGTATAAATGAAGTTAGCCTGGGTTTATTATGGCCTTGGGCCATTCAATTGCATAGCAAAACAGATAAAAATTAATTATCTACATAGAGTCTCACCATGCATCATTCATCCTAATATATCTAACAGTTTAAAGGTTATAATTTTAGTAAATTATATACTGGAAATTAACTTAGCTCACACAGGTATTAAACCAATAAGAACAGATTGACATATTGAAGAATGTTTGCTCAGCCAAAAGGTCAAGAGGCAATATATAAATAAATAATGTAGCTGAAGATTGGAGGCAGCTAAAATGTAGGTTGTTAAATGGCTGACAAGCAAATGAGGCAGGGGAAGGGGAGGAGATATGGAAGTTGATGAGGAAGAGATGATATGGGGAGGGAGATAGAGGTAAAAGTAGGAAGCCCCTAGCATGTTCTTGATGGGCTCCCTACCAAGTAAATAGTCTGGCTCAGTGGCTGGCACCACACATGGTGACAGTTTTCCCAGGTAGGGCCTGCCTGCCCAAAGGCAGGGAAGCTGAAGATGGGGAGGGCAGATAAAGGTAACTGATATTGGGTAGGAAGGAGATAAGAAAGGAGGAAAGGGGTTGTAGAGCAAGAGGAACTACTTGCCACTGCGCCGATTCTGATTTGGCTAACACAAAGCACTTAGAGCCAAGATGTAAAAAAATATTTAATTTTATTGAGAAGTAAAACATTTCTTGATGATCAAAACATTTCTTGATTATCTAATAGAACTTATAGTCATCTGATAAAAAACAAATATTGTCCAAATCACGGTTAACCATAAAATAATAGCCTAATATGGTTAACAATAGCAGTATTGCCTGTAGTTCTAAAGGAGTATGCAAAAGCAAATAAAGTTATCTGAAGCCCAAGTTTGTTACATTGCAAATACCACAAAGTAACCCTTAGGCAGGTAGTTTATCAATTTCTAGTTCCAAGTTCTAGCAAAATATTAAACTGTCTCCACTGACATAACTATATGCATACATTGAAAAAGCTTCTAGCCAACCTCCTCTCTATGAGACCTTACTTAAACTGCCTAACTGCCGCAGATAGAATGTTCACTGTCTCAAAATTTCTCCCAGCATGCAATCTCTTCACAGGGGTAGAGGCAGTGGTGGGATTCAGCAGGTTCGCACCACTTCGGCAGAACTGGTTGTTAAAATGGTGCTTGTATGCAACCAGTTGTTAAATTATTTGAATCTCACCATTGGAACCGGTTGTTAAATTATTTGAATCCCACTGGGTAGAGGTTATATAAGGTTACATAAATTATTTGAACTACCACTGTGTAGAGGTTATATAAGACCTTTCAGGGAACAGTATAGGAGAGAAAAATGACATACCTACCACAACTCCTGGCAGGTCTCCTACTTGCATAATATATATAAAGAAAAGCCAAAGAAAATAAACTTGATTTTGTGTGTATACATTTTTATTTTACTTTCTGCACCAGTTTTTAGATGAAATAATCTGAAATTTCTTGGCAGAAGACAACTAAATCCAAAACATCACTGAATTGTGAAATACTAACTGGAACTGCTCACCCTGAAGAAAACATTGAAAACAATTAGCCAGATGTTGTTAGTGTGTGTGTGTGTGTGTGTGTGTGTGCGCAAAATTAGATAAATGTTACTCAAGCATTATTTTGTTGTTAGGATCAGACCCACAAGAAACTATTCAGATTCCCAATATAACTGTCATAGATGATCAATGTAAAATATTTGATTTACAAAACAATCTACAATCATTTTATATTCACTATTAAAGCAATTCAGTGAAATAGGTTCTTCCTTTTCTAGAGCTTGGGATGAAAATCGGCAGAGAGTTTTTTGCCCAGGATCTAATGACAAAGTAACAGGATCACACGAATTCTCTGCTATCAGATTACATAATCGCCACATGAACTATTCATTGTTCTGTTTTTATGGAACATTACACACCAGCTTACAAATAAATCCAGGTCTGTAGAGGTTTTCCTGCCACAGACGCTTTATGGGTAAAAGTTCATATTATAATGAGCTGCAGAGCTTCTAAAATGGCTGAAGTGTCTTAAGCACTGGCTGCAGCTAACAGGCACAGTTTTATTATAAAAAAATGAGCAGGATCTATAATTTCGATTGGCTGGAAACGCCATGGGGAGATGGAGATTTAGGTACTGTATAACATTTTCAACCATTCTTTGTTACTGCCTGTTTATATTAATTGTTTTATACTTTCTCTCTCTGCAGTATTTATAAAACTGTGGGCTGCTAGTAAATTAGATACCAGATGGCTTGGAACGCAGAGTCTATATTTAGACAGAGGTACTTTGCATTTTAGCGAGGGAAGAAAGAATCGTAAGAACATGTTGAATTGGGTATATTTTCCAAAATGGCTCTTTATCTTGTATATTTTTATTTTAAAAGGCAGAATACTTTGCCATGTCCAGAATCATAACTAGCAAAGCTCCCATGTACCTCAGAAAAAAATGAAGCATTTTCTGAAATTAATACACAGAGTACATCAGATGCAATATTACATATAACTCTTCCTGCAACAACAGCATTTACATAACTGAGCACATTAGGATTGCCACAGGGTAACTAAGTGGAGTCTCGGGGAGGTAGGGGAGTGCTGTTTTGTCATTTCCAGGATGTTTCCATAGAGCTTCTGGCAATATTCCTTGGAAGTGATGTGGCACCGTTACCCAGCAGCAGTTGTTTTCTATTCAGCTGAATCCTAACACAATGCTATCCTGAATGGGATTTAAAATGAATGGGGTTTAAAATAGCAGCCTCTTCAAATCTGAAAACTCAGACTTCAATGTGCCCCTTCCAACTTTTGCAATAAAATATAATTAACAAACACAGAGGGAGAAAACTAATATTGAATAAGGATGATACAGAATCAATGGCTTTTAAATGTACTTTAAATGTATTATCATAAATAATTATTTGTCCTGATAATGAAAAAAAAGCAATCCAATGTTGTAATTAAAATTATTTTATAGGTTCTTGGGCAGATCGCTCACCACTGCATGAAGCAGCAAGTCAGGGACGTCTCCTTTCTCTAAAAACTTTAATTGCACAGGTGAGTATGCTTACTAATTACTTGACTTCTGCAATGCATTTTGTGAATACAGTCACTCACATTTTTACAGCTGGTTCAGCTCAGTCACAAGCTGCCAGAGGTGTATTTAGGCAAACTGGAGCCTGGGGACAAAACCTGAGTTTGGCGTCCCCCACCCCCGTATGGGTGGCCACTCTCTTCCACCATGACCAAACAATGATTTTTTGCACCAGCTCACAAAACACTTCCCATCCCCAGAAAAACATACATGGCTCTCTCCCCACCAATTCTCTTTCCTAATTTTGTCCTCACACCAACCCTATGAGGTAGATTATTAGCCTGAGAAATAGGTTCAAGGCAGTGCAAGTGGGTATTAAACATGTAAATCTCTCACAAATCACCCCCAGCAAAACATTTACAAATGTCAGCATCATCTCTCACAAAACACCTCCAGTGGAATCCACCCCCAAACAACATCACTTTCAGTGTTTAAACTGGGGATCTCACATTCTCCTTGTAAGTCCATACCAAAGGGGATGGATTTAAAAGGAGAATCTGGGGAAATTTGGAGGGTGCCTGCTGTCAGGGGTGCAATTGTTAAGCTAACAGCACCAAAATTTCAAGGTATATTTAGGAGACTCTCCTGATGATACCACCCACCTTTGGTGAAGTTTGGCTCAGGCGGTCCAAAGTTATGGACCCTCAAAAGTGTAGCCCCCATCTCCTATTAGCTCCCATTGGAAACAATGGGGAATGAGGGCACCCCTTTTGGGAGTCCATAACTTTGGACCCCCTGAACCAAACCTCACCTAACTTGGTTGGTACCATCAGGAGGATCTCCTGAAAAAACCCTGAAATTTTGGTGCTGCTAGCCTAAAAACCGCGTCCCCTCAGGCAACAAACTGAAAAAACAATAAAAATATCAAAAAACCACAAAGGAACCTGAAATTTTTGCACCCCCCACTGGGGGGCGCCCGGGGACATAGGGTGCTCCATGTTCCCCAGGTAAATATGCCACTGCTGCTAACAGAGTGCCGTCGGTTCCTATTTGTATAGATAACTTTCAGAGATTCAACCCTTGTTCCTTATGGATGTTTAGAAATGTGCCCACTATATCTAGAGTCAACCCTATCAGGTCAATTGAACACACTGGACTAAAGAGGTAATAAACACCTCTTAAGAGGGGCTACAACATGGTGAAATGTGGAAGACCACTGCAAGAATAGCCCAAAAGCTGAATGTGTTCCAGCAGCAGTGCCTTCACAAGATTCTTGGTGTCACTTACCGTGACCACATTACAGACGAGGAAACAGACAAGGAAATTCTATTCAGAAGTGGTATATGGAGGCTGCAGGACATTGTGACAGAATGATGATTGTGTCTTGCTGGGCACATCCTATGCCTACCAGGTCACCATCACCCAAAGACCGCAATGCAATGGGTACCATTTGGAGGAAAGCGAAAGTGAGGTAGACCACAGAAGACATGGCGCCAGACCTTCAAAGAAGACCTAAACGAGGCTTCCACCTCATGGGACAAAGTTGAACTCGTCGCAGCTGACGAAAATCATTGGAGAACACTTGTTGCCCAATGTGCCCAGTTGCACAGGTGAAATTAAGTAAGAGAGGGTGCAGTCCCAATCCTTGAGAAAGAAACAATCAGGGAATTGCTGCTGAAGCAGACAGGATTGGACATTAGTGACTTAAATAATCTCTGGTGACTAACATTCCATTCTTGGGCAAGGTATTCAAGTGGGTGATGTCTACACACCTTCAGGCAGACTTGGAGAAGATGGATTATCTAGGCCCGTTTTAATGCAGATTTAGGCCTAGGTTTGGAACAGAGTTAGCTTATAGTCACAATTAGAACTGCCTGCTGTGGTTTTTCCGGGCTGTGTGGTTGTGGTGTGGTAGTTTTTCCTCATAACATTTCACTCACATCTATGGCTAGCATCTTCAGGGGCATGCCATGGAGAGATGTGCCAGGGAGAAAAATGCATCTAAATATGACATGCCTTTCAAGGTGCCAGCCATGGATACTGGCAAAATGTTAGAAGGAAAACTATCAAACCGCAGCCACACCACCTGGAAAATCCATAACAGTCAGTTGATTCCAGCTGTGAAAGCCTTCAACAATACATCCAGTTAGGACCACCAATAAAAAAATATAAATCAGTAAAATGCAGTCCTAAATAAAACTGTCTAATGTTGGAGGCTCAGGTCTCTGTGCCACATAGCATCTTGTGTCTGCTTTGACAGCTATGACTACTCCACAGATCCATAGTCATTTCACATCCAAGTTACATTACTGTTATGTGTTTTATGTGGGGCTGCCTCTGAAAACTTTCATCTGGTTCAAAATGTAGCAGCCAGGCTATTGTTGGAGACTGGATACAGAGACCTATGCTGAAAAAGAGCACTGGCTGACCATTTGCTTCTGGGCACAATTCAGACTTTTGATTTTTATCTTTAAAGCTCATAATACTATCCTAAATAGAGTTATGCCTTTGTAAGCCTGCTGATTTCAACAGACTCAGAACAGCACAAGTCTGTTTAGATTGCACTATTAATTAGTTGAGGCAAATGCCCCTGAAAAACTGTCTTCCAGTTAAGATCCTACTTCCAAGCCCTGCTTTTTGTGCCCTGTCTCCAGAGGGGAATTGATGGCAACAAGAGAAAGGGCTTTTTTGGTGGTGGCATATATGTGCCCTTTCCCCACATGTTTAATGAAAGCAAGAGGTGTCCAGATACATAAAACGAGAAGAACTATTATCTAAGATCAAAACACAACTCAGCTAATCATTGTATTTGTCTCAGGAAGATGTCAATATTGTAAAACGGGGGAAAATACCAAACAAAATAGTATTTTAAAAGGCAGTTTTTGATAAATGTGTTTGTTGCTGATCATGTTTATCCAAGTCAGAAATGCAACAATATCCTAAACATATGTTTGCATCCCCTCATGATCAGACTAGTATTATGCTTGCACATGCATGTTAGTAACCACAGGTAACCCAGTTGTCCTGAAACCACATTTTTTTTAGTAAAAATGAACTGCCTTTTGACTTTAGACTTCCTATCTTTTGATGCTATGAAATTCAGTTGTTATGAATAACTGGTTTAATGGTGAGGGGTTTTCTTTTCTCGTTCAGGGTTACAATGTAGATGCTCTAACAATCGATCAAGTGACACCACTGCATGAGGCTTGCCTAGGAGATCATGTAGGGTGTGCTAGAATCCTTCTTGAAGCAGGAGCAAATGTGAGTATTGCTTCTTCATGTAAAGTCAGCCCAAACAGTATTTTAAATGGTGACTACAAGAAGTCACTGCAACTGTTGAAGGACTAGTGTAATGTACTATCAGTGTTCAACTGTGTCCCAAATGATGATTTCCAACAAATACTGGGGTAATCAATTTGTTATATGTGAAACTCCTGTTGCCTGAATTCTCCAAATGCTTCATATATAAAAAGAAAATTCTATCGTATCTGAAGTGGGATGCTGATTATGGATTTTTAAAAATCCACACAATGGGGACAGATTGGCGGGGGTGGAGGATTCTACAAGCCTGGGGAAAGCTCAGACTTGCAGAAAACTATGAAATGCAAAAACAAATTGGGGTATTAAAAACATCTAAAAATTATGAAAGCAAAGTCTACTTCTTTAAGAACAGTACACCACTGAGTTCCTGTAAGACTGTGGTATGAGAAATCAGTGGTCATTTGGGGGGGGGGGGAGCCTCTAATCAACACTGCTGAGAATTCCAATCTTCAGTTAGTGTCAGTATGCAGGAGGGGGAAAGAGAACAAACTGAAAAAAACGTAACAGGTAGGAAGGAGGGAAGTTGAAGCTGGAAGAGAAAAAGTAAAAAGGTACTCAAAAAAGCTGAAGTTAGGAGAATGGAACAGAAAATGTGAGGAAGGTAGGGAAAGGGATACAGGCTGTCAGAGAGAGAAAAGTGTAGGTAGCTCAATTGGCAAAGAGTAAAACAACAGGGAATGTTGAAATGTGATTCCCCATACAAATGTGATTCCCCACATCCAGTCTTGATACAGTGTGTTCCCATTCATCTTAAACAGCAGTAGACTAGTTACTGAGTTTTTTTATTCTATCTCTTTTCCTCTATTGTATCTTATGCATTTTATTAGTTTAAGAATGTTTTTCCTTCAGATTTCGCTTACTCCTATGGCAACTACGTGGATATTTATCAATGTGATAGATATTTGTACTCCTGCAATAAGCATGGCCGCAATAAGCATGACAGCAGAGCTCACACTTAAAAGGAATCAAGTTCCCTTTTAGTACTACACTTTCCCTGCAACATCAAAGATTTTCAAAATAAGGATAACAAATATTCCTGAGGCAGAAAATTTACATGTAAACAAATCTTCTGACACATTTAATATTTCAGGTAAATGCTACAACAATTGATGGAATGACCCCCCTGTTCAATGCATGTTCAAGAGGGAGTGCGCCTTGTGT
Organism: Sphaerodactylus townsendi; assembly: GCF_021028975.2. Lineage (NCBI taxonomy): Eukaryota > Metazoa > Chordata > Lepidosauria > Squamata > Sphaerodactylidae > Sphaerodactylus > Sphaerodactylus townsendi. Next base: position 35,590,874 of record NC_059434.1, read on the forward strand.
GGAGCTTCTCTTGGAATATGGTGCCAAAGCTCAGTGGGAGACATGCCTTCCCTCTCCAACTCATGAAGCAGCCAGCAGAGGTGAAAAATTAGAATAACTGAAATGGATCAAGAAATGCATCTGGCACTGCAAATGTAATTTCTTGTTTCAGACAATAATTACATTCTTTTTGGCCAGGTCACAGTAACTGCCTAGAGCTGCTAATCTCTCGGGGTATAGATGTTGACCAAGACATTCCTCACCTGGGAACACCTCTATATGTAGCTTGTGTTTCTCAGCAGAAACAGTGTGTTCGCAAGCTTCTGCATGCAGGTACATAGACTTAATACTTTTTTATTATTTTAAACTGATCTCAAGCGAAACCGTCATTCACTGATACATAAGCAATTAAGCAAACTTTATTGCAAAAGTTAGATTTATTGTAAACCAGTGCTAAGCCAACTATTGCGTTGCATTTGAGTTCTTTAACGTTATTGTTCATATGAGATCCCATTTTCATTTAGGCTGAAACTACACAATAAAGTTTTTTAACAAATCACATTAGGGTTCCACCAGCCCAACCCAATTTCCATACAGCCACATAACAACTACAGGAACTTACCACCCCATGTGCCATGACTAGGGTTGTCAGCTTTGGGTTAGGAAATACCTGGAGATTTTGGGGGGTGGGCTATGAGGATGGTGAGGTTTTGGGAGACATGAATGTAGTGATAATGCCATAGAATTCACCTTCCAAAGCAGCTATTTTCTCCAGCTGAAGATCAGTTGTAATAGCAGGAGATCTCCAGCTACCAACTGGAGTTTGGCAACCTTAGCCACAGGGCCTAATTTGGATTGGGACTGCAGCACTGGGGGAGAAAGGGCTCTAGCCTTCCTCTTGTGCCATTTTCTCAAGTCAAAACAGCCAGTACAGATAATGACTCTCCTGTACAGATAATGTACAGTACAGATAATGACTCTCCTGTTAAAAACTATTTTTCCTCTAAACATCTGATCCCCCTTCCATTTACTTATATCTTTCTTGTAACTAATCTACTTAATAGAAAAATTATTAATTTGGGATTAGTTTAATTGGAAACAACAGAAATAAAATGTATTGTTCACAGGAAACTTAATTAAGCTAATTTGCCTTCCTTCAACTGCAATGTATACTTAAAATAATTTTTCAGCTTTGTCTACATACCAATGGAACCCAATCAATACACAAAAATATATTGCATGCAGGACAGCACCTCTATTTGATAAAAACCACTATGGAGTCCCCTTTTCTCACAAGACAGTTTATTATCCTTTTTGTTTTCCTTTAGTTTACTTTGGGCTCTAGCCAGCAATAGCATTGTTCTTCAACATTGTTAACAAAAACGAAAAAAGTTATCTAGATAGCGCTATTCCTTCTTGAATCTCAAAAACAACCTTCCTTTGAACAAAGGAGCAATTGAAGAAATGCTTCATTTAAATTATATCTTCTTGCTAAAAGGTCTTTCCTATCAGACCCAATTGACCTAGCTATGTGATGCCATTACTCTCATCTCAGAGCTAGACTACTGCAATAAGCTGTCTGTGAGAATGCTCTTAATAACTCAGAAAATTCAATTAGTGCAGCCTAACCATGGCAATTTGATATAAACAAGACACCTTTTCAAGAACACCATTTGTTGTCTATTTTTTTCAAGCCTGTTCGTGTTGCTTCTTAACGTTATAATTCTTCAAGAACTGGGACCCACATAACTGAAGGACCGCCTCTCCCTTTATGAACCCATTTACCAATTATGTTCCTTCCAACACCACTTACCTTCTGTGTCCTCTCTTAGGGATGCTTGATCTTATTTCATCTAGTCACAGGCTATTTTAAATGCTGCCTAATGACCTGCTATTAGGATTGTCCCTGGAAGCTGTTGTACTTTGGACACATAATGAGAAGATAAGAGTCACTGGAAAAGGCAATAATGTTAGGAAAGGTTGAAGGCAGCAGGAAAAGAGGAAGACCCAACATAAAATGGATTGACTCTATAAAGGAAGCCACAGTCCACAGTTTGCAAGACCTGAGCAAGGCTGTTAATGATGGGATGTTCTGGAAGGCATTGATTCATAAGGTCACCATTGGTCAGAAGTGACTTGACAGCACTGTAACACACACACAATTATCTGCCAGAGTTGGTTAGAAGAGCTCCTTCTGTGATGGTCTTTGGAAAGTTTCTAAGTGGTCTTGTTAGGGAAGGCTTTTGTTGAATTTTATGCAGATTGAGTAATCCTTTTTTAAAATTGCTCAGGGCCAGGGTGTTGAGTTTTTATACCTGTATACTGCCATTTTTATTATTTTTGCTGTAGGTACTGATGGCATGTTTGTTATAAGCTATCATGGGGAAAAGGTGGGCAAAAACATTTAAAATAAACCTAAAATTTAAGAACTATTGAATACAACTGTTTCAATTAAATCTCCTTTCTGTTTCAAATCTGTAGGCGCAAATGTGCAAAGAGGAAAATTTTTGGAAACTCCACTGCATGCAGCTGCCAGGCAATCTAGTACAGAAATAGTAAATATTCTTCTTGAATTTGGAGCAGATATCAATACCAAAAATGCAGAATTGGAACGACCTGTAGATGTAGCTCCTCCACGCAGCATGGTGGAAACAGTATTGCTTCTACAGGAAGGTAAAGTGGTTGCTGGGTGAAGGCAATTTCATATTAGACTACTGTAGTTTGCGTAAATATGCAAAATAATTTCAGTGGAAGACTTTAACATTTGGGTAGTTTGGGAGAAAATTATATTTTATAAATATTTGAACAAACTGAATGGATTTCTGCAAAATGACCTATAGTCCTGTACCCTAGTTCCAGTGCTACAGAAACTGAAAGCAGCTTTCCCTAAGAATATTTCTCTCAAAGAATATTGGTTATGCTCCAATATTGGTTTTGGTCATGCTCAAATATTGGTCAAATACTGTCTGCTTTTTGGTTGGCTTGTTTTGACTATTTTGCTTCTGTTTTGATTGTGGTTCATTTTATGATTAAGCTTTCCTTTTTAAATTTGACTGTTTTATCCGTTTAATAGTTTAATTATTTTAAATTAAATAATAATTATTTTATTAATATAAAAAAACCGTTTAAATGTTGTAGGATATCTTGACCACAAAATATGAAAGAAACAATGTGGTGAGGCTAAGTATGATGTCCACAGATGTGTTCTAAGATTGCTATAGACAAGACTTATTGTTTTTATTGTAATTACCAAAGTGTTCCAAGAGCCTGCATCCCAGGGAAGCAAGAAAAGAGGAATTTTCATAAGTGTGCTTAAACACATATGCCCAGTTGAATGGATCACTGGGGAAGATCTTTTTTGAAGCAGGGAGGATATAACCGGACCTCTATCTGTGCATGCATCTTAATAAGATCTGTGTACTAAGACAAGTAGTGTCGTGTGTGGACTTTATTTGTACATATATCTTCAGTTGTATGGGGACTTATGGTGTACTATTTCTTTAAGACACTTGGTGGGTTCTTTTGTGACCATATTTAAAAGCCAAAAGCTATGTTATTTGCAATCACACTATGTCAACTTCTATGTTAATACAGCGTTTATATTGTTACTTTGGGATAGTTGCATAGCAGCAATGTCTTTTTTTGTTTCATAAGTCAGTTGAAGAATTTATGTAGTGCTGGCAACATTGGAAGAAGAAAAAGAGTTTGGATTTATATCCCCCCTTTCTCTCCCCTCAAAGGGGCTTACAATCTCCTCAAAGGGGCTTACAAGTCTCCTCAAAGGGGCTTACAATCTCTTTGCCCTTCCCCCATTACAACAAACACCCTGTGAGGTGGGTGGGGCTGAGAGAGCTCCGAGAAGTTGTGACTAGCCCAAGGTCACCCAGCTGGCGTGTGTGGGAGTGTACAGGCTAATCTGAATTCCCCAGATAAGCCTCCACAGCTCAAGCGGCAGAGCTGGGAATCAAACCCGGTTCCTCCAGATCAGAGTGCACCTGCTCTTAGCCACTACGCCACTGCTGCTCCTGGACACTGTTACTTTAAGGTAACTGCATAGCAGCACTGCTTATAAGTCAGTTGAAGATTTTTTTTGTACTGACAAACAACATTATGCTTAGATAACTGTAATAAAAACAGCAAGCCTTGATTGTAGCATTCATAGCACATGTCTGTAGACACACCTAGCCTCAGCACATAGCTTTCTCATATTTTGTGGTCTTCATTACATTCTGCCTATTTTTGTATGATTGTTGCTAGTGTGTAAGATACCTGGGGAATATATTCCCAGTTCTAGAAAATTAAAGAATTAAAATATATGAAAGTATCACAAGGCAAAACAAACCATGTTAGTAACAACAGAGGTCACAGTAACTATAATAAGTAATCGTTGAGTTGAAATATTAGGGTTTTTAAACTGTGGTGGTATAGGTTTCTGTTAGGTATCTAATACGAAGTTATAATTTTGTAATAAATATGTTGCAAATCCAAACGATGCTGAATTGTTACATTTTTAAAAATTTGTTACAGCTACCCCATGTTCTCTGTGCCAACTGTGCAGACTACGCATCCGAAGCTATATAGGAAGAGCCAGATTAGACCTCGTGCCACAACTCCAGTTGCCAACCATATTGAAAGAGTTCTTGCAATACAGATGAAGTAGCAAGTAGTTTTGAAAGACTTGATAAAACAAGATTTGTATTGTACGTTGCACAAAAAAAATCTGTGGGATGTCAGAAGCAGACTTTTACATACTAACATGTGTCTTTATTAGCAACATGAAATGATCATGATGTAACAAATATCTGAACGTTTTCTTGAGCAGCCCAGTGACAAGGTGCTTATATAAATTAATTTTTTTAAAAAATATTAATTTTCTGAAAATATTAGCTGAGGCAAAATAATAAGGTTCATGGCTGAATTATGGAGACCCCTGTCTGACAGCTGTCTTGGTATTTTGTGGCAAACCAGATACACCACTGAGGATCTCTTTTTCCCTTATGCCATTTCATTTAGTGCCGATGCCCCCCACCCTGACTGTTTTTAGTGAGAATTACCTTCCCAATCACAAAAAATGACATTGGAGAAAGAATTCAGCAGCCCCCTGCCCCTGATTCGGACTAGGCCACACCATAACTCAGGGGCGTACCTAGGCAAACTGGAGCCCTGGGCAAAACCTGAGTTTGATGCCCCCCCCACGGGCGGCCAACCTCTCCCACGGTAACCAAACAATGATTTTTTCCACCAGGTTTTTTCAAAGTCACCATCACATTATAGAACATGCCCCAACTCACAAATCTGAACACAGCAGAAATATTTTTTGAAAACATTTTCAAAATGCTTTCGAAATGTTTTATTACTGCTATGAAAACATTTTATGGTGTTGTATCCCTTTAAATCTATGCCGAAGGGAATGGATTTAATAATAATAATAATAATAACAACAACAACAACAACAACAACAACAACAACCTTTCTTAGGCATTGAGAGAATAAAAGAAAGAAAGAAAACAAGCATTGGCAGGAAGGGGGAGGATTTAAAAGGAGAATCTGGGGAAATTTAGGGGGTGCCTGCTGTCAGGGGTGCAATTATTAAGATAGCAGCACCAAAATTTCCGAGTATCTTCGTGAGACCCTACTGATGATACCACCCAGGTTTGGTGAAGTTTGGTTCAGGGGGTCCAACGTTATGGACCCTCAAGGGTGTAGCCCTCATCTTCTATTAGCTCCCATTGGAAACAATGGAGGATGGGGGCACTCCTTTTGGGAGTCCATAACTTTGGACTCCCTAAACCAGGGGTAGGGAACCTGCGGCTCTCCAGATGTTCAGGAACTACAATTCCCATCAGCCCCTACCAGCATGGCCAATTGGCCATGCTGACAGAGGCTGATGGGAATTGTAGTTCCTGAACATCTGGAGAGCTGCAGGTTCCCTACCCCTGCCCTAAACCAAACCTCACCAAACCTGGGTGATATCATCAGAAGAGTCTTCTGAAGAATCCCTGAAATTTTGGTGCTGCTATCCTAAAAACTGCACCCCCTGCAGACCAAAAATTGAAAAAACACTGAAAATACAAAAAATCCCACAAACGAACTTACGCGCCCCCCACAAGGCTGCGCCCAGGGCAACTGCCCACTTTGCCCAATGGGAGGAACGCCTCTGCCATAACTGCTTTTGTTTCCCTGCTGAGAAACCCAGATATGGATATGCAACATCTTGCCTGAACAGAGCTTTACAAATCGCAGGCATCAGGGTGCCATGGCACCTAGAAATTTCTTTGTAGCATTTAAGTATTTTCAGCAGTCATTTAAATGCCTCTTGGTCATTCTCAATTGGGGAATAGGATTTTTTTTATTGTGATGACAACCAGGGTTGCCCCATATTTATTTGTATCTAACAATGCTGTTGTTATAACTTTAAAAAGGCAAGATATGGTGAATAGTTTAGGGTTAAGTTCTGTGGCAGCAATAATTAGAATATATAGTCATTAAAATATAAACATATGAAGGCTAAAAAAAGTTTGGATCCTCAATATTTGGTGTGGCTAGTCAAGCTGAAAAAATCTATCGCCTGCTTATATTATATATTTTACATTGTAACAGTCTATGGCCATCAACAATAAATCAATGCTGCTACTACTACTACTACTATCAAGGTGGAGAATATATCAGGCTGGGGTGACAGTTCCAAAACTCAAAGGAAACATTGCTAGGCCACTACAAAATTTTAATACACTTGTCTTACAGAATGCCCAGAAAGCTATCTTGGTGTATAATTATGGGTATTTTGGTCAATGAATCAACTTTGTTAATAAAACAAATCAATCAATCAATCAATCAATCAATCAATCAATTAATTAATTAATAAGCTTCAGCAATACCGAAAAAAATTCTAGAAAATCCAGATTCCGCTTGATTTGGCTGTAAAATTATAGGTATAGCTGTTTCAGCCAAATCCTCGATTCAGAAGTATACTGAAAAATTCAGGTTCATTAGCATTTTTTGGTATTTCTTCCATTTTTGGCCTGTAGGGATGCATTTTTGGCCTGTAGGGGGCGCTAGTGGCACCAAAAGTTCAGCATATCTTCAGGAGACTCTCCTAAAGATACCAGCCAGGTTTGATGAAGTTTGGTTCAGGGGGTCCAAAGTAATGGACTCCCAAAGGGGTACTCCATCCCCCATCATTTCCAATGGAAGCTAATAGGAGATGGGGGCTACCCCTTGGAGGACACATAACTTTTGACCCCCTGAACCAAATTTCACCAAACCTTGGTGGTATCATCGGGAGAGTCTTGTGAAGGTACTCTGAAGTTTTGGCACCGCTAGCTATGCACCTATGACAGGCACCCTAAGATATTTCCCCAGATTCTCCCTTTGAACTGACCTGGCTCCATTGCAACCAATGGGGAATTTCTTGGGGGGGAGGTATAAGCAAGGATGCACATTTTTCAAGTAGAGGCACCAAAATTTTAGGGTATCTTCAGGAGACTCTCTTGATGATACCACCCAGGTTTGGTGAACTTTGTTTCAGGGGGTTCAATTTTATGGACTCCACAAACGATAGGGCCCATCTCCTACCACCCCCTGAAGCAAAGTTTACCAACCTGGGTGGTATCATCAAGAGAGTCTCCTGAGGACACCCTGAAAGTGTGATGCCTCTACCTTGAAAAATGTGCACTCTGCTTACACCACCAGAAATTCCCCATTGGCTGCAATGGAACTAGTTCAAAGCAGAGAATCTGCCAGGCTCTTCAGCAAGTTCTATGCTGGAAAAAATTAATTGTTTTTTTCCCCACCATAGACTTCAGTTGAGTTTGCTGTTATGCCCAGCTGGCTCTGTGCTTGAGATTTTATTGGGGGCTCTGGTGGGGGTTTGTTCTGGGTAGGAGAACCAAATTTCCTACAGGGTTACTAATGAGTCTCCTGAAAGGAATCAGCCAACTTTGCTGAAGTTTGGATGGCTGGGCACTTGTTCTGTGGGCATCAGCTTCACCTTCAATTGGGTGCCCTCAGCATTTTTCCATCCCACGCAAACTTCAGCAATATTGGCTGGTTCCTTTCAGGAGACTTACCAGCAGTCCTGCAGGAAATTTGGTAGGGCAAGACGCCTACCAGAGCCCCTCCCATTGAAATCTCTACCACAGAGCCAGCTGGGTATTACAGCAAGCCCCACTCCATCCTACACCTCCCACTGCTTCAAATGGAGGGGGCAAAGCAGCAATTTTTCCCTCCAGAACAGGGGTAGGGAACCTGCGGCTCTCCAGATGTTCAGGAACTACAATTCCCATCAGCCCCTACCAGCATGGCCAATTGGCAGGTTCCCTACCCCTGCTCCAGAAGAACAGAGGAGGCTGGTTCTCTCTTTAGTAATCCATTCTACACCCTCAGCAACACCTCCACCTCTTAAAATGAAACCACTGTACAACAACAAAGCCTAATGAACTAGGCACACCACAGCAACCTTAAACTACCCAGGCGCAACACATCCAGCCAGGTGGCAGATTTGCCAGCCTTGACTTCCAACCAAACTATCCACGGCACTATGCCACAGCAACAGAAACACAACCCCCTCAAAAACCCCTCTAAACTAAAGGGGGAGACCCACAGACTCACCCAGCCCACAGCAAGACCTACCAGGAAAACAAACAGAAGTCAACAGAAACGACTTCTATAGAAAAGATAAACCTACAAGATAAACCTACATTCCTCCAAGGGTGACCTTGGGCTAGTCACAGTTCTCTCAGAACTCTCTCTGTCCCACCAAGCTCACAAGGCATCTTTTGTGGGGAGAGGAAGAGAAAGGAGTTTGTAAGCCATCTAAAGTCTCCTTACAGGGAGAAATGTGGGGTATGAATCCACACTCTTCTTTTTCTAAACAGTTTGGAATGAAAATAATTTAACAACAATAAAACAGGAGAAAATCACAAAATCAGTCTTTGCTTAAGTAAGGCAGGACTGTGTGGCCTTGGCCTACCACCACCACCACCACCACCAAACACACACACAGAGATGCAATGTTTTTGACCTCTGCCTTTCACAAAGGGAAATGTAAAAAGTTTTTTCCTCTCCTCCTGTCCAGCTGGGCAGGATAGATGCAATGCTTCAGTCTCTGCATTGCAATAAGGGAGAAGAAAATCAGCTCATTTTTCTTTCCCTTCTCCAAGGGGGAATGGTGAGGACAGGTGCTACATTTGTCATCTTTGTGATACAAAGGGGAGAGGAGAAAGAACTGGTTCCTCTCTTTTTCTCTGAATCCCAAATGAATAGGTTGAGAAGTGAAATCAGATGTGCTTATGATGCCACTACCTCCCTACAAGGTTTGCCACATCTTAGCACATCTGAAAGGCAGCAGTTTTCAGCAACCATGTTTAAAGGCTCTTAGTGCAGTGGAAGCGTGTTGGATCCATAACCTTTGATGTCGTTTTATTGTGATATTGTTATCACACTCCTTACTTAGGCAGAGTTTGCAATAACGAGACATAGCCAGTTGCTTACTGTAAATGAAGTTTACTAACTACAAGATAGGGTAGGGGAACTTGGATGCAAAACAAGAAAATATCTTTCTAACTTGCTAGTTTCATTAGCTAGCCCTCAGCTTGACTGTCACATGGCTAATAAGCTACTACACACACACACACACACACACACACACACACACACAGCATGTGCAGAGAGCAACAAAGAATATATACCCATTGTCTATGTGCAGATCTGCATGTATCCCATGCCAGGTCTGCTTGACCAATAGGGGTAAATTATCTGGTCACTGACTTCTGACCTCACTGACTAATCAGCATGCACAAAATTAACTCCTTCATTACTGGATTGTGTGACTGGCACTTGCCAAATACCAACAAGTTTCCAGGGTAAGAATGAGAGAAACCTGACTTCCAGCTGATCAGCTTAGAGTTGACTGCTGATACACCCCCAAAAAACTTTTCTGGGCACAGAGCAAAATTTCCCCAGCAGAAGGTTAGAATCAGGCACCTACTTGATCCCTCATCAAGTGACAATCCAGTGCTGTTAATTCCAAGTTCTTATGAATATACCTGAACAGGCTGTGAATCTAAAGATCTATCTTATCATAACCAGTCATCTTGCATCTCCTTCCTCCTTGCCTGGCTTTAGCTTATCATTGTCTACCCTGCTAATAATCGGTTCACTCTTTCCCCCATTGCTTTTATCTTGTGCACAGACTTATACAGTTATCCTTTGGGTGTATAAGGAACTGGGCCAGAAACCAGCTTCCTGAACACAGGCTATATAGTTATATAGATAAAATTGCCAAAAAAAAAATTGGTTCAAATTGTATTTTTGAATATTTAAATTCCAGTGTGCAATTATGGCCCATTTTTCACCCAGTGAATATAAAATGCTACATTTCAAAGAAACGGGTTTCACACATGTGAAGAAACTGTGCTTGTAGAATTTCCTTTGTTGTTTGCCATAGCTCTTAAAACTTGTGAAGCAAGCTTCTGTGTATTCTGTGTCAGATTTGTGACAGCAAACACTAAGAAGGCAGCTCTGGATGAGTAGATAAAACTGCAAAAGTACTCCCTTTATATTCCCTCCCCCCAGTCCACGCCAAATTTAGGCAAACCCTTAAAACAATGTTGAAAGTGTTGTTTGCCTAAATTTAGTGAGGACTGGGGGGATTTAAAGGAAGCCCCATGTGGAGCCCAGAGGTGAGTGCAGGAGCCACTTTTGCACCACAGAGGAGGCGGGTGGCTGTTATTCCGTGATTGTTCCCATTGATCCTCTGGTGACTTTTGCAGTGGGGGTGGGAAGCTCAGTGCAGAGGAGTCTGTTGGTGGTTTCCTCGGCTGAAGGTGCAGCTCCTGGCAAGTAAGCATTGTGCGGAATTCCTACAAGCCCCCAGGGGAGGGCTGCTGCCCACCCGACCACAATTGGGAGGAGTGGGGCTTACTCCTGAGGAAACCTGGGATGAATTGTACTGCTGGCCAGAACTTCGGCTTTTCCAGCAATTTAAAGGGAGCCTCACCCCAGATGCATTTGAACGTCCAAATGGCAATTCGGATTTGGGCATTCAAATGGATTCGTATTCGGCTTGGATTCGGGCAGGTTGAATTCCACCCGAATACAAGCCAAATCGGCTGAATTGGGCCTGATTTGGCCAAGCCTATTCATAAAGACTTCCTATAATATTGGGTTTTTAAAAACACATTTAAGGGTTATTTTATGTACAAGCAGGGGACCCGCATTTTCCCTTCTCCCACTGTTTTCTCTTTCCCTTCCCTGAAAGACCCCATACATTCCCTCATTTTCCTTCTTCCTTTCCACCCACCAGCCAACCTAACTTCATTTTCCACATCTTGACATTTCCTGCCTTTCCACTCTCAGGCAGCTTCTATCAGTTTACCGTGCTTTGGTTTGAAACTCTAATCCCTATACCAGGGTCTGCAACCTGCGGCTCTCCAAATGTTCATGGACTACAAATCCCAATTGGCCATGCTGGCAGGGACTGATGGGATTTGTAGTCCATGAACATCTGGAGAGCTGCAGGTTACAGACCCCTGCCCTATACAATGCTGGGTTTTGTGGGATGGCTGCTGCTGAACAATATCAACCAGTAAATCCTGGATAAGTCACCCAGTGGTTGCTGCTGGGCTTGACACAAGAAGTCCTCTCTTAAAACCAAAACAACCCTGGAAAGGGTTCTGCCCTTTACTGACAAAAAACAACAACATTATTTAAAGGCTGGCAATCTTCTTGTGGTTGCCTAGCAATGGCCACTGATGCCATTTGCTTTTTTTCAGGTACAAGTGCTCCTTCTGTTATTTTGAGGAGTTTTAACTCACACAAGATTTTTTTTAAGATTCCAGATTTTTATGCAAACATCTGTCATCTGTTTATGGCCCAAATCACTGGGTTAAATATCCATAGTTTTGACCATACTGAGAATTAGAAATATTGATTTCTTTATTGGAATTAGGAATACCTGTATTGTTCAAAATGGTAACAAGTGGAAAATTGTAATAATTATCTACATTTTCAGAGCACATACTACTCTATGAATTTGCATCATCACTAGATGATGCAGTTGAACAATGCATCACCAAGATCAAAATGGTAAACATATTCATGGCTGAGTGACTCAACTTGTGGAGTTTTAGTAAATGTTTTTGACAACAACTATTACATTATATTTAAGCTGAAATAACTAAACACATTACAGGGTTTTCTGAAGGACTACTCCAAAATTCTTGTATCCTTTGACTATGAAGGGATACAAAACAGCTTCAATAAAGGAGATGCTTCAGGGAGAAAGGTTAGACAGGCAGTCAACAGCTTTGACCATTACTTGAGAAGCAGAGCACCACAATTTATGAGAAAAAAACAAATGAAAGTTACACTGGAAGCAGCAATTTACTCCTGGGGAATCAGACACTAACAGCTACACAATACTGGTAGTTTCTGCACACCTCACTAATAACGTGTATAACACGTTATTAATGAACCAGGTTTCCCCTGTTTGCCTTTGTGTTGGAGATTTCATCCCTCCAGGAATCGATTGCAAATAGTTGGGGTTGCTGTGGCTCCTTAGGTTTCTCTAGAAAGATTGCCTGTGTAGCAATTTTTGTAAAACCCGTGTTGAGGGAAATATAACAGACTGAACCTATTTTGGGAAAGAGCCCTGTGCGAAGTTCTTCCCCAGTAGTTTTCTCAGCCCATTATATTTCGGCTGTGCAGAAACCACCACTGTTTTGCGATATTTGCATAATGCGCTCGGTGATGAATAAGGTCTAATTATGACCCCACATATTATGTTTCTTCCAAATGTGACAGATCTGTAGAAAAGTTCTCCATGCATATATAGGTCTTGTTCTTCAGGAGAAAGGTGATCTATATGTATTTACCTAACTTTCCACTCTCAACAGCTTGTAACCAAGGTAACCACATAATGATGATGTAGACTCAGGTTTTCAGTGTTAGTAATACCACTATGAGCAACAGAAGTACAAAAATATTTTTTTAATAATGACAATACTTTAAATTGCCTGTAAGTGTTTAATGTAAACATTTTACAAAGTAATCCTAGAGCGGTCTAATAATTCTATTGAGGTTTATTTAGTGGGGCTTATTCCCAGGAACATGTTTCTATGATTGCGCTTAAACAGTCTCAGGCCCTTTCCGCATGGGCTCGAGCGGGGGTGCGTCGGCATAAACAATGCTGACGCACACCCCTCCCCCCCCGGGACCGTTTGCATGGACAGTCCTGGTAGGGGAGCAGGCTTTGCACCGAAGACTAGCGCCCAGCCCCTAGAATGCCGTCCCTAGTTTCCCTTTGGCTTCCGCGATCACAGAGGCAGGGATTTTTTCCCGACACAGGCTGGAGCGGCGGCTCTGGAGTTTTTTACTCAAATTTTTGTAAGCATCATCTCAGCATAATTGATTGGATCCCATGATCCCTTCTGCTTAGTGAGAAAACTTCCTCCTGTGGAGTAAGGCTTTTCATTTCCAAGGATGTCATAGGGTCCTATCAATGTTTTATCCAGCCTTCCAAGGTATTAAAATAGCTGTCAGACCTTTCTCCCCGTAACTTGGTTATTAACCCTTTTATTTTGCCTCACTGGTATTATATGTTTTAATTTGCACTTAATAATTAACCACTGTGCTGTTAAAATGAACCTGTATTTGCATTCTATTTAGGGCTTTCCCGAAGGTTTTTTTTTTTTGGTACGGTGATTATGCAATTGCAACTTGTAATTAAGCTGCTGGGGGAGGGGAGGATATTCCAAAATATTTCATCCAGCTACTTCATTATTTATAGAACAGTTGTATTTTCAAGCTGATGACTGCTATTCACTGTTAGTTTCTCACTCACAAATGTTTCCATTCACTCCCAACCATTCTGCCATTTTAACCTAATAGGAGGGAACACTGTTAGGAATGAATCAATACCTCCCCTTCTCCCTTCCAGCTTTATGCCTTTACATGATGTTACCTTATCTTGATCTGCTCTCTTCCACTTTCATGGAAGGAGATTGTAGCCTTAAAAAAGTAGCTGCAGGTGGCAAGAGCAACAGCTTTTAAGTGGACACAAATCACATAAAGCAGAGAGTTCCTAGGGTGGGAGATCCCCACCCAAATGTCACAGAGAGTTGCACAAGTGGTGCTAAGGAAAACACACACACACACACACTTGGATGCTTTCTTGAAGCATTGTTTGGTGGTGTTGTATTTTAGTTCAAAATGTCTGATGTGTTTTATTTATGTATGTGTCTAGAATTATGAAATGTTAAACTCTGTGCATATACAAAATTAAAGACAATAAAATAAACAGGTGTCATCTTTGTTCCTGCCTATCTCATTTAAACACTTTGCAAACAACCACTGCTGTGAATTAATTTTCTTTTCAGTCTGCTACGCTTGGTATAGCATGAAACACATCTTGATGGTACAAGTTTTCTGACTCTAGAACGAGTTTCTCTCATACTGGCTAGTATCCAGAAAACATTTTGTACAGATGTATTGTCGAAGGCTTTCATGGCCAGAATCACTAGGTGTTGTAGATTGAGTTAGCGGTTGCAGAAGAGCCGCCAGGATGTTGGCTGCATTTGTGGCTGGCATCTTCAGAGATCCTCTGAAGATGCCAGCCACAGATGCAGGCGAAACGTCACGAGAGAATGCTGCTAGAACACGGCCATACAGCCCGGAAACCACACAGAACCCCATTTTGTACAGATGTTTGCAAGCAAAAAGGGTAACATTAATCAAATACTGAATTGGCTGCTCCCTTGAAATTTGTGGATATGAATTAACAATAGAAATTGTTACATTTATTGGGTGACAGTCTATGTGCTCAAAGACTCAGAGGCAAAATAATAGAGTATGAGGTGAGAGATCTAAGTATATAAAAATCAGTAGTTGATTAGGATACCTTCTGCAGCAAAGGTATCCCTTCCAGGGCAGAGGCAAATTGACAGAGCAAAGGTGCAGTTTATATAGGATTTTAACTATATTGGTTCCATCATTGATTATATTTCAAAGCATTCCTAAGCGTGTCAGAAGTTGCAATAAACAGTCATTTACATCAAGATTGTTCCTATCTTTCACCATGTACAGATGTCATTATCAGTACAAATCAGTACAATAGAATCCCTCAGTCATGTCAAACAGGGGTATTGGAATAATAAACAAAAGTATTGATGCATATACAGTATCCTTGAGAAACAGATTATAAACACCAAGCGTTGAGACAGCTTGGAGACAGATAAGTTGACTCTTTGGGGGTTACTGTTTGCACATCACAGGGACACAGTATTTGGATACTGGAGGCTGAGTGATATGTGGCCAGGGTCTTTCTTCATCACTGAATGAGGAGTTGACAGATACAATCTTTACTGTGGATAACAGGAATGGAAACTCATTCACATCATCCCCAGGGAGTGAACCTTAACTTCAGTATGCAGATGGTCTGTTATCAACTTTGTTGTGTCAACGTGAGATGCCTTATTAGGTCAGGGCAGGAAGAATGAATCACAGTCGTCTGACACAGACAGAACTTTCTAATATAAAGCAGAATCAAAACTCCTAATACAATAGCAATATAAGTGATAGATACAATATATTGAGTACAGGGGGTATATAAGGCATATTGAGTACAGGGGGTATATAAGGCATAAGCAACTAACTAGTAAGCATAATACTGAGTGGTACAAAGATGTGTAAATTCATGCAAAACTAAAAAAAACAACAACCAAGGAAACCTGAAATCTAATTCTGAGGTGACACTACAAAATCAGACTCCAAATCATGTCTTGTAACCAAGATATCCCAAGGCTGTAAGTTATTGCCTAAATCATGCTTGACTAGCAAATCCTGACTACAACGTCTAGTAAGCTAACCTAAGTACGTCTTACTGAAATAATAAAAGAAAACAAGAATCATGTATGTTTCCTGGGATGAATACAAATAGAAGCTCTTGGTACCAAAAATCAGGTACCAACAATCTGTCAACTTGCAGGGCAGAATTCCCAGAATCTAGAGGTGGCCCAAAAATTTATTTTATGGTGTAGATTATTTATTTATTGATGTGTTCAATTTATATACTGCCCTCCCCCAAGGGGCTCAGGGCGGTTCACAACAATTAAATACATTAAAACGTTAAACAGCTAAAACATTCCACCCGCACAAAAGTTAAAAGAACCATAATTTGTTGATGGCGTCAGAAAAAAAAATTGTTTTTGTTTTTTCCCCTCCTTCCCTTCCTTGTGCCCCCGAGAGGCCAGATGTTAATTTGTAGTGAATATTCAATGTTACCCCGGCTGGCCAAACGCCTGTTTTGCAGGCCCTGCGGAAACTCTGTATGTCCAGCAGGGCCCTGATCTCACCTGGGAGCCTGATCCAGTAAGTAGGGGCCAGGGCTGTAAAAGCCCTGGCCTTGTAGAGGCCTGTTGAATCGCTTTAAGGCCAGGGATCACTAACATGTCCGCCTCCGAGGAGTGGAGGGGCCTGGCAGGGCAATACAGGGGGAGACGGTCCCTTAGGTATTTTGAAGATGTATACTTTATGGTGATTCCAAAATTTACTGTGGGTTGCAGAGCTTTTTATGTATGAATAGCTGCGGCTGGATTCTTGAATAAAGAACTAAGTACGAAGAACTGAGAACCAACTTCAGCCTTATGTCCTGTTGCATCTTAGACTGTCATTTACCCCTACTATATGTGAGTAAAATGTTACCGCTTTACACTTCAGGTGGTCAGAGACACCCACTGCCATGCTGTCTTTGAAAGCAATTATCACTGTTTTCAAAATACATAGTTTCCACATAATAAACAAATAATGGGGTATGATTTATGACAATTGACCCAGACTGACTCATTTGGTTGTAAGTTCTATGGAAATTGTGCCAAGCAGTAGATTCTGTTGGCTATTTTACAGAAAAGTTGACTCCAGCAAACAGTCATCCACTCAACAAATCTCCCCTTTCGTGGAACTCAGGCACCTAACTCATCACACTAACTTCCACATTCAGAGGCACTACAATATTTGGCAGCAGTTATTTTTGGTTAGATAGATTGACGGAAAAGGGTTCACTCCTAGCTACTAGCCATGACTAACTGGAACCTTCATATCCAGAGGCACAAAACCTCCGATTAGCAATACTACAAGGCAATATCAAGGCGGTCTCCCTCAGCTTCTTCGCCCTGATTGTGTACCCTTCAGAGCAACTGACCAACAGCAGGATTACATGGGCCGCTTGTATCTGATACAATCTTATTCCTCAAAGAGCCAGCTAGCCTAAAAAGTTGGAGTGCTGTGTGGTTTCCGGGCTGTATGGCCGTGTTCTAGCAGCATTCTCTCCTGACGTTTTGCCTGCATCTGTGGCTAGCATCTTCAGATGCCAGCCAGATGCAGGCGAAACGTCAGGAGAGAATGCTGCTAGAACACGGCCATACAGCCCGGAAACCACACAGCACTCCAGTGATTCCGGCCGTGAAAGCCTTCGACAGTTTAAAACAGGGGTCGGGAACCCGCAGCCCGCGAGCTGCAAATGGCTCTTTTGAGCTTGTGGTGCGGCTCCCGACCACTTCCTGGGGAGCGGGGGGAATCCCCCCCTTTGCAAAGAGGGGGAGAAAAAAGCAGCGGCCGGCGGGTGTCCATCCGTCATTTGGGAGAAAGGGAGGGGGTGGCCGGGGCGCCGGTCTCCCTGCCCTGTCCCCAGCTGCTCTGGGGGACGTTTGGCCCGCCTGAGGGGCAGCGGCGGCTTCTGCAGCCTCTTTCCCGCCATGGCAGAGCTGGGGAACTCTCAGCTCTGCCACGGAGGGAAGGAGGGTTGCAGAAGCCGCCGCTGCCGTCGAGCAGGCCAAACGCCCCCCAGAGCAGCCGGGAGCAGGGCAAGTACAAGGCAGCCTTCATGGCTGCGATTGTGCGGGGAGGGGGGGGGTCGTCCACCGTTTGGGAGGGGAGGGGGTGGTGTGTTTTTTTTGTTAATTTTTAGTTATTTTCTTTTAAAAGTTCAAAATGTTAAAAATGTGTTCTTTACATAAATAAAAATATTTTTCTGTGTAGCACTTCATGGATTTCATAAGCAACACACTATAATTGTTTTATATACAAAGGGTAAAGGTAAAAAACTAAAATACACAGTGTTATCTTCATTTTAAATGTCAAAAAGTATTTGCGGCTCTATGTGTTTTCTTTTCCGTGGAAAATGGGTCCAAACGGCTCTTTGAGCGTAAAAGGTTGCAGACCCCTGGTTTAAAAGGTTATTTTGGAGGGTGGGAGAGTGCCTTCCCCAAAGAACCCTTATCTAAGGGAGCCTATTTGTTCTCCATTCTGTTTTTCAAAACCCGGGCTCTTCTAAGATTGGGGGAAGGAGTTGAGTGACATACAAGAAGTCTCCAATAGAGCCTCCGCACTCAAAACAGAACACCGCCTCTTAGCTCATAACCTAACGCTCCACCTCCGTCGTCGCAAATGGATTCCGTAACTACAACGCTCGCCGGAAGTCGAATGTACGTGCATGTAGAACCAGCCAACCAGGAGTTTAACGCATGCGTATAACGCTACTTCAACTGGGTGGGGCTAGGCTGCTCAACGAGAGCGGTGGTTGCCTTGGTAACCGTTGTTATGGCTGCAAAGGACGCTTCAGTGGTCATAGCGGAGACTCGTCTCTTTGCGTCTTAGACCCGACCGAGAAGGCATCTCCTCGCCTCACCCCATGTCTGACTTCAGCAGCACTAGGCGCACGGGGCTGCCCCGCGCCGTCCTGCGTTGGCTTCAGAGCCTCGACCTCACCGTTTCGCCCAGGCCCTTCCGTAGGTGAGGCAAGCGAGTCTCCGCCCCGAACCCCTCTCCCTGGCAGGCTTCGTCCTTGCGCTTTTTTCCTTTCAGCCACCCTGTACACGTTTACCCAGGAAGTAGCCCCGCTTCGTCAGGAAAGGTTGACTCCCGGGGCGATGTGCAGAGAGGATGCTTTTTCAAAGCCAGATGCTTAGGCGCACGGAGGGGGGGGGGGGGGGCGTGCGGCGGTGGCCGGGAAGCTGCTAGTAGAAATTATACTAGTTTTGCCTGTTTGGAATTCATAGTGGGCAAAAGAACAAACAGAAAACTCGTGTGTGCTTACCGAACATGCATCACAGGCATTCATCTTCCTGAAAAAAATCACTGTGAATGTTCCCAGCAAGCCTTTCCTGGTTTGGACTTCACTTGAGAATGACTGCTTTTCCTGCAAAAGGGTTTTTTGTGGGGAAAAATATAAGACGTAGGGGAGCGAGCCATGCCAGTTGTAGGGTTGCCAACCCTGAAGTTAGGAGATTCGGGAAGGGGGGAGGGATGTCAGCTGGGCGTCTTAACTTTGTAGGCTCCCCTAAATTTTTGAGAACTATGAGATGAAAATCTACCCTATATGTTGATCACAAGTCATCACGGTTTAGAGCTCACCCTCCAAAGCAGCCATTTCCTCCAGGGGAACAGATCTTTGTGTAATTCCAAGAAATCTCCAAGTTCCAACTAGAAGCTGGTAGCCCTAGTTTTTCTGTGCAAGAATAATGACCTAATAACCTTCTCTCTCCCCCACCCCCCCTCAACATATATTTGTTGGCAGGGGTGCAGGGAGGGATGTTCAGGCTGAGGCCCCCCTGACATATTAGTTACTACTACTACAGTGACAAAAAATTTCACTTGTCAGATTGTTCACCTTTGACCATCACAGCATTATTTGTCAAATGGCAAATTTAGTTGATTAGATAGTTACTGGCATTCATGACTTTTAATAAGATTATCAGCATTCTAAACTATGAAATATATCTACTGTGCTGGTACTTCCTGTCTTTAAATACACTATATTGTTTACTGACAGCATTCAGCGGGGTGTGAAGGGAGAGTGTACGTTGGTCCCCAAGGCTACATATGCCCTGGAATACCTCAGTAGAGCTGACCTCTCTAGAAAGGCCAGACCACCTTTATTTGATTTCTACCCCGTTTGTTGCTCCAAAAGGCTCTCTTGAACATAAAATACAAGATAATCAAATTCCATCCACTCTGACATACAGTACCACTTAAGGTCCCCATCCCTATTCAAAACTGGCAATTCTTAGTAGGCTATTGTTGGTTTTAAAGGTTGATGTGCCTGCAAGTTTTTGCAGTTTGTTAGAAACCGTGATGATCCGTGACCAACATTCAGGGTAGATTTTCACCTCATAGTTCGTAGAAATTAAGTTGGGGAGCCTACAAAGTTAGACCCAAATGAAAGCTGATCTAAACCTCAAGGACATAAGGTGCAGGCTTTGGGGATACCCTAAAATTAATGAGAAATGGTTAATATTTAATTTGCATCACAGACGCGTGAACCTTTGAGAGGAATGCCATGGTGTACCCTGGGGGGACATTGGGGTCTGATCCCCCAGGCCTCACTTGTAAGTGTGAGGTGCATTTGGCTGCCCCTGCTCCCAAGACAGCTGCTTTGCACTGCCTGCCACCGCCACCCACCTGCTTCCACCTGCTGCCTTAAGCTGCTGCCGCTCACCCACTGCTTCTGCTCACCTGCCAACCCACCTCTTCCCCAGCCAGTATGCTCCCTAGCCAGTGGGGCGGGATATTCTTAAGTTGGCACTGCTACAGATGGTCTCACCCAGCTGAGGAACACTATTGCTGCTGGGCAGGGCACTGGCGCCCTGCCACACTCACCACTGCTGCCTTGGAGAGATAGGCAAGAGGCTGAGGTTACCCTTTTCCTCCATTCCCCTGAGGTGCAAATTTTGGGAGCATAATTTCAGTACTTGCCCCAGGTGCTATTTTCTGCAGGTACACCACTGGAGGAATGGTAAGCAGTGCTATATTTTTTGTGCCTAAATATTTCTCTATCAGTTTTCCAAGATGGTTTCCATTTCTGTTCTGTACTGTGTAGCTGGTAGTGGAATTGGGAACCTTACAACTTCATAGATCTATATGCAGATGGATGAATAATTCCAAGCCGACATATAGTGCTATTGTTCTTCTTTTTTTGGAGTAGGGATTTTTCAAATGGCTATCTCATAGCTGAAATATTCTCTTGGTATTACCCAGAAGATATTCAAATGCATTCCTTCCAAAATGGGACATCTCTAGCTGCTAAACTTAGTAATTGGTCACAACTTGGAAAGGTGAGTGGTACATGCTGTTTGTGTAGGTCAACTATATTTCTGTATTATTTAAATGAGACATTAAGATGGAAGCTTTCCTTAGTTTATAGCTATGTTGTGTTGTGTTAATTGGGAGATGATACAAAAATATTGTAAATACATTTTTAAATAAATACATTTTAATTATTTTACTATCTTTCTAAATTGTTACATAGATTAGTAAAAGAAATTAGGCTATTTGTGAATAAATATTAATGAATAGTAGCTAGAGTATATAACACAGACATAGTAGTGCCATAATTTCAAGTACTATACCAAGTTGTGGTAGACGATGTTTACTTGCTATGGTCCCAGTGACACCCAGCAGGGATGTGTTACGATGTGTTCAGATTTAGGGGTTTATATTGTTGTGATTGGAAAATAATCAGGCGCTTTCTTTGTGATGAAGTCAGCCAGTTTTTTTTTTTAAAAAAGGAAAAAATCAGGCCTGAAATAGATTCTTTCTTCCCCTTCCCCATTTAATAAAGTTCTTTGCAAAGAGAAACCTGAAGCCCATTCGAGAGCTGATTGATGGAACAATACATTGTAAACCAGGAGCTGCAGAAATATTTGTACAAGACATTTATACAATGCTAACAAACAGGCGGTAAGTTACATTTGCCACAGTATTAAATAGAAAGTTACACCTGGTGCTTAAATACTGATTGTGTGAACTTTCTATGACTTGCTGAGACATTTAATTATTTAGTCATTCTTCTGTAAAATAGGTTAAACCATTCATCTGGTAGAACATGAATAACTAGTTGCATCTTTTCTCCAAAACTTCACTACTAAAATGCAATAAGTATGTTGAGCAATATTCAGAAATTTAAGCAGTTGTTGGGAATAGTTTTGGCATAATTAGTGCTTCCTTTGCTCCTGTGTGCACATAAAGGATTTGCGTAGCTCTGCTGTTGGAATATCCTGGAAATTATAAAAAAGAGGGTCTGGCTGTTTTTCTTTAAGCAGGATCTTGTGAACATCCAGAGCAGTCTCAACTTTTCTAGAAGCAGGTAGAACAGGATTGCATGCTTCTGTCAGCAAGTGTAGGTGGCTTTCTTTGCAGCAGCTAGTTCTATTGTTGGGATCATGGAATGTAAAGCAACCCCTTAGAGCCAATTTTACACATCTTAGGTGGAGCAAACATTATACAAAGCAGATAATATTATATTTAAATTATCAAAAGGAGATAATTTGTATAGAATGATGAGAATTCAACCATAAAGTCTGATTTTTTTGACGATTTTAGGTAAATAGGCTGTTAATAAACCTCCTCCCCAATACCACTTCTAGGATAAAACACATTCAGGATGAAGAGATTGACTTTTCAGATCATCTTTACCAGAATAGGTTACCAATGGTTGCCAGATCAACTGCTTCAACAGCTATTAAAGCCAACATTAAACTAACTGAAATAATGGTGGAGCCCAACATAAACAAAAACAGACAAAAAGTTAATGCCATCATCAATTTGCACCTGCAGCGAAGGCAGCTAGAGAGGGAACAGTATCCAGGTAAGCAGTTCTTTCAAAACATGCATTACAGACAGGATGGTTCTTCAGTGTTTCTGTTATTGTACTATTACCACTGCATGTAACGCAACAGTATTTATGCATTTGGCTACGAGAACTAATTTCTTGAAAACTAGTTAATTGCTGGCATAATTACAGACATAAGGATATTGTTTGTCTTCCAAATTGTTAAAGGGGCTTTTGAAAGCTAACTGCTATATAGATGCAGTTTCTGAATCGGAGATAGAATGCCAGAAATGTATTTATTCAATCAAGTGTACAAAATGCCTATTCCAGACGCTTAAGGTGGGCTGCATGAAAAATATTTCCTTATATATAATTCAGTAAGCCCAGATTGAGCAGCTTATGAATATCTTTGTAGGACATCACCATTCTCCGTGGTGCTTATAAGTCTTTGTAGACTTCTTGGCTTACCTAAGGTAGTAGAAAATTGCTTTTTTCACCGTTTTTACCACATATTCTTGAGCTACCATAATAACATTTTTGGTATTCATGGCTGTTTACATTTCGCCTTTCATTCTGGATGTCTAGAAGGTATACAAAGGGAGCAATCTTAAGCAGGTCTACTCAGAAACAAGCCCCATTATATTCAGTGGGGTTTACTCCAGGTTCTGAGGATTGCAGCCTAAGAAGTCTTCCATACAGAAATTGAACAAACCCAGACCTGGTTAGTAAGGTTACAGTTTCACGTGCTTTCCAATTATACCCTGGAATCCACAGTAGGGGCTGTTCTCTAACAATATGTCTGTCTTTCATGAAACTTTCTATTTACTTACGCAAATATTACAGATTCTTTAGAAAGGACAGTTTAGTTATGAAAACTTAGTATGATCAATGTCGATTATGGATGTTCTGGTTAAGGCTAGTAATTCAATCATTTTTTTAAAAGAACGGTTTAACATTAAACCAACTCTCGGAGCACGTGCCATTCGTCGCCCTTCTGCTGTGAGTGACAGCATAATTAATATTCAAAGAGAGAAACCTGTGCATATATCAAGTAAGTATTTTTTTCTGATATAAAATCTACTGTTACAATTCTGTGTGGAATTAACATGGAAGCACAGAAATCAGTGAGGCTCACTTCTGAATTAACATGGGTAAGATGAGTATGTACATTTTCTATTCAGATTTAGAGAAAGGCTAGTCACTGCTGCTTAACCTTATTTAAAACATTCGTCTCTGTAGGAGTTCCATTGTGGACAAGCTTATTAATTTATGCTACTACTAATTTACATTATAAATCTAGTGCTGCCAACTTAAAAACTTAACTTGATTAATCATCTTTTTATCTATTAATTGATGCAGTTTTTATATTGGCATATTGCCAATACTTGAGATACTTTTAATTTCATTTCTTTATATTAATAGAAACATAAGCTAATTATATATCTAATTCCCAAGTGTGGCCAACAGCTGCAGATACCTAAATCCACAAATCGGGGCCACATGTACCCCAAAGAGATTTTTCTGTAGGCTTAGAGTACTCCTTAGGTTTGCAGAAAAATCTGACATAAAAAATGGGGGGGTTGGGTCCCCCCTAAATAAAAAGCAACCTCTGTACAAATGTAGAGAATGCACTTACCTTTTGAAGTGACAGTAGCCACCTCCACAAGGATTCCCGATATGAAGGATGTATGGGAGCCAATACAATCGGACCCCAACCCAAGCTATACCGAACAGGTTGATGAACAACTAGAACAAAAGGCCACAGCTCACTACTGTGACTCAAAAAGCTAACTTCTAAAAGGCAGCAAGTAAAGATGTTCATGGCTTGGAGATTAGCTTTATATCTTGCAAATGTTTGCAAACTTTGTATCAGTCAACCTGACAGCTTAAACACCAGCATTTGGCCTTGTTATAAACTTAAAGCAGTAGTTTGTTTCCTGAAATTTTATCCTAGTGTTAGAAAGCAGCATGGGGAGAGTTACATATTGACCACTTGCTATTTTGTGGTTTCCAAGCTAATATCGAAAGCTTGAGATCATACCTTTGAATTTCAAAGCAATGGTGTCAAGTCGGAGGGAGGAATCTTGCTCTTCTTCAAGAATCATCTTTTTGATCATATTCTTAATTGACTTCCACTGGTCAGGGGGTCAGTGGTTCAGTTTCCTATAAAGTTAGCCTGTAACCACTCATTAGAAGTTCTTCCATGTATGGTCCAATAATACCAACAGGACCAGTGATAGGCTAGAGACTATCTTGCTATATATCCTACCTGTTGGTTTGTTACTTAGATTGATTTGAAGATGTAACATCCGCATCACCCCTTATGTCCCACATAGGCCACTACGCTCGGCGGTGGCAGAATTACTGGTGACCCCTAGCCCTGCGACGATGCGGCTGGCCTCGACCTGGGCCAGGGCCTTTACGGCTCTGGCCCCTGCCTGGTGGAATGCCCTACCTCCATCAGTCCGGGCCCTGCAGGATCTTGGCGAGTTCCACAGGGCCTGTAAGACAGAATTATTCCACCGGGCCTTTGGAGAGGCTGGCCGCGGTTCTACTGCCCCCCACTGAAACTCTGCCGATTTCCATCTTTGTCATCTTGGTTGGGCCTGCCGTGACTCCATCTGGGCCCGCCTGTTCCCTCCCTTTCTTCTTCTTTTATCTTTTTTCCTTTCTTTTAGCCTTAGGAATGGGCGCCTGTTTGAACTGCTTTTAAACTGTTTGAATTGCTTGGATTGTTTAAATTGTATGTAACTGCTGCCGGAGTTTTAATGTCTAAGTTGTGTTGTTTGAGTTGCTGTTGATAACAGCCATGTTGTTGAGCCGCCTCGAGCCCTCCGGGGAAGAGGCAGCCTAGAAATCTAAAATATAAATAAATAAATATAAATAAATAAATATAAATAAATAAATATAAATAAATAACATTCTTGCCCCCATGCCTGTAAGTGGATATTGGGAAACTAAATTATTTTATTGCACCTGGTTATTCTTTGTTGTATGCTAAAGCCTGAACATCTTTAATCTTTTTAATAAAACCTGTTGCTTTTATTCACGTGTTAATGCTGCATGTAAGAGTCCAAACCCATCATTGGTTAAACTGCCAGAAAGGTTTTATTCCATGGTCCTGGTTTTGGGGACAGGGGAATCACATCACCCTCGCAAAGGCATGGTGGGTCAGAAACCCCACCTGTGACAACAGCAGATAATAGAATGGTTGATGCCAATTTTGTGTTGCCAACCACCTGAATTGTCTTAAACATTTAATGATGTCCTAATACTGACTTCTGTTGAAGTCTGTATTATTTGGATAGTATTATAATTGCATGTGTCATCTCAGTTGCACATTCTGTTTTTGTTCTGCTTAGGTGGCTCTGCAGAAATCAGAGGCAAAACAGGGGTGCATTTCAAAACCATTGAAGTGAAACAAGCTGAGAGATGTCCCTTTGATGTGAATTTAAACGAGGATACCTATGTTAAAGGACTGCCAAGGAGATCTGAAGATATGATTAGCTGAAAGACTTATGACCCAAGTTTCTGTACCTCTTTGGAAAAAGCTAGAGAGTTGCAACACAATTTTTTTTACAGGAATCGTACCTTTTAGGCAGGTTCTAATGGAGATGTTCTGTTTAGCGATACCATCGTGCATCTGTTCTTGCATCCTGACATAACTGAATAAAACTGCTTCTTAGGACAAACAGTATTCAGTTTCTTTTTTAGTTTTTCTTCATTGTGTTTATTACAACCCAGGATCAGCCAACATAAGGGCACGTAAAACAATAAAAGTTCTTAACTTCGACTGTTTCCACGCAAGTCACTGAAAACATTTTAGATCAACCCCCACCTCCAAATAACACAATTTTTGTTCACACTCAACCTTCCTGGCTGCCATTTTCAGTTTTCCCCCTTTTTTCCCCAGTGTGTTGACAAATTGGTGCTTCTGTGCTGATTCCCAGAGTCTTCTGCAATCTGTGCTGTGAAGATTAAGCCCCCGCAAATCACAAAAATGTTCCAAAAACAGGGCGAGGGGCTTCTGTAGGCAAGTAGTGAACTCACAAAATGGCACCAATGAGGAAGTGCAGGGAAAGCGGAGAGGCATCTTAAAGGGACAGCACAGACAAATTAAGCCTTTTAAAAAACATTTCAGCCAGAGGCCCCTTCCGCACACGCAAAATAATGCGTTTTCAAACCACTTTCACAACTGTTTGCAAGTGGATTTTGCCATTCCGCACAGCTTCAAAGAGCACTGAAAGCAGTTTGAAAGTGCATTATTCTGCATGTACAGAATGAGCCAGACTCGTTTTAAAAGGGATTCATTATAAACGTTTTGAGGCTTCAAATAAAACTTTTTTTTTTTTGGGGGGGGGGGGGATGCAGAACCAGTTTTGTTTTCTGCCTCAAAACATTTTAAAGTGTCTCTGCAGAAAGGGCCTTAGTTTAAACACTAATTTTAGCAATACTCTGGTTTCTATTCAGATCATATAAATTTTTCACTTTTCCTATTGTTAAACTACCTCTATTTTTCAGATAAGATCCAAATATTTGTTATCTGAAAAATATTTTTCAGATAAGATCCAATCCGCTTTATATGAATGGGTCTTCCCAGGTTTTGGTGGTAAAATTAGGTGCCTCAGCTTATACTTACCATGAATGGTAAGTATCTCCACTTTCCATAAGAGTTGCTAAGGCTGTTTTTTTCAATCAGGCATATCAGCTTCTAAGGAGGAAATCCACAGAAGGCAAGCTTTGGAGTTGTATCTTCTTGTTCCTAGATTTTTTAAAAAATATAATTGAAGTTTTTGTAAGTCACTTTGAGCCACATTGGGTTGTGGGAAAGGGGGCATATAATTTCTTAAATATTACTAATGAAAAAAACAGCATCTCATACTTCATTTTTGTCTGTGTAAAAAGATATATTCTAATCAATTTCAGCAGTTTCTCATGTTTTAAGTCTATTTTTGCTTACCTTGAACTTGGAACAGTGAAATAAATTAAGCATTGCACATGCAGACAGCTTCATGAATTATTATTTTCTAGTTAGTTAAATCAAATTACCGTATATACTTGCGTATAAGCTGAGTTTTTCAGCCCTGTTTTAAGGCTGAAAAATGCCTCCTCGGTTTATACACGAATTACCGCTTACCAGCAATCACAAGCCGCTTGTTGCTGCCCTCCCCGGAGGACGAAGGGGAAACCCCCGCAGCCAGCGGGCTCTTCAGGCCTCTGCTGAGGCTGGGGGCGTGGCCTGGGACGACCTCCCTGCGGCTGCACAAGCCACTTGTTGCTGCTCTCTTCGGAGGGTGAAGGGGGAACCCTGAGGCATCCCAGCTGGCTGGGCTTCCTCAAACCCCAGAGGGGAGGCAGAGGCAGCCTGACATCAGGGGGAGTCACTGCCCAAATAAGGAGCTCCCTCTGACTCCCTGGGTTTGAGGAAGCCCAGCCGGGGGCAGGCAGAGGGAGCTCCTTATTTGGGCAGTGACATCTGCCCAAATAAGGAGCTCCCTCTGCCTGCCGGCTGGCTGAACTTCCTCAAACCCCAGCTTCCCACCCTCCGCTTATACGCGAGTCAAAACATTTTCCCAGGTTTTGGTGGTAAAATTAGGTGCCTCAGCTTATACACAGGTCGGCTTATACATGAGTATATACAGTATATATATATATTGTAGTGGGAGATGATTTTTCTGCTCATCTAAGATACCAGAGTTTTCATTTGATAATACTAGTTATCCTTAAGGAGCTAAGTTGGTGAACAGGTGATTAATATTGTCAGTGGTGGTACGTTCATAGGTACCGATATATGATTGAACAACTATTTCTGTTTTCAGATTGGTCTGGTTGATTCAGGCAGTTATCTACAAGTTGACTGTTTTCCCCATGACTGGTATTGCATTTTAAGATGTGCTCAAGTTGTACTGGTATATTACAATTTTAGTTCTTTTGTATTACTACTATTTTTGAAATAGTGAGATGGAAATATTTCTTTTTGCAATTAGACATTGATATGCGTTGCACAAGTAACTAACATGATAAGAAGTCAATATAAAGTATTTTTTTAATGAGAAGGGCAGTTCAGTTTTGTTATACAATTAAATTACATTCTAGCAAACAACAGAAATTTGGAAAACAAAACTGAGTCTACAGTGGTTTAATTGTGGCCATTATCCAGCACAGATTTAGGAGCATTTAAGCATCATTGATCTCAAGTCAACTTTTACAATACATTTAATTCTATATTTACACATTACCGTAACATATACTGTTAGGAGTCTGTATCACCACCATCACATCTAATATGTGGCCTTTCCCTAATATAAAAAGCATTCTTCTGCATAAATTTTATTCCATGATTCTTTGAAGAAAATACAATCCTCTAGTAACAAATGAATTCATTTTCTGTTCCATAATAAGGCACTACCACCACAAAGTTTTAGAACTGATACAAATTAATATACTTTCCCTATGACTAACCATGCCAGGATGCTATCAAATGTAGAAAGGCGGACAAAGTAGTATTTGTAGTTTTATTTATATCCCATTTCATGAACTGGGCAATCTTTGGGGTTCACAACATATTCACATCCATCTGTAATTACTTCCCACCCCCATCATGGAATCTACATAGTAAGGATGTATTGCTTTTGTAATTACAACTAATGATTAATTGTTTCAGTGGATAATTGGTACACAAAGCTTTCGCAGCTCTCTTTTCTGACTTTCTAACATGCTGTGTAAAACTTGTTACAGATTTCATATACTACTAACTTCTGGATTTTAAAAAAAGATGTATGGCATGAGAATTTAATTAACATATGTATGCATACAGAGCACTTAAATTGTATTTTTGGCTGAAATTTTTACCTTCAGAATAGTACCCACATTTTTCTTCTTGAGATTAGTCTCAGTTGGGAACAGTTACCTAGGATCATTTTGCCTACTGAGAAAGATTTGGCATGATCCATTTGCAGCATGGATTCCTATAGGGCATAATAAAAACCTAGCATTCCCTATTCTCTGCATCCTCAGGTTAGGATGTGCACACTTTTGTCCATTAGGGGGAATAGAAAGGGCACATAGACTTTACTTTCCCTCACAGGACTGAAGTGCTCTCTAAATATTGCAGCGGGGCAATAGGGGGAGTTCTCCATACAGCTAACACTTGTGACAGTGTAACTGAGTGTATTTCCACCAAAGGCTTGAACTGCAGATAGGCCTTTCATTAGTAATGTCCAAGGGGGGGGGGGGGAGGTGCTGCCATCCAGCTTGGTGTAGTGGTGAAGAGCAGGTGGAGAAGTGGGTTTGATTCCCCACTCCACATGAGCAACAGACTCTTATCTTGTGAACTGGACTAGTTTCCGCACTCCTACATTCCTGCTGGATGGACTTGGGCTAGTCACAGTTCTTAGGAACTCTCTCAGCCCCACCTACTTCACAAGGTGTCTGTTGTGGGGAGAGGAAGGGAAAGGAGTTTGTAAGCCTTGTTGAGTCTCCTTACAGGAAAGACGGGTTATACATCCAAACTCCTCCGGCTGCCCACACAAAAACTGTCAAAGGCAAAATGCTATGGGCTGAAAATCAAGTAGTTCATTATGGCTAATCCAGTCATGAGCTGAACATCAGACTATACACTTGTCTACTAGGATATAATAAAAGCTTAACTACAGTTGTCAATGGCAAGGAAAGGCTATTTTTATAACAAGATGCTTGAAGAATTAATATTTTTGTGTGCTCTTGGATGGTAAGAGTTGTAAAATCAAAAAGAGTTGTAAAATCAACATTCATCAGCAAATTTGTGGAAGAGCTACTGTAGTCTCTCTCTTCCCTATACTGTGTGCAATCTGATAAAATGTTAAATCTATTATTCAATTTTTATGCCACCATTGTTTTCCTAAGGATGTCCATAAATACAATGCCAATTCCTTAGACACAGAGGCCTATATATGACCCACCTTTTCAATCAATAATATAGTTTACATTTATATTATGTATTTTGGTAAGTTTTAAGCAGTTTACTTATAAGAAATTTCTTGGAAATTAATTTTAAAAATATTTTGTTCAAAATAACAATGAAAATATCACTAAATTAAAATTAAATTATTCCAATTATAAAATAAAACAACATTAAAATACCAGTTGAGGTGCAAAACTCAGTATTCCAAAATATTTACTAAATAATAATCTGTATTTATTATACAATTGTTTAATTTACACTTGTGGAACAGATTTTAGATTACTTCAACACACTCCACCATGCATAGCATCTGCATAATTTCAAAGGGCCTGGGACCAAGATAACTTTGAGTAGATTGTGGCCACTGTATTCTTGTGGATGGGATAAAACAAAAAATTGATCTAAAAACTAGGCTGGTAGTTAAGCAGCTCACAGTATCTGTTCAAAGAAGCACAAGTTACTTATGCATGAATGTGTTTCAAGATATGATCTTCATATTTTGTGCTATTTTTGCAGTTTTATAAGGTACAGGTACTTCTTCAGGTGCCTTACAAGTTTGTTCACAGAAACAGCATTTTAATCCTTTTTAAAAGCCCAAGACTGTCAATGATCTACATTCCTTTTCTTTGGATTTTCAAATAGGTCAATATAAAAGTGTTCATAACTTGCAAAAGTTCATAAAACTGTTCTTCAGGAAGATATAATCTCAAATCCTTCAGCTAATACAGGTAAAGTACTAGTAACTAAAGGAATGGAGGGTTTGTTTGTTTTTTGTCAGAACGGGTTGAGCCGTATTCCTGTTCCCAAGGGTGAGAAGGGATTCACTTTTGCCCACATCAATGCATCATTCAGTGAAATAGCAGACTTTCCATCTTCAAGAAAAAACACTGGCCCCTGAACAATGAAAGAAATACAAATACGCACAGAAAAAATATACATTTAATTTACAGTACTTTGAGACAAGAACCATTCTAACAGAAGTAAAGTCTTTTTCTTGCCTTAAATTAATACAAATAGATAAAAAGTCCATCTTTCATTTATAATAAGTAAGAAACTGACTTAAGTGGAAACTAACGCTTCCACCACCCCCCCCCTTCATGTTGTCATTCCAGTTTCCACACCACCCAGCTTTTATTATCACAAACCCTTCAGCCATCTCTCTGTCCCTGCCCCTATGCATTCAAAAGTATGTGCTAGGTCTAAAGAATGTCAGCAGCTGCAAGATTAGTGGAGAGCTGGCCGAGCTGTCCTTCTTTGGCTGGGATTTACAACTTGAACCCATGAAGAATTCAGAGCTGTTAACACCCATTTTTGTATTGAAGGGGAGCATTATCAGTAGCCGAGATTACTAGTTTTATCCCTGGAATCCATAACCCAGCAAGGCCATCTTTTACTGCAAATATTTTTTGTAAAGGTTTGACAAATAACCTGGTTCTATTTACTAGTACCTGTATCCTTAATCCAGTCAAGCAAGAGATATGAACATCTGAGTGACTGGGAAGGTTGGAGCCTGTAACATAATCTGGTCCTATCATCCCTCTCAGAGGTTCTTCTTTTATTCGAGATAAGAGTGTTGCATAAATCTCTTGTTGCAATTCAGACGGAGGTGTACATGGTAATTCTTCAGCAGATCTGTGAAATACATGATGTGTGTTTGCTATAAAATCCCAGTAATGCCAACCAAATAAAAGTTAAAACAAACTGCATCTCAATTTTTACAGAATTCCTGATATATTAGTCCTCTGCTAAAGGAGGGAATCACAGAATTCAGAATATCAACATTTCTGTTACGTGCACTTACTTATGTAACGACTGAGTACAAGCTCTCCAAGCATCAAGTTCTTCAGACAGTTGTTCAATTTTCAAGGGTACACACACCTCCCGTCTTTTTAAAAGCTGGCTGAAAAAAAGGCAGTAGCAAGTTTTGAAAGACTGTCATATTCTAGCAGTGGATGATGGAGACTGACTCAGTTATTACTATAATACTAACGATGATCCAAATAATACCTTCAATAAAATACACAAATCAAATTAAAACAAATGAACAAACCTTGGAATTATTTCTGCCCTTTGCCCAGCTTTGTTGTGGAATACTTTGCAAATCTCACATCCACCAAGAAAAAAAGATATTTCCATAATTGTAAGATGTTAACAATAACTCTTATAATCAGCTGACTTTACTATGAATCAACAATCTTTTACACGTCAGTAATCTATTCCCTTGATTACAGTCCTCCATAAACCAGAGCAATTGGAGTTATATTCTGTCTCAGAAAAAGATGTTAGTACAGTCAGTTGAGGTGCAGCAGTCAAGAAAACTGTAGGCTTCCACATTAGAATATATAGTCCTGAACAAATATGAGCATTATCATTCTTTTTTAGCAGGGTTAAGTAGGCACTAGGACCCAGATGGAGCATTCTACAACAAAGAAGTTCCGGCATGTTGGGTTCTGTGGCAGAGGAATATACAACCCTACTAACATCTTCTAATGAGACAGACTACAGGTGCCCACCGACCTAAGGAAAATATTTAATGACCTAAATGGGTTGTGGGACACTGACCCTGACTACCTGCACACCGCCAAAATGCTTTTGCATGACTTGGAACAAACCATCTTTAGCAGCAATTGTTCAACTCCATCTGAACAAACTACAATCCTATCATAACGTAGTACTTATAACTAGGTACAAAATTGCTCGTTATTGTGAAGTATTAAGATGGAAACCCAAGTCTTCCACAACAAGGAACATAATTTGTTTTTGTGTGCTGATGCCAAACCCCAGTTAAATCAAAGGATCACTGCACAGAACTTGTAACTGCTGTTAAATTGGTTAAAAATCAATTTGAGCTAGATTAGTCACATTTTAAAAGGATTTATGAATTTTCAAAAGCTAATGAGACATCAGTGGTAGTTTCTGGAACTTGTTTTTGCAATCACTGGCAGACTGGGATTCCAGATGAATTATCTACGGGGAAACCGGAAAGTATACAAAAGCCTATTGTAATCCTAGCTGAGACTTGTCAATGTAACCATTATAGAAAAAGGCTGTTACCTTGTATATTCATAAAGTGCAGGTACAATAATAGTGTACTGTCTTCTAATAGCCAGCAGAGCGCCAATGTAGCCACACAATATTAACAACTCATTTCGAAGTCTGAAAGAAAATGGTATTTTTTTAAAAAACAAGTTTTTATTATCTTGCACAAAATCAGTACTTTAAAAAAAATCTGGATATATTGGATCTGAAAAACCAGTTTTCTTGGTTCCAGTATGGTATTTGGATCTGGGTCTGTGATGGACAGCTGAATACAGAGGGGGTGTCCCAATCATGGAACCTGGAGACAGGAGGTTCAAAAAGACAAAACAACAATAACAGAATTCTACAGTTGGGAAATGACACTTGAAAGAGTTAGAAACTGACAAGCTGACAGTTGAGGCTGGCAGCTGGAGTGAGAGGAACACAGTTATGTAGGATCAAGAAGGATCTTGTGTTAGGGAAGTGATTTGAGAGTTCTTCCTAACAGTTCTTCCTTTATTCTAAGGGAAATAGCTTCAAATAGAAGGGGGTAATCCCTAATCAGTTTTAAGGAAGCAAACCTGGAACCTGAGTTGTTTGTTCCTGATTCTACCAACTTTAGAAATATTATTTCAAGATTCTTATGGCTGTTCAGTTAAGCAGTAACTGTCATGTGATTGCCATCATTTTATTTCAGAAGTATCAACAACTGTCTGGAAAAGTATCAGCCACATCCTGAATACAAAATATCTATTGTTTATACATATCCTAAGTTTCCTCACTTCTGTTGTTGTATTACCTGCCAAATTTATTTTCTAAAACTTCTTTGACAACATAATTACCCTTTTTCTAAAAGAGAAAAATAAAAGTTCTGAGTTTTTATTTCCTTATTTCCACTCTTGTACCATATTCTGATTTATATAAATAAAGAGTTTTTAGTGGATTCCTCATCATCATAACTGTGGTACAGGAAAACAACAACAGACAATTCATAAGTCTCTGGAATGATAGTGGTGATTGGTGAGGAAAAATAAATGAAAGGAAAGGAGATTGGGTTTTGTGATATTTTTGGCTCTATTGTTCTCTATGGGGAATCTTTCTTGGGAGTAAGAAAAGGATCTTTAAAAGTGATTGCACAAAAATGGCAGGAAAGCTGCTGGTGTTTGTCCTTCAAATAACCTCCAAATTTCAAATCAATTGAACCAAAGGATCAAATTTTATGGGCCCTTGAACAAGGTGCCTCCAGCCATTCTTCCTTGTTTCCTTTGGGTGGGGAGACTTCTGAAAAAATGTAAATATGTAAAACTCAAGATTTTGTCACATTAATGTTATAGCTAGGTCCAACCAACATAAAATGTGAGAACCTGAAACCACATAAAATGCAAAAATATGAGCCTATATAAAACTGGAGATGCTATGCCTCTCCAAAACCAGGAGCCCAATACAAACCAGCTCCAGCAATGAATGATACTTTAAAAAAAACTCTTGAAATTTACATAATCTTACCTAAGCAGCCTTGCAAGACCCAGGAGACACAGAAACGGGGGTTGAGGGAGGCAGTGGGTACCCAAGAAGGCAGGTCCCTTTTTCATGGTGGCCCCAACCTAGTGGAATGCTTTATCTGAGGAGAGTCAAGCCCTGTGGTAATTGTCTGTGTTTCCCAGGACATGTAAATCAGAGGCATTCCACTGTTTCTACCATCAAAACTGACGCTTTCTGATGCTAAAATCTTTAGTTTGCAGTGTGCTGAGTTTTTAATGGGATTTTATTGAAACTGTGATTTCATTATTGTCATTGTATTGCTAGGCTGTCAGCTGCCCCCATTTTGGTGGAAGAGCGAGATAAATATTTAATAAAATAATTAAATAAAAAAAAATTTAAAGAGGGTGGGAACAGTACTGGGAGCCTACAAACACCAGCTCCTGATATTCCCAGTTAATCTGTAAGGTTGTGGCGTGATATCTGTTCTCTGCTCCTCAGTCACGGCCTTGGTAACATTCCATGGACTGGGCGACGTGCCCGGGAGGACTGTTATCAGTAACCTTGCTGTCTATGCTTATCATATGCGTGTGAAGTCTTACTTTCTGCTTGTGTGAGAACCGGGTTTGGAGTTTGGGGAAG
Organism: Sphaerodactylus townsendi; assembly: GCF_021028975.2. NCBI lineage: Eukaryota > Metazoa > Chordata > Lepidosauria > Squamata > Sphaerodactylidae > Sphaerodactylus > Sphaerodactylus townsendi. The sequence goes on from NC_059434.1 coordinate 35,626,537, forward strand.
GTTGTCTTGTGGGCTGTAAGAGGGGGCAGAAACGCTCGTAAAAGCAGTGGTTTCGCGGGAAAAGGTCAGAGTCCGCATTCCATGTATTGTGCATCATGGAAGTTTAAGAATAAAGTACTTTTCAAGTTACTTTGATTCTAGTCCTTTCAGGTTCCTTACATAATCCTGAATATTTCCAGGATTCTTCAGGATCCGTTTTTCAGTTTCCCTTAAAGAGCCAGCATTGTGTTGTGGATAAGAGCAGCTGACTCTAATCTGGAGAACTGGATTCAATTCTCTACTGCTCCACATGAAACATGCTGGGTGACCTTGGAGCAGTCACAGTTCTCTCAGCCCAGGCCATGGTAAGCCACCTCCAAATGTCTCTTGCCTTGAAAACCCAACAGGATCATTATAAATAATCTGTGATCTGATGGCATATGCACGTGCAAGCACGCGCACACACAATCCCAGATATACTTGAGAGACCCAAATGTTTTCAGCTCAGGAATATCCAAACACACATCAATAAAAGTAATAAAAATAGCTGAGATTTGCTTAGCTATAGGAAGAAATATACTTACTCACTGCATTTATGCAGCAGCAGCCTTTCTGTGCGTATGTAACTTAGAAGATCAAGAAATGGGCAGACTGAGTCAAGAGTCCAACTGGAACTACTGATTTGCTCTGGGAATTTAAATGGAAAGAAAAAATTCATCATCTGCAGGACAGAGAAACCAAGCAAACAAATGTAGATCTTTTTCCCATTATTAGAACCCTACCTTTGACATACTGAATGCCTATAGGAAGTGCTTTTTCTGGTTCTATAGTTAACAAATAATACTTTATTGACCCAAACGTATTTCCTTCAGCCTCGGCTGTCTGTGCTAACTGCATACATTCTTCTACATCTGGTAGGCTGCACTAAAAAAGAAAACATTTACAGAAGAAATTAATGCCATTTGTAAAAGTTATTCCTTCGCAAGGTACAAAGTTGGTTTGGTGCTCAACAGAGGCTTGATTCTGCTGAACAGGAAAACAGAACCAACACATGGAGAAGTTTTGCAGGGCTCTTGCCCCATTTATCAAATGAGTACACAGACACACAAGCAGGTGTTCCAGGAAATGGAAAGGCCATGTGCAATTTTCATATCCTCTGTCTCTGCATTGTGCAAACAAGTCATCCTCAAGAGCACCAGTAATTTGCAACTTGCAGGGGAAGAAAAGGGGATAGGAAGCACACATGGACTTACCACTTCCTGTAATGCCTGTAGGCATGCTGTTGCATTCAAGTTAGCAGGGAGAAGGAGAACAGGGTACTGTTGAGTGCTATGGGTCTTCACTGAGCATGGCTGCTATATCAGCACTTGACTGGATCGACCCCAGTCGATCAAAGCTATAGTACCATTCGCTTCAGAAAACTGTATCTAGCCTACAGGGAAGTTTGCCATGCTGATGTCATTACAGTAAACCTGTAAAATCATAATTCAGTATCTCATAATTATACACATAAAGTCATCTGTATATCGATACTGTTTGTCTATCAGAGAGAAACCAACATATATGGGGTGATAAATGACCCCCTTTGTGTCCCTACACATATGGTTCAGACAGCAGATATGAAAAACAGGGAGACAAAATGAACAAATGAGCAAAGCAGGCAGAGAGTTTTATCCAGGCTATCATAAATATATCTAGATGTTTAAATACATGTAAAACATTCTCAGCTATCTACCTAAGCAAGTAATGGAGTTGGCCTTTTAAATATACCTTTTCATGTAATTCATTTATCTCTGCTGTGCCTCCAGGATAGAAGGCACACAGCTTTACTAAATGTAGATGATTATTAGGAATCATCATGAGAAGATCTGCGGCTAAATCCCTGTGGGAAACAACAGGAAGAGGTCACAGTCAATTAGCAATATATAAAGATGTAAAAGCAATGTCAGGGTTAAGGCTGCATGGTTGCTTCTTGTTTCTCTCCTATCTCATTAATGAACTGGAAAACTAGGTAAGATGAAGTGTTTTGAGTGTTGCAATCAGCTCCAGGATAATAATGTGGGAAACACTGTAATACAGAAATGAGAGAAGAGGCTTAAGTCCCTTCAGTGCAAATGTCAAAGAAATATTGTTCACACCAGATTCCGAGTGTATTATCAAAGGGCCATATAAACAATATTTATGCATATAGTAGCAATCTGAACATGCCTTGGTGAAATTGGTGAAACAAAAAATTCTTGGACAAGTGGATTTATTATTCACAGCTAAAAGCAAAGATTTATTTTTAAAGAATGATTAAATAAATGTCTTCACTTTCAGAGGGTTTTATGTGTGTTCTTATGGGGGGGACAGTTGGGGGTAAGGAAATGTCTGTACAGCTATACCTATCAATTAATAAGCCATCTGGCAAGCAACGGAATGGCTTCTAAAGTATATGACTCTCTAGGTAATGGATCAAAATATGCATAATCTCCATACACACACATGCCCACAAGTGCCTTAAGGACACGTCCTTACTCTTTGCTCACAAAACTCAGAAAGCCATATTAGTCTGTTTCTTTTGAAACCTATTCTACTTGGCTATTATACAAATCATGCAAAAATATATTACTCTATTGGAAAACCAACAAAGACCTTTTAATTTAACTATAAAGAACATGGGTTGAATCCAGCCACCTTCTTCAAGCACTCTTATCTAATTCCCATTCTTACTACAGCCCCTGTCCCACATGGCTTTTCCCCATGCAGGGCCCAGGACTCCCAGTAAAGTGCTTATGATGGCCAAAGGGGGCAGCCTCCTCCTCTATTCAGCTGTAGAAAACTTGGCTGGATCCAACCCAATGCTTTCTAGAAGGCTGATTAGAATGTCTCTAGAGACAAGTAAGTACCTGCATCCAAGTGATGGAAAGCTTTAAAAAGATATTCAAATGGTAATGAACAAAAAACAGAATTTAAAAAAATGAACCAACACAAGGCAAATGGGGAGCAGGAGCAAGAAAAAACAAGATACAAATAAGCAAAAATTTAAAACACGCAAGTTACCAAATTGCTACCCTATTTTTAGCTTTGACAAACAAGCATCAAAAGTTGGTTCTGTTTTCCAACATGCTAATTATATTGTGGTAATTCTAACTACTCCTTTTTAAAAAATCCCCATCCTGTGAGACTAAAAACATCAAAAAGAACGTTTTTTCTTTTGTTTTATTAGAATGGCCTAAACGCTATATAAAAATTCTAACTCCAGTTTATGAACTGTAAAACAAAGAGATTGATCTTGTAATTAAGGAAACATGCTGAAAACATAGTAGAAAGAAAAGGACAAAATTGTAAGTTCTAGCAGTATTTGTTCTTTAGTCATTCGTGATATTGTTCTACCCCTACAAAGTCAGGTATCACAGGCACAGTATTTGCAAAGGGTAAAGGGGGCTATGGATGATAAACAGATAAGAATGGAACTCCTCAGCCATACCACCATGCACCATGTTCAGGGAAGACGCACAGTCTCACTGCCATCCAATAAATGAAATATAGTAGACTGCAAGTGTCCCTCTTGCATCAATTTTAAGCGCAGGGGGAACAAATACAGTTTAAATGAGCAGTGAAATCTCATTTGCTTTTCTTGGGTTTCTCCTGCATGGACCTTAACAGCTGTGGGCCTATATAGATCTGTATCTCTTCTTGACACATGATCAGTCTGCCGTGTTGAGAAGAAAATGGATGCAAAGTCTCTAACTTTATTATACATAGTAATAGTTAACGGGGAAAATGAGCTCTTGCAACTGCTGCCATGGCTTAGGAAGGGAGGAATAGTCACTAAATCTGAAATCCTTGCCATAATGTAAAAAATCCCAATGTATTTATCTTATTCACAACAGCTATAGCCAAAATAGTTCTCTGGAAATGCTGTTGCTGATCTGTGGTCTGCTACTACTGAATAATTACACCCCCCCCCAAAGTATGTTAACCCCCCCCCACACACACACACACACAGTTACACCTGATATTGATTCTGTCGGCCTCAACTTTTTAGAACATTGGTATTAATGGTCATCCCACAATATTTTGCTGGGGTGAGAAAAACAAGGAAAATGATGAAAATAATTAGCTTTGATGTGGTCTAGATTACTGAAGTGATCTAGATCTAGAAAAAACAATTAAATTAGGAACAGGAGAAATTAATACTAAATGTTTCCCCATTATCTGAATCTCAACTGAGAAATTAACTATCATGTACATAACCTTTTTTTCTTTTCTTTTTCTTTTTTTTTTGCTTATGTTAGCCTGGGCAGATTATATGTTCTCTTTAAGGATTTTTTCCACTGAATCTGTTTTATAAACAGTACACAGTCTTAGGGAAAAAGCTTAAGCAGGTCTACTCAGAAGTACGTTTACTTTTATTCAGTGGGGATTACTTTCAAGAAAGTGTTCCTAGGACTGCAACTTAATGTGTAACAGGGCTGTAGTGTCAGGCCTTAATCCCTCAAATCTGAACCAAACTGCCTCTATTCTTTAATAGAACAGATTATCACCCTCTTGGAAATGGCTCTCATTCTGATACTTGCCATCTGCTTTTCACTGTTGCATAAAAGTGAGGGCAGCAGCAAGTGGAGAAAGTGATTCAAAATATCATCCAAGCAAAAGGAGCATTTTTTCAATCAGAAATTAGCAGATTTTCCAAAGAGGGGTTTCTGTTCACAGCATTTCCACTTTCTGCCAATCTTTCTTGATTCGAAGTAGCTATAAGTTAGGTCCTGTTTGCCCGCTATTCCATCCTGCTTTGGTGCTGAAACTACTGAGGAGGCAAACTTTTGTTTGTAGCCTATGAAATCCAGAAAGTGATGCAGATTTGTTGGGGAGGGGGGGGCAGCCAAAATCAGGGTTGCTTTTCCTCTCTCCCCCTCCCCCAAAGTAGGCAGCGTGCCTGCAGGGGAAAGAAGCAAACATTTTGCAAGCATCCTCAAAAAGACAGGAAGTCATAGGCCACACTTCAAATCAATACACATAAAAATTTAAACAAGGGTGGGGGAAGGCAATTCAATAAAGATAAACTAAGAATCAAACCAGAACTCTGAACACCTTGAATTTTATCTGAAAAGCAGCCAAGGTGGGGAGACTGATTTCGGCTGTGACCTCAAGCTGGGTAGGAAAGTATGGAAAAGGCAGACCACCAATAAAAAGGCATAAAGGGTAAAATAAAAGGTGTAATATCTATAATGAAGAAAAAGGATTATGTACAGTCAACCAAAAAGAAAAACAAATAAAATTAATGTGCACCATCCCTAGTGTGAAACCAGGAACTGCATGTGGAACGCCCCCTCCCCCCCCCATGTGATTTGCTGTGCACACACTGATGGTCCATGCTTGCTCAGGCTGATTCATATCCCCACCATCACCAAAGTCCCCAAAGTGTTCATGTGATTTGGTTCTAAGTACTGCAGGGATTACTGTTGTTTAAGCAGAACACACACAGAACTCTCAACAAATCAATTTCTGTAAAATAATGCTTAAACAATACTGAAATGCTTGGAATCAGCTAAATGAACTTTCCTGGACTGAAGTACTGCTAATTTTATATGGTAAATTTTCCTGCTATGAAGACCTGTTCACAGTATGATAAAGATACTACCATAGCTTAGTATTTACATCTGAGTAATTATTCTGGATATAAACAAAAGTTGGGTGAACTTAGAATTATGGAAGTTCTTTGTTTTATAACAATATCTACAGTTTCTTAGGGGGGGAAATTCTTTGGAGTAAGAAGTTCTTACCATGTTGTTACAGTCATACATTTTCTTGCTAGCAACTCTAGAGCATAATGTGTTGCTTGCGCTGCACATTCTCCTAAGACAGTACCCATACTGACTGCCAACTCCAGTTCATTTCCACGAATCAGGTTTGCCATGGCAAGCTTGCTCAATAAGAAAATCATATCATTAAGCGTCACAAGCACCTTCAGAGGATTTCACTGAGACCAGCATGTTAACATTTATTTGCAAGGCTACATCAAAGAGTGAACAAAAACATGCATTATTTAATCACAGAGATGGACTTCTTTGACTCATAATATAATTTCCCCTCTTTAATCAAGAAATCTAAACAATGTTAATTGAATATGCTGGTATTTTAATGAAGGAGGTACATAGACTTGAATTCAGTCAGTGTTTCTACTAGTGAAAAATAATCCCCTTTGATCACCTAAAAGGGACTTGATCCTGGAATCTGCAGAGACAAAAGCCATATGGGATGAGGATTGTAGTAAAAAGGTAATTGAGTGAGACTGTGTGAAAAAGTCAGCTGGATTCAAGAGACCATTCGAGGGGAAATATATTATGAAAACAGGAACTTTTTTTACTCATCTGACCAACTCAAGATGAAAAGCAGCCAGTGATCATACAAAGACTGAAAGTAGCAATTACAGCAAAAACTGTACTTTTAAAAATGTCAACTTGCATCAATGCATGGACCCCGCCCCCGTCCCCCAACATCAGATCTACAAGTTACAGAGAATATGTGGCTCCCAGCAGAAGCATCTCCATCTTTCTTCTCTCACTTAGTAAAGCGATAAGAAGTATTACGGGAAAGCCTCAAACCTGCCCACATCTGGGGAGTTTCTACAGGATCATGTAAATTCTGACTACAAATTCTTCCCCAGGGCTTATTCACAGTAGCTGATGCCAATTCCTTAGACAGATCATTAAGGAAGCATTTTATGATTACAAGATCTGTGGTTACTACTGCCTCTCAGAGTGACCTGTAAAGCTTCACTCAATACTATTCATATCTAAAGAAAACACGAGGGAGGGAGGGAGGGAGGGGAGGAAAGAAAGGGTATAAATGCGGGCAGGGTGAATAAACCAAAGTTGACAATTAGACATGTCCATTAACAAACAGCATTTAGACTGTATGAAGGCTTTCATGGTCGGATTGTCGAAGGCTTTCATGGTCGGATTCAACTGGTTGTTGTGGGTTTTCCAGGCTGTGTGGGTGTGGTCTGGTAGATCTTGATCTACCGGACCACGGCAACACAGCCCGGAAAACCCACAACAACCTGTATGACAGTTGTTTTGAAGGAGATAATTGATGTTTCATTTAAAACAGCTAACATTCATCTACTGCATCTCAACAGCTGTTGTTTGCAGGGGCAGAAAAATGTTTCATGTGTTTTATAGCTTTACAACATTGCAGAAGTGAAATGGAGGACAAGGTTCTTTCTTGGCTGCCCCCAATTCTCTGTAAAAGGTAGTGCCAATCCGATTTTTGATCTCTTTGCCCAGCTGAGTTTTGTTGTAAGGTAAGTAGGTGAAAAAGTTACACAACTTTGGACAGAGGCAGAGCATGGGGTGGATACATAGGAGCACAGCAGCACCTCGATAACATTGCACCAAACATCTGTTGAAGCTCAATGATGTAAATGTCGCTGACATCAACAGGATAAAAAGATATAACTGAAAGAAAAGGATTCTAAAGTTCTGCCTATCATGGCTTCCCTGTCTTTTTAGATGCTAATACATCTTTGATGTGCATCTTTATTCCATGCTGTCTACTGGGTCAACGTCTTGAATAGCTCAGTACTGTAAAAACTAGATTTATTTGTGCATAACATTTCAACATTTCATTTAATGGACTGCATTCTAGGATTGTGCAAAATAAGTAACTAATCACTCCTTCTATTGCTGTACAGAATAAATAGTAACTTACCTCAATATTTTCAACAGCTAAATGGCAACATGCAGCTTGTACTGCACAGCCATCTTGGAAATACCACTCAGCCAGTTCTTTACTGACTTCATGCAGGAGTCTGCAAGAAACAAAATAATGTGCTTGGATTAAAAGTGCTAGAACTAGATAAATCTACTGGATATGGTGCATACATTAGTCTGGATATGGTGCATACAAAATTTTGAAAAATGGGCAGCCCCATCCAAGAGCCAGACGCTCGGTTGCAGTACTGGAGCTGGTCACCTACCCCCTCAAAGAGGCTTCTTGGCAGCGTGGGGAGGCTCAAAAAGTGAAACAGCCCCCTGACTGCTGAGAAATATCTATAGGCCTTATGGACTTACACCACCTGAAAGGGTGGCTGAAGTCTGAAGCAAGGCCTGCTAGTATAATGCAGCAAAGGCTACTCTTCTGACCACACCCCCAGCCTGCCCCCCGATATGCTGGCGATGGCAGAAGCCATGGGACACTGATGCAGTATTTAGCACCACTTTTCAGCATTGGGGGGAAGGTGGCAGCAGCTGCACACTGGCAAGATTACCTCTCCACTGGAGTAAGTACTCCAGGGAAGGCAAATCTGCTGGTGCAGCGGTGCACTGCTCCTGAGAATGGATTCCCCCCTTCTCTGGATGGGCTCTAAGTCAGCACCATAAGCCATTAGGGTGAAGCAGCCAATCAGATAAATCAGCTTTTGTTGTGGTGACATCAAATTGCAATTTGTGTTGCCACCAGCCACATGGCCAGAACCAGCCACCTATGCTCATAGTGTAGACATTTCCCTTCTATTAAAATTTGCCCTAATTACTGCAGCACTGTAATCCAATGGATTACAAGGCCCATAGGATGTTGCATAAGAGGCTCAGAGAACATCTTTTCAGAGTAAGGTGTGAGCCCTGGTTCAGCAGTGCCAGACCTCTGGGGAAATGGATGGAAAATGAGTCGTAGGGTGGAGTTCACTCTTTTACTCCTGATGAAAAATGCATCAGCACCAGGAGAGCACATGGCTCTGGAGAAAAGAAGATGCAAATAGACCAAGTAGGCCTATCAAAAACAGTCATTGCCAACAAATATTCTAAATCTCAAGTAAGATAACACAAAATTAAAGCAGATCTTTTCTGCGTTATTCATAAATTTGATGTACAAGTAATGGAGTTACCCTTTTGTTCCAAGTAGTTAACATTCCTTTTCTTGAAGCAATGTAAAATCGTTTAGAAATGCAATAGGAAAAATAAATAACAAAAGGTATCAAGTCTCATTTCCAGGTACTATGTATATCAGTACACTAAATTTTTTATCCAGCCAGAAAATAGATACAAAAAAAATCATATGAAAAATAAACTTGCTGCATGGCTCACTCATTGAAATCTTCCACGTTATTCCCTTCAAAATGTGCTGATCCAGTTGATGCTGAAGACTGTGATGTTTGCATATTTCCTTCACATGCTGCCTAGAAACAACCAAATAATGTCAGCCAAAAGCTATGAATGGCTCTCCTCTTGATGGCATTATTGTCCATAAAGGAAACGCAATACTAGTTTACTAGGTTAAGTCTGGAATTTGTTTAATTGTAATTAGTAGAAACCAAATTGGAACTGGAGAAGAGAATATGTTCACTCCCCTTTTGACAAATATAGTGTGATGAAACGCAACATCAGAATTGATGATGCACATCTCTTGCCATCCAGAACAAAATATCTATGCTTGATAGACTACATGAAGACAGAGTTCCTGAAAGCCGTGTAGCAGAAACACACTATATTGTCGAAGGCTTTCACAGCCGGAATCACTGGGGTGCTGTGTGGTTTCCGGGCTGTATGGCCGTGTTCTAGCAGCATTTTCTCCTGACGTTTCGCCTGCATCTGTGGCTGGCATCTTCAGATCCTCTGAAGATGCCAGCCACAGATGCAGGCGAAACGTCAGGAGAAAATGCTGCTAGAACACGGCCATACAGCCCGGAAACCACACAGCACCCCAACACACTATAGTTTAAAGTCTCTAAATGATAATGCAAGGTATTTCTGACACATCCGCTTGGCATCTTATGCATCTGGTTAATCAATCAGGCTGGGATTTTTTTTTACAAATCTAAACAGAAACAGCCATAACTTTGCTAATATTCCTTTAATAATTTCCTTTCTGAATCTGATGCACAGAAATAAACTGGGGTAGAAAAACTACCTGTATTTACTTAGACAATAGTCTGATGAATATGCAAGTAAAATTTTAATAACATCATTCCTGAAACATCAGGTCTTTCTTCACGGGATGAACAGTAAATAACAGATCATGAAGTCTGATATTATTCGCCTCAGTCTTAATAGAATAGGTGACATTTATACCTAATTTTGCCCCATTCAATCATATTTGCTAGCTCATTTTTAGTACATATAGTGGTACCTGTGCAACAAGCAAAGCTTCTTTAAGCTGGCCTCTTGAAGTATAAAATTTGACAAGTTTCTTCACATCACCAGTAGCAATGCAGTATGGAATAACATCATTGTTTTCTTCCTGAATTAACTGGTCAGCTCTCCTAAGAAATATTTTAAAAAGTCTCAGCTACCAGTTTTGTAGGGTAGCAAGATTATATATATCACAATAACTGGCCTCTCTTTTGAGACACCTGTTATTCTCCTCAAAAGAGTGCTTTCAAAAAATTACAATTAAAAAACTGCCTCTAAAGAATTCCAAAAGATGGATGAACATGAGCAATACTCAATGGATGTCCTCAGGTTATTAAATGCATCTTTTACCTTTAATCAAAATTTGCATATGCTGGTGCTGATGAAAGGCTTAAAAAATAAAGGATGCAAAACAGAGAGAAGGGGTGGAATCCCAGCAAGGTGGGATTTTGGAGTTTCTCTCAAACTTGGTATCTCTGTTTGAAGATGAGGTTAAGATTTTACTGTACTTTCAATTTGCCAACTCTAAGAGCCACAGTACATCGAAACATTTCCAACTGACCGAAAAGACAATTTAAAAATACAATTTTCCAAAATTAAACAACCATCTAGTACCAAAGTGGCTTCCACGTTTACCTTTGCATTAACTTCTTCCAGTACTTCATAGATACTCCAGGGGCCACCGAGAGTGCTTTGTCCCACTAAAACATAGAATATAATGTTATTCCCATCTCAGGCTATGCAAAAGATCTGTCATTCAACAGTTTCTGAAAAGCATTCCTCATCCCTAATTATTTCTTCGATTGAAAAAAAATGGGATGGATATAATCTGCATAGAAAGCATTCTTTTCTAGAGATTAGAAGGACAGAATTGATGCATGGGTTTGGTGATGCACTTTCTTTAATCAACAGTAAATCAGGGCAGGGAGGAAAAGGAATTTGTAGGAGGAAATGGGTAGTTGGTAGGGTATTCAACACTTTCCCTGCCTAATCGCTCTTCCTTTTAATTCCTCCATTTGGCCCTCCCCTAAGGAGGATAGCCGAAAGGGGATATTGCTTATAAGTATGTAGTTCTGCTCTAATATATATATAAAAGGTCTCCTACTAAATAGTAGGTGGACAGATGAGACCCCTGGGCACTGCCTGCCTGAGGATCTACTAATGAATACAATAAACTTTACAAGACTACATTTGGTACCCCTGCACAAGCATGCGTGTGCTAAGAATCGGCAAGTCTCAAAGAATTGTTCTCATATATAGGCCTGGCATCAGCATGCCATGAGGGTGGCGCAGCCGCCAAGGATCAGGGCTTCTGGTGGCCCACTGCTTTTGAACCCCACCCATGCACCTCCCCTGACACCTATCTGCATGTTCTTCCCGTTCTGTTTGGTTGAAGTGCTCTGCCATTCATGCTCGCAGCTGCCAAGCATCTTTGGGGTGGTAATATGGGTGGTAAACAGTGCTGGTGCTACTGGTGACAGGAACATGACAGCAACATTCCCAGATGTTGCTGAGCAAAGGGCATGCATGTGGTGAAGATGGCTGAGTATGGGAGGTGGCAAGATTTGTGAGTGACAGCAGGATGAACTGGCAGGTGGTGGGAATGATCTGAAATGGGAATGTATGTGTGCATGAGCACACACTCACACACAAGGGGAATGCCCTTCTTTTTCCCCCTCTAAGTATATCCCAAATCAATTAATCATACAATAATTTAGTATCTTACCTCCCCAAGTTCCACCATAAGTTCACAGTATCTCTGAATTTGCCCGAGCCTCAGATGTATTTCTGCTGCTTCTTTTAGCCTTTCCTCCTTAGTAGGTGCACCAATACCACCTCCAAACTTAGACATCTTTACAGTTGTAAGTTCTTGAGCTTTGGACTAGTGGGAGAAAATGGGAAGAATAGTGATTTTTCCCCCCCAGAAGACTTCCCCCAGCTGTAACATGCGGTACTCTTTTCTGAAAATCTCCCAAACATATGGGTTCTTATACAGAAATGTTCAAATACAGCAGAAATGCTGCTCTCCTTGAAGGTTCTTGTCTTTCCTCTCTTTGCCTATTTGATAATCCATGACAACAACAACAGAGTTAACCTGTCAGTCATGAGGGGGCGCTCATTCTGAACTTGGTACCTGCTTCCCCATATGAGGTGCAAGTCTGCCTCTCTTATTCTCCAAAGTAGTCTTTTGCACTTGTGATCTGGACGATCCCCTAGAGAAACCAGTTGTTGCATGTGGGTTCTTGTTAGGATCGAGGCAAACAAGTAAGAGATGTTGTGTGGAACCAGCAATATCTACCACACAGTTAACTCAACCCACTTCTGTCTCATCTCATGTCTGAAAACCATAACATGATTGTATTGTCGAAGGCTTTCACGGGCCGGAGCTTCACATGGTTTCTCCACCCACCCTGACACTCCAACAGATATATACTCCACTTGCTTTGGCATCTTCAGAGGATCTGAAGATGCCAGCCACAGATGCAGGCGAAACGTCAGGAGAGAATGCTGCTAGAACACGGCCATACAGCCCGGAAACCACACAGCACCCAAGATCGTCCTGTCTTAATTTTACGACAGTAGTGTTTCTGCCATTTCTCTGTCTCTCTCTGGGCACATAACAAGCAGGAAAGGGGCAGTCAGTTCAGTTGCTTCCAAGCCTTATCTCAGCCACTCTTTTAGAAATGCCAATAGGTCTATTGAAAGACAATGGGATGGTCAATCCCCCCTCACCCCAAAGCTAGGCAGACTAGAAAGACTTCAGTAAATTCTTCCTGAAAACCACAGGAAAAGCTTCTTTGACCTGGCCTGACCTGGCTTCCTCCTCAGTAGAAGAATGGGACATGATAGAAGTCCTGGGAATGAGGAGGCAGCTCCCTTTTGTGCTGATTCATTAAGGCAGACAGAACTCTTGCCCGAGGGCTGCTGGAGGCAGCCATTGCCACATGCTAAACTGTACATCGGGGCAGATGCTTCAAGGTAACAGGAACCCTTTAGAAAAAATAACCTTTTAAGCTAAAGAGTCTGCCTTAGGTTGACATCTGCTAGGGTCATGTACAGAGAGAGGAACAGAGGAATTGCATTTTCCCCTTCTCATCTGGATCCCTAGCTCAAACTGGTGCTGAGCTGAGAGTACATGTGTAGACATTTCCTTTTTAATAAATGCTTTATTCCTTTTAATACCAGTAGTGGTTCTTTGTACCACTTTAGACTTCCATAGTTCTGGGCACACTATTTTTAAAAGGAGCACTAGGAAGATAGGGCAGTAAGTGGGCAAGTGACCCCTTTCTCAATGGCACGTAAGACAGTACGCTGACCTCGTGGTAACCAGACACAAAATAGTGGGTACATGTGCCTGGCAGAACAGGACAAGAAAGCTGGGAGCCCTTTCAGTGTGCAATTTCTACAAAGGCCAGGTAATGACATCAGTAGAAAAGAGGAAAAGAAAAGCCCCTCCAGGTGTCAAGAAAACCAGGGGGTGGCATGTGAAAGATTGGGCAGCCACTGGGGTCCAGATATCTTGGAGGGCATGGTGGAATAGGGCCTCCAGGACAGAGCAGAATTGTTCTGACACACCTCATGTTAACCACTTATTATTTTCCTTTGTTAACTGATTGGTGCAGTTCTTATGCTGAAATGAACATTTTTCCAGGATGAAAAAAAAATCAATTTCTACCAGAAAATAAAGTTTCCAGTAACACACAACCAAATGAAGCAACCGTGACTGAGAACACCAATGTTCTATTCTGACAGTCCATTTACATAGCTGAGAGTTTTTATTCCAGTAATAACTGCTGTACTTCTGAGAAAAAATGCAAGCTGAATCAAACGTTGATTAACAACATTTGATTAAACAACAAGTATACAGGCAACTGTATACTTGGACTTCTTGGACTAAAGCAATTAACTGGCTGAAGGTGGCAAACTTGCAAGATTTGTAACAAACGTCTCACACAATAATGGAGGTAACACTCGCACTCAAAAAGGATTGTACATTTTGGCAAATGGTTTCTTGCTAAAGTACATAACAGGTGTCTTGCCTGGGAAAACAATTAGTCACTTCTTTTGTAACTGAGAGAACTGAAGATGAAGTTGGCATTCATATGTAGCTTACCATTTTAAATCTAATCAGATGTTTCATGTGCATAATTCCTTCGTAGTAATTCTGAGGAAGTAAGCTATCATCTTGGCCTTTTATAACAGCAACTAGGTCCCATAAATTTTTACTGCGTCCTGGGGGCTGAAATCATAAAAAAAAATAGAATAAACCAATTAGGCTTAAGCAATTTTTAGGCTTAAAACTGCAAAGAATATGACTGTATTTGTCAAACTGTGCAAAAATATAAAGTGATGCGTTTAAAAGTATTTGTTAATACTGAATCTAGATAGAGGCTCTGGTCTAGCCTTATGTTTTTTTAACTATATATGTACTACTGAGCAATGTGGATAAACATTTCATTAGTATAGTCTCTACATACCCTAAATCAGTATAAGGCATAACATCATACAATAATGCACAAATACAAAAAACATAAACTTCATGCTAGCTGCGAACAATCCTGATTATAAGAATGTCTACTATGACACCATAAGCAATGATTCCATGAAAGGTACTCTGTTTCCTGAAAATGCTCTTCTGTGCCTTACTAGAAAAATCCAGAAGTTGCTGCTACAGAGAATATGAGATAGTTTGGTCCAGTAGATGGAGTTTTGGCTCAGACCTGGGATCCAGTCCCTAACTGGTTATAAGGGTCCAGAGTGCCCTTAAGTCATTATCTCTCACTGATAGTTTCCCATCTTTACAGTGAAAACAATATTTATCTATATTGTTGGGTAGTCAAAGTAGAGTTTCACTACTTTTCTCTTAGTAGTATAAAAACTAAACATAACTGCAATCAATCTTTATTACAGTCATAGACCAGAATAAGAGAAATAAGACATTTACAATTGAAAGGATAAAATATATTAAGATGTAAATATATATCTAAAGAATATATTGGAAGAAGAAAACTGGAAGCACAAAATAGTATGGAAACATAACTGCTGATAACTTCATTCATTTTAAATATATAGCCCAGCCATTCTCAACCAGGGTACCGTGGTACCCAGGGGTGCCATGAGCATGTCCCAGGGGTTCCGCGGCAACACTACTGCCCCCCCCTCATTTTTGTGGTGTCTCCCACTGGCGCCAACAAGGACATGGAGCTGGCCCATGGGGCAGGGCCTGCCACAAGGTCAGCAGCCACCCCCCCCCCAGTGCTTCCCTTCACCCTGGGAGGGGAAGGTGGAGGGTGGCGGCAGGGGTACTGTGAGATACGAAGAGTGAGGTCAAGGGTACCCTGACCTTGAAAAGGTTGGGAAACACTGATATAGCCTAATGCCTCCTTGGATCTTGAATCCTATCCATATGACCACTGTTCATAAAAATGTACTATGCGCATAAGCAAAGAAGCAAGGTTAAAAGTTTAACCATTTGACAAAGAAACAGCATGTACAAACTGCCTGGACAAACATGTGGTAGATAAAGAATATAATGCAATATTCTGAAAAACATATTTTACTAATTTTAGAGAACTTCAGTTATTGAGGAAAGGAAACTGAAACAAGTTTATACTGGCAACCTGATATCTGGTATTTCCTTTACATTTCCTTATTTTGATTTTTCCCCAATTTAAATATCATTTTCAGAAACAACAAACACCAAAGAGCTAACTTACACTAATTCTCACTTCTTTTCTGCAATGAACACTCTGATGTGCAAAGAGAAGACATGTGACTGTTACATTACAAGAGTCAAGGATCCAAGAGCTATGGGCCATCACAGTTCTCCACTGTACATCTACCAAATATTCAGAGAGGTGTCTATTACACTGTTGTCCAGAAAGAGATCTATATCCCTCTAAGAAAATCCATCAGTAAGCAGCTAAGGTTCAAAAATATGTAATATAACACGGAAGATAAATTTATCCTATAATGTTTTAAGCCAGAAATCCTTTTCTTCAGGAACTGTGACTTGATGCTCTTCTGTTTCTATTCATTAGAATATTTATATCTGCCATTTTATTTAAAAATAAAGGTTGATTCATTATTATTAAATCCATATAAAACAGTTAAAACATAACTGATGTTTCAAAATAGATGGTAACAGATTTAAACAAAAAAAAGCCTTCCAGAATAATAAAAGGTTTTCTGCTGATGCTACAAAAAGAATTAAAACACAATGGAGAGAGGCCTAAGCTGAATCAGACCAAACTAAAGAGCCTGTTTATGTCTTACCCTGCTTCAGTGCAGGAAGCAGAGGAAAAAGTCTTAGGTTCTCTGCCCCCATTGCATCTGTGCAGTATCAACCAGTGATGTTCTTCCAAACCGTAAGAGACTCGAGGCCTCTAGGAACAAACAAAATATTTCCGAAATTCTCAATTTACTAAACATCTTGTGGACCAAACCTCTGGTATCCAATCTGCCTTGAATGTCACTCTATTAATCTGATTTCAATAATCTGATTTCTATGAATACTTTTCATTTGGTACAACTTGAGGATGTTAAAAAGCTACTTTGTTCAGGAAGAGTCGTATTTAACATGGCTATGCTTTGAAGCAATGGCAAGGAGTGCTGTTTTCTTATTTAGGTTTGTATCAATCACTTCTGCTCATCTTATTCCATCTCCTTTATATGTACAACCACCAAAATAATTATGAAGTTCTAGAAAAAAACATTACCAAAGGAGACACATATTATATCCCTAATTATCTGTTTATTGCTCATAGTCCTTCCAGGATTTTTTTTTTTGTTTAATTTAGAAGCAACCAGATTTAGTTCAGAAGCACTTGGATACAAACCAAACTTCAATGAAAATTACAGACTAATAAAAGAAAACTCTGGTTTATTTCATTTAGATCACAGCTCCTAACATGTTGCAAATTAGGCAATTTACCTAATGATTTTAAGGGCACTAAAGCAAATATCTACATTTGGCATAGGCTCAATAATTTTTGCTATTTAGTACTTACCGCTAAACATTCTGAGAACCATCTCAGTTTTTTCTCCTGAGAATTACCAGTCAGTTTGTCTACTTCTTGTTTAATATCCCTGGATACTTTGCCACAAAGCAAAGGAGAGGCACCTACTTCCACTGCACGATCTATTAAAACAAAATGGAGAGGGGAACTTAATCGGCAGCCAAATGTAGACGGATATGATCCACATGGAGAAGGGGAAGAAACAGAGGTTGAACATGCATTCAAAGTATACTGAAACACGAATCCAATTTTTTCATACTGAAAATGTCAACACATGCACTGTAATACACATCATGTTGGATCCTGGTGTTTTTTGTTTTTTGTTTTGCATAGTCTCCTCCAGCTCCACTTCACATGTGTTTTGTCTGTATACGTCAATTTATTCCCAGTGTAGCCTTGTTTTACCAGTGGAAAAATTAGATGTAACCAATCAATTTTGGGGATGGGGGGGGGGGGGCGGAAGGAATATAACCAAGAACTCAATTGCATGTAAGTGATGTGTAAAAGCATTAGAGACATTATTCAGATTTTCTACAGATAAGATAGAATATGAGGAAGCAAAGCCATGTAAATAAGTGCCATGTAAATAAAAAAAGGACAATGCACAAACACCTAATTTTGCCACACACATTTGTATATTTACCCACCAGTATTTCCAATAATCTCATCCCATGGTCTGTCTGCTAAGATATTTATTTGAAGAGGGTTTATTAGAGGTGTTAATGACCAAAGCCTCACAGTGGAATCTCGAGAACAAGAGGCCATAGTGAAGGGACGACTAGGATGACAAGTTAATCCTAAAGGAAGAACAATTTTAAAGAACAAAATCAACTACATAAATAATTTCAGTAAAATTAGTTTTAAAATATTGGATGGAATTTTTCCAGGGAAATAAGATGTACTGAAAATTTGTAGTTAAAGGTATTAAAAACTGAAAACAATTAAACATTTTACCATAGACATCTGCACCATGATCATACACAGTGTCCAGACAAGTTCCATCCCTTGTGTCCCATACTTTGATTGTATAATCCCAGCTGCCTGATATCAGCAAGTAAGGTATTTCTGTATTCCACAGCAATCCCCGCACCGGTGCTACATGTCCACTAAGAACATTTATACAAGCATCTTGAGTATAATCCCATATCCGAACAGTACTGCAAGTAAGAAGCAACAAATGTTATCATCAACATTTAATTCAAATGCAATTCATGAGAAAAAGAGCACATAACACTGGGTATGAGCAATGTTAAATCTATTATAAATAGTATCGAAAATAATATGACAACTTCACACAACTTTAGCCATTTGACCTAGCAGTGGTTCTTCGTAGTCACAATGGCAAGAGCTCTAATGCACCTAATGCAGGGGTAGGGAACCTGCGGCTCTTCTGCCCTTGCACTGCGGCTCCACGAGCTGAGCTGCCGGCTTCATCCTTGCCTGCCCTGCAGGCAGCAGGGCGGGCGCACCAACTGCCCGCGGATGGCTGGGCCACGCCGCAGGCTTCCCCTCTCGTCCGCCCCGTTGGGACAGGGCGGGCGTTTCCCCAGCGGATGGCGAGGCCGAGCCACCGGCTTCATCCTTGCCCGCCCTGCAGGCAGCAGGGCGAGCGCACCAATTGCCCGCAGCCATCTGGGCCGCGCCGCAGGCTTCCCCTCTCGCCCACCCCATTGGAGCCGCAGGCCCGATCCTTGCCTGCCCAGCCAAGCCGCTGGCCCCATCCTTGCCTGCCCTGCAGGTAGCAGGGCGGGTGCATCCATGCGCTTCTCAGAATGAGTGGAGTAAAAGGTAAAAAACCCCAATATATACAGTGTTATCTTTATTTTAAATGTCAAAAATTATTTGCGGCTCCAAGTGTTTTCTTTTCCTGTGGAAAACGGGTCCAAATGGCTCTTTGAGTGTTAAAGGTTCCCTACCCCTGACCTAATGGAACCCCTTCATCCCCAAAGTTTATCAGCTTGTTTCAGAGAATCTATTGAAATCCCCACTCCATTGAAACATACGAAATGTTTACTCCTGCTGCCCCTTAACTACAAATACTGCAATTGCAGGCTCATTTTTTTCACATTCTAGTTTACCCCTTTCTACCCTGATTTTTCACCTTTTTAGTCTCTCTTTTTTGACTAGGATACCAGTATTCCAAGTCACTTGAAGCCTGAGTCTCATGATGACACCATATTTAGAACTGTAGGCAATTAAAAACACACACACACTGGTGGTAGATAAAGTTACTCTCTATACTGGAAATCAGTTTCATGACAGAAAGTTTCATGTGGCTGAGGAAATGCTTAGGATAGGGGTTGTATTTTTCAACCCAGCAAAAGTAGCCATTAATTTAGATTACACTCTAGCTATACAATATGCTGCAAGCAATGTGTATAATTCTTTCAAACCTCATAATTTCTCTCTCACGTTGCCCTTCTCTTAAGGCTGCTCACATATAACCTGTATTGCAGACAAGCTGTTTCCATGCATGGAGCTCAGATTTCCTCCATCCCTCATGTCCATGCAAGTAGGAAGCCTGTTCCAAATTGTTGTGCTGGGATGCCGCAATTTTTGGTATCTGGCTTTGTGTTGACCACTCCCTCAATTACCTCTTAATTTATCAGGAGCTTAACGCACAATAAATATAAAAGAGAAGAAGCTGTACCTCTGCCAAGTTGGCCACAGTTCATATCGTACAATAGCATATTCAGCAAATCTCTTAATGAAGCTATTAGTTATGGATCAAAACAAGCATTTTCCCTGTTGGTGATATCAGTTTTGACCCAGGCATGCTTACCCATCATCTGAACCACTGCAGAGGATTCCTTCCCTCAAAGGAGACCATCTCACATGAAATACTTTTGCAGTATGCCCACTGAAGACTTTCAGTGGCTGATCAGAGCTGGTTGCTAGGTAATAGACACGAACATTTTTATCTTCACATCCAGTGGCTATCATATCTCTGCAAAAGGAGAACATCATGCTAGAAATTCACCTTTTAAAATTATAAAATTAACAGAGGCAAATAGATTTTTAAAGCTGCCTTTGCATTGCTTTTCTCTTTCAAACATCTAAGGCATCAATTATTGTCTCCGAGATGCAGTTACATTTCTGTAAATTTCTGTTACTTCTAGAAGTCAGTGCTAAAAGTGATAACTCAGAAACAGGAAAAGGTGCTAAATTACCATACCAATGTTTTGTCCTGGTCATCCATGTCATTCAAATCATTTCCATAAACACAAGAGATCACTTCCTCCTCTATACACACAATACAAGAAGCTGCCTCATATTGTCATACCCCAGGGGTTTTTAAGGGTCACTGTGGTCTATAGCAGCAGCTCTCCAGAGTCTCAGATAAGGACTTTCACACTACCTATTATCTGACCCTATTAACTAGAGATACTAGAGGAATATGGGACCTTCTGAATGCACTGCAGTGCTCTTTAACTGAGCCACGTCCCTACTCCCCCTCTGAGTGGTAGAAGAGAAAAGAGCTACATTATTTACTCATGAATTGAACTGTTGCAACACCTCTCATTATTATACTTTTAGCAAAAAAACTGTAAATTGCTTTTGTTTATTCTTCAGTTTTACATTGTTTAACCATCAGCAGTTACATTATGATGTGCTCACCACCAGTACTATTTTTAAAAATAATGCCCAGAATAGTAATCACTTTTCAAGGATTTGGTGATAGCAATGGGGTAAGCCGCAGAGGTTCTGCTTGAGAGCTCACTACCCCCAGCAGGAAGGGGTGTCACTAAATGAGTAGGTGCCCAAGTGGCACCTAGTAACTTTCTGTCCCAATCCCCATGGGAGATGGAGACAAGTTCAGAATGATTGCTGCCCGAAGGGCCGGGTTCAGCATGATTGCTGCCAAGTGACCAGGATGTGCCCATTATTCTCTCCTGTCTGAAACCCCCAAAAGCTTCTAGTACACATTTTAACATTCAGTTTTAGTTGAATGTACTGATAGACAATCCTAGAGCAGAGATTAAATTGGTTTGCAGACCATTAAATGGTTTAGAAATATCGTTTTCGCTAATTAATTGTGATGACAATAGGGATCCTAGGCTCAATCAACTTTTCAAACTACTTTTCTCACCTCTCCACTGCCATTCTGTTCACAGGATTATTCTACTGAGTTAATGTCATAATAAACATTTAGATGGGTGCCAATCATCAACCAAACTTTCTTAAGATGTTTGGATCTCTCAATACTGTCCATTTAAAGATGCCATTGTACCATCTTCAAGCAGGTCTAAGCTTGAGCAAATTGTCCTTTCTAGGTTTATCTCAATTTTATTACAGCAGATCACACCGAATGACTATATTACACTACATTAAAACAAGATTGCCATAATTATATGATGGTTTTGCAGAACCATTACTCACTTATTGTTTTGACTCCAGTCACAGCCAAAAACTGCAGATGGATGTTTGTACTTGTGGAGAACTTTGCCATCAATGGTCCGAATAATACTGAATAAATTGCAATATGGAAACATAAGCCAGAAGTTCTCAAATCATTTAGACTGCATGTATTAAAGTAATTTCATTTATTTAACAGCAGCAGCTTTCTGGAAAATAGGGAAGAATGGGTGAAGAATGGTACACCATCAACAATAGAAAGCAAAAGGAATCAACCCAAAGATGTATATATATTTAATAGTCTCCTGCATTACACATAATACATTTCTAGCTTATCTGAGTGACTCTTGAAGTGTATTAAAATCCAAGGAAAAGTTTAAACAATTGATAAGATCCATGAACCATTAAACATTTTCATTATATCTCGGTGCCTATACATGGTCTCTTTAGATCCAAGCTCAGAAACAGATTATATTAAACAAGCATGGTGAAACGAACCTAGGCATGTAGGTTAGCATTGCTACTGTGGTTGCCTAGTAATGGCCAATAAGATTATTTGTTTTTTAAAGACACAAGTGTGGCTTCTATTAATTTTGGAAACCCCCCCCCCCCCCGGGGCCTGGTGTGTCTGTCTGTCTGACTTCAAATCTAGAGTGGCTTTTCAAACCTAGGGCTTTTTTCCCCACTAAAAGATCTATTTTGTTCATGGCTCCAGTCTGTAGTTTTAAATATCCACAGATCTGGTCATGTTTAGATTTAGATATTCAGATTCTCATATACACTACACAGCATTTTTGCACAAATATAGCTCAGAAATATTATGTCATAGTTTCATACATATGAATGTGTGAAACTTCCTTGTACTGTGTCAGACTCTTGGTCCATACAGTCCAGAATTATGCATTGTGACTGGTAGTGATTGCTCAAGGCATCAGGCAGACATGAAATCCTTCCAAACAGGAGATGCCAAGGCCTGACCCTAGGGTATTCCACACACATGTTATGTGCTGCTGCTGAGAGTCAAACTACACATTAGTGTTTTTAAAGAGTTGGGTTCCCCACAGTCACCCAACAACTGCTTCTTTAAAAAAAAACCCGGAAAGATTGTGCCCGAATGGGCCTGAAATACTGCCATGGGAGAGGAAAGGCTCCTACCTCCCTGCCAAACCATTTCCGCATGCAGAAACACCACTGCAGGGGGGAGAGTTACTTTCCTATTTATTCTGTTCCACCAGCACAGAACACTGTACATGGAACAGCAAAAATGGAAAAACAATTCTCTCCCAGCACTTTTCCTCTGTGTGAAAACAACTTTGGGGGGATGCAGGCGCCCTTTCTACCCCATCCCATAGGCGTTCCAAACTTGTTTGGGATCTCTTTTTTTTAAAAGGCACAATTCCCTGTAGCTGCTTTAAGGTTGTGAGGAAGCCAAGTTGGTCTGGGGAACCTGGACCCAACTCTTTAAAAACGGTAACACATAGTTTTTCTCTAAGCTACGCCATTACAGGAATACCATATTATTACAATAAAAATGTCAGCATATTGTTTATACCAGTTAAGGGTTTTTCATGGATGGTCTTCCTTAATGGATTTACTACAAGGATAATCTAGTGTGGATAAAATACACTAGATAATTACAATGGATTTACTACAAGGATATTCTCATTGCACCTTTGGGTTAGTCCTTTTTGCTTTCATTGGTAATATCATACCCATTCTCCACCAATGATACACTTGTATATTTAAAAAAAATCCCCATTTCCTCTGGAAACCAAAAAAGGAGATCACAGAGACCAGCCACACATTGGCATTTCTACTAGTCTTTCTGTAATTGTCTGAGGAACAATGAGACCATTATTTAGGCAATAAAATCCAGAATCACAGAAATGTTCAGGGTGCACCCACACAATGAAAAGAAGTGATAATGTCTCAGAAGCTACTGAGAACTGGCATTTTTACCAGAGCCAATTTGCTCCAGATTTGATATAAATTTGGAGCAATTTTCTTTTAAGATTTCTTTGCCCCTATTATTCCTTCCTAAAAGTCTTTTTCTCATATTGCCGAAGACTTTCACAGCCGGAATCTCTAGGGTTTTGTGTGTTTTTAGCATTTTCTCCTGATGTTTCTCTGCATCTGTGGTTGGCATCTTTAGAGGATCTGAAGATGCCAGCCACAGATGTAGGCGAAATGTCAGGAGAAAATACTACTGGAACACGACCATAAAACCCATAAAACCCACAACACCCTAGTCTTTTTTCCTCCAAAAGGACTTCTTTCTTACTCAACCTTACATTCTGCTTGTTCAATGGTTTCTCTGTGAAGAATGCTTGTGTGTCAGTCATACACCTATAATAATCATACACACGTGTTTTCCATGCAGAATACACATACTGAGATGATGCAGCCAGTCCCTGCACACATAAATAATCTTTGGGCGGGTTGCATACTTTTTTCTTAAATGATACCCTATTTGTGTAGCAAAAATGTCATGTCTGATGTTAACTTCGTAGGAGAAATATACAATACATCTCTACCTTCTGAGGCATGAACCCGTCTAAACACAGAAAGGCAATTCAGACTTAAATTCTTCTAACCTTAATGAGGTTTGTAAGTGTGAATTCTTTTTACAGGGACACAGAAAACTGTGCAACCCTAAGTAGAGTTACTCCAGCATAAGCCCATTCATTTTATTGCACTCAGACTGGAGTAACTCTCCATTGGATCATGCTGCAAGTCACTTTCCTGTTATTTTCTGGAATACAGAACGCCTATAATCAAATCATTTTTCCCAGATAATTAAATAATTAACAAATCCTATCAAAATTAAAAATCGTCTTCAAAAGACAATAAAGATCACTTTCAATAGATAGTAAAGATCATCTTCAACTGTAAACTCACCAGAATCCATCACCACTGCAAGTTGCTATCCTTTTGGAATCTTTATGACTCCATGCAATGCAGAAGATGCCACTCTTTCCATGCTTCAAAAAAAGCAAAATGCCTATCAATAAGAAATAATACACCCCTTTTTTCTCTCTTATTCATTGTTCTGTAACATTTATTTCCTGGCACAATTCACCTGTGCTTTCTACCTTCAAATTTGGTATATGCACCTCCTGGCTACACTAGAGGGCATTTCTACTTTGGAGAACAACAATTTTTGCCATATGTACATATGCTTGCTATAATTGGTCAATAAGAAGTCTAATGAACTAAACTCCAGCTGTTCTATGTAAGGTGAAGGATTGTTCAGCTCAGAACTATGGCAAAGTCAAGTAAAGCTGAATAGTTACAGCCTGCAACAATTCATTGAGAATTCCTGGCAGAAAATTATGCCAAGGACGTAAGTAAGGGGGGTGGGATTCTCAGGTTCAACCCCCCCCCATTGCATGTCCGAAGCTCCGCACCCCTGTTTGTGTTTTTTTAAAATTTTAAAGTGTTTTTTCGGTTTTTGGCCTGCAGAGGGCGCATTTTTTAGGCTAGCGGCACCAAGATTTCAGGCTATCGTCAGATGACACTCTTGATGATACCAGCCAAGTTTGGTGAAGTTTGGTTCAGGGGATCCAAAGTTATGGACCCCCAAAGGGGGTGCCCACATCCCCAATTGTTTCCAATGGGAGCTAATAGTAGATGGGGCTACCCTTTTGAGGGTCCATATCTTTGGACCCCCTGAACCAAACTTCATTAGACCTAGGTGGTATCATCAGGATAGTCTCCTGCTGACACCACTCAGATTTGGTGAAGGTTGGCTCAGGGAGTCCAAAGTTATGGACTCCCAAAAGGGGTGCCCCATCAACCATTGTTTCCAATAGGAGCTCATAGAAGATGGGGGCTACACCTTTGAAGGTCCATAACTTTGGACCCCCTGAACCAAACTTCACCAAACCTTGGTGGTAACATCAGGAGAGTCTCCTAAAGATACCCTGAATGTTTGGTGCTGCTAGCTTAACAATTTACCCCTGACAGCAGGCACCCCCCAAATTTCCCCAGATTCTCCTTTTGAATCCAACCCCTTTGGCATAGATTTAAAGGGAGAATCTGAGGTCCCCAGATTAAACATTGAACGTGATGCTGTTTCAGGGTGGGGATAATCCACCCCAAAACAGCATCACTTTCAATGTTGTTTTAACTGGGGACCCCAGATTCTCCCTTTAAGATGGATTTAAAAGGAGGATCTGGGCTCCCTAATTTAAGCACCATTGAAAGTGATGCTGTTTGGGGTGGATTTCAGCATCACAGGAGCCACCTATGGGGGGGGGCGGCAAAAACCTCAGGTTTTGCACCAGGCTCCATTTTCCCTAGCTACCCCTCTGCCTGGGGGGGAGAGAGAAGGGACTGCTGGCTACCAGCTGGGAGCCCAGCCATTGGGAGGCGGGGCGGGACAGGCAGGGCAGGGGAGTTTGCCATCTCTGGCCTCAGAGAGCTGCTTTTATAAGCACTGAGGCCAGGGGCGTGGCTTGGGGAGGTGTGGCCACACCCCCGGGGTGGGTGGGGTGTGGCTTTGCCCCTGAACCCCCCATAAAAAATCTATACCTACGTCACTGCGTTATGCTAATGTGTATCTATAATCCCATTCTAGATCCACTGAAACACATGTAATTAAGTACCATCAGGGTCAGACAACATCTGGTGGTAGACCCAGAGTAGTTATAAACATGAGACTTCCAAAATATTACAACATTCCCATTTTGGTTATCCCTAGTTTTTACTGACCATTGTAGTTCATACTACTGGTCTATTTATTGCTCTTTGGAGAAACAGGCTACCAATAAACACTCTGACTGAACATTTCCCTGAACAACCATTAACTGGAGCTAGAGTCTCATTTATAACAACTAAAACAAAATGAACTCATCTTACCTCACTGAAACGGGTTATCATTTTGCCCCGTGAGACATCCCAGATGAAGCCGCCATTTCTGGAAGTTCCAGCAGCTATGCAGTTCAAATCTCCTTTAGGAAAGCATTTGTTAAATAAAAGAGAGAGAGGTAAGAGGTTAGCTATGCACATATACATCATTTGCTAACCCAAAGGCTAAGAATAGATAACACATTTTAAAGACTTTCTCGCAGTGAACACACAACGTAACCCCCTCCACACACACACACACACACACTGTTCTATTTTTCTCTCAGAAGGACTCTCTCAATGTTCTGATTTTTTTCACAGCAGATTTACAGTGTGAGAAACACCTTGCTCTCCTGCTTGCTGATTATTCTGTTTCAGATCCCACTTAAACACTATCAAGAAAGTTCATGTTTCCAGTTTTCTCTACTGCCTTTCACAAAATGGGCCAAGGACATTCACGGTTCTTTGTTCATAATGAGATAACAGGATGCCTATCCTTTCTCATTACATGATGCTGGTTGTACATTATTACTTAGCAAGGACAAGGACTTCTCTTTGTCCTTACAGAGAGGTCCAACTTCAAGCAAACAGTTGTCAAAGTGCTATTTAGCATTTGCATTCAAATTATGTGCAGTAACACATAAACAGTAATTCTGCACTGCTATTAAGCCAAGCTTGATACTAACCAACGCTCAAGCAACTGGTATGAATCAGACAAATTAAGCACATTCCTATTAATTTATCTTCTAAATTTTACTACAAATATTCACTATTGCACGTTATTTATTCAGTTTCTCCAAGACTTTGGAAGAGGAATTCTATTGCAGGAACCCCTTGGGCTTTTCATTTTGAAAACTTAATGAATAGAAACCTGCTTTTTAAAAAGTTGATGCTTTTGCAGAATCACCATATACTACCAAATGGTGATTTACCATTCCAAACAACAGAAAACCTATAACCCATTTTTAGTGTCATATTTTATATACAGAAAATATTATGAATTGTTAAGACAAAAAAAATTCTCACCTGGAGCCCATGAAAGGGAATATATGACTCCTTCATTACCAGGGGAGGTATAGACAGCTGTTAAAGTATTTATATCCCATACTTTTATTGTTCCATCAAACGATGCTGTAGCCAGTAGGTCAGGGTTGTCAGGTTTAAATTTACAATCAAAGATGGTTTCAACATGTCCCTAGAACAACAGGGGTAAACCCCATTATAACAGCTCTTTGCTTCACACATTCACACATTCTAAATCATTTTTAGAACACTACAGCAAATAAAAAATATATACTGAGGATGCAACTAATGATCTCTGTAAGAAGATTTCAGATGTTTCAAATCTTATCCATGTAGCATTTTCCCTGTGTTTCCAGCAATGCATTCAGGCAGAGAACATAATGTATGATGCAGGTAATTCATAGATATAGTCATTGGTATCAAGAAATAATATAATCATTGAGTACCTGCAAATCTGAGTTACCTTGATCATGAAAATTGCAGCTGGCTCTGGGAAAGGTACCAATCACATATTACATTTTTATGTCAGTACATTTCAAGTAATAATCATAAAGTATCAATTGAAGACTCTGCATGTCTTAGTTATAAGATAAAAAATTGGACTAAACATACCAAATCTCTAAGAAAATCCCACTTCTTGGCTCCCATGTCATAAAGCCCCACTCCACCATCCATGAAACAGCAGACAGCATGCCCAGGAGGGAGAGAAAATGCTTGGTTTTGAGTTAGAGTTGGAGGAGGGACAGCCTCACTTGTAGATGACATGTGGTGATTTTTGTTAGGAGACTGTGAAGAAAACGCTGAATTAAAAGGTAAAACATATTAGCACATATTTGTCATATTTACCACAAATAACATTATTTTCAACATGACAATAGTAGCTAAAAGGTTTCTAGGATAATGAATCTTGCATTTAATTTTTTTTAACTGGATATAAAACGAAAGATTGGATACAATCACTTCTTTTGCTAAGGCCGTTTCTGCACGGCCAGCTAACAGGGGTGCATCAGCATAGTTTATGCCGATGCGCCCCCCAGGACCGTTCGCATGGATGGTCCTGCGGGCTGCGCAGCTGGTGGCGCAGCCTTCGCACAGGTTGTGCCGCTCCCAAATGGCTCTTACCTTCTGCAGCGTTCCATCTCATTGTGGAGGCCAGGGCGATGGCTCTGGGGTGGGAGGCCAGGAGACGTGTCCCCTGGCCTCCACAAAGTGACAAAAAGCAGCAGAAGGTAAGAGCCGCTTGGGAGGGCCACGGGAAAAACTCCGGCTTCCACCTGGTGCTGTTTGTTCGGCACTGAATGGAAGCCAGTGTTTTCCAAAAACCTCGTCCCCAAGCAACGTTAAAAAACACCGTTTGGGGGGGGGGCGAGAGAGCGTTGCTGCATCGATTTGGCGGCAGCATCTGTGAGAAGGCTCCCCCCCCCAAAAACAGTGTTTTACCAGGCTGAAATCGTTGATTTTGACCCATGCAGAAACAGCCTAAGTTAGTAGTCATGCTCTAAACAAAGGAGTCTTGTAAGAGATTTGTTCCTCTGTGGTACTGTTTAATTTTAACAAAACAAATTAAGAGTGATTGACTAGCCTTAGAATCACCCAGTAAACTTTCATGGCAGAGTGAAGATTTGAACCAAGGTCTCCCAGACTTTTGTCTAATACTCCAATACCACACCACAATGGCTCTTAGTTTAAGAGACTTACAAAGGCAGACCCAGTTAAGTATGTTGATTGTGACACATTTTAAAAAGTATTTTGAATCTCTGTCTACCAAAATAACAAAAAATTAATAATTACATTTTTTCTTTGGAGGAGAACTAAGAACATGTAGACCATGGAAGCCTGTTTTCTTCAATTTAAAGTTATCAAGTGGAGTTGTTCGAGACACATTCCAAATACGTAATACACCAACTTGAGAATCTGTATAAAAAAGAATATGTCTGATTAACATACAAAAAATATAGTACAGTAAATAAAAAAATCCAGCAATTACAATTGTAACAAACTAAGTCTCTGTTAATACCTGTCTTGGTAGATGAAACACTAATACAATTTAACATAAAGCATTCCCGTAGCACAAATATTTCCAAAAAGGAAAATTAATAGAAAATGTCAAATAGACCCTATATCCAGTTCTCCAAAGAAGAAAACACAAATATTTGAACTCATTATGTAAATATGGCAGCACAAATGTACCAACCAGAAAATCAAATACTAGATTAGTTATTTTCTATTCCAAGGAGGTGTGGCAGCCTCAGTCTGTACCCTCCCCCCATCATACACAGACACAAATATTTTCATCCCCTGTTACAAAAATGAAATCATCTTAAAACCACTCAAGAAACTGCTCCAGGGCTTTGGGGGGTGGGTGGGGTGGGCAAGAGATGGAAACTGTGCTGGCAAGGACATGGATGCAAGCCAATAGTTACCTTCATGATCAGCTTCTCCTCTATCACAAGGAACCACTTTTTTTTTGCAAAATTTGCCCAAACATATAGCTTTATACATATATTTTGAGGACAACTGTGGTGTTACGAAGCTTCTTAAAACATTACACTGGTCTTCACATGTAGTTAATTGAAACTGAAATCCATGTTCTTGTGAAGAGAAGTATCACGTTGATGTTCCTGGCATTGGATTTCACTACATCATTTATACAACATGAAAAAGATTTTACCTCCGGTGATGAACATTCCAGGAGCACTGGGAACCCAAGCTAAGCACTGCACTGATGCTGCTGCACTGGGAAAATTAAAGACTGTGATGCAGGAGAGAGACTCAGAATCAACTAGCCGGATCCCATTATGCAAATTAGCAACAAGAAGGTAATCTGTTGACAGAGGGTCCCACTCCAGGGCAGTAACTGGATCTTCCTCATCTGTCCCTTCAAGAGATTCTGGCCTCAGAACATGTTTCTGATTCTTACAACCTTGAAAAATAAAAGTGAAGGATCTCATTAAATGCCAACAAAATGTATCTTCTAAAATGTAAGAGTTATATTAGATTCTAATACCAATAATGAACATCATTTTCAAGGTCTTTCTTCCAGGCCAACTTTCCTCAGGATAACAATCATACTATGGCCACAAAATGCCCCATTAAAACCCAGAAGACCCCATAAGAGACCAAGGAAGGCTTTCTGCATGGCGGTGCATACAAGTCACAGATCCTCACACTATGAAGAAAAACCATAAATGAAATTGCTTAATATTAGGGGGCAGAAACCACTGTGATATGACAACAGCTGCTCCTAGCAGATGCCATCAATTCCTGAAAACAAGACATAAGATCTGTAACTGGCACTGCCATTCTAAGCAGTGTTCCACCTGTATAAGCCCACTGAAATCAAGAGTGTAACCCTGTTAGGTTGGCACTGTGAATCTCCCACCACTGATTTTTACTTAAAAAGCAACACTGGGGCAGAAAATTAGAGCAGTGCAAGAAGAAAGGAGGTAGTTTAAGATGTTTCTCTCACATGCCATTTGTCTAATCTAAATTAGGAATGATTTTTCAATCAAACCATCTTCCCAACTTCCCTGGACCACGACTGAATCCCATTCAGGGGACTTTTCAATTAGTCAATTAGTCAAGAAAGTATAATCTTAGCGCTCTGACACAGACAGCAAGATTAGCAAGAGTTACTCAGCAGCCTACTTAGGTCTATTCAATGGAGCTCATTCCCATGGCAGGGTTCTTAGGGAAACTGTTAGGGAAATTTCTCCAAGCCTAAAAATATGTACATATAAACAAGTTCAGGGGTCTGCAACCTGCGGCTCTCCAGATGTTCATGGACTACAATTGGCCATGGTGGCAGGGGTTGATGGGAATTGTAGTCCATGAACATCTGGAGAGCCGCAGGTTGCAGACCCCTGAACTAGATCCAGGCACTTAAAATGGCTCTATATGTGCCTAGATTGTATTTCTAAGCCAGAAGCAGAAATCACACCCCCTACCCTGTCTGTAGATAATGGAGAGGAAGGTAGAGGTGGGGGGGGGGGGGAAAGGAAGGCTTTTTCTTCTTCCCCAACCCACCCTTGTGATATACCCATCCTCAGGACACTTACAGCAATTTCGGCATGTCAGTATGTGCAAATTTAGCCTCAATGATAAAATCTGGAAGAAATGGCTGAACACTGTTTACAGCATCCCTATATCTAGAACACTGCTGTTTACAGCATCCCTATATCCAGAACAATTTCTATTCAGAAAAAAATCAAAACATCAGGAGGTTCAGCCCAGACCTTCCATGCTATGTCTATTTTGGCCACAGTGAACTATAGCCTAATAGTTTTCAAGCTACCAGACCAAGGACAATTCTCAGAAATAATATCTTGCTCTTGCTAATTGAAGTGGACTCTCAGAAATAACTTTGGAAGGATGTAGCAGAAGGAGCAAGGTGCATATAAAGAGTGTATCAAGTATTCATATATTTAAAGTACAAACTGATCATCTTTCTTCTTTGTTTACATTGCAACTTCTTCCACATTTATTTTGGAGGAAGCTCTACTGAACTCAGTGAGACTTACTGGCATGCATTGGCTCAAACATTGGGTCAAATCTGCTCCACCAAACTTCTGAACATGGGAGAACCAAATATAAAGCAAAGATTTCACATACCGTAGTTCTCATCAGGAACAACACACTTTTTTTCTTTACAGTATGCAATATTCCCTTGTGTCAATACTAACCACAGAGAGTTAATTAGCTGAAAACAGAGTGAACACACCAGAGACAATTCTAAATACTAACAATTAGAAAACACTGTTGTATACAGCTAGTTATTCAATGATGACTCAAGCTTAAATTGTAGCGCTGAAGGCGCTCAGCTCTTTGTGGGTGGGCAAAACAGCACTTTGTAGGATCAAGCTCACTGGGAAGGAGAAGATTCTCTACAATTTCCTACTAAGGCCTTGTTAAAAATTAAAAGGACCAAGTTAGTTTCTGTTATAAACAGATACAGCTCTACCATAGCTTCTCACACAGCATAAATTTATCTTTCAGCTCTCACTCTACATTTGCCTAAGTTTTAAAATTCATTGTTACTAAGTCATTCCTTTTCAACAACTGGGACTTGCATGGATAGATCTCCCCTATCGAGAAACACAGCTTTCAATGGAAGGAGATAACTATGCATGAGAACATGGTCATGGGACTACCTCTCTAGGAAAGAGAACAAAGTACACTGCTTCAATAAGAGACCCTCCCCTTCCCCCCGCCCAAAAAATGTACCTGTAGTTCTGTTTTGGTAGAACTGGGAGATCTTAGAAAGAAACTATCAATTATCTCAATTACCTCAATTTTCATGTGAACACAGTATTTGTTTACATACTGTATTATAAAGTTCAAACACATTACATATATCCCCGGAGCCCCTCGGGGATGGGGCGGTATAAAAGTCTGATTAGATAGATAGATTAGATAGATAGATAGATAGATAGATAGATAGATAGATAGATAGATAGATAGATAGATAGATAGATAGATAGATAGATAGATAGATAGATAGATAGATAGATAGATGATAGATAGATAGATAGATAGATAGATAGATAGATAGATAGATAGATAGATAGATAGATAGATAGATAGATAGATAGATAGATAGATAGATAGATAGATAGATAGATAGATAGATAGATAGATAGATAGATAGATAGATAGATAGATAGATAGATAGATAGATAGATAGATAGATAGATAGATAGATAGATAGATAGATCCGCAAACTCTTCCTGGGGGAAAAGTCAAGCCATAGTTTTTTCACTGGGGAAGGGGAAGTCAAACCATAGTTTATGGTTCCCACGCAAACTATGTTTCAATGTGAACCAATTAATCTGCAATTGCTAAACGGCATGTGCAGGAAAAAGGAAGGGTTGTATGAAACTGAAGAAAGAGAAGGGGTGGTATTAAAATTTAATAAAATAAAAATAAATAAAAGACAAACCTTATTAACCATAATGTCTGAATGCAGCTAGTATTATACTAGTACATTTTCTATGCAGACGTTATCATATTAATTAACTCTGTTGTCTTTTTGTTAATCTAAAATGAAATATGTGCTGCAGGAGACAGGTTTCTACCCATTTCCATAAGCAACATACTACTACATGCTACTAATTGTCTTACAATGGAGCATTCTTACCTGGCTGAAAAATAGAAAGACTTCCATCAGTGTGTCCAAACACTACTTTACCCTTCTTCTTTGGATGCCACCTAAACAGACAAATGTCTGACAAAAAACTATGGGCATCTTTATGTACGGTTACACCACCATCTGGTCCTGAAATTGTCCAGATATACAAAGGGCCTCTGTGGGAGACAAATGCTACTGAATCACTTGCATTCCAGCACCAACTAAGGGAAGCAGGAATCCCTGAAATATATATAAAAATTTGTTATCATCCCTCAAGTACTGAACACAAATAAAGAGAGCTATTAATCCCCCAAAAGCCACACATACATTTCAATATTAATCTTATGAACATACCGTATTATTCTGATATATTTTTTCCTTCAGCTAACTAATATTAATAAAGAGGGGTGCAACGTATTGTAATACTACAGAAGGATACATGTTACACCCAGCCGCTACGTATTTTAATCCCCGTGCAAACTATACCCTAATTAGTAAGTGTACAATAATAACATATCATGAATAACATACATATATCAACATCCATAACCACATTCCTTCTCTCATAAACAGATAGACTATCCTGGTAATTCTCAGTACAATAATATTCATAAATGTGTACTTCCTTTAAGTCCACTAGTACAATTCTTTGGAATTCAGTCCAGTACTAGTCTATCAGTGAGATAATAAATCCAGCGTGTTATCATCAAAAAAGTGACCAATGGACGTGGCTGTCCTGTACACAAGCTCACCATCCATTAAACAGTGGTCCAATCCTTATAAGGACAAGGAGAATCATCCGCATCAAAACGGAATACGTGTTAATGTGCCGTTTTCAAAGATATTTTTCCTCAGTAATGTGATTCTCAGCTGTAATATTAATTTCCGACAGTAGGGGTATGCATTCAAAGTGACTATGTCACTGTGCCGGCAACTAACTGCATACCCCTACTGTCGGAAATGAATATTACAGCTAAGAATCACATTACTGAGGAAGAATATCTTTGAAAACGGCACAAGTTGCTTTTAGATTGTGGTCAGTCATGATCTAGCAAAGCCAATTTTTAACATTTTACTTCTGTCATGGCACCTCACTCTGTTCTCTCCACCCCCACACATCATAGCAAATCAGATTCAATGTATGTGCAGAGTGTCCTATAATTTCACTAGGTAAGAAAAAGTACTCGTGCAAAGATTGTTCATATGTATGTACTTACTAACTGAAAGAAGCAAGTGATGTCAAGTCTTGTATTAAAGTAATGCATCCATTTTAAAAAGTCATTGGAGCAGGCTGATTAACATCACAATCCTAAGGGCTTGGGGGGGAGGACCACAGGGGGCAGACTGATCCATACGCTGGCATAACTGGCAGATATGCTGCTGTAAGGGACAGAACCCTAGATCAGTGGCCAATCCCAGCATTGAGCTGCGTGTTGCCACCTCTGAGAGCCATATGGATTTGGAGGCGGCATGGAATTTTTCTGGTTTCAGCTGATCCCTACCCCCCACAATACCAGTATGGAATTTTTCTGGTTTCAGCTGATCCCTACCCCCCACA
Source organism: Sphaerodactylus townsendi (assembly GCF_021028975.2). Taxonomy (NCBI): domain Eukaryota; kingdom Metazoa; phylum Chordata; class Lepidosauria; order Squamata; family Sphaerodactylidae; genus Sphaerodactylus; species Sphaerodactylus townsendi. Next base: position 35,661,562 of record NC_059434.1, read on the forward strand.
ATACCAGTATGGAGATTCAGCTTTTTAAGGATTTTTTAAAAATGGATCTATTAAACTTCAACCTGAAGAATACCAGAAAAATTGGTATACACCCGTAGACCTTGTGTATATCTGCATGTAGGGGGTTGACAGGAAGGTTCAGTGATGCAAGAATAGATACTAGTTGCTGAAAACATGAGAAGGCTGCCTGAAAACAAATGGAAAAAAAATTGGTCAACTTCAGGAGGTCCTGCTGTACAGAGGCCTGAAGGAGCCCAGCCACTTCCAGCAGCCTCAGCTCCATTTGAGTATGCCAATGCAGGGCCAAAATGTGGGAACAATCCAGAGAATGACCTTTGTAGGGGAGTTTTGCAACAGGAGCTTCCATCTGGTGATGTTTGTTGAACAGCCACACATCCCAGAAACAAGATCTACCAGCCCACGGACACACAGCCCAGAAAACCCGCAACAAACCTCTGAGAATTTGGGGCATGGAGACTGGGGGGAGCCAATACCTTGGTGGGTGCCTTGCCACATAGTTTACCTTTCAAAGCAACCACTGTCTCTGAAGAAACTGCTATACCACTCATAGGTGATCCTCAGAAAGAGGAATTTTGATGAGCACAAAACAGAATTGATCGTGATTTTTGAATTTCAATAGCCAAAGTATAAGATTAAGGAAGTTGAAATACAGATGCCTCAAAGACAGCTAGCATTGCATAGAACTGCACCTGGTTGCGAAAATGTCTCTTGAAGAAAATGAATCAGAATATTTAGAATTTTACATCAGCTGTAATCCAGGTATTTCTAGACTAGAGTAAGAGAGGGAAAAATGCACTTTTAGTTCCTCCATTCTAAACAGAAGGATGGCCTTATCACCAGGAACACCAATCATGAACACTTCAATTAAGCAAAAATAGTGCTGCTCCATTATGGCACTGAATTATGCAACCAATACTTGCTACTTGAAGATAATTAGACATAAATTCTTGGATTTTTTTCTGTAACTATGTGCTGTTACACTCGAATTTCTTACTTACCTTTTGTACTGTCAAGTTTTGCAACAACTTTTTGTTCAGTCACATTCCAAATGATTACCAGGCTATCTGCACTAGCACTTGCAAACAGGTCATGGTTATGGGGGCACCAAGAAATGCCTGTGATGGTCTTCTTATGCTCAGACATAATTGCCCGTAATTTAAACTCATTGTACCGATGATCCAGCTACAAAGGAAACACAAGTTTACCATTTCCATAAATTCTGAACTACCCTAAATGTTTGGTGAGCTGCCCTTGCAAACATTAAAAACAAATTTAAAATCTATGTTAATTTTTGGCAGCAGCTTCAAAGCTATTGTATTTTACAGGGATTGCAATAGTTTTAAATATAAGACTTTTTCTGCTCGGCCAAAAAATAGCGCCCTAAGGGCAGCAAAAACACCATCCCTGTGGCGCTGTTCACACAGCTCGGCCCCCCCAACCATCACGAAAACACCGCTTTTGAAACTCGCTCCCAGAACAAGTTTTTTCAAAAGCGGCATCTTCCTGCCGGCGCCACTTCTGGCCCCTCTGGTGTTCCCGTTCACCTACCTCTCCTACCTGCACAGCTCTGGACAGCTGGAGGGACACACTAGATGTCGTAAGGCAGCATGGGCGTGTCCCTCCAGCCGTTCAGAGCTGCTCAGGGAGTAGAGGTAGGTGAACTGGACGACCCACAGGCAGTCACCTCTGCAGCCACAACAGCCTCCGCGCTGCCCACACAAGACCGTGCGACTGGTCTCATGCATCCACCGGCATGAAGAAATGGCCTAAGTCTTTAAAGGTAAGAGAGTTTGAAAGTGGTCAGTCTTGAAGTAATTTTCTAGGATCCAAAGAGCCCTGCTCACATGCCTTGTACAGGAGTACAACTTTCATTCTTCAATTTTTACTTCCAAAAGGTGCCTCCCTTCTTCCAAAAGTTTTCTATGATTTATAAACAATGTTGGTGATTAAAGGGAAGCTCATTTAAAGTACTACATGTACATGGGCAAGTTTTAATTTATGTTGGTACTGTACCTAACTGCTCAACTGATGTTGGTTTGTTAGTTTGCTTTAATAAACTTGTTGTAAAGGATGCAAGGAGGAATGCTTGTGAACAAGAAAATGAAGAAGAAAGATGGGGGTCAGGAAACACATAAGGAGTCAGTGCAAACTCCTGAGAAAGGAGGAAGCAGGAAATATACTGCTACAGGGTTAGCAAAAGCTGAGGAGCATCTATCTGTGTTGATTTCCTCTGTTCTGCAGAATGAACCCAGAACCACGAGCTCTGGGGTGCCAAAGTCAAAGGGCTCCTGTCCTTTGACTCTTAGCCTAAGCATAATAATCTAGATCAGGAGAAAGATCTACCAAGAGAGGCAGAAAGGGAAAAAGAAAGGAAAACCTGCTTGGATTTTGAAGCCTTTTCTGTCCTCCTGTATATCCATGCCTTACAATTTTCCTTTGTATTGTAAGCTGCTTTGAGTGCCAGGGTAAGAAAAGATCATGTAATGATCAGAGGAACCCCACTAAACTTGATGGATGAATATTTTGAAGCAGATGTGAATACAAATTCACATCAGCAACTACTGATTTCATGCAACCGGAGCTTGATCAGTATCCATGGGTGGCATATATTATATTCTTTCAAATGTATTACTTTTATAGTGTTTTATAATTGCTATTTTTATTATGTTTTATAATGTTTTATTTATATTGGCAGATTCCGCACAGCATAAATATGTCTTTAGGACATCAGGAAAAGATCAATTTTGTTTGCACAGCGTGGGAGAACACAAGCATTGCCAGACGAAACAGATCTTTTTCCCCGCCTGCTACACGGAGCTCTTGTCAGTTTCACAGTTGTGTCCACCATTTTGTGTGCTGCAGCAGATTCTCCATGAAGATTCCCTGTGGAAGTTTCCTCTGCTTGCAGCTCATCCACACACAATTTCGCTGTAAAAAGTAGATGAATAAAGTTTGTTTTGCCTAGCAATCCCTGCATGTGCTGTTTTTCCTTTTTTGTTTGTTTGTTTTGAGGGGGATGTCTACAAATCTACAGCAATACAATTAGAGAAACTGCACATATTTGTGTCACTGTAGCTTCACAGACATTCCCCTCAAAACAAAAAAAGGAAAAATTACATGCACAAGGGATTGCTAGGCAAAATAAACTTTATTCGTCTACTTTTAACAGAGAAATCGCACACAGATGAGCTGCAAGCAGAGGAAACTTCCGTGGGGAACCCTTACAGAGAATCTGCTGCAGCACCAAAATGGTGGCTATGAGCAGCGGAAATGAAAGTAAGAGGTTCAAGTGGGAGAAATAAAGCGTTTTCTGCCTGCTTGTGTTTGCTCAGCAAACATAACTCAGGAAACATCTGGTTTAGCAGTTTTTGAAAAACCCTGGTTGATAAAAATAAAACAGGCTGAAGTAGTTTGGGGGAAGAGAGCTGTGTGAAGTTCTTCCCCCAAACACTTTTTATAGAGTCCTAAAGATGTTATATTTATGCTGTGTGGAATCCACCATTGTAAGCTTCCTTAAGTTCAACAAAGGGGAAAGATGGCTTATATATGTTTTAAATAAATAAATAAATTTAAATGCCATTAAATTCAATTCAAATAAATAAATTGGAGTACTTTTATCACAGAACCATATTTATTCTGGTTTTATGAATCTTAACCTAAAATGTTGAGTCACATTAACATTCTATTTTTGTTCTACTGATGTTCATCCGATAACAATATGCACCACTTAAGCATGCAGCGATGCCTTGTATGGAATGTGCAACAACAAGAAAAATACTCAAACAGAAAGTTGTCAAATTCCATCTCACCTGATATACATAAATGGCAAGAGTTGCACAGTAGGCAAACCTGTCCCCACTAGCAGCACATACATCTTTGTTCCATGGCTGACACCCAGCAGCTAATAGGCCCACTTGCTTGACCTGTGCCATTTTTGCCTACGAAAATAAAGTGAGAATAAATTAAATGGATCCAACCCAGACACTCCATTAAGAACTTTGTTGTGAAGCAGAATTAAGTGTGATTAAAACATTGCTTAATTCATGTCCTTGGGACATGGACATTATATACCCCACTAAAACATTCCCTTCTCACTGGACACAGTGTGTAACAGACTCCGCTCTGTGATACACCTCTGAATATGCCAGCCACAGATGCAGGTGAATCGTTAGGAACAAGATCCACTGGACCACGGCCACACAGCCCGGAAAACCCACAACAACCAATATATTAAGACTTGGAAGAAGTGAATCTATATTAATCATTAAGAAATATATATATAAGATCTAGATTATTTTAGTTCAATTATTCAAGCCTGAAGAATATGCCCCACCCAGTTATTTGGCATTCTTTCATCTTTAGACATCCTAGCTTATATTAGAAACCTAACAGTCCCTCAGTACTGTAGACCATTTAGCTTGCATGTCTGAATGCTGCACAATCAGCAGTTTTATTGGATATAATTTGCCTTATTCAGATAGGCTTTTACAATCCAACTTGAAGAAGACTGACTCTCAATCCCACATGATTTTGGAATGCCCTCACTATAATTCTTATCATGATTTATGGATTGCCCCTATTTTAACTAGCTTACTCTTTATCATAACAAAAGATAAAATAGTCCCCTACTTGCTGGAGCATGGAGAACCAAGAATCGCACTAGCAGTGGCCAAGTGTCTCTCCACCATATTTTCCTTAAAGAAATAAAAACTCCCTATTTACTACTCAAGATCTTTAGATCAAAGGAGCTTGAAAGAAGGAAGGGCTCTTATTGCGTTTAATTCATTCTACTTGTCCCCCAAAGTGTAACATGAATGAAGAAGTCGCAAACTGATATTTCCATTAAAAAATGCAACAGGAGGACTCTCACACAATAATATGTAAACAAAGAAAATATGAGTTCTGCATATGTTGTTTAGTCGGTGTGGCCTTTGGTCTTTCATCTATTTGATGATTACATGGCTTATTAATAGCAAACATTAAAAGCTAAATCTGATAAGATTCAAATTAAGACTGGACTTATGATATTCAAATATTTTCTGCCTCCCTGGAATAAGTGTATATGAGATAGAAGAAGAAGAAGAAGAAGAAGAAGAAGAAGAAGAAGAAGAAGAAGAAGAAGAGGAGGAGGAGGAGGAGGAGGAGGAGTTGGACTTATATCCCCCTTTCTCTTCTATAGGAGACTCAAAGGGGCTTACAAACTCCTTTCCCTTCCCCCCTCACAACAAACATCCTGTGAGTTAGGTGGGGCTGAGAGAGCTCAGAAGAGCTGTGACTAGCCCAAGGTCACTCAGCAGGGGTGTGTTGGAGTGTACAGGCTAATCTGAATTCCCCAGATAAGTCTCCACAGCTCAGGAGGCAGAGTGGGGAATCAAACCCTGTTCCTCCAGATTAGAGCACACCTGTTCTTAACCACTACACCACTGCTGCTCCTTTATGATAAGCATTTTATCATAAATTCAGATTGCACAGGATTCATATCTGGTGAAGTATTCAGGCTATTACAGTGTAGTATGCATGTTCAATCAGGACAAATGTTTTAAAAAACTTATTTTTAGTGTGTGTAAATTAGTTCTGTCCTGGACTAATGGAGTATAGAGGAACTTCCCGTGCTTATGATTAACAAGAAAGCAAGCTTGAAACAAAGCAGGTACACACATATAAAACCATACCACTTCTACGCAGATAATGGTGATAGGAAAGGAGATGTCAGAAGGCCCTGCGTCTTATAATCTCAGGGCAAAACAATATATCATTCTTCAAATGAAGCAATTTCTTTCTTGATGGTAGAATGCATCTGTTTTCATGCAACAAGTAATATGTCAACTAAATTTCATCACTACCAATTATCAGTTATTGAAAGCTATACTGTGGCCTAATCTAGGATTTACATTCTTAGGTTCTCTCATACTCTGCACTATGGGGAGAAAGAAGAAAATTGGGCTGGGCTTCAACTATTTTACTATGATATTCTTTGGGACGGAAGGAAATTAGAGTTTAAACAGGATGGCCAATGAGATTATCCGTCCAGTCCATTTGTTACTCTGCCCCAAGTGTGTAATGCCTGAATGTGCTTTATAAACGCAGTCAACCAAATTTACCTTTATCGGCTGTGTCTCTTGTCACATATCTAAGATCATCTTGGAAGAAATCCATTACCAACACATACAAATACAACCCATAGTTCAAATGGTCCACTCTATGGAGATCTGACATTCTGCCTTTCACTTCTGCGACCTGCCCATCCTATTATGTAGACAGAAACATAACTCTATTGCCATATTAAGATTCTAGCAACTGCCATTTCCCTCAGTGTACCCAATGATTATTACCATACATGCCTCCATGCTCAAAAAGCATGAATGTCCAATTTGGGTAGAACTGCTATAAATACAGACTATTCTGACTCCTGCTTGCTGTGAGGCACCATCTGCTAATGGAACAAGGCCCTTTCCACTTAGTGGAAGGGAGTCAATGGCTCTAACCAACTAATATGACAATCCTGAGCAAGTCTGCACAGAATCTTGGGATAATACTGTACACTTTGGAAAGCTATGCATAATGTCAGTGTTTAAGGAGAAGGGCAGCATCAATTTTTCTTTTAAAAATTACATTGATAAGGAAATAATTTTACTCACTTTAAAGACAATAGGCTAGAACTTGTTCCCCTAGGCCCAATATGCATTTATTCTGTAACCTCACTGCAACCCAAGCCTTACAAGATTTAATTATCCACAGTGCAACAAAGAGAATCATCACAACATTGGGGAAATCTCCCAAAAACTTTATCTGTTAAACTAACAATAGCAATCTTTAATTCTTCCCAAATGAGCAACTGTGATACAAGGTAAAAATCAAATAGCAATAGCTGTATGGAGTTTGGACATCTGTATGATTTTTCTGTACTTAAATTCCTCATTGTGAATACTACACTGGTAAAAGGTTTTCTACTGTTACCAAGGAGATGAGAGTGGGAAGCAAAAAAGAGTCTTTTTTCAGCAATGGGAACTAGTAGTAACATTTTATGTGCTTCCTGATCACTAAAAATAGTATGAGTGGCAAATTAGAAGACTGTTTACTTCAAATCCCTTTAAACATATACCCATATCCAATAAAATGGACTTGACTATTACAGCTCGGATCACTATTTGCAGATATGTGACTAGGTTATCCCTACCTTAACACAGGTGTCATTTGCTGTGAGCCACTTAAGGATTTCCATGTCCATTCCAAAGCCTTACAAATTCCAAACCTGCAGCCTCTGTCTGGCTGTAGAATGAGACAGCTTTACTGACAAAGAAATTAAATCTTCATGCTAACAGAATAACATCAACCTTCTAATGGACGCTGAAAACAAGCTTGAGCATTGTATCGCACACTACACATGCAGCACAGCAATGTCTGTAGCCTGGCAACTACAGCTCTCCAAGAGGTACCATTTGAGAGAGAGAGAGAGAGAGAGAGAGAGAGAGAGAGAGAATTTTCCCAAATTCCTTCTGTTTTACTTCTGATTGTAGGTGAAGTTTTTCACAATACAACCTGTGCAGGCACACACATCCACAAAGAACAGGAAAGTATGGCTATAAAGGACTAGTCAAAGGCCATTCAGAGATACATGCCTGAGAATTCTTAAAACACAGTCCACTTCTTCATACAGTTTCTCTCTATTTCACAGACATAAGAGAGATATAGTTAGACTTACTGGACTGGTTGCGGGGCTGGAAGTTGGAAGCACTGTATTATGGTGGTGCTCCTCCTACTTCAGTGATCAGTTCCAGAGGGCAGCAGTGCAAGACAGCTGCTTGGGATCCTGGGAACTCCCTTGTAGGGTTTCCCAGGGCTCAATGCTATCCCTTATGTTGTTAAGCATCTAGCTGAGACCACTGGGAGAGGTCATTGGGGGGTTCTGGGTGGATTGTCAGCACTATGCTGATGAAACCCAGCTCTACCTTTCAGTTCCATCTGCATCAGGTGAAGAGTTGTCAGTGCTGGACCACTGTCTGGAAATTATCATGGACTGGGTGAGGACAAATGAAATTGACTCCTGACAAAATGGAGGTGTTGTGTGTGCTGGGTCCCAAAGTCTGGGAGATTAAGAGGCCCTCAACTCTGAGAAGGCTGGTTTTACCACAAAAATACAGAATGCAAGACCTGGGAGGTTATTCTGGATCTGTCACTGTCACTAGAATCTCATTGCAGTGGTGGCAAGGAGGGCCCACCAGTTTCTCCTGCTGGTTTTCCAGAACTGCCCTTACTTGGACCAGGGTGACATGGCCACAATCATCCATGCACTGGTAACCTCCCAGTTAGACTACTGTAATGCACTCTACCTGGGCATTCCCTTAAAGATGGTCCAGAATTTAGGGCTGGTTCAGAATGAGGCAGCCTGGCTGCTGCTGCTGCTGCTACTGCTGTTGCTGCTGCTGCTATCATCATCATCATCATCATCATCATCATCATCATCATCATCATCATCATCATTATTATTATTTAAATTTAATAGAGTGCCCTACCCCCAAAGGGCTCAGGGTGGTGTACAATAAAACCAACACAAACAATACAACATAAGGAACAATAAAAATCAAAATACTTTAAAATCCATTAAAACAGTAGCAGCATCATAACTTGCAAAAACTCACGTTTCAAAAAATGGCGTCCAAACCTTAACTCCCTACTCCATACTCCCTTGAGAGTGGACCGGCAGATCGCCGCAGATGGTATGTCCAGATGGTATGCGGGGCATCAGGAGGGGGCGGATATCTCAGGACGTCATCACACAACACCTATCCTGAAGGAACTGCAATGGCTCTCTATTCACTGCTGGACTCAATTCAAGATGCAAGCACATACAAAGTCCAACACAGCCTAGGCCCTATATATCTGAAGGAACGCCTCCTCCCATGTAGACCTGATGGGTGCTGTCAGCGAGGGGGGGCACTTGCTGGCAGCTCCGTCACCTTCCAAGATTTGGGTGTATGGGCCACTCTGTAGGGAGAGTCCTCCAGACACCGGCTCTGCAAGAGTTTAGACACCTGGCGAAGACCAACTGGGCATATGGGTAATCCCCCCTGGACAGTGTCCTTCCCTCTCCCCATATTTCCCTTTTTACTTGGTACCCGCTATTGCCCTGCTGGTGCTCCACTGGTGCAGCCCCAACCCAATTTTTGAAGTGTGTTGGGGGGCATTATGCGGGAGGAATGATTATGTATTTTTAGAAGGGTTAAGATGGGGGACGGGGATCATTTTTAAAGTATATTTTATGATGGTTTAAAGATTGTTTTATGTGTTTCATAACTGTACCTTGCACAGGGACAAGACACATAAAGACTTTATTTTTTGTAGTTTACACATAGGGAAGAGTCTGATAAATGATTTGCTTAAGGAGATGCAAATAATTCTTCACTATAAAGATAATCCTTGATCATCACAACTGGTCCTATATTACAGATTGAGAACAGTTAAATCAGAAGATGACAGCAAACAGAAGGATCAACGTGCATCCTGTATCCGCTTTTGCGCTTTTGCTTGTTGCCAAAGATTGAATAGCCAGAAACAATAATGTGTAATGTAACTTCCAGCATATACTTTTCACAGCTCAACACTCTTCCTCTTCAGTACAGAATTGTTAGTATGGGAACCCATTGTACATTTGGGGGTTACTTGGAGGCCATACTAGCACATTTTTCAATACAAAAAGTAATGGCTGTTCCACATGTGCCCAGAGGAGCCTTAGTTTTTGTTGATTTTTAAACTCGATAACAAGGAGGGAAAGTGACTACAAGTATTAGTATTTGCTTTTTTCAGAACCGTGTACCTTTAAAAATATCCTGTTATCTTTGAACACCAGACAAAATTGTAAAGAACAATAGGACAACAGTCTTTCTAGCACCATATACTACGGTATAGACAACTGTTTAGCAGACAAAGAACTGTAGCTACCTTTCTTCATTCTTGTGTACTCCTAGCACCTATTATTCAGAAATAATCTGAACATGGAAGCTCCATTTAGCTATCATGGCTACTAGCTAACAACAGACCCATCAACTTGTCCTATTCACTTTTAAAACCACCTAAGCAAATAATTATTACCATATCTCTCAGAAAGTACATGTATCTGCACATAATAACTAACTTCTAGGAGGAGTGAATTCCTCCTAGAAGCTATTTATTATGTGAAGATATATGTACTTTCTGGGAGATTACCAACAGTGCTTTACAAAGTAATGACATATCCTCAATCCACTGAAAGCAATGGGCTTAGAAGGATATAAATCTGTTTATAATGGCACAACAACTATGTTACCCTCTATCAAATTATGGAAGCAGGGTATGGTCTTGCCATAAGTCTGCTATGTCTTGATGGCATAAAGAGGGAGGGGCTTATTGAAAGCCATAAGACCCATCTCAACTCCTCTACATTTTAGCCCTTTCACTGGCGAGCCACACACCTAGTCCTGTTCCTACGGAGGACTATACAAATGATTCATGATATTGAGAGGTAATTGTGAACCAAGTTTACAAAGGCAAAGTGATCGGGAATCTTACGCCCTCTTCAATTCAGACTAGAGAAGATTTCAAGAAATTTTAAAACCACAGGAGGGAAAACCTCCTGCTACCTGGGGAGAGATAAGTTAAAAATGGATATTTGTGGGGGGAGGAATTAAATATGTGCATTATTGTCTTATCAAACCTACCTACACTAATTTTACTGCTTTAACAAAAGGCAATGCATAATTTATACATTATAAATTATGATTTATAAACTCGGCATATAAAATTGAAACACTTGACATATCTATGGAATTTAAAAGTTATAAATTCCTTATTTTTCTACAGGCAAAATAGACTTGATATAAAACTGCCAAGTTGATGCATCCCGATAATTCTAGATGCTGTCTTCTTTCTTCTGTAGCTACTGGTCAGACAAGAACTTAATCCTGAATAAAATGTTCAGAATTTTCTTCTGAGGCTTTGGTGTAGTTTCTGCCCCAAGCTGTGATACATGTGTCACAGTGGTTTGAGGAAGAGGTGAGGCCAGCCACAAGTCAGGTCAAAAGAACAAGGGAAGACATGCAACAGTTGCAAAGGAATGAAAACCCTGCATGTTTTCCTCATGAAGATCCAGCAATGCATACTGGATTTTATATATTTCTACAGCATGCTCACACTGTCTTTAAAATCATTTTACTCATTCAAAAAGAGAAAATATTTCATAGGAGGTTCAGTACTGCTCAAAATTTTTGTCTGAATTTTCCAGGCCTTCACATCTCTAATTCAGACTACAAGCTGTACAAAGACCAACAACTTCCTCCCACACCTGCTTTACTGCACTAAAATGAGAAAACTATCTATTGCTTTTTCTTTTTAACACTAACAACCCACACCCATCTGCAGCAATAGCCCTCTTCCACAGCATTCTCACAGTACATGTGAGAAGTGAGGTCCAAAAAGGAAATTGCCCTGCACAGATTCTGATATAGGATAGATGGCACAGGATGGTGGTGATGTACAGTAGATTATTCCTGCCACTGAACAACGCCCCCCCCCCACCAATTTCTGGAACAGTCTGTCTTCACACTGAAAATTAATATTCACCATATTCACAGTGGCTTCATTTAGATGGAACCTATCTTCCTGCTACTCCTCCATACTTACAGAATGGGATTGTCCATGGCTGCTATTCCCCATTGTGGATCTTCATGCAGCAAAACAGCTACTTTTTTCTGTGGCAGAAGTTCAGGTCATCCTTCAGGCACTGGGTGCTCTAGCCCAGATAAAGAGTCTCCATCCAGTCTGTGCAGTTCTTGACTGTCATATGAATTTAGGGTTGCCAGGCTCAGCCTGGTAACTGGCAGGAGGGAAGGGATCAGGGACCTGGCATGGGAAGTGATGTCAACATGCAGGCAATGCTAGAGTGTTTTTAATTAATGTTTAATATATTTTAATTCTTAATTTCCTCAGAGGGAACTTGAAGCATGGCATCCCTGATGCTGACTGGAGACTCAGCAGCCCTGTTGGAATTGGACACTTATCTGTTCCCCGTCCTCATTCTGCTGCTGGAGTTTAAGAATGTGCACTGCTCAGTTTGGGACAGACCATTTCGAGCCTTATACTGCCCGGACAGAAGTTCTGCAAAAACAAAACTTTCTATTTGGCTGCATAGCTCTCACAGCAGAAGTGGAGTCCTTGAGGCATTTTGAATGTGGCAAAAGACTGTGATTGACAGGAATAGTAACCAAACTTAGTGTGTGGCAGAAAAGGAGCAGGGCTAGTCAAAGGGCTAGGACAGATCCTGGATGTGGGTGTCTGTGTGCCATCAAGTCATAGCAGATGTATTGCAACCCTGAAGGGTTTTCTAGGCAAGAGACATTCAGTGGAGGTTTGCCACTGCATGGGCTGAGAGAGTTCTAAAAGAACTGTGACTAGCCCAACATTACATAGCAGGCTTCATGTAGAGGAGTGGGGAATTAAGCTCAGTTATCCCAAATTAAAATCTACCATGCTTAATTACTACACCATGCTGGCTCTCTAAGGAGAGATACTATCTAGGGTCATCTGTAGAGATGAAATAAAGCAGTGCATAGACAGAGACTAAACAGCCTTTCTCAGCCAGGTATACTGTCAAAGAGCGAAACAGTGGGGACATCCAAGCAGAGGGAGGAACAGAGACTCTTGAACTCCAGAGAAATCATGCCCCCTGCAGCTTTTTAGAACAGGTGTTGAAGAAAAGAACCAGGAATAACTCTGCCTGCCCCCGCCCCACAGATAATCAGAGCCCTGGACTCCAGTTGCTTTATGTTAAGTTTAGCCAAGAATTTGAGAAGTTTAATATCAAAAGAGCAAAAATGCTTTGCTTTATAACACCTAAACAATTTAACTTTACAAAGACCATGCTCTGATCATATCCAGGTCTGATTAATGTAACATGCTCTATGGTGGGTCTGACTTCAACTACTCCCCTTCCTCCAAAATGCTGCGACCACACAATTGCCAGGGATTCAATATGGACACTCATTCATCTCTCCGCTGAGGTTAAGAGTAATAATCTGGGCGGGCTAAAGCTCCAAACATACATATTCAAGCATGTCAAGGCTGCAATGTTCTCTTTAACTGTTTAAAACTTTTCAACTGACCACATCCATCTTCAAATCCAGAGCAGTCATTCTCAAGGGCAGGCTTGGGCAGAGTTCAGTTCTCCTGGAGAAAATGACCACTTTGGAGGACGGTTTCTATGGCATTATACCCTGTGGAGGTACCTCCCTTGCCCAAACCTGGTGCTCCCCAAGTTCCACTTATAAATCTCCAGGAATATCTAAACCAAGAGTTGACAACTCCAGCTCAAATATGTATGAGAGAAAGGAAAAAAGCAGAAGGACTTCTCCCTACTCTATGAAGCCGAAGTAGACAGGACCTTAGCTGCTGTTAGACCTACTACCTGTCCTCTGGATCCGTGCCTGTCTTGGCTTGTGAAAGCCTGCCAGGCGGAGCTACGACCCCATCTGTTGAGTATCATCAATAACTCCCTTGAGCAAGGAGTTTTCCCAGATGGGTTGAAGGAGGCAGTGGTCCACCCACTCTTAAAAAGACCATCATTAGATCCTAGGGATCTGGCCAATTACCGCCCCGTTTCGAATCTGTCGTTTCTGGGGAAGGTAATTGAGAGAGTGGTGCTGGAGCAGCTTCAAGGCTTCCTGGATGACACATCGGCTTTCGACCCCTTCCAGTCCGGCTTCCGTGCTGGGCATGGGACGGAGACTGTTCTCGTCGCCGTCACAGATACACTCCGTATGCAGCTTGACCAAGGCGGATCGGCGCTGCTGGTATTGCTAGATCTTACCGCAGCGTTTGATGTGGTCGACCATGACCTTTTGACCCACCGCCTGGCTGCCTCTGGAGTGCGGGGCACCGTCCTTCAGTGGATTGCCTCGTTTCTCCGGGGGCGGACTCAGCAAGTGAGGTGCAGGGATGAGGCCTCCCGGAAGTGCCCGCTTGATTGCGGTGTACCCCAGGGGGCACTATTATCCCTGCTGTTATTTAATATCTACATGCGACCCCTTGCTCAGCTGGTACGGAGTTTTGGGCTGTCTTGTCATCAGTATGCGGATGACACTCAGCTCATTCTGTTGATGGAGAGGGGAACAGCCACCGGCCCTGCAGCTCTACAGCATTGTTTGGAGGCGGTCGCTGGTTGGTTGCAACAGAGCAGGTTAAAACTGAATCCATCGAAGACGGGGATCCTCTGGCTGGGCTGTGAGGTGGAGAGGGGGATGTTTCAGCTGCCGGTGTGGGAGGGGTCACATTGGCACCGACCCCCTCCGTACGCAACCTGGGGTCCACCTGGATTCGTCTCTATCAATGGAGATCCAGGTGGCCCATATAACCCGGGTTGCTTTCTTCCACCTTCGCCAGGCCCGGCGGCTGGCCCCCTTTCTCTCCCAGACCCGATCTGGCCACAGTGATCCATACGGTCATCTCCAGACTAGACTATTGTAGCTTCGCTCACAGCGGGCCTCCCCTTGCGTCTGATTCGGAGGTTAAAACTGGTCCAAAATGCAGCTGCGCCTCTGCTTACAGGCAAAGCCACCTGGGATCAAATCCAGCCTGTGCTGCACCAGCTGCATTGGCTCCCAGTAGAGTTCCGAATCATCCTCAAGGTGTTGGTGCTGACCTTTAAGGTCTTACGCGGCCTGGGACCTTCGTATCGCCGGGACCGCATCGCCCCACCTGTCCCTATATGGCCTCTTCGCTCTGCGGAGGCCAATCTACTGGTGGTCCCTGGCCCCTCGATGATACAGCTGGCCTCCCACACGGGCCAGGGCTTTTACAGCTCTGGCCCCAGCCTGGTGGAACACTCTCCCACCAGCTGTCCGGGCCCTCGCGGGACCTTACTGAATTCCGCAGGGCCTGTAAGACGGGGTTGCTCCGCCAGGCCTTTGGGGGATCCCGCCGTTGATGGTGCCCCATGGCCTTTACATCAGTGCCTTTGCCATCTGGGGTTTGCTGATCTTCCCCCTGAAAGAGGGTTTGGAAATGGATCTGTCGGACGCCATTGCGTGTTAGTTTTAATCTTTCTACTAGTTTTTATTTTACTGCTGCTTTTAATGGTTTTAGTTATTTTACTTGTATACGTGCATTTTTATCTGTATATGTGCATTGTATTGTACACCGCCCAGAGCCCTACGGGGATGGGGCGGTATAATAAATCGGAAATAAATAAATAAATAAATAAATAAAATAAAAATAAATCTCCAGCTGCGCATGTACTGCTGGCTGTCAGCAATGACCATAGGTGAGTTACGGTCTGTATACATGCATTTGCTCTATTTTCACTCATTTTTATTTGTCCCGTCTAGTATTTTTAAGTTGTGAACACATTTTTCTTTGTTTTCTTTTCTCTATTTTGTACTCAGTAATATGCCTGTAGTGCTGTCCTTCACACCTTTGCATAATCCTTCTAGTCTTCTCCTGAATTATTTCCAGTTTTCTAAACATTTCCTACAATATTGCCCAGATCTTTTTATTTTCCTGTGCTAACGAGGGGGAAATGCACTAATGCAAGAGACAGGCCACACCAGTATAAACCGAAGGATGTCTGAAGAGTTACCGTACCTTATACACTGGGAGCTATTCTATGGGATATATCAGCAACCCCCTCCCCCCACGCACACACACTAAACATTTTTTAAAAAATCAGACTGCCATTCTCTTATATTATACCAACAAAAAGATGCAATACTTTCTCAATTTCCTGAAACATAGAATTGTGAAATATTTTTTGATTTTTTTAAACATTTTACAAAGATCAATATAGCAACTTAGTTTATTGCTGCATAATGCTAAAACCTAGACTGATCTTCTAAAATTCTGTGGAATTCTCTGTTATTGCCTTCTACTCAGTTTAATATTTATATTTAACTGTAGTCTCTTAATCATTTCACTGTTCTTCATAACTACTGAATTAATTTCCACCAGTTCTTTCAAAACATCTTTTATTAGATATTGTATTTAAACATATAACCACAATGCAATTTTCAGTTTGCCAGATGACAGCTTGATCTTAGCTCTGCAGATTGTATTATAATTACAAAACATTGTACTGTATGATTAATTCAAATAGCTATTTCTGATCTATTGACTACAACACAGGGATGCTACCAGAAACACACAACGAATAGCCAAACAAGATGCAGCAATATAAAACATACTGCAGTTATTTAATAAGGGGGAAAAAACGGATCTTACTCTTTGATGTCCTTCATACCAATCATCCTCATCAAACCAGTAAGAAATGAAGTTCATCCAAGCCATAAAATGTTACAAAAATTAAATTTAAAGAAGTGAACTGGTAACTCAGCACCTGCATACTGCTAAGGCAATATGGAATCTGTGTGAAAATTTACAAGGGCTAAATAAGTGACACAGAGACGAGTCTCATGCTTTGTGAAACAAACTGCTCCTAATAACAAGGCCAGTAATATTTCACTTTTTAAAAAATATAAGAATGCAAATGAGATCTAGCTATACAATTCAAACTATAAACAAACAAACCTGGAATCAAGAAAGTATGAGCAAACAAAAGCATTGCTAGATTACAGACATCTTTAAGATTATTTAATTACTGTTTCAAGTAATATTAGGCATCATTTGAAGCCTGATCCCAAACCTCAGTCCATCCCTCCGAGTCCACTGGGATTTATTCCCAATAACATATGATTGCTGCAGAAATACTAATGGAGGGGTGGTCCACTAGGAATAAGTCCCAGTGGACTTAATTTCTAAGGAAACATGAAAGGATCAACCTGAGAGCTTGATGCAACAAATTAGTCTTATGGCAAAACCCTTCCCACCCACTACTGAATGCAATGGCTGGCGACTTCTGTTTCAATTTATCTGAAGTGTGTATGCACACAACAGCTTGCTTATTCCAAGAATAAAACTTGGTTGATGTTAAAGATGCCACCAAACTCAAACTTTTTTTCTGCCGCTTCCAACCAGTAATGCTACCCACTTGAATATCTCATTCAACAGGGGCAGCCCAATCCAGACTGGGCTGGCAGGCAGGGACAGTGCTGCTCCAGCACTACCCCACTCCCTCCAAAGAGCTTTCCCTACCTAAGAATTCTCCATAGGGGAAAACAGAGATACACTGTGGAAAACATGGCATATCTCCAAGCCTGGGTCTGCTGGTGTAAGGGGGCTAGATGGGTGGTGGAGGCTGACTAAGGTTGGCTCCACCCCCGAGAACACCTCTGCCATGCTGGCTAAGCTCAGCATGGGGGCACCGACTGAGAACTGGGCGCTTCAACCAGCTGTCCCAGGCCCTGCAGGAGCCCAGTGCTAATAGATCTGCCCCCCTGCCCTGGGGAGGGCAAATCCACTGGCATAAAATTGTACCATCTCCCCAGATTGCCCCCTCCCCAGATTGCACTGTTAATCTCCAACTATTTTGATAGCCTTTGCCTAATCATAGGTGCCATATAGTTGTTGTGCAGCACACACCCAAACACTTCTCTACAACTACAGTTGCGAACTATTAGCTGCTTCACCAAATAAACAACAAAGTTATCTCAGTATAACTCATGAATTATTTCTATAATGGCAAAAGAAAGCAGAATATCTGTTATCCCTCTTCTTCTTGGCAAATAGAAAGAAGGTACACTGCACAAGTGCTAGACAATACGCTACTTCTTAACCTGTTAACTTATATTCTTTAATTGTGGGGAAAGAGGGCTACAAAAGCCATTCATAAGCCCTGTCATGCCATAATCCCAGCTGAATTTTAAAAAACAGCCTCGGCAGGATGGAGCTGCAGCAGGCAATGTTGCATCATCTTCCCCAAGCTGCAACCTGATAAAAAAGCAGGGCCTACTGGGAAGAAGTACTGCAAGGAGAGGAAGCTGTCAATGACATTGGGTGCCCGTACCACTTACTTGTAGTGGTTTTCTCAAGGGAGGAGCAGAGACAACTTTCAAGGAAGGAAGAGGCTCTGGGCCATGAGGTGAAGGGGGCCAGGAGGCAGGTTCAAATCTAAGGATGAGAATGTGGATTCAAATTAAAGGGACTACATTTTTTCGCTGTGTGGAAAAAAGTGTTCACAACAGCTCATGATGAGAGTGGGTAAAAGGGAAACACTGTGTGATGTATGTCCCTGATCCCTGAGCTGAGCACGTGTAACAAAGTATACACGCAAAGGATTGTTAAGTTACAAATTCCAGGTCCTTACTCCTTAGAGTTAATTCAGTGTGGTGGTTTCACTTCTGAATATGTTTTTCTGGTCTCTTTGTAAGTTCATACTACTTGGTAGAATTAACGTCCCATTAAATCAATTGATAATGCACAAAAGCATTATTCCTTACAGCAGTGCGTTTCCTGAAGGGGCCCAATGCATCATAGTTTATGGTGCTACCATGCTAACTACCAAAACTTTTGTAGTATGTCAAAATATGGTGATTGGAGAGACACGCAATATTTGTTTGTTTTAGACAATTTAATTCCATAGACATCTGTCTTCACAGTGACTTCCGGCATCATTGCGTAACAGGGGTAAAAGCTGTTGCTTTACCCTACCTTCAATGGCCTTTTGATCCGATAAATGGTTTACTTTTAGCCTTAGTGCAACGTAATTTGATTTATTAAAGTGCTTATCTTATTGTAGTGTTGGAACTAAAGCTCTGAAGTGCTTCCATTATTGAAAGTTGCGTAGCATGGGGTGTTACATTGCTATGTGGCCCCTTTCTAAGGCAGCAGAGTCAAATGGCTAGCCATTTTTCCTCAAACCAGTGTACTACAGGAAATATCCTTTCTCTAAGTATGGCACATTATTTCAAGCAAGACCCCACTGAAAGAGCACGCCCCACAGCTTAATCCTCTGTTCTGCTGCTCAATATTTATTTGTGCTAAATGCATGTTATTTATAAGGTGCATTTAGTATTTGTATTATTTATGAGTACATACCCTCAATCACAAAATCATTACCTTGCAAGCTAAAAGGTACAAAAAGGCATTTGAAACACCCACTTTGTTGGATCATGGCATATGTGTTGTTTTAAATGCTTACCTCAAACCCTGCTATATCCTTTCTCCATAAGTAAAAAGAGCATTTGAGAGCAACAGATGAATGCAAAGATGAGAGAATCTTGTAGCCACCGGCCCCAGGTTAAATCAGGATTAAAGCCCAGAGTGGAAGGGATTAAAAGGAATGTGTGATGGAAACAACAACCTCTTCTTTTCTTACCCTTTTGATTATACCCCCCAAGTGTGTGAGACTGTGGTGGATAAGAACAGCATTGACAACCTCCAACACGTTTCTATCCAGAAGAGGGAAGAGGAGACACTTTGCCCTCCTCTCCATTTCCACGTGAATCCTGTCTGTGACCCTGCAGCTGCTTTTAGAGAAGGGGCTACTTTTCCTCTTCCTACAACCGCGCAAGCTTACCCCAGCTTCGGGAGGGTCTGCTTGCTTCTCCCAAGCTGCTCCCTACCTGCCCGTAATGCGGCGCTGGCGTTCACCCACCGGACTCCCCACGCACGCTGACGGGCTTCAAGTGAGGCGGAGGAGTAGCAGCCGCCGCCACCGAGACCTAACCCGTCTCCTAGGCAACCACCTGGGCCTGCCTCCGCCTCGCGGGCTCGCGCTTCTCGCTAGTCGTTCAGGGGGAGGTGGGAAAGGAAAACCCAGCCCTGGTGATGTCACTCCGCAACACGTCAGGGGAGGGGGACGGCGAAGGGTGGGTTGCCGAGGCAATGGAGGGGGTGCAGAGCACGGGCAAAGCTGTGAAGGCGTCAAGCGACATGCTGCAGAATCAGCTCTGATTTTATTGATGTTACAGACTCAGATATTACAAACTACAGATATTAATACTGAGTTGGAGGGATTTTCCTTCTTTTCCGAGGGATCAGAGAGACACCAGGATCAGTTGCCTTGGCTTGATGGGTGGGGGAAAGTCACATGGAACAAATAAATGACAATTGACAATGCTGCAGTCAGTACTAAAAAAAGGAATCCACCAGTTTATTCCTCAAAAATCTTGGTCTCTAAGATAAAGCTGAACTTGATTTTGGCACGTGTTTGTAACTCTGCTCCTAAGTGCGTGCATATAATTTATATTATTTATTTCAATATCTAACCTTCCTTTTCCTGACCAAGTCAAGTTCAGGGCAGTTTCCAACATACCGGTAATTAAAATTTCAATATCACTCAATACTAAAACTCTAGAGAAGCTTATTACACGCCTGTTAATCCCTGGAGATCGTTTTTCCAAATATTCACCAGGGCTAATCTTGCTTAGCAGCTATCTGATGAAATAAGGCTAGCCTGGAGCTATCTGATATTTGTTTTGCCTCATACACAGAGTAGGCAATAGCATATTTCAAAATACATAGATATTTTGCTATTAAAATTCATGTATTTTATGAATCAAGTATATTGCTATTTTATGAATCTAGTATATTGTTGAAAATATGCCTAGGGCTCAATTCAAACGTGTGTGTGTGTGTGGGGGGGGGTTGAAGTAAGTGCTATAGTTGTACCATCAGAACCTAAGCAGCTGTATATCAGTACTGGTTCTTGTTAGAAATGCCTTTCACATGGAAAATTAGGATATCAAGCTGAAGGTTCTTACCTCATTCCTTTTCCACTATTACCTCAGCAGCATTGTTACCGCTGTTTGCCAGGTAACAATAAGTGATTTCAGCTCAGCAACGTAATGAGGTGCAGGAAGCAGGCGTTCTTCAATGCAAAAGGATTTTATTGCAAGTGGTGGTCACAGCTCGGTCAGGAGAGAATCGCGCTCTTGCAACGCAGTGCAAGAACTTTTATTCCCAAACTTCAAAGCGGGCAAAGGGACAGGGAATTGGTGAGGGGGCAAGTCCCTCACCCAAACACCAATCAAAACAAACAACATGCAAACAAGATACATTTACAATTTCTGAAAGAGATTACAAATCTCACTGTCAAGTGTCTTCCTGCAAGATCTCGCAATGGTGCTGAACGGAAAGCAGATAACGCCTATTCATAAAATCCAGGTGGGCTCACTGCCCCACCCGGCTATCTCCGCTATCAGATGGCTATACCTTTCAGTAATACCCTGAGGCTCCCGCCTCTTGCTGCTGTAACAAAGAAAAGTTCAAACTGTCCAATGGTGGTCCCTGCACGTCTCCTAACAGCTGGGGACCTTTGGGTGCTGGCAACAGATCCGATTTGCAAGTCCAAAGAGGGTCTTTGTCTTTGTCAAATATTCGGCTGGGCATTGATCTAAGCTGCATTCCAGAGCCAACGTTCTTGTCCCTTAATATCAACCTTCCTGGCCACAGCTTTGGCCATCAGACACAAATTTCAAAAATAACATTTCTAAACTTACACGTTAGGGAACCTTAAAGGATAAACAGATATACTTATACTCATAGGCAAGACTTTACATATACTTCTTGGCATGGCTTGCTTAAATCTAACAAAACCTTAAACTAACTGAAGAACCTTGTTAAACTAAAATCCTAAACTGCAGGCACATCATAAATTCAACTAGAGAGGGCTTTTATTACATCCTAGAATGGCATAAACAAGAGGGAAACCATATGTCATTGGCACAAGCATGCCTAAGCATTCTCTGTGAACCTTATGGAGGCTTCTGAACCACACAAGTCTTCACATCCGGCCATGGAGCCAGTGTAGCCAGACAACCTGACTTCAGGAAAATATCTTGTTTATTTTCCTGGTGGTAACACCATCTGACCTTACCAATTTGTTCTAGTGATGCCACTGCATGTTGAAGGTGGTGCTGACATTATCTCTTTCCCACCCCAATGTCATCCCTGTGATAGCATGGGCTGGATTGCAGATTCTTTCCATGTTACCTGTGATTTCCAAGTTAGTGGAGCAGGAAAAAAAGATATGGACTTCAGCATTTATCTGTCCACTAACCCATGGTAGGGATCAGAATATTGAATTAGAATGTGGGAAATTCAGGTTCTAGCAGCCATTCTGCCATAAAACTTCCTGGGTGATTCATAACTATGTATAAATTTTGCCCTTGGAATTCTTTCATCCCTTCAGCAGTGTCACCTTTGGAAAACCTAAAAAGACTAGAAGCCTTCTCAACACCAGCTTCCTCTAATGGAAGACATATACTACCCCATCTCTGATTGAAGCAGCTGTAGAGAGATGAACTGTGATGATAATGTTCACCTGGGTTTCTTCTATTGAGAATGTAGTTCACAAAAGTGTACATTGGAAAACAGTGAGCATCTTTCTGTGCAAATGATCCTGTCACATAGGTGAAGTGAGTTCATTCAGCTCAAAAAAGGGGGTGGAAAGATCACAGAAATTCAGCTACATGCACATGTGCCAGCATCACACGAGCAGTAAGTTTACAGTACGCTATACTACATTGTACCATCTTCAGACTTATTCTGTGAATCTCTCTAGATATCTTCCAGCAGAGAGAGAACAGTATTCTGTTGGGGTGTTTTGGATTACAACACTGTGCAGGGGCCTATAACGGTTGTTCCCAATATGGCTTTTATTTTATTTTTTGTTTGATGATCCATAGGTTCAAATACTTGGTATCAAATAGGCATGACCTATTTGAAAAAAATGCAAATCAATAAAACTGCAAAAGCCTTGGACACATGTTCACAAGCTTTGCAATTTACAGATTGGGAAATGTTGGCCTGTAAACCCCCCCCCCCGCTTAAGTGCTTTCCATCATGGCATAAATGGTGATGTGGTCAAGTAATATCAACAAATCTTCTGGATTACAGATATACAGTATATTCCTGTGATTTGAGTGACCTCTCTGATGGGAGCTAATGTGCTATGTTAATAAGATCTTTATTAAAAAAAATTCCTTCCAGATCATATGTTAGCTCCAGTCAGTACTTCAACAGCTGAATAATGGAAGAAAGTATTCCTTCTGACAAGCAAAAAGGCTTTGTTGGGAATCGTGGACCCTGCATGGCCAAAAGCCATGTGCATTGTAACAAGAATAGAATTCAAATCAGATTGATTGAAAAGCTGGCTAGATCCAACCCCATGACTTGTATGTGTAAATTATTCTTTAGGTTTGGGGTGGGAGAGGAATGCAATGTGACTATTCATATGCACTTATCTGCTATTGCTTTATGGAAACAGTATTCACAAAACTCCATCTGGATTATCTTCAAAAACCTTATTGGATGGTGCTTCTTCCCATCATCTTCCTGCCAACTTCTGCCTCCCTATATTACTTAGATGGGTGAGAGCCATAACAATAACCTCTTTCCCAGTTTTAATTTATGAGGATATCTGGCCAATGTCAACCAGTACAAAAAAAAAAGTTGGTTTCTCAAATAGTCAGGGGATATTCCCTTTTAAATCACCAAAGCATCTTTATCCACATTGTTATCATATGCCTACCTGTTCTCTACATGTACCCAGTGCTTCCATTGTACGTGTCTTATTCGTAAGCTTTCTCCCAAGATTATCTTTGTTCAGCAAACTCTCCACCTGCTAGCTATGTTCCATATACCTCTTACTGTAGGTCACTGGTTAATGATGTCTAAAGGTTTCTTCCTGGATAGTTTGGTCTCTTGTCTCCCCTTCCCTTTGAAAGTTTAATAGTTCACACATAATTTCTGTCTTTCAGAGGTTTGTCTGCGTTTGCTACAGAGAGACTGAATATTTGATAGAAAAACTGCCAGTGGAAGGACAAAGTAGATGCTTCTTGGGAGTGGGGGACTGGGAATTTACTGGCATCTAGTCATGCACCCATGTATTCATGTGAAAAACAGTATGTGGATCTTTTCAGTAGTGGGATCCAAAAATTTTAGTAACAGGTTCCCATGGTGGTGGGATTCAAACTGTGGCGTAGCGCCAATGGGGCTGGGCGGGGCACGACGGGGGCATGGCTGGGCATTCCAGGGGCAGGGCATTCCTGGATGGGGCTGTGGCAAGGACGCAGCTGCTGCGCCGGTCCTTGGGCAGGAAACGAATGCATACAGGCGCAAGCTGCCACGCACGCCGGTGCACCTCCTGCTAGACTGCTTCAAGTTCTGTGCGCTACTACTGAGAGGAGGGGCGTAACTAAGGCAACAATCACATGGCAAAATCACCAATTAGTAACCCCCTCTTGGCACACACAAATAATTAGTAACCTATTCTCGGGAACCTGTGAGAACCTGCTGGATCCCACTTCTGGATCTTTTTAAAAAACAGAAAATGAAGCTTATTAGTAAGTGGGGGGGGGGGCGCTTTCTCCTTCCCTCCTTACTGCACTAAATAATTATCCCAGCCTTCCTGCAATACCAGAAGCGAGAGGAAATAGAGCAAAAAACATTCTTTAATGCTACAAATAGTAATGTGTTCAGAAGTGAGATGTCGCAGACTATCTTCCTTCACCGACACGCTATTTTCTGTTTTTAAAAAAATATTCCAGTCTACCCATGGATAGAGTCATTTTGCATTATTAATCATATTTAGTTTGAACTTAAATCCCACAATAAATTGAAAATCCATTTGTACTTGTCTTTGAGAATTCTCCTTTTTAGGTTCTCTGTTCTCTTTGGCTGTCCCCATGATTAAAGAATTCCTATAATAATTGGGAAAAATATGTTGGAAGTTTCTGCATTATGTTTTGAGTAACATACATTATTTAATGTATCAACTGAAGATGCCAGTCACAGGTGCAAGCAAAACACCAGGAGAAAATACTTCTGTAACACGGCCATACAACTCGGAAAACCCCCAACATCCTATACATTATTTATATTGTGCCATTAGAAAAACTTGTTCTAAAACGGACAGAGTGCAGCTCTCAGTAGAAATGACTGGACAAAGTACTCCTGCATAGGTACTCAGAGATAACACTTAAATTCTTGTGTTTCTTTTCATATCTGGACGGCCCGCCTGCGTGTCCGGACGGCCCCCTTGCGTGTCCGGAACCTCCTTAGGATATCCGGACATCCCTCCATGTGTCCGGATAGCCCCCATGCGTGTCTGGACATCCCCTCTGCGTGTCTGGACATCTCCTGTGTGTCCGGACAGCCCCCTCGCATGTCCGGACAGCCTCCCCGCATGTCCGGACATCCCACCGTGTCCGGACAGCCCCTCGAGTGTCCGGACAGCCCACCCGTGTGTCTGGACAGGCCCCCTCGCATGTCCAGACAGCACCCGCATGTCCAGACAGCAACCCCGCATGTCCGGACAGCCCCCCTGTGTGTCCAGACATCCTCCCTGTGTGTCCAGACAGCCACCCTCATGTCTGGACAGCCCTCCCTTGCGTGTCCGGACGGCCCCCCTGCGTGTCCGGACGCCAACCTTCTGTCCGGACGGCCCCTCTGGGTGTCCTGACACCCGCTTTGCATATCCGGACATCCCCCCACGTGTCCGGACAGCCCCCCTTTGTGTCGGGACATCCCCTTCTGGGTGTATGGACATCTTTTGCGTGTCCGGACAGCCCCTCGCATGTTCGGACAGCCACCCCGTGTGTCTGGACAGCAACCCCGCATGTCCGGACAGCCCTCTGGACAGCCCCCCGCATGTCCGGAAAGCTCCCCGCGTTTCCGGAAAGCCCCCCCGTGTGTCCGGAAAGCACCCCCGTGTGTCCGGACAGCAACCCCGCATGTCCGGACAGCCCTCCGGACAGCCCCCCGCATGTCCGGAAAGCTCCCCGCGTTTCCGGAAAGCCCCCCCGTGACAGCCCCCCCGTGTGTCCGGACAGCCCCCCGTGTTTCTGGAAAGCCCCCCTGCATGTCCGGACAGGCACCCTCGCATGTCTTGACAGCCCACACATGTCCAGACAGCCCTCCGGCATGTCCGGACAGCCCCCCTTGCGTGTCTGGACCGCCCCCCTGCGTGTCTGGACCCCTCCTTTGGATATCCGGAGGGCCCCCATACTTGCCTGGATGCCCACCTGCTGTCCGGACGGCCCCTCTGGGTGTCCTGACACCCGCTTTGCATATCCGGACTGCCTGCCTGCGTGTCCGGACAGCCCCCTGCGTGTCCGGACAGCCCCCGTGTGTCCAGACAGCCCCCTGCGTGTCCAGACACCTCCTATGGATATCCGGACATCCCCACACATGTCCAGACAGCCCCCCTGCGTGTCCGGACATCCCCTCTGGGTATCTGGACATCTACTGCGTGTCCGGACAGCCTCCTCGCATGTCCGGAAAGCCCCCCGCATTTCCGGAAAGCCCCCCGCGTGTCCGGAAAGCCCCCCGCTTTTCCGGACAGCCCCCTGCATGTCCGGACATCCTCCCTGTTGGTCCGGACCGCCCCCTGCATGTCCAGAAAGCCCCCCGCATGTCCGGACAGCCCTCCGGCATGTCTGGACAGCCCCCCTTGCGTGTCCGGACGGCCCCCTGCGTGTCCGGACCCCTCCTTTGGATATCCGGACGGCCCCCATGCTTGCCTGGATGCCCCCCTGCTGTCCGGACGGCCCCTCTGGGTGTCCTGACACCCGCTTTGCATATCCGGACTGCCTGCCTGCGTGTCCGGACAGCCCCCTGCGTGTCCGGACAACCCCCCGCGTGTCCAAACAGCCCCCTGTCGGACCCCTCCTTGAATATCGAGGGCCGGCCCCCCATGCTTGCCTGGATGCCCCTGCTTTCGGGCAGCCCTCTGGAGTGTCCCTGACACCAGCATGCCATCGGACTGCCTGCCTGCGTGTCCGGACCTTCGTGTCAGTTAGCCCAGCGTCCAAACAGCCCCCCTGTGTGTCTGGACAGGCCCCCTCGCATGTCCGGACAGCAACCCCGCATGTCTGGACAGCTCCCTGCGTGTCCGGACAGCCACCCCACGTGTCCGGACAGTCACCCCGCGTGACCGGTAAGCCCCCCGCGTGTCCGGACAGCCCACCGCATATCCGGACAGCAACCCCGCGTGTCCGGACAGCAACCCCGCGTGTTCAGAAACCCCCTACGCGTCCGGACAGCCCCCCTCATGTCCGGAAAGCCCCCTTGTGTGTCCGGACATCCCCCCGCATGTCCAGACAGCCCCGCGTGTGTCCAGACATCCCCTGCGTGTCTGGACAGCCCCCCGCGTATCCACAGCTGCATTCCCCCCCTGCATATCCGGACGGCCCGCCTGCGTGTCCGGACGGCCCGCCTGTGTGTCCGGACAGCCCCCCGCATGTCCAGACAGCCCCCTGCGTGTCTGGACACCTCCTTTGGATATCCGGACAGCCCCCCTGCGTGTCTGGACATCCCCTCTGGGTGTCTGGACATCTACTGTGTGTCCTGACAGCCTCCTCGCATGTCCGGACAGCCCCCCTGCGTGTCCGGACATCCTCCCGCGTGTCCGGACATCCTCCCGCGTGTCCGGACAGCCCCCCCCGCGTGTCCGAACAGCCCCCCGCGTGTCCGGACAGCCCCTCGCGTGTCCGGACAGCAACCCCGCGTGTCCGGAACGCCCCCGTGTGTCCTGACAGTCCCCCGCATGTCCGGACAGCCCCCCGCGTGTTCGGACATCCCCCCGTGTGTCTGGACAGCCCCCCTGCATGTCTGGACAGCAACCCTGCATTTCTTGACAGCCCTCCGCGTGTCCGGAAAGCCCCCCTGCGTGTCTGGACAGCCCCCCATGTCCGGACAGACCCCCTGCGTGTCCGGACAGCCACCCTGCGTGTCCGGACAGCCCCACGCATGTTCGGACATCCCCCCGCGTGTCTGGACAGTCCCCCTGCATGTCCGGACATCCTCCCTGTGTGTCCGGAAAGCCCTCCGCATGTCCAGACAGTGCCCCTGCGTGTCTGGACAGCCCCCCTCTTGTCCGGACAGTCTCCCTGTGTGTCCAGACAGCCACCCTCATGTCTGGACAGCCCTCCGGCATGTCCAAACAGCCACCCTTGCGTGTCCGGACCCCTCCTTTGGATATCCGGACGGCCCCCATGCTTGCCTGGACGCCAACCTTCTGTCCGTACGGCCCCTCTGGGTGTCCTGACACCCGCTTTGCATATCCGGACATCCCCCCACGTGTCCGGACAGCCCCCCTTTGTGTCGGGACATCCCCTTCTGGGTGTATGGACATCTTTTGCGTGTCCGGACAGCCCCTCGCATGTTCGGACAGCCACCCCGTGTGTCTGGACAGCAACCCCGCATGTCCGGACAGCCCTCTGGACAGCCCCCCGCATGTCCGGAAAGCTCCCCGCGTTTCCGGAAAGCCCCCCCGTGTGTCCGGAAAGCACCCCCGTGTGTCCGGACAGCAACCCCGCATGTCCGGACAGCCCTCCGGACAGCCCCATGTCCGGGAAAGCTCCCCGCGTTTCGAAAGCCCCCCGCGACAGCCCCCCGTGTGTCCGGACAGCCCCCCGTGTTTCTGGAAAGCCCCCCTGCATGTCCGGACAGGCACCCTCGCATGTCTTGACAGCCCACACATGTCCAGACAGCCCTCCGGCATGTCCGGACAGCCCCCCTTGCGTGTCTGGACCGCCCCCCTGCGTGTCTGGACCCCTCCTTTGGATATCCGGAGGGCCCCCATACTTGCCTGGATGCCCACCTGCTGTCCGGACGGCCCCTCTGGGTGTCCTGACACCCGCTTTGCATATCCGGACTGCCTGCCTGCGTGTCCGGACAGCCCCCTGCGTGTCCGGACAGCCCCCGTGTGTCCAGACAGCCCCCTGCGTGTCCAGACACCTCCTATGGATATCCGGACATCCCCACACATGTCCAGACAGCCCCCCTGCGTGTCCAGACATCCCCTCTGGGTATCTGGACATCTACTGCGTGTCCGGACAGCCTCCTCGCATGTCCGGAAAGCCCCCCGCATTTCCGGAAAGCCCCCCGCGTGTCCGGAAAGCCCCCCGCTTTTCCGGACAGCCCCCTGCATGTCCGGACATCCTCCCTGTTGGTCCGGACCGCCCCCTGCATGTCCAGAAAGCCCCCCGCATGTCCGGACAGCCCTCCGGCATGTCTGGACAGCCCCCCTTGCGTGTCCGGACGGCCCCCTGCGTGTCCGGACCCCTCCTTTGGATATCCGGACGGCCCCCATGCTTGCCTGGATGCCCCCCTGCTGTCTGACACCGGCTTTGCATATCCGGACTGCCTGCCTGCGTGTCCGGACAGCCCCCTGCGTGTCCGGACAGCCCCCGTGTGTCCAGACAGCCCCCTGCGTGTCCAGACACCTCCTATGGATATCCGGACATCCCCACACATGTCCAGACAGCCCCCCTGCGTGTCCAGACATCCCCTCTGGGTATCTGGACATCTACTGCGTGTCCGGACAGCCTCCTCGCATGTCCGGAAAGCCCCCCGCATTTCCGGAAAGCCCCCCGCGTGTCCGGAAAGCCCCCCCCGCCCCGGACAGCCCCCTGCATGTCCGGACATCCTCCCTGTTGGTCCGGACTGCCCCCTGCATGTCCAGAAAGCCCCCCGCATGTCCGGACAGCCCTCCGGCATGTCTGGACAGCCCCCCTTGCGTGTCCGGACGGCCCCCTGCGTGTCCGGACCCCTCCTTTGGATATCCGGACGGCCCCCATGCTTGCCTGGATGCCCCCCTGCTGTCTGACACCGGCTTTGCATATCCGGACGTCCCGCCTGCGTGTCCGGACAACCCCCCGCGTGTCCAAACAGCCCCCCTGTGTGTCTGGACAGGCCCCCTCGCATGTCCGGACAGCCCCCGCATGTCCAGACAGCCACCCCACGTGTCCGGACAGTCACCCCGCGTGACCGGTAAGCCCCCCACGTGTCCGGACAGCCCACCGCATATCCGGACAGCAACCCCGCGTGTCCGGACAGCAACCCCGCGTGTTCAGAAACCCCCTACGTGTCCGGACAGCCCCCCTCATGTCCGGACAGCCCCCTTGTGTGTCCGGACATCCCCCCGCATGTCCGGAAAGCCCCGCGTGTGTCCGGACATCCCCTGCGTGTCCGGACAGCCCCCCGCGTATCCACAGCTGCATATCCCCCCTGCATATCCGGACGGCCCGCCTGCGTGTCCGGACGGCCCGCCTGTGTGTCCGGACAGCCCCCCGCATGTCCAGACAGCCCCCTGCGTGTCTGGACACCTCCTTTGGATATCCGGACAGCCCCCCTGCGTGTCTGGACATCCCCTCTGGGTGTCTGGACATCTACTGTGTGTCCTGACAGCCTCCTCGCATGTCCGGACAGCCCCCCTGCGTGTCCGGACATCCTCCCGCGTGTCCAGACATCCTCCCGCGTGTCCGGACATCCTCCTGCGTGTCCGAACAGCCCCCCGCGTGTCCGGACAGCCCCTCGCGTGTCCAGACAGCAACCCCGCGTGTCCAGAACGCCCCCGTGTGTCCTGACAGCCCCCTGTATGTCCGGACATTCCCCCGCATGTCCGGACAGCCCCCCGCATGTCCGGACAGCCCCCCGCGTGTTCGGACATCCCCCCGTGTGTCTGGACAGCCCCCCTGCATGTCTGGACAGCAACCCTGCATTTCTTGACAGCCCTCCGCGTGTCCGGAAAGCCCCCCTGCATGTCTGGACAGCCCCCCATGTCCGGAAAGACCCCCTGCGTGTCCGGACAGCCACCCCGTGTGTCCGGACAGTCACCCCGCGTGACCGGTAAGCCCCCCGCATGTCCAGAAGCCCCCTGCGTGTCCGGACAGCCCCTGCGTGTTCGGACAGCCCTCTGCGTGTCCGGACAGCCCTCCACATGTCCAGACAGCAACCCCACGTGTCCAGAACGCCCCCCGCGTGTCCTGACAGCCCCCCTGCATGTCCGGACAGCCCCCTCATGTCTGGACAGCCCCCTTGCATGTCTGGACGCCCCCTTGCATGTGCGGACATCCCCCCGCATGTGCAGACATCCCCCCGCATGTCCGGACAGCCACCCTGCGTGTCCGGACAGCCCCACGCATGTTCGGACATCCCCCCGCGTGTCTGGACAGCCCCCCTGCATGTCCGGACATCCTCCCTTTGTGCCCGGAAAGCCCTCCGCATGTCCAGACAGTGCCCCTGCGTGTGTGGACAGCCCCCCTCTTGTCCGGACAGTCTCCCAGTGTGTCCGGACAGCCACCCCACGTGTCCGGACAGCCACCCCACATGACCGGTAAGCCCCCCATGTGTCTGGACAGCCCCCTGCGTGTCCAGACAGCCCCCCGCGTGTCCGACAGCCCCCCATGTGTCCGGACAGCAACCCCGCATGTCCGGAGAGCCCCCTCGCATGTTCGGACAACCCCCCGTATGTCCGGACAGCCCCCCGCATGTCCGGACAGCCCTGCGCGTGTCTGGACAGCCCCCCTCATGTCCGGACAGCCCCCCTGTGTGTGCGGACAGCCACCCCACATGTCCGGACAGTCACCCCACATGACCGGTAAGCCCCCCGCGTGTTTGGACAGTCCCCCGCGTGTCCGGACGGCCCCCGCGTGTCCGGACAGCCCTGCGTGTGTCCGGACATCCCCTGCGTGTCCGGACAGCCCCCCGCGTATCCACGGCTGCATATCCCCCCTGCATATCCGGACGGCCCGCCTGCGTGTCCGGACGGCCCGCCTGTGTGTCCGGACAGCCCCCCGCGTGTCCAGACAGCCCCCTGCATGTCTGTACACCTCCTTTGGATATCCGAACAGCCCCTCGCGTGTCCGGACAGCCCCTCGCGTGTCCGGACAGCAACCCCGCGTGTCCAGAACGCCCCCGTGTGTCCTGACAGCCCCCTGTATGTCTGGACATCCCCCCGCATGTCCGGACAGCCCCCCCTGCATGTCCGGACAGCCCCCCGCATGTTCGGACATCCCCCCGTGTGTCTGGATAGCCCCCCTGCATGTCTGGACAGCAACCCTGCATTTCTTGACAGCCCTCCGCGTGTCCGGAAAGCCCCCCTGCGTGTCTGGACAGCCCCCCATGTCCGGACAGACCCCCTGCGTGTCCGGACAGCCACCCCGTGTGTCCGGACAGTCACCCCGCGTGACCGGTAAGCCCCCCGCGTGTCTGGAAGCCCCCTGCGTGTCCGAACAGCCCCCGCGTGTTCGGACAGCCCTCCGCGTGTCCGGACAGCCCTCCGCATGTCCAGACAGCAACCCCACGTGTCCAGAACGCCCCCCGCGTGTCCTGACAGCCCCCTTGCATGTCCGGACAGCCCCCTCATGTCTGGACAGCCCCCTTGCATGTCTGGACGCCCCCTTGCATGTGCGGACATCCCCCCGCACGTGCGGACATCCCCCCGCATGTCCGGACAGCCACCCTGCGTGTCCGGACAGCCCCACGCATGTTCGGACATCCCCCCGCGTGTCTGGACAGCCCCCTGCATGTCCGGACATTCTCCCTGTGTGTCCGGAAAGCACTCCGCATGTCCAGACAGTGCCCCTGCGTGTCTGGACAGCCCCCCTCTTGTCCGGACAGTCTCCCTTTGTGTCCGGACAGCCACCCCACGTGTCCGGACAGCCACCCCACGTGACCGGTAAGCCCCCCGCGTGTCTGGACAGCCCCCTGCATGTCCAGACAGCCCCCCGCGTGTCCGACAGCCCCCCATGTGTCCGGACAGCAACCCCGCATGTCCGGAGAGCCCCCCTGCGTGTCCGGACATCCTCCCTGTGTGTCCGGACAGCCCCCTCGTATGTCCGGACAGCCCCCCGCATGTTCGGACAGCCCCCCGCATGTTCGGACAGCCCTGCGCGTGTCTGGACAGCCCCCCTCATGTCCGGACAGCCCCCCTGTGTGTCCAGACAGCCACCCCGCATGTCCGGACAGTCACCCCACATGACCGGTAAGCCCCCCGCGTGTTTGGACAGTCCCCCGCGTGTCCGGATGGCCCCCGCGTGTCCGGACAGTCCCCCGCATGTTCGGACAGCCCCCTCGCATGTCCGGACAGCAACCTCACGTGTCCGGACAACCCCCTCATTTCTGGACAGCCCCCTTGCGTGTCCGGATAGCCTCCACGTGTCCAGACAGCCCCCGCGTGTCCGGACAGTCAACCTGCGTGACCGGTAAGCCCCCCGCATGTCTGGACAGCCTCCCACGTGTCCGGACAGCCCCCCACGTGTCCGGACCGCCCCCCCTGCATTTCCGAACAGCAACCCCCCTGCGTGTCCGGACAGCAGCAACCCTGCGTGTCCGGATAGCCCCCCCGCATGTCCGGACAGCCCCCCGCCTTTCCGGAAAGACCCCTGCATGTCCGGACTGCCCCCCTAATGTCCCGACTGCCCCCTTGCGTGTCTGGACACCCCCTCGCATGTGCGGACATCCCCCCGCATGTGCGGACAGTCCCCCGCGTGTCCGGACAGTCAACCTGCGTGACCGGACCGCCCCCCCGCGTGTCCGGACAGCAGCAACCCTGCGTGTCTGGATAGCCCCCCGCATGTCCGGACAGCCCCCGCCTTTCCGGAAAGCCCCCTGCATGTCCGGACTGCCCCCCTCATGTCCGGACTGCCCCCTTGCGTGTCTGGACACCCCCTCGCATGTGCGGACATCCCCCCGCATGTGCGGACTGCCCCCCGGGTGTCTGGACTGCCACCCCGCGTGTCCAGTAAGCTCCCCGCGTTTCCGGACATCCCCCCGGTTGCTACAGGACATGGAGCAAACTGCAACATGTGAGGGAATGAGGGTACACATAACTCTAACAGTAACTGTTCAACTTTTCAAGCAAAAGCTCTGCTTAACAAGGTGCTTTTGAATATGAGCATATTGTTTTAAAACATTTTCTTGCATACACATAGCTTACATCCAATGGTGGGATTCAGCAGGTTTGCACCACTTCAGCAGAAACAGTTGTTAAAATGGTGCTTGTAAACAATCAGTTGCTAGTTGTTTGTGGTGGGTTTTTCGGGTTGTGTGGCCATGGTCGGATGGATCTTGTTCCTAATGTTTCACCTGCATCTCTGGCTGGCTTCTTCAAGGGTATATCACAGAGGGAAGTCTGTTACACAAGTGTATAACAGACTTCCCTGTATGATACACCTCTGAAGATGCCCATCACAGACGATGCAGATGAAACATTAGGAACAAGATCCACCAGACCACGGCCACACAGCCCAGAAAACCCACCACAATCAGTTGAATCCGGCTGTGAAAGCCTTCAACAAATCAGTGGTTAAATTATTTGAATCCCACTACCAGAACCAGGTGTTAAATTATTTGAATCCCACCACTGCTCACATCCAATCCTCATGGTGTGGTACCAGCTGCTGCTGATGTAACTTTAAACAAATCTGCATAGCCGATCAAAGGACCTGCTGTGTCAAAGTCCCATCTAGTCCTCCCCCATTTCTAAAAACACTTGGTGGGCACCAGAAAAGGTGCTGGTATGAACCACGCTGGCACCACATTGGAGACCCTTAGGTATGACAGTAGCAAAGTGCTGGGTTACCTCAGTCTCCCTTTGTTTGCCATGTGTCTGATGGGTTGATGGGTGGGTAAATACCTTTTTCTGCCTCTTCTCTGCTGTTTTTTAGCCTGTACCATGGCAATGACCTAGCACTTCTTTAAGGGCTTAATGTGGCTGGCAAAGAATAGCTGGTTTGGGTACAAAAATGAAGGGGAAAGAAAAAGACCGACAAAATGGAAGGTTAACAGCAAAACAACTGTAGCCTATTGGCAGTGCCAGATTTAGAGGAACAGAGGCTATTCCACTTGTGAGGTCCTTCCCAATCCCCCACCCGCAATGCTAGTGTCGAGTTATTGGCTTAAGACAGGGAAAATTACTGAGGGGTTGTTTAGAGACTACAGTGTGGTATGACAGCATCACATGACTGTGTCAAAAATATTATACACCTTGGCCAAAGGCCCCCTAGATTCGGAGGCCCTAGGCTTCACTCTGCCAAGCTATAGGTAAATCTGGCACTGCATATTGGTGGATAGCTATATCTCAGGTTGCTTATTGTAAGAAGATTGGGGAACACTCTAGCCTTATGCCTGCTGTCCTAGTTAAGGTGTCCACTTCCCAGGGGAAAAGTTAGTGGCTCACTAGAAGAGCCTTTGATTTGTATGCAGAAGGTCTCAGGCTCAATCCCAGGCATTTCCATTTTTTTTAAAACCAGGCAGGTCTTGAGTGACTCCTATCTGCGACACTGGAGATCTGCTGCCAGTCTGAGTCATACTGACCTTGATGAACCAATGGCCTGATTCAGTATAACACAGCTCAATGTGTGGGAGGGAGTAGAAGAAAAATGATTACAAACTCTGGCTAGGAAAAGTACTGATGCTAGAAAAGTTTTAATAGTACAAGAAAAGATAAAATCTTTTTTAAAAAATGCACTGTACTTGAAAGAGTTCTAAAGGAGACACCTGCTTCCCTGGCTTTAGTACCTATGAGTGAAGGAAATCCTGCAGGCTTTCATTTGTCCTACAAATGAGGACAGACTCCTTCCTAGGAGGAAGCAACATTATTTAAGTCTGCCCTGTTCATCAAGCATCGACACACTGGTTTTCTGCCACAGGTCTCGGAAGAAAAGAATGGTTGAAAAGACTAGTGTTAGAGTGTGCACATCAAACAGGAGGAACACCAGCAGGATAGCTGAAAAGTATCCAGCTTGTGATTACTCTAAAGGCTTAACCTGGTATTGAATTCATTTTAATTTGCCTAATTATGACTGGGAGAGAAGGTAGGATGGTGTAGCCTTATTTAATCAGACCTCAGAAACGAAGCAGGGTCAGTATTTGGATGAGAGACCACCAGGGAGGACTCTGCAGAAGACTCTGCTTCACTTTGCCTTGAAAGCCTTGAGATGGGTGCCATAAGTTAGTTGCAACTTACATACATAACCCATGATTATTTTAGTGAGAATTTATAGGCACTTAACACTTGCTATCA
The DNA here is from genome assembly GCF_021028975.2 of Sphaerodactylus townsendi. Taxonomy (NCBI): domain Eukaryota; kingdom Metazoa; phylum Chordata; class Lepidosauria; order Squamata; family Sphaerodactylidae; genus Sphaerodactylus; species Sphaerodactylus townsendi. The sequence goes on from NC_059434.1 coordinate 35,697,257, forward strand.
AAATAATAATTTATCATCATGATATATTTTGGCTTTCAGACAGGTAAGGCTGCATCTTATCTGTCTGAGAGAACCAGGGTAGTGTAGTGGTTAAGAGCAGGTGCACTGGAGAACTGGGTTTGATTTCTCACCCTGCCACTTGAGTTGTGGAGGTTTATCTGGTGAACCAGATTAGCTTGTGTACTCCAATACATGCTAGCTGGGTGATCTTAGTCACAGTTCTTAGAAGCTCTTTTAGCTGCACCCACCTCACAGGGTGTTTGTTGTGTGGGGGAGAAGGGAAATGAGATTGTAAGCCCCTTTGAGTTTCCTTACAGGAGAGAAATTGGGGATATAAATTCAACTCTTCTTCATCTCTAACAGATTTTCACTTGGCACCTTCTGTTTCTCTGGAATATTTCTCTTAATCTCACATACTAGATTGCATGGGTGCTACCAGGTTGTTTATAAAGTGTTTTGCTACTGCTCCAGTGAGTCAGCCTAGATGTTCTCAGGAGGTACTGATTGGTGGTAGATGATTACCAGGGTACTTTCCAGGGAACCATTGGTCTAAGAGAGCTTTCCAGCAAGAAAAGTAATCATTTTCCCATTTCTACTGTAACAAATGTCATAAATGTGAACGTGTCAAAACACTACTAACAGTAGTATAGATGTCCATATAACAAACATTAATGCTATTTATTTAATATGATATATGAACATACATGAGATAGGAACATGACAAACACCACAGTACCAATCCACAAAGTAGTGCTCCTATCTACCAGCTCCCACAAACTCATCTGTATGAAATACAGTATGGGGATGGCTACCCAATAAAGTGCCCAGCCTAGACCAAGATTACTGGAAAAGATCCATCAAAGATGAGCCTGGGTAACATGCAGGGAAACACTGAAGGGAAACAAATTTAGCACATGTGAGCATAACAAAACAAACTAGCATCAGTGCAAAAGAAATAGACACAGAATGGAGAATGGGATGAAGCTAGATAGGTGGATGGGAGGACATTAGTTAGCTTACTTGTGAGTAATCAGCAGTATTGTTGTGCCAGCCATCTTAACTAGCAGATCTAATTTGCCTGTTAAGCTTCAATTCTCTGAGTCCATTGTCACTTACTTTTAAGCAAATATGCATGGGGTTGGATGTTTGTGTGTTTTGCTGAATAGAGCAAACAATCCTAAATTTGTTGTTTTGTTGACCCGGGACATAACCGTCCTAGATACATAAATTAGCAAAAGCAATGGATAGCAAGCTGCATTGATCATTCCTCCAGAAGTGAACACTGAGCCAGTAGGCTGGCAAGAAAAATACTGTTACTAGATGTACATGACACAGTGCAAGACTGTATTTTTACTTTGTACACCAGAAGTTTCCAGCAGCTAGTTTCAATGCATACAGACTGGGCCAGAGATCATTTTAATGTTGCTGTGTTTTAGAGCATGTTGAAGCTTATACTGCATAAATCACAGAAGTTTCATTACTTATTAAATATATGGTCATAGGATAGCAAACTGATTGGAGAAGGTGAAACAGTATGTAGGGAAATATTGCTACCCATCAATGATTGATAACAGTAGCAGTGAACTTTCTGAGCCTGCTAATCCATCATGAGCTTTAAACTTCTATGTAAGCTAAATACTATCCATTTCAGAGAACAAGCGTTAGATGAGGATAAGCAGAGAAGTTGAAAAAAATGCCAGCATTTTTGTTTATGCACAAATTAAAGAAGCATCATTTTTAAAGCTGCAGTCCTGTGCACGTTTAAGTGGGTATGAACACCACTGAATAGAGCTGACTTTACTTTTGGGTAAACAGGGGAAGACAACACTGTTGCAGGATCAAATAACATCAGTTACTCCACTCCGAGTTCATTCACTTGCACATCATCCAGTTTAACATACTTGATGTGTCAAAAATGGCCATCTCCTGTCTACTTTAGACAGATGTGTTGGCCTCTGCATGGCAATGAACACAAATCAGCCATTAAAAAATCACAATATTCACAAATCTGGGGGGAAATATTTGGGTGCTGTGTGGTTTCCGGGCTGTATGGCCGTGTTCTAGCAGCATTCTCTCCTGACGTTTCGCCTGCATCTGTGGCTGGCATCTTCAGAGGATACTGGGGGGAAATACTTTAATATTTATGGATATAATATTACAGATCTGAGAAATCTCTATTCCAAGCAAGCTTCCATGGCCAAGTAGGGATTCGAACCAGGTCCCCCAGATTCTAGTCTGACACTCTAAGTACACTAACTCTCAAGAATCACATATGTGAACCCTGAGTTTGCTTTTCTGGTCATTTCCCCCCTAATTTTCAAAGTGTATGCATACACCGTGTAAACCAGGTTATAAAACAGATAACTGAGATAAGCATAAGTCACCACTGATATTTTCACTGTTAGGAAAAGTTCTATAACTTGTACTTTTTCAGTTCGCATACTTTGTTTTCTTTATATGTCTCTTGAATATTGGTCAGTATCAACAATGAATATTACCACAAATTCTTAATATAGATAGTCTCATGCATTTAACTTAAACATCAGGGATAATATCCTCTCATACCGGAAGCAGTGCTAAAACAGATTAACCCAGCTACTAATAACACAATCCTTTCCTGTTTATAGAGAATTTACTTGGTAGAAAATCCAATTGAGTCCAATGCTACTTATTTTCTGATAAGCATGTATAGGCTTGTAACTCTAGAGGAGTTGTAGCATCTTTGGAAGCTTTTAAAAAGATGTTGTGGGCTAGTGCTGTATCATGAATAAGTGGATACAGGGTATCCTGTCAATATAAAACACAAGAAGTATAATATAATTCCTCTTTTCAATTCCCAGAGCCCAAAATATAATATCAAACCAGGAATCTTCCTGACACAATATGATTTAGCCACTTAATGTAAAAGCCAACTATTAATGCAGAACTGAGTTTTAAACAGGACAGGGTCACTATCACTTAGCCACCCCAGAAATTCTCTTGGGGTTACACCCTTCTAATCTAATTGACTTCAATAGATTTAGAAGGCTGTAGCTTTGTTTAGGATTGCATTGTAAAAGTCAGAGCTCTGTACTAGAATGAGTAGGCTACAGTCTTATGTGTATCTACAGGGACTTAATGCCCATTGGGCAAGGTGGGCAGCTGCCCAGGGTGCCACCTTGTGGGGGGCATCAAAATGCAGGGTTCGTTTTGGGATATTTTAGGGGTTTTTCAATTTTTGCCTGCAAGGGGTGCAGTTTTTAGGCTAGCGGCACCAAAATTTCAGCGTATCATCTGGAGACTGTCCTTATGCTACCCCCCCAAGTTTGGTGAGGTTTGGTTCAGAGAGTCCAAAGTTATGAACTCCCAAAGGGGGTGCCCCCATCCCCCATTGTTTCCAATGGGAGCTAATAGGAGATGGGGCTACAGTTTTGAGGGTCCATAACTTTGGACCCCCTGACCCAAACTGCACCAAACCTGGGAGGTATCATCAGGGCAGTCTCCTGATGATACCCTGAAAGTTTTGAGACTGTGCCTTCAGAAATGTTCCTCCCCCAGCCTGCAACCCCCATTGACAGCAATACAGAAAACTCAATTCAGAACAAAGATTCTTGGGCAAATTTCTGGGATGTTTGTGCAGGGGGTGCATTTTGGATGTATAGGCACCAAAATTTCAGGGTATCATCTGGAGACTGTCCTGATGGCACCCCCCAAGTTTGGTGCAGTTTGGTTCTGAGGGTCCAAAGTTATGGACCCTCAAAAGGGTAGCCCCCATTTCCTTAGCAAAGAATGGGGGATGGGGCACCCATTTTGAGGGTCCATAACTTTGGACCCCCTGACCCAAACTGCACCAAACTTGGGGGGTGCCATCAGGACAGTCTCCAGATGATACCCTGAAATTTTGGTGCCTATACATCCAAAAATGCGCCCCCTGCAGGAACATCCCAAAAATTTGCCCAAGAATCTTTGTTCTGAATTAAGTTTTCTGCATTGCTGTCAATGGGGGTTGCAGGCTGGGGGTGGGGGCACATTTCCGAAGGCACAGTCTCAAAACTTTCAGGGTCTCATCAGGAGACCCTCAAAACTGTAGCCCCATCTTCTATTAGCTCCCACTGGAAAAAATGGGGCACCCCCTTTGGGAGTCCATAACTTTGGACTCCTTGAACCAAACCTTACCAAACTTGGGGGGTAGCATAAGGACAGTCTCTTGATGATACGCTGAAATTATGGTGCTGCCAGCTAGCCTAAAAACTGCGCCCCCTGCAGGCACCAATGTCCTGGTGCAAAAAAATTTTTTGGTCGTGGTGGGGTGGTCGCACATGGGGAGGGATCCAACTCTGGTTTTGCCCAGGGCTCCAGTTTTCCTCATTACACCCCTGTGTATATATACATGTCCTCATTTAAATCAGTGGTGCTTACCTAGTGGAATATGGTCCAGCCAGAGAATTAATTTTAAAAATCCTCTCTGTCCAGAATGCAGAAAACTAACTACTGCGGGCTTCTAGGTATCTGAGATGAAATGCCAGGTCAAAACTAGGCTTGGAATCCCTCCCCAGGACAGAGGATTTGTGCTTTTTATAGCTACTTCGACTATGAAGCTCACTGTGTCACCTTGGGTCAGTCACTTCCTTCTTGGCTTAAGCTATTTTACAAAGTTTTTCTGAGAATAAAATAGGGGAGAGAAGAAGAATAGTCTCAAAAACAGCACAATTTCTTGTGCTGGAACAGCTGCATGAGAAGCAGAAATTTAGGATGGATACTTTTCTGCAACATTATACAGTCATTCTGGGGGAAGTGGTATCTGGTTATTGTTTTCTGCCCTTGGCAGATAGTTACAAGTGTAGGGCTGACTGAGGAGTACAAGTGGTTTCTAATCCGGCCTGATCCCAGAACTCGCACATGTTGTTTTGACTAAACAGGGCGAGGGAATTATTTATGGTCAGTTTCCAGCAAGTGGCGAGAGGGGAAGCCGAGGCTGATATCAATGCAAGTGAGTTGCAAATAGTCTGGCGGCGGCTGCGGTGGTGGAGAAAAGGCACTCGGCACATGCTCGAGACACTCTCCCTCGTGCACTATTATCGCTGGGCATGCACTTCAGTTGAACTTTGGCACTGAAAGCCGGTGCGGGGGCTCAGCCTGGGTGTCCAGTGGGATGAGGAGGAGGGGATTGTGGACCCGCCTCCGTTTCCCTCCGGCGGGGGGAGAAGAAGGCGACTTGAAGGGGCTGGGAGCTCTCGGCAGGAGGAAGTCGGAGGGTCGTCCGGAATTGCGATTCAAGGAGCAGCCTGCCGGTGGGATCGACAGCCTGGCGCGGGAAGCCCAGCGAAATGGGTGAGTCGGTGGGCGAAGAGGAGCTCCTTTCCTTGTCCCTCCCGCAGCCGAGTCCGTGGGGTTGGTCGGGACTGCATTGTGCTGCGTTGCGTTTCGCTGGCTTCCGCGGAAACTTTGAGCAGAGTTGGCTTCGACTTTGCAACCTCCCGCCCCCCCCCCCCCGCCCGTCCGTTAGTTCGAGACGGGGCAGGGGCTCCTCTTGATAGGGACGACTCTCCCTCGCTCCGGGGATGGGAAGAATATACGAGAGGAAGGGTTGGGCTTCCTGTTTTTGCAATCTATAACAAGGCAAGCCCCCTTGGAACTGACCACGTCCATAGACTCACTTGTCAATGTTTTATTCGCCCTTCTCTTGCTGTTAAAGTGATCACACCCCACATCCCCCGAAATGGAAACAATCCCCTATACCAAGTAGAAGAAGTTGTTTGGGATGGGACAGCATTTCCCATCTCTGCCATAATCGTATAAAATAAGCTACACCTGTCCTAACCCAAATGTGCTGGAGCCCATCTTCTCTTGCACCTGATTCTGTTAGTCACCTTACGGCCTTAAAAGATCTTCGGCAGTTCTTTTTGGTGTTGCGTGCCTGCTGAAATCGTGGTGCGAGCACACCAAATCCATGCAAGATCAGGTTCTCCTGGTTGGGTTTATGGGGGCATGCTTAAAACTATTACACTTGAACAGTTCTTGCTGGCTTAATTAAAGTCGGGGTGCTAGAAGGCTGGCTTTCCCCATTGAGAGAAGTACATTGCTTGTTTGGCAAGCATTCTCATGATTCTGTGGTATGCGAATGGAATATTTTACCCAGATGGTATAATGAATCTCTTGCCATTGTTTTGTACTGGAATTAGCATTTTTTTTCCTGGCAGGATAACTGTGTGTAATAGAAACTTTTCAGCAGGTGAAGCTTTATTGTATCTCTGTGCTGCTAAGGAGCTGGACTTCTGTTCAGAAGCTGGCACAAAGATTGTCGGTATCTGGTATAGTAGAAATATTTAGGGCCAAATATTGACTGGATCTATGTGTGCCATGTTCTGGAATAAGTAGTACTGTCTTAGAGCAATTTGAAATACCTCCTCCCATTGTAGAAGGGTAATTTGAATGGGTAGGTCACAGGGAGTACATGAGGAGCTTTTGTTCCCATCCTGAGTCGCTCCTGTGTAACAGTGAGTTACATAGTGTTACTAAACAGAGTTACTCCCTTTTAAACCCATGGACTCCAGAAGGTTGTAAATCTGCTTAGGATGGCACTTCAAGCCACCTTATGCGTCCAGCCATTTCTTGCATAGCCATTCCGTCTGCTTCAAAATGTTACCTCTCCACTATCATTAACTTTCAAGATAATAATCCAGCTGAGCTTCCTATTACCTCTCCAGTTAGAAGATGGTATGTAGCACATTCTGAACAAAGGGTTGTTCTATGTATATTGGACTTCACAGGCATTTTTCATTACTGACATTACATAGCATTTTGGTAGTGAAGGAACCTAGACAGGTAGGTGTGCTTTTCTAGTTTTCACCAGGAACTTTTAAAGGTGTGTGTTGCTACTTTTTATATCCAAATGCTGTTGTTTGCCTTTAATATTACCATTTTAAAATAAATTCCTTTAAAGCCAATGCATGTGTGTGTTCGTGTGTGTGTAAGTGTAAGAGAGAGATATGTTTATGTTAGGGTGTCCCACTATGAAAAGCTGGATGAAGCCCCTGTGCCTCTAGAAGAAGAGAAGAATGTTTGAAAACAGAACAGGTTGTTCGGCTGTGCAGTGAAGCAGCAGAATCATAAACTGCCCTCACAAAAGCAATCCCTTTCCCAAAATATTTGTAGGTGTAGAAGTCCTATGTTTTCTTGCATCTAGTTACTCTAGTAGTTCAAGCGTCTAGTGATGACACTTGAAATAGCATGTCTGTGGTGGTACAGACCAGTGGACTAGCAACTTCTGTCTCAGTTCTGATGGATTCCAGTGATGATGTTGATTTATGGTTACAGTAACAAGAATTTTAATGAGGTCAGTGAACAAGTTTATCTAAAAATGGGTGTGAAACTTAATAGCTAAATTCCAAGTGTCAGACTTTAAACTAGGCCTTATGAACTCAACAGTTAAGAGGCAGGAATGCCTTTCAGGTTCCAGGCCCTTTATTCCAGAGTTCTACTAACAGTAACTCTGTAGTCCTAGTGCTAGTGGTATTCTTGTAGCTCTCATAGGATTGTTCCTGATTGCAATTCTCTCAGATGTTTACTTTCTCCCCTCACAAAGGGCACCTGCTTGTTAGGTCAGAGTCAGGGGCTGTTGGAAGATCTAGTCCCAATAAGACAGAATAGTAAATACCCCCCCAAAATGACTATCATGGGGGAGGGTCACTCATAAAATACCTAACATGTGACCTCGGCACAATATCTGGAAGTTCTGCCAAAGTGTATAGAAGTCCCAAGCAAGTATCCTACTGCAATAGAGACAGCAACAACCTGACCGATTCTCCTTACAGAAAAATAGGTAATGTCTCCAGGGCTCTTTTAAAGAACTCCTTGCATGGAAGAGATGGAGGAAAGTCTGGATTGAATCTTTGCTGCGAAAATATTGTTTGGTTTCAGTTTCCAGAATACATCTACAGTAGAAAGTTGCTAAGCACAGAAGCATAAGGAAGTACGTGCAATCACAAGGCCAAGCCAAGTTGAGTTGTAATTCAGTTATGGCTTTGAGTTGCCTGCCTGGGGTGAACTCAGCTCTTCACAGGCTGTGGTAGGCTGATGGTAGGGAATAATCACAAGCTACCCCTTTCCCCATCCCATTCAACACTTTTTGGATTTTATTCATAGGACTTAAAAGCAAGTTGGTACCAAGAAACACATTGGTAGGTGCCACTGGATTCTCAGTGGTGGTAGACCTGCCCATCTTTGGGACTGATCTTTACCTCTGCCCTTCACTGAGGCAAGTCTTATATCCTGATCTTATAAACTGGATCAGTGGTTGTAGTTGTCAGGAATACCTTGGGTAAGTTGAGCAAGTGAAATTGGTACCAGTCCTTAAAACGCAAATGGCGTTCATCTTGTGTCATCCTCAAATGAAGGATTTTCAGACATGTCTCGTAGGAAAAGGGCAAAACATGAGTGCTGGACTAAGTAAGATTTTAGCCTTGTAGGTAATCATTAACCCTGTGTGGGGTTCCCATCTCCTTTCTCCAGCTCATTTCCTCAGTCTGTTGGTACAAGAGAAAAGACCAAAGGTTATTGACTTGAGAAGGTAAAGGGAAAAGACAGAAAGCCAGTCACATAGCTATGTAGAAAAAATTGGCTTACTTGGCAGTGGCTCACATACAGTGTTGATATTAGAAAGACTTGAATCTTCTCTAGGAAGTAGTTCTAAGCATGGCAAAGATAGAGCAGATTGAAAAGGGAGTTATGTTTAGACTTATAAAGAAAGAGTGGCAAGTTCTCCAGGTTCTTAAACCAACCAGCTGTGAATTTCTTATAGCTTCCTGGCCTCAGGGATTGTTATATGTCCTGCCAGTCCTGATCCTCTCAAAGATCCTGGTCTGGATAGCTCTCATCTGACTGAGAATACTGCAGTTTTTTTTTTACTGGCATACCTTAAGACCCAGGAGTCATGGTGCTTGCTGGCCTGCAGACACTTTCTGTCTTTGCATTTAGACCTGGATTGGCCCCAGTGAACTATTTTGAGATTTAGTAGCATTATATACAAGGCATATTCCCAGTAGACCTTTGACTGATAAGATGAGTGAGACCACGTGGAAAGACTGTGCAAATGAAAGCAGAAATACTGTTCACTGGTTTTAGTAACAGAGATATGGATGGGATTAGAGCCGGGTCTCTGGTCAGAGGTTTTGGTGCTGGACAACATATTTGAGGCAGTCCTCTCACCAGCGCATGTGCATTAAGAGATTTTAAGGGAACAATGCTAATTCATCTGCCTACTGTCCATCATTTCTCATCATGGGCTTGGAAACAGTTGTTCTTCCTCAGAGTGCCAAGAAAACCAGCTTTCAAATGTAGGAGCAGCAGTGGCGTAGGAGGTTAAGAGCTCATGTATCTAATCTGGAGGAACCGGGTTTGATTCCCAGCTCTGCCACCTGAGCTGTGGAGGCTTATCTGGGGAATTCAGATTAGCCTGTACACTCCCACACATGCCAGCTGGGTGACCTTGGGCTAGTCACAGCTTCTCAGAGCTCTCTCAGCCCCACCTACCTCACAGGGTGTTTGTTGTGAGGGGGGAAGGGCAAGGAGATTGTAAGCCCCTTTGAGTCTCCTGCAGGAGAGAAAGGGGGGATATAAATCCAAACTCTTCTTCTTCTTCTTCTTCTTCTTCTTCTATTCTTGTAATTCAGTTAAGACTTGGAAGGTGGTAATCCTGGAGAAAGAGATGCCAGCAAGGGGAATGGAGTGGTCAGCACTTCTTTTGATAAGGACACTTTCAGTACACCGACATTGCGTAGGAAAAAAACTGTTCTTCATCTTGAAGAGACACAACGTTTCATAGGCTGATTCCGCATGGGCCAAAAACAGCAGTGTGAAAACGGTGAGAAAATGGTGTAAAAGGGTTTAAAATGGTGTAAAAGGATTTATACTGTTTTCACACCATTTTCACACTGCTGTTTTTGGCCCATGCAGAATCAGCCCTAGTTTCTAGAAAAGGGTTTTCCATGACATCTGTCTTAATCTATCTCACTGCAAGGATCATAGATTGCATATATTAGGAGTCAGTTGAAGAATGGAGATCATCAGCAGATGGACGAAGGAGTGCATCACCCTAGTCTAGAAGGTGTCAGATTTAGCACCTCCATTTGACATCATAGCACCATTTATTGGTGCATCACACCAGTGCTTCCTTTGAAGATATTTCTAGAGTGATGACTTGGTCATCATCCTTTGTTTTTGACCCTACAAAACTTATTCTTTCATTTATTCTAAAACTACTTTGGGCAAGGCAAGTTGTTTGAAGAAAGTCTGTGAAAGGAGAGGGAGTTTTGCCTGTCTAGAAACATCCAGGATATGAGCCAGCTATTGTACATTCCGTTTCTGCCTGCTTTCTTTGCATTAAATGAGACATGGAAGTTGCAATTACCATGAAGTTTCCTTCTGTCTAGTATGGAAACAGCAGGCACATCTCACCCAAGAGAGGTGAGGGAAGGCTTGCATTTTTACAGGGCCCCTAGCCATCAATGGTGGTTTTTTTTTTGTGCTGCCTGTTCATTCCAGAAAAAGGTCAGAGAATAGTCCTTAGACCCAATTTGTTTGTATATTATACTTGTTTATACACTATAGTAGTGGGTTCACATGATTATTTAACTATAGCCAAGATCTGGGAGGGCCTCTTTTCCAGAGGGTTATAACAGACCAATTGGCTCTTGCCTCTTGAGTCAGAAGAACACCAATTGACCCTTTCTAAAGAGTTAGAGGATGACTAGACTCTTTCCTGGCTGCTGTCTTAGTACTATAAAGAAGGGAACTTCATGGTAAGTCTAGCTTAGCAGATTTTTTTTAAAAAAAGATTCAGCATGCATTGGATTGGTTTATGTGGGGGTCTGGAAAGCACATTAACAGGATCCATGCATCACTTCAAACATTTTAATTTCATGTATGCCTGGAAATAACATTGAAACTAAAATGCAGTTTCTTCCTTTCTTCACTGAAACTAAAATGTAGTTTCTTCATTCATATGCAGTGTGAAGTTTGAAAACAGGACATATTCCACAACTATCTAAAATCCAACAGCTTGTTCATTTTAGTATAGCAATACTACTATTACTAGTGTTACCTTAGCAACAGAGTTATCTTCTGATGTTAGGTACACTAACTCTAAAGCTTTAGCAGCTTTTCATGTCAATTACTAGTATTTGGTCTGCACTAGAATTTGTCTAGTATTTATGCAAGGATTCCCATCAGCCTCTAATTGCTATCTCTCTTCTATTCTTCTTTTGTGGACCTTGTAATGCTGGGGTGTGCTGTATATACTTGTATAAAGGCAATTAAAATCTTAATCGTGTGTATATATTTATATTATTCTATCTTTCAGCATAAAGTCAGCAAGGCAGATTATACACATCCACACAGAAATGAAAGACAGCAATAAGAAATAGCACTATCAATTGTAGGATAAAAAGCAGCAAAACCCAACTTTCCCCACCCCCAAAAAAGTATTCTAAAAGTATTCTAAAAGTATTCTAAATTAAGAGCATGGGAGGATGGATTTTATCTGACACCAGAATTTTAACAAAGGTGCGAATGATTCGTATGTCTGAGGACCACTGCCACCAAATAGAACCCACTCTGCTATTTTTTTAAACGGCATATCATATGCATGTTTTGTTTGTAAAAAGTGTGTAGTAAAGTGTATATGTGCTTTAATTTATTTTTAAATTAGAGGTTTTAATCCCTGGTTGGAATCTCACTGTTTCTGTTAACTGTCTAGGTAGCCTTAGGCAAGTGCCCATCACGGGGCTAATAATACTGATTCACTAGGGCTGTTTTTTTCATGGTGAAATTGCTCCTTTGTTAGCACAGGAAACGCCCCAGTGCAATTGAGAGTTCTTCACTGCCCCTGTTGCTGTAGCTTGTCTGCCACACTGTTGCCCCGGTGCCACCCCAGAGCATTGGCTTTGCTCCGTGGCGTTCCAGAACCACCAAAATGGAGGTTCTTTTTGAATGTCCTTGTGTTTCTCTGGGGGCTTCCGTGCCGTGAAGGACTCCATGGCAGCAGTGCTAGGGCCATTTTCCCCACCTTGCTGCTCTGGCTCTCCCCACCAAATGGGAATCCCCGCCCTTCCCCCCCCCCATGCGCAAATAATTTGCAGGGTGATTCTCTTGCATGCACAAGGAGTTTAAAGGGGGGTAGCAATTCTCTTGCACACACAGTGAGTTTGGATGGGGGGCAGAGATTCTCTTGCATGAGCAAGGATTTTAGACATGGGGGCGAGGGCGCCGATTCTGAGCACCTGCCTGTGTTTAGATTTTAAAATAAAAAAATACTGAAAGTGAGTAGGAGGAATGGGCTGAGATTCAGCCAATCAGAATGCAGGAAATGGAGGCTGCCTGAGCATGTGTGGAAGAGACTGCAGAAGAGCTTGCGGTGCTTATGGGAAAGCCCCGGGCTCGTGGGGAACCAGCTGGGGCTTCCCTTACCGGCCCTGACTTGAGTCAAAGAAAGAGCCAGACAGCCATTGGGGGCTACAAGCAGGGTGAGAAGCATCCTAGTGATTCCAGCCGTAAAAGCCTTCGACAATACTGATTCAATTTGCAAGGTTGTTTTAAGAGATATTACAAGTTAATGTACACACAATATTTTAACATTCTGTCAATTTATACACAGAGTACATCCCCCTGTGGCTTCACAGTAGGGCTTTCCATTTTATATCCCTATGTTCCCCTGACTCTCCCTTTAGCGAAGGAGGCCAAGGGGTGACTTTGTTCTTAGGAGACAGCAATGACTATTGGAGGCACCTGCTCTTTCACTCTGTGCCCAGCGGTTCCTTGGTGGCCTTGCCCAACCGCTCTGAAGACATCCTGATGTAGAGCTCCTGGTCCTGAGCTGTTGGCAGCAGCGCCTAGCTGGGCTTCTGTTCAGCTCACTCCAACATGGGTAGAAAAGGCTCCAAGTGGGTGGAGGATTGGTGGCGGGCTTCTGTGTCTTGTTCTCCATTTCAGGTTTGGGCCAGTAAAGGGCAGTTGCAAGACTTTCCCTGTTCCCCTCCCCCCATTTTGCCCGCCCATTACCTCCTTGTTGTTACTGCAACCACCACTTGGGGAGGTTGCCTGCTGCCATTTCAATTTCACAGGGTTTTACATGGTCTGTTGCTCCTGTGATAGATCGACAGCATTAAAATTAAAAAAGGAAGCCCCTCTGATCCTCATGAAATCGCGGCCTGAAGGTTGGGAGGAACCGCTGCTGTTTTAACTGGAGAAGGTAGGAAATAACTGGAAAACCCAAATGAAGCTGAATGCACAGTGGTCTTCCTCACTCTCCCTACAAATGGAGAGGAAAAACTTGTACTTTCACAGGTTTAGGAAGCCATGAGGTTTCTATGGTGTAGTTATATTTGTTCTTGGGATTGCTGGCATCCATTTTATACACAGGGTTGGACTTAGTTTAGGCCAGGCGCCCCCAACCTTTTTGAGCCTTTGGACCCCTTTGGAGTTCTGACACAGTGTGGTAGATGCAGCCAAAAAATGGCTGCTACAAGAGATGGAACCATCCATTTATTGGCTGTATCTTACCTTAGAGTTGCCAGCTGGGTTGGGAAATACCTGGAGATGTTGGGAGTTGAGCCTGAGGAGGGTGGGGTTTGGGGAGGGGGGTGAGTTCAATGGAATATAATTCCATAGAGCCCATCTCCCAGAGCAGCCATTTTTCCAAGTAAACTGATCTGTTGACTGGAGGTCAGTTATAATAACGGGAGATATCAAGTGGCCACCTGGAGGATGGCAGCCCTAGTTTACCTTCAGTCGCACAGTGAAGAGCCTTGTGATATTGGAGCAGCTGCTACTGAAGCAGTGTTAAAAATTCACAGCTGATCAAATCTCCAGTGGCCATTCAGAAGCTATGCTGGGTAAAAGTCCCACCTATCCCTGCCCTTTTCCTAAAAACACCTGGCAGGCACCAGGAAAGGTATCTGTGGGGCACCATGGCATCCATGTAACATGTCCACATTGGAAATCCTTGTCTAGGCAATCTTGTGATTGTTTACAGTGTGATCCTTCACTGCCTGCCATCACTATTGCATCCACTTGAAATCATATAGTACTGAATGATCCTTTCTTAGATTTTTAGTCTCTTTATAATTTATCATCTCTTTGGAGATATAATCTGTGCAATGATGTTATCTGTGCTTGTCTGGGACCCAGTCCTGAATGTGTCTACCACAATAGTCAAAACATTAGCTTCAGCCATTTACTTGCCAAGCTTTTGTAAAAGCGAAAATGTAACAAACTTTAAAACATCCTTCAATTTAAAAACATTGTCAAAACAATCAGATGTTTGAAAGTTAAATGTCACCAATTATTTTATGAGATACGTAGTTAGGATCTAGAACAAATAAGGCTATTTTTTATTCAAGATGCATGGTATTAACCTCAGTTATTTTCCAGGTGTTTGCAATTGTGTTGAAATTAGTGCTGGAATATACCGACCAGTAACATGTAGGAGCATCCATTATGGGAGGACTGTGGAGAAAATTATTCAAAGTGTATTTTAAAAGTTCACTTTGCTGAAGAAGAGTGGTCATTCTGTGTGCATTTTGTTGTTATTGAGTACTTGATTGAAACAAACGTGAACCCATTATTAAAAGCCATTAGAAAAATAACAGTTTTACAGAAGGGTAAAACTTTTCCTCTGCTTGATTTGCTTTTAACAACTTTGATACCACCTTGTGTGCAGTAAACATAGTAGTGAAGTCTGCAGCTGGTATTTTAATAGCTGCAAAGATATACTTTATGTAGCATGTCAAGGTCTTGTAAGATTGCCTGGATTAATAAACCGTTTGAAATAACCACACTGGTCTGCTTAAACAGTAGAATTTATGGGTAGGAACTAAATTTACATGCAAATCAAATATAAGCATATGCAACACAATTTATTCATTGCATCTTGAATGGAGTGAGACCAACTTTCTGCAGGCTTCACAATAATATAGCCTGCTGCTTAACCACAGAAATTTATAGTATGGGGTGCACCATTAGATAGTTTTGATGGGTTATGTTGCAACGGTGTGTCTTAGTTGAAGCATGTGAGTCAGTAGCGCAGTGGAAGAAGAATAGTTCCTATAGGATTCTGAGATATTTTTAAAATATTCTTGTGAGATGTAGAATAAAAATCAACTGTAAAACTGGCTCATCGTGCTATTAGACTGATATTGCAACCCTTTGCATGCTTAAAAGGTAACTCCTACACGAACACTGGATCATTACTGCCCCATAAGGTGATGTCACATCACAATATTAATTAGGGAGGCTATGTTTGTGGGCTGATTTGTCATTGCCCTCCCTATTTGTCTGCACTTTAACTTCAGCAAGCTGGGTACTAACTTTACTGACCTCAGAAGGTTGAAAAACTGAGTCAACCTTGAGATGGCTACTTGAAATCTACTTCCATTGGACTCAAGTCGTGAGCAGAGGTTTCACTGCAGTACTGTAGCTTACTATTTGGTGCCATAGAGCTTTCTTTGCATGCTTACATTGGTCAATTCCCACGGGGAAATTCTATCTAGTTCAAACCAAGTTTGTAAAGAAACTGCACCTTTTAATCCGGGTTTCAACCTCCCCACTTCAGGGTTATTCAGTGAAGACATGTAGGCCTATCTCAATTCCAGAAATGCAGCAGTCTCCACCACCACGCAATCTCCTTTGCAAGTCTCTCCTGATTGGCTGGTGTGCCGTATTGGGGCGGGATCTTTTTGGAGCGGGAACCAGGGGTTGGTTTGTTTGCAAGGATAAACATTTAGGTGTTTAAGTGGGTTTTCGCTCATTTGTAAGTATAAACGTTTAAGTGTTTAGGCGTTTAAGCGGGTTTTCGCTTGTTTTGGAAGGATGAACGGTTAATTGTGTAAGCGGTTTTTTGTTATGCTAACTGAAACCCACTGAGAGCTGATTGGTTACTAGACTTGCATCACACTCCATGGCGGCAATTTTAAACAGGGATTGGACCCCCGTCCCTCCCCATAAAACTAGATTGAAAGCATGCTAAGGAGAAAAGTTGTACATGCAAGCAGGTTCTGCCAGGACACGGGATAAGGGGAAGAACGAGCACCAGAAACGGGATGAATCCCTGTTTGTTGCTGAAGCAGTGGGGAGTTCTTCCTGAAACCTGGTTATTTCATGTGAGTATCACGCGATTAATTGACCGTGGGGAATCAACCTTTTAAATAAATCCCATTGAGTCATTGGGGCTTACTATCACGTAAGTGCACCTGGGATCATAACCTAAGGTTGTTAAATATTGTTTTACCGCAGTCCCAAAAAACCTTTAATAATTTGGACTGCTTAGAAGACAACTTGAAAACTTCAGTTAGTATAAAAAGCAGCTGGCCAGTTGCCACTGGTGTACTTGCCTAGGGACATGGGGTACCCCTTGTCCCCCGGCGCATTGATTGAGGTCACATGGGGGGCACCAAAACATCCTCTTACACAGCGAGTGATTGAGCAAACCCTAGCAAGCAGGCACTAAGCAGCCGACTGCTCCCAGTGCCTGTCGTAGACCACCCACTCTGTACGGTGGCCTGGAGTGTCCAGGGGGCGGGGGAGCAATCCCACTGGGCTCCCAGGAGCAGGACTGGGGAGCTCCGCCTCCCATCCCTCTGACCCAGCATGCCTTATTCACCTTAAATTAAGTGTGGCATTACTCAGAAGCCTTCTCCCCAGCAGTCGGCAGGCACAGGAAAAGGCAAGCTGAGCAGGGAGCCCAGCAACAGCAGAACTGAAGATGATGCTGACGTTTGTTTGGTAAACCTTCAAATGGGGGGTGACTTGTGAGAGATTTACATGCTTAAAAGTTAATTCCCCTTGCACTGGTTTAAAGCTGTTTCTCAGGCTAGCAGTCTACCTCACAGGGTTGGTGTGAAGACACAATTAGGAAAATGGTAGGGAGAGAGCCATGTATGTTTTGCTGGGGGTAGGAAGTGATTTGTGAGAGATGATGCTGACGTTTGTTTGGTAAATCTTCAAATGGGGGGTGACTTGTGAGAGATTTACATGCTTAAAAGTTAATTCTCCTTGCACTGGTTTAAAGCTGTTTCTCAGGCTAGCAGTCTACCTCACAGGGTTGGTGTGAAGACACAATTAGGAAAGTGGTAGGGAGGGAGCCATGTATGTTTTGCTGGGGGTAGGAAGTGATTTGTGAGAGATGATGCTGATGTTTGTTTGGTAAACCTTCAGATGGGGGGGTGACTTGTGAAAGATTTACATGCTTAAAAGTTAATTCCCCTTGCACTGGTTTGGAGCTGTTTCTCAGGCTAGCAGCCTACCTCACAGGGTTGGTGTGAGTACACAATTAGGAAAGTGGTGGGGAGGGAGCCATGTATGTTTTGCTGGGGGTGGGGGTGTTTTGTGAGCTGGTGCAAAAAATCATTGTTTACAGTGGAAATTAGTCAGTAAAGGGAGGGTGGCCTGCACCTATGCCGGGTCAGGCGCGGGGATGGGGTGTGAAGCTGGCCAGCTCAGGCCTTGTCCCTGGGCTCCAGTTTGCCTAGATACGCCTCTGCCAGTTGCTGATGGAAGCTAGCAAATGTTGCCATATCACTGAGCTCCTGAAATCATACACAAATGTTTCCAAGTTTAAAGCTCCCGGTAGTTTGGAACCCACATAGTTTCTGGACCACTTCTGTTGGTATGTGCTCTTGAGAATGCTTTGCTTGTCACAACAGGGGCTGCTTACAGTCCTCAGAGGTTGGAATGGTTTCAGCTCATACTTAGGATTTTTTAGTCCTTGGACTGGGCTGTCTTGGGAAGGATGGAATGTGCCATCTCTGGTGATTTCTAGGAAAAATGGCAGCTGTTCAAAAGGCCTGTGGAAATTGACCTGTTATTTTGCTAACAGCCTGTTGATCTGTTGTTGCTGATTTTAGTTTATGATACTCTCTGTACAGCAGTAGTGTGGGAGGTTAAGAGCTCGTGTATCTAATCTGGAGGAACCGGGTTTGATTCCTAGCTCTGCCACCTGAGCTGTGGAGGCTTATCTGGGGAATTCAGATTAGCCTGTACACTCCCACACATGCCAGCTGGGTGACTTTGGGCTAATCACAGCTTCTCGGAGCTCTCTCAGCCCCACCTACCTCACAGGGTGTTTGTTGTGAGGGGGGAGGGGCAAGGAGATTGTAAGCCCCTTTGAGTCTCCTGCAGGAGAGAAAGGGAGGATATAAATCCACACTCTTCTTCTTCTCTTCTATATATGGCCACTACTTTAAATATAAGATATAAAAGCAGTATAGAAATATTTTAATAGATAAATTGGGGACATTTACTACTGTGACACTACAGTGTATTAGAAGAAGGCAGTGGTTTTCTATGGCTGTATTTGCTGCATTATACCATCAACTGCAGTGTGAAGGGTTAAAAAGCCCCCCCCCTTTTTCTTCACAGCTGCTGTTACTTTCAGCCCTTGACTGATAGTTGTCAAGTGAATGGTCAGATCCAGCTTTCCAAGCTTGTATGAAGAATTATTTTAAGCTGGTTTGATGTATTTACTATGACTTTGTACAGAACTGTTTTGTGCAGTATGATTTTGTTGCTTGTCATGAGTATGTCAATGATACAAAGATGTATACAAATTGAACAAGTGAGACACATGAGTTGTTAACAGTGACTGGTTTTTGTGATGGTGTGAGGTTGAAGGAAAGCAATTGTAATCCCGTTTCCCTTCATTTGCCTTTTAAAGTGCATCTCTAGAAGATGACGACATGGGCTGAACCGATTAAGCAACAATCTATCATAATCATTCCATCCAGTAGAGGGCAGCATACCTTTATGTATTGTTATGCATTGCAAACTTGTGTTGCGTAACACCCCTTACCCCACTCCCATTAAGATCATATGTATTGAAGATTGTTGTAGATGTTTAGTCTAAAATCCTGGCAGATTGCTGTCTAATTCAGTAAAAAAAAATTATGCTGTTTAGCAGTTTGATGGTTGGTAACTATAGCAGGTTTGTGCTTGTCAATTAAAAAAAAATTAGAGAAAAGGGAGGTTTTGTCCCCATCTGTAGAATTTTCATTGCCGGTATCCTGTGCACAGTGCTTGCATGCATTCTTTGTGCTACACATCTCTATCTCATCTGAAATAGGACTCTTTAACCTCCCCCACCCCGCCCGCTCCTGCAATACATTCAAACTCCCAGTATGAGGATACTGTGGATTTGAGAGATGTGAACGCTGTATTTCAGTCAAGATCTGGTTTCAGTCAGTTCTGGTCGCCGCATCTCAAAAAGGATATTGAGGAGTTAGAAAAAGTGCAGAGAAGGGCAACAAGGATGATTGAGGGACTGGAGCACCTTCCCTATGAGGAGAGGCTGCAGCGTTTGGGACTCTTTAGTTTAGAGAGGAGGCGGCTGAGGGGGGATATGATTGAAGTCTACAAAATTATGCATGGGGTGGAAAATGTTGACAGAGAGAAATTTTTCTCTCTTTCTCACAATACTAGAACCAGGGGGCATCCATTGAAAATGCTGGGGGGAAGAATTAGAACTAATAAAAGGAAACACTTCTTCACGCAACGTGTGATTGGTGTTTGGAATATGCTGCCACAGGAGGTGGTGACGGCCACTAACCTGGATAGCTTTAAAAGGGGCTTGAACAGATTTATGGAGGAGAAGTCGATTTATGGCTACCAATCTTGATCCTCCTTGATCTGAGATTGCAAATGCCTCAACAGACCAGGTGATCGGGAGCAACAGCCACAGAAGGTCATTGCGTTCACATCCTACATGTGAGCTCCCCAAGGCACCTGGTGGGCCACTGCGAGTAGCAGAGAGCTGGACTAGATGGACGTTGGTCTGATCCAGCTGGCTTGTTCTTATGTTCTTATGATACAGATACTGAGAAACAGATAGTGTGTGATACGTCTTATCTTTGATCAGTGTCAGCTCTGAAGCTGCTGTTGGTTTTGGAATATTTTTGTAATCTTGTTTACATTGTTGAGTTGTTCTGTTTCCTCCATTTTATTCTCCCAACAACCCTCTGTTGGATGAAAATGGAGACCCTCTGACAGAGGACAGAGAGAAAACAGGAAGGCTCAATGCCTATTTCATCCCAGTTTTTTCCCCTTGAAGAAGTCCATCTAGAGATGGAGCAGGTGTCCTGGCTGCTAGTTGGCATAGACAGAAAAATTGTTGAGAAGCACCTGGCTGCACTGGATGAGTACAAATCCCCCGGGCCAAATGGTGTTCATTCAAGAACACTCAACTAAGTTCCTGCAGTACTTGCAGAGCATTTGTCCATCATCTTCAGGGCCTCTTGGAGAATGGGAGACATGCTACAAGACTGGAGGAGGGCAAATGTTACTCCAATCTTCATAAAAGGATGACCCAGGAATCGGGCCAGTCAGGCTGACCTCTGTCCCAGGGAAGATATTAGAGCAGATTTTAAAGGAGTCAATCAGTGCGCATCTGAAGGACAAATTGGTGATCCAGGGAAGTCAGCACAACTTTGTCCACAGCAGGTCCTGCCAGACCATCTTTGTTTCCTTCTTTGATTGATTGATAGGCTTACTGGACTGTGGGAATGCCACTGGAATTGTTTATCTGGATTTCAGTAAAGTCTTTGACAGGGTTCCCCCTGATGGTCTGATCGAAGACTTTGGATGGGACTCTAGGATAGTTTAGTGGATTGGAAACTGGTACATGCAAAGAGTATTTGTCAATAACATTTCATCTAATTGGGGGGTGTCCAGTGAGATGCAAAAAGGCTCGATTCTGGGCCTGATACTTTTCAGTATTTTTATAAATGATCTGGATGAGGGAGCAGATGGACTACTCATTAATTTTGAAAATTACACCAAATTGGGGGGGGGGGGAGTAGTGGACACCCCATAAGATAAAGATAGAATTCAGTGAAGTTTGAATGGTGGAAATGACAGTAGCATCTTTCCTCAGTTCAAATAAGTGCAAGGTTGAGTTTAAAAAGCTATTTTAAGCACCATGTGCTGAAGCTGAAGCAAAATGGCGGGTGCAATGATTGCAAAAGGCAAGTTCTGGTAATAGACTTTAGATGCAGTAAAATGCTTTCTTATCAAAGTAGCAAGCTTAATAGCGAACTGAAGAAAGGTTTTGACAGAAGCGGCACTTAAAACAGCAACTGGAGAATCAAGACTGGGGAGGGTGGGCGGAAAGCTGGGCAGCACTAAGACCACAGCGGAGCTTTCAACAACAGCAAAGGTCCAGGAAGTGGCTGCAGATTGATTCCACATTGAGGTTTTTTCTTTTGTTGAGACACGATATAGTAAGTAAATGTAACAATGTGATTATTGCTTTCTCAAAGGTGTTCTACTGTTTACAATTTCAGTTAATTATGGGTCATAGGTGAATTTGGAAGTAGTTCAGCTTTTGTTCGCTTAAATCCAACTTTTCATCCAGAATAATTAACATTATTTTCTAGTTGATTAATAACTATCTTACTTGAAACAAAAATAACAGCACAGTGTCATTCAAGTGTATATTGTTAATGTGTTTGGAAGAAACAAATTGTATTTTCTCAATGAAAATTTGCACTTAACTCCCCCCCCCCAAAATTATTTTTTTGGTGGGGGGGATCCCAGTTGCTTGTTTTGGTGAATGTGTATTTTACTTCTTATGGGGAACAGTAAGTATGCTTATATGATGAATTTGAAACGGAACTTTAACATAAAGTTTGTTCTACTCATGAACATGTAGAGAACAGTATGTAACATTAGATCCCACATATTCAATAAAGGTGCAGTGCTGTGTATTTTGGAAGCATAGATTGTGTGGGCTGATATCTTTTGATATAAAAATGAAAAATGATATCTTAATGGGACCTTGCAGGAATAATGGATTTACTTCTTTTTCAAACAATTAATAATGCAAAAATAAGAAGTAATGTCCATTATATTATGAAGTTGAAATTTATGTATCTGCTTATATTTATACAGATTAATAGAGGATTTTCATTAGCTCATTCAGCTTGTCTTCCTTTACTCGTTTTCTTCAGTTTTGGTTACCATAGTTACTAGCTTAATTACAATGCAGAGAGACATTTCTAATTACAGTACACTATATGCCAGCATAAAATTAATTCTTTGAGCATCTTCGGTCACAAACAGCTTGTAGCTTGTTCTTTGGCATTTTATTACCTCAGATCCTGAAGTGGTATATTCACACATCATACTTAATCTGTGAAGTTTTAATGAAAATAAAATTACTCTGATGTTTAAATCTCCGTTATGGGAAATTTCATTCTGAGAAGCCATGTTTCAGAATGTTACATTGTTATTTGAAGAAGAACTTTTGATGCAATCTTGCAAAATCATTTGTCACTTATTTCAATAGGCATGCGTCCTGACTTGGATAGCCCAGGCCCGTGTGATCTTGTCAGATTTCAGACGCTAAGCAGGGCTGACCCTGGCAAATATTTGGATGGGAGAATTTCAAATGATGAGGCAATGGCAAGCCACTCTGAATGTCTCTTGCCTTGAAAACTCCACCAGGGGTCTCCATAACATAGATATCACTTGATGACAACCCCCCCCCCCCCGCACACACTAAAGAGAAAAAAGGGTGGTGGAAGTGGCTGTGTTTGGGGTTTAGAGCACAAGCTTTGTATGCAACAGGCAGCCCCATCCACACTGGAGATGCACTGATGTGGTGCCACCCTGCAACTCCCAAAGAGGATTTCTCAGTGGTGTGGGGAGGCTTGCAAAGTACAACAGCCTGGCTTAAGTCTGGATTGCAGCTACTGCGTAACACTGGCAAAGGCAAGGAGGGAGCTGACTAAAATCAGCTTCTTCCCCGACCCACCCCTGCTATGCCACCAGTGGGGGCAGGGATGCTAGGATGCTGGCGCAGTGTCCAGTGCTACATTGCAGTGCTAGGGGATGGCAGTGGCTGCACACTGGCAAGATCGCCCCTCTGTCGGGGTAAGTGCCCTGGGGAGGGTGAATATGGCAGTACGGTGGCACGCCACTCCCAGAAGCTGATTCCCCCCTTTAGATGGGGCTCTAAATCTCTGGTGTCACCAGCAAAGGGATCATGTGTAACTGAGAAAAAATTCTTCTGCCTCAACCAGCCTTTCACATTTCTTTGGAAGTGTTGACAAGAGTGACACAAGAGTGTGATTCCAAATACCATATATACTTGTGTATAAGTCGACCCACATGTAAGTCAAGGCACCTAATTTTACCACAAAAAACTGGGAAAACTTATTGACTCATGTATAAGTCTAGGGTGGGAAATGCAGCAGCTACTGGTAAATTTCAAAAATAAAAATAGATACCAATAAAAATGTTTTTAAATATTTATTCCAAAGAAAAACAGTATAGTATCAACAATAACTTTAAAAGTTCTGAAGTGGAATATATAACTCTCACAGACAATATCTCTTCAGAGTTTCATAGGGAAGATGCTCAACAAGATCCCCCTTTTAAAAAGTCCCAACAGGTTCTCCTTCAACACGGAGAGGTTATCATTACACAGTGAAGATCCTTGTGTGGTGATGGCAGCCGCTGCCCCAAAGCAAGTCTTTTTTACAGGTCTGCAAGCTCAGCTGGACAGAAGTCCCACCTACTTTCCAAAAACACTGGGTGGGGGCCGAGAAAGGTGCTGGCAGTGGCTGCATTCCAGGGAACCCTGTGTGTGTGTGTGTGGGGGGGGATTCCTGCCACCATGGGCTCCAATGGTGCGGATTTCCCAATGAGTATGGCTCCCTAGCATTCATGGAGCTTCCTGGCCAGAACAAAAATTCTGTAACATATACATTTAATATTTAATATTCACACCTATTCACTGAATATTCACTGTGAATGAAGCTACTGGCCACCTGTAGTGCAGTGAAGCAACAGCCCAAGGCTTACCTGGGAGCTGCCTTTGTGTCCACATAGCAGGGAGCAGGTGCAGAAAAACACCCTCAGCTCCCAGCTTTTTTCGCTCGTCACCCGTTCCCCCCACCCGCTCGCCACCCGTTCACTCGCGTATAAGTCGAGGGGGGCTTTTTTCAGCACAAAAAAGGTGCTGAAAAAGTAGACTTATACACGAGTATATAAGGTAAGCATTTAATAAAGTCCCTCATGAATGGCTCCTTGGTAAACTTAGGTGTCATGGGATGATGAGGACAGACTCTTTTATATATTTGTAACTGGCTAAGAAGCAGAGAGCAGACAGGAGGCATGAGTGGAAAGGTCTCACAGTGGAGGGAAATAAACAGTGTGATCCTCAAAATGGTTAGAAAGGTGCTTTGGTAGAAGGATGGTACTGTGGACTATCTCTTTGAATAGTTTGTACTGGCTGTTGCTGTATGTCTAATCTTATTATGTAATGTACTGCATTGTTTAATGTACAGCATTATGTTTAGTTCATATAAAGTTTATGTGAGGGTGTTTTTGTTTTCCTTCAAAAACACTAAAACTTGGAGATACCCACCGAAGTTGGTCACAGTAGATTCAAGTCAGATCAAACAAAATACATCTTCATGTAATGCTTAATTAACTTTGGAACTTGCTAAAATGTGATGTAGAGCTGGTTGCTAACTTAGATGGTTTTTAAAAGGGATCAGATAATTTTATGGATCATTGGACCATCAATGGCTATTACCTCATAGTGGTTAAATGGAATTTCCATGTTCAGAGGCTGTATACTTCTATATCAGTTACAGGGCTGTATCTACAGAAAATGGTGCCCAGGGTAAACTCTAAACTGCCCAGCTCTCCAAACTTAGCTCCCCAGACTTTGCAGTGGAGCCAACTTTGCAGTGGAGCTCCCCAGACTTTGCAGTGGAGCCAACTCAGCAGCTGGGGTGCTTCACAAGCACTCCCTAACCCATCCTCGACCAGCCAGGTGCCTGGGAGCTCCACCTGGCATTTGCCTAGGGCAGTGACATAGCCACCAGGGGACGGGGTGTGTGTGTGTGCGTGTTGCACCAGGCTCACACCTTCAGGGGGCGCCAAAAATAAAAAATGTATTTTAAAAAATATTTTAGTGTTTTTACTTTGTCGGCTGGCAGGGGGTGCATTTTTTTAGGCTAGTGGCACCAAAATTTCAGGTTATCAATCCTGATGATATCAGCCAGGTTTAGTGAAGTTTGGTTCAGGGGGTCCAAAGTTATGGACCCCCAAAGGGGGTGCCCCATCCCCCATTGTTTCCAATGGGAGCTAATAGTAGATGGGGTTTCCCTTTGAGGGTCCATAACTTTGGACTCCCCAAACCAAACTTTACTAAACCTGGGTGTTATCATCAGGATAGTCTCCTGAAAGTAGCCTGAAATTTTGGTACTGCTAACTTAAACATTGCTCCCTAACAGGCACCCTCAAATTGTTCCCAGATTCTGGTCCCTTCTGGTCCTTTCTGAGTGGATTTAAAGGCTGGGCTCCCTAGATTAAAAAAAAAACATTGAAAGGATTGTCGAAGGTGGATTCAACTGGTTGTTGTGGGTTTTCTGGCTGTGTGGCCATGGTCTGGTAGATCTTGTTCCTAATGTTTCGCCTGCATCTGTGGCTGGCATCTGCAGAGGTGTATCACAGAGAGAAGTCTGTTATAAGAGAAGTCTGGACACAGTGTATAACAGACTTCTTTCTGTGATACACCTCTGAAGTTACCAGCCACAGATGCAGGTGCCATTAGGAACAAGATTTACCAGACTACGGTCACGCAGCCTGGAAAACACACAACAACCCACATTGAAAGTGATGCTGTTGCGGAGGGTGGGGGTGGGGGTGAATCTACCCTGAAACAGCATCATTTTCAATGTTGTTTAAACTAGGGAGCCCAGATTCTCCCTTTAAGGTGGATTTAAAAGGAGAATCTGGGCTCCCTTGTCTAAACAGTATTGAAAGTTATGCTGTTTGGGGTGGGTGGGGTGGAGGGAATCCTCCCTGAAACAGCATCAATTTCAATGTTGTTTAAACTAGAGAGCCCATATTCTTCCTTTAAGGTGGATTTAAAAGAAAAATCTGGGCTCTCTAGTCTAAACAACATTAAAAGTGATGCTATTTCAGGGCGGATCCCCCCCCCCCCCCAAACAGCATCACTTTCAATGTTGTTTCAACTAGGGAGCCCAGATTTGTGAATTGGGGCATGTGTTCAGATTTGTGAGTTGGGGCATGTTCTATAATGTGATTGTGACTTTGAGATGACATGGTGCAAAAAATTGTTCTTTCATTGTAGTGGGAGGGCCCACCCGCAAAACTCAGATTTTGCACTGGGCTCCCTTTCCCCTAGCTATACCTTTGGCCCAGAGCCAAGAACCAGGTTAACCACCTTCCCTGCCCAACTTTTGTGGCTGGGGAGAGAAAGATGCCCCCACTGCCCACCCTCTCCCTGACCCCATGGCAAAACGAAAGCCAGAAGCTCCCTCTTGCCTCACAGGAGCCGGGAGGTGGCTTTTCCACCCAGCAGCTGCTGCAGCAGTCAAAGCTGTGGACGCTGCATTGTGCTTACCACTGGCAGTATCCCCAGCCCAAGCGCGCGCACGCGCACACACACACACACACACACACACACACACACACTCCCATGTGCGCCCCAGCTATTTCTTTAAACTCACAGTATTTGTAAGTTCAAGCTCTCACTAGCAAGTCAAGAGGACCACACAGACATTGCAGCTAGCAGGTGAGAGCAGACAGTTTGAATTAGTGTAACGGTTGCTTGCTTCACTCACGTGACTATAGAAGGCTGCTTTTCATTGGCCAGGGGTAAGACCATGTGATTGTTGGGCTTTCAGTCCTTCCCTTGTCCTCACCCCCAGTTTATAGCTGGCCACAGACAGCAGCAACAACAGCATCGGCTTTGTTTTGGCAAGCATGGCAGCCACTTCCAAAGACTGGGAATCAATATGCACAAGTAGGAAGGGTATGGCCAGGGTACCCCCAGCCAAATGGCACCCAAGGTACAAACCATGATTTGCCCTGTCCTAAATGTGCCCCTTGTTAGTTGCAAGTATGTCATTGTAGCTACTGTGAGAATTAGATGTTAGAACAGACTGATCGAAAGAAACCTTTCCTTTTGTAGCAGCATTTAAAAAACATCTGGTCTCTGCCTGGTACCCAGGTAAAAGAAACAACCAGAAAAGACAACACTGAGCTAGATGAATCAATAGTCTTACTTAGGCTGACCAGCCGTCCTGCTTTTGGCAGGACGGTCACGCCTTTGGACAATTTGTCCTGCGTCCCGCGGGTTCTACAAATTGTCCCGATTTTGGGGAGGCTGCTGCACTGCCTTGGGGGCGCAAGGCAGTGCGGCAGCCTCCCATGTGCCTGGCTGCAGGAGCTCATGGACTTCTGGGGCTTGCCGTTTGCCGCCCTGTGACACGCACATGCAGCCTCCTCCCGTCCCGGATCACAAAGGTGACCATCTGGTCACCTTAGTCTTACTTCTTATAATGCAGTTTATGGATATACAACAGCTGTGATGTAAATGCATCACTGGAATGGAATGTGCTCAGTCTCCTATTGCCACTGTCTTTAGGTAATGTACCAACATGCTGGACTCTTCAGGTATAACATGTCTATGATGAGTTCACTGTTGGAGTTGCCAGTATTTCTGCTCTGTTTACATCTATTTTATTGTTGTGACCAGACTGTAGTTGATTAAAGCTAGATGCATTTTTCAACAGGATTTTGTATTTTAGTAATTGTACCTTCTAATTATGGTTACCATAAAACTGAAAATTATGCTCTTTGCAGTTTCTTGTTATTTTATTAAAGTTCTGATAAACGTTTTGTGTATGTAAATAAAGATAAATCTCATGATTTCAGTATTCCTTTTAATTTAATTCAATATTGGAGCCAGTATAGAAAGCAACATTAAGAATTTTTTTATTTACATTACTGAATGGTGTGGGGCTAATATATACAGAAGCAGTGACAAGGAATTAATGTACATATATGATATGAAATTAAAATAAGCTTTGTGCTTCAACTGAGGTTTTCTGAGGTATACTGCAATAATATTATTGCTGAAAGTGCTGGGGGCTGCAATGAAACTTTTAGGTCCAGTGGCATTCTGGTGTTGAGCCATGCATTAACATATTACTTTCTGTTACTTGGGTCTGACACTGAAGGGACTGATACAATTTGCTTTATATATATATATATATATATATTAACAGGATGATCAGCAAATGATACTTGATGAATTAAACACAATTCTGTTCTGGCTGGCTAGTGTCAGGGAATGCTGGCTAATCAGACCTATTTCTTGCAAAGACACTATGGTTTCTGGGAGAGAATTGTCAGGAAGCATCCCGAATTTTTTGAGGGGCAGAACTTGGGTGGAGTTTGCAACAACTAAATTTTAAACAAAATGGTTTACTTTCTTTAACATATGACACTTATCAAACATTAACATTTAACTTAACACTCCAAGGTCCTGTCCAAGTTTCATTCCAAGTCCTTCTAATTACAGTCTGATAATGCCAAGTCCATTCTTTCTGCTGGTGGTTGGCTCATGAAGACTCCAGAAGCTCTTTCTTGCTTTCCTATTGTATCTTACACCATAGCAGCAGTGGCGTAGGAGGTTAAGAGCTCATGTATCTAATCTGGAGGATCCGGGTTTGATTCCCAGCTCTGCTGCCTGAGCTGTGGAGGCTTATCTGAGGAATTCAGATTAGCCTGTACACTCCCACACATGCCAGCTGGGTGACCTTGGGCTAGTCACAGCTTCTCGGAGCTCTCTCAGCCCCACCCACCTCACAGGGTGTTTGTTGTGAGGGGGGAAGGGCAAGGAGATTGTAAGCCCCTTTGAGCCTCCTATAGGAGAGAAAGGCCTCCTCCTCCTCCTCCTCCTCCTCCTCCTCCTCCTCCTCCTCCTCCTCTTCTTCTTCTTCTTCTTCTTCTTCTTCTTCTTCTTCTTCTTCTTCTTCTTCTTCTTCTTCTTAGCAACCTAGTTGCGCTACCCCTCGATTGATTTGAGACTCTGTTTCAGTTATGCAGTAGTGTATTTAGACGCTAGCGTTATATAGTAGTGTATTTAGTCTTAAAGATAGACTTTATCCTTGTTCCTTGAAGGTGATAGAAACTGATCAGCATACGCTTTTGCACTGTTGCTTTTATGCAAATGTAACCTCTGCTTGTGTGTTCTGTGGGGCGTCTAAATACACTACTGCATAACTGAAACCGAGTCTCAAATCAGTCCAGGGGTAGTGCAACTAGGCTGTTATGGTGTGAGATACAACAGGAAAGCAAGAAAGAAAACATGATCATGTTTATGTTGCAAAAACCCAAGCAGCAAATTTTCCTGGTGTCCGAAAGATTAAGAATTCTATTGGAATGGAGGACCATAAATAGGATCCATCCATTGAAAAGATCATCTGCCTAGTTGCTAGCTGGTTAATCTCAGATGATTAGGATATTCTATTGCAAGAGCTCTGATGACAGCAGTCAGGCAGTTAGGTTCATATATAAGAAGATGGTTCTTCCAGTATCTTAATTTTAGATCATTTAGGGCATTAAGAGGTAAGCTGCTTCTATGATTTGAAAAAAACCCTGGAAGTCTGTAGAGATCTTCAGTACAGATGTAGTATTGACAGCCAGTGTAATGTAGTGGTTGGAGTATTAGACTAATATCTAGGAGACCCAGGTTTGAACCTTCAGTTTGCAATGAAAGTTTGACTTTGAGCCAATCACACACTCTCAGCTTAACTTACTTTAGAGGGCTGTTGTGAGAATAAGATGGAGGAGAACAATGTAAGCCACTTTTAAGTCCCCACAGAGCATAAGCAGTGTCATTTGCATTTTTGACTGTTAATGGAATATTTTGATAATGATCAATAAGGATGATTTTCTTAGCCTTAAGACTCCACAATATTGACAATGCTTTGCAGCTGGGATTCCACTTGAATCGCAGTTATCATTTTAAGTGGATAACTCAATTTTTAATTTATTTCCTCACAGAGAAGTTATATCCACAACATTGCAAAAATCAACCCATTGATGTAAGCCTTTTCAGTTTCACTAAGAAGTAAACTGTATGTTGACTGTACATAGTGTCAGCATTTGATCATGTTTAGTATGCATAATTGTGTAGCTTGTAGATGCCATAATTGTCTCAGGAAGTCACACTGATATAGTGTGTGATCCATTCCTTTGGGTACTCAACAGCTCCCAGTGCTCTCACGCAGTAGACAGGTATTCACACAGGTATACATACGGGTTTCTTTAAAAACTCACTTTGTTGATTTTCTAATCATCAGGCTAATGCTTTTTCTTGGTGAATTAGTAGCAACTATTATCAAAGATACCAAAAAAAAAATAAAGGCAGCTGAGGGAAATTGGCATGTTTTTTCCTCAAAGTATTATGTACCAACTGTAGTTCTGAACTGTCCTCAAGGGCAGCCCTATGCAGAGGACATTGTTGTAATCTAATCTAGATGCCCCAAAGGCATACATCACAGTAATGATTCAGTCATAATTAAACAAAAGTTCCATCAATGAGGTTAATAGCTAATAGCTACTCTTGCAGATTATAAATTAAACAACAAAGAACTGAAATGGGATAAATCAACAATTCTCATAATAGAAGGAAACAAACCGTAGAGTCCTACAAGAAATAGTTTTAGAGCCAGTTCTATTTAATTTGTTGATGAGTGATCTGGAATTGGGGATCAGCAGTGTAGTGGTCAAGTTTATGGATTCTAGTGCTATTGTTATTGGTGAAAGCCAAAGTGGATTTTAAAGAGCTCCAACAGAATGTCTCAAATTTGTGTGAATGGGCAACAATATGGCAAATGTTTACTACAGTCAAATGCAACTGTTGCACACGGGAGCAAAAAGACCCCTCTAGCTTTAAATATATGCTGATGGGGTCTGAGCTGATATTGACTGAGAGGGAAAGAGATTTTTGAGCTGTAATGGATAGTTCAATTAAATAATAGCTTATTGTGCAACAGAGGTGAAAAAAACCCAAAAACAAATTTCATGGTTTGGATCATTAATCAAAAGACTGGAAATAAATCAGCCAATATTGTTATGCCCTTATACGGATCTATGATGTGGCCTCATTTGGAATACCGGTACTAGGTAAAGTTCCAGTCACTGCATTTCCAAAAGAGAGATTGCTGAGCTGGAAAAAGTTCAGAAGAGGTGATTAGGGGTTTTCCTATGAGCAGAGTCTGGAGCTTATCAATTTGACTTGATAGAAGTTAATCAAATTATATATTTTGTACAGAAATAGGATAATATTAGAACTTGGTGGAACCAGTGAAATTGATGGACAGAAGATCGAGTATAGACAAAAGAAAGTTTCTGTTTATTCAAGGAGTCCTTAAATTTTGAAATATGTTGCCAGTGGATGGAATAACGGTGTTAAAAGGGCATTAGGCATATTTAATGGAGGGTAGGTCAATTCATGGTAGCTGTGGTTACTAAAGGATGGGGCTGTATCTCAGAGGTATAGCATCTGCTTGGCCTTCAGAAGGGCAGTCCCCTGCATCTCCATTTTTAAAAGGCTCAGGAAATAGGTAATGTGGAAGACTTTTACTTGAGATCCCAGAGTTGCTTCCAGTCTGAATAGAAACTACTGACTTTGATGGACCGAAGGTTTGATTCAGTGTATATGTTCAAATCTGTCCACTCAAACACATTAAACTTCTGAATGGAATGGTAATGGAAGACAACATTGGAAGGAGGCCTATGTATTTTGTTTTATTTAAATGTACCACTATTTGTGGAATCTCATTAGTTAGGAACAATATATATAATGGAGTTATATTTTGGGCTGATAAATATACCCTAAGGGATGTGAGTATTTGTGTATGTATATGTACAAGGCTGCTCCTGTTTGTTTTGTTGTTTATAAACAGTAAGCAGGAGAGATCCATTAGTAGCTAAATTCTGATTATATTATTAATGAGTAATCCACAGAACTTAATTGAGTTGTTTCCTCTGGAATGGCCCAGGGTAGAAGATTCGTGGAAAAAAACATAATTGTGAACAAGGAAGTGTGCAAGACAGTGCCTGTAGCATTCTTTTGTGATTTTCATTTAATTTCTATCTTTCTACCTTGAACCAAACAGTTTTCTCCAGCCACATTGTCCTTGCTGTTTTGGTGTGTGATCCTCTATTTGGGAATAGTTGAGATAGTTCAACTGTTGCTCAACTCACAGCAAAAGAGAAGTCAGAGTCAGCTCAGCCAAAACTGTTTTCATCTGTTGGAGATCAGTTGTTCTATTGTAACAGAGTTGCATAGAGAGAGGAACTGTTACCTGTTAGATATTTTTACTTGCAACAGTGGACCAGAGAAGTGCTTATTTCCCAAGTCGGATGAAATGTTTAGCAAAGGCTAAACTGGGGACTGTCTATGTTGTGTTTCATATGCCTAAGAGAGCTGGAAAGAGGACTGGTTTCCTGAAAGGCTAATTAAATGTGTAGCCATTTTGATAACTCTTCATTTGTAGGGCAGTCCCATCCAAACAGTCAGGTAGCTGGCTGCAGTGGAGCTACCCCGCCGTTCCCAGAGAGGCTTCCCAATGGCTAGGGGAGGCTTGCAAAGAGAAAAAGCCTTCCCACCTCCGAGAAGCCTCTATGGGACTCTATAGACTTACACCATGTTTTCAGTGGTTTAAGTCTAAACTAACTGCTGCCAGTGTAGGCCGCAAATGTCCACCACATGTACACCACCAAATGTACACCACATCCTGCTGCCAGGGAAGGCAGCAGCAGCTGCACATCAGCGGTTTTGCTTCTCTGCCAGGGTAGCTGCCAGGGAAGGCAAATTCGCCAGAGTGGCCGCGCACCACTCCCACAGGCAGATTCCCCCCCTTCCTGGATATGGCCATTAGTCTGTTTGCAGGTTTCTGTAGTTTATATTTATATTCATTATTATTATTTTTATTGATGCAGTGGAGCATCACCAGCGTGAAAACATGTTTTAACACCAATTCTGTGTACCAAATTGACAGCTAGGAGTTAAAGTGGTGTCTATAATTCCATTTACTTGAAGCAGAAGGGCAGATGTGGCTGCTTTACAGTGTTTTTAGAAGCATTTTGTAATGAAATAAACCATATTGTGAGAAATTCTTGCATTATTTGTATGTCAGCTAATTATTTATGCAAATGAACAGAAGGATGTAATGTTTGTCATCTTCGTAGCATTAGTATTCTACACCAGGGACATAATTCTCTTGCAATTAAATCCTTTTATGGAAAGCATTATTGTATGGCAGTCCACATGGGAAAAGAGGTATCAACATTTATTTTGGGGCACAGCCTTTGATGTAGATTACTACACTATTTTTAAAGTAAAAAAAAAATCCCAGGAAAGCTATAACAGTTCAGACAAATGCTTTATTCTTCCAGCGGAAGTATTGAAACTTATTATTCTTGTCACTTATTCGGTACTGAAGGTATTGCAGAGCCAAGAATCAGTGGATACAAGAGCTGCCATTGACTAAGGGTGTAGAGTTATTTTCTTTGCCATCTCTTTTATGCTACCTTTTCAAGCGTCAGTCTTTTTCTCTCTGTTTTTTTTAAACAATCAGTTCCTTTGCCCACCCCAAAGCTGCAATAAATGGATACAAATGGGGCTGATGAAAGAACAATCTGTTTTATAGCCAACTGAAGAATGATCCTGTTTTATTAATTATTGTAACCCTTTGATCTCTGGAATAAAAACAATTTTGCTCCTGAATGCTTCCCTGCACTCCTGTTAAAATTTCCTAACAGCTGACTTTGTATTTCTTGCCCTTGAAAACTCATTTGGAATAATGTGTAGTCTTCTAAATGGAAAAGGGTGAAAATTTATCTCAAAAGACTTAACGTTTGTACACTAGTGAGCAAGAGTGCCCTGTATTGCTTTTCAGTAATGGTTGGAATCCAGAGAAGCTGGCGCACACACATGTGTATTGGGGAATGGGCAGTGTTTCTTTCTGATGGTAGTCTCTCATGCCTAATAGAGTGGTGCACTTGAGAATCTTTAACCGTTAGGGTGTGGTAGCTGAAGAGCTGCGTGCTGAAAGGATGTCACACACTTCACTTTGGATCCTGGCCAATATTGCTATGGCAGCAGAATGTAATATTTTACAATAGGTATAAAATGCAAAACAGATGAACACCTACCAAATGGGAATGAAGTAACTGTACTAGTTTTGCTCATCTCTGTCTTTGCTTCCAGCAGCCTTTACCCCATGGTGTGCAGTGTTGTTTGCTAGGCAAACAAATAGCTTTAAGATGAGGGTAAGGATGCCACTGGCAGCTCCTTAAAGCAGAGGAAAGGAGCTTATTATACCTCCTATAGAAGTTTGTGACCTTTCTGGGAATTTGTTCCTGGTTGCAGGTTATCCACACATTCCTTCTCATGACTGTAGTAGTACTATTGTACTATTGGACAATGTACATTATTTTAAAATAAAGTTTATTAATCTTTCACAAAATATTATAATAGCAACACAACAACAAAAGAATGCATGGAAAAAGATAATAAGTATACAAACACATGGTAGATGGGTCTGCACTGATACTGCAGATCTGACAGAAGGAAAAAAAGAAATAAACTTGAAAGTGAAACTGAGAAGGGGGTGGGGAAAGAGAAAAAACATTGGGGCAGATTCTAATGCCGAAAGCAGCTCAAACTTACTGAACCTAGATGTTTGCAGAACTAGCAGGTTTAAATTAAGCCCTAGCGATGTATTGTCGAAGGCTTTCACGGCCGGATTCAACTGGTTATGGTGGGTTTTCCTGGCTGTGTGGCCGTGGTCTGGTGGATCTTGTTCCTAACGTTTCACCTGCATCTGTGGCTGGCATCTTCAGAGGTGTATCACAGAGGGAAGTCTGTTACACACTGTGTCCAGTGAGAAGGGAATGTTTGGGGTATATATATTGGCCATGTCCCAGGGTGGGGAACCAATCAGTAAGTGTTTGGGTGGAACTTGTTATGCAAATATGTGGTTCATAGTATTGTATTGTGGGTGGGGTTTATCGTGGGTGGGGTTTATCAATCCAGGGAGTGATTCACAGTTTCATGCCCTGCAGCAGCAGCAGCATTGGTGAATGCAAATCCTGTGTTTGGGTGGAGTCCATTGTTCATGAACTTATGGTAGCATGCCCTTGGGGTTCCAATGGGAGCTAATAGATGGGGGCTACACCTTTGAGGGTCCATAACCTTGGACCCCCTGAACCAAACTTCACCAAACCTGGGTGGTATCATCAGGAGAGTCTCCTAAAGATACCCTGAAAGTTTGGTATTGATAGCTTAACAATTGCACCCCTAACAGCAGGCACCCCCAAATTTCCCCAGATTCTCCTTTTAAATCCATCCCTTTTGGCATAGATTTAAATGGAGAATCTGAGGTCCCCAGTTTAAACATTGAAAGTGATGCTGTTTCAGGGTGGGGGATAATCCAGCATCACTTTCAATGTTGTTTTAACTGGGGACCCCAGATTCTCCCTTTAAGGTGGATTTAAAAGGAGAATCTGGGCTGCCTAGTATAAATACCTTTGAAAGTGATGCTGTTTGGGGGTGGATTCCAGCATCATAGCGGCCACCCATGCAAGGGGGGAGTGCAAAACTCAGATTTTGTACCGGGCTCCATTTTCTGTAGCTATGCCTCTGCCCGGAAGGGAGGGCAGAAGGGACTGCCAGCTGCCGGCTGGGAACCTGTCCGGTGTGGGGGGCAGGCAAGGCAGGAGAGTCTGCCATCCCTGGCCTCGGACAGCTGCTTTTATAAGCACTGAGGCCAGGGAGCGGGGCTTGGGGAGGTGAGGCCCTGCCCCCGAACCCACCCCATGAAACATCTATACCTACATCGCTGCTGTTAGGTATGGCAGAAGGATCTGCAGAAAACAGGCATCAGAGGAGGAAAGAGGCTTTCTCCCACCCAACTGTTTAGCCTGAATGGTCAGTTTCACCCCCTCCTTGCATTTGACTTTTTGTGTGCTGCTAAAGGGATTCCTCCTGCTGCCATTTGTTGAGGGTTGCCCATGCTCTGCAGGCTCTGATCCTGAGTGCCTTGTATATATCTATCATGATATGTAATTCTACTTATCTCTTCTCCCTCCCCAAAAGGCTTGCTTACCACTTATTTGTGCATATTTGCTACTCAGTGCTTCTCACCAACCTTATCTGATTAATTTTATGAAGACTGTCTTGTCAGAGAAAAACTTGCACATTTTCCAAGTGCTGATTGAATTGTGAAATTTGTTAATATTTAGGGATTAAATTGTATTGTAGGTAAATTAGCAGTAAAGCCCATTTTATGAACAAAGAAAATGGGCTCTAGAAAATGGTTGGTGGGTAAGCCCTCCTGTTTTTCTTGCCCCCTTGGCCAGTGTTTGATATTTCGCTTCCTCTCTGGCTGCTTCTTTCTCACACATTCACACACTCCCATCCCAGGGGGCTTGCTCTGCTCCCAACAATGGATTTTTCTCCCCCACCCCTTTATTCTTTTACTACTCTGTACTCTGTTCTTTTCATTCCCCCCATGTGTGCAGGCTCCACGCTTGGTTTGTCTCCTGGGCTCAAAACATTACCTCAGGTCCATATCTTGGTCAAATAAGTGGAGGAAGGAAAGGTGAGAGGGAATGAAAAAGTGATTTCCATGGAGAGAAAGGTGAGGGGAAGGCAGTGAGAAAATGGCAGTGAGAAAATGGAAGAAGGGATGGAGGGATGGAATGAAAAGTGATATAATCCACTTATAAAAGCACCTTCTTGAATTATCCCATTATCATGTAGCTGTATTGTCTTTATAAAAAAGCCCTCTTGAACCATTCTGCTTTACATGGTTTGCAGAATGATAGAAGTGTAGGCTGTTTCCTGACATCCTCAGAAAGGCCATTCTATAAAAAATTAATCATTTGTTGGATGGCACCATTAGAATCCATGAGCTAACGATTTAATTTTTGTTCAATTTGTAAATCATTTAAAAATGTTTTTATAAGTGTGACTTAAATATTGGGAGTTTTGTTTTGGCACCAGTTTAATGATCCTGTAACAAAATGGACAGGTTCCTAACTATAACCCAGCTGGATTTCAAACTTGGAACTGCAGCAGGAATCAAGAGTTTTAGAGAACTAAATTTATTTGTTCTCCAGACTTAGGTTCAGAAAATCACAACCTCAGCTTGTTTATCCCAAAACAAAATGAGAACACTGAACAGTTAGCTACAGATGGTATGACAGGCGTTCTTGGTTTGGAAACTGTTTTAAGTGGTAGAGCTTTCTATTTCCTTTGCAGAAAATTTATGGAGAAAAGAAGGTTGTATTTGCAGATTCAGGTATCAATAACTGGAAGAAAGGTTCCCACACTTCTTTGATTCTGCAAACTATGTAAAATAGTTGTTTGGGTGAGCATTTTGTATGAAGCTAATAGAGAACAGGACTGCCACAGTGTATGCTATGCCACAGTGTATGGTATTCTATCATGATCTTACAGCACTTGTTTTCATTGTTTGATTCCATTTACTGCATTGTTTGACATAGCAAGTCTGATTTTTTTTTGCACTTTTAAAAATATTTGTAACCCTAGTCCTGTTGCATTGCTTAAGAGATCTCTGTTGCTATTTGATTATATTGCTTTATACCACATAATCCACCTTGAGTCATAAGTAGAAAATGGGTCTATAAATATAGTAAATAGTGATGGCCCCCCCCCCCCCCCGCATATATGCATTTGCCCCCTTAATAAAAATTTTCTGGCTATGGGCCTGCCTCTAAACTACACCTTTCAAATTCCATTGACTTCAGAGTACTTAGAAGAATGCAATTCTGCTTATGATTGTATAGTTTAAAATGGATTTAGAAAATTTGTGCATCTTAGACATGGTGAACTGAAGCCATTTGCAAAACTGCATTTTCGCTGAACTGCAGAAAGCTTGCTTGTGATGCTTAAAATTTTTCTAAGAGTTTATCCTACCTTTCATGAGCTTCTTTAGCATAGGAGAATGATTTTAGTCTTTGGGGAATCTTTTTGCAGGTGAATTATGCTTATTGATCTCCTGAGAAATGATTTTATTGCTGATTTTCTGTGGCAATATACATTGAATCTCTCTCTGTTTAGTAGCCTTTTGGCTAAGAAAGCATTCTCAAGCATTCTCTATGTATCGGTAAGTCAATCTGTTTGCTCCAAACTCAATGCTCACTAAAATGACTCGTTACTTAATATCAACCTGTCAAAGTTCTATTCGTTTAAACTATGTGACCTATACTTTCCTTTCCCCACCAGGCAGTGTGATCTTCATTTTGGCATATGGCCAACTCATTCTCACATGACTGGAACTCTAGCAACTGGGCTACTGTGCCTGAGGGTCTTACCCTTTCCAGGAACATGCTTTGGTTGTCTTATGTAGCTGGATTAGAGCGAAACAAAGAAAAGCTTGCAAAATGTGAATATTAAATGCATATAAACATTCTTTAAAGAAAATAAATGTGCTTGTCTGTTTCCTAGCACAAGAACATTTTCTCCAGCAAAGAGCTATTCACAAGGCAGGGGTGTTGGGTGAGTGAATGAATTGAATGATCACAATTCAATGTTAACTCATTTTGTACAACACTGGGATGAAAATGTTCTTTAATAGAACTTTCCCACAGGTTGCATCTTGAAAGCACATGGAGGGTAATAAGCAATGCATAAGATTTTGGCTTATGATAAGGCATGTTTTGTAGCCAATTACATCAACACCCTATGTTTCAGGCTTTGCCTGTGGTAGAAAGTACTGGGAAGTCACAGTTGACATGGTGACCCAGTAGGGTTTTCAAGGCAAGAGATGTTTCAAAGGTGGTTTGTGCCTACACCTCATGCTTCTGGTATTCCTTACAGGTCTCCCATCCAAATATTAGCCAGGGTCAAGGCTGAGAGTGTGTGACTGGCCCAGGGTGACCCAGAAATCTTTCATGCCATAAGTGGGGATTTGAACTAGTCCAACACCTTAACCACTAAACCAGGCTGGTTCTTCCATTCATAGTGGCAAGTGTTACATACACAGTGGCAAGTATATAATACACTGCTTTGAATCTTACCAATTAGCTACCAAACAGAAGCGTAAATTCAGTTTGTCCTTTGGCTGCTCCTTCCCCCTGAAGAGTTGATCAGTAAAATTCCAGTTTTGTTTATCAAGCTATATGTGCTCAGAATGGGCTAGGAAATTGTGCATATATAATCTCTTTGATATGAATGTGTGACCATTCATTCCTCACTCGCTTGTATTCTTTATTAATGCTCTTATCATATTACTAGAAAAAACAACTAACTGAATAATATCATTATACCTTATAGCATAAGGGATTAACTTTGTGAAATTGTTTTTCACTGTACTCAGAAGTCTAAAAGCTGAGGGTTTTTTTGCTGTGTAACAGAGTGTGACTTTGAAGGGAAAGCTGACATCTAAAACTTGGTTTATTATTCTGGGCCAATCATGAGTCTGTTGGCACAAGGCAGAACCATTTTTAATGTGCTTTCCCAGCCCAGTGAAAGAGGGGGAAAGAGATTGATTTGGTAGAACTAAAAGAGTTCTACTGAAAAGGGTATACTTGAGCTGCTTAGATTGTAAAGTTATTGCTATATTTGTCTAGATTACTTTCTCACATCTATTTGAATGAGACTGCAGTTTGTGGTCTGAGTCTAATTACTCCTTTCTTCACTCTTCCTGCCTTTGATCATATCTTATTTCATCTATTTAGCCCTCTAAGCTATCTTTAAATTTAAATGATAGCTTGGCAGACATTTTTACTAGCTGCCAGTCAAGGAAAACACTTAGTGAGAAAGAGCTCTTTATTGGCACTCTTTGAATCTGAGAAGGAAATGCCTGCAGTACATTTGTTTTGGGTTGCCATCTACAGTGTCTACCATATTTGCAACCTCAATCCTATGTGATTTATGATATTTAGTGATTGGCAGCTCTATTTATTTCTTTGTAGTGCTTCATTCAAAAGTAACATAATTATTTCTATCTCAAGGTAGTATATCTTAGATAATATTACAGGCTTATAGTGTGATTACTCTGGATCAGTCTTACATGTAAAAATGGTAATATTTCTTAACAATTGCAGATATCTCAAAAGATATGAAGTGTCAAAAGATGGATTTGATCAAATGCTTGTTGGGGCTTGCTGACTTCCTTTGGCGATTTCCTGGGATAGTCACCCAAAATATCCAGGTTTCCTCGCAATCTCCCCACTGCTGAACCGCAGAACACAGATCAGTCCTGTTTCATGCACTCTCCCTGCTCTTATCATGGGATTTTCCTGGACCTGCTTGTATAAGCACCTTTTTGAAAAAAACACTCCAATGGGAGCTAATAGGAGAGGGGGCTACACATTTGAGGGTGCATAACTTTGGCTCCCATGAACCAAACTTCACCAAACCTGGGTGGTATCATCAGCAGAGTCTCCTACTGATACCACCCAGGTTTTGTAAAGTTTGGTCCAGGGGATCCAAAGCAGTAAACTCCCAAAGGGGATGCCCCCATCCCCCATTATTTCCAATGGGAGCTTGGCCCCCATGAACCAAACTTCACCAAACCTGGGTGGTATCATCAGGAGGGGCTCCTAAAGATACTCTTAAATTTTGGTGCTGTTAGCTTAACAATTGCACCCATGACAGCAGGCACCCCCCCCCCAAGGGGCAGGCCTAGACGTCTTCACTAGAAACATGCTGCAGTGAGGATGTTGGAACCTGGATGAAAAGGTGCCAACTCTTTTGAAATTTGGTTGTATCTTGATTAAATTTTCAGTGGGAATTCGGTCCTTGTATGAAAAAAGTAGGAAAATGAGTATCTATGTGAAAAGTTGACATCCCAATGCCAATGTTCAACATCTTCAGTTAAAAGGATAAGATATGATAATATGATGCCACAGAGAATTGCTGCCAGTCCGAATAGGCAATACTAACCTTGACAGGCCAATAGTCTCTTTCATTGTTAAGCTGTTCCATGTATTCAAGGATAACTTGGAAGAATAAAGTATCAGTCAAAAGGAGAAAGATAAAAATTGAGTTAGATTAATAGATTCTGTACATGGAAAAGCTGAGTGAACAGTCATCTTCTTTTACCTTTTCTAGCTCTTCTGTCAGATTCTTAAAAATTAGTTTCTCCAAACTGGCACTGAAATAAAAGAATTAGAACTGGTCTTTTTGGCTCCACACTCAGAAGCTCCCAATGCTCATTTTGATAGACAACTCAGTCTCTTGCAATTATGCTTAGTTAAATGTTACCCCTTGCACTTAATTCCGAAAGATAAAAGTTATCCGTTATTAAAGGTAGCTGTCTTTTATTCCATAAACATATTATTTCATATATGCATGATAAATGATTACAAAATGTTTCAGAAAAAGATGTATCAATCAACAGCTTCAGATCATAAAAGGGAGTATTTCCCTGAATGTGGAATAATGATATGAAATTGCTTTAGGCCTCTGACAAAAATTAAACAGGATACAGACTCTAAGTAATATATGATCAGATGAATATTAAACTCTAATGCTTATCAAAAATTTATCAGTTTCTATAACTGCCTTGGTAATTAATAATGGTATTGGGAACTCCACAGATTGGGGTTTGGCATGCGTAAGTTTTAATTATCAGCTGGGGGCATCCATTAATTTGGTATTTAAAGCTGTATTAATTATATATATTTATCATCAAACACCTCAGTGTATAATAATGATATGTTTATCATCAAAAACCTCAGTGAATAATAATATAAATTCTAATATGTTTTAAGCATTTGAAATGCTTTATATATGTTCTGGGATTCATTTTTTAAAAAGTAAACCGACAATATAGACCAAACAATATGTTTTCTATGCTTCAGTTGAGTAGCCGACAAGAGGAGAGAGAGAGAGAGATCTTCTCTGCAGGCATTTTAATGAGGCCAAAGAGAACTAGCAAATGAATGATGTGAAAGTATAGACCTAATAGTCACTGAGATGGTAAATCTATGTCAGATTTGCATTATATAAGAGATGGAGGACTAACATGAGTGAATAGACATAGATGCACAAAAATGATTTTACACTTAAATATTTGATTGAAGTTGGTAAGCTACCGTCTTGCTTTCTACTTGTCATGCAAGTGTTTTATGTACAGGGAATTTAAAAAAAAGAAAATCAGGAGCATTCAACCACTTAAGTCTCTACTGAAGAAAGTCTTACTAACTCAGTGAGAATTAGACCACAGCCCCTGCCTTGTTTTGAGAAACAGGGAAATTAGTGGACACAGTATACTACAAGGCAGAACTCTAGGAGAGGAAAATGTCCTGATTGCTCTTTAAGCACAGGCCAGAGTCAAGAGAGGCAATAGCAAGTTCTAGTGGAGCTGTTAACCTCACAATTGCCCAGGCACAATTGAGACTGTAGAAGTGAATACATACAATTGTTACCAAGGCCAGAACTCTGCAGGCATTTATAACTGAGCTTAATCTAGCATCCTGTATAACCTCATGATAAATCTTGGTCATTCCAAGCCTCATGGGTGGAACAGAGACTTTGGGCAATCAACTGGGCTCTCCACCACTGAAGCTAAGCTTCTCCTGGGCTCTTTATTCTAGGGGCTTTGGGGGTGCCAGTGGGATCCTTAGCAAAAGGTAGGTTTAACACTCCAGTTTTGTTGACCTTCATGCCTTGCTTCTGTTATGAGCTATGGTCTCAGCAGGTGGCCTATTAGAGTCCTGGGTTTCTGAGAGCCCAAAAACTGTGGGGATTTTCTGGGATCTTGGTCACCACAGGATTAGTTTCCATGACTTCTTCATCTTCTGAAGTGGACTCATCAGACCCAACCCTTATAAGAAATGCAGGGCAGATGTGAGAGC
This sequence comes from Sphaerodactylus townsendi, assembly GCF_021028975.2. Classification (NCBI taxonomy): domain Eukaryota; kingdom Metazoa; phylum Chordata; class Lepidosauria; order Squamata; family Sphaerodactylidae; genus Sphaerodactylus; species Sphaerodactylus townsendi. The sequence continues at coordinate 35,739,956 of NC_059434.1, forward strand.
GTAGAACATCATGAAGAGATCTAGGTCATCTCTGCCTGTGACCATTATCTGTTTTCTGAAGTAATATAGTCCCAAGATGTCTTAATTGTTATGAATTACTGCAGAGCTAGAGAATCCAGTCAACTTTAGATTTCTGACATCAGCATAAAACTCTGCCTGCCTGTAATCATCATATGGTGTTTTCTGTACAGTTTTTTGAAAGAAAAGTCTGCAACATTAGAATGTAGCTCAGAATGCAGTTCAGTAACCTTTTCCCTATTTGCATGGTACTGATGGAGAGCATCCTTTTGTGGGTGGTTCATGTGACACTGCTGTAAAGAGGATGCTGATCAGTTAGTATTTATTGGAGCCAGAATGATGTAGTAGTTAAGATCAGGTGGACTCTAATTTGGGTTTGGTTCTTCACTCATCTGGGTTTGATTCTTCACTCATCTACATGAACGTTAGACTCTAATCTGGTAAACCACTTTTGTTTCTGAACTCCAACTTTCCTGATGGGTGACCTTGGGCTGGTCACAGTTCTTCGGAACCCTCTCAGTCCCATCTACTTCACACGGGGCCTGTTGTGAGGAGAGGAAGAAAGGAGTTTGTAAGCAGCCTTACCGGAGATAAAGGCAGGGTATAAATTCACGCTCCTCTTTTTTTTCTACTTGTGACATAGTGCCTTCACTTAGGCTGTTTCCGCACGAAGGTGGAAGCGGCCGGGTCGGCGTTTACGACGCTGACCTGACAACGCTGGGACCGTCCGCACGGACGGTCCTGGAAACAGCCGGGCAGCCGGCGCCATGGAGTGCCGGCGCCCTGCCGACCCGGCATGTCCCTGGGCCTCCGGCGCGTCGCCGAGGCCTGGGGACATGCCCCCTGGCTCTGCGCACCTGCTCCAGCGGCGCAGGGCAGGGGGGCATGTCCCCAGGCCTCGGCGACGTGCTGGAGGCCCGGGGACAAGGTAAGTGCCGGGTGGGGGAGGCATTGTGAAGCTGCTGCCGTTCGCTCGGCAGCGGCTTCACGGTGGCGTTTCCCCAACAAGAGCGCTTCCAAGCGCTCTGGGGACACACCGGCTTCGCGGCGCGAGGGTGGCGCAGCTGCAATGCAGCTGCGCCCCCTGTGCAAATGGCGGCCTGGAGACGGCGTTTTTACCGTCTCCAGGCCGCCATTCATTGCCCGTGCGGAAACGGCCAAAGAGATTCTCTCTAGTCTTTGCTGGGGGCATGTTTCTGTGGTTGTGGTAGAGGAAACAAAGCAAACTTTCTCCCCAAAACTTTCTGGTGACTACTGTATGATGCTTCTGCCCTTCTGCATAACCAGTCCCATATTATGTTAGCTGGACCTTTTCTCAGTTTATGTCTTTGTATGTTTAACCTGTAAATAAGTTGGAATTAAAACAGGCAATTGGTATATTCTTTGATTTTGTGTTAAATATATTGTACCATGAAATTATAGACTTTTCATGCCATGTGGTGGAAAGTGCTGTCAAATTACAGCTGACGTGGTGACCCTGAAGGGTTTTAAAGGCAAGATATGTTTGAAGATGGTTTGCCATTGCCTGCATCCACAGGGGCTGTGAATGTTCTGAGAGAACTGTTATTGGTCCAAGGTCATCATGAGGAGGAGTGGGGAATCAAACCTGGTTCTCTGGATTAGAGCCCACTACTCTTAATCACTACTTTGTGCTGGCTCTTTTCATGCCAGGCGTACCAGTTATTGGGAAATGAATAGCAGTGTGAAATAATTTGATACACTGGGGATTTACTGAAGTAATAATGGTAAAGTGCTTATTGCAATAATGATAATTAAGTGTTGTCAAGTCACAACCAACTTATGGCAATTCCCCATAGAGTTTTCAAAGCAAGGGATGAACAGAGATAGTTTGCCATTACTTTGCTCTGTGTAGCAACCTTGGTCTTCCTTAGAAGTACAAGCCATGGCCAACTGTACTTGTCAGCCAAGCTCTGACAATCTAGGGCTAGTCAGAGGTATTCAGGTGACTTAAGTTGTCAATGCCTCAACATTCTTCTAAGATTTGTTTGGATTGGGTAACTGCTGCAGTTTCTTACAGCTCAGTTTAGTATTCACTGAACTAGGGTACTTTAGTCAGCCAACTTAACACACCTAAAAGTATGGCATCCTTTCCAGAAGGATTTTACAAAATTTACAAAATTCCCCCTTCTTACATGGCCTGCAACCCTATTAGAGGGGGCTTACCTCCTACCCATTTGAATTGGGCTAATCATGACTTGTGTCTTTATTAACATAGTTCCCTCTCCAATTTTTGCTAAATGTTTGTACCTCTAGAGTGCATGAAAACACTAATGTATGCCAGCTGTTTCTTCTCCTAACTTGAAATTAGGGTGCACAGTACTTAAATTCTTGCAGTCCTGTTTCTTTATGTGGCGATAACCACTAATTTCATTGTAACAGAAAATCAATCTCATGTTGATAACAGTTTTAAAAAGTTGTGTTTGGGGTCTCATGGCAAGACTGGTGTGGAGGAACAGAATTATGGCTTGTATACTGCTTAAGACTAATATCTTTGGCAAGAAGGACATTCTTTTGAGGGCATTGTTAGAGTTGCAAAGATATATAACATCTTAGGCCATTTCCGCATGGCCCCCCAGGCGCCCCCACGCTGGCAAGAATTCTGCTGGCGTGGGGGCGGAGGCTGTTCGCACGCAAGCATGTGAGCAGCCTCAGGAGAGGCCGGCGGACGACAGGCGGCTCTGCATGGAGTCGCCTCTGCCCCCTTACCTTTCCCACTCACCTTGTCCCCGTCGTCGGCCTGCTGGCCTCCGAAGCCCCGCCCACGCTGCCCTCCGATCTCCAGGGGTCGGAGGACAGTGAGGGAGGGGCTTCGGAGGCCAGCAGGCCGACGACAGGGACGAGGTAAGTGGGAAAGGGGAGGGGAAACAGCGTGTTCCCGGCGGTGCTGTTCCCTCAAAAACAACCCTTTAAAGGGTTGTTTTTTAGGGTGGCCTGACGCCACCCTGCGGGAGGGGAAGGGCAGCCAGGTCGGCGCTGCTGCGTTTCAGCAGCGCCGCCTGTGCGAACGGCGGCCTGGGGGCGGCGTTTTTACCGCCCCCAGGCCGCCGTTTTTGGCCCATGCGGAAACGGCCAAAGAGTATAATAATGTAAAGTTTGCTATATGGCTTTAATATCATGCTCTGTATTTGAGTGTAATGTCAAGAGGCTGACTGTATAGCATAGATAATCTAGGTCATTCTCATGTGCTATTTCTTTCAGGGTGAGCAGAAGGGGTACCAACTCTGGCTTGTGAAATTCCTGCAGATTTAATTAGCTAATGAGTTTTGACTGAAAAAAAAGGAGCATAGAGGCATCTTTCTGCTGACATCGCTAAACAGGAGAAGCATTATTAGGTTACCAATTTCAAAACTTCTTTTGCAGCAGCACCTGTCATTTTCTCATCTGCCATAGCCTCCAATTGAAAAAAAAATCCCAAATACTAAATGGGAAAACATTCTGTTAGAATTTACGACAACATTTAGATGTTTTTGTACGTTTCTGGGTTATACTCCTTGTCAGCCTCAATCTTTTCCCCCCCGGCTCCTGCCATTTTCTCCCATTAAAGAACAATGGTAGAAATAGTGTAAAGTGTAATAGCAATTAAAAAAAACTGCACTGGAAGAGCAAACAAAATATAAGTAGCCACTGCTCATACTGTAAAGGAGGTACCTGAAGAAGGTAGAGTTTGTGGTGAGGAACTCAGCAGAATGCTAGAGTCCATACTCCACTTCTGCTGTTTCCTCCAGGGGAACTGACCTCAGTAGTCTGGAGTTATGATTCTGGGAGAACTCCAGGTCCCACATAGAGCTTGGGAATCCCAGTGGGCAGAAAGAATGCAAAGACAGAAAATCAGGAAAGCAGTTCATTAAGCGGTTGTAGCAGCAAGAGAGGTAGTAAACTACCGGTAAGTAGTAAGATCAGCATTGCTTCCACACTGAGAAGTTTGGAAATATGGCAGTGTTGGGTATAAGGGCTGTCTAGGCTAGATCCTATTGTCTGTCACTACTCAGAGTAGCTGTGGGAAGAAAATTCTTACCAGAAATATAGCTCTGGGAATTACCAGAACATCTATGGTTTTACCATAATTTCTGGCATTATTGAATATCTTCTGGAAAACAGCAGAAGGTCTTGCTTTTTTGTGCTTGGGATGAAGCATTATTACATATCTGTGGCACGGTAGGAAATGGTCTAGTGCCTAATTGTTAAAAGATACCTTTCCACATGCCATCCTCTGTTTATGCAGTGGTAAGGTCATGGAAGATTTTTCCCCCTTTGAACAATAGAGATAATAGTTGTATTCTAGTTTTGTAGCTGTAAAATGAAGCTGATTTTTTAAAACAAGAAGTGCTGGAATCAAGCAAAATTCTTTTTCCACATTGGTTGCCTTTGTCCTGACACTCTTGTTTTAAAATTAAATCATGAGAGCCCTTCTTTCTAATTCCTAATGGTGTGTGGATTGGGAATGATTATGAAGTGATGAGACAAAAGTGCTGGGCACATACTTCACACGTTCTGGTGTTGACAATGCAAGCAGATTCTGTTGACAATGCAAGCAGATTCTGGAGCCAGTCTTCATTAAGATTTGCAGTGAAGTAATGGTTACAATAAACAAGACAAGAAAACTGATCACATTTTCAGATGCTAATCCCCCCATAAAAACTTATTTTTAATTTTTGGTTCCATTTTCTTATCTTGGCATGCTTAGATAAAAACATTATGACATATTTAGGTGCTCTGAGATCAGCTACTGCTGATGACAAAAGGAGATTGGTATGTGTACATTTTCCCATTTTAGAATAGAATAGAATAGAATAGAATCTTTATTGGCCAAGTGTGATTGGACACACAAGGAATTTGTCTCCGGTGCATATGCTCTCAGTGTACATAAAAGAAAAATACATTTGTCAAGAATCATAAGGTACAGCACTTAATCATAAGGTACAGCACTTAATGATTGTCATATAGGTCTAGTAAGCAATCAGGAAACAATCAGTAGTAATGAAAACATAAAATGTAAAATCATAAAATAAAATAAAATAAAATAAAATGTACATTTTCCCATTTTTAAATTTTTGAAAATCAAACACACGACATGAGAATCAGTTGTGATTCTCATATTGTGTGTTTGTTTTGAAGACAGCTCCTTGGGAAAAAAAAATTGGGAAATTATGTATTGTCAGAATTGGCAAGAAGAACAGAGTTGAACCATGTTCTTTTTGAGCTAAAAAGAAGCATGGGCACGATGCACGCAGAGGAAACATTCCAGGCAACTTAGCAAATGGCTGGTTCAACAGAGGTTTCAAGCAGCAAGAAACGGCTAGTGGGAGAAGGGTTTTTTTTTAATTGGGTGGAAGAAATAAGCTGCTCTCTCCTCAGATGCTTTACTTTTTTTGTCCTGTCTGGACAAAAATTAGAAGATGGGTTTTTTTTAAAGATGCCCTCAGGATGTCTTATTTTTGGTTGTGTGGAAAGGGCCAGTGTTAAGAGTGGCAGATTCTAATCTAAAACTAGATTAGATTCAGAGGTGGGATTCAGGGGGTTCTGAAGGTTCTGTAGAGCCTGTTGTTAAAATTTTCTTTTTCACTTTTTTAATACTTCCAATATTTTTTATTAAGTATTAATATTTTTAATACTTAAAATAAAAAAGTGATATTATTATTTTAAAAAAATACTTTTAAATAGTCATTACTTGAATCCCACCACCATCGGAACCTGTTGTTAAAATATTCGAATCCCACCACTGAATTCCTCACTCATTCCCGTGAAGCCTGCTGCCTGCTGGGTGATCTTGGGCCAGTCACTGTTCTCTCAGAACTCTCTCAGCCCTCACAGATGCAGGCAGTGGCAAACCATTTCTGAACATCTCCTGCCTTGAAAACCCTATGGGATGGCCATAAGACTGCAAAATCACACACACATATAGTAAGTGATCACTGGGCTTTACCACATCAAGCAACTCCTAAAAGCAGAAACTCAGCTAGGGGTTAATAAGCCAGCCATATGTCGACTATCATTTAAAGTAAGAACTCAACATAACAGTTGGCTCATTTGGCCATATTTCTCATTTAATAACTGCAACTATTGCCTGCTCACTTAACTGCATAAAAATATTACCCATTATGCATGATCTCCTTTGCCGTACCCACAAATGGAGGGGAAACTATCAAATGAGATGTGATTATGTGACTTATTTTGTATTTAATTTTCTTAGGCAACTAGGTATGCAAAACGGGACTGAATAAGAAAATTTTATGCAAAAATTGTTTGCAGCATGGAAAAACCATTTTGGTAATGAAATAATTCACAGTGACAACAATTAGTGATCCAATAGGCCATGATTCCCCTTGTGACCAGTCCCAAAAGTATACAGTTCACTTTTAACTGGTTAGTTGACTCTGAGAGCTATTTTCATACCTTCTTACATAATTCCAGTGTCATCATATTCAATGCACAGTCCCTGGTAGGTTAGAGTGGTGTAGTAAAAAAAAGTCTAAACACCATGGAAAAATGGCCTTGAAGTAATTTCGTATGTTGGGATGAGGGAAGGGATACTATTAGTAATTGGTCATGAAGAAATATAAACTAACTCAGGGACAATTTTTTGGAGGAGGGATTTGATCACCTTCAATAATATGGATTTTCCATTGAAAATCAACAATCAGCAGAGTCTTATAAATGGCTGGTGTTATTCATTTTTAAAGCACCTTACAGTTCAGGAAGCTTATTTTAAAGCCAGATGTTTTTTAAGTATGAAAACTGAAACATACTGTTCTTGTGTAAAGGATATTGTTTTAATTAGCTGGTTTATTATTGATGCCCATGTTTTAGAATTACAGACCTTTTACGGTTGCTAACACATACAAACATCTAATTAATGGAAAAATCGCAGTAGTGTCAAATTGGAAAATACTTGCTAGCCAGAAATAGAAACGTAATTTTCATTTCGTAATAGCAATTCATATGGTGCAAAGAAGAATGTTTTATAAGCCAAGGAAAGCATTAACCTGGCATTCAGCAGTACTTGTACTCTGACCAATTACACTTAATAATTAGTGTTTTTGCAGTTGGAGAGTATGTGCTTCCCCTCCCTTATCCTGCCAGCCTGGCACTTTTTTTTTTTTTGGTGAGAAATCTCAAATTAGATGTTCCATCTGTTTCCTATAATATCTCTGTGATTGCTAGCTCTCCCCAATCCTAAAATCCCTAATAATAAGACATGTATGGTAAAATCAGGAAAATGGTACTTAGGAACAGATGATAGCAAGCATGAACAAAGTCACACCTGGCCTTTTTTTTTTACATTTGCTGTATAACTGCTGTTTTATAAAAAACATAGTCCTCTTAAGGTGTATTAGCAAAGCATGGCATTCAAATTCTATGTTCTCAGCAAGTCTTGAGTTCTAGTTTGTGGCTCAAATATTTGTTTTAAACATATGAATATTGCAGTTTTCCTAGCTTAGGCTATGACTGTGCTGATGTGATCTTGCAAAGACAACCATCTTTTGTGCCCACTGCTTTGGTTCACATAAAAAGTATATGGGTGTGAGTAAATCTTACATGGCATAAAATAAATCTTCCCAAGCAGATTTATAAATAATAGAAACGGCCACAGCAGTAAAAGCTCCAGTCTGTATATTAACTAATGTATCTGTATTAAGTGTGGCTTTTCTTTAGTGCAAAAAGATACATTAGAAATTCTGAGTCTAGACTAAATAAACCGCTGAACGGAAGAATGTCCAATGTTCTGTATGATCTGTTTGAAACAACTGAACTGGTAGTCATTTCTGAAGGAGACAGATCACACGCATATACACGAATATATAAAAAGCATCTGGGTTTACATGATACTTTGGATAGGTAGCGTGCATTGAAATGAATTTACAATTTTATGTTTGGAAATTTGAGACTTACAAGTCAAGAAGGAAAGAGCCTGAATCTCATCTTATATAACGAAGGGATCATTGACTTTTGCAGAAATGCATGCACAGGGACATTAGAAAAAAGAATTCGAAAGATTCCCCCGATGAAGCTGCATGTGAAATGTGTAGAGGTTACACACTTATTAAAGGATTTGTTTCCTTCTAAGACTAAGGGCTCATGGAGGCTAATGACTCTCAGGGTTTGGGGTGGGGGTGGGGGTTCAACAGGTTCAATAGAAAGGAAAGGCATGACTTCATAAGTTCATCATGTGACTAGAATGTCTTAAGAATAGATTCCAGAAAGCAAGAAGGTGTCCTGAGTGGTAGAAATGGAGTCAGCACAGAGGAAAATACTGCTGTTCTCACTAGAATGTTTGGGGGTGGGATTAGTTCCATAATTAAACTGTCGGCTGAATAGATTTTTGATATTCGGCAAGTTCAGTCTACTTGGTGTTTGGATCCAAGTGTGGGAGGTTTTTAACTATGGCTAACACAAAAAAATAGCATTCTAGATATTCACTGGGAAAGAATGTGTTTACTAGGATTTATTTCTAGTCAGTGTGCATGGATTGAGAGGCAGTGTGGTGTAGAGGTTAAGAGTGTCAGACTACTTTAAATCCCTACTCATGCCTTGGAAGCTCACTGGATGACCTTGGGCCAGTCACTTTCTCTCAGCCTAAGCTACCTTACAGGATTGTTATGAGGAGAAAAGTATGATAAAAGCTGCTTTGGGCCACTGACTGAGAAGAAAGGTGGCATATAAATTGAACAGGTTTCAAGATGGCGCCTGGAGCAGAGCTGGTATTTTCTGAGCTCCAATGATTAGGAATTTTTTAGGACTTTTAGGACTTGAATAGAGTTACTGGGACTTTTTTTTGAACTACTTTATACTTCAATGGCATTTTCGTGTTCTGATGGTATTAGAACTTGAAACTAGAGTTGCAGTTGCAGTTGGATTGGGTTGCAATGATTTGACTTACCCTATGCGGGAGACAGCTACGGCCGATTTTTGTTCTGGGTGGTGGTGGCCCGAGCGATGTGATTCTTGGGTTGGTTGTTGCTTAGAAGGCCTTTGAACATGCTGGGCAAGGGGGGCGGTGGCAGAGGGGGCCCCTACGACAGCAATGACAGCAATGTTGACGACAATGGTGACGGAGCCTGCTTGAGGGGGTCAGTGACAGAGACACCAAGCTTTTTGGATGGTTTCCACCTGGGAAGATTTGCGTGTAGAGGCTTTTAAGCACGGTGAAACAAATACCATTCATCTTGCTCCAGAGGTGCCTGGCAGATGTTTGGAGCTCGTGGCAGGGGCCCCCATTCAATGCAAAAGGTCACCCTTGCAAGCCTCAAGTTGTGATGGCAGGGGCTGGTGGCAGTGGCCCCCAGCAAAACATCCAAGACTCTCTCCCTCAGGAACAGGGGTGGGGCTCGTAACATTCAATGGACATTGCCTTTTATTGTTGCTTTTTAAGCAATTAGATGTTTAAGACTGTTAGTTAACTGGGGTTATTGAGCTTAGTGGGATGTTTGAATAGAGGTTTTCAATCTGGTTGTGGAATCCTTGTTAGAACAATGACAATTAGACTGTTTTGGTTAGTAATTCCTATGTAGGGTATTCTATTGTTAGTAGTGTAGTTAGGACTGTTAGGATTGTTTTAATCTCAGGTTGTTTTGATTGTAAAACTTTATAGGAAGTCACCATCTAAACTTTCCTTGTTATTATTGTCAGGCTATTTAGGCTGATTCTGTTCTTATTGTGGTTCTTATTATCTTACTAGCAGACCCGGCCACGCTTCGCTGTGGCTCAGCCGATCTTCGTGGTTCTCGACGGGGGCGGCTGGCTCCCTTCTTCTGCCCCTCCATTGGCGGTGTTCTCCGGCAACATGGGTCTGACCGTCTGGCCCCTGCCCCATCCTGGCCCCACTGCGCTTGGTGGCGGGACTAGGCACAGTTGGCTGGCTGTCCGCATGTTTCGGCGGCTTCTGGCTGGCTTCATCATTCAGGCCCTCTGCTCGCACCGTCCTCCCACATTGGTGCGCGGGCTGCATGCAACAGTTGTGATGTGATGCACGTGCACCCTGGATCGCAGCCCTGTCGCTCGTGTTTACCTGGCTCAGGTGTGTTCCCTGAGCCTTTTCTGGGGTTTAAAACACGCTTGGCCGGCTGAGCAGCGTTTCCTGAAAATTTCAGGTTGTTTGCTCCAGCGGTTCTTGAGTTAGAACGTGAGGAACAAACGTATGGTTAGCTTTTTATATAGATAGATATTATGCTTTATTATGGTATTGCAACTATTACGTGATTGTACTACTTTGTTGTCTTAGATGAATAGATAGGGAATGTATCATTATGTTATCTTTATAGATGCTATGCTGTTCTGATGTTATTTTGATAGTCTATATTATGAATGTTATTATGTTGTATTATTATGTAATGATGTCTGAACCTATGATATTATGTATTGATGTTTGTTAAATTGATGTGTAATTGATAACCTGATATTGGATACTGTTATTGAGATTGTATATTATTGTTGCTGCTACAACATGTTTATTGCTATGTATACTGTTTTGATGCATTGTAATTGCTATGTATTATTGTTATGTATTATTGTTTGATGTTGTTCACTGCTCTGATCCCTTCAGGGGAGGATGGTATATAAATTAAAATTCCAATCCAATACAAACAAAGGAGCAGCAATGGCGTAGTAGTTAAGAGCAGGTGTACTCTAATCTGGAGGCACTGGGTTTGATTCCCTGCTCTGCCGCTTGAGCTGTGGAGGCTTATCTGGGGAATTCAAATTAGCCTGTGCACTCCCACACACGCCAGCTGGGTGACCTTGGGCTAGTCACAGCTTTTCAGAGCTCTCTCAGCCCCACCCACCTCACAGGGTGTTTGTTGTGAGGGGGAAAGGGCAAGGAGATTGTAAGCCCCTTTGAGTCTCCTACAGGAGAGAAAGGGGGGATATAAATTCAAACTCTTCTTCTTCTAAATAAATAAAATGCATCCTCAGTTTGATTGGAAGTTAAATAATTGTTAGCATACATGGACTTTCCTATTTTCTTGCTCTTTAGCATTAGAAGAAAGAACAAGTGGAGACCCATAAGAAACTTGCAGAGAGGGTACAGCCCTTCTGACTCCCACCCTTGGCACTCTAATTACCTTTGCCTTTGCAGCTCTTCTCAGCCACATTCTGGGCACTGCATTCTCCCATAGCCATGTTCCTCTCCCTACCCAGACCAAAACCTTGGCATTCCATTCAACCTCATCCATGCTGCTCTCCTCCACTCCACTCACTTCACTACCTGTGAAATTTGTGGGGGGAATGCCATTTCCCCCTCCTTTGATGAACCTGCCAAAGCCACCACCCCATCCCCATAGTCTTGATTTCAGTTGAGCAAGCTCTGGGCTCTGGGCTCACCTGCCAGGGCTGCCATCCCCTGCCTCCTGTCCTGACCTCAACAGGGTGAGCTTGAAGTGGCTCTGGCCTCAACTGTTGAGCTTGTGCAGACAACACTTAAAAAGAAAACCAAGATAATTTAAAACTTCCTAAAAAAACCTTTTTAGATGTTTTTGCAGACCCAGGAAGTCCCCTGAGTCTGCAGAAAAACTTGTTGGGGGAAAGTGTACATTCAGATGCATATAGATAATAACCGAGAATAAAATGTCGGTGACTACATTGGAATGAACAGATGTCCTTATGGATATAAGAATGTCACATAGTTTGAAATACTAATGTTCTGTGTGACAGTAGCCAACCAGCCAAGCTGTTGACCAAAATCTTCCATCAGTATATATTATTTATGGTTTTTCAAATGTTACACAAAATTCCACTTTAGAGCCCAGCTCACTATATGAACATGTTTCGACAGCCGTTTGGGAAATTCAGACATAGGTACTGGGCCAGCCAATCGGGGAGGTGTGTTCAGTAGCTGGAGATGGATAATTCAGGCTCCACACAGAGCTTTTTTTCTCATGTACCATTTTCTTTGTAATATTTTATGTTTTGGGAGATAACTGTTTATTTGTTGGTTTCTGAAATAATTGTTTACCTAGGAGAACAAAACCCTTGGAAGCAATAGTCATCAACCTTTATTATAGTCACAGACCAGCATAAGGTAAATAAAATAAAGGATAAAACATATTAAAACACTAGATAGGTGTCCAAAAATAAATAAAAGCAAAACCAACTTCTATAAGCAAATTGGAACACAAAAGGTGTGCGGGTATAAAGGGAACAGAACAAAAGCATAAATACTACAGGAGAATAAAAGCTTTTAAAATTATGAAAGACATTAAACGCTAATGGGAGCAATAGTGTGATAAACATCTAACAGTTGTTGTTGGTGGAGGAGGCTACAACACAGGTACTGAAGTGTTTGCAGTGGAGGACAGTAGCATGCATGGGGGTGATTGGAGTGCCAAGGTTTTGGTCTGGATAGGGAGTAGGTAGGGTGTTGATAGATACTTAATCGTTTTCATAAATGTCTACATGTTATATGTAATACAAGATGAGCCCAGCAACAGCCCTTTCTGCACAACGCAAATAAAACATGTTGAGGACATGAAAATAAGGAGAGGAATGTCATATAGCCTTTCCCCCCAAATGTCCTCAGGATGGTTTATTTCAGCTCAACCCATTTTTTAAAAAATTGCTTAACAAGCAATAATTTTTTCTGAATCAGTTTAAAGTCAACTCCTGCTTGCTGTGCAGAGCTCAGGAGATTATTTATTTCTCCCAGGAACATCTGAGTTGATTCATGTAGTTTATTTACTGAAAAGAAGCTGGATGCAATGCATGCAAACAAACATCCCAGGGCAAGTTCAGCAAAATGGCTGGCGCAACAGAGGATTCAGGTGGTTGAAAATGGCGGTCACCAGCGAAAATGAAAATGAGAGTTTTATTGGGCAGGAGAAAAAACCCATGCTCTCCTCAGACACTTAATTGGTTTTGTTATCTCAAAAAAAAAAGAAAGAAAGAAAGAAAGAAAGAAAGAAGACGACACAGAGTTTTTAAACACGTCCCCAGGATGGCTTATTTTGGTTGTCTGGAAAAAGTCAAAATTGTGAGTTTTTGGTAGGGTAATGGTGATGGGTCACTTGCCATTTCTGCAGGGCACAATTATACTGGGTATCTTATAATCTGGGTCTATTTTATCCCGGTTTCTCCCTTTGCGTGGCTGCCCCTTTCTGTGAAGGAAAACGGGGAGAAAATATTCCAGTTCGTTTTGCACGAGCCTGGGTCTTTTGTATTTACACTGCAAGCGTATTTGCGCATGCGCAAACATCCCCAATGTTCCGTGTTCTGATTGGCTGTTGTTTTGGGAACAACAGCAGTGCGGGAAAACAAAGCCCTCCCATTTTCAAGTTCTGGATAGGGCCCAGTGCAGGCCTGTACATGGCAAGTGGCAGCAAAAAAACAATGGAGCACAGCAACATTCCCACTCACATTCTCATATTTTTCTGGAAAACGAGAAACTCCCCCCCCTTGTGATATGCCCACTAACATTCGGCCCAAAGTACACATCTCTCTAGCTATGCACTCTGAGCAACCAGTAAATGTATAGAAAAGAAAATAGGAACATTTTGGGACTCCACTCCTGATTAACCCAGGCGAAATGGCACCCGGTCGATACCATGAGCAGAAAACGTGCTTGGGAGAACGTTTTGGGAAGGGCTGGCTGCAACAGTTGCTGGCTCAGCAGAATTGAAAAATGACATGATATCATTTGAGGAGATCAGGGGGGTGGGCTGCGGGGCAGGGAGATCAGGCGGCTGAGTGGGAAAAATAAACTGGTTCTGCTCCTGTGGTGTTTGCATGGTAGCGGGCTCAACACAAGATTTTTGAAAAGAATTGCCAAACTGGCGATTTTTGAAAATCCTGGGATGAGGGAAATATTGTGGGACAAACTCACTTTATGACTGGGAACCGTGTGAACTTCTTGGCCAAACCAGGATATTTCTCTAGTTCAACCCGGGATATTTGAATCATGCAGAAACAATCACTGATCAGTAGACTGCTGAAACTACTGTTGAAAGTACTGAAGTGCGTTCTGGTAGAATAAATGAGGGTCCAATAAGAATTTAAAAATTCCTTGGCATGCATTTCTGGGTAAACCTGAAGTTTACCTGGGAATCTTCAAAGATTAGAAGATTAGCAAAATATTGATTCCTCATTTTTACAGTGGAGCTGGACTGGCAACATCAGTTTAAGTTTTTGTATTCTTCCTGTATAGATGAGTCAGCATTCGTCATTTCTGCCTGTCTATTGCTTACCAGTCATCCTTGTATTTTGCTTGCCTCCCTCTTTCCCCCTTTTTTGGTTATTCCGGTTACCTACATAATAGAGCACCTTGTGATAAATCTGGTAAGTGGTTCCTCTCTCAAGAGTTGTTGCCAACAATGCAGCTTCCTGCTTGGGTTTCTTCTAACAAGATCTTAAGAGTTCACTTGTTTCTATCTCAGTTTTCTCCTTTCCATTGAGTGATTCAGTTCAGCTTCTCCCTCTATTTAGAATTCAGTTTTTACTTAGTAGAGTGTGCTCAGAAATCAATGTGAAGGTATAGAAAAGAGTATTGTAGTTAGAATTTGTGAATAGAACATAAACAGTCTGTATAAGCTCAGGAACTGTTTTATTTTGAAGGAATTATTCTCCCTGGAGAAGAATCTTGGTTTTCAAAAAGTTTCAGGATGGGTTCACCATAAATCCTGAACTGCATCTTTTCAATGTGTTCTTTTTTGTTCTTGAATAATGGACAAGGTGCTTTTCAAGGCTGAGGCAAGAGCTGGCATAATAAAAGATAGTAGAACACTTCAAGAAAAAATTAAAGTGCTGTGTGAATGTCTTGTGGGGCTGTGTAATGGAGAGATCAACTTGCAAAAAAAATGAGTTACAACAGAGAATTTGAGAAAAAAGTTTCACATGCTTTATTACATGAACTTGTTCTCAGACATTTATATGTTCCAGTGGTTGAGGTAGAAGTCACGTGGTATAGCAACCTTGCTGAATCTGAGCAGGTCTCTGGTGCACAGCCCCCTGCCTACCCCCATCTAGAAATTCACGGTGGAAGAAAAGCAGGATATACATGATTGTGAAGTATTGTACGTACTTGTATGTATACACATGTATATATGTATCCATTATGTATAAACATGTATACATCTGTCCACTATGCACCTGCAGCAAAACACATATTAGCACAAATTGTTTCTACACATTAACTAGCAATAACTAGTAGACAGACATTACATTTTTTTTGTCTTTAGGTATCTAGTTTATATATATCTGATCTCCAAGTGCTCCACACACAGTAAATACATTAACTCATTCGGCACTGTGACAGGATTTCTTAACTGTTCATAATATAGGTTGTGCTGCTGATGGAGATGCTATTTTCCTGTATATATAAAAAAACATTCTAGCCAGTTTGGGGAACATATTGTAACTAAAGACTGTACCCTCCAAAAATCGTTTTTATACACAGTTATCTACAAACAGTAGGTATAGTGTTCTGACAAATAGATTTTGAAATGGTGCACTGTCCGTTTAATGCGGTGCTTCTGTTGTCATGGCAATGGAGATTTTCAAGTAGGTTGATGTGCTGTGCTTTGCTTTTTATATAAGCCTTGTAGAGGCTCTCAGTGCAGCTTCATTTTAGACAGCATCCTTGCACTGCAAGAAGAAGAGAAATGCTTCCTTTATCACCGCCTTGTTTCTATCTCATGTCTATTAGGATTTGTTGATGGCTTCTTAAGAATGGGGGAGGGGTGAAGGGAGGGGATAAATCTTAATGCATCAGCAGCATAATGTCACATGACAGTGTTTTCCTTCAGGGTGGAGAAAAAGACAACGCAGTTTTACAGGAAAGTGTACTCTAAAAAATTTAAACGTCTCCCATGCCAATAAAAACAGGGACAATAGAACAATGAAGTCTTTCACAAAATTGCTAAATGAGGAGTTGTATCATTGATACACAGAGTTGCCTTTTGAAAAAAGAATCTGTCTACTCTGGATACTTCAAACACGTATTGTTATGTAACAGAAGTCATCACAGCCTACTAGCAAGAAACTCCTTTCTCGATTTGGCTCTGTTATTTTTAATACACAAAGATCACTGGGAAAAAGAGATGACCATGTGGCCAAGTTATTATTTTTAAATCGCATAGCATATTTTTATTTAATTGTGGGCAATATGGGATCATGGCATTCTTCATCAGCATGCACCACAGGTATACTGAGAGATCTTAGTCAGCATGCACCACAACATGCACCACAGGTATACTAAGAGGAGCAGAAGTGGTGTAGTGGTTAAGAGCAGGTTTATTCTAATCTGGAGGAACTGGGTTTGATTCCCTGCTCTGCCGCTTGAGTTGTGGAGGCTTATCTGGGGAATTCAGATTAGCCCGTGCACTCCCACACACGCCAGCAGGGTGACCTCGGGCTAGTCACTGCTTCTTGGAGCTCTCTCAGCCCCACCCACCTCACAGGGTGTTTGTTGTAAGGGGGGAAGGGCAAGGAGATTGTAAGCCCCTTTGAGTCTCCTACAGGAGAGAAAGGGGGGATATAAATACAAACTCCTCCTCCTCCTCATTCTGTCAAAGGAAGAAAGAAGCATTTCTAAGGTAGGATGTTGTGGGTTTTCTGGGTTGCATGGCCGTTTTCCAGTAGTATTTTCTCATGCTGTTTCAGCTGCATTTGTGGCTGGCATCTTCAGAGGACGCCAGCTGCAGATGCAGGTGAAATGTCAAGAGAGAATACTACTGGAACACGGCCATACAACCTGGAAAATCCACAACATCCTAGTGATTTTGGCCATGAAAGACTTCAACAATACATTTCTAAGGTTCTTAAGAAGTTCCCTGTGAGAATGCAATGTTTAAGAGCTACAGGATGCCTATTTAGATTGGGATTATGGCATGGGGGACCAAAAGGATCCTATCCCTTCATACTAACTTCCTGACTCAGACCTCCCCCCCCCCGCCACATGTGGCAAATTGCTGCTTTGCATTGGGCTGTTTTGCGTTGGGAAAAATGATATCTCCCCACTCCATGATTTCAATCTAAACTGAACTCCTACAACTTTTCTAACAGCCCCATTCAAATGAATGGGTGGCCATATGTGACACTGCAGCCATGCTGCCTCACTGTTCCGAGGAGGGCTTTCTGGCAGCCCAAGAAGGCAAAACAAAACAAAACCCTGCTGCTGGAAAGCCTTCCATAGGTCTCCCATGGACTTACACTACCAAAAATGTGGAGTAAGCCCATCAGCTAGGCACCACTGTTTCCTGTGGTGAAATGAGGGTGGAAGTGAGCATGGAAGCGTTCCACCCCCGAATGCCCCCATGATGCTGGTGTAGGCAGCAGGGGTGCAAGAACACTGGTGTGGTGCATGCTGGAAATGGCCCGCCATTTAGGCGGTCTGCAGCAGCTGTCCATTGGCAGTTCCATCTTGCCCCAGGTAGAGCAAATCCACTGGCATTGGCCTGCACTGCCTCCACTGACAGATTTGCTCCCCCTTTGAATGGGGCCATAAATTGATTTGGCCCAGGCAATTCACAGATGTTGTGTGGCTGCAAGTTCCCATGACTTTCCCATGGTACATATAAAATGTACTACAGAACTAAAACTGTTTTCAAAATCACATTTTTTTCTAGCTTTTATATAGGGTTATTCTGGCTGAATGAAAAAGTGAATTCTGGGGTGTATAAAGAGCAGCTCTGAAACACCATGTTTTAGTCACTCGAACCCATGTGGATTTCTCAACACGTTCCAGTGCATACAAAGTTGCACTTGGATCTTGATTACCTCAGATTAAACCCCAGTGGCGTAGTGGCTAAGAGTAGTGGCAAAGAGCAGGTGCACTCCGATCTGGAGGAACCGGGTTTGATTCCCAGCTCTGCCGCTTGAATTGTGGAGGCTTATCTGGGGAATTCAGATTAGCCTGTGCACTCCCACACACGCCAGCTGGGTGACCTTGGGCTGGTCACAGCTTTTCGGAGCTCTCTCAGCCCCACCCACCTCACAGGGTATTTGTTGTGAAGGGGGAAGGGCAAGGAGATTGTAAACCCCTTTCAGTCTCCTAAGGGAGAGAAAGGGGGGGTATAAATCCAAACTCTTCTTCTTCTTCATAGTTACATCTCAAACTGCTTCTATGACCTTAGGAATCTTATGATCTCTCATGCTCACTTTCCTGTTTGTAAAATATTAACAACAGCAATCTGATTTTTATTTGTTTGGAATATTTGTATCCTGCTGTGAAAGGAAGGACCTCTTGGCAGTTTTTTTTTTTTTACTAAGGGGGCTGCCAATAACCAGTTCAAATCAATATAAACAATACATCAAAACTAGCCAGTAGTGACCATTAATGAACAATGAACCAAATCAATAAAATATCAAAATCCTCAGCATATCTAACAATTAGGAAGAGCCTACTGCAGGAACTAGTGTGTTTTATATTTAGGAGGGTCCAGCCCTTTCTAGTGGTCACTCTGGCTGATTCCGCATGGACCAAAAACAGTGGTGTGAAAATGGTGTGAAAATGGTGTAAAGGGGTTTAAAACAGTATAAAAGGGTTTATACCATTTTCACACTGTTGTCACGCCACTGTTTTTGACCCATGCGGAATCAGCCCTAGAAAAGGACACTCCACTATTTTTGTCTGAGGCGGCAATCTTGGGCACCATTAGTGCCCTGCTGAATCCAGGGATGACAGAATCTTTTCTGAGGGTTAACTTTTAATTCCTTTGAACTGCCAGGATCCCTCACTGAACTCTAGAAACAATTCTGGTGAACCCAGATTGAAGCTCCTCTTAGGTGATGGGTGTGTGTGTTTAGCAGCATAACTCCTGTGGTACCCAAGCTCAACTCTAGAAGATGGATTCTGATATAAGTTCTTCCAGGTCTTTTTTGATGCACCAGGATGGGCAGAGGTCCCAGAACTATTATAAAATCCTCAGTTGCTACCTGAAAGCCATTGATGTAAAATTGGAGCTCTCTGCTGCTGTTTATAAATCAATCAAACTCTTATAAATAAAGCTCCTGGACTTAGCCTAACTCTGAATACATTTCCCTGCCTGTCAGTTCTTTGACCACTTGAAGATTCAGGCATGGAAGTATGTTAAAACCTATAAGCATAGCAGCTTGTGTGAGACTGAAACCATTCAACCTGTTATGGAGTTTTATTTTTGATTGCCCTCAGATATTTATGAAGCATCATTGTTCTTCCCTGTGATAGCTGCTGAATGTATGGGGGGTACAGAAGAACTGAAGGGTAGAACAGATCAATTTGAATATTTAATTGCCCTATGTGCAGTTCAGAGCACCTGGACATTTT
Organism: Sphaerodactylus townsendi; assembly: GCF_021028975.2. Lineage (NCBI taxonomy): Eukaryota > Metazoa > Chordata > Lepidosauria > Squamata > Sphaerodactylidae > Sphaerodactylus > Sphaerodactylus townsendi. The sequence continues at coordinate 35,759,223 of NC_059434.1, forward strand.
TGCACTGACAGTGTAAATAACTGTAAAAAATGGACCATGAAACTTACTTGTGAAACAGTCATACTGCACCAGTTTTCAGTCTTCCTAACCTTTTAACCATCAAGTTGACTTATAGTGATCCTGTAGGGTTCAGACATGGTTTGCCATTGCCTGCCTCTGTTTCATGACCCTGGTGGTATTCCTTGGTGGTCTCCCATCTAAATACCCTGGGCTGACCTGCTTAGACTTTTAAGATCTGACAAGATTGGGCTAGCTGGACTGGCCAGGTCAGGGCATCTAGCTTTTTAGCAGTGCTAAAATCTTAAAATCACTGTGAACGTTTATAGTTCCTTCAGAACTTGGAGCAACGTTTACAGAATACTAAGGTTCATGACAGACTCTATCAGAATACTAAGGTCCATAACAACCAGACTGCATCAGAATAAATATTGACTTCCATGAGATTATTAACTTTAGTAGTCTACTGACTCCGCAATTACACATGAGGTAGTATATATTTCATAGGAACCGTAACAAGCTGTATTTTTTATTTTATATGCTTGAAACTGTGGGATATGAATACTTGTATCTACTTCTGATGTGTACATTTGGATGAAAAAAAAATCAGTCCAGTCACTTCTGCATTACAGAATATATGCTTGAGCTTTCCAGAGCATGAAGCTGTATATAGATGTGTAAAATGGGAATTGCCCTTGATAAATAGAAAAATGTTAGAAATGAAGGCAGCTGGCTTCACCCCCCCCCCCCATTTCACAGGTTTTGACAAAAAGAAAGGGAAATTGTAATGTTGATCTGATGCAATGTAGGTTCCCCATGCGAAATTTGTTTACCTAGCCTGTTACTATCTAAGTTAAGGTGAGGATTTATCACAAAAAGCTGTAAAATAAACACTGAATGTGACACTCATCAGGGCAGACAAGGGTCATATGATTGTTTTTTAACAACTGTAGATAAGGTATCTCAGGACAGATGCTTTGGACATAAAACCTTTGAGGTAGATTAGGCAGAAAATACATGACTGGTTCCAAATCACTCAAAATTCAGATTTTTCTGTAAACCTGGGACATTTTTTGTGGTTGTAGAAAGATCTGTGCTGACTGTTCACAGCTCAGACCATCAGATTTCAACTGATTCAGCCATTACTAAGGCCGTTTCCGCACGGCCCTTTAATGGCGCCCTGGGGACAGGATAAACGCCGTCCCCAGGGAGCCATTCGCACAGGCGGCGCTGCTGCTAAGCAGCAGCGCCGACCTGGCATCGCTCCCCCTCCCCCAGGGCGGCGTCAGGCCGCCCTGAAAAACAACCCTTTAAAGGGTTGTTTTTCCCCCGACAGCGTGTTCCCGGCGGCGCGGTGCGAACAGCACCGCCGGGAACACACTGTTTCCCTTCCCCGTCCCACTCACGCTGTCCCCGTCGTCGGCCTGCTGGCCGAGCCGCCCACGCTGTCCTCTGACCCCTGGAGGTCGGAGGGCAGCATGGGCGGGGCTTCGATGGCCAGCAGGCCGACGACGGGGACAAGGTGAGTGGGACGGGGAAGGGGGAAAAGGCGGCTCCATGCGGAGCCGCCTGCCGTCTGCCGGCCTCTCCGGAGGCCGCCCGCATGCTTGCATGCGAACGCCCTCCGCCTCCTCGCCGGCAGAATTCTTGCCGGCGTGGAGGCGCCTCGACGGCCGTGCGGAAACAGCCAATGATTAAAAGTCTTCTAAGTGAAACCGCAAGGCCATTTGGAACATTTTCCCCTATATGTTAGTAAGTGGATGAAGTATTGGTTGCAGTGGAGAAGTATGGAGGCCTGGCTATCTATTTCTGTGTGGATAGTGATTATTATTGCATCACTGCATCAACAGTCATTTTGAGAGGGACTATTCATATTTATTTTATTTTTTAAATCTTTCCTCCATTTAAAGTTGTGTTTATTTTCTGTCATTTCCCTGACCTGGTAGGATGATTGAGTAAAAGGTGGTAGGAAAAGTTAAACTTTTTATTTATTGGGAAGCTTAACTATTACCTGTTGAGGGTTATATCCCCAGGGTCTTCCTGAGTTGTCACAGTGCCCAGGGAAAAAAGCTGAAACTGTCCCATCCGAAAGACTTGCGCTTTTCGCTATCTAATGACATCTCTTTCTACTTTTCTCCATTTTTTTGTGTTCATGCAGAGGTGTCTACAATGCCTTCCAGAATATGTTTGAAAATTTCAGTTAACAAGTAAGCCGAGTACCTACTCTGTATACTTTTGACTAGACTGTTGAAATATTCTATAGTGATTCTAGTTTATCGGTAGACTCCCCTCCCACAATTAAAGGCTTTGATCATCAGCACCCAGGATATGAGTTCATTTAAGTTGCAAGTCCTTGTGCTGCACAAAATAAACAGTGTCAACCACACTTCTTTTTCATCTAAATATTTTTAAAGTCTTTTAAAGTCTTTGCAAACCATGTGGATTAACTGGGTTATCCTGATTTGATAGTCCCGCCACGTCTTTCAGCTGTGTAATGCTTTGAAGTTTGTATTTAGCAGTGGGTTTTTGGTTGACATAAATGGATGCATGCACACTTCAAGTCAATACTAAATATTCATGATTTTATCATTGCTTGCACGCTGGGCCTTGTAAATCAGGTCTGTTGAGTCAGTTTAAAAAATTATTTTTAATATAAACCTGTCTATAGACTGTGCAAAGGGTCCATCTTGAAAATTATATGATTAATGTGAATTTCAGATACTATGTAACATGTCCATTTTGCTAGGTTATACTCATATACTTGCATGAACATATGGAAGTGGCAACTAGAGGTGTTCCACACTTTGCCACTTGCATATTCTCAAGGCAAAATATATACTTTGTATATCATATTTCCATATTTCTGCGTGTGCAACTCTAATACGAAAAAAAGATGACAGGTGACAGCTTTATTGTATTGTAAAGCCCCAACATGTTTCACTGTATAAGCTTCATCAGGGGGATCAGAGTTCCTTTGAGCTGACCCTTTCCACAGCAATAGAGTCCTATTATTACAAATCTTCTGAGCCAATCAGCTTTGGCCACATGGTAACCTTGGTGATGGCAAACAAGCCACATTGCCTTATATTTTGATCCAGCTGGAGTCATTCCATAATTGATACTTGAATGTGAATTCATGCATGAGTCGCATCATTCTCCGTGGATATGTTCTCTTCAGTGCTCATTACAAAATAACATGGCCACTCAGATTTATTTATTTATTAAATTTATACCCCTCCTATATCCAAGAGCTCTAGGTGGCTGTAATGTTAAAACATCCCAATATATAAAATCACATCTTAAAAACAATATAACACACAAATGTTAAAACCCCAACCCTATTCCTTCCTGTCATAATCAGTAGCATCATAGAATGAGATTAACCAAATGCCTGAGTGAAGAGGAAAGTCTTTGCCAGGCACCTAAACCCATAAAAGGCTAGTGCCTGGTGAACTTATCCCAAAGTAATAAGTGAACTTATGGATGAGGTTATTCCAAAGCCTGGGAGCAATCACAGAGAAAGCCCTCCCATGCTCCCCACCCCCTATATCTCGTCAGGGGAGTACCACAAAGACAGCCTCCCCCATGACCTCAGTACCCCGGTAGGTACATATGGACTGAGGTATTCTTTTTAGGTAGGCAGGGCCCAAGCTATTTAGAGCTTTGTACGTTAATGTCATCACCTTGAATTGGGCCAGGAAGTGACTTGGGAGCCAGTGCAGTTATTTGAAGATCAGCATGATATGCATCTGGCCAGATGTACCAGCAAGCAGCCTAGCTGCAGCATGCTTCACCAGCTCCAGCCTCCAGATCGTCTTCAAGGGTAGACCCACATAGAGCATACTATAAGATTCCAATTGGGATATTACCAGAGCATGTAATGTTGTGGCCAGGTTCCCTTTGCCCAAAAATGGGCGGAGCTGGCAAACCAGATGAAGCTGCCAGAAGGCCTTCCTGGCCACAACTGCCACCTGAGCTTCAGGGGACAATGGTGACTCCAGGAGCACCCCCAGATCATGCAGCCGGTTGTTTTGGGGCAATAAAACCAGGTGCCCCTGGATCTCATGGACTCGGGAACCTGGAACACAGAGAACTTTCATCTTATCTGGATTCAGCTTCTGTTAGTCCTTTTTCAGAGCATAATTGCTTCCAGGCAGTGGTCCAGCACATGGAGCACCTCTCCTGACTCCAATGAAATGGATTTATAGAGCTGAGAGTCATTTTCACATTGGTGACACCATGTCCAGATTCCATGATGACCTCTCCCAGAATCTTCATATAGATTTTTTACAGCGTTGGGGACAGGACCAAACCCTGGGGAACCCCACAAGGGAGCTCCCATGACTGTGAGCACCTGCCTCCCCATGTTATCTTCTGGAACTGACCCCAGAGATAGGAGGAGAACCCCACTGCCCAGAGTCAGTACTAAAAGCCACTGAGAGTTCCAGGAGTATCAACAAGGTGGCATTCCTCCTGTCTCTCTCCTAGTACAGGTAATCCATCAGGGTAACCAAGGACATTCCATGCATAGTCTTCTGAATTCAGTGATTTTCTAATCATGCATCTTGACACTGGCTGTGCTAGGCTGTGACAGTTTCATTGCTGTAGCTTGACAACTTGGAGACTAGTGTTTGTTAAGAACTGTACACATACTTTTTGCCCCTTTGAGACTGTTGAAAACTGGTAAAAATAGGAGATGCTTTTCAAGAAGCAATATGATTTTGTGACATTCATCTTCTCAGTTTAATTCAGCTCCTAGTAGTTGGAGAAGACTTGCATTGAATGAAGACATACTAATTTCACCTTGACATGTACTGGAGATTTGGTAGCTCTGTTGGCTGACCTGGTGTCATGGCCGAGACAGGCTCAGCTGAGCCTGGTGTTTGGAAGGACTGTTCAGATGAGGAGTCAGATGGTGGCATGGTGCTCCACCCCCTGCCAGCAGTAGTAGAGCCACAGGAGGAGATGGCCACTGTGGGGTCAGACTCAGGACTATAACTGGAAATCAGCACAGAGGCTGTGGGTTCAGACCATGAGTCACAACTGGACACCAGCTCAGAAGCTTCTCAGAATCCTGGTGCCAGGCCAGTCACATGGAGCTCACCTTGCTCTTCATCCACATCCTCTGAGCCCCACAAGCAGTACAAGAGAAGGCTGCATAATGACTAGCGAGACAGGAGGTAGCAAGTGCTTAGCAGCCCTGCACTGCCCCAGCCTCAGCACAGCTGAGAGGAGTATCCTCAGGAGCAGTGCTGTTGTGATGGCCTGGTGCAGGTCATCTCCAGCTGCTTGTGCAGCATCTTGTTAAAAGGCTGGGAAACAGGAGGCTTCATAGAAGCAATGAGTCTGCTTGCTGATGCCCTAGCTCTCTCATTCTCTGTATGTGCGTGTGTGTTTGTGTGCACGTGCACATTGTCTTGTTCTGACTTGGCCTGGACTTCTAGCTTTGTGTTGGTCATGTTATCCCTGTTGGATATGACACTTATGAGTGAAAACTATTTGTGCTGACCTTGGACTGGACTTTGACTACTGAGTACAGTGTGTGTGTGTGTGTGTGTGTGTGTGTGTGTGTGTGTGTGTGTGTGTGTGTGTGACACATTTGGAATGGTACATCACATTTTTAAAAAAAGTTTAACTTTTTAAAAAAAGTTATCTTACATTCTCAAATACTTCTGATCCTCCATTCCAAATTTACTGCATTCACAAAATAGCTTGTCTTTGAATCCTGGTAAATACTGCTTCTGATGTTTCAATGCCTCTAAGAAACCATAAATGCACCAGAGTAAGGTAGGCTTTTAAAATTATTAGTTTGTCCAAGGAGTCGGGGAAGGCCCCTAATTGAACGAGAATATTTTAGTTGCAGTTTTAAAGTGTATCTAGCAAAATGCTGATGGCTGGTAGATGGGAAGAAAGAGAAAATGTTTTAACAAATGCTGTAGTTTGTTGTATATTTAGGTTAGAACTGACAAGTTCAAAAAACTAATTTGTCAGGATACGCTGTTTTTGCCCATTGTTTATTCATTCTGTGTTTGCGCATAGAAAAATTTCATCATCTGAAAACTGATTTGAAATCCATTTATGTGATTTGATTAGGTAGCTCTTTTAATCACATTGTGCTAATAGATTTCTAATTCAAGTTTATAAAGGAAAATGAGCTTGGATAGCTCCCAAAAAGTACTTTGCTAACTTCGATTTTTATTTATTTATTTATTTATATATTGGATTTTAAACCGCCCATCCCCGAAGGGCTCTGGGCGGCGTACAGGAGGCCTGCAACGACAATACATAATAACATTAAACACAGCAGGCTAAAAACAACATTTTGCACATAAAACTTCGGTAATTTTAAACAATTTACAAATATAAAACCATAAAACACAGCAGCAGCAATAATATATGTGGCGCCCGATCCCAAGGCCGGGAGGGGACAGTACTGATTAGATGGTATCAGGCGTACCAATCATGGCACGCAACACAAGGGCATCCTAGAGGGGGAATCCGTGGCTGGCCTCACCAAAAGCCCGGTGGAACAGAACTGTTTTACAGGCCCTGCGGAATTCACCAAGATCCCGCAGGGCCCGCACCTCTGATGGAAGGGTGTTCCACCAGGCAGGGGCCAGGGCCGTAAAAGCCCTGGCCCGGGTAGAGGCCAGCCGCATCATGGAGGGGCCAGGGGCCACCAGTAAATTTGCCTCTGCCGACCGCAGAGGCCTACCCGGGACATATGGGGTGAGACGGTCACGAAGGTATGAGGGTCCCAAGCCGCGAAGGGCCTTAAAGGTCAACACCAACACCTTAAAGGTGACCCGGAACTCCACTGGAAGCCAGTGTAGGCGGCATAGCATGGGGGTGATATGCTCTCCGCCGCATTCTGGACCAGTTTCAATTTCCGGATCAACCGTAAGGGAAGACCCGCATAGAGCGAGTTACAATAGTCCAGCCTGGAGGTGACCATTGTGTGGATCACAGTGGCCAGGTCGGCCTGGGAGAGATAGGGGGCCAGCCGTCGGACCTGACGAAGATGGTAAAAAGCAACCTGGGTAACATGGGCCACCTGGTTCTCCATGGAAAGGGAGGAATCCAGGCGGACCCCCAGGCTGCAAGCCAGGGAGGTAGGGGTTAAAGTCACCCCCTCCAATACCAGCGGCTGAAAATCCCTGTGTCTCCTGGCCCAGCCAAAGGACCTCCGTCTTCGATGGATTTAGTTTTAACCTGCTCTGCTTCAACCAACCAGCGACTGCCTCCAAACAATGCTGCAGAGCCACAGGGGCTGAGGTCGCCCCCCCCTCCATCAACAGAATGAGCTGGGTGTCATCTGCATATTGATGGCAGGCCAGCCCAAAGCTCTGCACCAACTGAGCAAGGGGTCGCATGTAGATGTTAAATAAAAGTGGGAACAACAAGGCCCCCTGGGGCACACCGCAATCAAGCGGGCACCTTCGGGAAGCCTGGTCCCCACGCCACACCTGCTGACCCCTATCCCGGAGGAACGAGGCAATCCACTGAAGGACAGTGCCTTGGACCCCGGAAACGGCCAGGCGGTGGACCAAAAGGTCATGATCGACCACATCAAACGCTGCGGTAAGGTCTAATAATACCAACAGCGCCGATCCGCCATGGTCGAGTTGCATGCGGAGCATATCTGTGATGGCGACGAGGACAGTCCATGCCCAGCACGGAAGCCGGACTGGAAGGGATCGAGTACCAATGCATCATCCAGAACGCCATGAAGCTGCTCCAACACCACTTTCTCAATTACCTTCCCCAGAAACAAAAGATTCGAAACTGGGCGGTAATTGGCCAGATCGCCAGGATCTAAGGATGGTCTTTTCAAGAGTGGGCGGACCACCGCCTCCTTCAACCCACCCGGAAATACTCCTTGCTCAAGGGAGCAATTGATGATATTCAACAGGTGGGGTCGTAGCTCCTCCCGACATGCTTTAATAAGCCAGGAGGGGCTCGGATCCAGAGGACAGGTAGTAGGTCTAACAGCAGCCAGGACTCTGTCAACATCGGACCCAGTGAGCAGGAAAAACTGGTCCAAACATGGACCTGAAGAAGGCCATGGAGCCTCCAGTTCACTAATTGTACTAACAGTGGATGGAAGGTCTTGGCGGAGTGACGCAACCTTATCCGCAAAAAAGCTCATAAATGCCTCACAGCCAATAGCCAATTGGGAATTTGTAGAACCCTCAGATAACGAGGTAAGAGACCGAATAATCCAAAATAATTGGGCCGGGTGTGAGCTAGCGGACGCAAGGGAGGAGGAGAAATATTCCTTCTTCACCCCCTTCGTTGCTATCTCATGGGCCTTCATAAACGTCCTATAAGATGTTCGCACAGCTTCGTCACGAGACTTCCTCCACACTCGCTCTAGACGTCTGAGTTCCCGCTTCATTCCACGCAGCTCCTCAGTATACCAGGAAGCTAGCTGGGAGCGGGGGCGCAGAGGTCACCAGGGGGCAACCACTTCGATGGCATCAGAGAGCCTGGAGTTCCAGTCCTCTACCTGCTCATCGAGGGTGCCAGGGGGCTCAGGGTCCCGCAGAGCATTCAGGAACCCAATCGGGTCCATAAGTCTCCTTGGGCGGACAAAAATCTGTCCGTCACCTAGACAGGGTTGGCGCGGCGGGTCCACCCGGACCTTCAAGGCGAAATGGTCAGACCATGGCACTCTATCAATAGAGGATACGACCATATTAACATCCGACCCAAAGACCAAATCCAGAGTGTGACTGGCCTCATGAGTGGGGCCAGAATTTAGTAAGGAGAGGCCTAGCGTTGCCATGGATGACACTAGGTCTGCAGCCGCAGAACAAGAGGCAGTGTCGATATGGACGTTGAAATCACCCAAGACAAGCCGTCTGGGGAATCGCAATGCCCAGTCAGCCACCACCTCCAGCAGCCGCGGCAGGCTGTCCCCCGGTGCGCTAGGCGACCGGTACACCAGGAAGACAGCCAACCTCTCCAAGGCCAACCACTCTAGGCCAGCACACTCCATACCAGTGATCCTTGGGACAGGGATCGCCCTGAAGGGGATGGAATCCCGGATGAACAACGGCACACCGCCCCCCGGCCCTGGGTTTGAGATTGGTGGATACACCCGAAAACCAGGGGTGAGACCTCAGCCAAAGCCACTGTCTCGCCATCACGCACCCAGGTCTCGGTGATGCAAGCCAGGTCTACCTGCTCAGCCCCGAGAAAATCCCGGAGCGTCGTGGTCTTATTATTGATGGACCTGGCATTAATCAACACTAAGGACGAAGCAGGGAGTACCTGAGCCCCGCTACCCTCATTCCTCGAGTATGATCACATCTCCCCCTCCTTCTCTCATATGGCCCCCGCCTACCATCATACCTACCCCGTCCCCATATGACTGGAATCCCCTGACCCCCTAGCCCCCCTCCGTGCCCTTTTCGCTGCCCCCTCCCATTATATCCCAGAAACAAATCCTGACCTAACAGCTAAAAAGACCTCCACTCCAGCTACTAACAAAGCAGCAGCTAGCTAACTAGCTCCTAACCAGCCTATCACAATTAACTGTAGATCTAATAATCTAATCTAATCTAATATCTACCACTTAACCCACTATCACATCTCTAGCCGCCCTCCTCAGCTAGCTAACTTAACTATGCTGAACTTACTAAAATATATAAAACTAGAGACTAATACAAGTAAGGACAAGTAAGGACAAGTAAGGACAAGTAATAAAGTGCAGGTGCAAGTTGGAAATTGCAAGTGCAGAGTCACAGCGCTACCTCCAAAGAGTCACCAGCTAGAGGCTGCAACAAAGACTGTAGGGGCGGTGGCTGAATTTAAATTCCCTAGCCTTTAAAGCAGTTGACATAGCAGGCTGGAGGGGTGTAGAGGATAAGCATCCACCAGGGGTCACTGCCACTGACTCCTGGGTCATCTGATGATCACAAATGAAGGAACTGCCTCGGATCCTGGCACTTCTGTGTCCAAGGAGTAGTGTCCTAGCATCTACCAACAGGACTCTAAGGAAGGGGGGAGAAACGAGGGAGGCCGCTGCCACCAGCCTCCCCTTAGTTCGAAGAAGTAGCACCCTCCTTCGCTTGCCAGAGTCTGTCCGGTACTCGAGAGCTTGAGACCCCTGCCACAGGCCTCAGTGATCTCCACGCTCTCTTTCCTCTGTCAGGTTCTTGCTCCACGCTCTCTTTCCTCCATCAGGTTCTTACTCCGCCACTCCGGCCAGCTACGGCCACAGCCACCAGCCCCACCGGTGGTTTAGATCAAACAAGCAACCTCCGCTATCTAACCAATCCAGGCTACTGCATATAGACAAGAGCGGGGGCCTCTTTTCACCTTTCTCCATACCTTAAACTCATGAATGATGTTGCTGTATTGTAAATCTGTTGCTACACAATTTTGATTCTTCCAAAGGCAGTAAATAAATAAGAAAGATTTTTTAAAGGGTCACCACATCCGCTGATTGAATAGCCTCTCTGAGTTTTATAAATTGTTATTTTATGTAGTCTCTGTTGCTATCTAATAAGGCAGTGCATTTTCAGTTACAGCTTTCCAGTTATCTTTCGAGGCTTTAAGGAATGGGGAGGGTGACGAGCTTGTATATTGTAATGCTGCACTTTCACAATAGCCTTTCAGACATGTGTTCAGCTGAAGTTCAATTTGATGCTGACCCATCCCACAGAGTGAAAGCTCTTTAAAAAGAAAAAATACATAATATAGAGCACTGCATAATTGAGATGATACTAAGCGGTTGAGTTTGGCTATAGACTCCCTAACTTTAGAACAAAAGTTTTAGTACATACAATTTTTGTAGAAATGTGAAGTGGTGAGCAAGGCTGCATGAATGAGTTAGATCCATGGTCCCCTTTCCCCTGTGCAGATTACTTTACAGCAGTGGAAATAAAGCCAGAACTTCATGTCTGTATCTTTCAACTGTCATTTAGCATCCTAGTTCAAAAACCAAACCAAACTGCCCTTTCAGCGCTGCTAAATGCATAAAATCACTGGTAGCAAATTGCTGTGAACACAGCTAGATTTATTTTTTACAACTTCTTACAAGGAAAGGTTTGTAATCATAGTCCTCTAATGGTATCATTCAAAATTGTCTAATGTTTATGGACCGTGTTGGTTAGTAAATCTTCTTAGCCTTCATGGGACTAGCTCAGCTGCCAAGCTTTTGTGCAGTGATCTTTATACCACGTTGCCTTAGCTTCTTCTTTTGTACTCACTTAAAAGCCTTTACTTGTCCCCTGGTGAAAAAGATGGGAAGGATTTGGAAGGATAAGCCCAAAAGTAATACTGAAGAAATGTTTGCATGTTGTGGTTTCTAAGCTTAGAATCAGAAAGAGGAGAAATCTGTGCTGTCCCCAAAACCTTTCTGGATACGAAAGAATTCAGATCTTTCTTCACTGTCCAACTTCATACCTGCACATAGTAGTAGGGAATACTATGGCATGAATTAACTTAATCTTGGTTGCCTGCAACATATCCTTACACATAAGAATCTTTTCTAGTCAGTGCAGTGTAATGGTTAGGAGCTGTGGAGTAGTAGAGTCTAATCTGGAGACCCGGATTTGATTCCCCACTCCTCCACATGAGTGGCAGACTTTAATCTGGTGAACCAGGTTTGTTTCTCCACTGCTACACATGAAGCCTCCTGGGTGACCTTGGCTGAAGTCTCCTTTTTAGTTTATGATCTTCAAAAATTTCAATTTCTTAATTGTCAGTCTTAAAATTGTGTGATTCTCCAGTAGCCATCACTTTTGTCTTCTTGATGTTCAGCTGTAATCCTTTTTGTGGTACTTTCTGTTTTAACTTTCAGCACTAGTAATTTTAAGCCTTCACTATTTTCTGCCACTAATTAATGTCACCCACTTATCTCAAATCGTTAATGTTCCTTCCACCAATTTTCACTCCACCTTTGTCTAAATCCGTTTTATTTATTTTTATTTTATTAAATCGAATCCAACTTTCCTGGACAGCCCAATCGTGGGAGGTGTGGGGAAGCAGCTTTAAGAGTCAGTGCAGAGCAACAATGACATGTTTGTCCAACCTGCCCAAATAAGTAGCACTCATGCCAGTGGGGAGGGCAAACTGGGCGGTGGCCCATAAGAGACCCCAGCCCCCAGAGCTGCGTCAGTGTCCTCTTTTATTCCTGTACAGCTGGAGGTGTTCTGGGGGCGTTCCCAGGGGAGGGATTAATGTTAGTCATCTTCCACTGGCATGGTTGTCAGTCATGCCACAAAAACAGTGGTATAAGTCACTTTCTTCAGTGGGGCTCTTTGGGTGGCAGGAAGGATTTTGAATTTGCTTCCTGCCTGGGTCGCCAAAAGCCTCTTTAAAGGCAGCACAGGGCCACCTTTACCGCTCCATCCTCTGCTACTGCAGTCTTCCTCCCATGTCTGGATTGTGCTGTCTGATATGTTCTACATATAGATGGAAGAGATAGTGAGATAAAATATATCTTTATCTGATGTCTTTGCCAATTGGAAACTGTTCTGTTTCTCCATATTCTGTCAGAACTGTAGTCTCTTGTCCAGAATACAGTTTGGACATGAAGACAATCGATTGCTGTAGCACACACATTTCTTTTAAAATCAACCACAGATTTTCATGATCCACACAGTCAGAAGTTTTGCTGTAATCTATGAAACACCAGCTAATTTTCTTGTGACATTCTCTCATACGCTCCCATAACCAGTGTAAATTTACAGTATGATCCTTAGTGCCGCTTCCTTTTCCGAGCTCAGCTTGGATATTTGGCATTTCTCATTCCATATATATATATATATATGTCTTCATTGTAAGATTTTGAGGATTACTTTACTCTCATGAGAAATTAATCTGATAGTCCAATTTTTATGGAATTGGAATGTAATTGAGCATTCCCAGTCTGTGGGCCATTGTTGTGTTTTCTATATTTGTCAGCATATTCTCGTTAAGATTTTGATGGACTCCATGTCTGTGACTTGGAATATCTCTATTGATATCCCATTTGGCCCTGATTTTCTTTTTCTTAAATGCTCTCAGTGCAGTTTTTTCTTCATTTTGATAACTGTAGGTTATTCTTGGGGGGGGGGGGGATCCTGTCTTCCTTTCATCTCTTTTGCACAGTTCTTCAGTGTATTGTTCCTGTCTTTTCTTCATTTTGTCTTAATGTTTTTCAGTGCTGATCTTTCATCATGCCTTACTGTGCTTTAAATTTCCCTTTGATTTATTGGATCTTTTGGAACAGACCCCTTGTTCTTATTTTTTTTGCTGTTCTCTTCCATTTCTTTACACTGGTTATTATAGTAGTACTTCTTTGGCATAAACAAACTGAATAAACTGATTTTTTGTGTCATAGCAATATGCTAGTTTTAAAAAAAGGAACTGATGGAGAATGCATGCCTGGTGCCATTCATCACAAGTGGTTTTTTTTGATAATGAGAGTATAGATTATGGACATAGTTACTGGTCCAACATGGTCCTTGCCTCTCACTACATTATTTTACAGTGCCATTTGAAGTCAGCAGTGTTACAATGAAATGAGGCAGAATACTAGCTTTTCCACCTAGCGGTGATGCAGGAGGTTGCACGTTTCCCTAATTTAAAAAATTTAAAAAATTCCAACTGATTTTCATAGTATCAGTTTTCCTTACTCATCATTTAGTACTCTTTATCCATTGCAAATATTCATGGGCATATCTACAGAAAATGGTACCCAGAGCAACCTCTCAAACTACACCCCCCCTCTTTTGAATGTTATGTCCCAAGATCACCTTAGCCTTTTTTGTCACTGCATCACACTGACTGCTCCTATTTAACTTACTGTCCATCTTAATCTCAAAATCTTGTTCTCACATACTACTACTCAGTAGTGTATCCAGAGAGCAAGAGGAAAAGAGAGGAGGGGGAAAGCAACAAGCGAAAGGGAGAGGAAAGAGAAAAGGGGAAACAAAGAGAAGGGGAAGAGAGAAACTAGGGAATGGGAGAGAATAGGGGAAAAAAGAGGAGAGAAAAATTGGGGAAATGGTGAGAAAGTAGGAAGAGAGAAGGGGAAGAAAAATGGGGGAAAGAGACAGGAAGAGAGAAGAGAAAGAGGGAAACGTAGAAGAGGGAAAGAAACGTAGAAGAAGAGAAAGGGGGAAGGGAGGGAGTTGTGCCACACAAAAAAGCATCTCTAGTTGCATTAAAACTTACCTTTCATGCTGTCACAGCCGTATCCAGCTTGCATTTTTGCTGGTGTAAGTTGCTGCCAGCTAAAGGGGAAATCCCTGGGCTGGAAGGCCTTAAGACGCCAACTAAAGTCAGCTCACCCTAGGAATGTCCCCATTGGCACCGACTCTTGCTTCTGTGGCCCAAGAGCACTGGCATAGTGGCTGTGATGGTGTTTGGGTCATATTGAGCTGTGTACCATAAGTGCTACTTACACCGTTTGGACTGGCAATGACACTGGAGCCACATCAGCTCCACAGCTCTCAGCTCCCTGTGGCTAAACATTTTTTTACCATACATTCCTCCCCCTTTCAAGGTAGAAATATTATCTTCCTCAGTGAATACTTGTGAATAAGAGAGCCACCCCTGCTATTTGAAATGGCATGCTGGGGTGTTTCCAAGTAACTCCTGAGATGAGTTTTTGCATATGTAACTACTTGCAGGAATAACAAAAGGCCAAGGGAAAAAAACCCAAATAAATAAAGAGAAAAACCTGGTTTAGCTTGGATTCCAGTGTGTTTTACATCACCCTATACTACTTCATGAACAGATACTAGAAATGAAGGATAGATAAGACATAGCCCAGAGGTAGAACATTAGCTTGTCATTCAAAAGTCCCAGGTTCAGTTTTTGGTATTTCTTGTTAAAAGGATCAGGTGGTATGATTCATGAAAGACCCTTCAGACTAGACCAGTGGTTCTCAACCTTCCTAATGCTACAACCCTTTAATACAGTTCCTCATGCTGTGGTGACTCCCAACCCTAACATTTATCCATTTTACAGATGGAGGACATTGATGCAGAGAGTCTTAGGCGGCCCCTGTGAAAGGGTTGTTCGACCCCCAAAGGGGTCCCAACCCACAGGTTGAGAACCACTGGACTAGACAGTACTGATTTTCATAGACTAATGGTCTTATAAGGAAGTTTCCTGTGTTTATAAGTATTCATCCTGTTGTGCAGGAAAGTAATATATCATGCATCAGTAGTAATTATAATTCAACCCAGGGCCAAAACATGGCCATTTCTGCTTATATGGAATGTATCAGTTGCAGATTCAAATATAGTCTTTTGTTAAGAGATTAAGCATATTTGTAACAATCTGGATATGGTCTGACTTTCTGATATATTTCTCACATAAGTGGCTTTAATTTAATTTATCAACTGATGTGGCAATCCTTTCTTAATAACCAAATCATAAAAATGTTTTGCCTTTAATTAGTACTGTTCTCATAAAATATCTGATTAAAGTTGAAGTTTTAAATTGTAGTAATAATCTGGCACTACATGAGGGCTCCTGTTTCTTCTGGAACAAAAACAATTACATATAGATCTATGATACCAATATTTTAGCATTTTATTCTTTATCAGTAGTATTGAAATTGTGAGTAGAAATAAGAATGTATTTAAGTATCACTTGGCATGATACAATCCTTATCAGCATTTGACATGCTGCCCCACATGGTCTCCCAAGTCCAATTCCCACCCTTCTGTGGTTCATGATATTGTCTGGGTTTCAATTCAGCTGACTAGAAATTCTGCCAAGCGACTTTTGATGTTTTGTTTTTTTCAATCATATATTTTTGGTTATAATGACATTTATATTGATGCAAGATTATAGCCTGATAAAATACATTAAGAATGCCTAAATGAAATTTCCCAAAAAGTGTGTCTATAGAACTATTAAAGGTTGTAGTAAGGAAATCCAAGTTTCTGTTTAAGCCCAGATGACATAGAGCCCTTCGGGGACGAGGCAGTCTACGAAATCTAAATAAATAAGTAAGTTAGTTAGTTAGTAGTAGTAGTATTTAGTTTCTTGAGTTCTAATTTTGCAGTTTCACATTGTATATTTCCTTTGAAGCTTTTTGTTTATTTGTTTCTCTTTTATTTGTTCGTTTAAAGGTAAGTCCTCTTGGTAAAAAATTGGGATAGAAATGGGGAAAATAGTTTCACCAGAAGTTGGAGCAACCTGATATTCTCACTGTTTTAGTTTGGTTTTATTTATTTTTTTTAAAAAATACATTTTATAAAATAATAAAGCAGATCTTCAAGACCAATAGGGTTTTTTTTTTAAAAAAATCATTTTTTATGATCCAATCAAAAATTTCAGGAAACTTTTCCCGAGAACAAGCCTTTTGTTTTCTGGTAAGTCAAAAGGAATATAATGGTTTTCAGATTTTGGACAAAATGAAGTTGGAGGCTTTAAAACTGGTATATTTGAAGTTTTTTTAAAATGATTTTTAAAAAACATTTCTCTCATAAAAAATACATAGACACCAGCATCAGCAACAACAAAAAGAAAAAAGAATGTTAATGCACAACAAAATACAATCCATTACACATTCTACAATTCAGCTAACTCATATTTGATTGAAAGTTAACACTACATTCATGCATATAATTTTAAAACTTGATCAATTATTTTTTGTTTGTCTAATATTCTAGTATATTTCTGCTATTTTCTTTTATGTTTCAAATCCTGCTACTGTTTTTCTGTTTGAATAGGTTTTCAAAAGGTATTCTGTAAGAGGTTTCCAGTTTTCTAAAAAGTTTTCCATATTATTGTCTTTTAATAGAGACATCGGTTTTGCCATTTGTCCATATTCTTTCAAAATCCAGTCTTCCTTTGTAAGTATTTTATTGTTGGTAAATACCATATAGGGTCTTTGCTATATTGTGCTTACAGGGTCTTTTCTTCTGTAGTCATATGCATTAAAAGCAATCTGTTTTGATTAGTAATATCATCTTCCTTGAGTCCCAACAAAAAGCCTCAGGTTTTTTTCCCCAATTGTTGTCCTAGAATCTTTTGCATTTCTTTTAATATCATGTCCCAACACATTCACCAAATATGAAAGAAGGACCCTTCTTGTTTTTGGCACTTCCAACATTTGTTAGGTATGCCATTATACATCTTTGCCATTTTTTTGGCATCAAATACCATCTATATATCATTTTGTAATATTTTTCCTTCAAGTTTTAACATGCTGTGAATTTTAGATCTTTCCTCCACAGTTTCTCCCACTGTTCCATCGGTATGTTTTTACCAATATTTCTGGCCCATTAATCATTACAGACTAAACTACTTTGTCTTCTGTGCCCCATTTCAGTAACATATTATAAATTTTAGTAATCAGATTATTATCATTTGTACATAAGTTACACTCAAAATCTGCCATTAGAGTGGAAAAGCCTGTATTTTTGTAATCAACTTTAAATGTTTCTAAATGTTAATAGTAATGAAACCAGTTTTTAACTATATCCTTTAAATCATTCGTAGGTTTAAGTTGATATTTGTCATATTGGAAGTTCATCAGTTCTCTGTAAGTAGGCCATTTTCTTGCATATTTACCTCTTTTCAAGTAAAAGCTTCAATTGGTGACAACCATTGTCGGGCTAGAACCTCTATCTAGTCCAGCCCAGTTCACATTTAGAGAGACTGGTGAAGAAAAAGATCAAAGACTCAGGTTTTTAAGAAAAAATTATTTTACTGTGAAGAATAGTATCTCCGTCAGGGTCGTCTCTCTCTAAGAGAATCACACCCCGTCCAGACAAAAACAGTTCAAACCCATCCCCTTACATGCATACATACCCCTTATGATCATATTTCTCCAAGATCCAGCCCTCATGATGTAAGCTAAAATCAAAATGACCCTTCTGCCTCTCTGAACAAAGACAGCATGGTGCCCCTCTCTTCGAAGTGAGTTAAAGGGGTATCTGGCTTATGTCAAGATAGGCAATCACCTGAATTCCTGAGGGAGGTGTATACCAAGAGAGGGACATCTTCAGTGTAAAAAAAGATTTCACATACATACAACTTATTCACTTGAAAAGTTAAAAATGATTATAACAATTACTATGATATGTGATTATACTAGACTACATCTTAGGCATACTTTTCATATATCTCACTATTATTTCAGTGTTCATTTAAATATAGAAAAATATGATTTCACTGTTCTTATAAACTCCATGATTCCTTTTGACTTCTGACCTTTTCCATTTCTGTGTTTATTCACATAGCTCATCTTATCTAACTGGATATTTTATTTATTTATTTATATTTTAGGCTTCTATACCGTCCCGTCCCTGAAGGATATGCCTTTAAAAGACTTTTAAATGTACACTAATTCATTAATAATGCACATTTAACTAAGAGCTATAATTTTAGAAGATACAAAATCCATTTATCCTGGCATTCTCCTTTCTCTTAAGAAATATTTGTTACCTCTTGACCCTGTTATTGATCTGTTTTTGCCTGCATCTAACTGCTGACCAGTTGGCCTAGAGAGAGAGAAAACCATCTTGAATTTTTGGTCATATTGATTATATAGGCCCCTTATATTCTTTAATATTGAATACAATTTTCAGGCCTCCTTTCCCACACCATAAAGAAGTTACACTTGCTCTAACCTTTAATATTTTGACTAAATTGAAAGAAGACTCATTCTAAAATAATTATTAGAAAAATCTATATGTATTTTCCCCTTTTTATGCCACAAATATCTATGCCATCCAAATCTGCTATCAAAACCTTCCAGATCCAAAATTCTATTATTCTTTAACATCACCCACTCCCTTAACCATACACAGAGGCGTAGCTCCAAGGGGACAGGTGGGAGGTGAGCAGCACACTAGGCATGTGCCTCTGTCGGGGTGTGGCAGGGGCATGGCGGGGCATTCCGGGGCGTGGTGGGGCAGAGGACGAACCAGTGCACCAGGCACTTTTGCCCCTCATTCCATTCCAGTCCATACCAAAAAGGCAGCTTCAAAATAAAGCCTTCCATTTGACAACAAGAAACCCCCTCTTTCCTTTGCATCCTGACTATTTTTTATATTTTATTCTTGATTTCTTGCCTTGTCAAATAAAATTACTTATATCTTTTTGCCATTGTTTAAAACATAATGAAGTGTTAATTATTGGAATGGCTAGAAACAAAAATAGCATTCTTGACAATGCATTCATTTTTATCATTTATATTCTCCCACCAAAAGATACATTCATTTTATTCCATCTCAACATCTTCTTCACATCATTCACACTTTAACCTAATTTATTTTGGTATAACATACAATTTTTGTTGATCAACCACACTTTGAAACATTTTACTTTTTTTTCATCTCCATAAATTCAACTACCTGAGATAATCTCATTTGTGATGTTTGATCCAAGGTTTTAAGTTAATATTTTGGTTTTAGTTTTGCTCAGTTTAAACCCTGCCAAATCTCCAAACTCTTTTCTTTTACTTAACAGTCTTTCACATTTTGAATTGACTCTTTTAATATAATCACCACAACATCCACAAAAAGCCCTCCATTTGTATGACTGCCTAATTTCAATGTCCTTATTTGGTGATAACTTCTTGTTTGTTTGTATGTATGTATGTATGTATGTATGTACGTACGTACGTACGTACGTACATATGTACATACGTACGTATGTATTATTTATTTATTTTTATATCCCACCCTATCCCCAAAGGGCTTTGAGTGGGTTACAGCATATATTAAAACATCCTACAACTTTAAAACATAAATCCTAACTTAAAACGTTAAAACCAATTAACAAAATTATTACAATAACTCTGGATGTTATAATTTAATCCATCCTGCTGTTTCCACCCCTCCTTCCCCCCTCTCTAAAACAGTATGGAAAGCAATGGTGAAGCAAGAACAAAATACCAAAAAGCCTTCAGTGATAAGTATTAACTGCATATCCTAACTCAAAATGATGTTGAGTTTAGATAGATTTGGCACACAGTAACAAGTTCTGTGCACTGATTGCAGATGACTGTGTCACTATGTCAGTTCTGTGACATTTTTATCATCAGGGTTACTAGCATGGTTGATTGCTCTGCAGAGTATCTGGCTGGGATCAATGTGGGGATGAAGATGAAATGGTTGCAGCTCAGTTCAGACAAGAATTAGGCTATACTGGAAAGTTCAGTGAACTAAATAATTGAACACTGCATAGGCCAAGTTTTCAGTAGCTCTCTTCTTAAATGGAAGGTTGCTTAACTTTTGATACTCTTATTTGCTAGAGAATCTGGAAGTCAGATTGCCTTGGACTTTGTTTTCTGTAGCACTTTAAAATATACTGTCAATACTTTCTACATTTCTACTCCAACCTGTAGCAGAATTCAGTTAATCATACATTAATTTGCAACCCATAAACCTTGCATACTCTGCACACATAGGGACTTGACAAACTCTTCCAGAAGGTAAAGAAAAATATCATACCTTCCCTTCTAAACCATAATTTCTAAGGAAACAGAAGAATGCACTTCTTGGTTTTGAGATACAGGGCAAAACTAGGAGGCAGAAACATCCAATTTCCTTCCATCTCTCTTTAATCCACTGGGCTTTTTAAAAAAGCCTCCCCTTGCATAAATTTGTTAGTAACCAAAGTGTTCAGTCAGTACTTGTAAACAATATGTCATTTCTTAATACAAAACAGCCATGTTCCTTTGTAGGACACTTGTTACACATTTCTCTTTTTTAAAAAAAATTACCAATAGATTGGCAGTTAATCTGTTCAGCAGTCTTATTTGATGTAGTACTGGAGTGTCCCATGAACCCCATTAAAGTCATATTCAGTATTGCAATAAACTTCAGAAAGAATTAGTCATTCTTGGTTCAAATTAACCAGTGGTTGGATGTTAGTTGTAACAGTCTTCAAAATATCCCTTTCACATCAGACAATGCTTTGATGTTGTACTGAATTGCACTGAACTGGGAAAGTTAGTATCTGTTCCAGAAAGTAAGCATGACAAGCACGTTAGCATCTCTCCATGCAGTGGTCTAGACTTCTGTTGGTCTATTCTGCAAGTACTGTCGTTATTCATGAGTCCAGATAATGTAAAAACCGGTGGGTGGCCAGTGTTTTTTTCTTGCTCCTGCACTTATTCTGTTTATCCTTTTTGTTAAAAAAAATGGAAAAGCACTTTGTAAAGTGTAAAATCTGTTGTTTTAAACTGTATGTATGATTTTATATGATATTTTATACTGTACACCGCCCTGAGCCCCTCGGGGATAGAGCGGTATATTAAATCAAATAAATAAATAATAATGATAATGATAATGATAATGATAATAATATATTTGTAGGTTATTATTGTTATTTTATTAACTTTTTTTTTACAGATGGAGGAACTAAGATTGAAGGACAATAAGATTTCCTTCTAGGATTGGACCATGAAGCTTTCCGACATGGTCAAATAGAACTACAATTCCCATCACCCTCTGTCAGCATGGCCAATTGGCCATGCTGGTAGGGGCTGATGGGAATTGTAGTTCCTGAACATCTGGAGAGCCACAGGTTCCCTACCCCTGCTCTAGACTTACACTACATAGTGACTTTAGTCTAGACTTTGGACTCCATTTTAGCAATCTGAGGATTGGGCCATGCAGAATCTGGCTTAAAGATCTTTGCCATACCATCTAGGTTACTGCTGTGCTCTTGGTGGGCTGTACAACTAATTTGCAGATCAACCTAACTGCTTAAAACAGAAATACACAGTGGCTTGGGTGTCACATGAGAATCTTTGTCATACTGTCCAGGACTCTTCTGAGCACTGTTCCTCAATGTGACACCTGTCCAATGTTTCATTAAAATGGGTTAGTCCCTGGTGGGGCTTATAGTTGGCAGGTGGTTTCCAGCTTGAAACAGCTAGCACCAGTAGAATGAGTGGAAGTTTCATGCCACAGATTGAAGTAAATGTCGCTCTTTTGGTTGATGTTCACTACAACGGTGAGCTCTTTGTAAGGTGCAGACAAGTACTGATTGCTTCAAAGCTGCAAAAGACAGATTTTGAAACCTATTAAGAGGCATAATGAACAAAGTAATGTAAGCTAGGTTCATTGTTTATTAATGACTGTTATTTTGCTGAAACACGTATGTCAGCACAGGCATACTACTGTTAGATAATAGCTGCCAATGAATCATGAACTTTATTTACTCAGGGAGCTCAGTTCTACTTAAGAGAAAGAGATGTCCATCTGTGCATTTGTAGTCACCATGGCCTCTTAATTGCCAGAAACTGGGACAAATGGTAAGGAATAATTCCATTATTGCTTCTCACATGTATCTTCTGAAATAATCCATACTGTTGAGAACTGTATTCTGGATTAGTGACACGCAAGGCTGGCATTAAAGTTAAGTAAATTAGACAGCCTCCTATTTGAGGTCCTAAAGATGATGACACAATTCTTAGATTACCCTGTATAGGATGCAGATGCCAAATTGTCTTCCTGATAAAATTCAAACAGTCCCAAGATTTGGGAAGGAGACATGCTAAAACTTTTTTAAACAGTTAATGCAATCCTTCCCCTTTACAAACACATCCCTGTATGGCACGGGAACAACATACACAAGAAAGTAAACAATATGTCCCTTCCCCCACATACATATGATGGTGTGTGATATTCATTTGCAAGACTCTAGATTAATTTTACTATACAGCAGCATATCTTCAGGGTACATCTAGAAAGCTCATTAGATGCTAAATTCTGCTTTGAGATATAATGTGAGGTGACTTGTTGAAATAATATCATGTTGTTTATAATCTAGAAGCTGTTGTTTATAATCTAGAAGCCTGGTAACAAAGAACCTCATGGGTGATATCTGACCTACCAAGACCTGCCTTTTATTTATTTTATTTTATTTATTTGTTCGATTTTAGTATACCGCCCCATCCCCAAGGGGCTCTGGGTGGTGTACAACATAGTCATCACACAGTACAATAACAAAAGGGGCAATTAAACAACAACCAATGAATACCTAACATTAACTAAAACAGTATAAGCTAATAGATTAAGCCCCATAGACTTTAAAAACTAATTTAAAACAGCGATTAGCACATAAAAACAGTGCTCCGCAAAACCCTATCTAAAAATCCTTCTAAAAAGGAGGAGGGGGACACAGTGGGTCCCAAAGATGCCAAGGGACCCTTAAACAGGAGAAGGGGGGCACCATTCAGCAACTGGTCTCTTCAAAGGCCTGGTGGAACAACTGCAGTCTTACAGGCCCTTTTGAGTCCATGCTGTTGTCATGTGACAATTTACTAGCAAACTACTTATAGGGGGTGAGATGGGTGGCTGGAAAATGATATGGCTACAACTGACTGCTTCTGACTTAAATTATCTGACTTTAACACGCTGCTACTCTTTGTACTACTAGCTGTATTCTTGTCCTGACAAAAAGGGGGAAGCTAAATGTTACTTCATGCCAATCCCACTTGTTCTTTTTATTTAGGCTTCACAATAATGCATGATTGTACATAGCACCACTTTGGAGAGCAATTTATGGTCTGTATTGCATTGTTCTTATAATTCTGTAATCTACCTTGAGTCTCAGCAAAAGAAATAGATGATAAATGAGGTAAATAAGTAGGTTGATGCATAGCGATTATTTATTGGACATACCCTTCTCTAGTAATCAGTGGGGACAGATTAGAAAGAAAACAAGATGTGATGATTTGTGAAAGTTACTTTTAGTTATGTAGTATACCTAGGGCTTCCATCATCAGCTGGTGAATCAGCTGTGGCCCTTCTGGAGAATCATAGAGTTGGAAGAGACTACAAGGGTCATCCAGTCCAACCCCCTGCAATGAAGGAATACACAATCAAAGCACTCCTGACAAATGGCCATCCAGCTTTTGTTTAAAAACCTCCAAAGAAGGAGACTCCACCACACTTCGAGGTAGTGCATTCACCTGTTGAATAGCCCTTACTGTCAAGATGTTTTTCTGGATGTTTAGGTGGAATCTCTTTTCCTTCACCTTGAACACGTTACACCTTGTCCTAGTCTGTGGAGCTGCAGAAAACAATCTTGCTCCCTTACCAATGTGACATCCCTTCAAATATCTAAACATGGCTATCATGTCACTTCTTAACCTTCTTTTCACAAAACTAAACATACCCAGCTCCCTAAGTCTCTCCTCGCAAGGCATGGATTCCAGACGTTTTACCATTTTGGTTGCTCTCTGGACAATTTCCAGCTTGTCAATATCCTTCTTGAATTGCGGAGCCCAGAACGGTGCACAATATTCCAGGTGAGCTCTAACCACTGCAGAACAGAGAGGTACAATTACATCCCTCGATCTAGACATTATACTCCTATTAATACAGCCCAGAATCACATTGGCTTTCTTGGCTTCCACATCATACTGCTGAGTCATGTTCAGTTTGTGGTCTACCAAGACTCCCAGATCCCTTTCGCGTGTAGCCTTGTCAAGCCAGGTGTCACTCATCCTATATCTGTGCATTTCATTTTTTCTGCCTAAGTGTAGTATTTTACATGTATCTCTGTTGAAATTAATTTTGTTTGTTTTGGTCCAGCTCTCTAATCTGTCCAGGTCATTTTGAATTCTGAGTCAGTCATCTGGGGTATTAACTACCCCTCCTATTTTGGTGTCATCTGCAAAAGATCCACTGTAGTGCATGCCCTGGTAATATCTAGAATAGATTATATCGGTGTGTTCCACATGGTACTGTCCTTGAAGATTGTCTGGAAGACTGTCTAGGGCAGAATGATGCAGACAGAGCCTTGACTGGCGTGGGTCATATGGGCAGTATCATTCCTCTCTTGTTTCACTTAAGAACAGAAGAACGTAAGAAAGAGCTTGCTGGATCAGACCAGAGTCCAAAACAGTCCAAAACTCTGCTACTTGCAGTGGCCCACCAGATGCCTTTGGGAGCTCACATGCAGGATGAGAAAGCAATGGCCTTCTGCTGCTGCTGTTTCTGAGCACCTGGTCTGCTAAGGCATTTGCCATCTCAGATCAAGGAGGACCAAGATTGGTAGCCATAGATCGACTTCTCCTCCATAAATCTGTCCAAGCCCTTTTTAAAGCTATCCATGTTAGTGGCCATAACCACCTCCTGTGGCAGCATATTCCAAGCACCAATCACTTGTTGTGTGAAGAAATGTTTCCTTTTATTAGTCCTAATTCTTCCCTCCAGCATTTTCAATGTATGTCCCTCCCTGGTTCCAGTATTGTGAGAAAGAGAGAAAAATTTCTCTGTCGACATTTTTTAACCCATGTATAATTTTATAGACTTCAATCATATCACCCCTCAGACATCTCCTCTTCAAATGAAAGAGTCCCAAACGCTGCTACCTTTCCTCATAGGGAACGTGCTCCAGTCCCTCATTCATCCTTGTTGCCCTTCTCCGCACTTTTTCTATCTCTTTGGTATCCTTTTTGAGATGTGGAGACCAGAACTGAACATAGTACTTCAAGTGCAATTTCACTACTGCTTTATATAACGGCATGACAATCTTTGCAGTTTTATTATCAATTCCTTTCCTAATTATCCCTAGCATAGAGTTTGCCCTTTTCACAACTTCCATGCATTGAATTGACATTCCCATGGAACTATCAACTAAGACACCTAAATCCCTCTCCTGGTCTGTGACTGATAGCACTGACCCCTATAGCATGTATGTGAAGTTTGGATTTTTAGTAGTTGTCATTTTCTCGCATGCAGAGATACTGAATTTGACAGCATTGTGGCCACTGAACAACACTGACTTCCTGTACCAGGTCCTGGATCCTGCACAGAATTAGATCTAGGATTATCTCTCCTTTGGTTGGTTCCACAGCCATCTTCTCTGAGCCACAGACATATAGCATATCCAGAAATGCTCTCTCCTTACTATGGCCTGAACATGTATTTTTCCAATTTATGTGGGGATAGTTGAAATCACCCATTGCCACTACGTTTTTGCTTTTGTTAGCCTCTCTAATTTCTTTTTCCATCTCAGAATTCTCCTTTCGCACATAAAGGATAGTACTCATTCAATCCACTTTCACAACTATTAGAAAGTGAATTTTGCTATTCCACTCAGTAAAATCCAGCTTCAAAGTGCATTAAAAGTGGATTGAAAGTTCATTATTCTGCATATGCGGAAGGGGCCTTTGACTGAGGCCACTTCAGCATGGCCACGCTGGGGGTCGGGTTGGTGTACATGACGCCAACCCAACCCCCCCGGGACCGTTCGCACGAACGGTCCTGGTAACGACCAGAAAGATGGCGCCGTGCTGTGCTGTCGCCCGATTGACTTACTGTCCCTGTGACCGTCCGGCGCGTCGCCGAGATTAGGGGACATGCCCCCCTGCCCTGCGTGACCGCTCCAGAGTTGCAGGGCAGGGGGGTGTCCCCAGGCCTCTGCGACGCGCTGGACGGTCCCAGAGACGGTAAGTCGATTGGGCAAGGGGGGGAATGGTGGCGCCTTCCAGCTGCTGCTGTTTGCATGGCAGTGGCTGGAAGCTGCTGTTTTCCAAAAACCTCGCTCGGGGAGCAAGGTGGAAAATGGCGGCTTCGCGCTGCTGGGGAGGAGCAACGGTGGTGCGGCTGCAAAGCAGCTGCACCCCCCTTGTGAACAGCTCTCTCGAGACGGCATTTTTGCCGTCTCCAGGGCGCTGTAAAAGGCCCTTGCGGAAAGGGCCTGATTCCCAGAGAAGCATGAAGGACTTCTCTTTTGGCAACTGTGCCAAGAACCTATACAGTGGTGGTCAGGCATCCCCGATCTGGTGAAAGACATCAGTTCAGTAATTTCCCCCTCTTTGGAGGTAGGAAGGGAGGTAGGTAGGAGTCGCTGGGTTATTTGCTCTTTCTGACCTTCTGAGTAATTGTGGCACAAGATTTGAAAAGCCCAGTCCAACTCTGATGGCCATTTTTTTCAAGGGAAAGGAATGTCTCTATTGGAAAAAGGCAAGTTTCTCCAGTAGTCATTCAAGACAATATAAATGGTTCTCTTATCAAATTACCATGTTTAATAGTGCACAGAATGATGGTTTTGATGAAGGCTGCACTTAGAAATGACTTTTAAATGCTGATAGACATTTGGGACTATTTTCACCCATGGAAATGCACTATTTTTACTTCCTCTGTACACAACTGACTGCACTTAGTTCTTTTTGGTGGAAAAGGGTATAGGAAGTGTTTACTCTTTGGGGTGTGTGAGTGAAGGTGCCCAATCCTGAGGACTTCCAAGGCTGGTTCTCATCATGACAAGCCATAATTTGCAGTTGCATTTAAATGTACCCTCTGTAATTTCCATAAATAAGGTGTGTAAACAATTAGATTAAGATACCATTTAGAATGTTATGTAATATACTTTATTAATTTTGCATTGTGTTTTCCATAGGCAATTACTAGTATTTTCTGGAAACCTAATAAAATAAACATTGACCACCCCAATTACTCATTTTATGTGTTGGCATTGCAGTGAGCTTGTGTATCAGCCAGTAACACACACAGCAATATTATTTCCAGACTACAAAATTCAATCAGTTGGCATTCCAAATCAGACTGCAGAGCTCCCTAAACAAGTGGATACCCCCATGAGGTATTTAACCTTTGCCTTTTGTCAGCAATCCATGACACAACTGTTTTTCTTATGCCATATTGAAGTGGGACCACCTTGTCATATGATCTCTATGCTACAAGACATCGAGACACCTTTATTCAGAATGAAAGTTTAGAAATATTTTAGTTAATATCTTAATATTTAAAATACATGCTATCTTTACACCCAAGTGAAGGCGATGATTTTAATGTACAATATTGTATTACTGTTTTCACATCTGTGTACATTTTGGCCAAGATTTTTAAGCAGATTGTGGGGCTGGGGTGGGGTGGGGTGGGGAGATGATTGTGTGTGTGTGTGTGTATGTGTGACGTATATGTGTATGTGAATATGTACAGACACACAAAAACTGCAGAATCCTTTCTCAGATCTAAATTTTAGTCTACTTCAAAATTATTTTAATGAAAGCACAGGAGGACACAGTTAATGAAATTAAATATTAGTATTCTGTGTAGAAGGAAAACATGAATTGCAGTATGGCTGCATCTAAAACTACAGACATCTGGGCTTTCCCACTTTGGTAGCAAATAGGGGGAATTATGGGTTCATGGTCTGCTTCATGTTAGGAAGACACCCCTCCATCTGTTCGCAGTTCAGCCTGTTTCCAGTTTAAAGCACGGATTTCAATGCAAACATCAATTTCTTCTCCCTGTTTTATATGCAAAGCGAACCTTAGGAATCACAGCTATACTGCTACTGGGACCCCTACCAAATTTCTCCCCCTCCCCCAAAATCGCAGGCTTTTCATTTGAATACCTGCTTACAGTGGTATACAATGGACAGCTTTGAGAAGAAAAATTGATAATCTTCACGGAAGAGTAATTTGAATGAAATTACACTTGACAGCCTGTCTCCAAGCAAGCAAGGAGAGTGAGGGGCGCCTTAGCTGAGTTCCGAGGACCTGCATTAAACCATTAAAGCTCTCGGAGCTTTCTGGGGAAAATAAATTCACAGTTTTCCCACCATCTGTGCAAGGCGTTTGATTAAACCTGTGCAGCCGTTTCTAGTGAAGAAAGGTAGCCATGGAAGAAAATATGGAAGAGGGACAGACACAAAAAGGTATTGTGATACAGTAGTCGTTTGTTTGCTTTTTTTGTCAGTGGGTCTTTACCTCTCTATTTATTCTCTCTGTGTCTGCATGCCACTGGAAATGTTCACGGTGATGGCAAACGTGGGTTTTCTGTCCACTTTCTCCCTTAAATGTCATTTTGCTTTTTGCAATAGGCTATGCTGTGAAGATTTGCAAAATTGCTTAAGGAATTCACAGCACAGCTCCATATGTAAAATAGTAAACACTGCTGCAAGCATTTAATGTGAACTGTTTCCCAGACCAGTCTTTGTTAACCTTCATTTATTTCATGTTTTCACGCTTGTCTAGCTGGGTCAAGAGAGCCCAGTGTGAACTATGGGAGAGCCACTCACACACATTTGTAGCTAGTTGCATTTAGAAATCTAACAAAGTGACCATTATTTACACCTCTGAATGGGTGTCCAGTCTAAACAAAGACACTGAGTATATTTTGTCAATTTCTGGTAGAACTGTCCATATTTCTTATTCTTTTCCCATTTTCTCTTGCTGTCTGTTGGAAGTACCTTGTTATGTGATGTATAATGAGAAAAAATTGTTGTAAATCATGAAAAATTGCAGGTTGACTTTTCCTTTCTTTCCAGTTATGCATGATACATCTTTTGTTTCTGAAGAAAACCAAGCTGACGAACAGTGTTCATATATTAATTTATCCATATTCTCTTGTGAGCATTGTACATACCTGGCACGTCAGAGTGTGATACCTTTCAAAGGATACACCATTCGTACTGACTTGCACAGGTGATAATCCTGCATTTTTGCACTGTTTGAAGTCCCCTTTCCCCATTTTCTCTACCACAGTCTTGTGCTGTTGCATCAGTGCTTTTTGTGTTGCTATGTGCTTTCTGGGATTACTTAGACATATTAAAGAGAGAGGATGTTTTATATAGCCTGTGCAGTGGCAATGCTAGCACAGTCAAATCGTGGGTTGCTTTTTCAGACATAAATGATATTAAAATAGTTTTCAGGAGCTGAAGATGGATTTGGGAGCTGATGAAAATGTTATATGTTATTTTCATACAAACAGCTGGTGTCTCGCTTGATTCCATGTTCCAGATTTCAGATCTGAGTTCAATCCGCTTGTTACATGTAGGGATGTCATGCTTCTCTCATTAGACTTGACCCATTTAGACTGCACATTGTTTACTAGCTCTCAGTCGTGCAAACTGCTACAGATACATTTATATTCACATACATGTAAAAAAGAATTCTAATTTCTACAAGTAATTTTTTGCATGGAGGCACGTTTTCTGCCCAAATGTCCAAAACAGCATGTTCATGAAAGCTGATTTGCAGTGTCCCAGATACAGCCATGTGTAATTGCTTATTCTTTAAGCATGAGCAATTTGATCATTTTCATTGATCTATGGTAATGAAAATCAGGGGCAGACCAAATTGTTAGCATTGCGGGGGGGGGGGGGGAAAAAAACATTTTTCTGAGATAATCATTTTAGTTTTTTTAGGGTCTCATCTCTCACATGTGTGGTGAAATAGCACAAGATTATTATTAAGAAAAAATTCAGTGTAAGGGTTTCTACCTTATCATCAATGAAAGAGACTCCAAATGCCTCACCTTAAGAAAAGCCTATAACATCCCTGTAAATACAGCAAGCGATGTGTATCAGTTAATGGATTCTATTAACAGGTTGGCACATATGAGATTGCCTATTTTCAAATGAGGGATATGTGGAATAGCTCATGGCCACTCAAAACAATGTGATTAATAGCATGATTGCAACTGCTAACATGACAGATTCTTTTCCCATGCACAATATGCCATGTGTTAAGAGCCTTTTTCTCTTTAGTGGAGCCCAGCTGTGGCCATGAACACAAGCATTTCTTTTCCTTTTACCCAATTCTCTGCTGGTTTTTTGTGGGCGTACGGGAGCAAACAAAATGTTTGTTTAGCCTTTGTAAAACAAATACCTGTTACTTTCTGATCACCAAGCATAAACATTTATCTAAAAATGTGAGTGAGAAGATGAAAATTGTGTTCCGAATTAGAAAGATGCATCTGTGGCAATCATGTCAGCTACCTGGTCCTTATAATGATTTAAGGGCTGTCCTTGCATTGGAAAAGACCAGAACGTTGTTCTGTTTCATCTCAGAAATGTTTTTGCACAGCAGTCTGTGTAGATGATTTTTTTGTTTCTGTTTCCTTGAGCCTGTATGGTATGCCTTTTTGTGGTCTGACTCTACTTGCTGCTGTTTTCCATTGCATAATGCTCCTGAACAGTGAATCGTGACAGAATCATACAAACATGTTTTCTCCCCTCATGCTGCCATCTTGGCTAGAACCATTTCCTCCCTTCTTCTCTTCTCTGGAAATCAAATGAAGTATAAATTTTGTCACTGCCTACCACATCCTCCATTCCTTACCCTTGCGCAGCACTGCAATGCAAGTGGTATGCAGCCATCATGGAAGCGAATAATTTTATGTTGAAGCTAACAGATGTGATGCAGATAGTGCAGCCTACAACATTTTATTTCCTCAGCAATTATTTTTGATATGCAATAAATTGTACAAAATAGTACATGTGAAATGTGATATAAATTCAGTGTAGCTGCCATTGCTTGTGTCTGTACTCCTTTTAAGAAGATTTTCCAGTTCTGATAGTGTGCCTTTATTGTTTTGATTTTGAGGGGCCTCAACTGTGGAAGAGGTAGCAGTGGGATAAGCCAGTAAACACAGGGCGAGTTAGAAACTCTAGCTGTGCATTGTGCCTGTGTTTTTTTCCACCTGTAGATTAGAAATAATTCAAATATGTTTTGCAGCATGATAATGGTTTAATATTAATTCTGCACAAGCCACCTATGGATGCCAAAGAGAAAAGCACACTGTATAGTTACCAACTATGATAGTATTGCTTTTATTAATAACTTACATTATGATGCATTTTATAATAATAATTTATAATTTATCAGGATTTGGGTAGAATTCTGTATTGTGTATGTGTGTGTATATGTGTGTGTGTGTGTGTGTGTGATTAATGTTTTAATTTAACAGAATGACTGATTATCTAGATGTTTTGGAATTTCTTCAGACCATCTGATTGAATGTGCTTTGTTTATATTTTTGTATCTAAATGATAGAGGTCATTTCCTTTCTTGATCGTATACCACTTGTCCTGTTGTATATAGCAAAGAATGAATGTGAATTCTGGATTTAGATCCCAGTTTAACTGCAAAGAGCACACTGGTTCAACTATGAAATTGAGATTTAGTCAGATGGTGACTAACAACCATTTTCCATACTAGGCTTAGATTGTATCACCATTACTATTGCTTCTAAGGCTAAGATTTCTAGGTAGGGGAATTGAGTTGATAAGATGTGTGTTCATTGAGCTCAGTTTCATTTGTTGGTGGAAAACTAAGCTGTATATCATCAATGGGGGCTGATTTTCCACCTCAGAATCTTGTTGATGGTATAGAGACAGCCATTGTTCTGTGACAAAACAATTCATGTTGCCCTGAGGCTCTCTGAAAACAACATTGGAGCAGATCCGGGAGAGACCTGAGATTGTTTTCCAGAAGTTCTTGGGGCATGAATATGCCCCCCAGCCTCAGTGTCTTTCTAACTGGTAGCTCCTTTTGTGGGAAGAAAGAAATAATCAGGTGCTTGACAGCCCTTAAGCCTAAAGTAGGCAGTCCAAAGTAGAATACTTTATGCTGTAATCTTGGTACTGGTGCAACATTTAACTTTGGTAGTCACAGATTATTCAGATCTGAAGTAGATGAGGTGGCAGTGTAGGATGAGAGTATCCATGGAAAAGAAACATCAAACAGATTGTAGAAGGGAAGGATCAGGGTTGCTAGTCTCTCGGCAGGAAAGAAGATCGCCTCTCACTTCCTGCTTGAAGCAGCAACAAGAGGAAAATAAAATGGACATCATACTTCTCTCGGAATTACCAGAAAGTTTGTGGTAAAACCAGTGGTGTATCTGCCAGAGGAAAAAGGGGGGGTGTCAGTTGACCTGGGCGCCACCCAGATCTCATGGGGGAGCCCGGCAAGCCATGGCAGGGTCCTGGCCCACAGGGTGCTTCTCATCCCAGCCCCGCCTGGCTGCCTGGGACCACCGCTGCCCTCTTTCACCAACTGATCATGTGGGAGATGTCTGGTGGGCTGCAGCAGACTCCCAGCCCGGTTGCTCCTGCTGCAGGCCATTCCTTGGCCTGGCCCCGTCAGGCTGCTCCTTCAGCTGACAGAGGAGGGCAGTGGCAGTCCCAGGCAGCCTGGTGGGGATGGAATGAGGGGCAGCCTGCAGCAGGCTCCTGGCCCATCTTCTGCTGGCTGAAGGAACAGCCTGGCAGGGCTGGGCCAAGGGGCAGCCCATGGCAGGCTGCCTGGAACCGCAGCCACCCTGCTCTGCTGGCTAAGGTAAGTAGGGCAAGGGGGGGCGTGGGGGCGGAGGAGCAACCTGAGCAGGTGTTGCCCTGGGTGCCATTTTCCCCCAGTACACCTCTGGGTAAAACCATTAGCTTTTGACAATTCCATAAGTAGTCTGATGTCACCTCTGGGGAAAACCTGTCTAGGAATTGTGGAAAACTCTAAGATGTTACCATAAAATTTCCAGCAATCCCTAAAGAGATAATGACATAAATTCTAGGTTTTCCTCAGAAGTTATGTCAACCCATTGCTGACAGCTGTCCCATCCCCCTTTCAAGTACCCCAGTCCCCTGATCTCCTGCTGGCAGATAGGCCAGGCCATCTTAGAAATCATTCATGAAATGTCTTGCATGGGTCAGGAGGTAGAGATAAGTTAAAATCAGCTGCCATTGGTTGCTTTCTTTGGCCGTGAGGTACTGCGTTAGCATTCTGAAATTATAGGTGAAGGAACAGGAGGCAGCAACAAGACTCTCACCATCTTTCAGTTCAGGTTTAAGGGTAGATTCCAAGCACTGAGTAAATGCTGTCTGAGCAATTCTTTTATCTGTCTCCAACTGAAGTTTCCTTGCCAGTTGGAGGATTATGTATCATGCAGAGTGAATTAGAAATTCTGTAGCAGTAGGATACTCCAATCATGTCAGTCACTTGACTCTTCAATTTATGTATTGTATTTCATATACAAATCAAAGTCTGGGATCTATATATCATGAATTTTCAGTTAATAAATGTGTGTAGAACATTCCCTTCTTGACAGGAATGTAACTTTTTTTCCTGGCTTCACTTTGTTGGTTAAAAAGTGTTCAATTTTTAAAAATCTTATTATACCATGCATTGTGTCTGGAATTGCTAGTTTTGGGTTGGGAAAATACAGGAGATTTGGGGGTTGAGCCTTGGGAAGGCAAAATTTCAACCGGGGCGGGGGGGGGGGAGACCTCAGCGGGATATAATGCCACAGACTCCACCCTCCAAAGCAGTCATTTTCTCCTGAGGAATTGCTATGTCTCATGTTGCTATGTTTGATCTTGTACAGGGTTGGATCACATGCAAATTTCTTCAGGCACAAGGAAAGGAGGAGTTTTATTAAGCCTCCTGCTCTGGGAGAGTGTTGACTTTGCCCAATAAGCTGTCCCTTATCAGAATCAATATTTTAGAAAGTGTTTTGTGCAGCTAACGGAATGGGGAAATCTCTGTCTGCAGAAATTTATTCATTTAAAATTTATTAGTTGCCTTTTTACCTTGGAGAACTCAAGGTAGCTTACAATGTTAATAAAACAACTATATATGACCCCCCCCCCAAAAGATTCCAATTTAAATTCTACATTAGGACTGTCAGTGAATTAAAAAAATACTAAGTTAGTCAAATGGAGTCCTAAGTGAAACTGTCTTCAACTAGCAGTGAAGGGGCCACTGGAGAGATTTTTCCATAATTGTGGGGCTGCCACTGAAAAAGGTCCTCTCTAATGTACCCACTGGATGAACTTCTTTGATTGGTGGGACATAAGGAGAGCTTCTCCCTGTGAACTTAATTCCTGAGAATAAATGTATAGAAAAAGATGGTCCTTCAGATACCCAAATCCAAAGCAAGGTAGGGCTACAAGGGACAAAACCAACATTTTGAATCTGGCTCAGGAACAGACAGCTATACTTGGTCCAATTAAAGTTGCCAACCCCTGAATGGATCCACCATCATAATAAAAAATGAGGATAGGTGCACCTGGAGGTTGTTTAAAAACTACACTGCACCAAAAAATGTGAGTACAAATGTGCCAATACAATAAAGCAATATTTAAATCAAACTGTCTCCAACTAGTATCTCTTTATATTGAGTTTAAACCTTGGATGAATTCTTATATGTAAACATATACTAGTTGGAGACAGTTTGAATTTAAATGTTGCTTTATTGTGTTGGTACATTTGTACTCATAGCCTTTGGTGTGGAGTGGTTTTTATACAACCTCCAGGTGGAGTCTGGAATTTTTTGGAAGTACAACTGATCGCCTTGGAGAAAAACTCAAACTTCAGAGGGTGGGCTCTATGGCATCTCATCCCTCATGAGCTTCCTCCCTAGGCTCTGTCCCCAGATCTTCAGGAATTTCTCAACCTAGAGTTGGCAACCCTAAATGCAACTCACATTCTCACATTTAATTTCCTCACCCTCAGCAAATGGAAATAAATTCTTTGTGACAGTAGCCTTCACATAAGGGTTCATTCCTGCCAAACTACAGACAGAGGGGAGAAAGGGTCCTTGTTTCACAGGTCACTAAAGTCTGCCAAAGGGAGCCATAGACATACCCCTCATCTTTTCCCACCCTCCCCCCACACAAACAGATTGTGCTAGGTTCATTCAATTCAGTGTGGTTTTTTTCAGCCCACACTACTGATTTGCCAGTATTTGTCAAAGTACCAGTGGGCTTGCTTGAAGAAAATCAAATCTTTCCAAACACAGGTCAGTGAGATAAATTGCAGGGTTATCTTCATTTGCATATTCCATTTTTGGAAAACACAAACATTCCTGCTTTACAAGAGACCTGGAAGGCTCCCATCTTAAACTGAAGATTCATCCAATGTTAACTTCCTCAGTCAGTGATGTGATTGTGGGAAAAACTGACTAGAGACTGCAATCAGAACTAAATAGTTTGCAGCACAAACGTGTTCTGGTTGGATAAGGCCATGTCAGGAATGTATCATATAAT
Source organism: Sphaerodactylus townsendi (assembly GCF_021028975.2). Classification (NCBI taxonomy): domain Eukaryota; kingdom Metazoa; phylum Chordata; class Lepidosauria; order Squamata; family Sphaerodactylidae; genus Sphaerodactylus; species Sphaerodactylus townsendi. Next base: position 35,794,941 of record NC_059434.1, read on the forward strand.
AAAATTTCAACCCCAGCTCTGCAACTCCCCTCCTACCCCGTCCATTCTTCAGCTGTCTCTTGCTGGCTCAAGGAAACAGAAAATTAATAGGAAAATAGAAAGTGAAAGCTGCAAGCAGATGCAAATATTCTGGCATTTCCAAAAAAGAACCAGAATTGGTTTAGCCAGTTTGGATCTCAAAGTCAGAAGAGCTTTCATTCACATTAGTTACCCTTCGAGGTTAACCAACAGTAGGCTGACCAGACGTCCTGCTTTTGGCGGGACAGTCCCGCCTTAAAACAATTTGTCCCATGTCCCACGGGTTTTTTCAAGTGTCCCGATTTTTGGAAGGCTTCTGGGGTGCAAGGCAGTGCGGCAGCCTCCCGTGCATGTGGCCGCAGGAGCGCTGCCTTCTGGGGCGCTCCCATTTCCCGCCCTGTCACAGGGCGGGAAACGGGAGTGCCCCAGAAGGCAGTGTGCTCCTGCGGCTGTGCGCGCAGCTGCACGTGCAGCCACCCACCTACCCGCCCGTCCCGGTTTACAAAGGTGACCATCTGGTCACCTTAACTAACAGTGTATGCTCAATTTAAATTTTGGTTAGTTGCGTCTAGATACACACTGTTATTTTTTGAGGTAAAAATGTAAAATTCTACCAAACTAGATCCAGCTACTGTGGTGTTGGTTATCCATTGCAGATAATATGAAGTCTTGTGAAAGATAATGAGCATAGTGGAGAGCCACTGTAGTGTTTAGAAATCTGACCTTGGCCTTGGGATATGTTGGTTCAAAATCTCACTTTCTGTGAAATTCCACGGGTTGGTCCTTGGACCAGTCATTCTCTTTCAGTCCAACATCTCACAACAATGGAGGAAGAGAGACATTTGTTCCACCTTGGCCTTCTTAGATGGAAGATAGGATAAAAATACAAATAAATAAAACTATTAGGAATTGTTTAATAAATAAATATTTGGTTGAGATTTAGCAGTAGGGTTACATTTTAACTGCCTAGGTAAATTTCAAGCAGTTTGTTTTTTTCCTCCCCTTCATACTATGTTGCTTATTGGTTGTATTGTATTCTTTTTATTGTATTGTATGTATTGTATTGTATTGTATTGTATTGTATTGTATTTATTGTATTTTATTGTATTTATTGTATTCTTTATGCATGCATTGTTTTATAATTCTGCAATCTATCTCTGTTTCAAGAAGAAAGGTGAAGTTATCAGGATCTGTAAGGATTTTCTTAGCAACTTGTTTCTGTTCAATAAATATACCTGTAATTGGGCTTTAGAGACAGACTGGTGGTTCTGTTAGTTTACTGCTCACCCCATTGTCTAAGACTTCCTAGCAGGGCTTATAGAGGCAGTGTCACATTCTATGGGAATTCAAAATTCATATTTCCTCCTCACTGATTAGTGTTAATGGACACTGTAAGAGAAATCAGGATGTATTTGTTGACCTACACATGCAGCAGGTCATACATTTCACTTAATATTTTGCTCTGAAGTGGAGAGGAGGAATCTGTGGGTAGGGAAAGTCAATGCCACATCTGTTGTGAGCTTTGTTACAGCTGGTTTCTCCAACTTCTTTCGGGATTGGAAATTTATTGAAGTGGTCTAAAGTTTTTCAGAATGGCAAGTTGTCAGCCAACTTGATGAGCCTTCTTGGCAGCTCTAGGTTTATTTCCAGAATCTGACCTTCCAGAATAGGATTGGTATGGTTGACACTATTACTCTGAGACATTTTCTTCACTCATGGAGAATTCAGGCAGGTCTTTGGTACTTTGAAAAGCTATTTGAGAAAATATCAGCTGATAGATTCAGTGCTGGTTGCAGAAACTCATAACCAAACCCAGCATAAGCCCATATCAGGGCTTTTTATGTAGTATATTGGTGCCCCAGAAATCTTACAATTTTGCCACCATTGCATCTTCACTGTTCCAGGTGTTAAAGAGACTCAAACTTACCTGGTAGAACCATCAACAACATTGCAAATAAAATTATTCATATCTATTTGGACTTGGATGCTTCACTGGGAATTAAGTCTTTGGCCCTTTCCATGCCCGCGGAGCAGTTTGAGGTGAAAGCCCTGGGGACGGCAAAAACTTGTAGATCCCCAGGGGAGCCATTTGCACAGGGAGGCTGGAAGCTGCTCAGCAGCGGCAGCCGCCCTTAGCCGACTACGGCGAAGCCAGCTGTTTCCCAATCCCTAAACGCTATGGCGAGGTTGTTTGGAAACGCCAGCTTGGAGCCGCTGCTGTGCGAACGGCAGCGGCTCCAAGGCGCCCTCCCCCCCACTCCCACCCTTCACTTACCTTGTCTTTGGCCCTCCGGCGCGTCGCCGAGGCCTGGGGACACACACCCCTGCCCCGCGATGCTGAAGCAGGCGCACAGGGCCGGGGGGCGTGTCTCCAGGCCTCGGCGACGTGCCGGAGGGCCAAGGACATGCCGGGTCTGCCCGGCTGTTTCTGGGACCATTCGTGCAAATGGTCCCAGGATGGTTGGGTCGGCGTGGAATGCGTCGACCCAACCCCCATCGACGCCGTGCAGAAACAGCCTCTGAATCTACTTTTTCTTTCCCCTTCCCACATAGTTTTTCCGCTGTCTCCAAAACAATTTCCTTTCCATAGTATTTGAAGAAATGAGCTCCTACTCACAAAAGCTGATTCTGGCATAAATGTTGTTAGTCTTGAAGGTGCCACTTGATATCTATTTTATTTCAAATCCTTCCTCCCCTTTGAAAGTGCTGGCTGCAGTTGCATTGATTAATTTCAAATCATTTAACTGTGAATGCTGTTAAGGTTCTTGGCCTGTGGCACAACTTGCTGTCTTGAAACTTACCCTTCTTGAATTGTTAAGATTACCCATGAGAGATTAGCTAGCCTGATCAGTATAATGGTAAACATGGTTGATGAAGGTTTTTTCTGCTTTGAAGGAAAGTTGCTCAGGCTCTATATAAAGAAACCATCTGAACTGGGGAAATTGTAGTCTAATTTCTGGCTTAGATTTTTTTTGGTCAAGTTACTTGAAAGTGTAGAAGGTCAACTTTAATTGATCATTGAATGAGGCTCGTTATCAGATCTAGTTTGGGGACTGCTTTGTTTACCCTATTTGACAATCTTTGCTAGATGTTTGTGCAGTCAATGTGAATCTGCTGATTTTCCTGGGTCTCTTGACAGCTTTTGAGTATGATCATGGTATTCTTCTGGTCCCCCTTCATGGCAAATTCTACTTTGTGGTGATTTCATTCCTTCTCGGACAATAGACTTCAGAAGGTGATGCTCAGAGACTATTGTTCCTCTCTAAATGATTTATCCTGCAGAGCTCCTTTGTCTCCTATGTTTTTGAAGATTTGGGCCCTTATATATCTCTTTCTGAAAAATAAAAGTGTAGCATTAAAATAACATGCTGTGTCTTACAAACTGATGAATAGCTATCTACCTCATGTTATTGATGGACCAGTTTAATGAAGAGGAATGCAATCACAGCATTTAGTGTGAAACTAAATTCAGTTAGTTTAATTATGTGATTCTACCTAAGAATCAGGCAGTAGTTTTAAAATTACCTATGCAGTATATTCCATAGAGTTACAGCACAATGCACTTTTTCTATATAATTCAATCTTGATTTAAAGTATGAAAAATCATTATGAATTACAGTGCCCATGTCTGAATGAGTTGCAGGTCTATCCATCAATGATGCATTCATTGTCATTTTAGTTTGCAGACAGAAGCTCCACCCCCTCCTATTTTGTTGGTCAGCCTGTTTGGTCTTAATTGAGTCACAGTAGATAGAAATAGAATTTCTCTGCCATTATTAAAAGTAATATCAATTTGGCTCAGGCTATAAACACAGGAGACTACATAATGCAACTGCTATTAATAGAACTGTAATAGCTGCTGACCTTAACTCATTTATTTAGAGTATTTTCTTCCACCTTTCTACATACACTTTCCCTCTTGAGTGTCAATATGGGTATGCACTCAAGGTAGTAAACACAATACATGAAGTGACAAGTATAGTAACGTCTGGATGCAGACAGATTAAGTTCTGCCTTTTCCTAAATGCGGCCAATGTAAACTGACAGAATGTTAGTGAGAAGAACAGTTGAAAATGGTGGTTAAGGGCATTGTAAACAGTAGTTAGGAAGTTGAGAGTGAGTGAAGCTGGTTGAGTGAAACTGTGGAGAAGAGCTATTTAAAGCTACTTGAGAAAAATTAAAATTGTAACAAAAGATCCCAAATGCAGGAACAGACAAACAGTTCAAAAGTTTACTGGAAAAGAAACTTTGTAACCTCTACCTATCTTTCTACAGTGTTATGTTCAAACCATAAATACAAATTTACTTTGTTTGTTTGTTTAATCCTGCTAGCTGATTGTCCCATAGAAAGAATGCCACACATACATAGAAACTAATATCTTGGTCTCTATATATTTTAGGATATGAATAAACAGTAGCAGTGTGTGGACTGAACAGTGTTTGAGTTCCTAACCTCAATAACTCCTGGCAGTGTATGAATGAGGGGCAAGTAGTAGAGAGGGCTTGGTATATGTTTGAGGCCTTGACCTACATGTGACCTGTGGGAGAAAGGTTGGAACCACTCTTTTTGAATGAGAAAAGTGTGTCAAAATCTGTGATAAACAAGTTGCAATAAAATCCACAGTATTCCAGACCCACAGAATGTTGTCTAACCTTCTGCAGGCAGAATAATATCACATACATTGAATCACAACGTTCTGGGGACAGGCCAAAATTTAAAGTACTTTATAATTAGTTCTGCATGCCCCAGTGAACTTAGGACTGTTGTGCCTTCCACAGCAGCACAGGAAATGACTTTTTGAACTATATGGATTAATGAGTTGAGATACCATATATTATTGGGATGTGGTTTTCAAATAAACAAAGCTTTTAAAAATGCATTGGGTTAGAGTAATCTCTTCAGCATGCCTGAAACAGTTGTTCATATCTTAGCCATAGTTGAGTGCCTACAGTTACATGTCAAGGCATACTGTACTGAATACCTGTAGGTTAAAGGATATGATTAGGTTGAAAAAAAATCTAGGGAGAGAAAGCAGGTCAAGCAAATCTATGCCACTCCCACCCCCAGCATGTCACACCTAGATGAAACATCTCCCAACAAAAAACTATATGTGATGCTTCAAAGGAACAGGACAATCCTATCACAGTCCATAAACCTACCCAAATTTAGGGGAGCTTTTACTTCAGAGGCATATGGGGCCCAAACGGTGTCTGGAGACAAAGTCTCCTCCGGGTGCCCCCCAGGAGCCCCACCTGTCCCTGCTGCCGGGAACCTGGAGCACCCCAGCCCCACCCACCTACACAGCATGTGGAGTTGGGTCTCCCTCAGCCTCAGCCCACACCCCCGGCCTGCCTGGAGATCAGGGATGTGGGCCTGTCCCCTTGCTTTTAGCAGGCCCAGTCCTGCCTTGGAATCTCTTTGCAAGATATCCTGAGGACTTCTGTGGGGGGGCGGGGGAGCTGTGCAGACTTCCTCCCCAAGATGCCTCTTTTTTTTTGCATCCTCAGGAGATCTTATTTGTGTTGTGCAGAATGGACTAATGTAAATCTATATGTTCGTTTCGTATAGACTTTTTTTCCTATCTGCATTACTTTTTAACAGTGCAAACCTCAACAAAGTTGTATTCTTCTAAACCCATTGACTTCAGTATTTAGAAAGAGATAAATCTTTAGGATTGCACTGCAAAGGAGGTATTGTTGTACATTAGTGTTACTCATACAAATGAATCATTAATTTACAAGAGAAAACATTGGGATTTCGTAGTATGAGGATAATTAACACAGTTGAGTCTGGACTTTTAAAACAGAAGAAATAAAAACACAAACCTTCTGTCAGCAGTGTCTATTCTTTAAAACGTTTCATTGGAGACAGAGGGAAAACAGTCTATTTTTATCTCCTACTTAAGCTGCAAGATTGGTGTTGGTGGATTAATGGTTCATTTACTATTCACAGACATATTGATGTAGCACTGCTCTTAAGTAGAATGCAAGGCACAATTTTGAATTATTTGGTCTCATTTTGGGACCATTAATTTATCACAATGTATTGATACTATTGGCAGGAATTGATGTGGCTGTCTAGGGAATCGGTGAATTCTGTGTAGCAGTTGAGTGTTGGAAGAGATCTAGTGTGAATACTTGACTCTGATGACGTCACATTTTTAAGCAAACAACTGCCTTTATCAGAGGGATATTTGTTTAGATCCAGAGAAGCACAAATGGAGTTTTGCTTGTGTAATAGAGCTTTTATGCTGCCTCCTAGTTCTGCAGCCCTTGAACCCCAGTAAAATTTATCTGGGGTTCTGGACACTTTCCAGAATGATATTGTGCATGATATGAGGAGGTCAACTGAGAGGGGAAGTGATTGAAAGTGGAGGAATTTCCACTTGTGTGGATGGAAGTACCTCCTGGTTGTGTAAGTGTAAGAGATCCATCCCTGTTGTTTGCCTTTACTTGATTTGATACAAAAATAGTATGAGTAGTGCTTAGTAACACTCACAGTGGTGCTAAACGTGTATATATGTATGGAGACAGGGGAGGCAAGAACCAGCATTTGGATGAGTCCACCAAAGGGATCAAATGATCTAGTACAGGAGTAGGCATAGTGACCTTGTACAGGAGTAGGCAGTCTTTTTGGCCTGTAGTTCCCCTCCCCTGTAATACCTACATGTCAAGATGTTGATCTGCTGGCAAACAAATAGATGGGGGAGAGAAAAAATGGTTGTACTTGGTCTGACCTATTGGTACTACCAGCTCCTCAGAGGTGGGCCTTCTTCCCTTTGGTGGAAAACTGGCCTTTGTACTGAGAAAATGGTCCAGTGTGCTGCAGCTTAGCATGTGTTCCAGAAGTTGCCTGTCCCTGTACTAGTTCATGGTCATGGCAATGTACTATATGGGGGGGGGGGGGCACTGGGAGTATGGAGTATGTACATGTTCTTCAGTGAGCAGAAATGTTCAGCAGAATCCAAGTCTGGGCCTGTAAGTCCACCCCATGAGGTAAATTTCTGCAAGATGACTCAGTCGACAGATATAGCTACTGGCAAGTTGAACAGCAAGCTGTTCAGTGCTACAGACAAAGGGGGTAATAAGTCGTTATGCTTGGAAGTAGACATACAACTCAGCTCTGACCTACAGCATAAATATCTAGTGGTGAGTGGCAATAACTGCTAAACTTAATAGAGCAGCAACTGCTAATGCTTGAAGCTGCAAAGCTACTGTTGAATATCTGTAAAGTCTGGTTTGTTTAAACTGGGACAATTTCCACAGCTCACATGTTTGTTGTCATGGTACTCAGAATGTTAGTAGTTTAACATTTATCTGGCGGTTCCAGTGCCATTCTTGGTTCTGTCCTCTGACCCAAGTCTTAAAGCTACCAAGACAACAAAAGTAGAATAAGAATAATGCTTTTCAATCTACATATGAATATATTACACTGACAGGTGGGCAAATGTCTGCACAAGTACTCTGGCCAGATTAATTTTTCATAGGGAACCTATGATTCCCCTGATCTGTCTCAATTTTTCATGTGAATGCTTCTGATAATTTTTGCATTATCTATTCAGTGTTTGGCAAAACCCATAAAGAAGCCTCCCCCCCATTAGGTATGGTCATGAGTTGCCCTCTTTGCCGCCGCCCCCCACTTTCATAGTCACCATTGCTCATATGTTTCTGCAAAAAGAAAAGAAGAAAAAGTACTGCTGTTGTCTTGGTGATAGGATGGGATACATTCTCCTGTTATTAACAGCAATGCAAATTCATTGTGAAATAACACATGGATATATGTCTCAGCTAATTTAACAGTATGTTTTAGGTGAAACATTCCTCTTAGTGAAAGGAATCTCTTTCTATGGATTATTGTGTTCAATTGAAATTAACACTAGTTCTGTACTGGATGTTTCAAAACTGGGTTTTTTTGGCCTGTCTGCAAATGACATAAAATCAACCCATACAACAGAAGTATGTATGGAAAGGGAGGATGGGATTGCTCTGCTTGCTAAGTGCATCTGATCGTGTAGATCCTACATGACTGTAAAATGTTTGTGTGATGTGTATTCTATAAAACCTATATGCATATACTCCATTCTCACATACTCCATTCATAAGAAATGAGCAGAGGTTAGCAGAGGTGCTAGCAGCATATTCCCTGTCACCTCCCTGCTCTGATTGACAGTTCACTTATTTGCTGTGAGAATGTTCTGATAATCTAACATTTCCCATTACTTCAAGCACACACCCACATATGTGTATATCTGCTATCAAGAGACATAGTCTTTACTGCACAGGCTGAAAAAAGATATCTGAAAATCAAACCCAAAGAGAATGTTCGCTCCATGCAAAGGAGACCATAAATGCAAACATGGGCCCTGTTGAAAGCAGCAGTCTTTTATGCAGCCATATAACCATTCCATACATTTTTGTTGAATTGTTGTAAAAATAAAGTTCACAAGCTGCAAATGGCCCAAAAAGAGTTGCATTGTGTGATGGACCAGCTTTAATAGTAGCAACATAGCTCAATTGCAGCACCACAGAGTAAAGCTTTTTTGTCATGTACCAAGTTTAGATGTCACTTTGGAACTGATTCATGTAGAATGTTGGAGTGCAAATTATACACGTGATTAGGAAGGAGAGAGCCCTTCTGACTCATGTGCCATCTCCCACCATGTAGACAACTGTCAGTGTGAATTGAAGTCTGTGAATGTAAATATCCATATAGCCACAGTTCCCATCTGTCACTTTTTCATATCAAATGGGATAATCCAGTACTGCCCACTTCTGGTCTTATTAGGACACTGTGTCAGAGGAAGGAGCACAAGTCTAACATCTTCTCCCATGTCTTACTGCACATGCTGGGACCATGGCAAGCCACCTTAAATTGGTTCTATATGTTCTGTTCCCATGTATTTCTCATCGAATCTGACTTCAGCTTCAGGTGGATTTTCCTTAATGTGTCAATTCAGTAAATGAAAAAAGAGAGCTTCTTTTAAACAGTTGCATTAGAATTTTTAACACAGAAGGAAAAGAAATAATCTAAATTTCTGTGAATATTGCCCAGTGGAATAAGAATATGGGGAGAAGGATCATGTCTTTTTTTGCACCGGGGAGGTAGATCACTATGATGCCTGTTGGCAATAAAACTGGCTTTATTCAAGGAGCTGTCATCTGATTAAAAATCCTTTTACTTTGAGTGCTATGATGATTCAGACACCACATTCATAGAAACAAATAGTTTCATTGGTCAGTTGCCCCCAAAGCTGCCATATTTCACTGAGACAAGGAGACCCTAATAGTGTAAATGCTGTAAAAATTTGAAACATTTTCTTCATAGATTTTTATAAAACAGCTCATTTTTCTGATTTTTTAAAAAGTGATGTGCTTGAATGCCATCTTTTGAGTTCACTGAAGCAAGTGAATGGAATGAATGGTGGTTGAGGCTTAATGCCAGTGAAATGGTTTGAGAGCTGCTGGCAACAGCATGTGAAGCAAGGTTGCTGTGAACAGTACCTAATATCATAAAACTCTCCTGCAGAATACTATAGTTACAACAAATAGTTTTCTTTGAGAAGGAACAGTGACTAGTTACTTCTTGTTCTTTAATTCTGTTCCTGTTGAAAGTGATAAACATGTGGAACTTAAAATTCTTATACTTATACTTATAAAAAAGGATTAATGGGTCAGATCTTAGAACTCCCTTCTGCCAAGTTGGATCTTATGACTTCATTCCACTTCATTTTCCTTCAACAGAGACAGATTTTTTTCCAGTAGTGTATGACTTCTGATGGAGAAAGGGTTCTCCTGATGAAGAAAAATCTGGCAAAGGAAAACTTAGTGGAATGTGATCAGACAGACAGTTTTATTATGGCCATTAGGCCAGCAAAAAGAGAACAAAAACAAAATCAAATTATACACATTATACACATGTACAGAAATACAGGGTATAAAACCTATGTGCAAAAATGTCATCATCATACGCAAAAATTCTAACATTATTACAATCACCATCATGCAGTATGGCTCTCTGTCTTAACATGGATCTACACTTATTATGTGCCAATGTACAAAATTTGGCTACCTGCTGAAATATAAGGAAAACTTGGTCTTCCAGTAAAATTCTTACAAGAACTGAATTAGGATTGGCAATGATTGAATTTGTATAATGAGTTAACAATGGATGAATTAAAGACTTCCTTTCCCCTTTATGGAGTTCACAATGCAATAGGATGTGTAACACGGAGTCCACTTCCCCTAAATTGCAAACATAAACTCTCCTATGCCGTGGGATTTTTTGAAATCTTCCCATTAGATTGGCTGATGGAAAAGCATTAAAACAGGCCCTAGAAAAGGCCCAGAGGCTTTTTGTGGATACTATGTTAGATAGGAAAGGGGCAACCAAAATTCCTGACCAAGATTTTAATCAGTGACATGGCTATAGATTTTTTATGAGATGGGTTCGGGGAAATGGCCACACACCCCACACACCCCTGGGGTTGTGGCTCTCCTCCCCGAGCTCCGCCCCGCCTCATTGCTCCGAGGCTGGGGACAGCAGTCTCCTCTGTCCTGCCCTGCCCCACCCTGTCCCACCCACACTGCCCCCCACCTACTGGTTGGAAGCCCAGCCGGCAGCAGGCAGTCCCTTCTTCCCTTCCCTTTGGGGAGAAGAGACTGCCATCCCCGGCCTCAGAGAGCTGCTTTTATAAGCACTGAGGCCAGGGGGTGAGGCTTGGAAGGCATGGCCACACATTGGCATTGAAGTGCATGATCTTATTCTTTGTATAGTTAATATTTAGCAATTCCTCTGTACATTTCGGAGCAAATATCTTTTTAGCTCCATTCTCTTTAATGATATTACAACAGCATCGTCAGCATACATGAGGATGGCTATACTCTTGTCAGAGGTAAGCATAGGCGCATAGGAATCTTTCTTATGAAACCCAGTTATGAGTGTGTTAACACAAAAGTTAAACAAATAGGGTGCTAAAAGGTACCCTTGCCTTACACCTTTCTGAGTAGAGATGGGTGCAGTTAGATGACCTTCGTGTGAGAACCTTACCTGTATAGTGTTCCCATGTAACTTAATAATTAATTGGCAAAGATGTCTTTCGATATTAGTTTCTGTTAACTTTGCTCAAAGCTAACTGTGAGTGACATTGTCAAATGTGGCCTTAAGGTCGACAAAAGCTGCATAGAGTGAACCTTTTTAAATATGTACATTTTTCTCTATCAGATAGTTTAATATCAGGCAGTGATCCATAGTTGAGCAGCTTGTACGAGAGCCAGCCTGTTCGTCTTCCAGTAAGTTTTCTCTATCCAACCATTCAAGGAATTTTATTCTCAGATATTTAGTAGATAGTTTGCTCACAACATTGAGTAAGCTAATTGGTCTATAATTAGCTGAGTCTGAAAATAAACCTTTTTTGAAAATGGGGACTATAATTGCATCACTCCATTCAGATGGGATATAGGCAGTACTATTGATATAGGTGAAAAGTTCAGCCAAAACCAGGGCCCACCATTCTACATTGGTTTTCGGTAATTCTGGTGGTATAAAATCATTTCCCGGGGCCTTTCCATCTTGTAGTTGCAAGATCATGATTTTAACTTCCTCCAGGGTCACTGGAGTCCACAGAGGAATATCATACAAGGCAGAGTGATACCATGTTAAAGCCTGCTGCCCTTTGTAAAGATTAGAGAAATAACTCTCCCAGACCTCTGCTGAAATTTAGTTTGCCATGGTAAAGTTGTGAAAATTGTTATTCTGCGCTAATAGTCTCCAAAAAGTTCTGGTAACATTAGTTTTAGCCGCACTTATTAAAGCTTGCCATTTAACACGACTATCCATCTTTTTCTCGTATCTTATTAAGGATTTGTAGACTCTTTCTCCTTCAAATACTTGAGATTGTGAAATCAAACCAGAATGTGATCAGAGCATGCAACCCTAGATTAATATATTTCCTATTTAATTTTATTTCAAAGGTCTGTTACTCATTAATTATAGTATGTGGACACATGGTAAAGTAGCACACAATAAAAGGTTAAGGGAGCTGAGAGCATAAGGAGCTATGTTGCACATCGATGGAGATGAGCCACGGTCCATTTAGCATAGTACAGTCTAAGGCTGATTTTTTTACTGTCAAAAGGCCCCATGGTAGATCCAGGAGATTACCTGCTGCGGCACTTTTTGCCCTGCTTTTGACTCTTCACTACTCCCCAGTTCTTCCCGGGATTCGAGGCACGGCCGGCACATTATGCCCCAGGTGCTTCTTCATGAGCCCAGTGCTTTTCAATTTGCACTGCGAGCTCTTCCGCAATGTCTTCCACGCATATGTGGGCAACCTCCATTTTCCACGTCCTGATTGGCTGAATCTTCCCCTGTTCCCCCCATTCACTTTCAATATTTTAGTTTTAAATGACTCTAAATACAAAACAGGTGCTGAGAATTGGTTCCCTCACCCCCCCCCCCGTCTAAAATCCTTGTGTGTGCGAGAGAATCGCCGCCCTCCTCTCCAGAGTGCCTGCAAATACCTCTTTTCTGTCTAAAACCCAAGGTTTCTCCCTCTGTGATTTTCTTTCCACTGCAGGAGGGGTGTGTGAGAGCGCCTGTTGATTAGTGGGGCAGGCCAGAGTGGCAAGGTGGGAAAAATGGCCCTGGTTCTGCTGCTGAGGAGTTTTTCATGGCAGCAGAAACCACTGGAGCAACAAGGCATTGTAGTTCATGGAGCAAAGCCAATGCTGCGGGGTAGCACTGGGTCAACAATGTGGCATATACGCTGCAGCACCGGGAGCCATGAAGAACTCCCAACTGCACTGGAGTATTCTCCGTGCTAACGGGGCATTTTTACCATGAAAAATCAGCATAATTTGACTGGCAGCAGATTCCCAACATTTTAGGCAGACATCTTTCCCTCTCTTGTTACTTGTGATCTTCCATCTGGTGATAACAGAAAACTAGCAGTCATAACCAGTCATGCAGGATTTATGCATTACTGCTATAAGGTGCAGCTTCCCTCAAGGCCCAACTCAGAAGCTATGGCTAGGTCTGAAAAGGCAACTCCTATACAAACACTAAGGAAATGCTGCTTGGTTGTGACTCACGCATCTCTGTCACGTTCCCAAAATCTTGCTACAAGTATGAACTGTCCCAAAGATACTTTATCAGGCTTTTAGAACTGAAACATAATGATCCAAAGATAAGGTGCTATTATCATAAAAATACTTCTGCTACTTAAAAATACTTCTGCTACATAAAAAAAAAATACTTCTGCTACTTAAGTAGTGCATTTTGTGGAAATGCCTAACCAGTCTCCTGTGGAATGGAAAAAAGATGTCTGTCTGTCTGTCTGTCTGTCTGTCTGTCTGTCTAATCTTTTTCCATCCCACAGTTTGTCTGCTCAAAATGATTTTTCTTCTCAAGATGTCTTTCTCTCATTAGAAGAAAAGATACAAGAAGCTAGAAAAACAGTCAGGACATGAAGAGGAAAGTATTAGGTGACATCAGGCTTTCTTCCACCCATAATTACAGCCTCTTAGGACAGCCTATTTATTTAAAAACCAAAAGTCCATTCATTTGCCTACCATATAAAATCAAGTTTGACCCTTTTGGAAATGTGAATACTGAATGTTACTATTCTCCTGCTTTTGGGGGAGCATTTGAATATGATGTGTTGTATTGTTTGTTTTAAAAAATGCTTGATTCTTGCATAATTTGTGATAAGTTTATGAAACTGTTTACTCATCAAGGCCACAAGATGGTTAAAGTTGAATGGCAAACAAGGCTTTTAGGTCAGCTGTGTTTTTTATTAATGGGTCACTGGGACTAGATCTTTTTCCCCATCTGGTCCAGTCATTAAAAATTGAAGGCAGCAAAAAAGCTGTTATGGACATTTGGAATATTATGTTACAACCTTTTTATTTGTTTGGATGCAGAGTGGTTTTCCCCTCCATTAAACAGCTGTCCACTGTCTGTACCATCTGTATTGCCTATTCTTCCACCATATCACCTTCTGTTATTGCCACAAACCCTTTCCTCTTCAGCAAATATCATACCATTGTACCCACTCATTGGACTCATTGAGTGGTAAGTGGTTCTCTGAATCTTGTGCAATTAACCATTATAATAAGAAGAAATTAACATTACCACATGGACGATGCTACCAGCAGACTGGAGACCGCTCTAAGGTAGGCACAGCATGACCTCTGAACACATTCACGCTAGGCTAAGACATTTTACCTCATAAGCCACTATCTCTTCCCTCACAGTTGTAAACAGATTTCTGCAGCGCTGTGCTTATAATGTGAATGGTCAAGGAAGGTTGTACATTTGTTTCACATTTGTTCAACTTCTTTATAAAACAAAATTCTTAGTTCAGTGGAAACAGTACATCCAGCCACCTGGATTATTAGCAGATAGAAATTGATCATCTTATTCTATGACAAGTGGCATCCTACTCTTTTGGTTCTCTGAAAGTTCTTATGCCTTCTCTCCTTTTCTTGTTTCCTTCTTTCTACCAACCAACCCATCTACCTTTACCTGCCTCCTTGGTTTCAGCTTTCACTCCTTCTCTCCAACTGGGATACTCTACCTGGGTAAATTATGACCAAGCTGTGGAATACTAGCCACTGGGCCAGCTTGCTTGCGCAATGGGGAACCCACATGGACTTGTGGGGGGGCACCTCATTTGTCCCATATTCTCTTTTTGACACTATTTCTTTTGTCCCTCTTCTATCAATCCCCATATCCTGATTCTTCCCTGCTTCCTTTTCTCCTTCCTGACCACCAACAGCCAACCTTTTCTATTTTCAGTGGTGAAGCTGCTCGCCTTATTTTTTTCTCCTGCATTTTGTTCTCATAACAGTCTTGTAATGTAAATTAGGCTGAGAAAGCGTGACTGTCCCAAAGTCACCCTTGGCTGATTATGCACAAGGCATCTGCTGCGCGATGGGGGCAAATGTGCATCGTTGCAAGATTTCTTGTATGGACATATTTCCTCACGCCCTGCTTTCACTTTCAATTCTCCCCACTGCAAGAAAGGCCACTTCTAGCATTAATTCTTTTTCAGCCAGTGGGCACAGCTTTGCCCTGGACCTCTTCCCTTCACTTCCCAGCCTGCCTAGTCTTATCCCCACTCCTTTGAGCTGCTTTGCCTGCTTGCCCCTCATTCTCCTCCCTGTTGCCAACTCATGGCCACTTCTGTAAATGCTTGTATCGATACATCGATATAGTAATAACAGAGGGTTGGTTTTTGCAAAGGAATGGCACAATCAGGGTTCTTTCTGGCTCCACTCCACCTCTCCTGCTCTGCTTCTAACATCCCCAATGATTTGGAGAGCCTTTAAAAAAATTATTTCAGATAAGCTTCTATTTTTTAAAGCCTCTTTCTCTTGCAGCAGCAGTGACAGCTAGAGAGAGAGTGTGTGTGTGTAGGGAAGAGGAGAAGAGAATATCAGCAAGATCTGTGCCCTTAAGGCTGTTGATGGGTGGAGTTAAGAGAAGCAGCCAAAAAAAGATGCCGGTTGAGATTTCAGCAAGCAGCTGTGGGGCAGACACTTGGCTGCTGCTTTGTATGTAAACAGAGAAAAGTGAGGAGAGCCCTCAGTAAGACCACAGAGCAGAGTCGAGTAATCGTTCTTGGCATAATCAGCCCCTTTGAGCTTCCATAACAGACTGGAGATTCAGTTCAAGAATTCCCAGATCCTAGTATAAATTACACCACACTGGGTTTTGTGGGGTAGCTATTGAGAGTGTGCACAATTTTTTGGGGGGGGGGATTTGGCTGAAAAATATTGGTATTCTTGAATTCTAATATACTGGAAATGCCCCCTCCCCCGAAATCTGAATGTATTTAGCTCCATTGTACTCTATGGGAAACCTTATTGGGAGCGTCTCAGGGTGTTTTTTTTTAAATAAGGGGCACTGAATTTGCTGCATGGCTGCTGGTGCCTCTCCTTAGAAGAACCCCCCAAGTTTGGTAAAGATTTGGTCAGGGGGTTCAATTTTATGGGTTCCCAAAAATCATGCCCCCATCCATCCTTTGTTGTTTTCAATAAAGGAAAATTGCCCTTTGTTCTCTAGGGTACAAGCACTGTCCCCCCCCCCCGGGCAAAGAACCAACCCAAGCCCAACAGAACCAAACAAGAACTCAGGAATCCAGAAGAATCACACGTCAATGTGACAAAGCCTAACATAAAATCACAGCACAAAAATCCACTGGGAGCCACTTAATGGCTGAAACAGCCCTGGAATGGGCCTTGTCTCGCTCTCACCATGCCTTTTTCTTACCTAAACCAAGGCCTGAAGGCTGCTAATATTGGTAATACTAATGTGGTTGCCTACTGTTCTTATTGAGAGCATTTATTTCTTAAAGTTACAGATGCTGCTTATATTTAACTCCCCAATGTGTGTGTGTGTGTTTTAGATTTCAGATTTTGCTGCAAATGTGGAACATTGTTCAGATTTGTAGAAAGATCTGTATTGTCTGTTCAACTCCAGTCTCTGGATTTAAGTACTCACAGATTTGGTCATGTTGAGAATGAGATATATTGACAAGCAGATGAGCCATAAAAGACTTGCAGGCCATCTAATTTTTTCCTCCCCACTATTTCCTCTTTTGCTAAAAGCCCCAGCTAAAATCTAAAATTTCCTCTCTAAAAGCCTGATAACCTCTCTCCTTTCCTGCTTCCTTTTCTCCTTCACAGCTAAAATCCAACCTACTGTTTATCTACTTCATTTTTAGTTACATTTGTTAATTGATTTCATTTGTATCCCACCTTTCTCCATAGTGGACACACAGCTTACATTGCTCCCCTATCCTTCATCTTATCCTTACAACAATTGGCCATGCTGGCAGGGGCTGATGGGAATTGTAGTCCATAACATATGGAGTGCCAAAGGTTCACCACCACGGTCCTAGTCTAACCATTGTAGCTTGGATTCAGTAATCCATTGTAGCTTGGATTCAGTAATCCATTGTAGCTTGGATTCAGTGATCCATCAGCAGAAAGTGCAGATGGTTGTAGGTCTTCCTAGCTCTCTCCCCGCTCCCCCCTTCACCCCACCCGCCTCGCCCCGCTCCTGGTAGCCATTTCCAACACAGAAAAGTTTTTTTCCCATGATTGCAGCACTTGCATGGACTAATAGCTATCCGTGTCAGGAGGTTGCATTAAAGAAAGGGAAGGGGGCAAAATTACTCCTTTCTGCTTCTTGTGAATTCAGCTCAACTAATGGAGGAAGCACTCGGGAGCAGTTTCAAATGTAATTATAAAATGGCTGTTTTCCCTTACTTTTATGTTCCTTTTTTTGTATAACATGTTTAAGGATGATTTTCTATAATCATCAGTTATAAAGACATTTATAAAGGGGTTGATATAATTATTTTAATAATTTTTCACATAATTGTGATTTATGGCCAGATGACAAAAAATTGCAATGAATAGCACAGCAATGATTCATCTCATTGTGGTTGTATGGGCCTGGTCAAGGCCTTGGCAGATCATACATAGCATAGCATAAACCCAACTATAGGCTATAAATGTATTGAATATATTTGAATGTGCCTGTGTTTGAACACATTCTTTCTCAGTGGTGCTAGCAGATCCCCCCCCCCATATCTAAACATTTTGATGGATTTATTTTTGCAATGGTCTTTTGTCAGGGAGAGAGAGAGAGAGAGAGAGAGAGAGATCTTGCCACTGTGGTGCATGCCATGGTAATAGCTTGGTTATATTACTGCAGTGTGGTCTACATAGTGTTGCCCTTGAAAATTAACCCAGAATCTACAGTTGATATCAAAGGCTGCAGTGAGAGTGTTGACTGGAATGGGTTGTAATGACCATATCACCATATCACTCCTGTCTTGTTCCACCTGCACTAGTTTTCATTTTGCTTCTGGGCTCAATTCAAAGTACTGATATTGACTTTTAAAGCCCTGAATGGCTTGGCACTGACATGCCTTGAGGACCATCTTCTCCCATATTAACCTGCCCAATCACTCTGGTCATCTTCAGTTGTCCCCGCCATAGGAGGATAGATGATGGTGACCTGGGAAAGGGCCTTCTCAGTCATGAAAAAGAGCTTAAAAACTTTTGAGTTCTCTCCCTGTGGAAATATGCCTACTGATGTCTTCTACTAGTGCAGGGGTAGGGAACCTGCGGCTCTCCAGATGTTCAGGAACTACAATTCCCATCAGCCCCTACCAGCATGGCCAATTGGCCATGCTGACGAAACTGATGGGAATTTAGTTCCATCTAGAAAAAACAGGTTCCTACTAAATCTGAAATATTTCTTTGTTTCATTTGGCATATCCCCAATAACCATTATTAGGCTTCTTCTCTAGTTCTGATATTGTTCGTTCATATATTTTTATGGAATTATTTCATAATCTTAAATATTGTTTTTAATTGTTTCAGCATTTTAATGTTTTTATGTTCTCTGTCTTGTTGCCCCCGAGTAGGTAGAAAGGTGGCATCGTTGTTTTTTTTAAAAAATGAGTTAATAAAGTCTCACTTTTCTTCATGCTGGTATACATAAATCTGAGAACTAGCATATTTATTTCCTGAAGGTATTTATGAGTGCTGGTGCTTCAGAACCATCCAACCTTTGTCATTGTAGTCTTTTCATGATTTGGCAAGGACAAAGGAATGTGGATTATTGCTCGGCTTTATTGCTGAAGAGATAATTTTACAAACCTGTTTTCTCATCCTTCTGGGACAATGAATTATACAATGGCCTGGATGTTACTAGAAATATTTAATGATCTGGTCATTAAAGTGAATGATGGAGAGGATGCTTAACATCTCATAAAACTACTTTGGATAAAAAGTAATATTTAGGTAATACAGTTTCTCACACCAAAATTTTCCTTACAGTGGAGGGAAAACTAATAAAGTGATTTCCTAGACAACAGTGAAGTAAAGCTTCCAGAAATTTGAGTGAATCATAAAAATCCAGTAATAAATTAACCCAACAATAGGAGAAAAAACACTTGATGAACCAGCTCTTTAGTGTAGAAAACTGTTGTTGGTTTCTTGAGAATTATTGAACATTAATGGATTCATAATAATGTTCATGTTCAATAAAAAATCTTCCGAGATCTCTCTCCTCCACTCAGTTGCTGAATTTCTGTTCTGCATTAAAAAACCCCATATATTTTAAATACCTATGGTGACTTTTTCCAAACATGTGGCCTTTTCTAGGGGAAGAGGACATAAACCCTTTTCCTGAAAGTGTCAATTTAAATTGTTCCAGTTTGCACCTCAGGTTCTGGGATGCTACTGTTTATGATGCTAAGGGTTTATGATACTTGGTGGTACAAGGCAGAGAATTACAGCCTGAGTAATAAATTAAGACTCACTCACAGAGCAATTTTATGCAGACTTATTCCAGTGCAAACCCCAATGGGCTGAGACTAGGTTTACAGTAAAAGAGTATTAAAAATGTTATTGAAACAAGAATTGTAAACATGTTTGTTCAAAGCAGATCATTTGGTCTAAAATCAATATTTATTTGTTTACTTTATTTCTAGTTTGCCTTGCTCATGGGCAGCCCAATCCAAAGCCCTTGGCAGCAAGGATAGCCCCAGTTTTGAATATAGAGAATATTAACCACAGACAATTATTTGCAATTAAGAATGTAAAGAAGAGTGAACAATAATGCTGTGATCCTGAGGTGAACTGGACCCTGCGGTTCTTTAAAATGCCATTTCTTGCAGCAGCTGTAGGACTGGGCCTGGGCCAGCTCATTCCAAAATGTAACAAGTAGCTTGAACCTTAATTCTGTTGTTTTCTTTGGACAGCCACTCTACTTGAACACCACACCAATGTCCTACAGTGTCCTACTGAGGAAGTTTAAACTTCAGCTAATTGATGTTGAAACAGTTGTTGATATCAGAGAGGGATCGTGCTAGATGACAACAGTATTCTCCTAGTTTCATGTGTGGAAGGGGGAGAAGTCATTTATAGCTGGAGCCATCTGCTGAAGCTGTGACCATCTTTTCAGCTGATCTTAGTGGCGCTTGAACCTGCAACTGATCAGACTGCCTAAATTACTGTTGTCACTAAGAATTAAGCAATTAGACTGAATGTCTATTCAGTGGAGGCTTCATAAATATTAAAAGAGACCTGGCCATGCTGTGTATCTTAATCCTGATGCAGTAGACTTCTTCAACCTTTGAACTCACTCTGTGAACATAACTAGCCCCTGGCAGTGCTTTTCAAAAGCTTCCTTGCAGCCTTCATTTGAACTTGGATTGGAGTTACACAAACCATAAGAGAGCCTTTCAATAAAATTGAAGTTAAAACAAACTAGAAAATAAGTATTGTTTTGAAAGGGCATAGAAGAGGCACAGTCTAGCCCACAAGTATATTGAGCCAAAGTAGCTGTATTTGAGCCAATTATGTCCCTTTAGAACTCCATATTTTGTTTTAGTAAAACTGATTTATGGATTATGCTAGAAACAACTGTACAGTCATCTATATTCTACATCCACATTAATTTTAAGGTGTTTGGAGTGCACAACTGTCAACCATCCATTAGCAACTGTTTTAAAGGCCTGTGTGGGGTTAGCTAGGTTATTTCATTGTCTTTTGATGGTAGAAAAATTCCTCTGAGAAAAACTTTGATGGAGGTTTTTCTCAGTTGGAAGAAAATTTAGCAGAATAAAGTCTTTTCATTTACCAGTGGAATGACGTTATTGCAGATTTTTGTAAATGTTATGTTTTAAAAATTATTTCATGGCTTATTGTCACCCTGCTGTTATTTGGCTGTTGTGGGTTTTTTGGGCCATGGTCTGGTAGTTTTTGCTCCTTCCATTTCAACCATATCCATGGCTGACATCTTCAGAGGCATGCCACAATGATTTGTGCATAGAGGAACAAACCTCACTGTAACATACCTCTAAAGATGTCAGCCATAGATGTGAGCAAAACAGCAGGAACAAAAACTCTCACAATACTAGAACCAGGGGGCATTCATTGAAAATGCTCAGGGGAAGAATTAGGACTAATAAAAGGAAACACTTCTTCACACAACATGTGATTGGTGTTTGGAATGCACTGCCACAGGAGGTGGTGATGGCCACTAACCTGGATAGCTTTAAAAGGGGCTTGGACAGATTTATGGAGGAGAAGTTGATTTATGGCTACCAATCTTGATCCTCTTTGATCTGAGATTGCAAATGCCTTAACAGACCAGGTGATCAGGAGCAACAGCCGCAGAAGGCCATTGCTTTTACATCCTGCATGTGAGCTCCCAAAGGCACCTGGTGGGCAAGTAGCAGAGAGCTGGATGGACTCTGGTCTGATCCAGCTGGCTTGTTCTTATGTTCTTACCAGACCATGGCCACAAGGCATGAAAACTCCACAACAGCCAGTTGATTCTGACAGTGAAAGCCTTTGACAATATAATGTGATTTCTTTTTGTACAGGTTAATCTAAAAGGTGGAAACCTTGATTTAATCTTTCAGTGGTTTATAAAGTAGTTCATCTCCTTGTATTTGGCGGGGGGCGGGGTTGGGGGGTTGGGAAGAGTTAAATGACCAACTCAGAGTGAAGGCAGAAACCATTGCCCTCATGTTGAATTGACTTTTTGATAGCATCATATATTGAAATCTGATTGATACATGATGATACTGTGATATCACATTAGCTGTGTGATATTAGATTGACTGTGATCAAATAGCCTTAAATGCGTACATACTGGAAAGCTTATAACTTGAATAAATCAGTTCACCATTTAGTACTACACCTTATTGCCAGCTAGGACCTATTTACATGAAAACCTTTTCCCACTCTAACCACATGTTATAGGTTGCAAACAAAGAGGATGTCAAAGTTTTTCATTTGGATCTTCTGATGTTTTTATTTTAGCTTAAAAGCTTGGCAAATTAGATTGGAATAGCAACATTGGGCAGGGGACTATTTTTCCTCTATTGTGTTCTTACTCTGAATTTCCCATAGAAAAGGGATCTCAGGTAGCTGGTATTGGGGCAGACTAGGGGTCTGCATCCTGCGGCTCTCCAGATGCTGGCAGGGGCTGATGGGATTTGTTGTCCATGAACATCTGGAGAGCCGCAGGTTGCAGACCCCTGGGGTAGACCCTTTGCTTCCCAAGATTCCTAGGAGCTGTTACCAGTCAAAGTAGCCAATGTTAGTGTGCAATATAAGGTAGTATAATGTGTACCTATTGTCAGGGGTGTGTCTACAGAAGATAGAGCTTATGACAAGCACTAACATTGTTCCTGGGAGTCGGTCCTCTTGCTGGCTTGCTGTGAGCCTTGGTTCTGGCTCAGGGTAGGTAATGGATCCTTGGGTCCGGGCCTTCACTCTACCACTGCTCCAGGAAGTGGAAAACAAAGCCAGCCAGGAAGTGGATCCAGAAGCTAACCATCTTATTGGTGGGCTGGAAGGCCAAGACTAGGCACTGAGCAAAGGTGGCTGCTCAGGTTGAAGTTCTCAGTCATGCTGGCAGGCACCTCGCTGGACCACAGCAGCAAAATCCCCATCTTGCCCTGCAAAGAGACCTCTTACCACCAACACTCATGGTGGGGAGAACATCTAAGCTTTTGCCTGTAGTTAGTGCCTTGAATCAGGCCTCCTGCAGGCTTGATGGCCAGAGAGCAATGGAGGCCTTCCCAGTGGCTGTGGGGTGGGAAATTTGCAGAGGAAAAAGAAAAGTGCTTCTGAGGCAGACTGCCTGGGGGGAGGTGGGGTGGGTCTGCATTGTTGCTAGGCTGAAATCTGCCTGCGCTTTGCCAGCTCCATGTGCCACAGTGGTGGGAAGGGGGCAAGCAAGGGATCTCTTCTGGCCTTTCCGGTTCAGAGTCAGTGGCATTTGGAAGAAAGAGTGGCTGAGCCACCAGGAATTCTGTTCCTGGGGCATCCCAAGTGGCAGGAACAGGTGCCAATGGGTGAGTTGGATCAGGCAAGCAGAGCATGAGATGGTGCTGCTTGTTAGGTCTGGCTGTGGTACATGCGTCACCTGCAGCTGCTGTTGCTGCTGCAGAAATACACCTTTGTAATTGCCAGGGTGGTGGCTGTGGCAGGCGGGCAGGTATGGCACCCCTCTTCAAGTAGTGCTCAGGACATATGCCATATTTGCTATACCTTACATACACTACTGCCTATTGTTGCTCAGGAGAAAATGGCTTCGGCTGGCTGGCTGGAATGTAGAAGAATGAAGACTGCCTTGGGATATCGGACAACAGGTTTTACATGGACCTAGATTTGGAATCTGTCTCAGCCATGAATTCATTTGGTGTCCTGTTTTTAATCCTCATTTCCCCCGCTGTAAAACATGTTCAGCAGTAACCAGTTTTACAGGGTTGCTATGGAGACAAGCTCAAAATGGTAAAGCACATTGCAGATTAAGAGTGCTAAATAGATGATTACTAATAACATAGCTTGATACATACAGCTGCACCATTTTATCAATGAAGAGAGGTGAGACAAAAAGGCCAAAAAAAGCCCCCTCTGAAAAATCAAATGCTATAGAAAGAAGATGGATAATGGAACTGTGAACACTGACCTCCCCCCCTTGTATTGAATATTATATCTTCACCAGCAAGCCCTGTATTCACAGTGGTGGCAGTGTTGAGCATGACATTTCTTTAATAATTGTGTTGATGGTGATACTTTTGGACTCTGAGCACAAACAGTGCAATCCTGTGCAGAGTTACACCTTTCTAAGCCCATTGCCTTCGACCAAGATTTTTTTGGGGGGGTATTGTCATTAGCACCGTTGGAAAGAAATAACTTCCTATTACCTAGAACTGCTGTCACCTTTATTTCTATATTTATTCATCAGATATTTTATTCCAGGATATCATCATATACAAATGGTTCAGCATGTCTGTTTCTTTACCTCATCTATCAAAACAATGATTGAATACATCTTTTGCAGTCACATCAGTTCTGCATAACAGGTTGGATTCTACAGGTGCTTAATCTGATTTGCACACACTGATTAAACACTAGTTTTCATTGGTTGCTGAACCACTGGAAAACTGTTATGATGTCACGGAACATTCTTATTGGTGAGAGGAGAAAAGGGCAGTCATAAAATACTGGAAACCAACAAATGCTTTGAGAGAAGTTGGTTTAGCTGAAAGAAAAGTTCACAAAAGATCTTAGGAAAGTATAGATTTATGCTTCTGGGGCACATGGTAGAGAAAAGCCTTGTAATGCAGGAGAGCTAAAGACTGGGAAGCCAAAGAAAAGATTATCAGCTAAGGCAGAGTTGATGTGTTAAGAAATTCTAAGAGACCATGTTATCAGAAAGTTGGGTGGGTAACATGGCTACCAGCTGCAAATTAAGGAGCTAATGAATGGGGAAACCTTGTAATGGCCAAGACAGAGACATGCTTTATGTGCTGTTGGGGAAAAAAAAAATTACTAAAAAATGGAATTACTAAATCCTGAATCCTAAAAGGCAGAGGTAATGATGGTTAGAAAGGGTGAGGAAAGACACTGTGATCCCCACCTTTGATGGGCTCCAGCTGATGCTCATTGACTTAGTTAAGAGCCTAGTGGTTGTACTAGATCCAGCACTGTTACTAGAGAAGCAAATTAACACTGCTTAAACACACACACACACACACACACACACACCACACACACACACACCCTACCAACTTCCTTTATCCTGAAAGGTGGCTGACATGGCCTTATGGACCCATGCTATGATTACCTTGAGCTCAGAGGTGGGATCCAACAGGTTCTCACAGGGTCCCGAGAGTAGGTTACTAATTATTTGTGGGTTACTAATTGGTGATTTTGCCACATGATTTTTGCCTTAGTTATGCCCCTCTTCTCAGCAGTAGTGTGCAGAACTTGAAGCAGTCTAGCAGAAGATGCACTGGCGTGCGTGGCAGCCTGCGCCTGCGTGCATTCGTTTCCCACCCAAGGACCGGCGCAGTGGCTGTGTCCTTGCCACAGCCCCGCCCAGCAATGCCCCGTCCCTGGAATGCCTGGCCACACCCCTGTCATGCCCCGCCCAGTCCCATTGGTGCTACACCACAGTTTGAATCCCACCACCATGGGAACCTGTTACTAAAATTTTTGGATCCCACCACTGCTTGAGCCTAGTTATTCTATTGCAGTCTACATGATTTGTCCTTAAAACAACTGAAAAATTCCAGTTCATGCAGAAAGCAATAGCTCAGCTAGTATTGGGTGCCAGGTGGAACATCCATGTCACATTCATTCCTCAGACACTCTATTAGCTACCAGCGTGTCAGGGTTGAATTCAAGGTTCTGTTCTGTTCTGACAGAGTTGTTTATTTGAGCAAAGCTTCCAAAGGTGCAATTTGGAAACTGGGTAAGATTTACAGCTGCATGTTTGTTACTATACATACCCATGGTGGGTGGGGGAGACCTGTTTTTAGGGCAGTAGTGTCTCTACCTATCCGGCAAACCTTAGAGGTAGCCTAGTAATGTGGCATCAAAATGAATGCCATCCCTGCATTAGTTCAGAGTTATCACTAAAAAAGCAACCTGTCTTAAGCATAATCTCCTACAAGCATTAACTTGCAAATAGCCTGCCTCACCTTCCTACAGCAGTTAGGGAGAGACAAAGTGTCCTGCTTGGGAAAACTTGTTCCCACCATGATCCCAGACCATCTGCCTCCACAAGCCAAATGGTAACATTATCAAAACTTCCGTTCAGTCATTGTCCAATGAACTAACCCCATCTTCTCATTTCCTGGTTGACCTCTTCAGTGGCAGCAGTGGCGTGGTGGCTAAGAGCAGGTGCACTCTGATCTGGAGGAACCGGGTTTGATTCCCAGCTTTGCCGCTTGAGTTGTGGAGGCTTATCTGAGGAATTCAGATTAGCCTGTGCACTCCCACACACGCCAGCTGGGTGACCTTGGGCTAGTCACAGCTTCTCAGAGCTCTCTCAGCCCCACCCACCTCACAGGGTGTTTGTTGTGAGGGGGGAAGGGCAAGGAGATTGTAAGCCCCTTTGAGTCTCCTGCAGGAGAGAAAGGGGGGGTATAAATCCAAACTCTTCTTCTTCTTCTTCTTCTTCTTCTTCTTCTTCTTCTTCTTCTTCTTCTTCTTCTTCTTCTTCTTCTTCTTCTTCTTCTTCTTCTTCAAAAGACTACCTTCATCTGCATTGGCATTATCCAGCAGCTGCGATTGTATCAGTTCTACCCCCAAAATCTTTCCAGGCAGTCCCTGAGAATCGAACATTAAGCCCAAGTGTCTTCTTTTGTTCTCTCCCAGAACAAGAGTCTCCTGGGAAGATTGGGACACTTAGCCTAGCTTGAGGACTTATTTCTCCCTATTACTAGCCTGAATACCTGGCAAAAGATGTTTAGTATTTTCCTGGGCATCTCTGTCTGGTTAATACTGATCCCAGTGCTGATTTCTACCCCAGCTCTATCAGAGTTCAACAGGGTCACTGAACTCTGCTCATCGGATCATTGCACTTCTAGATCAGGTAATTATTGCCTTCCCCAAACCCTGCTCTATTCCAGTCCTATATCCACAATTCTTTGTACCACCGAGGACTGTGTGAATTCTGTGTGTTTTGATTATTTGTGTGATTGTACGTCTATTATTTTACTTTTTCTTAATAAAACTTGTTAAACTTTTACTCCAGATGCCTGAATATTTCTTGCAGAAACCACCTTTGTAAACATTGGTGGAAAAGATCTATTAAAAGTTATTCAGCCTTTTGTTAAGCACAGTCTGCCATCGCTAATTCCCCATTCTAACACGGGCAGTTGCAGCATTTTGGTAACATGTTCATGTGCATTCTCAGTGATGTCTTTCACCTTGTGGATCAGGCTGTTTAAGGAGGTCAGGAAGACCACAACACTTGTGTCATTCCGCAGAATATGCAAAATGCTAATGTTCAAGAGAGCTCTCTTTAAAAAGTGAATTAGAACTGCAGTCCAGGAGGGCAGCTTTATAATGGAACATGTTTGTGGTGCACAGCAGTGATTTTTGTGGGTATTATTGGCTTTTACTCTTTTGTCTTACAGCTTATGAACTGTTTATAGTATACTTTACCTTACATAGTTTGTTGTTTGCATTGTTCTCTAATTCTGTCATTCCTAGTCCTATTGCATAGTGTCATTGATTGTCTTATGATGTCTAGTTGCAATGCTTTATCCTGTAATCTACTTTGAGACTCAGCAAGAAAGAAAAACAAAGTAAGTAAATAAATAAGGTTGAGCTTTAATGTAGTGTGATATATTTGGAAGTTACTGTAGTATTTTGGTTTGCAGGTCTTGGGATCTCTAGCTAGTTGGCCTTCCATAGTTGGATGTTCATTCTTCCTTATTCTGAAAGGCATGTTTGTCAAAGTGGATATTGTAGAATTGGTTGTCTTTTGTTGTTAAAGGATAGGAGTTTTCCATTTATGGAAGGAATAAGCATGTACTCTCTTACCCTTCTTCAACACGAAAACCTTGAACATAATCCAGAATTCAGCTGATCGCCAGTGCAGTTGGTGCATAGGTGAAGCTACAAATGGGCAGGGGGTGTGCCTCACACTGGACGCATGACTGGGGGGCAGAAAATCACCCTCCAACCTCTCCCCTGACCCCCCACCCCGTGACCCCCCCTTCATGTCCCCCTCACTTACCTTAGTTCTTAGTTTCAGGTTTAGTTTCAGACTGAAAAGCGGCCTGTTGTGTTCAGACTGAAATAGGCCCTTATGGGAACTAAACTACCCAGGAGACTTTGCGAGCCCCAAGGGCTCCTGGGTAGTGTAGTTCTCATCCAGGCTTTTTTCAGCCTGAACTGAACAGGCCGCATTTCAGCCTGAAACTAAGATAAGGGGGGGGCAGGGGGAATGTGGTGGGGCAGGGCAGGAGTGGGGCCCACTGGTGGGGTGGAAAATGCAGAGTCTGCCCAGGGCACAGTTTGGCCCAGCTATGCCTCTGAGTTGGTGGAACACAGGATGGCTCTCACTGGTATCCTGGTGAGAACTCTTGCTACTGCATTCTGAATCACTTGCAGTTTCTGGAGCAGTCTCAAGGGTAGACCCATGTAGAGTAAGTTACAATAGTCCAGTCTGGAGATGACCGTAAGGTAGGAAGGTAGGAAGCCAATCGCCTAACCTAGGATAGATAGAAACTATCCTGGTCATATGTGTGACCAGGGCCTTCATAGAAAGGAAGAAGGTGTTAATGTCACTCCGTCTAATATAGGCAGTTGCATCTTCCTCTCCAGTTGCCTTGTCCCAGCCACAGGACATCTGTCTTTGATTAAGTTTCAACCCCCTTTTTTTAACCATCCCAGACACTTAGTCAAGATGTTAAGGGCAGTGGCAGCTGGCCCTCCATCAACTGAAAAAGCTGGGTGTCATAGGCATATTGATGACAACTCATTCCCAGGCTCTGTACCAGCTTCACCAGGGGTTGCACTTAGATGTTAAATAATATTGGGGAGAGGATTGCCCCCTGGGGTAACCCTGCAAAGGAAAGGATGCCTTTGGGACTCACTCTCTCCAATTGCCACCCGTTGTCCCTGATCTTGGAGCAACGAGGCCAACCACTGTAGGAATATACCTTGAACTCCAGAAATGGCAAAGCAGTGGAGCATAAGATGATAATTGACCACATCAAAACTGCTGCTAGATCTAAAAGTAACAGCAACACTGACCTGCAATGGTCTAGCTGGTGACGAAGCTCATCTGTGATGGCAACCAGTACAGTCTCTGTCCCATGGCCTGTTGATGTATCATCCAAGAACAGCTGCAGCTGCTCCATCTCTTCTCTCTCAACTCTTTACACAGAAAGATAAATTCAAAACTGGGCACTAATTGTCTGGATCTAAAGGTTCCAGAGATGGTTTCTTTAAGAGTGGACATACCACTGCCTACTTCAGTCTCTCTAGTAAAGCTCTCAATTGAAGGGAGAGATTTATCATTTCCCACAGAGGTTGCTGCACCTCTTCACTCCTAGCCTTCAGCCATGAAAGGCATGGATCTACAGAACAGATGGTAGGTTTCACAGCCACTAGTACTCTATCCAAATCATCAGTGGAGAGCAGATAAAAATGGTCAAATATGGGACCAAAAATAGCCAAGGGGCCTCCAGTTCACTTACTGTATCAATAGTTATCTGGAAGTCATGGCAGAGCAACAAGATTTTATCCGCAAAAAAACCCTTGCAAATACTTTATAGCCAATAAGCAATTCACTAATATTTTGTAATCCTGTAGGTAGGGATGTAAGTGGTCCAATCACTCTAAATAATTGAGCTGGACATGTGCTAGCAAACACAGTGGAGTTCCGGTATATTTTTTTCTTTGCTGCCTGCATTGCCATTTCATAGGATGTTCTTGCAGCTTCTTCATGAGTTCAAGCCAAACTCGCTCAAGTAGTCCAAGGTCCCGTTTCATCAATCACAGCACTGCTGTATGCCAGGGAGCTAGATTAATGTGGGGGGACCTCTGGACTCCTAGCACCAGTCAAACCCAACACTAATATCCCACAAAATCAGAATAAAATGCTGTCTCAATTTCCAGTATGATGGAATTTTGTTTTGCTTTAACCACTGTCATTGTAT
Organism: Sphaerodactylus townsendi; assembly: GCF_021028975.2. Taxonomy (NCBI): domain Eukaryota; kingdom Metazoa; phylum Chordata; class Lepidosauria; order Squamata; family Sphaerodactylidae; genus Sphaerodactylus; species Sphaerodactylus townsendi. The sequence continues at coordinate 35,824,469 of NC_059434.1, forward strand.
ATGTGAATTTTATTTTTTAAAAAATATTTAGTATTGAAATTGGTTACTCTTTCTGTTGACATATATGGTAATGTGTATCTGTTATTAAATTGTGTGTGTGAGCCACTCTGAGCTTGGCCATCAGCTGGGAATGAGTGGGATAATCAGTTTAACAAAAAAATAAATAAAACAAATGCCCATTGCTTTGAAGCCCTGAGTGGGGTTTCCCATTTTTTCATGATAGTTACTGTTCTCACCTCTTATGGATTCAACAACTCCGTGTTCCAATTGTTTGCATTCTTTAATGTCACATTCATTTTTAGTGTTATACAATTTCGTTTTACATCTTGTTATTTGCCCAGCTGCCTTCATTGCTACCAATAAACTCCACTACAGAGGAATTACTACACTTTTAGTTTATCTTCTCTGCAAACTGCTGTGTTCTTGGACTTATAACCTGTGTTTTCTTAGGTATAACATATTTGTTATCTGAGTTTTAATCAAAGCAATTTGAAGTCCATTTTTCCTTTACCAGAAAAAAAAATTGTAGAAGGTTACTTAATTCAGCCAGCCACTTCTAGTTCTGTAGAATGTTAATTGGCTGATTTTCTGACTGAGTGATCCTGAGGTAAGAAATGTTTTCATTGAAGAGACTGATTGAACAATAAATTAAAAATCAGAAGGACATTGACTCCTTACTGCACGTGTTCCCCTACTCTGCCCATTAAAAAATCAGTCTGTGTCATCATATAATCTATCAGATTTTCCCCTTCCCCACCTTTTATATTTGAGTCTCTGACTCCATCAGAGAGGCTAATGGTGGAGGGACTCACTTAAGCCAGCTTTTGAAAGCTCACTCAGTGGAAAATAGCCAGGAGTGCTCTTCCAAAACTCCTGGATCAAGGCGCCATCTTCATGGAACCTGTGTCATCATATAATCCATGACTAGAAGGAATATCAAACAGTAATAAGCTTTTCACATACTGCTTTAGAGTTGTCAAAGCACTTGACATTATCTCCATAAACTTACAGTTTTGGTCAGCATTAGTATTCCTATTTTACAAATGAAACAGTATGTGCGTGGCAGAGCTGATACTAAGAGACAGGTTGTGTAAAGACTTCAAGGGAGTTCATGGCTGAGATGACTTTTGAGCTGGGAGCTTTCCAGCTTCCACTCTGCTTCCTGTTTCCCCCATCCACCCCCTGGTTCGCTCTCACACGCACAGTAGGTGTTATTGTCAGGGCTTTTCATTTTATACTGCTCTGCCTCAAAAGAGTGTGGGAGAGAGGTGTGTGTATTGTGATTGAGGAACTAGATTTAGCCAAAGTAGAGTTCATTTTCCAGCATAATGTTTTTCACCTGAATTATTTATATCAGCATAATCTACTGCAGATTTTTAACAATGGAATAATAAGACTGAACATGGATGCCGGAAAGAAATTGTTAAATGACAGTGGGGACAGTTAGCAGCTTGGAAAATCTCTTTTACCCATGTTTCTTAAGAATCTAAATTTACTGTGCAAAACCATGATGCTTGTTTTGTTTTTCTTCCAACCAAATGTTCTCTGTTACCAAGAATAAACCCACTGCCCAGACTCCCTTAGGAAGAAACTGTGAGTTTATTTCTTCAGAGCTAATACTTAAAACCATGTTGTGCCAAATGAAAAAAAATTACCCTTTGCTTCTAGCTTTTGTGTTCAGTGAAGAGAATTTATGTTGATAAATGTTCTTTGATTTAAAGAAAGGGTTTACTGAATGTCACATCTCAAAAACTGTTTTGGGATGATTTCTTTTTGAAAGCCACTGGACAAGAATTATGGTTAGTGTGTTTGCATATGTGCGCGTATGGAGGGATGCTCTTTAAAAAGCAAGTGGAACATTTGACTAACTAAAAGGCATTTCCACTAACTCTGTTTATTGTGTTTTGACCTGTAGAACTGACTAAGATTTTGGTTCCAGACATTCTATAGTTCAGTCTGTAGGATTTATTCTCAGTAATGTGTTACACTTGCTATTGTCCTAGTGAGTTTGTTGACAGACAGTAATTGGGTCACTGCATTGAAATACCAAATGTAGGCTTAGAATTCTCTTTGCTAGTTGGCATGACAACCATAGTGGTTGATTAAACATGCGCAGAGAGGAGTCAGTAGCCTGTGGTTCTTGAATGAAGTGAAATAGTGGGTAGAAAGACAAATGTTGCTTTAGTTGAATATAGGCAGAGAATTGCAGTAATGCCCCTTCTCATTTGTTTATACCTTTGCATTAGATTTTGTCACCAAAAAATAAAGAGAAAAAAACCTCAAAAAGCTTGTATCTGGGTACATTTTTAAATTTTTAAACGAAAAAAATGGCTGGCGAATCATTACAAAAAGTGAGCAATATATCAATTGGTAATGTCAAAAAGTCAGGAAAAAGAAAGACTAACAAAATGACTCTGTGTCCATTTTTGAAGCAGCTCAAAAAACCTGTTATGGAATAAACATGCCAAAGAAGGTTTGTCCCAATAGAGATCAGCTTCATTACACATACAGTTAGTTACCAGTGAATCAGAAATCCAGGGACAAGTTGAGCTATGAAGAATTTACAGTGGGTTGTTAAACAGATACATATACCCATGCCTTGGAGCTAACAATTGTTTTATCAATATCAATTTAGCTGCTCAGTGTTTGTTTTATTCCCTGACTTGTCTTTAACCTGAGGTTTCCAGGAAAAAACCCTGAAATCTGTAACAACAACAATGGGTTTTAAATTTTCCCTAATGATTAAGGAAGTACATGGATTTTTTTTTAAAAAAAACAAACATCTGGCCTCAGTGGCTATTGTTAGGTAGCCACAAGGTATTCAAACATACATTTCTGTCAGGAAAAGTCAGAGGAATCGAAAGAGGCCTTTTCAAAGGTTATTTTTGAACTGAGGGAGGACTCAATGAAGTCAGGTCCACCAGCAACCAAAGATGACTGGCTACCATCTGACTTCCATGATTCAACTGGCCTTGCTACTTTTTAACCGCAGTGATTCCACAAAAGCCAATATAGTACAGTAGTTATAATTTCAGACGATGACCTGGGAAATGCAGGTTCATATCCCCACTCTGCTGTGGAAGCTCACTGAGTGACTTCAGGCCACTCACACACTCTCAATTTATCTAACAGGGCTGTTGTGAGATTAAAATGGAGGATCTTTCTTGTGGAGAAAAGCAGGATATAACTGAATAAATAATAAACATAGCCAAAGATGGGTGCTGATAAAATGTAGCTGCTTGGTTGCTGGGTAGGAAAGAAGGAAATAGGAAAAAGCAAGCGAGCTGCCAAAAAGGGTTGAACGAGGAAAGCATGGGGAGGGATACAAGGCAAAGTGAGGTGCTGCCTGAAAGTTCTTGTAGGCTCACCACCATGCAATTTGGCTACAGTTTCCTTGGGAAGAGGCTGTCAGGGTGAGGGAAAGTGGAAAAACTGAAAATGGAAGTAGGGTCATATTTTGGAACACCAGTGGGAGAGGCTACACTCAAATCTTTATCCTATAAATCACCAAGCGGCAAATTCTCTTTCCCCACTTGCCACCTAACCTTCTGTTAAGGTGACTGAAGTATGGTTGGAAAATAGGTTGAGGAATGCCCATACAACATCATATAGACCACAGTCCACTCTCTCCTTTTTGGGGGTGGAGATCAGGAATACCTTTTCTTCAGACAAATTATGCCAGGGGCTTTAAGGCATAATGAGCAATTGACGAGAAGGCCTTGAATAAAATGAATGAGGCAGACAACCTTCTGTTTCCCTTAAGTACAGGATTCCCTCAGGAAGGCTAAAGGGATCTCTTAATGTCTGCAGACCTGTGCACACCACAACAGAGAGTGCATGTGTACAGGTAATTGTTTATTTTGCTCTAGTAGCAGCACTGAGTATTTATTGCATCAGTGTTTGTAATTTAGGAATGAGCTTCCCATATATTTATTATTCTCCCTGTGCAAAATTATGATGTTTCAGCCTTTGCTGTTGGGGACTGATGTCTGTTTCATGAATATTCATGAATCAGTCTGATATCTGTCAAGAAGCAGCATTTTGATATGAGAACAGAATTATTCATTATGTTTTTACAACAGGTTTTCCATTATGGGTTTTTGTTCGTGTGCTTTCTTACATATTAGCTTACATATCTGCAGCAAACTATAGTGAAAAGAAAGCTTGAAGATGGCAAGTGGACTTTGCTGTATGGACAGACTGTTATGTAATCTGGAAAAGACAAGAGAGCAAACTGTGTATATGAGTTCAACAATTCTGCATATTCACTGTTTCCAAGTTCTTTATATACTTCTGCCTTTTTCATGTATTTGGAAAATTATTTCTACTACTATGACAGAAAAAAAACAACACTTTACATAATAGAGGTACAATTCACATGAAATTAGTCAACTGACTTCTGATTTTCCTGAACTGAAAGCTGTGGTGCTCCTGTTCAAGTCTTAGTCATCACTCACAAACCACAAGAAACTGGCCATAAGAAGTGTTTATCTCAGATGCACACATTTAGGGGCAATTCAAGATATTATTTTCTGGATTTGATGCATGAGACCATGTGCACAGTTTTAATTTTCACAGTTTTTCACAGTTTCCTTGTAAACCATTCCACTTTCCCTCACTGCTTGTATGTGTGGGCTTCAGTATTTGTTTGTAAGCAGCTTTGTTAAATGTTGTCTCCCTCACCCTCTTTATGAATACTATAATTGTTGGAGGGTTGGGATCCTTCAATACATGAATATTGATTTGGTCACTCAGTATTAACCAGTGCAAAAAACCAACAACAACCCTGTCCAATTCTCAATCAGTGCTGTGTTCATTCAACACAGCTAATATAATAGCTTTAAAGGGCAAGACTGACATTTCTGCTCTGATTTTTAGGTTAAGTATGTGCACAGAGAATGTTCCTTGATTTTACAGAGACAGCCTTAAAATGTCACTGTATTGTATTTTAAAGGAGAAGATGAGTTAATTGAATTTGAGAATTCTTATAATTTTCTTATTAATTTAATGAGTTTTGATCTGTATGGTTTAAAATTATAAATTTTGCCTACACATATTCTACACTTGTTGCATCAGTTTTAGTTTTGCCTCTGATCTCTCTATTAAAATTTTCAGGTTAGCTTCCGTTCTCCAGATAATATTATATTATGTTCACTTCTGAAATATTTTCCTATAGTTGCACCTAAATCTATTCCTTACCTAGGTTCTCAAATGCAGGATTATTTCCTGTATAACAACTTCAAAATATTTGTCATGTGCTATTTAAAAAATATTCTTGAACCTGTGGTAAGGAATAATAGCTTTACATAAAGGCACCTTTTAAATAAAGGCTGCATCAGTTCTATTTGTGTTAACAGAGAGGATGAATCTGGCTTTGCCTTCATCCACTATTCTGAGGGAGTTCTACTTTGTTTCCTTATTTTGTTTACTTGTTATTGGAGGTTTTGGAGAACTAAGAAAAAACAGGGCTTGGGGCTAGCAGAACATTTATAAATGGAAGCTGTTTGAGACTGGACATAAATTGGATTGTGGTATACAATCTAATGGAAAATTACTGGGCAGTTTTTGTTTTTATAATTTTGTACAATCAGCTGCAACTTTCTCATTGTCCCAGTAATGGCCCTTCCATATCATTCTGAAAAGGAAAACATTGCACAGATTCAGGAAAATGGCCATATTAAACCATACATTTCCCATGTTTATTTAATTTCATTGCATTAGTCATATACTTAATTTGTTTTTCTGCCTACTTGGTGTTTACACCTTTCAGATATGGGCAGTAGGACAGGGAGAGAGGAAGAAATCTGCTTGGTTAACATGCACCTCACTTGTCATCGTTTAGGTAAGCTGTATATTCGCTGTTTTAGTTCTTCGTCAGAATTTAATCCAGTCCTCAAGGATTTCATGCTGTATCCTTCTTGGAGTGCGCTGAAGAATGAAGGCTGTTGCTGAGATGGTGTGGAAGCAGTGATCTTGCAAAACCATTGGAAAATTATATTGCTCTGTTTTATTGATATGGAATTATCAGGTACTAAACAAGCTATAGTTTATGACATATGCATTGAAGTAGTCTGGACTTTCTTTACCATCTGAAGGTATACCTTATTCCCTATAGATCCTGGCCACACCTGGTAGTAATTCACGTTTTTCTGCAAAGACAGTATCTAAGGAGTGCTTGACTGATCCAGTAAGTTTGACTGTTCCAGTTGACTCTCTCTACTACATTCAATAACCAGTCTCCAGCAATCAGAGGCATAGCTGGGCCAAACTACACCCAGTGTGGACTCTGCGTTTTCCACCCCCCATGGGCGCCGTTTCTGCCCCCCCCCCCCATGGCCTCCATCCCATTCCCTCCACTTACCTTAGTTCTTCGTTTCAGGCTTAGTTTCAGGTTGAAAAGCGGCCTGTTCAGTTCAGGCTGAAAAAAGCCCTGGGTGGGAACTATACTACCCAGAAGTCCTTGGGGCTTGCAAGATGTCCTGGGTAGTGTAGTTCCCACAAGGGCTCATTTCAGCCTGAATGAAACATTCTGTTTTTCAGCCTGAAACTAAACTTGAAACTAAGAATTAAGGTAAGTATGGGGGTCGTGGGGTTGGGGGGAAGGGTTGGGGGCATTTTTCCACCCCCCAGGCATGTGCCCGCTGTGAGGTATCCCCCGTGCCCCTTGTAGCTTCGCCTGTGCCAACAACATCCTATCATGGTTCCAAGTACAAAAGATTATGTCTGGATCAGCCATATAACTTTGTGGACATTACACAGTAGATGTTGTTTGCTATTGCAACAAGCTGAAGGTCCATTCCTGAGGTCCCTACTTCTTAAACTACTGCTTAACTTGTATTTTGTTCACTTGGTAACATTTGTGTATTCTGGAAGGAAATTACAGCACTTGCATTGCTATCAGTAGATAATTTCAGCCCAGATTTTTTAATTGTCATGAAGCCTATACTTTGTAAGTATCTTTCAACCCTTCCTATTCACAAGTATGACCCCTTATTCTACATGAATCTGATTCACTACTCTGCCTCATAGGGAAGCCCCACTCTCCAGTTGTGTTTGGATTCAGCTTGAGTTACTTCCTCATATGGTTGTACTCTGATAGTCGCATAGGATATCAGATTAATTTCTCCCTTGGATTTTCTACATAGATCTTATCATAATCTTTTTTCCTAATGGTAAGAGATTAAGGCACCCGACCAGTTTTTATTAAAAAATAAACTCTAAGCAAGGTTAAAGATATCCCCCCCCCCCACAAAAAAAGAATGAATAATCAATTCAAAGAAGGCTGTTATCATTAAATTGTTTTTGACTAAAGAGTAGGACAATTTGGAAAAAAAAGACCAAAATTCTTCATTTGAAATCCCTTTGGAATGCATTGTCTTATAGTGATTTATTTATATTGTGCTATTAAATGGAGCATTCATAAATGAGACATAAATTATTCAGTCAAGAGGTATGATAAAATATAAAAACTGTCTTCTGTTTAAATTTTAAGTGTGTAACGTGGGTAATGGAAATGCTATGTGTGACCACATTTAAGTGCATGCAAAATTGCTTTTATGTGATCCAGCATGAAAGTAGGACAGCGACACAGGAAAGAATCAGCCTAAGTAAAGGTTTTTCCCTCAACATAGAATTAGAAGTCAGAGGAAACCATGGCAGCTTTTGGTGTGGGATTGGGGAATTAGAGCATCATGGTCTCTGTTAAAAGTATTTGAGTTGACTTAGTTTCATTAGTGAACTTGGGTGGAGTGGTGTGGGACATAAACTTTCTGCAGAATAATTTTGTAGATTCTTAATGAAGGTTTACCTTTGTGTTTCTTTGAAGCTCTTCAGTATGGTTAGGGTATGCCTACCTACCTATGCTCAAAACCTGTTCTCCCCCAAACCCACACTTGGTGCCTACATTTTCTACCCAGGGACCACCACTGGAAATACCTAGTATGTGCACATATACCACCATCAGCAGCTGAAAGGACCACCTTAACAAAACACAACCTTAAGAAGGGAACTCCTGCAAAGAATATGTTGTAGTTCTATGCATCCTGTCAGGACAGTAACTGCAGAAAAGAGCTACTGGGATAGGGGCTAACATCCAGATCTAGGAGGGTTAGCAGTTGTCCCCTAGTACTGATGAATTGCGTCTTCCTCTTCCGCTCCTGCTTTTATCTATTTCTTTATTTTATTATACCACTCATTTAGCCTACAAGCTTTGAATAATGTCAATCTACATACAATAAAAATAACAATTAAATAATTTAAATAGTCAACCAGTTACTGTGTTTAAGGACCTTTGAATTTGATTCTGTGAGCAAAAAAAATGGCTACACTCAATGGTTTTTGCCAAGTGTTTATTAATCTTATCTGGTGTTGACAGCCCCAAATTATCACACAAAAGAGGAGTAATCCACATATCCTTAATACTGTAGAAGGTACTGCACTCCAGTAAGCAATGCTCCAAAGTTTTGATTTGTCCAGAAGCACGGTTGTCACTCCAAACAGAGCAGTTAGCCAAATAAATATGTGCAATCCATTGCATTAGTTCAGAGGGGATAGAGTTTTTGAGGAAAAGTTAAATATTGAAATATGGTAACAATCCTAAATATAAAGGAAATCATAACCTACTTGCTCTTTTTGTGGTGCGAATAAAACCCAAGTTATACATGCATTTGCCACAGAACACAGTGTGGATCCTCCCAATATCTCCAAATTACTACTGTTGGAATCTACTCTCCCTTAATTTCCTCCCCGGTGTAGCATAGGACTCAGATTTTGATAGATAGAGGTACCCATTAACTTCTGTGATGAATAGAATTTTCAGTCAAAATCCGAAGACCCTCACCCATGCCTGTGCTTCCAGAGACAGTAAACCTAGTTCCACCTTAAAGAAATATTAGCCATACAACTTGCATTACTTTAATGTATAAGAACATAAAACTATTTTGACAGATCATACCAAGGTCTATCTAGTCCAGCATTTTGTTGCCAACAAAAGCCATTCATATGGTTTAGGTGGCAGCAGCAAACATTGTTGCTGCAGCAGCCATCACTGATGTAGCTTTGCAGTTTGAGGTTAGCAGTTTTCACCCAAAAAGCAATGGGTGCTTAGGTGTAAGGGGAATTGCAAATAGTCAGCCACCCAACTGTTCCTTTTGTTTATGCATTATAGCAGGAAGTGCTAAGTGGTGTTCGGGAAGTTGTAGTGAAGGCTGATGAAATTTATGTAAGCATGCTAGGAGGAATATCATCTCACAATGAATAACACAAAAGGCAGTTGTTGGCTTGGTGAGTTTCATGGGTACTGTTCTGTAGAATAATTAATCACTTCAATTTAGTAAATTTCCAGGCTTCAATCTCAAGTAATTCTGGGGCTTATAGTTTTGCAGATGCTTATGCAAATACAGTAATGTCACCTTTCACATTCTTTGGAGGAAAGAATCTTTATGCTGATTCAGGATTCTGATTAATCAACATTCACAGTGACGTAGGTATAGATTTTTAGGGGGGCTTCAGGGGTGGGGCCATGCCCATGGCCTCAGTGGTTATAAAAGCAGCTCTCTGAAGCCAGGGATGGCAGACTCCCCTGTCCCCCCAACGGCTGGGCTCCCAGCCGGCAGCCAGCAGCCGGCAGTCCCTTTTGCACTCCACTCCAGGTAGAGGCGTAGCTAGGGAAAATGAAGCCCAGTGCAAAATCTGAGTTTTGCGGGGGGGGGGGGATGGGCAGCCATTATGATGCTGGAATCCACCCCAAACAGCATCACTTTCAATGGTGTTTAAACTAGGGAGCCCAGATTCTCCTTTTAAATATACCATAAAGGGAGAATCTGGACTCCCCAGTTGAAACAACATTGAAAGTTATGCTGTTTTGATGTGGATTGTCCCCCACCCTGAAACAGCATCACTTGCAATGTTTAAACTGGGGACCTCAGATTCTCCCTTTAAATCCATGCCAAAGGGGGTGGATTTAACAGGAAAATCTGGGGAAATTTGGGGGGTGCCTGCTGTCAGGGGTGAAATTGTTAAGCTAGCAGCACCAAACTTTCTGGGTATCTTTAGGATACTCTCCTGATGATACCATCCAGGTTTGATGAAGTTTGGTTCAGGGGGTCCAAAGTTATGGACCCTCAAGGGTGTAGCCCGCATCTCCTATTAGCTCCCATTAGAAACAATGAGGGATGGATCACCCACTTTGGGAGTCCATAACTTTGGACCCCCTGAACCAAACCTTACCAAACATGGGTGGTATCATCAGAAGAGTCTCCCAACCCCCATCCCCAATTTTGGTGCTGCTAGTCTAAAAACTGCGCCCCCTGCAGGCCAAAAACTGAAAAACACTAAAAATAAAAAAAACTGAAATGGGGCGGAACTTCAGACATGTAATTGGGAGGTTTGAACTTGAGAACCCACCCTTACCTACGTTCTTAAACATTCATAATAAGAGTATGAAAGGGACTCTTATTTATCTCTTGTTCAAAATAAAGTTCTGTTCAGATACTGGAATGATGCTATGTGTGGTTTTGTCGTTTTCTGCCTACCTGAGCTATCAAATCTCCTGTCTCATCTTAAAGATTTTGGACTTATTACTGGTTTAACTACCAATATGTTAAGTGGATAATCAGATTTCTATTGTAAAGAAAAATTATCTGAAGTATTGCCTATTTTCAAATGAATTTCTTGATTCTCTTCATTATGTAGTTTGTTTCCAGCCATTTCAACTGGACAATGCATCATTCAGAGGTTGCCCCGAAGGCAGCTTCATGACTTGTTTGATGGTTGGAGCTTATGAAGATCTGTATGTTGTTCTCCACTGCACTGTGGTTTCTGCTTTGATTCAGTTTATCTCTAGAGCTTTAGGGTACTGATGTCCCATCATTGTTCCTGACCTTAGCCACCTATCCATTGGTTTTTTCAATACAATTATTCACTGTGTTGCACATGTGGGTGCTTCTCTGCTTCACATTGCAACAGTGTTATAACCTAACTCATTTTCATTAGTATGCATCTTCAAGATGTGAATTCACCAGTGAGGTCTCATGTTAAAGACTTACCCAGATCCAGAGCCCTAAGTGCACGTCAGCATACATAGAATTTCAGTGTTTACCAAGAGACATGCATAGAGAATGGCTCCTGCTTGGAACAAATGGAGAATCAGAATGCCTGTTCGTACCTTGGGATACCTTGAGAAACACAGTAAATCTCTATGTCAGCATTACAGGCCAAAGAAACACAGATACATTTACAAAGCCATATTTTGAATTCACAGAGAATGTTCATTTTAGGTAAAGTAAAGCTTAGGAATGGCCTATGTGAAAAACAAATGTTGAGTCTAACAATAGTGTGTCTGTGACCTTTTATGCAATTGTGGTCTGCCTCGCATTAAGACCACATCCCCTTCAGGTTGGATTTTCAATTATACAGCCATTTTGGCCTTTTCAGAAGTCACCGTGCTCTTAGATCAGAGTTTCTGAAATCAGGCAAAGTGTGACTTTTTACAGGGAAGACAAAGGGAATTAGTATACGTTATATTTCCTTTGGGTTTTCCAGGTCCTCCCTGCCTTCCGCCACCCTCACAACAGCTCTTCCAGCAGATCTATTATAATACAATTGTCCCATGACATTGGCAGGTCTATTATATTATCGATACACCCAAGATGATTAATTTATGGTATAAGCTAGTCACACTAAATAATTACCAATTAACTAATCAGGTATAAAGTTAGTAAGAATTCTCTGGAAAATGAGCAAATTACCCGCCCTTTTGAAACTTTCAGTTAGGGCTTTAGCTTACTGGTTGGATCCAGTTAAAAATAATTGGAGATGATTCCATGCACTTAATGAGGAATCTGACCTTAGTAATGGAACTGTCTACAAATACCTGCTTCTAAGTTAGGTGAAAAGCAAGAGAAAATTTTAATGATCTTTTCCAACAGTCAAAATGGAGCCTCTTTGGACATCGTTATGTACAAGCAAAATGGTTATTCTCTTCACAACATACCATGTACATTGGTAGTTCTACCTATATGAATTAAACACAAATGCGCGCGCACGTACAGAGAGAGAGAGAGAAAGAGAGAGATATGTGAAGCCAGAAAGATGTGTAAACATCTTTTTCGCTAGTTAAACCTGGTTAGATTCAACCCACTGTGATAACCAGGGACAGGTGTAGCCCCTTCATCACTACTAAACAGGGTGCTGTGAAATATGTAGTATACTTATTTCAAACTTTAAGTATACAACAGATGTAGTGCAGAAAGGGACAATTTTTCATTCAAGCTTTGGTGCTAAATGTGCAGAGAGCAGATCTCACCTTGCTAACCACATAGGGGCATTTGATTATCGCTTGAAAATATAATCCATCTAGGGCTCAGCCTGCAGACTTGTCATAGACCTTTGAGTTTTAGTGTCTTACAGCACATGCAGGGTACTTTTCTTCACCAACCAAATGGAATTAAAGGAAGTGCTTTCAGGTCAGGGCTGTGATAGCGATTCATTTTAAATTACAAGCATCAGCACCCCTGCAAAGAGAAATTTTATGTAAGATATGGAAGCTAAAGCTATTAGGGATTGAAAGAAGAACAAAGTGAGAAGCAGGCACAGGGTATGCAGGAAGGATTGGCTAAGAGACAAGGACAGAGAAAGACAGATGAGGTGAAAAAGTCAATGCAGGGATTAGTAACAGTGGGCTGACAGACTGAAGAGAGGGAAAACTGGGGGACGGGGGGAGTCCTTGCTGTCAAGGAATTAAGAGGAAAGAAGGGACAGAATTGGAAGAGGATTGGGGGAAGTTGTATAAACTGTGGATGTTAGAATCTCCCTAGACTTAAGGAATTGACCAAAGAATACATTTGATTTTAATAGAAAACCAAACCGCTGAAAATAACAAGAAATAACAAGAAGAATAATCAGCAGAGTCTTACTCAACCACCCAAATTATGAAGCAAGACAAAATTTTAAAAAGGAGGCATGCCTCCACCTCATGTTGTACTTGTTGTACTTGAGACAATGACCTTGGTGGAAAGGAAAAGAAAAGCAAGGGATGGAGTTGGAGAAATGGCTGGAAATAGACCTCCCCTACCTTTCTAAATTGAGAAGCTTTTGGCTGTTGTAAAATAGCCAGCATGATTTTACATTCAGAAATCTCTCCGTCTAGATACTTTTCTGAGGCAAGTCTTATCAGCATTTGACTCCTTCCAAACTGAACCAAGCCCACTATCTGATTATTGCAGCCTGTCAGGGGCTCAATACACTTCTAAGTTTTGCTGCATCACAAATACACTGTTTAAAGGGAACCCAATTCTTCAGGGTAATGGAAACCATCAATTAATTACTGTTTTGAAAATAAAAGTAGTTTGGACCTAGTGTAAAATTTTTTGTATAAATCAGTAGAAGAAGCAAGGAGGCCAGGCATACATTCCTTTATAGTACTGTATAGCATTATATAAAACAGTTGAATTAACCATGTCATTGCAACTTTGATGTGCCCTGAAAAACACCATTAATTTTGAGGGAAATTGATTTAACTTGATAATGCAAAAATGTATATGTCACTTACCTGTCACATAGATCTGCCACATACATGAACTATCTGATGCTGTAAGAGCTGTGATCAGTACATCCCCTTATTGCCTGTTACAACTGTCAGTGGCTCTCCTCGGGAAATGACAATACCCCCTTTTTTCGGAAAGAAATATGAAATCAGTCTCCATATGGGCAGTCCCATCCAAAGGGCTGCGTTGCAACTGCTCTGCCCTGTCATCCCCAAGGAAGCTTTCTGGAGGTGTGGGAAGTCAAAACACACACAAAAAAACCTATGTGCTGCCAGAAAGCCCCCATTGGTCTCAATGGATTTACACTACAAAAAGTTGGTGTAAGTCCAAAGCCCCAGTTGGCATATCAGACAGAATGGCTAAGTGGAAGCCAATTAGTGTTGGCTCCTCCCCTGTCCATGCCTCTGGACCACACCCACTACACCAGTGAGGCTGCAGAGACTATGGCATGGTGCTCAGTGCCTCTTTTCACCACCATGAAGGGCTGCAGCAGCTGCCTGCTGATGAATCTTTCTCTATCTTATCCTTCTTCTCATCCCCTTCTTTGTGGCCCTTCATGGAATAATACTATTTGCAGTTTTATCGTTGGCCCTCACCCATGTTTCTTTCTTCATGGGTGGAACAATCTAAAAAAAAGAAACAATATTTGTTGGTTTACAAAGAGAAACAAATGTTGCTCCTCTGAGGTGATTACTGTCCAATCGGAAATAGAGTATCAGTTATATCCAGAGCAAAAAAATGATGCTCCCTGAAGTACAGGAGCTACATTCTGGTCACCTGTGAAAGGCCAAAGGGCTTTAAGCAGTGGACACATAATCCAAATGAAAGTTCTATGCAACAGCTAGTAAAATAAACAGGAACTGTGCAAAACTGTGCTCTTGGGTACTTCTTGTTCATTCCACCATGTAGCACAGCAGCATTTCCTGGTAGGCTGAGTGCAGTAACAATAGTAAAAGGCTACCACTGTCATTCTTTTTTTTTTTGTTAGCTACTATAATTCGACAAGTTTGCCTGAGGTCTGTACTCTTTAATGAGAATTCTGTTTTTCTGGGAGAAGTGAAGAGAAGGAGAATTCACTTTTGTAGAGTACAGCTCAGCTTCACTTCTGCGGATGCAAAGATGTCTTTAGATATTTGTTTAATCATATCATTGCATTAAAAGGCCATGCGAAGGACATAGTCCACTTTTAGCAAAGCAATTTTTCCACTGACTAAAAAGCTCTTTAATACAACATTACAGAAATATTAATTGAACAGCCTCTTCAATTTACTTCTATTTCAATTTACTTCTTGTGGAACATGGTTCAGAATGGGTGCGAGGAGTACATGGGGAGTGCTCATAGCTAAGTGATAGAGCCAAATTATGTATGAACAGGGTCCCAGTCACCAGAATTTCACAATGCCACATTGGCAAGGTCAGAGAAGATAGAGAGCTGTTACCAGTTAAAGTAGACAATATTGGAATCTGTGGACCAGTGGTCTGATTCTGAAAAGATAGTGGCGTATCTGGAACAGAAAGATCAAATGAAAGCATATGCTAATAAAGTAATCTGAAAGGTGGTTTCACTCTATGGAGTCAACTGTCAAAGTGCTGTTTGCTTAGGTATTTAAATCCTTATATTGAAAACTAACTTAAACATGTTTAAGAAAGATTACTGAAATTAAACCTTTTTTAAAAAGCAAGCTCTAGATTGATTATCTGTATATTTTGAGTTTGCTGTAAGTGAACTATACATTTTATCCACTGTGGAAGGACAACCAAGTTTTAATGATACTTTAACTGATGCCAAAAGTATAAGTGATGCCGAAATATGGAAGAGGGAGTTCAGAAGACAGACATACTAGTGTCATTATGTGCCTTAAATCAACCCTCCCCACAGTTCGTCTCTAGTTTAGATCACTATCTAAGAAAGAGAAAAACACCAGTCCTGCAGTGCCTTCCCTCTTCCCTTACTTGCTATAGCGGTGGCGGCAGCAGCAGCAGTGGAGAGAAGAACTGGCAGCTGGATAACTGATGGCCTTTCCAGAACATTAATATCAGTGGCACATGGCTTTGGAGTGAACTAGGCAGGGGCGTCTATATAGTGATTGAAAATTATTGGAGCAAGGTTGTGGTTCAATGGTAGAGCCTCTTCTTGTCATGCAGAAGGTTCCATCTTCAGAACCCAGCATCTCCCCAAAAGAATCAGGCAGTAGGTGATATGAAAGAACTCTATCTGAGATCCTGGAGAGCTGCTGGCAGACTGAATAGTCAATATTGACCTTGATGGACCAGTAGTCGGAGTCTGTATAAGGCAGCTTCATGTGTGTGTTCATGAGTGATCTTCAGGCTTCCTGAAGGAGAGAAGTACTACCCAGGATCAGGGCATTCAGAAATCCAGTTATTCTACTGATAATATTTCCAGGGATAATGTTTCAATTCCCAAATCCTAGAATTGGGCTAAAAAAAAACAACCCTGATTTTTTCAATGTTTAATTACAATTTAAAAACAGTGCAGAACTTCTTCTAAATGTTTGCCATGGTGCTTAAAAACCTTAGGAAGATCTAATTTAGTCACAGAAGCACAGGGAATTGGCAAAGAGAAATCCTAAACATGTCCACTAGGGACTAAATTCCATGTTATTCAATGGGGCCTCCCAGGAGATTGTTTATAGGACTGCAGTGGGAGTATGCCAAAAGGTAATGTGATTCTGGGATTGTATGGTTGTGCCCTGAACAAAGTTCTAACACTGGCGAAAAAGATCAGCCAAAAGGGAAAATGGTGTGATAAATAGTTCAGCTGTCTGTACCCTGACTGGAGATAAGACAACATTTCTATATATTATTAATGATTATGCCTCAGTTACAAAATCAATGGGTGACCTTTGATTTAATGCTGAGCAGTGCCCTCAATATAGTGCAAGGTGTAAGGATCGTTGAACTGCTTAGGAACAGTGCAGCGCTATCAAGTTCAAAATATAGCTCGTTACATTGTTCTAGAAAGTTCAACAGTTCTATGTAATGAGGAAGTGAATTTTCTGAAAAATTAGAAGGCTAGTTAAAAGGATTGGGAAAATAAAGAAGGTCAAATCTCGTCAGGGAGCTATGATACAGATTTTTTTAAAAAATGCCACTAAGAAGTTCAAAATAATTCTTACCTGTGATGTCAAAGAAACCACAGGAAATAATGTCATGGAAAGCTTTGAAGGCAATAAGGCTTCCTTTAAATAGGAGCTATATACAATTGAGGAAAATTTGAATAAAGCATGGAATCTGTCAGCTAATGCAAATAAGGAAAGGATGTGATGAACAAATAGCTAAAAACATAAAACAGACATGTTTGAATTTCATGATTTAATCTTGGGTGTGTGTGTGTGTGTGTTTTCATGAGCCATCTTGAGCAGGTCTTTGTAGAGAAGGAATGCACACACACACATACACAAATGTGAAATTCCCAGTTTTTTAACAAAAGATGTATCTTTCTACTAATATCAGCATTCCTATTAGAGGATCAGTGTAGCTGTAAAGTGAAGTCCTGCCTAATCTACCTTTCTTTAAAAGGATCAGCAATTAGGGATAATCTAATTTGCATTATATCTTTTGGCTTCCAAGAAAACTTTTTGAAAGATTCCCTCTGCAAAGGTTATTAAGTAAATTTAGAAGTTAGAACAGAACATGTCTTATAGATCTGTATTTGTTGAGGAAGAGGAAGCAGAGAGTAAGAATGGAGATGGGGGGGAGTAAGAATGTATTAGAGGGCAAAAAAAGTAATAAAGCAGTAAAGCCTACAATAAATATGTATTGGGACTTTAACATTCATGTGTTATCTGGAATTGGGGTGAACAGTGAGAGCATCAGTGCCCATTCTAATCAGAATTACATCCTTCTAAGCCCACTGAGGGTAAAAACCCTCTCCAAAGACCTTTGAACAAAATGGCCAATGAGATGCAACGCCGGGGGAAGCAATAATTTTTTTACAGTAGATAATTGATGGGGTCAGAACTTGTTATGATCACCTAGGGATCATGCAAGATCTGAATGTGCAGTGCTGCTGAAATGGGTGAATTCAGTTCTTGGAATTACTAGGAATGAGACTAAAACTAATTCCTCTATTATCATAATGCTGTAACAGAAATCTGCTATATTAGGAATATTTTGTATCATTCCAGTCACCTCATCTCAGAGGATGTAATAGGTGTGGAAAGCATACAGAGGAGAACATCTAAAATGATCATGGGATTACAATGTCTTGCTACAGGACTAACAGCCCCATCCAAAAGTGGGAGGGTGAAATGGTGACTGGGGATGGTGCCACCTCCAAAGAGGCAATTAGTGGCTCAGAGAGAAGAAGAAAATCCTTTCTTACCTTGGGCAGCCCATTTTTGGGAATGGCAACATACGTGCTGTCACCCTTACACCTGAAAATGCTCAAAATAGAGCTATAGCGAAGAAAATGTCAGTGCTAACCCCCTCAAGGGGAATACAGCCCAAGAGGAAGAAACGTATGCCACCGCTTTTGGTGATATAAGTCTGCGCCTGAGAAAGGAACCATTCCCAGGTCAAAAGTACACAGCGATCTGACCAAAGTCATATTCGCCCCTGGGAATGCCCCAGAATGTCCTCTCCACACCAGCACAGGCCCTAATGGTGAAAAAGTGATAGTGTGGTGGTAAATTTTCAGATATGGGCACTGTGGAGCCACACAGCATCCCACTATCAAGGTAAGAGCCTTTACTATCATAAGAACATAAGAACATAAGAACAAGCCAGCTGGATCAGACCAGAGTCCATCTAGTCCAGCTCTCTGCTACTCGCAGTGGCCCACCAGGTGCCTTTGGGAGTTCACATGTAGGATGTGAAAGCAATGGCCTTCTGCGGCTGTTGCTCCCGAGCACCTGGACTGTTAAGGCATTTGCAATCTCAGATCAAAGAGGCTCAAGATTGGTAGCCATAAATTGACTTCTCCTCCATAAATCTGTCCAAGCCCCTTTTAAAGCTATCCAGGTTAGTGGCCATCACCACCTCCTGTGGCAGCATATTCCAAACACCAATCACACGTTGCGTGAAGAAGTGTTTCCTTTTATTAGTTCTAATTCTTCCCCCCAGCATTTTCAATGAATGCCCCCTGGTTCTAGTATTGTGAGAAGGTAAGATGTATCAAGGTAAGATGCTTTGAGCTAGCATCCCTACCACTTTGCGTGGCAATAGTGCCAGTGCAGGAATCACACCCCTTCCAGTGCGGCTTTGTCCCCACTTTGGATTGCACAGTAAAGTGTTTTGGCTTTTCAGTATTGCACAAAAACCTGACAACCAGTGGAGAACATCACAGAGATCTGAAGCATGTGTGCAACTTTTTTCCTTCCCTGTCACGATTGTCCAAGAATTTGTTCAGAGCAAAATAATTGGAATACAAAACCTTATGGAATTTTCTGCCATATGAAGCAGTATCGGTCACTAGCTTAGATAGCTTCAAAATATAGATACATTCTTGGAAGAGAGATCTGTCAATTGCTATTAACCATGATAGTTTAATGGTACTCCCTTGTTTCTAAATGCCAGAGGCTGTAGACACACAGCAGGGGCAGACTGTTGCCTTTATGCCCTAGGGATTTTTTTCTGAAGGCATCTGGCTGTGATTGTTGGTAAAATGATAATTGACCAGATGGGCCCTAATCCAGCAGGACTCTTCCTATGTTCTTGATCACATTATATTTCATATTAACAGGCTATATGACCTCCTCACTTGGTGTCCTGAATCTGACTGACAGAAATTTTTAGCATGTCACAAAACTGACTGACAGGATGCTAGAACCTGGAATAAGAATCTATTGTCTGTTATAATTAGAGTTTGCTTTATGTATTTTAATTTCTAGAGAACCATAGCACTAGATACTGGCAGTGAGATTACTAGTTCAGAAACAGACATTTCTTAGGAAACTACAATGGAGTAAATTACTACTAATATGATTAGTATATAAAACTGTTAAAATATATTTTGAACCTTTTGATTTAATTTAAAGATAGTCTGGCTATTATGGAATACATACAATTCTCTGGTTGAAAATGTACTATTCAGGAGTGATTTTTCTCTTAACTGATTGTTTTTTGTGGTGATGCTTAAAAATTTGCAATTACTTGGCTCCAAATAAAAGTCTGACTTACTCATAGGGCATGCATATGAGTCAAACGTCATTTCCTTGAAAAGATTGAAATTGGCTCACACTATAAATGTGTATCACAGAACGTGCTGTTAGCTTGAGATTATTTTTACATGCATAAGTACACTAGTACTAGAGTGATTTTTAAGGTTCGGTGGAATCCCAGACAAGCTTTGGCCATTTTACAGGCCAATCCAATTGGTGGGGTGGGTGTCCAAGCTGGCTCTTGGAGCTGGTATGGTGCTATGCCAGCATCTTTGTCCACCCTGCCAGCATAAGTGCTACTTATTCTGGCAGGGAGGGAAAATTGGGCTGTGAGCAGGCTAGAGATTTTCCGGGGGTGGAATCAATTTTTGTTGGGTTCCATTGAGTTTATGAGGTGGGGATACGCCCAACACAGGCCTTGGACTTAGTGACATAATTCCATTTTGCCCTATGGAGAACTTTCAGGTGGCCACAGATTCTCTGTTGTGTTCCGTCTCCCTGGGCTGCCTGGCAGCTCTCTGGAGGCCGCTCAGTAGTAGTGGAGCTGTCCCTGGCCACTGCAGCCTCTGGACTGGGGTGCCTGATTGTAGGGGAGAAAAAAAGATAAAACTGACCAAACTCTGGGAAACTGTTTAGCTGAAAAACCAGTGACTTATATGAAGCTTTTTTGTCAGGCGTTTAAAAAAGGAAATATCAAAGCGGTAGAATGTTGTCTGTAAATTGCATGTATAGCGCGTACCAGTACAACACACCTGTGCATTTTCTTTGTGTGCACGCACATCCTTTTTTTGCTTGGAGGCTAATTCCATGACATTTAGACCATACATTGAATAGGAAAAAAATCATTAGAACTGCAAGTCTGACTGTATTAAAACAGAAGAGTGTTACATTAAAACTAACATAATACAACTTTTATGTGATTCAGAGTTTTGAAGTGTTCTGTGTCCTTTTGGAACAGCAGTTTTTTCATTGTAACTCAACATATTATGTCTGGTTGCACATTTTAAAATGCTCTATGTTCTAATCATTCATTATTAGCCTGATTTTTGTTGTTCTGTTTAGCTACAGTGATCAGCCCAAAATTTAAAAAGTCTTAGTTTCAGCATGAAATGAATATATTCTTCAAGCATGCTGTTGGAATCAATCCTTACCCTCCCACCTTGGAAAAGCTTACTTCCAAACTGAGAACAACTTTTTTTATTGCTTACCACAGTTTTTAATTTTTTTGAAAAATTCTATGTATGTCCAGATGCTTAACATGATAAAAAGTGAGCTTTCATTTTGGGGTCTTTCATTTTGGGATTGGAGGTGCTGGTAGTTGGTTACTGAGTTATAATTTAAGATTAAGGCTCATTCCGCACATGCAGAATAATGCACTTTCAAACTGCTTTCAGTGCTCTTTGAAGCTGTGCGGAATAGCAAAATCCACTTGCAAACAGTTGTGAAAGTGGTTTGAAAACGCATTATTTTGCGTGTGCGGAAGGGGCCTAAGTGAGTTCACCAAAAAATAGTTCTCCCTAGGCTAATGTATGTAATACAAGTCTGAAAGCAGATTTATGTACCCCAAAGTGACTTAACAAATGGCATAACAAATATGGAGAAGTGTTATTTGCCTTCCTTCTCAGTTAAATGCTTTAAAATTGGCTAAGTATGTTCTGAATAACCCACAATTTCTGTTTATATGCTTTTCTCTCTGTGCCTTTTCAGAAAGAGGTATCACTAGAGTCTCAAATCTCAACCTTTATTGGCATACCAATAAAGAAATGGTACAGAATAAAACTTCATCAGAACATCACTAAAACACACTACATAGCATACAGGATAAATACTAAGGCAGATTCCACATGGGCGAAAAACAGCGCCCCTGGAATGGTAAACATACAGTTCCAGGGATGCTGTTTACATGGTGGCTGCCTCTGAATCAAGGCAGTGCCATTCTTTCCCCAGGGAAATGCTGTTCCCTGCCTTGTTCAATGAGCGAGGCATTTGGGAAACAGTGTTTCCCTGCCGGCACCGTACAAATGGTACTGGCTTGGAGGCGCCCTGGGAGTCGGAGGGGAGCATGGGCATGCCTCCCTGTCCCTGCAGAGCTCAGCAAGAACAGAAGGTGAGTGTGGGGAAAGGAAATGGAGGCACCACTGTGGGCAGTGGCTGCTCTGGGGCAGCTTGCTCCTCAGTGTGCGAACAGCCCCGGGGCTCCACCAGCATCATATATGCCTGTGGAACTCCACTGCCCCCACCCGTGCAAAATCTGCCTAAGATAAACACAATATATGAAATTCATTTATTAAATAAGTCTAAATTTAGCTTTAGAAACTTAAACTGAAAATCTAGAGATCACAGTAGTAGTTCTAGAATCATCATCTTTCAGCTGGGATTGGATTAACAGATTCTTTATGGACAGAATCTCTAAGCATCGCTAGATGCTTTGAGTTGAGCAGATCATGTGACAGTAGTATCTTTGTAACAATTACCGCAATCTTAAAAGTGCGTTTGTGTTAAGAAGACTATAAAATGAGAGTTCATTCCAGCAAATCCATTTCAGTCACAACGAAGCCTCGGCCAATTTCTGTTGCAGTATTGTGTTGGTCTTAAAACACTGTGATTTTGTTTGGTAATTGCACACACAGAGGAAGGCGACATCATTGGAGGCACAGCAGTGATTAAGGGCAGAGCAGCAGGTGGCTGGGCTGCACATACTGAATGGAGGCTGCCATCTGCTTGCAGAAAGCGTGTGACTGTGGGGTTCTCTTACAGAAGTGAAGGCCGGTGTTGAAACAAAGGAGAGAAGAATCTTGCTAATAGAGGTCACTGTGACTCAGAGAACTGGGAGAGGCACATGGGTAGAGCAGGAGGGTTTTCTTACATTTCAGCTGAGATGTTGAAATGGCTCAAAGAGGGGCCATTAGCCACCATCAGTTGCATAGGCATGAACAAAAAGGTTGGTTTCCCCCCTTTGCATGTACACTGCGGGATGATAGATTTTAAAAAAATAAACATCTCTTCAATAGCTAAATAAATGGTTTCAGTCTGTGCAAGCATTATGAGCTCCACTTCACATCTATAAGACCCCTATCACTTCAAAAGAGAATGGGAAGGGGATGATTTGAACTATCTTGCTTTCCCACTGAAAATCCCTTCAAGCTTCTCAAGGTATTAAATACACATTTTATTTTACAAACATATTCTTTGAAAACTTGTTGGGGGAATGGTGTGTGTATGTGTATGTTTGTGAAAGAAATGTTTAGTGAGAGCAATGTGCAAGGGTTAAGTACTATTCTTCCCCCACTCCACCCTTACCCGTTGCTTCTCGGCAATCTCCTGTTTTTTAAATCAAATAACTGGTCTGTTATGAGTACTTTTTGCATTCTTAACATGTAGT
Organism: Sphaerodactylus townsendi; assembly: GCF_021028975.2. NCBI lineage: Eukaryota > Metazoa > Chordata > Lepidosauria > Squamata > Sphaerodactylidae > Sphaerodactylus > Sphaerodactylus townsendi. The sequence goes on from NC_059434.1 coordinate 35,847,517, forward strand.
ATTGAGCTGTACTCTATGTTTTTCAGTTTTTCAGTGTGAATATGTTATTAATCTACACAATGTAACATGTGATGTTGTATGACTCTGTCCTTCTGTGAGAGCCTTTCTAAACATCTCATGCTCTGTTTATTTTTCTGTTGCCCAGTGAGCTTTCCCACTGCTATTTTATTATCTTCTTGGAGTCATGATCCTTTGTGTTGCTAAACAGCTATCTTGCATGTGAGTCTAATGAGCATTGGGATGAGAGTAGTGTTATTTACATGGCTGTGTATGCGCACTCCTACACGAATGGTATATTGACTCATACACTGGCTTAGAGTTAGCACCTATGTTTGTTATGTAGAGTATTTAAATAGCACAAATAAAATCCCAGATTTTATTAGTCAATAATATGCTCCTTTTATTACTCTCCTTTACCATTCTGCACCCTGTTGTGAGCTGTGTGCTATGTTTTACAGCCCAGCAGTTTTCAGTTCTGCGGTGGGCAGCAGGGATGTCAGTCAAATACATGGAAATATCATTTTGTCTAAGAAGCTAAATCTGATCCAAACCATCCCAAGCCCATAGGAAGCAGATCTGGAATTTTCTGTAGGGAGTGGAACTTTTAGTAAGTTGGGAGATATGGGCTGCAGGTTTGACTCCTGCTGTTTTCAAGCAAGGGTGAAAAGGAAACACAACTGTAAAGAATATTTGTTGGAGGAAAGGCTAGTTGTGAAGATCAAGACTTTGATTCAGCTAGCAGGAAGCTGCATATGGAAAGAGAAGTTTCCCCCATATACAGGCATCAGGTTTGTATTTACAGAATAGGTCCCCATTCCGAGGAATTTCCCCAGAAAAGACAAAAGGATGGTGAGGACCTGTTAGAGCTTTTTGCTCCCTATGCCTCTTAGAGAGGGAGAATGTTGTTTTTGTACCTAAATAATATTATGTTTGTGAATCTGTAGATAAAGGTTCATGCCAGCAGTGTTTCTACATAAATAGTATACATGCATTACAGATTATGTGCACATGGCTTTTCTTGGAACTAGCCCCAGTTTCCTTCCCTTCTGAACCATTTCGTCAGATCAGTACTCTTTTTTTAATGTGCACCATCTGAATTCATATCCTATCTGAGGTTTAACAGTTCTTTAGGAATGAAGGGCAGTGTTGCATTCTTGTTTTTTTAGGATGTAGATTAGATCTGTGAAGAGATGCAGATGCCGTGGCTTCTTTGTATTGTGTATGTTTTGTATTATGTATTTTTAAAAATCTAGCCCAACTTCACCCGACAGGCTCAGTGATTGACGAAGGTGTATAAAACAGTAAAACACTAACGCAAAAGCAAATTAAAATTGTGGAATCAAACAACATCAAAACACACAACCCAGCCCATTTTAGTAACAACTTCAGAATTTTCACCAGTAAAGTGTGCAGTCATTCTATCGAAATATACTACTATCAACAATAAGCCCTGTGAAAAATGTCACTTTTGAATGCTAACTAAAGGACAGCAAGAAAGGAGCTTGGTGTGCTGCCTCTGAGACACTGTTCCAAAATGACAGTGCCACACGTAAAGATTCTGGCTTCCAGATAAAGACTAAACAAACAATTTGAAAGGAAGGAACTTTCAGCAGGGCATGGTGGTCTAAGAAGGTCGAATCCCCACTACCGTCTTAGCCAGGTTTCAGAACACAAACTAACCAGGTTTGAGGTCGTTTGTGTTCTGAAACCTGGCTAAGACGGTAGTGGGGATTCGACCGGGGAGGTCGTCCCTCAAACCTGGTTAGTTTGTGTTCTGAAACCTGGCTAAGACGGTAGTGGGAATTTGACTGAAATCACATGGGTTCATAGCAGAAAAGACTGATTTTCAAATATAATTGACCCAGGTTGCAAATAATTGGTACCTTGAATTGAACTCTGAAGCACTTTATGGTCCTAAGAGCAGGCAGAAGTCACTGAGAGTGGGAAAGGGGTCCACAGAAATACAAGAAGAACCAAGTGGAATTACAGCAGATGGAGCATTGGTGTGGTCAAAGGAACCTTTCCCCAATCTGTATGCTAGGTATAACCTGGAGTGTCAAGCCAGTCGTCCCACATGGGTATAAGCTCTGCATGGTTCAATTGCCATACAATAGCCAGTTTTCTCCCTCTAAAATAATCTAGCCGGCTGGAAGGGGTCTTACCAGGCTTAAAATGAGGCCTAGGTCTCAACTCACGGGCATGATGATGTCACTTCTAGAAGTGATGTAATTACACAGGAGACAGCGAGGAGATATACTGATATTTGGGCAAAACTCCATGGTAAAATATTTTCCACTGTAAAGTTTTTGCCCAAATACTGCAGTATCTTCCTCACTGACATTACAATAGTTTCTGGAAATGATATCACCACACAGGTGCAGCACTTTAAGCCTGGTAAGATACTCCGCTGATGGCCAGTGCCTGGCAACTGTACCTTGCCATCTGGGAGAAGAGCCAGGCAGTCGCCCCCAAACTGGGCATGCCACTGCAGAGTTCAGCCCTCAAGATCCCTTAAGCAAGTCTCCACCCTGGGCCGGCAGGCAGGCAGGCAGACACAGCCTCCCCACAATTGGATGTAGAACAATGCTTGAAACCACCATAAAACTGTAACAGGGAACAGAAGAAGAAGTAAATAACTGCACCAAACATGCAACCGAGGGAGGATGTCAGAAACCAACTGAGTGGCTGAGCCCAATCAGTGAGGCCTTAAGAAGAGAATGAGTGGAGCAGAGTGAAGCCTGCACTTCTCAGGAGTGCTCCTAACCCCACTCCCAGGAAGCGTTCCAGGCAGCGTTCCAGGCAGCCAGCAATTGGCTGGGCACCATGAAGGTTGCTGAACCCCTGAAAACCCTATAGCGGGATTTTCACCCAACTGCTGCAACATAAGAATTGGCAGACTTTTCCTGTACTCAGCATCCTACTCTGTGGCCAAAAACCAGCAATAGGTAAGTCCATGGTCATTATTTGACAACAAATTTCCCATGCTTCAGTGCTGATATTCATATAAGGTAAATCCAGTTATCAAATAGGCAACTATATTTTTATCAACTTCCCAGTTTTTCAAGGCTGCTCCATGTACAGCATGTTACAGTAATCCAACAGAAGAAGAGTTGGTTTTCATACCCCATTTTTCTCTACCTTTAAGTAATCTCAAATCAGTTTACAATTTATTGTCAAAGGCTTTCACGGCCGGATTCAACTATTTGTGGTGGGTTTTCCGGGCTTTTTAAGGCCCTTTCCACACATGCAGCATAATGCACTTTCAATCCACTTTCAATGCCCCTTGAAGCTGGTGTTACCATGGCCTTCATCCCCTGCCTTAGGAAATATTGGATTTCATTTTGTCATATTGTGTGCTGCAAAATACCAGTTTCATGTTTGCATTGGTGAATAGCAGAGTGTCCAAACTGAGAGCAAGCCTAAGGCAAAACAGTCTGTTTGATTAGATTTGTGAGTTACTCCAGTGATACAACTTGGACGCCTCACAGCAAGGACATGTACCTTTGATTATGTTACCCAGCCAAAGTGCTCCATTGACATAATGGAATCTGCAAATCTCCTGAACACCACACCTCGCTAAGCTGCTTTTGAAAGCCACTGTGCTCTTGAGAAAACATGTTTACAAACAATTGCTTCTTCCTTGCATTTCCCCAACCTTTAGATATGATCTCCCTAACAACAAGATCCCATCCTAAATCACTCAGCCTCAGCCAAATTTGAATACTGAAGGCAGAGACTGTAGGAAGTATCTCTGCATAAACTATTCATGGTATCACTGATATAATCTAGGACCAATTGACCCCATTGTCCTGGGGTTTAGAACAATAGATAGAGCTGTTAATTAGCTCAGTCCTGCAATCCCAGCATGAAAACCCAGAAAATTCAGGAATAGAAACTTTCTTTAAAATACAAGAATAGAAACTTACTAGCTTCCGCCCCATACTGCTCACAGGGGTATAAAAATACAGTGCACCCAAAGTTCCACGTTCTTAATTCTGGTTCTTTACTCTAGTGCTAGCTGGCTAGCTAGTCAGCTCCTGCTGCTGGTTCAAGTTCTCAATGCTGGCTCTCAATGCTGGCTCAAGCCCTCCAGGCTGGCTTCAGCTGCTGCTGGCTTCAGCTGCTGATGGTCCCCACTCTCCATGCTGTCATAGGAATCCCTGCCTTTTTCCAGAACTTCTCTGCAGAATTTAGGTAATGTATAAGTCCCCTGCTCCCCCTCCTATTCTATCATCCCACCTATCTTCTCCTCCCTGTTTATATTCTAGGAACTGTGTGTATGTGCCTACTACATGTGCCTACTACAATTTGTTCTTTTGTGAATTCTCTGCAGATACGTTTCAAGCTGTTTCTGGTATACATAGTCTTAAAAGATCCCTACCCAGCCTGCCTCTCGAATTGCCAAGCTGAGTTATTTTCCCCATTGCTACTTTAAAATAGTTGTGCGCTGTTACACTCTTATCAGCTGGTGGAGATTCCTTAGAAATAAGTTCACAACCTGTGAAAGCTGGGTGACACTGGATTTTACTGTGCAGAATAGTACAACTGTGAAAGTGTGTTGTCGAAGGCTTTCACGGCTGGATTCAATTGGTTTTGGTGGGTTTTTCGAGCTGTGTGGCCGTGGTCTGGTGCTCTGGACACAGTGTGTAACAGACTTCCCTCTGTGATACGCCTCTGAAGATGCCAGCCACAGATGCAGGCAAAATGTTAGGAACAAGATCCACCAGACCACGGCCACACAGCCCGGAAAACCCACCAGAACCAACTATGAAAGTGGATTGATTGTGCATTATTCTGCATGTGCAGAAGGGTCCTTAGTGGCTTACCTGTGGTTGTGGAACAACATCTCTGGGAAAGTGCATCAGAGCAAAATTGTTGACCGGTTTTAAAACATATAGTTTCAAACTGATAGAAATGAGTTTAATGGGGGGTGGGGTGGAGGATTGTCAATCTGTCTGCGTAAGTGCTAAGCTGTCTACATTACTATGTACTTTTAAAAATACTGTAAGTTGCCTCAGGTTCAACTAAAGTATGGTGGGGCTTAAAAACAAACACATGAAACAAAACCCAGCAAGTTAAGTGAATTTCAATTTCAGCATGTCTCAGATGGCTTGATCTAGCCCAAAAACTGTGGGCATTCGCATCTCAGCTGAAACTTATGTTGAGTTTGGCATAAATTAGTGCATAATAAGAATGCAAAACCTACACTGTGCACTCAGTTTTCTTTTCTGCATTGCATTCCATATTAATAGCACTGCAAAGAAACTAGAAGGCACACCTGAAATGTGAAAATGAGTCTATGGAGACAGCCTGCATAGTAATGTGACATACAGAATGAAGGTGGTTAAGTCAGCTTGGAGAGGGAAAAAACCTGCTTGGCAATGTTGCATCAGCTAAACAATCTGTTTTCTGTAGTGGCGGACCATATACTTCTGGAAACTTACAAGTAGGACATAGAAGTGTCAGTTCACCTTTGATGCTGTACCTCATGATGGTGAGGTGCTGAGAGTGGGACTAAGTGTTCCTTTCTGTTTCCTAGACATCTGTTGCCTGTTTGACAGAAAGGGGGAAAGGATCTTTCTCTCCTTATGGAAGTCTGTGATTTCTGCTACTGTATGATTGAAAGAACTTTATGTTGTGTGTGTGTGCATGTGTGTTATTACAGGCTGAAAACAATAGCACAAGAATAAACTTGCAAAACATGACAGGGTCAGCCAACCACCTAAAGATTCAGCCAGGTGCTCCTGCGAATCTAATCTTTACTGTTTATCGCCTGCATCTGGTAAGCAGAGCTGTACTTCCTTTGAATTTGTAGCTTTCATGGCTGAGAAGCAATCCAACTGAACAGTTCCTGCATGTTCTGAATTTACTTCTGTTGGAGTGAACAGCTTTTGTGGTGATGTCTACAGAACAGTTCACAGTTCACCTGCTGCCATAAGAGAAATTCATATGGTCTGGATGATCTATCAAATGTATGTCTACCCAGCTTGCCCACGAAGTGGTAGGAGAAAGGATATATGCTACTGATATAAAAAGCCAACCTACACCCATCCCTTCTGCATTACATTTTCTTAAATTTTGTAACTATTTGAGCCAAAATGTACTTTCCTTTTGTCTGACTATAGCATGTATGTTCAATCTAGAGCTTAATGATATTAGAGAAAAGAGGGGTTTTGGAATAATTTTGGTGAATGAAAGATGTCTGTTTCTTTGCTTATATATACTCAGTTAATCACACCTTTCTATGTGGCTCAGTTGCTATGGAAACCATGTCCTGCTAAGCTTTTCTAACTTACACTGTTCTAAATTCAGACTGTAGTATTATTAGACAATAAAACCATGTACCCATATTAGCTCTAATGCAGCTCATTTGAAAACTAATTCTGCTGTATGCTGTGTGAGAGATTATGTATGTTATGTGGCAGTAGAAGGAATCTGCATGATCCACAGCATGACAGATTTCCCTGAAATACACTGAAGGAGGGGTCCTGGTAGATCACATGCTATGTTTCTGCAGTGTCTTGTGTTCCAGGGATCTCAAGTAATAGTAAAATGTCTGTCTGAGACTCTGTTAAGCTGCTGATAGCTACATTAGACCTTACTGGGCTAAACAGACCTGAATTACATTCCAATAAAACATAGTCCATTTTCATATGGATGCATTTATTTATTTATTTATTTTTATTTGTTCTTTGATTTATATCCTGCCCTCCCCCGTAGGGCTTTCAGCATTGAAAATTGTCTTTTCAATTTTGCTGGTTGTTCAGGTTTTGGCTTAATAAAGGAATGCAAAAAGGGCTGGTCTCTATAGAGAAAGGCAAAAAGGGCTGGTATCTATAGAGAAAGGCTAGACCCTCTGAATATCCTTATTCAGGGTCGTTCCAGCCATAAATAATTTTTGTAAATTGTTCATAGTTTGATAATTCTGCCCATTATAAACAGGCCATTTGCTGTTGACAGATTTCATGACAAAATTGTGGGCCCATATTAATTTCAGACAATGAGATGTGCCTTTAGTTCCATTGTGCTGGAGTGGAAGAGACAAACTGGGGCGCTGCAGGTCACTGAGAATAACATCAACTATAATATGCTGTACAAAGATTACAACAGTGTGAAGAAAGTGTATCAAAATGCAGTGGACAGCAATCGTGTTTTCTTTCTTGTAATCATACTCCCTTTGAAAATTAACATTGCTGTGTTGGGAAAGACAGATTTGCAGTGGAATGCTTGACAATTCCATTTTACAGCCCAATTCAAAAGTGGTGGTGGTGGTTGTTTGCCTCCAAAGAGGCAATGGGTGGCTTGGGTGCTGGGGAAGAAGGGGAAAATCTTTATTTACCCAGAAAAACCAATTGCTTAGAATGACTTATGCCACACTTTTGGTGGCATAAGTCTGTGCCGCTGGGAGGGGGCATTCTTGGTCTGAAAGAACACTGGGGGGTGATGCTTCCCAGAACTCCTCCCATGATGCTGGCATGGGCAGTTGTGGTGGAATCCACCACTGCAGGAGCCAGCTTCCTGGTTAAGCTGCTGTGCATCTGCATGCAACCCAATGTTGAAGTAACTGGCTCAATGCTGGCATCTGTGCCAGTTTGTTTGGCACAGTGGGCATGGACATTAGCATGGAGCTCCTACCACTTCCAGTGCCTGCCCTCCTTTGGATTGCAAGTAGATATAGCTAAAGATGAGTGGCAGATAAAAGGTAGGTTGGTGGGGAGAGAAGCAGGGAAAGGTAAGGATATGTGGGTTGCCAAGAGGATGGAAAGAGGAATTATGTTGGGAGGGGAATCCCCCCATGTCCTTATAGGTTTCCCATGTGCAGCTGGGTCCTGCTGGGTGGCTGGCACCACACTATTGGGCCATTGTTTCCCTAGGTAAAGGCTACCCAGGGGAGAAAGAGCTGGAGATAAGGTAATAGATAAAGGCTGGTGGATATGAAGGAGAGAAGAAAGCAGGAAAAGAGGAACAATTATAGGAATTTCAGGGAAGGGGAAAAGGAAATGGTGGGGGAGAGGGAAATGAGATCTCTTCTCACAAGTCCTTGTGGGTTCCCAACTCATTACTAGACTAATTAAAATGCTGTGACTGGCTATCCACTGGCTATCATTATAAGCCTCTAAGATTCCACTGGCGCAGTTACTAATTGGACCAAACTTAGCCTTAGCAACCCGAGCCTCTGTGAGAGAAGTGGACTATAAATGAAGTGAATAACTTTTTGTGCCACTTTGCAAATTATTTCACTTAGAGGCAGATTGTTCTCTATGCAAAATCAGGGAATGCAAAAGGATTGAAGAGTCCTGGACTGTGACTATCTGCACATAATAGACACTGGATGTTTGGTTCATTCACTTCCGTGAGGTCACAGACTCCATCAGCTGGTGTAATTTGTGATTTGTTCTTCAGATGCCACACTGGCAGCAGGGAAAACAAAGTTTTTTTCTTTTCTTTTGGAGATGTCAATCACACAAGCTAAGATAAGGTTACTTGAGATTTGTTCCTCCTCCCTCCCCCGAAGATTAGCACAATCCATGGCAGAAAGCAGAGATAGGAGACAGAAGGAGTTTTCAAGATTTGTCATCTATGACTTAATTTGGCCTACTTCTCTGTGAGATGGTAAACATGTTTAGTCTGTATATTTAAACATGTCAGTGGGGGGTTATGGTTTTATCTACAAAAATTTCCTGCATGTGAGAAGTAGATGTCAGGAAGGATTGTAGCCTGGCCTTGTCCCTGATATGGTAGTTTTCTACGGCCTTTTAATGTAAGTTGCTTACAACTTATCTTGCTACCAAATGCTACTTTTCTTTTCCTTTTAATTCTGCACTTTCCCCTCTGGTTTGGAAAATATTTTCCCTTCATTTTTCCAAATACTGTTACTGCAGCATTTCCTGACCAGCTTCCTTTGAGTGTGCAATCATATTTAAAGTGTCTTTATTTTTCTGCCCTTCAAGCATCTGGCCCTTATTCATGTCCCTGTGTAGTCACTCAGCTTCCCCTTCAACCATTTCTCCTCTCCCTTGTCCTCCATTTTTTGAAATTTGAAATTATTTTTTCTCTTTGCCACACTGCATTAGCAATGTAACATTACGGACACAAGTCAGGGTGATTGAATCAGCTTTGTCAATTTCACTTTGAATTTTAATGTGAAAGTGAAGAGTCACTTTGCAGTTAGGAATGTTTGGAATTGACAAGGGAAGTTGTTGTTGCAAAAGTAAATTGACAGTGGACTGCCACAGTAACAATTGTATGTTATTGCAGCTCTAGTCTTGCTGAAAAAATGTTTTCCCGGTGGGTGGGTGGGTGGGCTATGTGTTTATCTTCCTTCAGGTAGCAGGGTTTTTGGCTACCATTCTGTGCACACAACTGGCCATGTGTAGTTGCCTAATCACCTCTTCAGTCATTTTCTCCCCCACTCCTATGTTTTCAAAAGGATTTTTTAAAAATTATCTTTGTCATATTGAAGTAGTAGCATAACATTGAGGTGGAGATACTAGCTAGCATGGTTAATTGGATCGGCTTTGTCAATTTCATAACAAACCACTCATGTAATGTTAAAGTAGAGAGCAACTTGGAAGCAGGGGGCAATTGAAAAGAGTACTTGGAGTAATCTTTGCATGTAATCAGGGACTGCTGCAGTAATGATTGTACATTACTGCAGATGAAATTTGTCCAAAAAATGTGGTTCTTAGTGTGTGTGTGTGTGTGTGGGGAGTGGACTACATGTTTCTGTTCCTTCAGGTAATGGCTCCTGCTCCAGGAGTTGTTTTGGCGTCCATTTTAAAGTGGTAGTTCTCAACAGTAGAAATGGAGGCTGAAACATTTCGAATTGCCACTTCAAAATGTAACTGTGGTGAAGGCTACAAAAAAGGATTTTTTTATGAACCCAGCATTGCCCAGCACAATATTTTAAGGTAATTTGGGCTTTGATAGTTCTCATAACAGGCCTCTTAAAATAGTAATAATTTGGTTATTAGCTGTGAGGCATTAGCTTTTTTTGCAGCTAAAATCTTGTCCTTTCACCAAGACATTCCCACTAACCTTAATACAATTGGTGAACCACAGGTCCCTTGCTCACTTTCAGGTCTTACCTTGGACCAATGCAGCTGTCTCTTTCAGGGTTTTGGCAGCTGTGAAGCCAATCACTTGCCTCTTGCATCTGTCTCATTTGGCTGGTGAAAGCCAGTGGAGATGGTATGCAGGCCCTTTTGAGAAGTAAAATCAATCTGTTCCCGACTTCATTGGTTTTTCCAAAGGGATTGAAAATAGAGTTGGAGAGGGGGCAGAAGCCGGTGCCGGGCCGAGAGCCTTCCTCGAGCCTGCCAGGTGTCCTTCGAGTCAAGGAGCGCCTGGCAGGCCCGCGGCAGGCTTCAGTGTGGGGGGGCAATTTTGTGCGCCCCCACATGACCTTATGGGTGGCACCCAGGGACAGGGGATACCACCTGTCCCTCTGACAGGTATGTCCCTGAGAGGCTATGATGAGGTGGTTGAAGCAGAGCAGGCTGAATCCATTGAAGATGGAGGGGAGACTTGGCAAGGACTGGTCTTGACAGAACGCAGCTAACATCTTCACCAACATCTTCACTAAGTCAAAAGCTTAGGTGTGATGCTTGATGTCTCCTTGTCTATGGACTCTCAGGTCATAAGTATGGCTAGGATGGCGTTTTATCATCTACACTAGGCCAAGTTACAGCTCCCCTACTTGTCCTGACCAAGTTACAGTGAATCAATCAACCAACAGCTACAGTGAGTCATGCAACTGTCACATCTAGATTAGACTATTGCAGGGGTAGGGAACCTGCGGCTCTCCAGATGTTCAGGAACTACAATTCCCATCAGCCTCTGTCAGCATGGCCAATTGGCCATGCTGGTAGGGGCTGATGGGAATTGTAGTTCCTGAACATCTGGAGAGCCGCAGGTTCCCTACCCCTGGACTATTGCAACTGGCTCTATGGTGGGCTGCTCTTGAAACTGACCTGGAAATTCCTGTTTCAGAATACAGCTGCATGGCTGGATGCCATGGCTGGAGCACATCTATCCAGTGCTCTACCAGCTGCATTGGTTACAAGTGAAGTACCAAGTCAAGTTCAAGGTTTTGGTACTAACTTTCAAAGCCCTGAACAGTCCGGGACCTTTGTACCTGTGAAACTAGAGTGATAAAGTGCTTTTCTGGTTATTTGAATCATCTAATGGACAACCATTTTCAGGTGGTGATAATCTGGGTTGGATTGTTTATGATTTATTTATTTAATAACTAGATGCAAACCCAGTAGTATCTTAAAGACTAACAAGATTTTTAGAATATAAGCTTTTGTGAGTCATTATAAGTGGTATCCAGTGTGCATACTGGAAGGATGCCCCTTTATTTTCATAGAATTCCAAGTATAGCAGAGGAGGACTCCTATTTTTACCTTATGTTATTAGAAAGGTAGTCTGTGAGCAAAGTCTAGCCTTCTGGTTTATGAATCAGTTAGACCAGGGGTAGGGAACCTGCGGCTCTCCAGATGTTCAGGAACTACAATTCCCATCAGCCCCTACCAGCATGGCCAATTGGCCATGCTGACAAGAGGCTGATGGGAATTGTAGTTCCTGAACATCTGGAGAGCCGCAGGTTCCCTACCCCTGAGTTAGACCAAACATGAAGATTCTGCAGTGTGTTTGCTGTTTTTGCCTTTCATTAACCAATTTTTTCCCTCATGTCTTTGCACCAGAGAACCTCAACACATTGCAGTTTACTTTGTCCGTCAAGTATACATGTTATATGGGGCTCTTGTATGTATTTTTCCCTGAATAAGCAAGAAATTTAGACTTCTCAGATTTAACAAATGGACTCATAAAAATAACCATTAATAACCCTTCATTTTTAAAAATATAGTGAAAGTTGGCATGAGCTCAGAAATAATTGAAAAATGAATGCAGCACCAATATTATAAAGTACACAGTATTTAAAGTACTTAGTTTTCAGACCCAAATGGGATATTTATATTTTTAGATAACCTCTGTTCACACACAGGTCACACATAGTATTCATTTACTGGTCCTTTTGAGACAGATAGAATAGATTGATTTTTTTTAATGACAGAGATGAAAATAAAGGCAGAATCAGTAAAGAGAAAGAGATTTCACAATGATCAAAAGAGATAAAAATATATGCTGTTCATCCTATTGAATCACATGCTGAGAGCAATGGCAATCTGAGGGTTTTTTCATGCTAATCTATATCATAGGAAGCCTTTGGCTAAAATATTATCTTGAGTCTTTAAACTTCAAGTTCCTTCATCTGGCATATATAAATATACATCTTGATTTTTTAAAAAGTTGTATAGAGCTATTGAAAACAGGTGTGACTTGAAAAGGTCAAACTAATAGACACTCTTATAAAATGATTTGGAGGGCTTTAGTTATGCAGAAGCTATGTATTAGCATAGCTGGAGGGGAGGGGGGGGGACAACCTCCTCTATATTTGCCTGACTCCTGCAGAGTTGATCTCACTATATTCCATAGATGTATGTACAACACTTTGATAAATTAGGAAGAGCACCATATAAATACTATTATTAGAAGTCAACCTATAAACAACCACTGGTTAGCTTTTGCATCTGGTTAATCAGTAAGTAAAATACAGCAATACCCAATCGTTTAACTGCCATGCTGAAGTGACCCTACAAGCTACAACTGGTAGAAATCTCCCTGAATGCATCTCTCAAGTTTTATTAAAACTTTTTAAAAGACAGACAAAACCAACAATCAAAAATACATATCAAAACCACATTACAAAAGGGGAAAAGGTAAGGCTCCCAATTTCCTCTGCCCCAAATATAAACACAATTTTACCACTAGCTACCTCATTACAATTACAACTAATTATTATCATGTAAGACTCACACTTTTCTCTATTGTGTCTATTTTCTTAAACTTCTAATCCTAAAATTTACAAATCATCAGTTCGTTTTTTTCTGTTTTCTGCATAAAATCTAACAGGGGTTTCCATTAATAGATGAATTTAATCTCTAATCAAAGAAGGAAGCTTAGCCATGTCAGCCAATCTTCACAAACAATTCTTCTGTTGTAGGTGTAGATGAATTTTTCCATTTTTGTGCATATAGCTATATTTGTAGACTGCCTTTCAGACATAATTACTTTCAGCACAGTTTCTAATAAAACAATGCACAATAAAATAGTAATTGGTGGAAGAGGAAGGAGGCACTAGGATAAGCGTAATAATTCTTTTCTCCCAGCTTTGTAAGTCTGCCAACCTAATCGGGGGAACTAGCAACACTTCTAAGATGATTGAAGTCAATAGGCTTAGAAGAATGCACCTGCGCTTTAAATTGTTCTGGCTGCTGCTGTTTCTTTCTTCTCAGGGCTCGTTCAAGGCCAAGCAAAACAGAGTACTGTAGCATTGGATATTCATCTTCCATAGGAGCCTGGGCCTCTCCTTGTATGATTGTTGATGAAAATGCAGCTTGGGCTGTATATGGAAGTTACAAAAGCACATTTTCTGTTTGGTGTATGTGTGTGTATTAGATGATCTCCATTCCTCTGGCTGCTGCTGCTGCTCCCTGTTCATGAGCAAGATTAGGAGAAATGACAGAATCACATGGATCTTCCTTGATCTCATGTTAACCTCTTTGAAATGTTTACAAGGCATGGGAATTGCCTAGACTTTTCTTTAAACTAACAAAATTAAATTATTTAAAGGACTGGACACTGAACAGCTTATTCTGTATATCTGCAAAAGAATAGAACAAATTGGAACGTGAAAGGCTTTTCCTCACAGGCTTTACATGCTAGGATAAATATTGTGAACAACCATATCAATCCATGCAAAATCAAGATACAGGAACAAAATCTGTGTACTATCTTTTATTAGGTCCAACTAAATTAATACAGGGCAATTTACTGAGTCCTAATAAAAGGTATTACATGCATTTTATTCTTGTTTTTATATCATATATGTCCAGTCTGAGAATCTGGAATGCTAATTTCATATATTTTATTGCCTAGAATTTAACATTGGCTGTGTGATGGTAAGGCAACTAATAATGATCAGGGCAACAGAAATGGTAAAATCAGAGGAAGAAAGAGAAGCAAAAGGTTAATGATAGCCCCCCAAAAGGAAAAGGGAAAGTGGTTTTCAAAGTTTTAAAAGTATCTTTACAAGAGGAACGAGCCTCACAATGACTTAAAGCGGAAATCTTGAGTTTGATAATTCAGGTATTCTCCCTTCCTCTCTTTTCCTGAGCAAAGGATGGTAAAGTTCGCTTCTCTTCATAGTCATGGGAGAAGGAAGAGGTTTGTAGCAGCCATTGACTGACTCATTCCTTTTGTGCTCTGAATTTGAAATTGTTCATGGCAAGAGCCTGCCCTTCTCTTGACCCACAATTTGTCATAGCTATGTTTAAAAGTATAAAAAGTTTGTGGGAGTGTGAGAGTAATTACATTTTCATGTGTGCTTGTATGCTTGTAAAAAAAGGGTATTATCCTAAACAATAAAGGCGATGATGAACCTTAGGCCAATGAGGAAGCAGGACTAATGAATGAGTCCTGCTCCCTTGTTGGTTGGAGTTCATTGCCGCAACATTCACTGCTTTGTGGGCTGCCAAAAGCCCTCCCACCTCCCCAAACAGCCAGGCCTTCCTTCACTTGCCCACCCCCAGCAGCCCTCTGTGGGCCCCACACACCCCTTCCTGCCACCCACACCCACCCACCCACAAGACCCAGTCTAGGTCTACCCTCCCCCACCCCTGGCCACCCTCCCCACCCCTAGCCATCTCTTGCCATCCTCCTCCATCCCTAGCCACCCCTTGCCACTCTCCCTCCAACTCTAGCCGTCCCTTGCCACTTTCCCCACTTCTTGCCACCCTCTCCCACTCCTAGCAAGCCCTCCCGGCTCTCCCCGCACTTCCAGCAATCCCTCCCTACCTTACCCCCACCCCCAGCAAGTGCTGCCTGCCCTCAACCTTCCCATCTAGGCCCTATTCCCCTACAGTGGGCTCTACTGCTAGTGTGTTAATATTTTGTCTAAGTGTACAGCAAGCTGTTTGAAGTATATGATGGTACATGTATGCAAAGCGTAGGATGACCCTGCATTGAAAGACGTATCTGATGCGGGGAGAAACAACTGAGGATGGAACTTGCGTGTTGCAGTGAACATAGGATTTCCCCTTTCGAACATCCAGTTCAGTTTGCACTGTATGCTGATGTCCTAGTAAAATATGTCATGCCTCACCTGGCACTGGCATGTTCCACGCCGTGTGAGGCATGACATATTTTACTAGGACTCAATGACCTAATGTAAGGGCAAAATCAGACTTGAAGGAGAAAGGAAGAGGGAACTTGGTGTGGGTTTCTGGTTTACTGTGTGATATGGTTAATGATTTGTTCTTGTGCTTTTAGACCTTCCAGGTAGGAAGCTTGAACTCCTCCACTCTC
Source organism: Sphaerodactylus townsendi (assembly GCF_021028975.2). Classification (NCBI taxonomy): domain Eukaryota; kingdom Metazoa; phylum Chordata; class Lepidosauria; order Squamata; family Sphaerodactylidae; genus Sphaerodactylus; species Sphaerodactylus townsendi. The sequence continues at coordinate 35,862,949 of NC_059434.1, forward strand.
AACCAAAAATATTTACTTTTCCAGGTGTCCTTGTTGGGCTCCTGATAAGGCTTGTTGTAGGCTTCAGCACTTCAGATATGGGAAGTCTGCTGGGTTAACAAAAATGTCTGAAATGATAGGATGAGGATTTTGCTTTCCGCATTCATGTTCTCCTTTTGATGTTAAAATAAGACTCCACTTCATGCTTTATTCATGAATAGGGCATATAGGTAATTAACCAAATGTGGGTAGCCTCCATTATGAATATGCCTAACAATTATGGACATCTTTGTTGACCCTATACCAGGTGCCTCTGCCTTTTGAGATTTAGCAGGTGGCAACCAGGAAGCAGGCCTTGTTATTTATGGCACCAGAGCTCTGGAACTCTCTCTCCCAAGGGAGGTTTATCTGTCAGGTTCTGTTACCATCTTCCACCAATGGTTGAAGACTTTTTAAAACTTTGTTTGGCATTCCCTCAAAATCCTCCTACATAACCAACATTTTGTGTTTTGTTTATATTTTAACTGTTTTTTAAAATGCATTTTAAATCTGTTTTTTAAACTCTCTTTAAAATTGTTTAATGAGGTATGTTTGGGAGGGGGTTACTTTAATGGTTTTGTAATGCATTTTAAATATGTTTTAAATTGTTAGCTGCCTTGGTGGCCCTTGTAAAGACAGAATATAATTTCTGTAAATAAATAAAATAAGTAAATATATCCATTCTGTTAGACTCATTTTAAACAAGAGAGGTAATTAAGAGGTGGACAATCCACTACATGCACAAAGGCACTACACTGCTCTGGAAAAGTGAGGGGAAAAACTTCCCAGTAGTATCCAAGCTGGGCCAAACAACCCATAGAAAACTGACCAGTATCTTATGGTCTTGTAGTGTATGACCCTGATCTTGCTATTTATATAAACTATTCTTGGAATCTGCAGTGTGCAATATAATTTTTAGCTCCCCCTTCCCTCACTGCCACACAATTCTATACTACAAAATTTCTGAAAATTAGCAAAGGGGTATTTTTAACATCACCATAAGTGTCAAAAACAGTAGCTTGATATTTTGGCATTATTTTTATTTGCCAACATCAGAAAGGTTAATTTTTAATGCTGTATTTATTGTGTGTTAAAACTCTTTCATTGAATTCCTTGGACAGGAAAGAATCCTAAAAATTTAATAGGCTCAGTAAAACCCAGGCAACCACAATGTCAAGATTGTTCAAGTAATTACAGAAATCCTTTTCATTTTAATGGCTATTCTGCTGTGGTGAAAGTGCTCTTTGGCTCCCAGCCCTAATATTGAAACTCATCTTTTGTCTTCTGTTCCAGACAATATTCTTTGTGAAACAGAATGTGTTGTAGGTTACTGGCTTTTAAAAATGTTATCAACAGTTGAATTCCAGATTCCAAGGGAATGCATTAGAACAGTAAGAGAAGGTATACAAATAGAGAAATACATCAGAGTGTTTGTTGACTGCTGGGAGATTGCTAGTTTTCTGTAGAAGAAGGAACAGGGAGACCACAAATTGATCCTTCTCTTTGTCCTAATTGTAGTTGCTTCCCTGTGGCAATTAATTGGATCAGATCACCATAATCAATTGTCTGGTTGAACATCAGATGGGTAATTGTAGAAAGTTGATAGAAATGTAACAGATTTGGAAACCCCCAATGCTGGCCATTGCAGACTATAAAGCTTTAGAGATCTTTATGATGAAGAAACTGCTAAATTAAGAACGTATTTTTACCAGTTTACAAATGCTTTCTTTTCAGTGCCACTTACCAAACAATGTGATGTTATATAATAAAAGAAAAGTGACTTGTTTACATTACATCTGTCTTGCAGGGGGAAAGATCTGTATTCTGCCTGCATTTTCCCTTTCAGATGATAAAAATTCACCGTGAACTTCTGGTGTCTATAATGTGGGATTACATCGATGGGAATTAAAACAATTCCTTTTGTTTAACAATTAAGCAGAAATATTATGTCTTTCTTAGTTATCATTTACTTTTCTTGTTATCCATCCATAGGATAGTATTGGAAATGGCCCTGTGGTTATCCAAGGCTATGAGCTGATTTCTTGCTATGCAGCAGATAAGTCTGATTATTTACTGTGAAAATTTCAATACCACATTGATATCTGTTCTTTTCTAACATCTAGTGGGCTCAAAGAACAACATAGGAACATTGTTCCTGCAGTGTTGCCTCCCTTCACAGGCCCCATTATATTTGAGATACATGCATACAAAGCCATAGTGAGGGGGAACTGTGCCCGGGGCACATGTGTGCCCTGCGCCCTTGCCACTCCCCCACCCGTTCCCACACCAGCATGTGCCCGGTGCAAGATGCCCCACCGCCCCCTGGGCACTATGCCACTGCATGCATATATTGTTAACCCAGTTTCTTATGATGGTCAAGTGCTGTAAAAATCTCTATCCTCATTATGTGAAATAAGAGAGTTCATTAGTAAAACAAATTAAGAGTTTCTGTTAGACCAAGCTTGCCCTCAGATTCAACCTACAACATATCCTGTGCAGTTTTGTACAGTTGACAATCAGCAGTTGCAGACTATAGAAACCAGTTTCCTTTTATGTCCTTGAAAGAGATGAGGCCAATTTGGTGGTTTATTGCTGCTACCCTTAAGCATCAGCTGTCACTGCCCTGCAGGTTGTGATAATTAAGCTTTGAAAAATAAATCTGAAGTGTAAGATTTAATGGACTGAGCATGAGACACCATATTTATATCCAAGAATATTTCATTTCAGGTTTCAGTGGCAGCAGAGAGATTTCATAGGGTGGATTCACAATGAAATTCAAATGCTTGCTCCTGGATAAACAAAAAAAAATTATTTTAAGAGAAGTTGTAATAATCAAACACAGGCAGGCACTTCAGAGAAATCATCGTATGGTTTTAAAAACATAGATGCAGGCCCTCCCAAAATGGGATCCTTTTAAACCTAGAGGTCTTCCTACATGAGGTAATATCTGTAAGAAGGAGAGCACAGCTGTATAGAGATGTCTGTTTTTCAGGACTTGCCAGCTGACTATCAGAAATCCAAAATCTGAACACACTTGTTAGTTAATGCCCTTTCATTTAATTAGAACTGAATTTTCTATATAAGTGCACTTTGGATGAAATCCTTTTGGATCAATCCCATGAGTCAGTGTAGTTTACATGTTCAAAATAAAAGTCTCGATGCTATTGTGAGAGTGTAAGTGGCCTAATTGAAAGACTGCTCATTCTAATAATTAAATGTGCATTAAATTCAAGGTTTGGAACATGTGTACTGTCTGCCAGTTCTGAAAGGAAAGGCTAAGGGATAATAATTATTGCTTGACCGCTATGATACCAGAAACAATGCACATCACAAGGGCAAGAATCAGCTGTAAAAAACCTAAGAGCAGAATGAAATGTTCAATTGTTCTTGATGCTGAATCCCAGTGGAGAGCCTTGGTGACAAATATAGCAATAACACACCTTCATTGGCTTCATATAAGCTAGAAACTGTATGTAGCAATGTTACAAAACCACAAATTCTTTTATTTGTTTCAGTCGTGACCTGCGGTGTTGAATTGGTATTCAGAGCATGAGAAGAGATCTGGGGAATCAGATCTGTGGTCCATCCTGTCTCACACAATGGCATGCCAGTTCCACAGCAGGTCTGACAATAGGACACAGAGACCCTTGATGTTCCCTCCTGGCACTAATCTCAGCTTTACTGTCTTTGAACGAGAAGGTTCTTTTTAGTCACCATGGCTAGATAAAAACCTAAGAAGATTGGAAACTAGCAATAAAACCTATTGTATGAAAAAATACAATGAGTGCTATAAAACTACTCCTCCCAGGGTAATAGGTGTGAATGGGGCATATCTACAGTAAATGGTATCCGCCGCAAAACCTGAAATTGTGAAGGTGTGCCCAGGAAGATGGGGAGAGTTATCTCCATCAACCAGGAAGTGCCCAGGAAGATGGGGAGAGTTATCTCCATCAACACACATCCCTGTTTGCAAAGCTGAATCCTGGCTTTGCAGAGGTGAGGGGACCCAGCAGGGTGGCTGTTAAGATGGGGAGCCTGTTCTGTGAAAAAGTACAATGAGCTCTAGCAAGTGGGGACTCGAGAGGACATTGCCTTCACTTTTTTCCTTCTGTTCTCACCCTTCTTTTATGCCTGTCACTGTCCTTTCTGCCACCCATTCTTTAATATTCTCTATTTTTGCCCCACTACCTCAACTCTTTTTCTGCCCCCGCTGTTTTAACTTTCCGCCCTGCTACCCCAGCTTTCTCTTTCTTTGTCTTTCCGCCCTGCGACCCCAACTTGTTCTCCCCTCACCACAGTTCCCTATGGCTGCCCATTTATTCCAGCTCTCTCTCTTTCTCTCTTCCTACCCCACCTGTTCTCTATGTTTCTGCCACTCTACCCCAGCTTTTGTTCTCTCATCCTGGCCACATACCCTAGCTCTCCCTTTCTCTTTCTGTCTCTCCCCAGCACTCATTCTCTTTCTGCCCCTTCTCCAACTCTCTTTTTCTCTCTTCTTTAATGTAAGCAGAGAAGTATAAGCAAGCGCATCATTCTCATTTGAGATCAGTGGAAAGAAAAATAATTTAATCTGTCTGAATCATACCTACTGTATTTCACTGTCAAGAAGCATAATATTTTGTGAAAATAGCATTGCAAATGCATGGAAATAAGTTGCTGTAGAATGAGATGTTGTGTTGTCCTTCCATAACTCCTGTGCAGACTTTTTAGTCTGTGTACACTGTCAGGATCAAGATGATAGTCTCCCACACTAGACCCATAGTATATCTACTTTGCCCCAACCTGGCTAGACTTAGTAGTGCCAATTTTATGTGCCTGTTCTAGTTTCTTCCCCTTAACAAGACTTAAACAATTGTACTGTGTTGTTGTTTCTTAGGCATTAACTTGGTCTGCCCTAAACAGAGTTTTCTATCCTTGTGATCTAAATAATAGGCTAAAGCAAGGGACTGTTTGCAAATCTCTGTTGTGTTTTTTATGCTATGGGACCTAAAACCATATTTGCCTCAATATAGTAAGGCTTTCATGCACACCTATGCTGTTGTACCGGAAAGCATACAAGCAGAAATCTCTGCTGCGTGTATACCTCTGCATTCAGGGAATGCATCCATGCTAATACTGACAGGTATATGCACATGCCAGCTAAACAAAGTCCCTGGTATTGGTAGCTTTGAAACCACAATCACCATTCTGCAAGGGGAGGGAATGGGTCTAAGATTTAAGATCATCAAACTACTGAGACAGGTAATAGGTACTGTACTGTACTATATATTCATATAACTGAATTAGGGCACTGCCCAATGTGCGCATGTGCTCATAATTGCACATAGAGGGGAACATCCAACCCTAAAGAAGCAGCCATGTAAAGAAATGAATCTCTGCAATATTCTCAGGTGTCACTGCTGCTTATCAGGATCAAATCATAGGAGTTTTGCATCCATTTTCCAGCAACCCTACCAATTCCAACTTCTAGTGAAAGATAGCAGCTATATTCCGGGTTGCATTCATTAAAATAGTGCTTCCTCTACCATGAGGCAACCCTAGGAATAGTTGAGGTATTCTGAAAGAGTAGTCTGTTATAATCTGAACTCACTAACAGGGTTGAACTGGGGAAGACAATGGCAAACCACTCCATAAACTATGTCTACCTAATAAACGTCATGATGGCTCATCACCCCATGGACCAATAATGACCTGATGCTTGCTTTTACCTTTACCTTTTTAAATCTTAACTTTACCTTTTAAATCTTATTTGTCTTTCTAAATTGGAAGGAGCAGGTATTAAGAATTCCTTCATACCAACTTTTTACTCGATTGCTGTTTTTACTAGTTTTCAGATACTTCAGCTTTTTTGTTCATTGCAGCTACCATAAAACAGCTGTCTGGGGATCTTATAGGAGTCAGATTATTTATAGCATAGAACATTATGTTCCAGAATGATAAATGACACTAAAACAAGGATGAACTTGGTTAGTAGACATGACCAGTAGTTGAAAATAGCTACAATGAATGTTCTTATATTTTAATTTGGTCAACATGAAAAATCATTTCATTGAAATTAATAATTTGCACCCAATTCAGGTACTGGAAATCATATTTCCTGGAATCTGAGAACAGTTAAGAGAAGCATTATTTCACATTTGATGGAGATGCCCTTTAATTTTTTTTAGTGTAAAACTAAGAATTTCTTATGATATACAGTTTTGAGAAAAAAGTGTCTATTTCTAAATTATTGGAATAATATACTTTATTTAAGAACTGTCAAATGGCAATCCAAATATTCTAAAAATTAAAAAAGGTTCCTTGAATTCATTTGCTTAATATATATGTCTTATCTTTTTAAGGATACAAAGGTAGAATTTTGTTGGAAAGTATGCACCTTGGAAGTATTTACATAAATTTCATAAAGTAAAAGTAATGATAGTTTCAGCACTTCAATAGATAGCATCTATTAAAGTTGTATTCCTTACCAGCAAATGTGTATCTGAAAACAGAATACACAAAGAACTGCAAGGCAAATAGTTTCAATGTGGCTGAAGTATGCTGTTATTATTGTAATATGCTGGAGTGTAGTAAATATTTTATTAGCTGCTTGCTCATGTGGTAAAATGCATTTCCATTTATTTTAATGATACTAAACTTTGCCTCCTGACTAAGGGTGTTCAGCAGCCTTCATTTACCTTGGCCTAAAGGAGAAGCTGTAGAAGCAGGAATGCTTTAAACAAAGTGGTGCCAGGAGCGACAAATGCACCATATAGTGGATTATATAACTGAACCATAAAAGCAGTCTGACCTCCTGATCCCTGTGTTGTAATGAAATCTGTGTGATATGACACGTGTGGGAATTAAAATTCTGGACCTTATTGCAGGCAAAACATGATGGATTAAACCCCTCAGGGGGCTAGGGTCTTTACAGCCAAGAGATGCTTCAAGGGTTGTGGGGTATCAAACAAGCCTGTTTGCACAAACTGTTCTTTACATGGGCATGCAAGCAATCATTTAGTATCAGTTAATAATATGCAGGGAAACACGCGCGTGTGTGTGTGTGTGTGTGTGTGTGTGTGTGTGTGTGTGTGTGTGTGAGAGAGAGAGAGAGAGAGAGAGAGAGAGAGAGGCTTCTAAATTTATTTTCTATGAAGGCGTTTGACATTCTAAACACTCTGAGCACTAAAATGTTATATCCAAACAATGAAATAGTCACTTCTTAAACAAACAAGTATGGTCTCAACTTCTTTCAAATTCCCCCCCCCCCCCCCGCATGCCATGCAAAATAAAGTTTTGTAAATAACATCCATATTTGTTGGTGGTGGAAAGGGCTGTCAAGTCCCAACTGACTTATCATGACCCCACAGGATTTTCAAGGCAATAGATATTCAGAAATGGTTTGTCACCACCTGCCTTTGTGTAGTGATCTTGGACTTTCATGGTGGTCTCCCATATAAATGCTAATCAGTGCTGATCTTGCTTAACTTCCAAGATCTAACAATGGCTGTTTCCGCACGGCCTCCTGCCGCCCCCACGCCGCCAAGAGTGCGGGCGGCGTGGGGGCGGAAGCCCGTTCGCATGCAAGCATGCGAACGGGCGAAGCGGAGGTCGACGGTAGATCGGCAGGCTGACTCCTCGCGACGCGAGCCGCCTCTGCGCCCTCCCCCGCCCCACTCACGGTGATTGTCCTCCTGGAAATTAAGCCTGCGGGCGTCACAGCCCATGCCATCGCTGCCCCTCCTCGACCCCTGGAGGTCGGAGGACAGATGTGGGCGAGGGCTGCGACGCCCCGCAGGCTTACTCGAGGAGGACACTGTGAAGTGGGGGCTGAGATCGAGATACAGCGTCTTCCCGGCCGGCGCTTGGTTCACACCAAGGCCATAACAGGAAGACGCTCCTTTCCCAACAACAACCCTTTAAAGGGTTGTTGTTTAGAAGCGGCTTGACGCCCAGCCTGGGGAGGAGGGAAGAAGAGGTCAGGTCGCCCGCTGCTAGCGTTGCAGCAGCGGGCGCCTGTAGAATGAAACAGCTGGCCTGGGGGCGCCTTTTTTGGCGCCCCCAGGCCGTCATAAATGGGCCGTGCGGAAACGGCCAATGAGATGAAGCTAGTCTGGGCCATCCTGGTCAGGGAGTTGTAGACTTCTGCTGAAATTTCCTTCTATACTGTGTCTTAATGAAAGAAAGAAGTCTCGATTCTCTAGCATTTAAAAAGCTGTTTTAAGTACCATTTATGTCAAAACCCATGGCAGGCAGTTATAAGAAAAAGTAAAATGCTGCAAATAGTCTTTGGATGCACTAAAATGCTCTTTTATCAAAGTAGCATGCTTACCAATGCACAGAATAAAGGTTTTGACATAAATAGCACTTAAAACAATTTTTTAAATGCTACCGGAAAATCAGGATGGGGGACAGAACTGGGCAGGCACTAGGATAACAATGGAGCATTCAACTGCATTGAAGGTCCAGGAAGAAGTGGCTGCAGATTACTTCAATACTGAGGTTATATCTTTTTGTGAGATAAGGCATATCATCCAATATTACTCCTCCTTCCTGAGAATGTGCCAAATGTTGAACCTGTTTTCTGAAAATGAAATGTCTGGTTTCTGTCTAGATGGTGTGTAGAAGCCCAACAAAGTTAAAAAGCCAACTAATAGAAGCTTAGTGAGTTAAATAGAAATTAAAGGCCCTTGAATCTTAGTACTGTTGGACTGGTCATGCTAGAAATTATTCTCCTTTTCTCAAGAGTGTAGCTTGAATTTTCAGAGGCCTAGCACAGATGCCTAAGCTGCAGAGAACAGAAATTAGGATAAAACCTTACTCTACATAAAATAAAAATAGGGCAGGCCAAACAGCTGCTAAACAGCTGTTGCCTTCCAGCACTGCTGTTTGGCATCTGACCTGAGCAGCAACATGGTTTACATAAAGACAGTCTGGGAAGGCTTCTTCTGCCTTAGGCCTAATGGGTAACAGACTTTTCCCAAGGTTGCAACCTAGCCTTTTACATCTATCTATCTATCTATCTATCTATCTATCTATCTATCTATCTATCTATCTATCTATCTATCTATCTATCTATCTATCTATCTATCTATCTATCTATCTATCTATCTATCTATCTATCTATCTATCTATCTATCTATCTATCTATCTATCTATCTATCTATCTATCTATCTATCTATCTATCTATCTGTCTGTCTGTCTGTCTGTCTGTCTGTCTGTCTGTCTGTCTGTCTGTCTGTCTGTCTGTCTGTCTGTCTGTCATGCTTTAAAGCATGCATACACTTGTGTGTGTGTGTTTGTGTGTGCGTGCATGCCCATTCATATACACACACACATATACACATGTTCAGCATTCCAATAAACAGTCAAAATATAAAATGCTAAAAACACAGTAGTCCAGCCATAAAAGAAAAACAGAAGTAAAACTAGCAGGAGTGACAGTGTAAAACAGCAGCAGTGATGAATCTGAGTACCAACGGCAGCATATAAATCAAAGTAAAAAAGGAAATATTCTATTTTGAAAAGCAGGAAAAATCTCTGGCCTTCACAATGAAAAATTACAACCCCCAAACCCAGGAGAACAGAAATGTCTTCTCTCGGCATCTACAGATCAAATAACCAAGCATTATGTGACTTCTTGAAGAGAGGGAACATCATATGCAATTCACCTACCACAGAAAATGTCTTTAAAAAGTGTGCTGCATATGAATGAAAATTATTTGTCCCAATATAGCTGGTTAATACTCCCTCTGTGTGTGTCTCTCTCTCTGTGTGTGTTAAGTGCCATCAAGTTGCAGCTGACTTAGGGTGACTCGATAGAATTTTCAAGGCAAGATTTGTTCAGAGGTTTTTCGCCATTGCCTGCTTCTGCATGGCAACCCTGGTATCTCTCAGTTGTCTTTGGGAAGGCCTAGGCTGGCAACACAGCAATGTTACTGATAACATGGTGATGTCGCTTCTAGATCACAGGGAATGTGAAATTATCACATGGCCATCAATGCAGAACTCTCTCATATTTGGGCAAAAAAAAATGGAGTAAAAAAAAAAAGGAGTAAACCATAGAGTTTTTGCCCAGATAATAGAACACCCTATATCAATGGCAACCCAACGATGTCACTTCCAGTGTGGACTTGAAGTGATGTTGCCATGTCACTGGCAGCAACACTACAACCTCCCTCCATCACTGGTATATCCCACCTACCTCACAACCAGTTGCCTGGAGGAACCTGGCAACCCTAAGCTTTGCCAAGCATAGATTATGGGGGACACTATTGCCATTTCTTGCCATGACACCATTGTCTTTGAGTTGGGAGCTGCCCCTGTATTGTCCCTGGCAAAATAATCTTTTGTTCCCTCTTCTACTCATTCAAGTGTTGCTAACCTCCCGGCAGGAAATCAAGAAATTCTGCACTTGATGCAGAATTTATTGATTTCACTACTATTGGTGTACCAGCCCCCCATTTTTTATTATGGTGGATACACAACCTTCAGGGAGGGCTTGGAGTTCTCCTGGAATTGCAACTGATCTCCAGACTATGAGATCAGTTCTTCCTGAGAAAATGGCAGTTTCAGATAGCAGACTCTGTGTACTTGCTACACTTTCTAAACTCAACCTCTGCCAGCTACCACCCCAAAATCTCCAGGAATGCCCTCAGACTGGACCTGATCTGCTTTCTTTCCTCAAACTGTGAAGCCTACAGACTTTCCTTTGCTGGCCTCCTTCAAGTTCCATTCATACTAGGAAACTGACTCTTCCCCTCTCTGCTCATCACATCTTTACCTTTATCTACTGCCTTCTGGGCATGTTCTCTTCCCACTATCATCCAATTCCCAAGTAGACCTTTGCTTCCAAGGAATGCCTTCACTGCCAAGGAGTGCCTTCACCACAGGACACAGGCTGCTTTGGATACAATAGCCATGTGACTTTTAAGACCATAGTTGCCTTCCTTCAGGTGGAACCTGGAGATCTCCCAGAATTACAAATGTTCTCTAGACCACAGAGATCAGTTCCCCTGGAGGAAAGGCAGTTTTGAAGGGTGGATTCTGCGGCATTATATCCTGCTGACGTCCCTCCCCTCAGCAAACTCCTCCCTCCCCAGACTCCATACCAATATCACTAAGCATTTCCCAATTCCTGGTTGACATCGCTCCGTAAGTCAATCCTAGCACAGCAAGAAGTTCAAGGGCCTCCAGATGCCAGTGCATAAACACACAAGCAATACTTTACCAGCATTATAACTGCACCTGCAGTTATTCTTTCCTGAAAGCACTTGACGTGTGCCTGTTAAGGTGTTGGTGGGTGCCACAGAATCCCTGGTTTATTGCGATTGCATGAATGAAATTTATATTACCTGGACTTTTGCATCCTCAAGTGGAAGATACCCTGCACACCTCAACCAGATAGTGACTGATAAATTGTCCTCTCTTTCAACCAAACATTGATTCCCACAGGATACAAGATATAGTACAACACCAGAAATCTATCTACTGCCCTTCCTTAAGAACATAAGAAAGAGCCTGCTGGAACAGACCAGAGTCCATCTAGTCCAGCACTCTGCTACTCGCAGTGGCCCACCAGATGCCTTTGGGAGCTCACATGCAGGATATGAAAGCAATGGCCTTCTGCTGCTGCTGCTGCTGCTGCTCCCGAGCACCTGATCTGCTAAGGCATTTGCAATCTCAGATCAAGGAGGATTGAGATTGGTAGCCATAGATCGACTTCACCTCCATAAATCTGTCCAAGCCCTTTTTAAAGCTGCAATTGCATAGTTTGCAGGGGAGAAAATGAATATCCAGTTTCTGGACTCTCTGGTGACCACCATGGCCCTGTTCTCATCTACTTTGCAGCTGAACTGCTTTTCATTCTTTGGCTGCTTATTTTTATTCTGTTCCTTTCCCATATTTGGAGTGTAGTGTAATATATGCTGTGTATGCCTTTGCCTGTTGTAACTATTCTGACCAGAGGATTAGTTCAGAGCATCCAAATCCACCAAGAAGATAGATCACGTTGTCTTCAGTACATGTGACTTGTGATTTGATGGCACATTTTTAGAAATGTTGGAGTACACATTCTCTGAAAGTGACAGTGTTTCCTTACATTAGTTGTACCATGTCAGTAGGTCTTCTCTGAAGTGGGTAGGGCAAAAGAGGACAGCCTTGGGGAATATCTGTGCTGCAATAAAATGGGCTTTTAAATTCAGTGCTTGTTTATATCATTTAAAGTGCCATTATAGCTACTTGTCCGTTCCTTTGTATTCCTGTATAAGAAATACGCTGTGCTACAGAAATGGGGTTTGCATACACATGGATTAGTTTACATCCATTTGTAGGACCTCTCCCACTTTTTCCTCCTTTTTTAAAAAAAAATACCCTCCTCTTTTCAATTCAAATAGTTGCTCTTGTAGGGTTAGCTGCTATGATTGGGAGGGAAAAATAAAACATTTTCAGGAAGGGGAAAATATTTTGTGGTGGAGTTCTGCACAGCTTTCCCCCCAGAACATTTGGAAAATGTTTTATTTGTGCTCAAAATAGCTTATTCTGAAAATGCTAAACTAGTTACATTTTTCCTCGATGCCATTTTTAAAATGTTCCCTGCTTGCTGTCAGGAAGAAGGAAATGTTTTATTTTTCCCTCCCAAATGTAAATCTCCCACTCATTTTCTGCTGCTTCACTTTGATTCTCTGTGCCACCTCCCATTTTCTTATTCTTTCCTGCAAACATTTCCTTTGCTGACATCGTGGCTGGGCACCATTTCAGTTATTAAAGTATACAAATGAAGTCAGTTGTGCCTGCCGATTATGACATGTTTTCCCCTTTTAAAAAAATTTTGGTGAGAAGTTGAAATGACTAGAAGCTGAAATGACTAAACTGAAACTACTGTACTTTAGTTGCTGGAAAAGACTAACTGAAAAAGACAACAATGCTAAGAAAAATTGAAGACAGTAGGAAAAGAGGAAGATCTACCCTGAGAGGGATTGACTCAATAAAGGAAGCCATGGCCCTCAGTTTGCATGACTTGAACAAGACTGATAATGAGAGGATATTTTAGAGGTCATTGATTCACAAGCCAGAAGTGATTTGATGGCACATAACACATGTGAATAGGCCCTCCTTTCTTGTATCCCCCTTTTCCCAAGGTGTAAAATCAGGGGTTTGGGGGAAGACCAAGTGTATCAGATGAGGGAGTAGGTCACTCGTGGCCTTTAGCAAAGGCAAGCACAACACAGTTTTAAAGTAGTGGGTGGGGGGGAGGAGAGAAGAGCCGATTCAACTCCTGTCACCCCACTCAACTTCAGGTTGCTCCAGGGCTTGCAGTGCCTCAGTAGAGCACAAGGAAGAGGGGTTCATCAGGCATACTAGACAATTAATGGCCACTAGCCTTTTGAACTCTTCCCCTCTGTGAGTGTTCAGAATGTGTCCCAAGGTCTATTCCCAGAAGTCTTGCATGCCCAAAGCCTACCAACCCCACTGTCAACATGTGGTCCTTGAAAGATGGGGTGGGGAGAGCAGGAAGACAAGGAATTACTTCTACAGGTGGAAGAGCAGAGGGTGCCTCTGCCAGAGGAACAAGGGAGATTAGCAAGTCCAAAGGTTACCTGGGTGTCTATGTCTCCCACTGCAGAGAAGTTGACATCTTTAACATCTCAGGAACTTTAGCTTCCCCTCCTCGCTTGCAATAGTCTCACTCAGCTAATAGCCACAGATTCTGTCTTATCAAGGCCTGCAATTCCCCCCTGAGTCCTGCAGTCTACCTTTATCTTCCTCCCCACTGTCTAGCAGTAGCCTGATCAGAGGAATGGTGTGCTCCCACTGTAGAAGAGCCATCTCTGCTAGTCAATTCACCCTCCCCTACCTCCTAACAGCAGCCTAATCAGAAGAATGGAGGGCAGGAATTGCAGAAACAAACCATCTATGCTGGGCAATTGAGCTTCCCTCACCTCCTAGCCTCAGCCTAATCGGAGGGTTCTCAAGACCCTGCGGGATTAGGGATACCACCCTTTGGGTCCCCTCCCTCCTGGCACCACTCAGCCAGCCAGTGGGGGGGGGGGGGTCTTACCAGCAGCAAACTGAGGCCTAGGACTTGTCACAAGCAATGCATCCCTTTTGGTGCACACCAGAAGTGACAACATAATGTTGCCAATGACCATCAGGATCTCTGGTATTTGGAAAAAAAATGGCTTCAACCATAGAGTTTTTGCCCAAATACTAGAGTGTCTCCACAAAGTCAGGGACATATGACATCGCTTCTGACAATAGACACCAAGGCCTAAATCTGCTATCAGTAAGTTCCTCCAACCTCCTGCCAGTTGCCAGGGGGTACCTGGCAACCCTATTTCAAGATATGAATGGAAAGATGGTGCTAGTCTGGTGGTGATTCTGGCAGGCTGCAGGGGGCTGGCCAGGAGCAGGGAAGCAGTGGCGGAGGCCCAAGGGGACAGGGGGGTGCGTCATGCACTGGGCGCACACCTGGGGGCGCAAAATTGCCCCCTGGCCCCTCCCCCTTTCCCCCACGGTGCCCCCCCACGGCACACACACACACCCTTCCCACACTTACCTACGTTCCTTTTCTTTTTGTAGTACTTTTTGAGGCTGAAAAACACAGCCTAGTTACAGTTCAGGGGAAAAACTGCCTGAGGAACTACAGTTCCCAGGAGACCATGGGGCTCACAAGGTCTCCTGGGAAGTATAGTTTGTCAGGCAGCTTTCTCCTTGAACTGTAACTAGGCCGCGTTTTTCAGCCTCAAAAAGTACTACAAAAAGAAAAGGAACGTAGGTAAGTGTGGGAAGGGGGCTGGGTGTGTGTGTATGTGTGCCGCGGGGGGGGCGCCATGGGGGGGGCAGGGGGCGGAAAAAACACTCTGTGCACTGGGCGCAGTTTGGCCCAGCTACGCCTCTGCAGGGAAGGATAAAACAAACAGTTGGAGGGGATAGTTACATGAAGTGTCAGTTCCAGGATAGAAGTGGAACACAGAAAAAGCATACCCTGCCTGTCTTGGCAAGGAATTCCAGTGTCATTGGTGAAAGGTAGCTCAGGAACAGAAACAAAAAGAAAAAAAATTGAGGACATGGCAATATTTTTAAGCAGTTGAATTTTGAATAGGGGAAACAGAGCTATTAGCTGAAATTGGTGCAGCATTAGGATCCTAAGTGTCACTGGGCAGGATCCACCTGCTTACCGGTGACACTTTGATTGCACTACAATTGGTTTGGACCTTTAGGATTTGAGACCCCATGGGTGGAAATGTTAGAATCCAAATTGCCATTTGATAACTCAAATCTCATGTTAGAAGGGATAGTAGTGAGGGATACATTCCAGTGATGAAACAGGATGTGCCTACTTGCAAACTATTGCATTACCTTGGTGTAAGTGTGACTTATATCTGCTGATAATGATGAGCAGAGCGGGCTAGATGGCCATTCCAGATTAGTGTTACAAAGAAGTCTTCATTGTGAGGGAGATTAAAAAGTGGTGGTTATTAATTTATATGAACATTAATTTGTATTGAGAATCATTCTCTCTGATCTAGCTGCCAACTTTTAGGGCCCATGAGTGACATTTTATGTGTTCTGGCATCAGAAAGTAGAATACCAGTTTATTTTGTTCCACTGGAAAAATATAATGCAAGAGCCTTACAAATGTGTCCCTTTATATGAACCCAAAATAGCCAGTTAAGCTTTCAAAGAGGTAATTTGTGTCAACTAAATATCCTAAAAGGGCTGGAAGGCAGGAATTTCCTCTACTGCCAACCAAAAATTGTTTGATGTGATGTAAGTGTTAGTGATTTGCTGCTGCTATTTCTGATGAAGTTCCCAGGCTGCCCTCATAGCTGTGGCTTCTTCGTTCATTTTCAAAAGTTTAAAGACACTGAAAGTGAGAGCTGGTGGTGAGTGGACAAAAGAATCATTTCCTGGAATATTTTTTTCTGCACCATGCAGACAAAAAAAGTCAAAACAGTTCTTTTTAAAATGTCTACAAAACATTTCTGTATACATCTACGAAGAAGAAGATGAAGAGGAGAAGGAGGAAAAGTTTGGATTGATATCCTCCCTTTCTCTCCTCTAAGGAGACTCAAAGGGGCTTACAATCTCCTTTCCCCCCCCCCCCCCCCCAACAAACACTCTGTGAGGTGGATGGGACTGAGAGAGCTCCGAAGAACTGTGACTAGCCCAAGGTCACCCAGCTGGCATGTGTTGGAGTGCACAAGCTAATCTGGTTCACCAGATAAGCCGCCTCAGCTCAAGTGGCAGAACCGGGAATCAAACCCAGTTCTTCAGATTAGAGTGCAGCTGGTGAAGAAGCATGTTTTTACTATCTCTTCCTCTTTAGTGACTCTTTCATCCTCTATTTTTCCTCATTTTGCAAATATGAAATGTATGTGTAATAGAACTGTGCAGCTATCCAGTAGAGCAACAATAAACTCCAATAGTAATCCAGCAGGGAAATGATAAACTCCAATAGTAATCTTGTCAGGTATAGAACTGTTTATTGCTCGTACTTATTTTCATTAATTTAATAGCTTGGTCATATAGTTTTTTTCCACCCACAAAAGCAATTTCCCCATGTCCATGGGTTTTTCCAGCTCTCTTAACCCTTGCAGAGGAATCACCTGGTTTCTTTTGTGTATTTGCCCACAGACAGGTCAAGACAGTCCAGTCTATTTTGAAGGCAAATACGGTGATACCTAACATAAATATTACAATGGTTTGTCGAATTCATTTTGAAAAATGGAATAATTTTTCTGGAAATACCTTTCATATGTACAGTGAACTCTGCTGTATTATTCAGTTTTTTTAAAACAGTGTTTTAAATTTTCTGAAGGGTGTAGAAATTCAATTTTTATGTTTCCAGTAATTCAGAAATGATTGTTTTGCCAATGGGCTAATGTCTTACAAATGGAGAGTTTTTGCTAGGCCATGAAACTGCAGTGCAGGCAATAGGTCTAAAGATGCAGAGGTATCTTTGCTGCTTTCCATGCTGGGTCATTTTTACAATAATAATGAACTATTGTTTACCACATAAATTGGGTTTCAACGATGGAAAATTTACCATGCCCATATACAATCTATAAGATCAAAAATTAGAGCAGTATTCTAATATCTTTTTAAAAATGTGGCAATATTTTAACACCTTTTGACATATTGAGGTGGAACAGTCCCCAGATGAGGACTGTGCCACTTCATTTTTAACGTATGGAGTAAGTGATCCTGAGATTAACACAAATAGAATTCCTAGCTGATCTTCTAATAAGGTAACTATCGTTCCGCAGAGAAAAGATGAGCCCAGTCATTCCTTTATGCACCTTTATCTATAAAATTGGTTCAATATGGCAGATGGCCAAATTCCAATAGCTCATTTTTGCAGTGTGACTGGCTAATCTACTTTACATGCAGACACTGGTAAATGTCCACATCTCGCATGTTTATTAGCTATGGGAGTATAGTGTGTCATTTACATGGCAATAAACTTAATGTACTGCAAACACATATAAGCTAATCACAACCCAATTTTCTGTGCATTTTCATAACTGTTAATGCCCCATAAATGAGAGTTCTCAGTTTAATGAAATATATGCGGTGCAATTAGTTGTTCAGTATATTGATTAATTTATTTCCACTCTCACTGCATTGGGCATATTATATACTTTTAAAACAAGCTAAAAATAGGTACACGAGGATACATTTGCAAACACAGCTTCCATCTCTTTATTCACAATTCCAGCCTCCACATTTTGTCAGTTTGTATATAGATTACACACTGGCTTTGCCTGCAGATACCGGGTAGCCTAAGGCTTGGACATTTGCCACCCTTTCATTGAGCCTAATGGAGGACTTTTTGGTGGTGGGGAGGTTTTCTTTTGCATTTTGCCTCCTTGAACAACTGAAAAGCCCTTGGGAGGTGATGGCACAGCTCCATGATGGTGCCAGCCCTGGCCACTGAGGGCTCTGGATTGGGCTACCCATTTCCATTGGATGAGATTGCTTTGAGATTTGTGATTTCTTTGTAATATTCACCTTATTTATGAATATGAATATAGAGCGTATTGGAAGCAAACAGACGCTGTTTCAGCAGGCCGTGAATTCTGAGTGAGAGCCCCTTTCTCCATTGCTTATTTCATTTGAGTCTGTCTACTTAGTCAAATCACCAAACTCTGCCTTGTTCTGTCCACATTCAAGTTGCAAAATTATTGTTTCTTGCATGTTGAAACTGAAATGTCAGCTACTTTGTGTGGAACCTGATCAGACATTGTTCGATCTATAGATAGCAACATTGCACAAACAGCAGCACAGTTTAAATTAAACAACAGGTGGTGTGCAAGATCACATGGGTAAGATCTTGTTTCTTGCCAGCATGCTACTTAAATCAGGCCTCAGACCTCACTCCTCTGAGTAAATTGCACATTCAAGCACCCATCTACTAAGAAACATTCATATTATTTGTCAAGTCTATGAGCACCCATTTACAATGATCTAGCCCAGCCTCCGATGCTATTGATAATGCAGTAATATTTTTAGACAAGCAACAGACAGGTGTGCCATTAGATGGCACATGATGTTTCCATAGGTACACACATACTTCTGATCAATTCACTCATTCTCCACATTGCATCAATTTTAAGAATCCTCAGAAGCATTCCTGTGTTGTGAAGACTCATTGGCTTCTATTTCCATTTTCATCAAGATGGAATCAGATGTTTGCCAATTGTTTTCCATGGCAAATTTTCCTGAGATTTTATTCACCAAACGCTATCAAAGTATCAAGGAACCTAGCCCCTCCTCTCTTCCACAAAGTTTCCCCAAGTTTCAAATGAATTGGACGAAGTGGTCCAATTTCACAGCCGCTTAAATAAGGTGTCCCAGTAATTTTCTTTCCATAATAGAAAAAGGACTAAAAATCGCTGCTGGTTTTCTGGAGCAGTTTTTTTTAAGCACACTTAAGAACTATAAGTAAAGAAGTAGTTCTTCCATGAGTGTCAGTGTAGAAAGGCGCCTGCCCACCCCATCAATCATACTATAGAAAATTAGGAGCATTTTCATGCCACTTTGCAATTGGTTCATTGGGAGCCTGGCTATTCAAACCTAAGCAATGAGAAATGTGACATTCCCCAGTGATGGACAGCAGGTATCTCTGAGGGCAATTGGAAAAACCAAGAAAAATGAGCCACTTCAAAATTAAAATCTTGCTCATAAAGCAAGAAAAAGTGCACCCAGACTCACCCGGGTCTGCGGCAGGGAAGGATCGAGCGGCTGCTCTCTTGGAGGGTGGTCATGTGACGGTTGGCACCATCATGTGACAAGGGAGCCAGGCAGGCTATATAAGCCGGTGCCCAGCTCGGCTCGGCCTCTTCATGAGGCTACGAGCAAGCAGACCTACCCTCCCTCCCTAAGTGATGTGGCAGTATTATGTATGTTATTTAATGTTATGCTTTTTGTCGCAGTCTGGGCGGTTTTTTGGGGCATAGGGGCACATCCTTATCGGGTAGGCAGGCTTGCATGCCAGACCTTCCCACAGCGGGGGCCTCAATAAGAGGTCTGGGAGTAGTGGAGGGCTTGAGGGTGCAGGTCTTGGTCCTGTCTCAAGCTTGCTATTCCCGGCAGGAGGGGGTGTCACAAATGGGTAGGCGCCCAAGTAGCATCTAGAAATCTCCTGTCCCGATCCCCTATGGGGGATGGTGCCAGGTTCAGCTGTTCGCTGCCCAAAGGGTCAGTGGTCAGCTGTGGGGGCTGACCATGCCCAGGGGTCAGCAGTACACTGCCTGGTGGCCAGGATGTGTCCCCTGTATGCTCGCCCAGCTTCCTACAGTTATTGTTATTAATAAACCGGGCTGCGTCCATTTCTATTCCAACAAATAAGAGTTATCTTGTCATTACTGGGCAAAGCAAAGTCCGCACATCTGCATGCAAAAGGAAAGGCAGGAGATCAAACTAAATGTTAAACCACAAAGAAATCCAAACACCAATGAAAATAATACTTCTCCCAAATTCTTTCCTCCAGTCTCCAAATGCTGCCTCCTTACTAACCCTCCCTGGGAGAAAATGATGGAGAAAGGGCTAGCTTTTAGTAATAAATTAACCAGACCAGTCTGTCAGTAAGCCCTGTCCAGGCAGGATCCAACTAGCCAGAGGCTAGCATAATTCAAGTAAGAAATGTCTTTTAAGCTGCAAGGAGAAGCAAGTGTAGCACACACACGGCATCAAAGGGTCATCATAATAGGTAGTCTGCAGCTTAAATTTTCTTTTCCCTCCTAGAAAGACTATGTGATTGGTATGGGCAACTTTCATCTGATTACCTGGGGAACGAGGCAAACCACTTTCAAGTAAACTAGGCAGGCATGTTAAGAGATCTGGGAGCTGTCTTGATAAGTCATTGACTGTCGTGGATATAGCTTATGTGATCTGATGACAGGTAAGTTGATCAGGGTCAGCAATATCTGACTTCATGCCCCTTTAGATTTATCATGGGAATACAAGTATATAGCGAATGTGAGCTGAAATATATTTGCATCATTTAGGAACATCTAAATGTAAATATTGAGGGGGGACATTTCAGCATTTCTTAATGGAATTATAATGCAGATCAGAACTCAGGATGTGCATTTTGCCAGTAACAAATAATGAATAATGATGTAATAAAGCTATCAAAATTCTCTCCCGTTCATTTTTTAGGGGTATGACACAAAACCCAGTGTTCAGATTTTATTTCTCACACATCTTCACAAGAGTGAAAAATGCCCACAAATAGCCAAACGCTAACTATTAAGAAGCAACCTGTACCATTTATGAGAATATCACTTAACAACTGACACCAAAGATAAAGCACCTCATTCTGGAGTTCTCAGTGCAACTGAATTGATTTTGATGTCTATGTGTTTGATTTGTTTTGGGTGATTATTTAGTAGAACTCTGCTTATATCATTAGAGCAATGGAATCACATTTCTGTTAATGAACTTACCATTGTATGAGAATTTTACATCTGAGAGCCCGTTCCAGATGTATTTCTCATTTCACTGCTTTTAGGGAGATGCAGCAGTAGTAAAGAGACGTCATTTATTTTGTTTGCTACAAGTTTTGTTTTGGAGAACTTCAAGAAAAAAATCCTTCTTCCATATGTTCACTGTATTGCAATTTATACATTGAAAGGAACATTCCAAGTGTTGATTTATAGTTGGTATACTTCCTCTGAAATAATTCAGTGACCCAAGGTGGCTTGGACAGTATAAAAACTCAAGTTAGATTAGTTGGACACCCGAATGTGATAAAATCTAAAAGCATGGGGTCATCTTGCCCTCTTATGAGTGTTCTAAAATGACACTAATTGGCTACAACCCAATAATAAACATTACTTCAATGGGATTAAGTGTTCTCTGTTGGGTTTTAGATTGTGTCCATCCTGGCTATTTGACATTCCTTTTCTCTAGTTTTGAGATTAAGGCAGTTTCCATCTGGCTGAAGATTGGTTTAGACTTGATTTTGATTATGTTTCTGTGACTGGTGGATACTAAAAACAAGTGACTGTAGTGGATGAACTGCTGCTCTTATCAGACTAGTGCTTTCAGTGTGGTTTTGATGTTCATCCAAAATTGACTTCAAATTACAGAAATATGTACCGGTTCAGGAAATACAAAAATCCCTGGACTCATTAAGCATCTCACTGGACATGCTCTAGTTACAATAAATGAAGAAACCATGGCTGTACTTCTCAGTTGGAGATGAGTGAAGATGTTAGTTTGCACTTAAAAAAAACATGGTTAAGTATGTGAAGGTTCAGAAACTGAAGATGAGAACATCAAGTAGCAAATCAGATGATGAAACTGTAGTCCCATAAGGAAATTGTCATCACCTTTCCTCGTCAAAATAATGAACTTTGAGGAAAACATTGATGACTATTTTGGTACAACAACAACAACCTTTATCAGGCATTTAAAATAGGCTCTAGAATGTTACCAGACATTTATGAAGTACAAAGCCTATTTTGGTATATAAATAGTAGGGAAATAGAACACTGTAAAAGAAATGAATGCAATGGGAAGACTAACTAAGGAAACAAATGATAAAAAATGAACAGAAATAAAAATGAATAAATGAAAGTATTTCTGATCAGCATAGAACATTTTTATGTATATGACAACTGCAGCAAGGATTTTATATGCATACAAGGATTTATATGCAGCAAGGATTTTATATGCATACAAATGGAGGAACAACAAAATCCCAACAAAGCAAGACTGCATCTTGAAATTCATAGAGATGGCAAGGTTGACTGCAGTTATAAGAGACAAGAATATGGACAGTCCTTTTTGGACTACTTATTGAAAACATATACAAACAGAAAAAACAATGGCAGGATTCGAGACTTAAACGAAAGCAGAGTATTGGATTAAGACAACTTTTAAAAAAGAACTAAAAGTGAAAAAATGTAGATATTAATATAAGCATGGAGTTAGATTTATGCTTGTATCCTTAGTGAGGTAGCTGGAAGTCACCATGTATATGTGTTTTTAATTTTCTTTTCATTTAGTAATATTATTATAGGGGGGAAAAGGGGCTAGATCAGGATATTTTCTTTATCTTTCTATGAATGTGCTATTTAGATGTGTAAAATAAATAAAAATTCTCATTATACTGAAGCCCCATTTATTCCAGAGACAGGAGAACATGAATCAGGAAAAACATCATTGCAGTATATAAATACTGCTCATAATTAAAATACGTTACTTTATATTACATCATTATATTATATTACATCATTATTATATACGTTATATCAATTCAAACTCTTCAGAGTAGTCTGGACTTTGGTCAAATTCCAGGAGCTGATAGTTACTAAAGTAGATCTTGCCTGAGGAACAGATATGAGAGCTAGAGTAAGGATCCAGCGCAGCGTGTATGGAACAGAGGCATAAACAAGATGGGCAGGGAATGGATATCAGGAGCTCAAGGTGTTCTGTTTCATAGATGGAAAGTAGCAGACAAACTCATTTATACTAAGGGACTGATTCATTGCTGGTGGGTACACTTCTTTTAATTAGAGCTAAGGGAGATGTTTTTCTATGTGTGAAGGGTTTCTAGACATAGGCTCTTTATGCACAACACAAATAAAACATTTTGAGGAAAGAAATAAAACAGTTCCGCAGCCTTTCTGACTGAGACTCAAGACTGATGAGATGGTGTAAAATAATGTAATCAAATAGCATAAGAGATTTAAGAATAATGTAATAGGACTAGGCAGTGACGTAGCGGCCATGGGATGGGGGGCATGATGCCTTGGGCGGAGCAGCGACGGAGATGTGGCTGGGTGGTCAAGGGGGTGTGGTAGGGGCATTTCAAGGTAGGGTGGGCAATGCTGTGGCAGGGGCGCAGGGCGCAAGTGCTCCAGGCGCAGTTTCCCCTTGCTCCACCTCTGGGACTAGGATTACAAAATTAGAAACAATGCAAAAAAAGACTGAACATGATATATCAAGGGATGCATTGTAGTTCCTTTCTGCCACCACTCATAGATAGTCAGTAAAAAATAAGATTCATGTGCATTGTGAAACATTGCCATTAAGTGTTTTGTTCCTCTGTAGACTAATGAGATTATCATCTCGGATCTTTTGGTAGGTAAGGTTTTTGCATTGTGGTCACCTAAACTGGACTTCCTCTTCCCAACACTTGTCTTTGGTTTACCTTGGCTTCTTTTATATTTTCTTTTTTTGTTCTATTTTCTGTTGTACCATGAACAGGGCAGATCTGGCTCATGCTCAATATTTAATGTTTTTGCTTAGATCAAAAGAATACATCTGCGTTAATAATTCACATTCACGTAGATCTGTGTTAATAATTCACATATTTGAAATACAAAAGATGCAAAATGCGTCTTTTACATTTCAGATATTTTTTTCCTGGCTCAGAACCTTATTCATACTTGAGAGATTCTGCAGACTCACTTTAAAAAAGTGCATGTGCAGTATCCATGACAACAAAAAACACAGATTAGCTTGGGAACAGCAGAAAATGTTAATGTGTTAACATGATCTTCTTTTCTGTATTTGTCCAGGATGCTTTGAGTGCTGCATCAAATGCTTGGGGGGCATTCCTTATGCCTCATTGATTGCCACCATCCTGTTGTATGCTGGAGTTGCACTCTTCTGTGGCTGTGGTCATGAAGCACTCTCGGGAACTGTCAACATTCTTCAAACCTACTTTGACATGGCAAGAGCTGCTGGGGACACCATTGATGTCTTTACCATGTAAGTCTCTGCTTAACCTTTCATAACTTTGCTTCTGTACTTCTGCTACAAAAGAAGCTAAACATACCGATTCCTCCCCTCTCCCAACACATCATGGCAGGGTTGTTAGAATTTTTGCTGAATCCATTGGATAATAGTTCAGTATATCTTTTTGTACCAATACTCCTAATCCCTAATAACTTTGCATTTATATAGAAAGCTGCTGGCTGTAGTTAGTAAAAAGGGAACTGAACTTCCCATATTCTGAGGCAGTAAACCTCTGAAACCCCTGCTACAAGGCAATAACAGCACTAATTGGGATACTAAAGATTTTACCAGTACAAATAAATAGAAAATATCAGCCTTCTTTGCAATGAGAATAGAAAACCTGTTGGAAAACTATTGTGAACTAGACTGTGGCTGTGGTTGTGCCACAGAGAGCCACTACAGGGCACAGACTGATTTGGATACAATAGCTGTGTGAATCTTAAGACCAGGGTATCCAATGCTATATAAAACTCTCAAAAAATTACAAATGAACAGGTCAGTTCCTCTGGAGAAATTGGGTGCTTTGGAGGGTGGATTTTGTGACATTATACCCCTCTGAGATCCTTTCCCTCTTGAAACCCTGCATCTCCCAGAATCCACCCCCAAATCTCCCAAATCCAAGTTCTTCAACCCAATGTTTTTGACAGAGACTGTCTTTCCCAGCACCTGCTGAATGACATCTTCTGGACATGCTAAGGACTGGACCAGGGACCTTGTGAATGCAAAGGCCATGCTATACCACTGAGCCCAAAACCTTCCCCAAGGATTTTCATTTAAAACACACTGATGCCATGAAATGTCTATCTTTCTGAAATATATGTTTGCTTTAAACAAAGGAATGAGTATTACAGCCCCATCCAAGAGCTCAGGCAGCTGGCCACAGTGCTGCAACTGCACCACCCCACCATTCGCAAAGGGGCTGCCTAGTGATGTAGGAAAGCTTCACAAGTGTGAAACTTCCCCACTGCTAAGAAACCCACATTGGGCTTAATGGATTTATGCTGCCCAAAAGGGTTGCAGAGGTCTGATTCCCAGCTGGCAGCGTAATGTGCTGAGTGACCGTGAGGAAGCTGATGTTAGCTTTTCCCCTGGCCATGCTTCTGCTATACTGGCAGTGGTGAGGGTGCTGATACACTGGCACAGCATCTGGCACTGTGTTTCAGCACCAGAGAGGGCTGTGGTGGCTGCACACTGGCAATTTTGCCTCTCTGCCAGGGCAAATACCCCAGGGAGGACAAATCCATCAGTGCAGCCAGCTGCTGCTCTCATAGGCAGATTTGTTGTCTCCTCCCCGCCCCCCAGATGGGGCTGTAAATTTCAGATGTGCTATACACCCATAAGACTGGAAAAGTAACAATTTAATAACTCCTTTTGGGAAGAATTCTCTCTACATAAATCCAGAATCCCTATGAAATTTGGTCCCTTTAGGATCTTTGTAGGATTATGTCTCACCGAGAACAGGTCCATCAACAAGTCAGCAATAAGTGTAATAGTTCTTATCTGGATCATTGTGACTGGGTTGCAATTTCTGGAAGGCAGTCAGAATTGAGAGTCAGCAATGGGACAAAAGTGGAAATGAGAATGAAATAGGAAGTCAGGCAGCATCAGTGCACAGCTGAAAAACCAAAAGGCATTGTATGCTTTGTTTAACAAAGAGGCAGACATTGGTGATGTTAAAAGATTGGGTTATATCTACATTTAAGATGATGCCTTGGAATGATAACTATCCCATTTTACTGTATCCCACATAAGCCAAGAGGACAGGAAGCTTAGGGTTGCCAGGTTTCATGTAGGGAATGGAGTTCTCCTGAAATTACTGTTAGCCTCTAGACCACAAAGATAAGTTTCTACTGTAGGAAATGGCAGCTTTGGAGGGGGGGTTCTATGGCATCACAGCGCTGCTGAGTTCCCTTCATAATTATTATTATTATTATTATTTATTCAATTTCTATACCGCCCGATCCCCAAAGGGCTCTGGGCGGTGAACAACATAATATATAAACAATAAGCAGGAGCAAATCCGGTACAATACAAACATAGGCTCCGTCAATAAAACATCTTAAAATGCATTAAAACAGCGGCTAACAATTAGCAAATTAAACAAGAGGCGTGCAGGCTCAATTTAAAAACCCACCCCAAGAAGGGGGGGACGGCAGGCCCCTCAATATGAGGAGCTCTGTTGTACCAGTGCCAAAGCGGGAGCAGTGGGGGGCACCATATCAGCGGCTGGACACTCTAAATCTTCACTGTCTCACACCAGGCACCATCCCCAACTTTCAGGGAATTTCCCAAACCACAGTTGACAGTTCTAATAGGGGAAGAAATATTTCAGTAGATAAACTAATAACTAAATGTTAATTTGATGAGTGTGTGGCAAGGAGTTCAATCCTAAACAGATTTACACCCTTCTAAGGACCTTATATCTCTGTTTTCAGTTCTACTGAAAGTTACTATTTTTATTCAGCTTTTCTGTGTCAGAACTATACATGAAATGTCAAGTAAGGAGCATAATTAAAATGTGAAGAATTAAAAAACAATGATAATTTTTTTCCTAGTTCAGCTTATCTGTTACATTTTAAGTTACATTTAAGTTTTTCCTATTCCTAGGGAGTTATGTAGCACTCTTTCTTTCTCCCTCTCTCTCTTTGGTAAGAAGACAAAAAATAAAATGTTGAGTAGGCGTTTAGTGTTCTGCATGTTTTTGAACTGTTATATTTTTAAATGCACATTTGAAATTATATTTAAAGCTGCAGATCTAAGTCGATGCTCTAAAGATGGCAGGTTACAATAAAAAATAAAAAATGAGGACAGTTAATTTAAAAAATAAAGGTAAAATACAGATGATATTTAAAAGCCCTTTTAAAACAATTCAGCCTTGCAGCAATGACAGAAATTCATCAAAGTTGGGCCTTACTCATTCTCAAGAAGGCCATTCCACAATGCTGATGGCTGCTGCAGAAAAAAGCCCAGGATGAGTAGCTGAATCTCAAACTTGTCTGCAGGTTGAAACCAATAATAGGTCTTGATTAGCTAAGTACAGCTGTCATTGGGGAGTACATGGGGAAAGAAGAAGAAGAAGAAGAAGAGTTTGGATTTATATCCCCCCTTTCTCTCCTGCAGGAGACTCAAAGGGGCTTACAATCTCCTTGCCCTCCCCCCTCACAACAAACACCCTGTGAGGTAGGTGGGGCTGAGAGAGCTCTGAGAAGCTGTCCAAGGTCACCCAGCTGGCGTGTGTGGGAGTGTACAGGCTAATCTGAATTCCCCAGATAAGCCTCCACAGCTCAGGTGGCAGAGCTGGGAATCAAACCCGGTTCCTCCAGATTAGATACATGAGCTCTTAACCTCCTACACCACTGCTGCTCCTTTTAGATACGAAATCCCAGACCATGAAGAACTGCTAAGGTAAAAGCTGACACCTTGAATTGTGCTCAGAAAGATAGTGCAGTGCTCACATAATAGGTGTAATATGAATATTTTTACTGGGTTGTTATGGCATTTTGCACCTGCTGAAGTTTCCAAGTAATCTTCAGTGGTAGCCTCACATAAAGTGTACTGTAGAAGTGGAGTCTTAAGGCATGCATCAGTGTAACCTGGTCAGTTTTAATTTCTAGCCAAGCACAAAGGGGGAAAACACTCTTGACTTCTTCATTGACTTCATTAGATGGATACAACCAAATTGACTTCATTAGATGGATACAACCAAATTCCTCACCAAGTGCAACAAAGCTGATTAGATTTGGTCAAATGCTGAGAGCATTACACTCTTGAAAGCCTCAGCCATCTCAACCATCATCATTTTCTTGTCAGGGTTCAACTTTGACTTCTTTTCAGCCACTTGAGCATGGCTGAAACTGAGAGGAGTAGGAACATTCACCTCAAGTGGATCAGAAACTTCTTCAGACTGTAGGTATTAGCTTGGAAAACTTGAGAGTCCCCTTATATGAAAGAATCCCAGCAAAACCAAAGTCTGCATGAAGAAAATTACCATGAGATGTTTTAGTCTGAACTTCCTGACATGCTACTTTTCTATATGGGTACATTTGTTGGTGGTGATAGAACAGCATTCAGACATATGAATTCTCACTTGTAGACTGAAATGGTACAGCCTGGATGGATTTATCAATTTAGAGAAAAGAAGGACATAGTTTAGCAATTCTATGGTTTCAATGATAATCTCTTTCTTGCATTTTACTGCATAGAATCAGAAAACGTAAGGCAGTTACTATTTCCTACTGGCAACTAGAATTTTATCAAAGAGGAAGAGTTTGGGTATATTCTTGAAATATGAAGCATCTCTTTCCTTGTTTAGAGTATAGCACATTCTCAATCAATGTAATTCAGCTTTCATGGAAAACATTCCAATTTCATGCTGTCTGACTTCTCATTTTTAATAACTGTGACTGGAATGTACAGCAGTTAAGCCATCCCATATAATAGCTTGAGGAATCCTCCAGCCTTTAATCCTTTAGGATATAGTAAAACCAAAAATAGCTCAGTACTATTGCCAAGATTGGGGGTACTGGCTTAGTTTAAACATTGTAGAAAACCATAGTTTACTTTAACTTTGGTTAGTATGACTGAGTATAGGCTACTCTGCTAACTATGGTTAAGTCCACCTGAATCCTGCTTTAATCCTTTAGTGTACTCCCTCAATACCATTCCAGACAGCAACAAAAAGTCATGAAATCAATTGCTATTGAGGCAAGCCTAGATTTAAGTGATTTCCTGTTAGCTGAGTCATGTCTGAAGCAAACAACTGTGTCTTTGATAAGCTTCATTAAATGTATTCTACAAACCTTGACAGAGGCAGAAACAGCAGTTTTTAAATAAACTGACAAGATCATTTAGGCTTTTTTCTGGTAGACAAGGCTCATGCACTGCAGCCACCTAAACAGGACACTCATCTTCCCAATGGCAGTCATAGCTATCTGTTTTTAAACAGCCATTCTTAAATAAACAGCATTTTATTACGTTCTGTTGGTTTTTTTGTTGCCCTAATGCAATAAAAAACAATTCATTATCTTACAGTCCTATGATGGGCTCAGAAAATCTCATAAAAATTGCAGATCATTTATTCCAGGGCTGCAGAACAGCAGAATACAATTATTGGGCATTATTTGATTAAATGGGGCCTTGCAGAGACAGTAAACCATTTTCTCAATGCCACAGTAAATAGTCTGAAAGATGTATTTCACTTAGCATGCTAGGAACCAAGTGCTTTTAAAAAGAATTTCCACTGGGAGGAAATAAACTCAAAAGGCCACTTCTGGACCATTTGAAGAAACACTTCTGAGTTTTCATTAAGAATGATAATAATAATTGTGTGCTGTCAAATCTCACCCAGCTCATGATACTCCATGAAATTCTGGCCAATTATGCGTGCACTACTTATCTTGTGGCTGAGAGGCAGTTGGTTCTCTAACTTTGCTATGCAGTGGGGTTTTCCTGTTGACACAATCCTTTGTTTCCCTGTGTTTTTTTGTTTACACAGGTTACCCTCCTGTGAAAGGTCCCTAGCCAAGCCAATGCTTTATTTTGACCCCCTTGTTGTTTCTATGCAACCTCCATTTGAGGAGATAGCTTGCAACCTTTTGTTGTTGTTGCTGAAGTAAATCCAGATCAGTCTTGTCAATTTCACTTCGTTCACCAATCCAGCGTTTTCACCTTTAAAATAAAATAAAAAGGAATAATCTGATTCTGATCATCCTAAAATGCTGGCCTAAATAGTGGGAAGAACTCTTGTGGTCTGGGTGGGGAAGGCAGGGAGGAGTGAGAAAACCTAAATGTGCTTTCCCTGTGAAAAGAGAGAAAAAGTCACACTTAAAAAGGTTTTGAAAACTGCAGGAATTCCCTGATCTGACAGTGGAGCAAGTGCCAAAGAGGGGAAAGCAAGTGTGTAGTTGAGAAGCAAACCCAAAGAAATGTACACTTAAAGTAAATGGCCTTCATGTTGTGCGTAAATGGCCTCCATGTAATGGGGTTTTTATGGCAAGAGATGAGCATAGGTAGTTTACCTTTGCCTTCCTCTGAATAGCAATCCCTGTCTTTCTTGGTAGTCTCCATCCGAATATTAACCATAACTTAGAAGGTCTAATAAGAACATAAGAACAAGCCAGCTGGATCAGACCAGAGTCCATCTAGTCCAGCTCTCTGCTACTCGCAGTGGCCCACCAGGTGCCTTTGGGAGCTCACAGGCAGGATGTGAAGCAATGGCCTTCTGCGGCTGTTGCTCCCGAGCACCTGGACTGTTAAGGCATTTGCAATCTCAGATCAAAGAGGATCTGAGATTGCAAATGCCTTAACAGTCCAGGTGACTGTTAAGTCCAGGTGACTAATGACTGGGCTGGTCAGACTATTTAGGCTGCTTCAGTAAGGATACAAATTACACAATAAAACAATTATCTGAATAACTGTTTTAATGTTAAATGTAATTTAAAGAAACATAATTCCATGGTTAATTATTGTAATATTAAAGGTAATTTAAAGAAACTTAGCACTTATACATATTTTGAAAATGGCATTGCCTTTCTCTGTTTAGTGTGAAGTCATGGGGAGGTTCAACATAAGGTGATTTCCCCATTTGTTCTTACCTACTAGCATTTGGAACATCCTCATTCAGTGAGTATGGTTTTTCAACTTCTGAATAACACTGACACTGTATTGTCAAAGGCTTTCACAGCCGGAATCACAGGGGTGCTGTGTGGTTTCTGGGCTGTATGGCCATGTTCTAGCAGCATTCTCTCCTGACATTTCGCCTGCATCTGTGGCTGGCATCTTCAGAGGATCCTCTGAAGATGCCAGCCACAGATGCAGGTGAAACGTCAGGAGAGAATGCCTCTAGAACACGGCCATACAGCCCGGAAACCACACAGCACTCCAACACTGACACCATTACAAACATTTAATAGGAGGGGGTGATTGCCAGTATCAATATGATGAGTAATTGAGGTACCTTTATCTGGCATGTTGCTAAACAATGGCTGGAAACACATGACTACATCTCACAATCTCACAGCTCACCTTGCTGCTGAGCAGTTAGATTAGCAGAAAACTAAGGTGTTTCTGGAATCAATTCAGAAATAACCTTGTCCTTCTCTTGCCTCACTTTTACAGGGAAAAATATCTATGTAGAGCTTTAATTTATTAATTATTAATTTATTATCTAC
Organism: Sphaerodactylus townsendi; assembly: GCF_021028975.2. Taxonomy (NCBI): domain Eukaryota; kingdom Metazoa; phylum Chordata; class Lepidosauria; order Squamata; family Sphaerodactylidae; genus Sphaerodactylus; species Sphaerodactylus townsendi. The sequence continues at coordinate 35,894,374 of NC_059434.1, forward strand.
TATTCATGTAGAGCTTTAATTTATTATAGTCCAGTCTGCTTCCTGGATTGCATTCTCCCATTGCTGTGATGCCTTGGCTTGCCTAGGACTTGCTGCTGGTGCTTCCCTTTCCAGGCTCCCCCTGAGCCACACTCTCAGGCTCCATCCCAGCTTCTGCCCTATCCAAAAACAACAAACAGAACTGCATCCACATGCAGTTATTCCTCAGGCGATTGAACCAGATCTCCCCACTCAAAGCTACCATCTGCCTTGGTGCAGCAAAATAACCAAATTTAGGCCTAGGTAGGCTGTCATTCACAGAAAATGAAGCAAAAAAACATTGTTGAAGAAATTCAAAAAAAGTATTAAAATCAAAGCACATAGCTCAATATAGTCATAACAAACACAAAATAACAAAAAACTAATCAACTTTCAATTTTCTTATCTTGATAACAGCAGTACTGGTTCTTGCAGCTGAAGCATGATGCTCTAGAGTTTACACAGATTATCTTCAAGCATCAAGGGTGGTGGGTGGAAGAAAAGAGATAAGAAAGGAAATGTTCTCTCTTTTCTATAGTCTGTAACACAGGCATTGTCATTCATAACCTCCTGACCTTTCCAGCCAATCACAGGGTTTCCTCCATTGAATTTTCTGGGATGAGAGTGTGCACCCACCTCCCATACCAGATTTACAGCTGAACTGCATGAATTTAACAGGCTCTCCAGGTTACCTCAACAAGTAACCTTCAGTCTGAGAGGGGTTGGCTTAAACCTTCAAGTGCTCAGAGTCCTAGAAGATGAGAGTTTTAGCTGGCATTTTCCTCTAAGATGGCTTCTGTTTTGACACAGGGCTACATGTTCTAAGTAGCTGGCCCCAAGTAGCATTCTAGTCACAGCATTCTGCAGTAGCTGCAGCTTTTGAACACTCTTCAAGCGTAGCCCAAAGTAGAATGCATTGAAGTAGTCAAGACTAAATGCAACTAAGGCATGGATCACTGTGGCAAGATGTGTCTGACCCAGAAATGGAAACACATGACGCACCAGCTGAACCTGAGCAAAAGCCTTCTGAGCCATCACGACTATGTGATTTCCGACCTAAGGTAACTGCTGAGTCAAGGAGCACTCCTATACTGTGAATTTGGCTTTTCAAGGGGAAATATAATCCATCTAAGACAGGAGAGATCTCAAGTCCCTGGTCTGCCTTTCTACGAATCCAGAGAACATCTATCTTGTCAGGGTTAGGAACCAGCTTGTTTACCCTCATGCAGCCTATTAGGATCCAGCTTGTTCACCCTCATGCAGCATCCTTGGAACTGGGTGAGAAAGAAAGAGTTTTTGCATATTGTGGACACTGCAAAGCATACCTCCTGATAACCTTTCCAATGGCTTCATGTAGATATTAAATAGCATAGGGGTTCAGATGGAACTCTCCAGGAGTCCACAGGCCAGTGGTCATGGGGCAGACTAGGAATCTCCCAACACTACCTTCTGAAACTGACCCCCAGATAAGATTCAAATCGCCATAACACAGTGCTGCTTAGTTCCAGTGCTAAGAGGTGGCTCAGTAGGATATTATGGTTGATAGTATTGAAGAACCCTGAGAGATCCAGCGAAACTAGTAGGATCATGTTCACCCTGTATAGGTCTATTGTTGGTATTTCTCCCTTATTGCATTGTGATGTGAGTTTCGCTATTTATATGCTTTACTGAATTGTTTATTTTATGTATATTTTTAAATGTGGTTTTAATGGTGGTATGTTTTGATGTTTGGGTGAAAAGGTAGCATAGAAATATTTTAAATAAATAAATAATGAATTTAAAAAACCCTCTTTTTGTCTGTGTGGCCCAGATTTAAATATTGATTGTGTGAGCCCTGTTTACCTTCTACAGATGGAGATCCTTAATCTACATTTCATCTGTTCTGAAGTGAAAACTTTAAAACTATAAATTGGTGTAGTACTTTCAAAAGACAGTACTGTAATGGTTTTGGGAAAAATATTAATAAAAACCTTCAAACAAATACTTCTAATAAGTAATTTTGTACACTTGAGTAAGCTGATGTAGGCATGTAAATGCTACGAGGTAGCATCCTAAAAATTACAAAACGAAAACAAAGGAGCATTAACAAAAGAAGCATTAACAAAAACAAAGGCGCTTAATAGCAGCTCATCCCAGTTGGGGGTAGGGCTGTAGCTCAGTAGTTTGCTTGTCATTTAGAAGGTTCCAGATTCAGTCCCTGGCATATCCTCTTAAATGAATCAGGAAGCAGGCTATGTGAAAAACTTGTGTCTGCTACCCAGGAGAACTACTTTCAGTCACATCAGGCAATACTGACCTTGATAGACCACAGTTCTGACTCAGTATGAGGCTGCTTTATGTTTCTGTATTCTGAGATATGCAACTGGTTTGCTCATGACAACTCGCTGTTATGAACACCATAACCCTTAAAGAGAGTTGTGTCTTTGGAGGCATGTTAAACATGTGCCCTCACTTCTAGCCTGCCCACAGACACTATTTTCCTTCAGGCATTACAGTATTCACATAGTGAACTTGCTGCAAATACTGTGTGGCATTGGCTCTGAGCTCTGTGTTGTACGTGCTTGCTTGTGTGCTTGGCTCGTGCAGAAAGGTTTGTACTTTGAACAAATCACTGTGTTGTATGTTGACAGGCAAGCTAAGCAAGTGACAGAGCAATCAGCCAAGATTCTTTGCTATGCTGCCATCTTGAATTACGGATTCAGTCACCCACCCCCACCCCCAAATGTATGCTGAAGTCAGCCTGGAATCCCTGGGAAAGTTTTGGGCTCTGAAAAAGTTTTCATTCAGTGAAACAGTCTTGTAAAATATGGGTTGGGTTCTGTGGTTTCTTTCTGATAGCCCAAGTAATCAGTTAACTATGAGGAAAAATGAATGTTGCCTTCAGGAGTCTCACACTTTGCAAATATGATTCCATGTCCACCTCACTTCTACAGAGAGATAAAATGTGACAACTGGATGAATGCATTGCAAGAGTGTTCTATGTGTTTCCCACTAATCTATCCAGATATTTTGGCAACGGAAGGTTTGTGTCGTATTTTGCTAAAATTAGTCTTGAATTGAAAGGTCAACATTGGCTGCCAATCTGTTTCTGGACACTATTCAAATACTGGATTCTGGAGCAACACTCTTATGGGCTCATCTGAGTGGCTGATTTTCCCTTCAGGGACAGGACAGCTTCCTGTCCATTACACCTGGGCTTTCAACGAACGAGTCCAATCTTTTTAGATGTTTTATCACTTGCTCAATTGCTGAGAACTGTTTTATCAATATCATTTCAGATGTTCCATTTTGTGGGCCTGGATTGCTTTTATTGGCTATTTTAATTGGCATTTTTCAGTTATTGACTTGCATTGTTTTGTTGATACGTTTTATTGATATGATTTGTAACGTTTTTACTGTTTCTTTGATTTTTTTTGAGATCTGCCTCCAATAGACAGCATAAAATTTTCTAATTGAAATAAATGGTATGGGCAGAGAAGCAAGGCAATTGGGTTGTAAAGAGCTCTGTTGCATCTGATAAGCAGAGTATGCTTTCAGTGAACGGCATCTTTGTTTCATGTGCTTGCATTTCATTGGTTGTATAGTTCACAACTCTTGAGTTCAGATTCAACACTAACATCTTGCTAATTTGAATACCTTTCACTCTTCTTATGCAGGATTGATATCTTCAAATATGTGATCTACGGAGTAGCAGCTGCCTTCTTTGTCTATGGCATCTTACTGATGGTAGAGGGTTTCTTTACAACTGGAGCCATCAAGGATCTCTATGGGGATTTCAAAATCACGACCTGCGGCAGATGTGTCAGTGCCTGGGTACGTTAATATGACAGATCTGAGTACTTATGCTAATTTCAGCCCTTCTGAGTGATTTCATGAATTCATACAAACAGTGCAGTCCAAGGGGAGACAGAAACCACTGAGGGGGCAGTATGACCTCTGCAGTGGTATAAATGCTATTTATGCAGTTGTAAAGGACATTTACACTGGTGCAGGGGCACTTATGCTGGTGCTGGGGAGCCATGCAGCAGCACAATGCCCAAGCACCATCGCAGCTATGGCGTCAGCACTACTCTGGTACAGGAGCCTGCACAGGCACCAACGGGGCTTTTCCTGGGGCTTTAATTCATTTCCTTAGCCCTTTAGTGCATTTGCTGGCACACATTTACGTCTACAAAATCAGTGGGGCAGCCCACTGGGCTCCATAGGCCACTTGCACAGGGAAAGGGGCAGCATCACATTTTGCTGGCTAGCCACAGCTCACAAGCCTCTTAGGAGGCAACATGAGTGCTCCATCCTTCTCAGGATTGAATTGCAAGTTGGAAAGTCCTTAATGACAGAAAGCATAGCTATGGGGAATGTGTGACCTTTTCTTAACTATGTGGATTACACAAATATACTCTAAAGATTTTGTATATGTGCATCTGCCAGGAAGGTGGTCAATGCCCCTTTGAGACCATGGGCAAATCCTCATTGATCTCTGTTTTTTTAATTGGAGTTGAGATGTTACTTCAGAGCACATTGCTTTCTTGAAGCAGTTACTTATATGCGTACCAATTCCACAGGGACTCGGGCATATGCTGCTAAAAATAAAGTGTGGATATCTCTTTTCATTTGTCTTTTTCTGTGGAATTGTCTTTGGAAGTTTTGCAATGTATGCACTTTGACTGTGATGTTGGAAGAGATATGCAGTCATATCTGCTGTTGCAGGCACTCACACATTAATTTGAACAAAGATACAAGGTAAGAAGAAAGTATGTCCAAACTGCACAGGCAAGCAACCCTCACTCCTACTCTTCTAAACACAAAGAGGTTCTTGTTTATTTTTTCCTGGTTATGTATAATAAGTCCTGACCTGGATAGCCTGATGTCATCAAATCTCAGAAGCTAAGCAGCATTAATCCTGGCAAGTATTTAGAAGGGAGCTTTCTAAGGTATAGCAGAATCACGACACAGAAGCAGGCAATGGCAAGCAACCTCAGAACATCTTTTGCCTTGAAAACCCCACCAGGAGTTGCCATAAGTCAGACGTGACTTGACAGGGACACCATGGTGGGCACAAATCCATCGGTACTCCACCAGCTGCACTTATCTTCAGGTGGAGTACTGGATCAGGTTCAAGGTGCTTGTTCTTAGGTACAAAACCCTTAACAGTATGGGGTCCACATACCTCAGGGACCATCTATCAGGGTTTGTTCCCCAGAGAGCATTTTGATGAAACAACAATTTACTGTTGGTCCCAGAAATGTTTGACTAGCCTTGACCAGGGCCAGAACCTTTTCAGCCCTGACCCAGCCTGGTAGAACACTCTGCCAAATGAGACCAGAGTCCTGCAGGATCTTACACAATTCCACAGGGTCTGTAAGGCAGAGCTGTTCCACCAAGCACATGGTTGAGGCAGCAGTTGGAATGATTTAATTTTTAAAATTATAAATGCGTATTATTTATTTGTATTTTATATATAAATTTATTAACCTGATGTTCATTGCCCCAATCCCAGAAGGGGAGGGACAGCCTATTTAGTCCAATAAATTGAAAGTGAATTGAATTGATGGGGGAAAAGTTTAATGAAGCTAGTTGGGCATTTCAGAATATTGAGTCTCTGCAGATTGAGGAAATATGGTTAGCTGGCAATTTTTAAGAAAGAGCGGCCGTGAATCAGCATGGCCGAAGTTGCTGCTCAGGATGGGCAGGAAGGAGTCCCCAGCTTCAGCCCAGGTAGGGGTGGAAGTGGGCTTTTAGCAATGCCATGCCATGGCAGACAGACGTCATGGCTCTTACCCCACAACGTCATGAGGAAAGGAGGTCCTGGCCAGCCTTTGTGCCAGCCATGTACTTGGGTCAGATAGCAACTTGCCTGCCTACCTCTCCCCATAGAGCTTTCGATTTTGTTAATGCATGCTTCTTTGTCATAGCCATTCTTGGTTTGGCACATGGGTATTGATCTGAAAGGGCCATGGGAGGGGACCTAGGGAGCTGCCCCACACCTGCTGGTAGGGAATGCTACAGCAAGAGGCTGACCGTCCAGCTGAGCATTACGTTAGGGGGATGCTCTCGCAAGAGGCTGACCACCCAGCAGAGCTCCACAGCAGAGTGAAGCTCCAGTAAGAGGCCAACTGCCCGCTGGGGCTCCATGGCAAGATCCCAGAGCAGATCAAAATCCCATGCTGCTCCTTACGCTTCTGATTGTATAATAAACGATGGCTATGGCTAAATAAATTACCCCAGCCAAGAGAGTGTGGTGTGGTTATTGGAACAAAGGACTCCGACCAAGGGTTGTCCTGCCCTCAGATGGCAACTAGTAATCCATAAGAACATCAGCCAAAGGAAGGCATGATGAAGGTGTAGTTGTAACAGAAAATCTTTTTCTGAAGCTTTCTAATAAAATCCTAAATTTCTTCATTCATTTGTTTGAGTGTGACCATGTATGCATGAAAATGCTCATCATTAAAGCTCAAGGCTACAATCCTTTAGTCCACTAACATTATGCTGACCTTTTTATGGGAAAAGAAAGTGGCTGTTCTTATCAGTCATCTCTGTAGTACAATGATAGTGTGCTTAGTGGTATAATGATAAAACAGTTGAAGGATGTGATAGACTGTTGAGAAAAATATAACTTAAAAGTGAAGGTCCATCAGAGGCATTAGTGTTTACATTCAGAGTGAGGCATAAAGACACAGAGCAGGGACCCCACCTTATTGGTTGTAATAACCCTGCACTCTGATTGGATAAGCAACTTGATGATGCACAGAGGGAGGAGGATATCTCCCTGTAAAGAACTATCTGCGAGACTTTTTGCATTTTGGAGTTCCTGGAGTTAAGCGCTATCTGTCTTAACTGTACTTTAAAAACTATCATGTATAAGGTGAGTAGTTGCAGTCAGTGGTGTGAATCTGGCTTGCTCTACTTTGTGAAATTTGTGTTGAAAGCAAATAAATATGCAGACTGAGTGATCAGGTTGAGGGTTACTGAGGGGCCCAAGCTAAGGGGCCATATATTTGTGGGCAGTGGTGGGATTCAAATAATTTAACACCCTCCCTCTCTCTCTCCAGAGAGAGTTATTTATATTTTAGTTTTAGGGTTTTCTAACAGAAGGAGGCTTTTGAGGGTACTGAATATATGTACCAGCCTGTGTTAGGCCCTGAGTGTAATCCATTAGCCTGAACATCATACATAATTGTATCATCTGGGTTATGATATAATATATTATCTGGGATATAATATAATATCTAAGCTAAGAACTGAAATTGAGCAAACTTATAATCTTGTGCCTGAAAACCCAAAACCGAAGTTCTTGTGTATATATTTTTCTTCTGCCTTATCCATTTCTTTTCTCCAAGTTATTTATCTCCCTTTCCCCATCTTCTTTCTGCTAAATAAATCTTTGATTCTGTTTAAGTTTTAAACTGCCACAGTATTATTTTGTGTGCCTTATCAAGGAGCTTGCCTAAAAAGGTTATAACAACAGGCATCCTTTATCTTCTGGATAGTTACAGGGCAGAGGGAAAGTTATTCTGTTTCACCTTATGCTACCATTTCTTAAGCACCTCAGTCCCTGAAGGAAAAAAAGGTAGGAAATCAGACAAGACAGGTCAGTGACTGCTTTTCCTGCCTGAAAAATTTAAGAAGGTGAGGGGATCCGTTCGCGAAGTGCTATAGTATATGTAAACTCAAATAAAAACACTTGGGCAAACTGAAATTAAGGCTGTTAATAAAAGGAAAGGGCAAATGTATTATTAGAAAGATCATAGCTGGCAAACATGAATGAAAGGTATGAGTCAGTTTTAAAATTATGTAGATTGATAGCAAAGCCCACCTTTAAGAAATGCATGGTATCACCCTTTTCCATTGTCACTGGCCACACATTTGTCTGGACATGGAAGGCTTCTTCCTGATTCTTAGCATTCTTACTTAGATGTAAGGCCTGTGGGCAGTGGTGGCTTTCAAATAATTTAACAACTGGTTCTGAAAGGACTCAGTGGTGGGATTACAACCAGTTTTCCGAACTAGACAAAACATTAGCTACCGGTTCTACTAAAGTGGTGCAAATAGGCTGAATCCCACCACTGCCTGTGGGTTAAATTCATCCAGTTTTCTCTCTCAGTTTCATCCAGTTGTTTTCCTTACTGCAGCCTGCATTCCATGCAGGACACATGACCTCTGCACAACCTTTTTGATGGACAAAGTGGACCCCCCCTTTTCTCAACAGTGTAAAAACTGTCTAGATCCAAACCTGAGTTTCATTCTTGAATTATGAGTGGGAATTAAGTCTTGCTCAGGAACTGTTACAAATTGTGATGTTAGAAATAATGAAATATAACATCTGTATGTCTAGCCCAAATTTTGTGGCTACTCTGTAGATGAAGTAATGATTAAAATAATTAGAGCTGTCAAATCTTCATTATGTTGTTGAAATATCTAACAGCATACAAAGACTCTGTACTTAGGCAAATAACATTAAACTCTGTAAATTCCAAAATCTTAATACTGCTATGAATACTACAGTGAACTGAATGAGTGTGGTGTGCAACACACTAGGTGACCTTAGGCCAGTCATTATCAGCCAACCGTCCATCTATCAAGCTAGCCTACCTCCAAAGGTTGTTGCGAGTATAAAAAAAGAGTGGTGAGAACCACATATAACAACATATGCCACCCTGAGCTACTTAGAGGAAGGGCAGGATAAAAAGTACAAAATAAAGAAATAATTTTGGAAAGTTATCCTGCAAAACACACACACACACGCGCGCGCACACACACACGGATCAAAATGTTTTCGCTAGTATATCGCCATTTTCAAATCTTTTACAGGCAAATCAGACTATAGAGTTTCTAGAGTTCATAGACAACTGTACTTTAACTTTCCCAAGACATTGGCTGAGAACACTCATTCATACAGAGGGCATTTACAGATAAGTTTCAGATGAATTTTACTTCCTTAGGTTTCCAAATGCTTCATTTTTTAAAATCTATTTTTTCAAGGATTTTGTCACTCATTAGCAAACTTTTAATTGCATGAATATCAAAATGTTTTTTTTTCCAGAAGCAATTTGCTGAATAAACACTGGATTGCTCTGATGGTATCTGGCTATCCTCCTGAGACTGATTAATTTATTTATTTTTGTACAATGACTGTGGATCTGTGTGATCCTAGTTTTCCCAGTTAATTATTTTACTTTTACTACTGAGTGATTGTTCTTCACATATGTTCACAGAAATTCTTGATGATTAATAAGACTGCAATCTCTCTGTGTAAGATAGCCTTGAATAGGTCACGTTTATCTTCCTTTGAGATTGTGACATCAATTGAATGTGATAAGTTGACGTATTTTAGCCATGTTTTCTAGGTGTTTTGGAGAATATTACACAATAGCTTGATGAACAGGGATCCAGATGACTTGTGTTTTAATTTCATTTGATTTTGTTTTCCTTCCAAACGCAATGTATGATAATATTTTTGTTCTGACTATATTTTGTTCAAAGTTTTGAATTATAGGTGAATAGTAATCTCTAAACTGAATTTCCTCCCTTTTAAATATTTTTTCATTAAAAGAAAAGTTCTTTGATGCCTGTAATTTATTTTAAAAAGTAACTTATTTCTTAACAATAGAAATATAGTAACATGTAAACAGTTAAACAAAGAATAAGAACAGGAAAAATTTGTACCTTAATTACAATTCTGAATATAAAAAGAGAACCTATAGAGTTATACAAAAGATATTCTATAAAAGCATAAGTTAATCAACTGGTTTTCAGTCACTATTATTATAATTCCCCAAATATTTTCACAAAATTTTCCCAAAATATTTTCACAAAATTGTAAAATTTGTCAGATTATAAACTTCTTCTATCACCAACAATAATATCACAATGCTAACATTTGTACATGGAGTTCCGCTATGTATATTTAGTTTCATCATTTCTTTATTTTAACACATATGAATAATATGAGAAATGCAATTTTGATTACTGTTGGAATTTTGATTAGTTTTGTGTTGACCAAACTTGTTAATTTTGTCATTGTTATGCACTCCCTCGATTTATTTGCCCAGTTCTCTAAACAGGGGCATTCTTCCATCTGCCAGTTTGTTGCAAGTACCACTCTAGCTACAGTCATCAAATACTGAAACATTGCTTCAGAGTGTTTTGAAGTGTTCTTAGGTAATATGCCTAGTAATTCAGTTTTGGCCTTCATAACAAAATTAGTGTTTAACATTTTCTGTATTTCTGAATGTACCTCCTTCCAAACTGTCTGCACTTTTTAAAATGTCTACCACATATGATAAAAAGAGTCAACTACTTCTTTACATTTCAGCATTTCCAGCATTCCAGCTCTTGTTCATTTTATCAATATCATTTGTAGTAATATACCAGCAGTAAAACATCTTACAATTTGTCATTCATTAAGTCCACCCCCACCTCCACCTCTACAGAAATATTTAATGTTTCATGGGATCTAAATTATCAACTTAAAAAAATACAACTATACCCTGTTCTTTTAAAAAATAGAACAAGAAATAGTCAAGACAGTTCTACCAGCTCAATAGCACAGCAGAGAGAATAATTGGAACCAAACCATTGTCTTTGCATATAGGAATATATCTTTCAAGTTGTACAGCATTAGGGAGAAATGAAAAAGATTTACTTCTCAGCATTAGTAAGGAAAGCCACACTTAATTTTCACTCCTACTGATTTCATTAAATTGCAGTTCTAATTACACTTTCTTGGGAATAAGCCCATTGATTTACGTGGTCTGGTCACTATTTATTTATTATCACAGCTTTATTAGAGATAATCACAGAATCATCTTGTATTGGATTTGTTTTTGTATTTTGGTGTTCCTCTTAGACTACTGAATGTCAGGATTGCAGAAAGTCACCATGAGCTCCCAGACAAAGATTCCACCTGGCCCTCCATATGACCCCAATCAAATCAAATATAATAACAAAACAAATCAGTAGGCTGACTGATCTGTAAATAAAAGAATCCTCATGTCCATCCACCTGTCCATTTGTGACAGGTATCACTCATTAGAAAATAAAAGTAGCTTCAGAATGATAGAAGTTGCAGAACCAAAAATGACAGAAATTGTAATATCCTTGCCCATGTTATCTCTACCTTTCTGTGCTATTTGCAATGGAAGTTATGCTAAATTGTAACTTCAGTTCCTCATCTATTACTGCTAAGGCAAATTAACATCGTGATCAAGGTGTCTCCACTGCCAGGTCAGTGGATTCACTTTGCCCTTTGTCCTACTCAAAAGCTTAGGCCGTTTCCGCACGGGCGGAATATGGCGACCTGGGGATGGCAAAAAACCCCAGGCCGCCATTCGCACAATGGCACCCCCTGGCCGCCATTCGCACAGGGGGTGCAGCTGCTTTGCAGCCGCGCAGCCACTGCCGTGCGAACGGCAGCGGCTTCCCTGCGCTTCCCTGCCTTCACTCACCTGCTCTCTGGCCCTCCGGCATATCGCCAGGGCCTGGGGACACGCCCCCTGCTCTGCGACACGGAAGCAGGCATGCAGGGCAGGGGAGGCGTGTCCCCAGGCCCCGGCGACGCGCCAGAGGGCCGGAGAGCAGGTGAGTCGACCGGGCGACGGCGCCCAGCGGCGCCGTCTTCCCAGTTCTTTCTGGGACCGTCCGCATGGACAGAAACGCCGACCCAAGCCCTTCCGCCTCCGTGCGGAAAGGGCCTTATAGAAAATTAAAAAGTCAACTATTGGATAGAGAGTTCTCTACCCTAATCACCGCAGCCAAGAAAACGTGCTCCCCCCTGTATTTTTCTCTCCCATTTGAACAGGGCCACTTGGTACACTACCTGTATTGCTTAATAAACCCTGCTCAAAGGAGAGCCATAATGCTCGCCAGGTTCAATGTTATGCCTTCTGCCTTGTTACATGGCAGATTTAACAAGCAAGAAAAGGCTAATAGATTGTGCCCATGTAATGATGGTTCAGTTGAATCTCTGTCCCACCAATTACTACACTGTTTCAGATTCAAGGAAATCAGATCCAAGTATGTGAATCTTACTCCTTTACATTTACCCGATCTCCTGATTTATTTAGATTACACTATTTGCTGAATAATCCTGATCCTTCTCTCTGTATGATAGTGGCAGACTTTCTTCTGGAACTTACTAAATGCCAGTAGATTTCCTTCCACTTAACATTTATTTCCTGTGCTGTATATGTTTTTTAATTGGTTTTTTACTATTGTTGTACTGTTGTCTATGCCAATAAAGGCTTGCTGCTGAAAGTTAGTGTGCGAAGGAACAGAGAAGACCCAGCAGGGAATGGGCAAGTGGTCAGCTAGATAAGACTGTTAGGTCAAAGTCCATTCCATACTTCTGTCTAATTTATTCCTTCTTCTTAGAAGTTTCTTCTCTCTCCTTTCCTCGCCAGGATGGTAGATGAAGCCTATCCTTGTCTCTCAGCTTTCCCATCTGAAACACATTTACCTTTATTTTTAATCAGTGAGTCTGACACTTCTTAGCATAACTAGCACTCTGCCAAGACAAACTACATCAATAAGTCCATATAAAAGATGCTGTTGACTGGCTCCAGCCCCAATTTCCCCCTTTCTGGGGAAATTTCCCTCCTGATTCTTAATGTTAGTAATCTGAGTGAAATCTCCATTGGCCATAGGATAAAGGCCTAATTTTAAACATTCCCTCACAGCTGGCAAACCTATTTTTGTCTTACCAGTGGGCTGTTCATCAATCTGATTATTTAGGTTGATAAGACTGCTCTCATGAGTAATTAGTCTCATAATGAGTAGATTGCACTATCATAGGCCTAACTGTTCAGTATAGTAATCATAACTATCGTAAGAATTCTACTTGCCATTTCAGTCTGTTTTGTGGGGGGAATTCATTGATGCTTTAATGACTGCCTCTTGAGTAGGCAGGGTAGTTATTTTTATGGTGTTATATCCACTGTAACTGGGGTTGCCAACTGCCTGGAGAAAAAATGTTCTGTCCCTTTAATAAAGGCTTTATAGGAAGGTAAGACTCTGTTAAAGAGACAGAATGATTTTCTCCTCTGCCCTGGGTAGCCCAGGATAGCCTGATCTCATCAGACCTCAGAAGCTAAGCAGGGTCAGCCCTGGTTAGCATTTGGGTAGGAGACTACCAAGGAAGTCCAGGGTGACACAGGGTTGTGTGAGAAGCTTCACCAGCAAATTTCCATACAAATTCTATGAAAGGAACATGACATTTTGACCAGGCAGTTGGCAATCCTAGCAGCCAACCCTAGCAGACTAGCATATATCCATTGTGTTAGGAGGTTTTTGTAACAAGTACTTGTGGGGGCAAACACACACAGGGACTGGCACAGGGTCACACTGGCATGTTTGCCCCCTTCCCACCATGTAAGGTGTATCCCTGCCAGCGCACAGAGCAAATGCCACCTCTTAGCTCTGTGGCAGGCGGATCCAGAAGTCCAGGCTGCCCTGGAGCTGGATTGACATCTGAAGTGGATGCCAGTATTGGAGGGGGGCATTCCCAGGGGTGGGGCTGATGTTAATTGGTTTTCATCCTGGGTTTGCAGCCAGTTGCACCATGGCCCTGACCCTAGACATAAATCTATTAGGCCACATGGAGGTCTTTCTGGTGCAGGGAGGGATTTTGCATTTTTTAAATCCCTCCCTATACCTCCAGAAAGACCATTGGAACTTGTAACTTAGCAGGTCTAGATTAGAGGGCAGACTATGTTCTGTGCCAATTTGGTACCATTATCTTTAAAAAGTGTTGCTCCAGATCCTCAGATTGGTTCCACAATGAAAATAATGTTACAGTTCTCCCCATCTCTCAGATCTGAAAGTATAATGAAATTTCTCTCAGTGCACAAAACAGTACAAAACTTTGTACCAGCACTGCAAAAACACTGATACAATCACAAGCAGATATAGCTATGTACACGCTTAACTTGGAGTATTAGCAACTTTTAAATAGCTCATTCAGATGAACAAAAACCAGAAGAGCAAAAACCCAAAAATAATTAAACATACTACAAGTATAATTAATTATTGGCTTTCAGAAATCATTTTCCTTCTATTCTTCGTGTGTGTGTGCGCACGTGTGTGTACACATTTTCAATACTGCAGGTACATGTTAGGTTTCACAGTGACATATTGATTCATTATTAATAATGCATTGACCCCCTTGTCTCATTTTCCTTCTCTCGAAAATCAGTCAGTGGCAGGAGAGCAAACCAGGGAAAATCAATCACATTGACATAATTAATAATGCACCGAAAAGTACACAAGTATTTCAAGAAGAAGGAATGATCTAATTTAGAAGCTGTGACTTTGGATGCATTGCACCTCCTACTACAATTGCTCCATCTTTGCAGTAAAAATCAGGAACATAGGAAACAAATTGAAACGTGTCCTTCGAGTGAGAAATGGAGATCAGGAGTTATATGCTATGGCTGAACTATTAGTCTCACTTGTGCACGGGCCAGCTGCTAAGCAGGTCTCGCCATTGCCAGCATCTTCAGTCGGCAGAGGAGATGAAGAAGGGAATGGGTATGTGTCAGATGAATACAGGGGCACATCTGATATGTATCGAACCCTTTAAAATGTCTGTTTTCTCCATATAAAGAGGCATTCCAAACTGTCTTTTTAAAAGTCATAAAATGCTTTGTAAAGTTGGTGCCATATTTGTGTCTCGATGTGTGTTGAGATTGCCAGCTTGTCTGTTTTCAATTGGAACTAGAACATATACAGAAAAACATGTTTCACTAGGGATGCCAAAAAGTGTGAAAGGAATGAGATCATAATGTAAATTCCCTCAGCTTGCAGTGCTCATTTTTAATTGTTTTGATGCCTCTTGCCTTCAAATCGTTACTGCATCTACTATTTAAAATGAGATGTCTTTTCTGCATATTCACCACTTTGTGGCCTGCTTAGTGAACATTCATGAGACTCAAAAGCTGAAGCCAGTACCTTCTCTTGGCACATGTTCAGAAATTGGTTATCACCATCAGTGTCATTGAAACTGTCCAGATTGGGGAAACTTGACTTCTGCTTTATGTAAATAATAATAATTGTGCATTTTATTCCAGGATAAAAACAGTACGTAAATTCAAATGGAAATTATAGGTCAGCCACAGGTAGTAAGGTCATTTTAACGTTCTGAACTAAAAGAGGAAAGGGAGGCTACAGAAAAGGGCAGGAAAACTATCAATCGCTACTGACAGCAGCACAGTTTCCCCACTCCCCATGCTTTGTCCAAACACCTAAAAAAATCCCACAAGCTGCCACTCCCCACAAGCTATGTCCTCAAACTGTCTGGCTAGAGGAAGCAATAAAGTTGGACCCTGCAGCACCCACGGCAGGTGGTGAAGAAGCCATTATTTCCTGCCAATTGTCAGTGTTGTTGAATCTGCTGGTGCTGCCTTCTCTTTGAAAAGGGATTGTATATGCTTGTAAATATGGTATATGGGGCTAGACTAGGGTTGCCAGATCCAGGCTGGGAAATTCCTAGAGATTAGTGAGTGGAGCCTGGGGAGGGTAAGGTTTGGGAAAGGGAGGAATAGAATCCCTCCCTTGCATGACACTCCTCCCTCCCTCCCCTCCTTTGCATGCCACCCCTCCCTCCTCTCCCCCTCCCTCCGTTAGGGTGGGTGAGCCAGGTCCAGATGCCGGGTCTCCTTCCCTCCCCTCCCTTGCATGCCACCCCTCCCTCCCTCCCCTCCCTTGCATGCCACCCCTCTCTCCATGTCTAGATGCTGGGCCCCTCCCTCCCCTCCCTTGCATACCATCCCTCATTCCTCTTCCTTACACCCCTCACAAAGTAAAACTGGTATCTGTAGTCTGCAGTTCAGGTGCAATTCTGGGAGATCTCTGGGGTCCACCTGGAGTTGGCAACTTTTGACTATACATTGAATTGAATACTGACATTCACAGAAATAAGGGAAACATTGCACACTGAATACTGACATTCACAGAAAGAAGGGGAACATAGCACAGTTGTGAGGATAATTCTCTGCCTTCTTCCACATCCCATGAGGCCTCTTCCAGTCAGTTTAAAATTGATAGCAAGCTTTTTATTGTTCCCAGATGTCATTTGTAATCAGTGACCTAGTTACAGTTTACACCATCAATCATAATTACATTTTTGTCACCATCCAAATTCAATTGCTTGTCATTGTAAGATGAATAGAAGTTTTATTACAGAGAAGTAGCCATGTCAGCTGTTGCAGCAACCTCCCCCCCTGAAAAAAATTCTAACAAAATTTATCCCAGAATAAGCAGCCTCTCACTTGCATAACTCAACTGGGCCTGGCTACTTCCTACTATTCAATAGCAGCCACTCTGTGATAGCCAATAATGTATAATGGTTAGAGGTAGAGAGCAGGGACTGCATAGTTCTTCAAGCCACTCTCTGATAGCCAATGATGTATAGTGGTTAGAGATTCAGAGCAAGGTCTTGCTGGGGAAACTCACTGAGTGTTTTTGGCCCAGTCACATACTTTCAGCCTAATATACCTCACAGGGTTGTTGTAAAGATAACAAGGAAGAAAGGAGACAGGTAAAAGGCGGACAAAGAGATACAGGGAAGGGGAAGAAGATATGGATGTTGCCAGAGGAAGGGAAAGAGGATATTGTATGGGTAGAAGAATACCAGATAAGTAATGTGCCCCCTATAAATCCTTAAAGGTTCCCTACCATGCAAATTGGCCTGGTTCAGTAGCTGGCACCACACAACTTGACCACAGTTTTTTAAGTAGAGGCTGCTGGAATATGAGAGAGGAAAGCTTAATACAGAGGGGTAGATAAAGAAAAGTTGGCTTTTGAGAGGGAGGATATGGGGTTGGCAACTTCAGGTTAGAAAAATCCTGGAGATTTGGGGGCTGGATTGGAGTTCACTGGGAAAAGTGGGACTTGATCAGGGAAAGGATCTCAGAAGGGCAATAATGCCATGGGCTACACCTTCTGAAGCAGCATATTTAGGGGAACTAGGGTTGCCAATCTTGGAAGGAAAGGGTTGGAGTTCACTCAAAATTACAACTGCTCTTCTGAGGACAGTGGTCAGTTTCCCTGGAGAAAATGGCTGCTGTGGAGGGTGGAGTCTCTGGCATTATAATTAACTGAGGCCTCTCCCTGCCCCAAACCCTGCCCTCCTCAAACTCCACTACAAAATCACCACGAATTTTGCAACCTGGAGCTGGCAACTCTAAAGGGAACTGATCTCTTTAGATGGGATATCTGTTGTGATTCCAGAAGATCTCCAGGTAGGGCCTGGAGAAGGGAGATGGAATCAGAAAAAGAGGAGAGACTATGGGTGCTTTCAGGGAAGGGAAATAAGAAATAGTAGGAGGACTGAGATGCCTCTTGCATATCCTTGCACCTCCCCCCTCCCCTTGTAACATCTACTTATGGAAAATACAATGTGGAAAATTTCTTAATTTTCACAATTTATTTCCCCATTGAATTTATTTTGAAAGAGTTAAATTAAGTATCAGTGAGCTCAATGGCAGAGAAATGCCTATGATAACTGTGCTCGGCATAGCACTAAGGTAATAACAGTTAAAATGTAAATGAGAGATTTTTCTTTGGCTCAAAACTGTTATTCTTTATGTTAGTTTTGAGCCAAAAGAAATTCCTGATCTGCATGCTGATTATGCTTGTCATAGATAAAGAGATCCAGGCTGCAACCCTGTGTTCATTTACAAGGCTTTACCACCTTCTGAATATAACTGAACTTGGTTTTGAGCAAACTTGCACTGTGAATCAAGTTCTGAGGATTTCTTCCCTCATATACAGTTCTTCAAGCTTTGATGCTGACTATGAAGAATCATATGCCTATTGTTTTCTCTCTAGAAGTAAACAAGATGAATTCATCTTGCTGAAGTGTTCTTTACATGGCCAGGCAGTGTACAGCTATTGTGGATGTTGTTATATTCCTCACCCAGCAGACATATAATTATTTAAAAAACTTTCTGCAATATTGCTGTATAATTTCCATATTTCTTAGGGGAATGGATGGTGTACACAGCAGTTCAATTTACCTGAAAGCCACACAAGACTTTAGCCTATTTCGATCTGATCCCTCCTGAGCCAAACAGCAGATTGAGGGATTAACAAAGTGAACACAGGGAGGATAGTCTAAACGATGGGTTATGGGCTGTCATTGCAGAATATCCCATATAGCATTGTACCAGACTGTTGTGATACTGCTTTCTGTACTTCTACTTTAGCATGGAATTGAATAGTAAGAATTTCTGGAAGTTTCTATCTACATGAAACCCACGATATGAATTATAAATGCATGAGATGTCATAGTTGACTCAATAAGTGTCACTTGTTGGTTCTACATAATGAGAATCTTTGTATACATGAGAGAAGCAGCATCTTCCTTCCTTATTTCTCCACTTTTGATTTGTTTTACATGATTTGAGCAACATTAAATTGGAAAAGATCCTTTAAGGAAAAAAGTAAAACTTGAGGGTTACAGGAGTGATGTAGTTTTTTTTAAAAAAATGGATCAACAATAGATTGTTTAAAAGAGAGACAGCATGGTTTGTGGTTTGTTTAAGGTTTAATCATAATATAAGATAGTCATTCTTGGACTTGCTTTAAGATCCAAAGCTCCAGTCAGCAGTTCTAAGGGAGCCACATGCCTACCCATATCAAGGGGAGAGCCAGAGAAGCCACATAGACTCCTAAGAGTCTCCCCTGGTTGGAAGGAATGCTTACCATAGTGCTTTGCTAGGGTAGAAAAGTAAGAGTCAGTAGTACCACCATCATTTCCCTGCCAGAATCTTCACCTTCCCTAAAAAAGACTACATCAAACTCATGCACCTCTCATTGAAAGAATGAAGAAAAAAATAGGGAACAATTAGAGAAGTCCAAAACCTGCTACAGATGAGCCCAGCAAAAATCAGAAGCTATAAAATAAGACTGAGCTGATTGTTCTTTGTTCTTTGGAGCTGGTGGATTGCCAGATTAAGACCGGAAAAGAAACACCATAAAGGAAGTCAGTCGTACTGAATCAGAGAGAGTGGCAAAGATGGCAAGAATGGTTCTGGTGATATTCTATTGCTAACATGGGTGCCTGTTACACAGTGACATCTAGTGGTTGTTCAAGACATTGAGACAATGGCTGTGACAAGAAAAGGGTTGGTGTGCCTGGAGATTTCAGAACTAACAATGTAAAAACAATGGTTACAAGTATACAAAGGCTACAATTGGAAATAGACTCTATAAAAACAGCATTGAAAGAAACATACTGGCAATGATGGCTGAAGAATGTAAAGAAATAAAGAGTAAACTCAAGAAAATTCTTCAGTTGGAGAAAGACTTGGAAGTGGTCAAGGAAATTAAAGATTTGAAAAAAGGAGTGAACTCAATTCAAATGGAACTCAGAGCACACGATCAAGGTATACTCTGCTTGGAATATCAGACCAGGAAAAAGGCCTTAAGACTAAAAAAAGTAGCAGAAGAACAAGATTATTCAAAAGAGAATCTCAAAAGGAAAATTTCCTTAACTATGACCAAATTCATGATCATGGAAGACAAAGGCTGAAAAAAAGATTTGAAGTTTTAAAGATTGAAAAAGTATTCCAAAAATTCCAAAAATCCAAAATCACAGGGACAGAATAAAGACATTGTTGTCTTCTTGTATGCAGCAGATTCTGCAGATCAAATACGGAAGCCTATTGAAAATCAGCATTTAAGATGACAAAGACATTATCATTATGAAGAAAATTCCAATGACAGTCCTGCAGAAGAGAAAGGACTATACTTTTCTAGTGGATGTTCTAAAGAAGAATCAGATAAGATTTACATACAGAGCAAGCATGGAGTAGTGGTTAAGAGCAGGTGCACTCTAATCTGGAGAACTGGGTTTGATTCCCCACTCTACCATTTGAGCTGTGGTGGCTTATCTGGGGAAATAGATTAGCTTGTGCACTCCAACACATGCCAGCTGGGTGACCTTGGGCTTGTTCTTCGGAGCTCTCTCAGTCCCACACACCTCACAGGGTGTTTGTTGTGGGGGGGTGGATGAGATTGTAAGCCCCTTTGAGTCTCCTTACAGGAGAGAAAGGGGGGCTATAAATCTAAACTCTTCTTCTTCTAAATGGAAAGGACTCATTTTTACATATAAAGGACAGCTATAGAGAGTCACTTCTGCAACAAGTGCCAAAGAATGTTATTACAAAAATTAAAGCATTTACTTAATATCTAGTGGAACAGTTGAATTGTAGAAAACAGTCAGTAAGACAGACTAGAATATTAGGTATGACTAATAAGCGGAGTGTCAGATATCAGTCTTAAGTGTTTAATTTGTGTGTTAGAAGAATGAGGAGGGATTGGGGAATTTTTGTGCAAATTACCTTTAAAATCTGAGAAATAAGTTAGAGAGATAAAGTTATGTTATGTTTTTATTTTATATGAAATGGAACACTAATTGAATAGTTTTAAAAAATTGCTGGTCTAGGTATTAATAGAAATAATATAACATTAAAGATGAATTTAGCAATGGGTTTTGGATGGGAATTCAAGTAGTTGTACACTATGCCAGTGTGGTATAGTGGTTAAGAGTGGGTATATTCTAATCTGGAGAACTGGGTTTGATTCCCCACTCCTCCACCTGAGTGGCAGAGGCTTATCTGCTGAACCAGATGTGTTTCCTCACTCCTACATTCCTGCTGGGTGACCTTGGGCTAGTCAAAGTTCTTCGGAACTCTCTCAACCCCACTTACCTCACAAGGTGTCTGTTGTGGGGAAAGGCAGGGAAAGGAGCTTATAAGCCACCTTGAGTCACCTTGCAGGAGAGAAAGGTGGGATATAAATCCAAAAAACCCTCTTCTTCTATGTTAACTTTTGTTGTTTATGTAGTTTAAGGTTAGAGTGACTGGTTCACTGTTGAGTTTTGTAGTATATAAGTTGTTTTGTGTAGTTAATAAAATTAATAAAAACAATTATTTAAAAAGCAATAGATTGTCTAAAGGGAGTGCCAGCATGGTTTAGTAGTTTGAGGATTAGACTAGAATCCAGAAGATACAGGTTCAGTTTCCCACTGTGGTGTGGAAGCTTGTTGGGTGACCTTGGACCAGCCACTATTACCCTAACCTACCTCACAGGGTTATTGTGAGGATAAAATGGTGAAATGAGGTAAATTGCTTTGGGTTCCTTTCAGGAAGAAAGGCAGAATATAAATGAAGCAAATAAATAAATAATAAAATTAAAAGACTTAATCATGTAGTTACTTCCCAATACATCAAGCTCTGTGTATATAAAAGAGAGAAAGATACTAGCATGGAAAATAAGGATATTATCATCTGTCCATGTGATCTCTCCCATTCCAGCATTACCAAATAGGGAGCAACAAGGACATATTTTATGTGATGTATAAAGAGTATCCCTCAGTGAAAATATATCTTAAGTTGTACTTATTATTAGTGGAATATTTGAGTTCACAAATCTTCATTTTGGCGTGGTATACAAATAAAGGCCATTTTGACCTTTGGCAAGAGAAAATCTAATTCTTCTTGTTCATGAATTGGTTCATCATGGTAATTTCAGCTGAATTTTTTGCTCTCAACTCCCATGTCTAATGAAAGGCTGGATGACCACTCCAGATTCCAGGGTTCATCTGCTAATTAGGTGGTCCAAATAATTCCTGGTTCATTCTTAACTGTTTAACTCTTATAGCTAAATTAACAAAAGGTTTTTTTTTCATTCCAGACCAGTAAGAAGTCTGTTTCTGATAGGCATAAATAGAAGGTATCACATTGGCTAATTGCTAGAGCTAGTCCATTGGTTGGCAACATGCGGCTCACGAGCTGCAAACGGCTATTTCTTGCTTCTGGTGCGGCTCCCAGCATGGCTGCCCCTTCCTGGGAAGCGTGTAAGTGGCGGTGCTCAGCTCAGGCCAGGCCGCTGGTTGCGCATGTGGAATCCCACTCCCCTGAAGGGAGGGGAGAAAAAAGCAGCGGCGCTCGGCTCAGGCTGGGCCGCTGGCTGCATGCTCCCTGCTCGAGCAGGGAGCATGGGGAAAAATGGGCGGCACTAGGCTCAGGCTGGGCCACTGGCTGCACGCTCCGTGCTTGAGCAGGGAGCGAGGGGAAAAAGCGGCGGCACCCGGGTCAGGCCGGGCCGCTGACTGCATGCTCCCTGCTCGAGCAGGGAACGTGGGAAATCCCCCTCCCCTCAGGGTCAGGCTTTGTGCTGTTTTGCTCGGCTTGCTCGGCTCCTCCCCTCCCGATCCCTGGGGGTCAGAGGGCAGCGTGGCCGTGTCTTTGCAGCCGTCCGGAGCTGAACAAGAAGGCAAGGTGAAGTCCCTTGCACACGCCCTGAGATTCAGTTTTCTTGCGAATGGCTGCTTTGGAGGGTGGACTTCACTGCCTGTTCGGGGCAGGAGAAATCAGAGGCACCAGCAGAAGCCCCAATGCAGAGCCAACAGCCACAGAGAAAGTGTGCTCAAAAATGAAAGCACACCGCCGCTTCAAATGCCCAGCCGGTAAAGACGGGAAAAGGCTCCAGTCGCTGTAGTGATCCATCCCCCTCAGAAGCTCAGACGGAATTCAACCCTTCCAGCCTCAGGCAATGTTTCCCTTACAACAGGGAAACAGAGCGGATGGGGAGGTGGTTTCCCCCAGTTCAGTCCCCAGTAACTCTGAGATCATTCAGGGACTGTCTAGGGATGATCTGGTCTCCCTTTTCTAACAGTCCATCAGAGGAGAGGTAGAATGATGCTTCCAGGCCAGAGAGGGTAGACCTGCCCTTCGGTAAGGTAGCCCTGGCCTCCAGGAGGGTAGACCTGGTCTCCAAGGAGGTAGCTCTTGCCTCAGAGATGGTAGCTTTGGCCCTTGTGAAGGTAGACCTGGCTTCTCCAATAGCCAAACTACACAGAGTTTCATAGGCAACACACTATAATTGTTTATACAAAGCGTAAAGGTTAAAAAACAATACATACAGTGTTATATTCATTTTTAATGTCAAAAAGTATTTGCGGCTCCAAGTGTTTTCTTTTCCATGGAAAACTGGTCTAAATGGCTCTTTGGGTCTCAAAGGTTGCAGACCCCTGAGCTAGTCTGATGATCTAATGTTGGACATCTTTTAATTATGCATATAGAGAGCTGATGGCTCTTCATTTCAGGATTATAATTGTGTCAGCTGATGATTCAGACTCAGACTTAAGCAATAGCCGTTGAAGAGCTTATTGTGTGGTGCCAATAATAGACAATAATCACTAGTAGCTGTTCTTCATGTGTTTAAGCCCTGCTTCCCCAAACAGTCATAGACATCACATGGGTGGGCTTTTCAGTGGCAGCCACCTGACTCCCACTCATCTGAATTCATATTTAATCTAAAAAACATACAACAATGGAAATATTTTTCATGCTTAAATTTTGAGGAATGAATTATCTTTTAGAATCCTTTTCTTGCAGCATGTCCAAGCACTCAGAACTACATCTGGAATCATTTTGGTTCTTACATTTTTCTGGGACTGAATGCCATTTAGAGTCTTTTCACTGTAGAATATGCAAAGACTCAGACCATATTCAAAAGCTGAAAACACACAACCATTTAGCCTGGAAAAGTAATTGAAAACCAGCCTTTTATTTTTAGTCTGCAGTTTGAGATTTTTTGATCACTCTTTGCTGCCAAGTAATTACTTCAGTGTGTGTGTGCCTGAGGTCGGCTGAGATGTCTTTTCTGCTTAAGTAATGCTAGTGTTGCAGGGAACCATAAAACAAAACCCAGAGGAAATGACACAGATTAAATCTAACAGACTTTTTTTCCACAAGAGCTTGTTTATTTTTATTTTTGGAAAGATCCCACCAAAAGATCTGTTCTTTAATCTTTAAAACCAGATGATGGAAAGTCTTCTGTCACATGATCCCTTCTTTAGGAAAATGTTGAGGAATTCAGGTTGGCTGCTGCTGTTTTCTTATTTAGAAGAAGAGTTTGGATTTATATCCCCCCTTTCTCTCCTATAGGAGACTCAAAGGGGCTTACAATCTCCTTGCCCTTCCCCCCTCACAACAAACACCCTGTGAGGTGGGTAGGACTGAGAGAGCTCCGAAGAACTGTGACTAGCCCAAGATCAGCCAGCTGGCTTGTGTGGGAGTGCACAGGCTAATCTGAATTCCCCAGATAAGCCTCCACAGCTCAAGCGGCAGAGTGGGGATCAAACCCGGTTCCTCCAGATTAGAATGCATCTGCTCTTGACCAGTTTGCCACTGCTGCTGTATAACAAGTCAAGGTATCATAGACCATACATAAAAACAGATAAATGAAGTTGTTCACTCTGGGGGAATGAAATCCAGTACCATCATTATTTTGATAAACTACATGGATCTTCTTCCTTGTTCAATATTTGGTAGCACTGTATTTTATGTTGTGATAGATTGTCTGATAAATTCTATTCTAATGGATCCAAACATGTTTTCTTCACTAAAGGCACAAGGCTACAGGAATTAAACAGTTCTTTAAATCTGCTTACTGATTATGCCTCTCTAGCTGTTTTAAGTGTTGAAGGATTTTTTTTTAAATAGCATGACTGGTGTCAGGAGCAAACTATTTGATCACCAATTACTCTCTTCCACTGCTGTAATATTCCCTGTGGAGAATCAGGCTGTGCCCTAACAGGTGGCATATCATATAATCAAACCTTCCATGAAGATATTATACCATTCTCTTTTTATAACTTCAAAACTTGAGTAAATATAAATAATGTCTATGTATTGGGTCTAGCCACATTATTTTTAATAGATATGCAGATGTTGGAATGGGCACCTATATACATCAGGAAAACACAACATATGGGCCCTTTCCGCACTGGCCAATTTAACACAAGTTAAGGGCGGGAAAAACCCATGCTGGGTGGGAATGTTGCACGTTTCCTGTCCCTAACATGGGTCTAATCTGCCCCTCACCCACGCTAATGGCCACAGGACAGGTTGAATGACAATCACGTTATCCACGCTTCTTTTGAAGAAGAGTGGGTTGCAGCCACCGCTGAGCGAACTGCCCAGCATGGGAGGCGTGTTACTCGGCTGCGGGGTTCCTGGTCCCTCACCCCCTCTCCTGCGTGGCCACGCAGGAGAGCACAGACCTGGCATGGCTGTGGGAGTCGTCTGTAGCCAGCTGTGTTGCAATGCAGCCAAGTGGGCTGGGGACAGCCACAACAGCCACGCTTCCATGTGAAGGTGCATCACCTAGCTCCGTTAACTCCGTAGCCACCTTCCTGGTGCTGTGCGAAGGGCCTGGGGCTACACCCGCCTCATCTATCCCGGCTGCACTCCTCAGTAATTTTGCTGTGCGGAAAGAGCCATGGTGTCTTGTGGCTCTTATTTATAACAAAATCTGTATAAAAAGATAACCTCTAAGGACAAATCCAAACACTTTTCATGCAGGCCTTGAACAGGATATTATTAGTTTTCAAATCACACATGATGAACTGTGCTTAAAGAAAAGAAAATTCAAATGATGGTAAAAGGTTTGGAATGAAGCAAGATCTATATGGACAGGGACCATCTGGGTCTGAAGGCCTGCTCAACCATGAATATCATCAGGTGACCCTGGACCCAGTTACTATTTCTCTATATAACCTACTTCATGAGGTTGTAAGGATTGCAACGGTGTGGCATTGAATTCCTTGGAACATCATTGGAATGCAAATGTCTTAGAAAGATGAATATGGCGGTCATCCATTGTATTATCTAAAACTGGCTGCTTTAATCCACTCTGATTTAGGGCACTAAGGCAATTGTGATGTATCCTTTTGTTGTTTCCTGGAAAGACAATTGTTAGCCTTAACGCCATCTGAGAAGTTAAACATGGGAAACTATTCACATATAAATCTACTGAGACTTTGTAACATTTCAGAATGAGACAGCTTTTCTTTCTTTCTTTCTATTTCAAATAGCAGTTTTCTGAATGAAGTTTATTTTAAAAATCTTTCCCTGGTTATCTTTCTCATTTTTGGCATATTTGTTACAGTTCATCATGCTGACATACATCTTCATGCTCGCCTGGCTGGGAGTTACAGCTTTCACCTCTCTGCCCGTTTACATGTACTTCAACCTGTGGACTATTTGCAAAAATACCACAGCAATGGATGGGGCACCCCTCTGCTTGGATCTCCGTCAGTTTGGTAAGTGAAAGATCTGTTGATTAATTCCACCAATAAAACAGTCACTGAGATGCTTGAATCACTGTTATAAACCTTAAGTAGTTTCTAATTTTGATAAGCAGTTAAACTGTTTACAGTTAAAAATGGATGTGTTTGAATCATTCTTTCTAGTGCAGAAGAGGGTGCTTGAGGGCGTAAGACTATGCCCATGGATTGCACATGTATCCATTTTAGTTGATAAACACCAGAGTGGTAAACAATGGAATTCTAAGCAGCGTCATAGCTTTCTAATCCTACTCACTTCAGTTGTATTAGAAGGCATAACTAACTAGGGCCCTTTCCGCACGGGCCATTAACGACGCCCTGGGGACGGCAAAAACGCAGGGAGCCGTTTGCACAGGCAGCGCTGCCAAAACGCAGCAGCGCCGACCTGGCTCCCCCAGGCTGACCTCAGGGTCAGCTTCCAAAAACTCTCCCTCCTGGAGGGGAGGTTTTTGGAACAACAGCCGCGATCGCCTGTTGGCCGGTGCGGTGCGAACGGCTTTGCGGGTATCCATGCGTTAGCAGTCCTCGATCCCCTCTCCCACTCACCTGCGTGCCCGTGCATTGGCCGCTGGCCTCCTAAGACCCTCCCTCGCTGTCCTCCAACCCCTGGAGGTCAGAGGGCAGCGTGGGCAGGTCTACGGAGGCCAGCAGGGCGATGACGACGACGAGGTGAGTGGGAGAGGGACGGGGAAGAGGCGGCTCCATGCGGAAACTACTTAAGGTTTATAACAGAAACTACTTAAGGTTTATAACAGTGATTCAAGCATGCGGAGCCGCCTCTCCTGCGCCGGCCTCTGCGGGGACAGTTCACACGCTTCTGTGCGAACGGCCCCCACCCTTGCACCGGCAGAATTCCTGCTGGCGCAGGGGCAGCCCAATGGCCATGCGGAAAGGGCCTAGGATTGCATGGGGGGACTTTTACAGCATCAGTCAGAAGATGCTGGATGGTGTCACTGTGGTGGAAAGTTGCTGGTGACACCCATTTAGGCTTCCAATTTTCAGTGGGTCCACATCCTACAGTCTTTGACTGTGTTGCACTTTAAGCACCATTTCTGATGCAGTTTTTCACTTGTCCAACTCTTAATTCTTTGGTTATACGTATCATCCACTTTAGCACCACTGCATCTTTTAAGCTAGTTGGATAGCACCATCTTGGCTGTATAGCAAGTTTGGTTAGAATACAAAGATAAGTTCTTTGTGGCTGCCTCACAATTATGGAACTTTTTTAATCTGAAAAGATCCTGGGAGATCAGGGAATGGATCTTCCAAGCATTTTAAAATATTCTCTTTACCTGCCCCTCACATTTCAGGACTAACAACGATTAGAGGAGGGGGTATAATCTCAAGGTAAAACCATACAAGCGTAACAGGCTAAATTCCCATCCAAACTGGGGTCCCCATGGCTGCAATTTATTTTATAAAATGCTGGGAAATCTGTTCATGGATTTACCATTTTCCCAGCTACTTTGTCTATAATGTTCTGACTATTTGAAGCAATTTGGTGCAACATATTTTGACAGTCCACTGGGATTTTTTATCTGTTGCAGGTATTGTAACAGTTGGAGAAGACAAGAAGATTTGTTCCACATCTGATAATTTCATTAGAATGTGTGAATCTACTGAGGTGAGTAACAGTGCAATTTATGAGGGTGGGTGTGGGTGAGGGAAGTACAGTGGATACGGCATGAGGTCACACTGATGCAAGTGCTCTGTGCACTGGTAGGTGAAAAATACTCCAGCAGTGGGGTGCCATGCAAGTCTGCAGCACCTGAACACAGAAACTGCTGCTGCGCTTGCTCTCCTCCACCACAGGAGCCCTTGTTGGCATGGATTGGGCTGTTTCTGAGGGTGGATCTGACTTTAGCTGGCTCCCACAGGGTTTTCAGACTGGGAATGTCCCCTGTGCCAATAAGTAATTTACATTACCTCAAAGTGTGGCACAACCCATTGAGCTGCATAGGGATTTTGAGGTTGACCGGAGGAACTTGCTGGTTTTGTTGCTCCCCATGCTACCTGAAACTTCTTAGGAAGTCGCGTGTCTGTCCCCAGTGCTGTCACTGGCTGCTGCAAAACTCCCCTGTTGCATGGATTGCGCTGTAAAAGTGCTAAAGGTTTTGCTAGTGGAGATAAAAAGAAATGGGCTCCCATTTTGTTGACACTTGAAGGGAGTAATTTAACTGAATAATGATGATAGCATTCTGAAGTGGTGCTGGCACAGAACTTTTAGACAGAAGACCAGGGTGGCAATACAAGACAGCCAACCAGCTGCTTAGAGCATCATAATTTGAGGGCAGGATCACAGGAGGATGAGACAGGCATGGCTCGTGATTAACACTGCATCCCAGACTGGCCCCCTTGTGGGTATTGTTTTTGAGAGAGGCAGCAAAGACACACCCCACAATTCCATGTCTACTCTGATCATTACATTTACAACCTTTTCTTGATGAAAATGAAAGGTATTAAGAAATTGGCCTCAGCTGTTTCTTTTTTCCTTTCAAGGTTTGGTTCAGGCTTTTTGGCTTAGCTTAGTTACTGAAAGGCCCTCTCTGGGAAATTAATGTCATGTTGACTTGCAACTTCCAGAGAGAGATGGTATAAGATGCAAGTGACATCCTGGGGCTAGCAGTTTCAAGGCCAAGGTCCCAGAAGGAGTTTTGCACTCACATTAGCGGAAGGAACCCTGGGTATGGGGAAATTGCTTCATTGTGAATACCCTGTTTCCCCGAAAATAAGACATCCCCTGAAAATAAGACGTAGTAGAGGTTTTGCTCAAGTGCAAAATATAAGGCATCCCCCGAAAGTAAGATGTAGCAAAGTTTTTGTTTGGAAGCATTCCCGTCGAACAGAACACCAGAGCATGCAGCTGTGGGGCAGAAAAATAAGACATCCCCTGAAAATAAGACATAGCGCATCTTGGGAAGCAAAAATTAATATAAGACACTGTCTTATTTTCAGGGAAACACAGTACATGTCAGCTGCAGAGGTATGTGATCACATATCTTAGCAACACAGCTGGTTGGCCAGGATCAGACCAGCTGCAGGCAGCTTGGCAAAAATCAAGACCATTCATTCTAATTTGGCACTTCTAGCCATCCTTTTGACTCTAGGTTGAGCCTTGTGTGACCAGAACACTTGCTTCTTTTTGTGAACACTGTGTTTCGCGGGGGATGGGTAGTGACTGTCTGCATGAATTCTTCTGTTTCTTCACAGATGCTTATCTCTGTGTGTCTGGCCACTGAAGGCCGAGTGCTCGCCTCAGTGTTCACACACAGTGTGACACACAGTGTTCACACTTCTGCTTCTGAAAACTTCTGAAACTACTTTCTCTGAAAGGATCGGGTACTTAGATAAATCATTAGTTATAATCTACAAAAGATTGTCCCAGACACTTTGGGAGTTTTACATTGCAGCATTACAATTTTCCCTGGTGTTCTGGTGCAATGCAAAGAGAATAGGAATATTGTGTGTGTGTGTGCACGCGCACGTGTGTGTAAAGTGCTGTCAAATTGCATCCAATGTATGGCAACCCAGTAGGGTTTTCAAAACAAGAGACTAACAGAGGTGGTTTGCCATTGCCTCCTTCTGCATAGCCACTATGGTATTCCTTGGTGGTTTTCCACCAAGTACTAGCCAGGACTCACCTTACTTATCTTCCAAGGTCTGACGAGATCAGACTAGCCTGGTCACCTAGGTCATGGCAGAATTTGCTTACTAATGTCAATAGTGAGTTCACTGTGTAATTCTTCCGAACGTCAACATCAAGGCAATTACTTGTACAAGCTGAACTGTGCATTGTGATTTGTATAGTATTTTGATTTTCAGGATGTTTTAAATTTGCAACTTGCTTTCATTGTTCGTTTTGCAGCTGAACATGACATTCCATTTGTTTATTGTGGCGCTGGCCGGGGCTGGAGCAGCAGTCATTGCTATGGTAAGATTTAGAAAGCTTTATCCTCAGGGTACAAGTCATAACATATAATTCCAAATCCATTTGTGTTTGTTCTCAATATTAAGGAAGGTAAAAATTGAATGTTCCAGATTTTTATGGTACCATCCATATTTTGCATGTTTTAGAAAGGAATAACAACAACTTTTTAAATATATGTGTGTGTGCTTGGGCACACATGCATCATGTTATGAAACCTTCTGCACTTATCTAATGCAGCAAACTCTGCAGCTGTTTCTGCACAGACAGAAAACAGCACCCTAGGGACAGTAAAAATACTGTCCCTGTGGTGCTGTTTGCACTGCTGCCGTTGCTGCAGTGCAGCAGCACCTTGCTCACCCCCAAAATGGCACGAAAATGCTGCTTTCAAAACTCGCTTAATGAGCGACTTTTTTGAAAAGCAGTGTCTTCCACCTGGTGCCAAGCGAACGGCATCAGATGGAAGGCAGCGTTTTCCACGCTCCGCTTTTTCTCCCCTCTTACCTCCTCTTGGCTGCTGTCGCTTTAGAGAGGCCAGGGGACAGACCTCCTGTTTCTGGAGGCATCACCATGGCTACGGGAGCGTGTCCCCTGGCCTCTCTACAGCTATGGCAGCCGAGAGGAGGTAAGAAGGGGAAAAAAACAGCGTGCCCCATGCGAAGGCGGCCACATGGGCTGCTGGGGCACCAGGGTTGTTTGCAAATGGCCCCGGGGGGTGCACCAACTGCAACTATGTTAATGCAACCCTGCTCGCTCACCCATGCAAAAACAGCCTGTGTGTCAGACTTGCTTTCTTTCCATTCTTAATGACAGCACTACAAGAATGACTGTCCTGAGTTGTGCAGTGAGTTTCAGGGGAGAGTGAGAATTAGAACCATAGTCTCCCCCAATTCTAGCCTGAAAATCTCACCACTACACTATACTAGTGATTGGAAATCACAGAACAGCTAAGATATCTTTTCTTTGGTACATTTCACTTCATTGAAAACTTGGTTTTATATTTTGTAAGCTGCCTGGAAGTACATGGAAAAGAGTGGTCACAATGTTTGATTAATAAATAATGGATACATCAAATACCTTTTTAAAATTCTGTTTTTAAATGTTTTTAAACATAAATACACAGTTTATGAGGATATTTGTGTAATCCAGAAGGGAGGGACAAAAGGTCTCTGGAGGTAGTGTGACCCCAGCACCCAGCATTAATGCCCCTTATGCTAGCATAAGACACAATAATGCTAGCGCAGAGGCACTTATGTCAGTGCTGGAGAGCCATGCGACAGCATGTCACCTGGGCACCAATGCTGTTGTGGCACCAGTGTTCCTCAGGCAAAGAAATCCATGTCAGTGGAGAAGGGGATATTCTCAGGGGCAGAGCCAGTTTTTGTCATCTTCCTAAGCCCTTTCAGCCCAGGATTGCCTCCTTTTGCCATCATGAACTTACACCAGCAAAAAGGTAGACACAGCTCATGGAAATACAATAGGGAATTTTCAGGGTGGTTGAGCAAACTTAGCATTTCATTTGCAGGCCACAGGACTGCAGTCCACTCTGGGAGGTGGCACAGTTGTGCCTTGGCTGCCCTCAGGATTGCACTGCCTGTCTTATTCTGGGAGGTGACACAGTTGTGCCTTGGCTGCCTTCAGGATTGCACTGCCTGTCTTATTCTGAGTCAGAAAAAACAATACATCTAGTCCTGCATTGGCTAGCAGGAGGTCTCTAGGATTTCCAGTCACTGAAAGGTCACTTACAGCATCTGTTACCTGACACCTTTTGATCGGAAATGCTGACTGAACCTAGAAACTTCTGCGAGCAAAGCATGTCCTCTACCATTGATCCACAACCGCAATGCTGACAATCTATTAAAGGACACAGTCCATTTGATTTTGTATAAAATGGTTTCCAGAGGCCATTTTCATACAATCAAAATGGGTAATATCTCTCCGTTTTTCATATTAATTTCAGCTTTGATTCTGTTTCAGAAGTTTTCCATCAAGCAGTAATCTACAGTAATGTAAAATTGGGATATTTCTCACTTGCTTGAGTTAGCCCGCTTAACCACATCATATTTTAAAAAATAGAATATTGTTATCTTCCATAGGAAATCTATATTCTGTCAACTCAGCTATTACATTTAATACTTTGTTTTTAATAACTCCATCAATAATGGGGAAAACCTGTATCTAGAGACCTACATTAACATCTTCTGATATTAGTTTGATAAATATGATTTCTCATAGTAGTCAGATACGATCAACACAGTATTTTGTGGAAATGCTGTACTCATTAGAGACAGCCAGTTGGGACCTGCAAGAAATTTACAAGATGTAGCATCCTCTTCTCCTCCCTGCTTTTCCTTCATTCCCCCAGCTCTTATCTTAGTCACTCTTTCTCTCACACACAGGCCCCTTCCACACATGCAGAATAATTCACTTTCAATCCACTTTCACAACTGTTTGCAAGTGGATTTTGCCCAGTAAAATCCAGTTGCACAGTAAAATTCAGCTGCAAAGTGCATTGAAAGTGGATTGAAATTGCATTATTCTACATGTGTGGAAGGGGCCACACTGTTACTTTCCCCCACTCTTTCTTTATTCATCCTCCCTTCTCTGTCATTCTTTCTCCCTGCATATGAAAGTTGTGAGGGGAACTGGTTTAGGCATCTGTCCTCTCCCCACTGCTGCATTTACCTGTACCTACCCCTTCACTGCTCTGGCTAACCAGCTGCATGCTCACCCGCCCAGCAGTCCAGCTGTCTAGCTGAGATATGGTAGTAGCTTCTGCAGCAGCAGAACAGCTGGAAAGCAGGGACGTTGGCATGGCAGATGCTTCCACTCGTCCTTGCCTACTCTTCAAAGCACAGTGGCAATAGGGATTGGCTCATGCACTCATCCCCCCCCTGCTGCTGTGCCTGCCTCCTCGTCCATTCCTCTCTCCACTGTTGTGGATGCCCAGCTGCATGACACCCCACTCCGCCAATCACTCTGCTTTCCTACTTGGCTGTTTGGCAACCATGTGTGTGTGTGGGGGGGCTCCCACTGCTTCTTGTCCTCATCCCAGGTAGCAATGGAGGTAGGCAGTTGGAGATGTGTGTATGGGGAGGTACTCTTCTCCTGCCTGGCTGTAATGTTGATTTGAAAGCAGATGTACCTGTGCAGGTAACCCTTTTTTGCAGGGGGGGGGGGTCCTTATTTTTTTGGCATTTTTTGGCATTTTCCTGCAAACCTAGGTGAGGGGTCCCCCCAAGTTTGGAGAAATCTCTCTTCCATCAGTGTAACTTCAATAAGCAGATTTAAGTATCTCCAGATGGGGCCATGCTGACAATTAGAATATATTAGCGCTTCTGGATTTTGGATTATTCTGTACTGTGTATGACAATTATTAATTTTCCTCATGTCTTTTAAATATATATATATATTATCAAAAATACAAACCAAAGACAACAGATATGTACATAAACAACCACACAACATCTACATCCCTTGTTCCACTCACATGAACACCGAAAACTCTTCACCAGCAGCTGAACGTTTATTTCTGATTATGCCAAACTTTATTTAGTTACACAATTGTCAGTTCCATTCTTGGAATCACTCTTGACCGTAGAAGGCCTGTGCTGGTTGTATCTCCATTTTTCTGGTAAGCAGTTAACTTCTCTAGAATATGGATCTTCTTTGTTTTTGACAACCATATCTTAGGGATATTTTTTGGTTCCCATTGCCTGGCAAAAACTAGCCTGTCTATGGTAATCATGTGTAAAGCACCTGTTTCCTAGTCTGTAGAGAACTTCCCATTTTCCTATAACCTTATCTACTTCTGAAAGTGAATTCCTCTTCTCAAAAAGGAAATACAATATTCATTTTCAGTTTTTTGAGATCATGTTTACACTAATTTTACCAATGTGAAATTCTTCACTATCATTTTTGTAAAGCTGAGAGACAAAACACCTGATCTGTAAACACTGGGAAAACTGTCATGTACAGGTCTAATTATAATGCAAGTCCAGGAGCACCTTAGAAAACAATAAGCATTCCCATGGTATAAGCTTTCATGAATCAAGGCTCACTTCATCACATGCAGCCAAATATCTGATGAAGTGAGTTTTGACTCATAAGAACATAAGAACATAAGCACAAGCCAGTTGGATCAGACCAAAGTCCATCTAGTCCAGCTCTCTGCTACTTGCAGTGGCCCACCAGGTGCCTTTGGGAGCTCACATGTAGGATGTGGACTCAATGGCCTTCTGCGGCTGTTGCTCCCGATCACCTGGTCTGTTAAGGCATTTGCAATCTCAGATCAAGGAGGATCAAGATTGGTAGCCATAAATCGACTTCTCCTCCATAAATCTGTCCAAGCCCCTTTTAAAGCTATCCAGGTTAGTGGCCATCACACCACCTCCTGTGGCAGCATATTCCAAACACCAATCACACGTTGCGTGAAGAAGTGTTTCCTTCTATTAGTTCTAATTCTTCCCCCCAGCATTTTCAATGTATGCCCCCTGGTTCTAGTATTGTGAAAAAGAGAGAAAAATTTCTCTCTGTCAACATTTTCTACCCCATGCATAATTTTGTAGACTTCAATCATATCCCCCCTCAGCCGCCTCCTCTCCAAACTAAAGAGTCCCAAACGCTGCAGCCTCTCCTCATAGGGAAGGTGCTCCAGTCCCTCAATCATCCTCGTTGCCCTTCTCTGCACTTTTTCTATCTCCCTCAATATCCTTTTTGAGATGCGGCAACCAGAACTGGACACAGTACTCCAAGTGCGGTCGCACCACTGCTTTATATAAGGGCATGACCAATCTTTGCAGTTTTATTATCAATTCCTTTTCTAATGATCCCCAGCATAGAGTTTGCCTTTTTTACAGGTGCCATGCATTGAGTTGACATTCCCATGGAACTATCAACTAAGACGCCTAAATCCCTTTCCTGGTCTGTGACTGTGGATAGTATCTCGACCCCTGTAGCGTGTATGTGAAGTTTTGGATTTTTTGCCCCTATGTGCATCATCATCACTCTCTTACATTTTGCTACATTGAACTGCATTTTCTGCCATTTCTGGAGCCCACTCACCTAATTCTATCCAGGTCCGCTTTGGAGCTCTTGCGGGCAGAATCCTTTGTGGTTCTCACCACCCTACATAATTTGGTGGTATCATCATCTGCAAACTTGTGCCACCACGCTACCCAGCCCTCCTACTTCCAGGTCATTTATGAATAGGTTAAAGGAGCACTGGTCCCAAAACGGATCCTTGGGGACAATTGCCACTCCCAACATCTCTCCATTGTGAGAACTTCCCATTTACACCCACTCTTTTGTTTCCTGTTTCTCAACCAAGCTTTTTAATCCATAGGAGGACCTTCCCCCTCTTATTCCTTCTTCATTGCTGGAAGTTTTTCTCAACAGTCTCTGGTGAGGAACTCTTTGTCAAAAGCCTTTGAAATCCAAGTAGACAATGTCCACCGTGGGTTCACCCCTCTTCTTCGTCCACATGCCTGTTTTATTAACTCCTCAAAGAACTCTAGTAAGTTTGCCTCTGCAAAAGCCATGCTGACTCTTTCTCCTGCAGGTCTTGCTTTTTCTACACATGTTTTATAATTTTTTATCTTTAATGATAGATTCTACTAATTTTACCAGGAACAGATAAGTCAAACTCGACTGGCTCCTGTAATTTCCTCGGTCCCCCCTAGATCCTTTTCTTAAAGATTGGTGTGACATTGGCCCATCTTCCAGTCTTCAGGGATGGAGCCTGATTTCCAGGGATAAGTTGCTTTATTGAAGTGAGAAGATCCAGCAACTTCATGCTTGAGCTCTTTAAGAACTCTTTGGGTGAATGCAATCTGGGCCAGGGGATTTGGTAACATTTAGCTTCTATCAATGGCTGCCAGAACTTCTTCCTTGTCTACCACTATCTTCTGCTTAGTTCCTCGGATTCTGGGCCTCCTAAGAAGCTTGGTTCTAGGTGCAGGAATTTTCCCTCCACCTCTCCTTCTTTGGGTGAAGACAGATGCAAAGGAATTCATTCAGCTTCTCTGCAAATCTCTCCCCTGCCATCTTTAGCACACACCCTTTGTTCCTTTGTCATCTAACGGGCCTACCGCTTCCCTTGCTGGCTTCCTGCTTTTGATGTACTTGAAGAACTGTTTGTTGCTGGTCTTGATGTTCGCAGCCATGCGTTCCTCATAATCCTTTTTTGCCTCCCTTACAGCTAGCTTGCTTCTCTTTTGCCACCATTTGTGTTCCCTCTCATATTCTTCATCAGTCAAACTGGACTTCCATTTTCTAAAAGACATTTTCTTTTTTCTGATAATTTCCTCAACCTCTCTTGTTAACCATGGTGGCTTTCTTTTGGACTGGGTGCTGCCTTTTCTAACCTGTTGTGTGACTCACTAGAAAACTGGGTTGGCCTCTAAGGTGTTACTGGACTCGATTTTTCTGCTGCCACAGACCAACATGGCTACCCATCTAAAACTATCTCCATGGAAGGTTTGATTATATGATATAGAATAGAATAGAATAACTTTAATGTCATTGTGCACACACATTGTGCCTTGTGTCCACACAACGAAAATACAAAACAGCAAAAATACCTCCTGCAAGGACACAGGCTGGTTCTCCACAGGGAATATTACAGCAGTGGAAGAGAGTAATTGGTGACCAAATTGTTTGTTCCTGACACCAGTCATGCTATTTTAAAAAAATCCTTCACCACTTAATTATTTGAACCCTGACTATAGGAAGCTAAGGTTTTCTCAGAATCGTCTCACTTATCTGCCCTTCAAAAAGAGAAAGCCCTTGCCCCCGTGAGAAGGCCAGGATGGGGAATATCCCTGCATCTACTCTGGATTATCAGTCCAGAACCTCATGGCAATCATACCCTGTATAAAGAACATTTAATAGTAAAGTTGACTTTACTCCATGCATCAGGCCTTGTTAATTGAAGCAGCTGATTCAGGCCCCATCCGCACATGCAGAATAATACATTTTCAGTCCACTTTCACAATTGTTTGCAAGTGGAAGTGGCTCAGTGGCCAAGCATTTGCTTGGCACGCAGAAGGTCCCAGGTTCAATCCAGTTAAAGAGTCTGGCAGTAGGTAATGTGACAGACCTTTACCTGAGATCCTGGAGATCTGCAGCTGCTTTTTGTGGACAGTACACACTGTAATGGACCAATAGTTGGCATCAGTGGCTTCCATGTGGTTATGAAAATAATGAGTGGTAGTGTTCAAGATGGCTGGGACAGTGGAGTTTAAATACAGAAAGATGGACAAATGATTAGATCCAGTATAAGGCAGCTTCATTTTCAATGATTTTGGCTCTGTGGTAAAGCATTTGTTTTGCATGGAGACAGCTCCAGTTTCATTTTGTGACATTTCCAGTTGAAAGGACCAGGTGATATGATAGATCTCTGCCAGACAGAGGTCATAGTTAGAGGAAAGCCACTGCTTGATAGAATAGACAATACTGACATTGATGGACTGATGGTCTGTTCGTGCACTTGCA
This sequence comes from Sphaerodactylus townsendi, assembly GCF_021028975.2. Lineage (NCBI taxonomy): Eukaryota > Metazoa > Chordata > Lepidosauria > Squamata > Sphaerodactylidae > Sphaerodactylus > Sphaerodactylus townsendi. The sequence continues at coordinate 35,931,945 of NC_059434.1, forward strand.
AGAACTTGTTTGGCATTGTAACAGCTGTTCCTGATCCTCAGTTAACAAAACATATTCAGCTAACAAAACATATCATCACCATAGTGATAATATCCAGCTACAGAATTCTAAATGCTTTCTCCCAACTGTCATATAGATCTTAATTCTTCATAATCTGATTGTAGCAAATAACATTACAAAAATGTACACATCCTAGATTATTCTATGGGTGAAGATAGACATGGTCTCAGTGGTTCTCAACCTGGGGGTCGGGACCCCTCTAAGACTCTCTGCATCAGTGTTCTCTATCTGTAAAATGGATAAATGTTAGGGTTGCGGGTCACCACAACATGAGGAACTGTATTAAAGGGTTGCGGCATTAGGAAGGTTGAGAACTACTGGTCTAAGTTTGGTGAAAGTGTTTCATATATTCTTTCTTGTTTCTTGAAAACCAATGCCTCGGTGTGAAATAAATGTGTTCAGACACTTTTCAGCATATCTTTAGAAGGCCTATCATAGTCTCATGACTAAATTAACCAAAATGCTATAGAATTCTGCTGCAAGAGAAGGTTCCATGGGTTAAAACATGCTAAAACCAATTAGAAAGTACCTTCTACACCTTAGTCTTCCAGTTCTATAAACAATTCTCATGTAAGACCAACCTCTTTTATTGGGCAATTATTCCCTTAATATAAATAGGGAATGTGGCATTTAGCATTAATTTAGCATTGAAAAAAGTTAACAATTGGAGAGAGAAGGATTTGAAAAGGTTATGGAATAAAATTTTGAAACTTATTGGCAAGTTATTATTAATATTCAGTGACCAGATGTTTCCTAGCTTTTTTCCAACCTGGGCACCAGTTGTTCTAGCAACCTAGCAGGTTGTTCCTGATGTCACTGTTGAGGGTTTTTTAAAAAAAATAAAGTTCCAGATCAGCCAGGGTGTTTAGTGGCACCAACTACCACTTGTTTCTTCTACAAGCAATTTTTAATCATAACATTTCATTGTGAGATTATGGTATTCTTTACTGCACTGGCGTTTGGAAATTGTATACGTACTGGTGGCACATAATATAAATTCCTAGTCCATGCTGCTCCTTTCTCCCAACTTGTATCCAAAGTATTCTGGATGCAGTTTTATCTCCACATGCACACTCCCATTAAAAGTTCCTGTGAAGTCATGATCCAGTTTCCTGTGAAGGGTTTCCTCTGATTAATCAAGAACAGTGGTTCTCAACCTGGGGGTTGGTACCCCTTTGGGGGTCGAACGACCCTTTCACAGGGGTCGCCTAAGACTCTCTGCATCAGTGTTCTCCATCCATAAAATGGATAAATGTTAGGGTTGGGGGTCACCACAATATAACTGTATTAAAGGGTCGCGGCATTAGGAAGGTTGAGAACCACTGATGAAGAATGTACCGTTAAATTCCTGTAGCAACTGACAGATGGCAACAAAGATCTTACCTGTTTTCACTAATCTGAACTCATCATTTTTTTGTTCGATTCCACGCTAATAAGGTTTTACAGCTTTCTCATGTAAAAAACAGTTTTTTTTTGCTGTGCCAAAGCTGTAAAACGTGTATCAGGCCTTGTTTAAATAGCAATATGGTTGGCTGGACTAAACCATGAGCTTGGAACACCTATTAATCTTTTGTGCTTGTTCTGAACACTTGATCTTGCTATCTCTACTGACCTGTACAAGGATTAATTAACACTTGAAGTAGCTCAAATGTGAACATGCTGCGTCTGAATCTTTGTTCATTATAGTCAACAAGCAATTAATTCTTGGCTCTTCCAAAAACAATTTTATGTTAGTAAATCAACAGGATAAAAAAAATCAAAAACCTTTTCATAGACAAAATTTAAATCTGCAATATAAAATAAAATGTTCACTGCTTAATTTATCCATGCATGCTCTGGTATCAGATCTGAAATGGTAGCCTGGCACAGAGAACTAGTCAAACTTTCAGCTAAAAGTGAGCATAAAGATTTGTCAATTGAAAGTAGCTATACTATATTTATATGATTCATGGTCGATTCCCCATGGGGAAAATCATCTTGGGATTGGACTGGGACCATAAAGTACAGTACCTTTTGATCCTGGTCTGTCCCCACGGCAGCTGAGGTCTGGAGTTGAAACCAGGATCAGAACCCAGGATCAGCTCTGCAGCATTTTTGCTCCTTGTTCCCGATTGGCTGTTGCTTTAGGGCGGGAATGTGAATGAGCGTTCCCTTTTTTTTCCCCCCCCCCCCCCCGTTAACGGCTATGTAGCTACATCGTCACAAAGCAAGAACACCACACAAACGTGTGCCTATTAGTTGCACAGTCGTGGCTTCGTATGCAAGAAGAAAATTTTTTTTAAAGGTGAGTTCCTGCCCTCTCTGAGTCTCCCATTCTGCGAACGGAGACTCAGGGTTTCCCGACAATACCAGGCTCATCCCAGGATCGTGAGAAAAGATGTACCTTTCTGGCGGTTTCTGAAAATCCCTGGATGAGGGGGGTATTACAGGGCAGGGCCAGAACTGACCCGAATTTGACACAGGAGCTGTGGGGAGTTCTCCATTGTCCCAGGATACCTACCAGGGCTATCTCAGGATGAATTTCCCCGTGTGGAATTGCCCCATGTTAGAGCTAGTGCGGCTTGAAAGAGGCACTGCCTGAAGCTCCTGCTCCTGACCCATTTCATGCTTGTCCTGGGGACCTCCCATTACTGATGCACTGCTGTTCTCCTTTCCAAAGCACCTTGTGTATGGGGAGTCCAGAAAGCTGTACTGGCCATGCACAGCTTGCCATGCTATGTTTAAAGCATCTTGGTAAACAAAGAAGGAAAGGATGTTGGAAGCTCCTGGATGAGATGTGAGGTGGTGAAGTGGTGGAAGAGATTGTGGCAGCTGCATTAATTATACTGAGGAGAAGCAGCATCAGATGCTGCCCCAAAATCCAGTGTTGGAGTCCATCAGTTCACCTCATAATACAGCCACTTGTAGTTAGAGCTTGCATGCCTCCTGTTATTAGTGACAGAACTTGAGATCATATAGATTAACAATGCAATCCTGAATAGTTACACTCTTCTAATAAGTCCTTGACTTCACAGAATTAAAGTAGTATAAATCTGTTTAGGATTGCACAACTAGTATATAACAGACAAGTCACACTGTGTGAAGAAATTTATTGTCATATGACATCTTTTTTTAGCATGTTTTTATTGCACTACTAATGACCCTTAGTTCTCTGTTCATATTAGGGTTTGATCTGTCTGCTTAGCTATCCTTTATTTAACCTGTCATACAAATGATGAAACAAACATTCCACTGTTTTCTCCCCTGTTCCTTTTCCTCCTCGACCTTTTTAAAAATTATGCAGTTGACATTTTTATTTCATGTACTCATCAGATGCTAAAAATCCATAAAAACTATTTGTCTAAACATTATTGACATGAATCTGCCTGACATAGAAGGTTTTTTTTGCAGCATTTAATTGTTTCTTCCTTGGTCTATTTTGCAACTATTTCAAGAAATTAGAGTCCAAGGCAACATCTGAAGGAATACAATGAAGTATTGAGGTCACTGAAATCAGTTTTCCCATGAAATGGTTAGGGTACATAAATATCATCATAAGAAATCTATAATTTGTGAATTTGAGTGTGGGACAGGAAGATTTCTGTCAAGTTAAAAAAAAAAACCATAACAGACAACAATTGATCATGTAGAGCTTTGATGTTAGTTAAAATATGAGAGGTATAGAAGAGAAATGCCCAGCCTGAAAAAGTAAGAAAAACGTTACGAAGGAAAGAAGGGCACTGAGTAGCAAGGCTGTTGTTGCAACCTTCTTTTAAATAGCTATGTACATTCCAATACTTGGTATTTTGATAGAGAAACATTCAACCTCAAAACATTTTAAAATAATCAAAATAAAATACATTGTACAGTGACAGGAATGGGGAGATGTAGTTCTTGTCCCAAACATTGATCAGTGGATGCCCAGGGTAACCACATAACCAATCCACAGAGTACTCAAAGCTCAAGAGAAGAATTAGACTGGGAATCACATTTTTTTTCTAGCAACGCAGCCACAACTCTCTTGGGTTAGGGCAATGCAATTTTCCTACACCCAAATGCTTCCTTGAGGAAAAAAAATGATTCCATCAGGAAAAAAGCAACAATGATGCACATAATCAGCATGCATTCAGTTCTGGAGAAAGATCTCCTAGATGGTGATGCAAGGTTCAGGGGCTGAGAATACAAAGTCAGGTTTCTCATAAGAGACAAATTCAGAGACTTTGGCAGTTCAGACACTTTGGAAGTTTCTGAAAATGAAAAGAAATTTCTACTTGGTGAATGTCTCCCTGAAGGGAAATTCTGCCCTTTCTAACCCAACAAGTCTTGGCATAACACTCAAGGCTATTCACAAAAGTGTAAAATTCAATTATGTAAGAGTCCTTTAGTGATGCTGTCCAGTGAATTGGTACCAACTGGAATAGACAGTCTGCAAACCTCAAACCACCGACTTCAAAGGAAAAAGTGACCTTCTATAAAGTGGACTTGTACACTTTATAGTGACTGACAAGTGATCTTGTACTTGTCTGCCTTTTGTGGAAAGGGCTAATCAGGCTGCATGTAAGAGTGATCTTCCCTTATGACATTTGATGTATCTGCTTGTATCCAGTGGTGGGGTTCAGCAGGTTTGCACCACTTCAGCAGAACTGGTTATTAAAATAGTGCTTGTAAACAACCAGTTGTTAAATTATTTGAATCCCCCCACCAGAACTGGTTGTTAAATTATTTGAATCCACCACTGCTCGTATCATGAAATGAGATGTATTCCAGATAGAGATGTACACCATATAAAATTGTATCTAGAGTCTGAGGAGATATTAATTATCAGTATTTCAAATTTATTTGGGTCTAAAATACTGATTTGGTATCTGGATTTTGGTTTTTTTCCCAAGATTTTGAAAATTTTCAGCTCCTTTATTGCCTGTGGGGGTTTTCTCTGGGGTTTAGATAGCTTGGGGGGGGGGGATTTTGAGCAAATAACACTAAATTACAGCAGAGCTGGTGCATTCACAAAAGATCCCTCAAGGTTTGAATAAATTGGACCAAGGGCTCCAGTTCTGTGGACCTGTGAACAAGGATCCCGCAGCCATGCTCCAATTTTCTTATGAGGAAAAAAAATCTATGCTTTCTCCAGGGTAAGGAATAGCCAAACACACAAGGCTAAGCAACAAAAGACCAAAATCTTCCCAGTGCAAACAGAACCAACAAACTCAACATAATCAGTGTGGCAAGTCCAACACATTTAATGTCAAACCAGAATTTCAAGTCAAATGTCCTGAAGCAAGGGAAGGGACATTGTTTCCAGCCCAAAAGAACCAATGTCAATCCTGTGAATCCCAGCAGAGCCAACCTGGCAATTTTTGCCTAATATATGATACCATTTGCCTGGGAGAACTGCCTCCCTCTTTCCTCTGTGCTGCTGCCTGGGAAAATTGCAAAAAGAAACACTCCCCACCCCCCAAGTTTGGAGCCTTAAAATGTCAGCCCTGGATATTCCTAAGTATTTCCAGGAATATTTGTGACCAGAATACCAATATTAGTACAATTCTCAGACTTCTATCCAGATCCCAAATATACACCAAAAATGCAGCTAAGATATTTTAGATGCATACTTTTAGACCAGATATATCCAAGCACACGTCCTTAGTGCCTGGATGTATAATTCAGCATACACATGTGACATTAAAAGTGTTACTTTACCTGACATGAACCAAGAGAAAAGGGAGGACCTACTTTGGTGAGGAAATAGCAAGAGAATCTTTATCTAGAGCTGCATCACATATTATCATATATTGCAGCTGAACAACTATTATGCTACTGTTTGGCACCACTTTGAATCCTCTGTCTACTGCTGTTGCTTGATACTCTTTTCCTCTTCTCTGCCTGTTGAATCCATGAAAATCAGGAGGCAGCAGAGTTTTAAAAGATCCACAATTTAATTTTTAAAAGTTCATTCTCTGCACAATTAGAGTTGTTCAGAACTTAATTTGGTCCTAGAACTTCTTCTGTTTTCTTGTTCTTCTAGCCCAGGGGTAGGGAACCTGCGGCTCTCCAGATGTTCAGGAACTACAATTCCCATCAGCCCCTACCAGCATGGCCAATTGGCCATGCTGACAGAGGCTGATGGGAATTGTAGTTCCTGAACATCTGGAGAGCCGCAGGTTCCCCCCCCACCCCCCCCCCCCCCCACCCCCCCCCCCCCCCACCCCCCCCCCCCCCCACCCCCCCCCCCCCCCACCCCCCCCCCCCCCCACCCCCCCCCCCCCCCACCCCCCCCCCCCCCCACCCCCCCCCCCCCCCACCCCCCCCCCCCCCCACCCCCCCCCCCCCCCACCCCCCCCCCCCCCCACCCCCCCCCCCCCCCACCCCCCCCCCCCCCCACCCCCCCCCCCCCCCACCCCCCCCCCCCCCCACCCCCCCCCCCCCCCACCCCCCCCCCCCCCCACCCCCCCCCCCCCCCACCCCCCCCCCCCCCCACCCCCCCCCCCCCCCACCCCCCCCCCCCCCCACCCCCCCCCCCCCCCACCCCCCCCCCCCCCCACCCCCCCCCCCCCCCACCCCCCCCCCCCCCCACCCCCCCCCCCCCCCACCCCCCCCCCCCCCCACCCCCCCCCCCCCCCACCCCCCCCCCCCCCCACCCCCCCCCCCCCCCACCCCCCCCCCCCCCCACCCCCCCCCCCCCCCACCCCCCCCCCCCCCCACCCCCCCCCCCCCCCACCCCCCCCCCCCCCCACCCCCCCCCCCCCCCACCCCCCCCCCCCCCCACCCCCCCCCCCCCCCACCCCCCCCCCCCCCCACCCCCCCCCCCCCCCACCCCCCCCCCCCCCCACCCCCCCCCCCCCCCACCCCCCCCCCCCCCCACCCCCCCCCCCCCCCACCCCCCCCCCCCCCCACCCCCCCCCCCCCCCACCCCCCCCCCCCCCCACCCCCCCCCCCCCCCACCCCCCCCCCCCCCCACCCCCCCCCCCCCCCACCCCCCCCCCCCCCCACCCCCCCCCCCCCCCACCCCCCCCCCCCCCCACCCCCCCCCCCCCCCACCCCCCCCCCCCCCCACCCCCCCCCCCCCCCACCCCCCCCCCCCCCCACCCCCCCCCCCCCCCACCCCCCCCCCCCCCCACCCCCCCCCCCCCCCACCCCCCCCCCCCCCCACCCCCCCCCCCCCCCACCCCCCCCCCCCCCCACCCCCCCCCCCCCCCACCCCCCCCCCCCCCCACCCCCCCCCCCCCCCACCCCCCCCCCCCCCCACCCCCCCCCCCCCCCACCCCCCCCCCCCCCCACCCCCCCCCCCCCCCACCCCCCCCCCCCCCCACCCCCCCCCCCCCCCACCCCCCCCCCCCCCCACCCCCCCCCCCCCCCACCCCCCCCCCCCCCCACCCCCCCCCCCCCCCACCCCCCCCCCCCCCCACCCCCCCCCCCCCCCACCCCCCCCCCCCCCCACCCCCCCCCCCCCCCACCCCCCCCCCCCCCCACCCCCCCCCCCCCCCACCCCCCCCCCCCCCCACCCCCCCCCCCCCCCACCCCCCCCCCCCCCCACCCCCCCCCCCCCCCACCCCCCCCCCCCCCCACCCCCCCCCCCCCCCACCCCCCCCCCCCCCCACCCCCCCCCCCCCCCACCCCCCCCCCCCCCCACCCCCCCCCCCCCCCACCCCCCCCCCCCCCCACCCCCCCCCCCCCCCACCCCCCCCCCCCCCCACCCCCCCCCCCCCCCACCCCCCCCCCCCCCCACCCCCCCCCCCCCCCACCCCCCCCCCCCCCCACCCCCCCCCCCCCCCACCCCCCCCCCCCCCCACCCCCCCCCCCCCCCACCCCCCCCCCCCCCCACCCCCCCCCCCCCCCACCCCCCCCCCCCCCCACCCCCCCCCCCCCCCACCCCCCCCCCCCCCCACCCCCCCCCCCCCCCACCCCCCCCCCCCCCCACCCCCCCCCCCCCCCACCCCCCCCCCCCCCCACCCCCCCCCCCCCCCACCCCCCCCCCCCCCCACCCCCCCCCCCCCCCACCCCCCCCCCCCCCCACCCCCCCCCCCCCCCACCCCCCCCCCCCCCCACCCCCCCCCCCCCCCACCCCCCCCCCCCCCCACCCCCCCCCCCCCCCACCCCCCCCCCCCCCCACCCCCCCCCCCCCCCACCCCCCCCCCCCCCCACCCCCCCCCCCCCCCACCCCCCCCCCCCCCCACCCCCCCCCCCCCCCACCCCCCCCCCCCCCCACCCCCCCCCCCCCCCACCCCCCCCCCCCCCCACCCCCCCCCCCCCCCACCCCCCCCCCCCCCCACCCCCCCCCCCCCCCACCCCCCCCCCCCCCCACCCCCCCCCCCCCCCACCCCCCCCCCCCCCCACCCCCCCCCCCCCCCACCCCCCCCCCCCCCCACCCCCCCCCCCCCCCACCCCCCCCCCCCCCCACCCCCCCCCCCCCCCACCCCCCCCCCCCCCCACCCCCCCCCCCCCCCACCCCCCCCCCCCCCCACCCCCCCCCCCCCCCACCCCCCCCCCCCCCCACCCCCCCCCCCCCCCACCCCCCCCCCCCCCCACCCCCCCCCCCCCCCACCCCCCCCCCCCCCCACCCCCCCCCCCCCCCACCCCCCCCCCCCCCCACCCCCCCCCCCCCCCACCCCCCCCCCCCCCCACCCCCCCCCCCCCCCACCCCCCCCCCCCCCCACCCCCCCCCCCCCCCACCCCCCCCCCCCCCCACCCCCCCCCCCCCCCACCCCCCCCCCCCCCCACCCCCCCCCCCCCCCACCCCCCCCCCCCCCCACCCCCCCCCCCCCCCACCCCCCCCCCCCCCCACCCCCCCCCCCCCCCACCCCCCCCCCCCCCCACCCCCCCCCCCCCCCACCCCCCCCCCCCCCCACCCCCCCCCCCCCCCACCCCCCCCCCCCCCCACCCCCCCCCCCCCCCACCCCCCCCCCCCCCCACCCCCCCCCCCCCCCACCCCCCCCCCCCCCCACCCCCCCCCCCCCCCACCCCCCCCCCCCCCCACCCCCCCCCCCCCCCACCCCCCCCCCCCCCCACCCCCCCCCCCCCCCACCCCCCCCCCCCCCCACCCCCCCCCCCCCCCACCCCCCCCCCCCCCCACCCCCCCCCCCCCCCACCCCCCCCCCCCCCCACCCCCCCCCCCCCCCACCCCCCCCCCCCCCCACCCCCCCCCCCCCCCACCCCCCCCCCCCCCCACCCCCCCCCCCCCCCACCCCCCCCCCCCCCCACCCCCCCCCCCCCCCACCCCCCCCCCCCCCCACCCCCCCCCCCCCCCACCCCCCCCCCCCCCCACCCCCCCCCCCCCCCACCCCCCCCCCCCCCCACCCCCCCCCCCCCCCACCCCCCCCCCCCCCCACCCCCCCCCCCCCCCACCCCCCCCCCCCCCCACCCCCCCCCCCCCCCACCCCCCCCCCCCCCCACCCCCCCCCCCCCCCACCCCCCCCCCCCCCCACCCCCCCCCCCCCCCACCCCCCCCCCCCCCCACCCCCCCCCCCCCCCACCCCCCCCCCCCCCCACCCCCCCCCCCCCCCACCCCCCCCCCCCCCCACCCCCCCCCCCCCCCACCCCCCCCCCCCCCCACCCCCCCCCCCCCCCACCCCCCCCCCCCCCCACCCCCCCCCCCCCCCACCCCCCCCCCCCCCCACCCCCCCCCCCCCCCACCCCCCCCCCCCCCCACCCCCCCCCCCCCCCACCCCCCCCCCCCCCCACCCCCCCCCCCCCCCACCCCCCCCCCCCCCCACCCCCCCCCCCCCCCACCCCCCCCCCCCCCCACCCCCCCCCCCCCCCACCCCCCCCCCCCCCCACCCCCCCCCCCCCCCACCCCCCCCCCCCCCCACCCCCCCCCCCCCCCACCCCCCCCCCCCCCCACCCCCCCCCCCCCCCACCCCCCCCCCCCCCCACCCCCCCCCCCCCCCACCCCCCCCCCCCCCCACCCCCCCCCCCCCCCACCCCCCCCCCCCCCCACCCCCCCCCCCCCCCACCCCCCCCCCCCCCCACCCCCCCCCCCCCCCACCCCCCCCCCCCCCCACCCCCCCCCCCCCCCACCCCCCCCCCCCCCCACCCCCCCCCCCCCCCACCCCCCCCCCCCCCCACCCCCCCCCCCCCCCACCCCCCCCCCCCCCCACCCCCCCCCCCCCCCACCCCCCCCCCCCCCCACCCCCCCCCCCCCCCACCCCCCCCCCCCCCCACCCCCCCCCCCCCCCACCCCCCCCCCCCCCCACCCCCCCCCCCCCCCACCCCCCCCCCCCCCCACCCCCCCCCCCCCCCACCCCCCCCCCCCCCCACCCCCCCCCCCCCCCACCCCCCCCCCCCCCCACCCCCCCCCCCCCCCACCCCCCCCCCCCCCCACCCCCCCCCCCCCCCACCCCCCCCCCCCCCCACCCCCCCCCCCCCCCACCCCCCCCCCCCCCCACCCCCCCCCCCCCCCACCCCCCCCCCCCCCCACCCCCCCCCCCCCCCACCCCCCCCCCCCCCCACCCCCCCCCCCCCCCACCCCCCCCCCCCCCCACCCCCCCCCCCCCCCACCCCCCCCCCCCCCCACCCCCCCCCCCCCCCACCCCCCCCCCCCCCCACCCCCCCCCCCCCCCACCCCCCCCCCCCCCCACCCCCCCCCCCCCCCACCCCCCCCCCCCCCCACCCCCCCCCCCCCCCACCCCCCCCCCCCCCCACCCCCCCCCCCCCCCACCCCCCCCCCCCCCCACCCCCCCCCCCCCCCACCCCCCCCCCCCCCCACCCCCCCCCCCCCCCACCCCCCCCCCCCCCCACCCCCCCCCCCCCCCACCCCCCCCCCCCCCCACCCCCCCCCCCCCCCACCCCCCCCCCCCCCCACCCCCCCCCCCCCCCACCCCCCCCCCCCCCCACCCCCCCCCCCCCCCACCCCCCCCCCCCCCCACCCCCCCCCCCCCCCACCCCCCCCCCCCCCCACCCCCCCCCCCCCCCACCCCCCCCCCCCCCCACCCCCCCCCCCCCCCACCCCCCCCCCCCCCCACCCCCCCCCCCCCCCACCCCCCCCCCCCCCCACCCCCCCCCCCCCCCACCCCCCCCCCCCCCCACCCCCCCCCCCCCCCACCCCCCCCCCCCCCCACCCCCCCCCCCCCCCACCCCCCCCCCCCCCCACCCCCCCCCCCCCCCACCCCCCCCCCCCCCCACCCCCCCCCCCCCCCACCCCCCCCCCCCCCCACCCCCCCCCCCCCCCACCCCCCCCCCCCCCCACCCCCCCCCCCCCCCACCCCCCCCCCCCCCCACCCCCCCCCCCCCCCACCCCCCCCCCCCCCCACCCCCCCCCCCCCCCACCCCCCCCCCCCCCCACCCCCCCCCCCCCCCACCCCCCCCCCCCCCCACCCCCCCCCCCCCCCACCCCCCCCCCCCCCCACCCCCCCCCCCCCCCACCCCCCCCCCCCCCCACCCCCCCCCCCCCCCACCCCCCCCCCCCCCCACCCCCCCCCCCCCCCACCCCCCCCCCCCCCCACCCCCCCCCCCCCCCACCCCCCCCCCCCCCCACCCCCCCCCCCCCCCACCCCCCCCCCCCCCCACCCCCCCCCCCCCCCACCCCCCCCCCCCCCCACCCCCCCCCCCCCCCACCCCCCCCCCCCCCCACCCCCCCCCCCCCCCACCCCCCCCCCCCCCCACCCCCCCCCCCCCCCACCCCCCCCCCCCCCCACCCCCCCCCCCCCCCACCCCCCCCCCCCCCCACCCCCCCCCCCCCCCACCCCCCCCCCCCCCCACCCCCCCCCCCCCCCACCCCCCCCCCCCCCCACCCCCCCCCCCCCCCACCCCCCCCCCCCCCCACCCCCCCCCCCCCCCACCCCCCCCCCCCCCCACCCCCCCCCCCCCCCACCCCCCCCCCCCCCCACCCCCCCCCCCCCCCACCCCCCCCCCCCCCCACCCCCCCCCCCCCCCACCCCCCCCCCCCCCCACCCCCCCCCCCCCCCACCCCCCCCCCCCCCCACCCCCCCCCCCCCCCACCCCCCCCCCCCCCCACCCCCCCCCCCCCCCACCCCCCCCCCCCCCCACCCCCCCCCCCCCCCACCCCCCCCCCCCCCCACCCCCCCCCCCCCCCACCCCCCCCCCCCCCCACCCCCCCCCCCCCCCACCCCCCCCCCCCCCCACCCCCCCCCCCCCCCACCCCCCCCCCCCCCCACCCCCCCCCCCCCCCACCCCCCCCCCCCCCCACCCCCCCCCCCCCCCACCCCCCCCCCCCCCCACCCCCCCCCCCCCCCACCCCCCCCCCCCCCCACCCCCCCCCCCCCCCACCCCCCCCCCCCCCCACCCCCCCCCCCCCCCACCCCCCCCCCCCCCCACCCCCCCCCCCCCCCACCCCCCCCCCCCCCCACCCCCCCCCCCCCCCACCCCCCCCCCCCCCCACCCCCCCCCCCCCCCACCCCCCCCCCCCCCCACCCCCCCCCCCCCCCACCCCCCCCCCCCCCCACCCCCCCCCCCCCCCACCCCCCCCCCCCCCCACCCCCCCCCCCCCCCACCCCCCCCCCCCCCCACCCCCCCCCCCCCCCACCCCCCCCCCCCCCCACCCCCCCCCCCCCCCACCCCCCCCCCCCCCCACCCCCCCCCCCCCCCACCCCCCCCCCCCCCCACCCCCCCCCCCCCCCACCCCCCCCCCCCCCCACCCCCCCCCCCCCCCACCCCCCCCCCCCCCCACCCCCCCCCCCCCCCACCCCCCCCCCCCCCCACCCCCCCCCCCCCCCACCCCCCCCCCCCCCCACCCCCCCCCCCCCCCACCCCCCCCCCCCCCCACCCCCCCCCCCCCCCACCCCCCCCCCCCCCCACCCCCCCCCCCCCCCACCCCCCCCCCCCCCCACCCCCCCCCCCCCCCACCCCCCCCCCCCCCCACCCCCCCCCCCCCCCACCCCCCCCCCCCCCCACCCCCCCCCCCCCCCACCCCCCCCCCCCCCCACCCCCCCCCCCCCCCACCCCCCCCCCCCCCCACCCCCCCCCCCCCCCACCCCCCCCCCCCCCCACCCCCCCCCCCCCCCACCCCCCCCCCCCCCCACCCCCCCCCCCCCCCACCCCCCCCCCCCCCCACCCCCCCCCCCCCCCACCCCCCCCCCCCCCCACCCCCCCCCCCCCCCACCCCCCCCCCCCCCCACCCCCCCCCCCCCCCACCCCCCCCCCCCCCCACCCCCCCCCCCCCCCACCCCCCCCCCCCCCCACCCCCCCCCCCCCCCACCCCCCCCCCCCCCCACCCCCCCCCCCCCCCACCCCCCCCCCCCCCCACCCCCCCCCCCCCCCACCCCCCCCCCCCCCCACCCCCCCCCCCCCCCACCCCCCCCCCCCCCCACCCCCCCCCCCCCCCACCCCCCCCCCCCCCCACCCCCCCCCCCCCCCACCCCCCCCCCCCCCCACCCCCCCCCCCCCCCACCCCCCCCCCCCCCCACCCCCCCCCCCCCCCACCCCCCCCCCCCCCCACCCCCCCCCCCCCCCACCCCCCCCCCCCCCCACCCCCCCCCCCCCCCACCCCCCCCCCCCCCCACCCCCCCCCCCCCCCACCCCCCCCCCCCCCCACCCCCCCCCCCCCCCACCCCCCCCCCCCCCCACCCCCCCCCCCCCCCACCCCCCCCCCCCCCCACCCCCCCCCCCCCCCACCCCCCCCCCCCCCCACCCCCCCCCCCCCCCACCCCCCCCCCCCCCCACCCCCCCCCCCCCCCACCCCCCCCCCCCCCCACCCCCCCCCCCCCCCACCCCCCCCCCCCCCCACCCCCCCCCCCCCCCACCCCCCCCCCCCCCCACCCCCCCCCCCCCCCACCCCCCCCCCCCCCCACCCCCCCCCCCCCCCACCCCCCCCCCCCCCCACCCCCCCCCCCCCCCACCCCCCCCCCCCCCCACCCCCCCCCCCCCCCACCCCCCCCCCCCCCCACCCCCCCCCCCCCCCACCCCCCCCCCCCCCCACCCCCCCCCCCCCCCACCCCCCCCCCCCCCCACCCCCCCCCCCCCCCACCCCCCCCCCCCCCCACCCCCCCCCCCCCCCACCCCCCCCCCCCCCCACCCCCCCCCCCCCCCACCCCCCCCCCCCCCCACCCCCCCCCCCCCCCACCCCCCCCCCCCCCCACCCCCCCCCCCCCCCACCCCCCCCCCCCCCCACCCCCCCCCCCCCCCACCCCCCCCCCCCCCCACCCCCCCCCCCCCCCACCCCCCCCCCCCCCCACCCCCCCCCCCCCCCACCCCCCCCCCCCCCCACCCCCCCCCCCCCCCACCCCCCCCCCCCCCCACCCCCCCCCCCCCCCACCCCCCCCCCCCCCCACCCCCCCCCCCCCCCACCCCCCCCCCCCCCCACCCCCCCCCCCCCCCACCCCCCCCCCCCCCCACCCCCCCCCCCCCCCACCCCCCCCCCCCCCCACCCCCCCCCCCCCCCACCCCCCCCCCCCCCCACCCCCCCCCCCCCCCACCCCCCCCCCCCCCCACCCCCCCCCCCCCCCACCCCCCCCCCCCCCCACCCCCCCCCCCCCCCACCCCCCCCCCCCCCCACCCCCCCCCCCCCCCACCCCCCCCCCCCCCCACCCCCCCCCCCCCCCACCCCCCCCCCCCCCCACCCCCCCCCCCCCCCACCCCCCCCCCCCCCCACCCCCCCCCCCCCCCACCCCCCCCCCCCCCCACCCCCCCCCCCCCCCACCCCCCCCCCCCCCCACCCCCCCCCCCCCCCACCCCCCCCCCCCCCCACCCCCCCCCCCCCCCACCCCCCCCCCCCCCCACCCCCCCCCCCCCCCACCCCCCCCCCCCCCCACCCCCCCCCCCCCCCACCCCCCCCCCCCCCCACCCCCCCCCCCCCCCACCCCCCCCCCCCCCCACCCCCCCCCCCCCCCACCCCCCCCCCCCCCCACCCCCCCCCCCCCCCACCCCCCCCCCCCCCCACCCCCCCCCCCCCCCACCCCCCCCCCCCCCCACCCCCCCCCCCCCCCACCCCCCCCCCCCCCCACCCCCCCCCCCCCCCACCCCCCCCCCCCCCCACCCCCCCCCCCCCCCACCCCCCCCCCCCCCCACCCCCCCCCCCCCCCACCCCCCCCCCCCCCCACCCCCCCCCCCCCCCACCCCCCCCCCCCCCCACCCCCCCCCCCCCCCACCCCCCCCCCCCCCCACCCCCCCCCCCCCCCACCCCCCCCCCCCCCCACCCCCCCCCCCCCCCACCCCCCCCCCCCCCCACCCCCCCCCCCCCCCACCCCCCCCCCCCCCCACCCCCCCCCCCCCCCACCCCCCCCCCCCCCCACCCCCCCCCCCCCCCACCCCCCCCCCCCCCCACCCCCCCCCCCCCCCACCCCCCCCCCCCCCCACCCCCCCCCCCCCCCACCCCCCCCCCCCCCCACCCCCCCCCCCCCCCACCCCCCCCCCCCCCCACCCCCCCCCCCCCCCACCCCCCCCCCCCCCCACCCCCCCCCCCCCCCACCCCCCCCCCCCCCCACCCCCCCCCCCCCCCACCCCCCCCCCCCCCCACCCCCCCCCCCCCCCACCCCCCCCCCCCCCCACCCCCCCCCCCCCCCACCCCCCCCCCCCCCCACCCCCCCCCCCCCCCACCCCCCCCCCCCCCCACCCCCCCCCCCCCCCACCCCCCCCCCCCCCCACCCCCCCCCCCCCCCACCCCCCCCCCCCCCCACCCCCCCCCCCCCCCACCCCCCCCCCCCCCCACCCCCCCCCCCCCCCACCCCCCCCCCCCCCCACCCCCCCCCCCCCCCACCCCCCCCCCCCCCCACCCCCCCCCCCCCCCACCCCCCCCCCCCCCCACCCCCCCCCCCCCCCACCCCCCCCCCCCCCCACCCCCCCCCCCCCCCACCCCCCCCCCCCCCCACCCCCCCCCCCCCCCACCCCCCCCCCCCCCCACCCCCCCCCCCCCCCACCCCCCCCCCCCCCCACCCCCCCCCCCCCCCACCCCCCCCCCCCCCCACCCCCCCCCCCCCCCACCCCCCCCCCCCCCCACCCCCCCCCCCCCCCACCCCCCCCCCCCCCCACCCCCCCCCCCCCCCACCCCCCCCCCCCCCCACCCCCCCCCCCCCCCACCCCCCCCCCCCCCCACCCCCCCCCCCCCCCACCCCCCCCCCCCCCCACCCCCCCCCCCCCCCACCCCCCCCCCCCCCCACCCCCCCCCCCCCCCACCCCCCCCCCCCCCCACCCCCCCCCCCCCCCACCCCCCCCCCCCCCCACCCCCCCCCCCCCCCACCCCCCCCCCCCCCCACCCCCCCCCCCCCCCACCCCCCCCCCCCCCCACCCCCCCCCCCCCCCACCCCCCCCCCCCCCCACCCCCCCCCCCCCCCACCCCCCCCCCCCCCCACCCCCCCCCCCCCCCACCCCCCCCCCCCCCCACCCCCCCCCCCCCCCACCCCCCCCCCCCCCCACCCCCCCCCCCCCCCACCCCCCCCCCCCCCCACCCCCCCCCCCCCCCACCCCCCCCCCCCCCCACCCCCCCCCCCCCCCACCCCCCCCCCCCCCCACCCCCCCCCCCCCCCACCCCCCCCCCCCCCCACCCCCCCCCCCCCCCACCCCCCCCCCCCCCCACCCCCCCCCCCCCCCACCCCCCCCCCCCCCCACCCCCCCCCCCCCCCACCCCCCCCCCCCCCCACCCCCCCCCCCCCCCACCCCCCCCCCCCCCCACCCCCCCCCCCCCCCACCCCCCCCCCCCCCCACCCCCCCCCCCCCCCACCCCCCCCCCCCCCCACCCCCCCCCCCCCCCACCCCCCCCCCCCCCCACCCCCCCCCCCCCCCACCCCCCCCCCCCCCCACCCCCCCCCCCCCCCACCCCCCCCCCCCCCCACCCCCCCCCCCCCCCACCCCCCCCCCCCCCCACCCCCCCCCCCCCCCACCCCCCCCCCCCCCCACCCCCCCCCCCCCCCACCCCCCCCCCCCCCCACCCCCCCCCCCCCCCACCCCCCCCCCCCCCCACCCCCCCCCCCCCCCACCCCCCCCCCCCCCCACCCCCCCCCCCCCCCACCCCCCCCCCCCCCCACCCCCCCCCCCCCCCACCCCCCCCCCCCCCCACCCCCCCCCCCCCCCACCCCCCCCCCCCCCCACCCCCCCCCCCCCCCACCCCCCCCCCCCCCCACCCCCCCCCCCCCCCACCCCCCCCCCCCCCCACCCCCCCCCCCCCCCACCCCCCCCCCCCCCCACCCCCCCCCCCCCCCACCCCCCCCCCCCCCCACCCCCCCCCCCCCCCACCCCCCCCCCCCCCCACCCCCCCCCCCCCCCACCCCCCCCCCCCCCCACCCCCCCCCCCCCCCACCCCCCCCCCCCCCCACCCCCCCCCCCCCCCACCCCCCCCCCCCCCCACCCCCCCCCCCCCCCACCCCCCCCCCCCCCCACCCCCCCCCCCCCCCACCCCCCCCCCCCCCCACCCCCCCCCCCCCCCACCCCCCCCCCCCCCCACCCCCCCCCCCCCCCACCCCCCCCCCCCCCCACCCCCCCCCCCCCCCACCCCCCCCCCCCCCCACCCCCCCCCCCCCCCACCCCCCCCCCCCCCCACCCCCCCCCCCCCCCACCCCCCCCCCCCCCCACCCCCCCCCCCCCCCACCCCCCCCCCCCCCCACCCCCCCCCCCCCCCACCCCCCCCCCCCCCCACCCCCCCCCCCCCCCACCCCCCCCCCCCCCCACCCCCCCCCCCCCCCACCCCCCCCCCCCCCCACCCCCCCCCCCCCCCACCCCCCCCCCCCCCCACCCCCCCCCCCCCCCACCCCCCCCCCCCCCCACCCCCCCCCCCCCCCACCCCCCCCCCCCCCCACCCCCCCCCCCCCCCACCCCCCCCCCCCCCCACCCCCCCCCCCCCCCACCCCCCCCCCCCCCCACCCCCCCCCCCCCCCACCCCCCCCCCCCCCCACCCCCCCCCCCCCCCACCCCCCCCCCCCCCCACCCCCCCCCCCCCCCACCCCCCCCCCCCCCCACCCCCCCCCCCCCCCACCCCCCCCCCCCCCCACCCCCCCCCCCCCCCACCCCCCCCCCCCCCCACCCCCCCCCCCCCCCACCCCCCCCCCCCCCCACCCCCCCCCCCCCCCACCCCCCCCCCCCCCCACCCCCCCCCCCCCCCACCCCCCCCCCCCCCCACCCCCCCCCCCCCCCACCCCCCCCCCCCCCCACCCCCCCCCCCCCCCACCCCCCCCCCCCCCCACCCCCCCCCCCCCCCACCCCCCCCCCCCCCCACCCCCCCCCCCCCCCACCCCCCCCCCCCCCCACCCCCCCCCCCCCCCACCCCCCCCCCCCCCCACCCCCCCCCCCCCCCACCCCCCCCCCCCCCCACCCCCCCCCCCCCCCACCCCCCCCCCCCCCCACCCCCCCCCCCCCCCACCCCCCCCCCCCCCCACCCCCCCCCCCCCCCACCCCCCCCCCCCCCCACCCCCCCCCCCCCCCACCCCCCCCCCCCCCCACCCCCCCCCCCCCCCACCCCCCCCCCCCCCCACCCCCCCCCCCCCCCACCCCCCCCCCCCCCCACCCCCCCCCCCCCCCACCCCCCCCCCCCCCCACCCCCCCCCCCCCCCACCCCCCCCCCCCCCCACCCCCCCCCCCCCCCACCCCCCCCCCCCCCCACCCCCCCCCCCCCCCACCCCCCCCCCCCCCCACCCCCCCCCCCCCCCACCCCCCCCCCCCCCCACCCCCCCCCCCCCCCACCCCCCCCCCCCCCCACCCCCCCCCCCCCCCACCCCCCCCCCCCCCCACCCCCCCCCCCCCCCACCCCCCCCCCCCCCCACCCCCCCCCCCCCCCACCCCCCCCCCCCCCCACCCCCCCCCCCCCCCACCCCCCCCCCCCCCCACCCCCCCCCCCCCCCACCCCCCCCCCCCCCCACCCCCCCCCCCCCCCACCCCCCCCCCCCCCCACCCCCCCCCCCCCCCACCCCCCCCCCCCCCCACCCCCCCCCCCCCCCACCCCCCCCCCCCCCCACCCCCCCCCCCCCCCACCCCCCCCCCCCCCCACCCCCCCCCCCCCCCACCCCCCCCCCCCCCCACCCCCCCCCCCCCCCACCCCCCCCCCCCCCCACCCCCCCCCCCCCCCACCCCCCCCCCCCCCCACCCCCCCCCCCCCCCACCCCCCCCCCCCCCCACCCCCCCCCCCCCCCACCCCCCCCCCCCCCCACCCCCCCCCCCCCCCACCCCCCCCCCCCCCCACCCCCCCCCCCCCCCACCCCCCCCCCCCCCCACCCCCCCCCCCCCCCACCCCCCCCCCCCCCCACCCCCCCCCCCCCCCACCCCCCCCCCCCCCCACCCCCCCCCCCCCCCACCCCCCCCCCCCCCCACCCCCCCCCCCCCCCACCCCCCCCCCCCCCCACCCCCCCCCCCCCCCACCCCCCCCCCCCCCCACCCCCCCCCCCCCCCACCCCCCCCCCCCCCCACCCCCCCCCCCCCCCACCCCCCCCCCCCCCCACCCCCCCCCCCCCCCACCCCCCCCCCCCCCCACCCCCCCCCCCCCCCACCCCCCCCCCCCCCCACCCCCCCCCCCCCCCACCCCCCCCCCCCCCCACCCCCCCCCCCCCCCACCCCCCCCCCCCCCCACCCCCCCCCCCCCCCACCCCCCCCCCCCCCCACCCCCCCCCCCCCCCACCCCCCCCCCCCCCCACCCCCCCCCCCCCCCACCCCCCCCCCCCCCCACCCCCCCCCCCCCCCACCCCCCCCCCCCCCCACCCCCCCCCCCCCCCACCCCCCCCCCCCCCCACCCCCCCCCCCCCCCACCCCCCCCCCCCCCCACCCCCCCCCCCCCCCACCCCCCCCCCCCCCCACCCCCCCCCCCCCCCACCCCCCCCCCCCCCCACCCCCCCCCCCCCCCACCCCCCCCCCCCCCCACCCCCCCCCCCCCCCACCCCCCCCCCCCCCCACCCCCCCCCCCCCCCACCCCCCCCCCCCCCCACCCCCCCCCCCCCCCACCCCCCCCCCCCCCCACCCCCCCCCCCCCCCACCCCCCCCCCCCCCCACCCCCCCCCCCCCCCACCCCCCCCCCCCCCCACCCCCCCCCCCCCCCACCCCCCCCCCCCCCCACCCCCCCCCCCCCCCACCCCCCCCCCCCCCCACCCCCCCCCCCCCCCACCCCCCCCCCCCCCCACCCCCCCCCCCCCCCACCCCCCCCCCCCCCCACCCCCCCCCCCCCCCACCCCCCCCCCCCCCCACCCCCCCCCCCCCCCACCCCCCCCCCCCCCCACCCCCCCCCCCCCCCACCCCCCCCCCCCCCCACCCCCCCCCCCCCCCACCCCCCCCCCCCCCCACCCCCCCCCCCCCCCACCCCCCCCCCCCCCCACCCCCCCCCCCCCCCACCCCCCCCCCCCCCCACCCCCCCCCCCCCCCACCCCCCCCCCCCCCCACCCCCCCCCCCCCCCACCCCCCCCCCCCCCCACCCCCCCCCCCCCCCACCCCCCCCCCCCCCCACCCCCCCCCCCCCCCACCCCCCCCCCCCCCCACCCCCCCCCCCCCCCACCCCCCCCCCCCCCCACCCCCCCCCCCCCCCACCCCCCCCCCCCCCCACCCCCCCCCCCCCCCACCCCCCCCCCCCCCCACCCCCCCCCCCCCCCACCCCCCCCCCCCCCCACCCCCCCCCCCCCCCACCCCCCCCCCCCCCCACCCCCCCCCCCCCCCACCCCCCCCCCCCCCCACCCCCCCCCCCCCCCACCCCCCCCCCCCCCCACCCCCCCCCCCCCCCACCCCCCCCCCCCCCCACCCCCCCCCCCCCCCACCCCCCCCCCCCCCCACCCCCCCCCCCCCCCACCCCCCCCCCCCCCCACCCCCCCCCCCCCCCACCCCCCCCCCCCCCCACCCCCCCCCCCCCCCACCCCCCCCCCCCCCCACCCCCCCCCCCCCCCACCCCCCCCCCCCCCCACCCCCCCCCCCCCCCACCCCCCCCCCCCCCCACCCCCCCCCCCCCCCACCCCCCCCCCCCCCCACCCCCCCCCCCCCCCACCCCCCCCCCCCCCCACCCCCCCCCCCCCCCACCCCCCCCCCCCCCCACCCCCCCCCCCCCCCACCCCCCCCCCCCCCCACCCCCCCCCCCCCCCACCCCCCCCCCCCCCCACCCCCCCCCCCCCCCACCCCCCCCCCCCCCCACCCCCCCCCCCCCCCACCCCCCCCCCCCCCCACCCCCCCCCCCCCCCACCCCCCCCCCCCCCCACCCCCCCCCCCCCCCACCCCCCCCCCCCCCCACCCCCCCCCCCCCCCACCCCCCCCCCCCCCCACCCCCCCCCCCCCCCACCCCCCCCCCCCCCCACCCCCCCCCCCCCCCACCCCCCCCCCCCCCCACTGCGTTTGGTGGTTCCTATGTAGACTTGTCCACAGCTGCATGGTATGCGATAGACTCCTGCAGTAGCTAGAGGATCCCTCTTATCCTTTGCTGAACGTAGCATCTGTTGAATTTTCTTAGTGGGTCTGTAGATTGTTTGTAGGTTGTGCTTCTTCATCAAACAATCTACAACCACACAGCACCCAAGTGATTCCGGCCATGAAAGCCTTCGACAATACAGCCAAAATGTCATTCAGTAAAGTGTTACTGTTTAATATTATGTATTATATGTACCATATATATTCGTGTATAAGTCGACCCAAATATAAGCCGAGGCACCTAATTTTACCACAAAAAAACTGGGAAAACTTATTGACTTTAGTATAAGACTAGGGTGGGAAATGCAGCAGCTATTGGTAAATTTCAAAAATAAAGATACCAATAAAATTACATTGAGGCATCAGTAGATTAAATTTTTTTTTAATATTTATTTCAAAAAAAACCCCAGTAAACTAGCTCTGTAAGTGGAAAAGAGGGTCAATAAGAACAATATGGTATCAACAATAACTTTAAAAGTACAAAAACCGTAGCTCAATCAGCAACCAAGCTAAAACACAAGAGTTAAAATCCTTCAAAACTGGATTCCTCCACATCATCTGTATGTCCAAATGTAACCCAACTTAGATTTTAAGAAGGATATTATCAGAAATGGAAAAGCAGTTCAAGTCTTTGACAGTGTGATCCCACCTTGTGACCCTTAACATTCACCAGACTTACAACAAAAGAAACTTTAAATCTGTTTTCTGTTTCATAAACAATAGTGTGCAGTATAACAATGAAATATGGCAAACCAATACAGAAACAATAAACAACATATAATAGTTCTCTCTCAGTCCTTTACAGTTCTCTCTAACTGTGTCCTGTGGCACTGAGGATGGACTTGCAGCTTTGCTGTTCTTTGCTGAGACCTCTCTCCATATAGTCAAGCCTTCAAGGGTAGCCCTGAACTATGCAAAAACAGTTCATAACAACTGAACTCCAGCTACAGGCCTCTTAACAATTCTGAGATGCCCCATGTATGAACAGCCCCAAAAGGAAATTCTTAGTCCTGCCCTGTCTGGCTTAACCGGCCTAAGTCACAAAGGTTTACTGGACTATACATTGTCGGGCAGAAACCAGAAAAATCACACGGGAAACGGCCCATCTCTGTGCACTTATCTGTAAATATAAAAGGAGATATCCTGTGGCCAAACTGTCAAGGGAGGGGAAGATTAGACCCGCTCAACTTTTAGATGACATGGCCGGAAGTTCAGCCTTTTCGTCAGTCCTTATAGGCTTCTTTTTTAGCAATATTGTATGAGCCTTTTATACTTAAATTTTTATCTTTGCTCAATCATTATATTTTTACTTACTGTATCGCAATTTAGGTGTAACGGGATTCCAAGCATAAGTCACTGATTTTTTTTAATATAAATTATTTAATTCCCGCAAACATCCTCTCTGTCAGCAATACAGATTATGTACTATCTCTGACCTGTGTTTTATTGTTGCTGAATTGTGCATTTTTATTTTGTTGTTCTCGTCGTTGACCGTAAATAAATGATTTGGATTTGGACAATTCTGAGGAAAATAATATTTATATAGCACCCATTATAACATTTTATAATAGGAAACCAAAATACAAACTAATAGTCAATCAATATAAACACAATATTCCCTTCTCAACAATTAATACAAACATTCTCATACCTGAAATATGCAAATACAGTTCATAACAACTGAACTCCTCTTAACAATTCTGAGGAAATGGAGCCTTTTCTTCCTTATATCTGAGCTCTTTAGCTCCCCCTAGTGGACCCTGGGTTACACAAACAGAGCTTCAGCTATAGCACATACAGTTGTATACAGTGGTGGAATCCAAAATTTTTAGTAACAGGTTCCCATTGTGGTGGGATTCAAACTGTGGCGCAGCACCAATGGGGCTGGGTGGGCCATGACAGGGGCATGGCCAGGCATTCCAGGGGTGGGGAATTCCTGGGTGGGGCATTCCTGGGTGGGGCTGTGGCAAGAACGCAGCCACTGCGCCGGTCCTTAGGCGGGAAATGAATGCACGCAGGCGCAGGCTGCCAGGCACGCCGGTGCACCTCCTGCTAGACTGCTTCAAGTTCTGCGCGCTACTGCTGAGAGGAGGGGCGTAACGAAGGCAAAAATCACGTGGCAAAATCACCAATTAGTAACCCCCTCTTGGCACACACAAATAATTAGTAACCTACTCTTGGGAACCTGTGAAAACCTGCTGAATCCTATGTCTGGTTGTATATAAATACCGTATATACTTGAGTATAACATCCGAATATAAGCCAAGGGGGCTTTTTCAGCATAAAAAATGTGCTGAAAAAGTCAACTTATACTCAAGTTTGTACGGTATGTTTAGCTTTTATTTTAAAAAAAAATCTTCCTATACATTTTCACTAGCCATTTCTCTTGCATATTGGACATGCTTTCCAGATAAATTAATGTGACTTCAGTATATTTCTACAGTGACTTCAGTATATTTACTACAGTGGTCTTAGCTTAAATCCACCTCTAAAACATTTGAAACTCCCTTAATTTAATTATGACTGTATACAGAAAATTTGTAGGTGAAATAAATGAAGACAAAAAATAATATCCAACCAGCTTTTTACTGGTTAAAATGGGAGAAAGAACTGGTTTCCCTTAGGTATAAAAAAGTTTATACTGGGAATCATGGAGTACACATGGGCAAAACCCACGTGGGATGTGAGCTGAGATACGGAGATCTGGGCAAAACTGAATGGAAAAGCTGGCTGGATCCAACCTATATTCATGAGTTAGCTGCCAAACATACCAAAGTCTTTTCTCCCGTGCCTGCCTGCATGACTGTACTTACACCAGAACTGGAGGTTTCTGATTAAATCTCATCCTTTCTTCAATCTGTACAACATTTATTTGGATGACTGTTGAATGTACCTAATAAGATGACATCACATTATATAACATTCCTTTTACACTCACACAACATGTCTAAATAGGCCACTTAAGGGAAACAAAAATTTGATGATTCAGTAAGGCCCCTTCTGCCCATGCAGAATAATGCACTTTCAATCCACTTTCAATGTACTTTGCAACTGGATTTTACTGTGCAGTATAGCAAAGTCCACTTATAAACAATTGTGAAAGTGGATCGAAAGTGCATTATTCTGCATGTGGGGAAAGGGCCTAAGTCTAAGAAAAAGTTGGCACCTTTTTCATAGAACTATGATTGTCCCTCTGAATAGCAACCATTCCACTTGATTAAACTGTAACTAAAAAGTGTCCTTCAGAACCTGTTTTGGACTGGCCGTAGCATCTGTGGTTTTCTAGAAATCAGAGACAGACATGCAAGGTGATAGGATGTGTCCTGGCTGCATTTCCCTTTTGGCCTTTCCTTTCCTCATCATCATGTCTCCACCACTTTTCCCCCCTCAGGACGCTTCTTTTTAGCTAACTGCTTCACTGTCCTTCTTCCTTCAGCTAGCTTAGTCCATTTTCTCGTGTGACCAGCATACTTTGCTCTTGTTTCATTCTACCACAAAATTAACAGCTGTTGGGTTGGTTTTCCACAGCCTTATCTCCCATGGAACATTGCTGATATGTTCTTTCAGAGTGATGCTTTTCCATTCACTGCCATCAACTTGGTCCCAATCCCCTTATTAGACTAGAATTTCTCACTGGGAATGACTCAAAAGCCTTTTCTGCTATGTCAATCTTCCCCTTCAAACTGAAGCCTTTTTATTGACAAAGGTTTTCATGGCCAGATTTTCCAGGCTCTTGTTCCTAACGTTTTGTCTGCATCTGTGGCTGGCATCTTCAGAGGTGTATCACAGAGGGAAGTCTGTTACACACTGTCCCCATGAGAAGGGAATGTTTAGTGGAGTATATATTGTCCATGTCCCAGGGTGGGGAACCAATCAGTGTCTGGGTGGAACTTGCTATGCAAAGGTGTGGTTGACTGTATTGCATTGTGGGTGGAGTTTTTCAGTCCAGGGAGTGATTCACATTTGCATTCCCTGCAGCAGCAACAGTCTTAGTGAATGCAAACCCTGTGTCTGGGTGGAGTCCATTGTCCATGAACCTAGCATGGCCTTGGCCTTTGATTCTGGTGTTTTTAATTACTGGTAGCCAAGTTTTGGTAATTCTCAGAGTCTCTTTCTTCTTGTTGAAGCTTTCTTGGTGTTTATGGATTTCAATGGCCTCCCTGTGTAGTCTGACATAGTAATCTTCTGAGTTGTCCAGAATTTCAGTGTTTTCAAATAGAATGTTAAGTCCAGTTTTGTTTACGGCATGTTCTGCTACTGCAGATTTTTCAGGATGGTTAAGCCAACAGTGTCTTTCATGCTCCTTATACGAGTCTGAATGCTGCGTTTTGTAGTTCCAATGTAGACCTTTCCACAGCTGCAGGGTATGTGATAGAAGTGAGGGGGTCTCTCTTGTCCTTTGCTGAGTGTAGCATCTGCTGTATTTTTCTGGTAGGTTTGAAATCCATAAACACCAAGAAAACCCAAACAAGTTCCACCCAAACACTTACTAATTGGTTCCCCACCCTGGGACATGGACAATATATACCTCACTAAAAACATTTCCTCCTCTCTTGCCAGTGTGTAACAGACTTCTCACTGTGATACACTTCTGAAGATGCCAGCCACAGATGCAGGCGAAACATTAGGAACAAAATCCACCAGACCACGGCCACACAGCCCGGAAAACCCACCAGAACCAGTTGAATCCGGCCGTGAACGCCTTCGACAATACACTGTAATGGAAACTTTGGAAAATCCTCAACAATTGCTCTTTTAGGGCCAAAGAGATGTGACCCAGGGAAAACTGAACAAATCCTCAGAACATTTAAAGACACCAGTGTAATGTAGTTGTGAAAGAGTCAGACTGAGAGCTGGTAGACTGAGGTTCATATCCCTATCCCTGCTGGTTTCACATGCACTCAGCCTAACCTATCTCATTGTGAAGCTAAAATGGAAGGAAGTAGAATAATATAAGCTACTTTGTGTTTTCAAGGTGGAGAGAGGTAGGGTATCAATAAAAATAGATAAATAAATAGTAGCTATAGAATTCTAGTTTGGACCAAAGCAATATTTTAAATCTTCTCTTCCCATGCCAATCAAAACTCCCTCTGCACAGGCCATTCCTGGGAAGAGGAGACAAAGACACCGTCTTTTTTTTTCTTCCTTGGATTTATCTATTTGGTTTCTACCCTGTCCTATCCTGATAAGTCAGGAAGTAACATGTGTGTGTGTGAGTGTGAGTGTGAGTGAGTGAGTTGATTTCAATCACCATACATACACAGGAAAGAAGTGGTAAATACATCCCCTTGGTCTTAGCCTTGATCTGAATTTCTAGTACTAGCAATCTTACACAACTGTATAATAATTTGTGAGACCATGTTTGATAACTTATAAAAGGAAAGAAAATAGCTATTATATTAGGCAGGCTGGAGATAATTCAGAAAGCACACTAAGGGCAGAGTCAATGCAGTTAGCTCAGCCCAATCAATTACATAATCCAGAATGACATTATTCTCTAAATCCATACTTGAAGGTGTATTCTATCTTGTGGCCACTAGATGTTGATATATAACAAGTCTGAATGAATCTCCTTCTCTCTTTCTCTACTTTGTTCTGCTGTTCAGCCATTTTCCTGTCATCATTAAAATTCAAAAAAATCTCACTGTATGGAGACAGAAAAAATACCGAGCAAGAATCCATTTTTCAATAGCTTGATAATGACTTCAGTCTTCATATTTTTCACTGATTAAGCCCCAAAAGCAGTTGGTATTGTAGTGAAGCATGTATGTAGTGTTGTAAATCCAGTGGGAGTCTGAAATACAGTACTGAATTACTCCTACTGCCTTTTTCAGAGAGCAAGGATAGAATTGGTTTGCAGGATAAAACATCTTCTGAATGATAATTAGAGCACAGAAGGACAGTTGACTGAAAACAGCTTCATGGTTTATCACTTTGATTGCAGAACACAATGTTGCAAAAGATAACGTCCATTTTAAATTTTGTGCTTACAGAAATTTATATTCTGTACATGAATTCATTAAGTGAGTATCTGCTCTAGGTTGGTCTTCATTTATTCCAACTTGCTATAAATATTCAGATTCTAATGAGCTTATTCTGTAGTCATTAACAGTTGTAACTATGGATGGAAACTAAATTAGGCTTCTGAGGTATAAATTTCATCCAGAGGTAAAAATGAAGACTGATCTCACTAAAATCAAGCATATGTTTGGCTCAAGGGGAGTATTTAGCATATACTTAAAACACACCTTCTGAGAACCATTTTCACTGTATGTGACAGTGTATTGATACCTCTGTGCATTTAGTGTCCAGTCCAAAAATAAAGACTGCACTTCCAAATGTGATCAAAGTCATTTATTGCACTGAGGGTTAAACATTTGTCACTTTAGACTTAAATGCATACATTTCATAGATTGCAATGAGTAGCCATTAGTCTGTCCATAGCAGTAGAAAAGACAAAGGGTCCAGTAGCACCTTAACAAAATTTCTGGCAGGGTATGAACTTTCATGAGTCACAGCTCACTTCTTCAGGTATACATTTCCTACATGTTCTTAAATGCAATCATGTGGAAGTCACTAGAGAATCACAATATTCAGCCAACTTCAAGAGTATTTTGTATTCTACCAAACATTTTAATGCATTTGAAAGAAGGAAAAGGTGAGGAATTTGGGGATATTAGCACCAGAGAAAGGAACTGGGAACAGAAATTCAGTGGGGTATAGATGCCTCTGAATTCCTTTTCATTTGGGATGCAGGAATGAATTTGGTTACCAGCTGAAGTAGAATTGGACCAGAACTATATGCATTTCATAATCGAGCGTATTTGCCAAAATGTTTGTTATTGTTTGTTATTTCTGCTGTAGCTAGAAGCAAGAAGATGGTATAAACACCTATACCTAGTAACCTAACAATAATTTTAAAGCAACTGAGGTGGCTTCATAGAGTAGATTTTCTGCAGATGTTTTAGGACTGTCTCAGATTTTTTTACTCTAGCCTAATGAGTTTCTGACAGCCCCAGTGATTCAAAAATATGTTCTTAATAAACTGTGTGTTTTTCCCCCCAGGTGTTATTCCAGTGGCTGTGTTCCCTGTGTTTTTCTGCTTTTCTGCATACTTTGCTCCCTCTAGTGGGCTCTTCCATCTTCTATAGCTGTTCCATTTTTTAATGAGTGCTTATGGTCATTTTAATGGAGAAACAACTACAAAAGACTGAAGTGATCACTAGAGAAAGCAAAACATGTGTGGGGGGAAAAGAACCCTGGCACAGTACAGGCACATAACTAACAGAAATAATCCATACAGAAAAACCCTGTCTCTTACGGCAGATGCAAGGTGCAGTGTAGGGTTGTTGTGATGTTCTGGGACTGCATTAAGTCATATATTCTGAACTTATTGAGCATAAAAAAATGAACTAAGCTTCTTTGCAGATGCCGGAACAACTTCTCAGTCTGCTTTTACAAATGAAACATTTGCAACTGTTATGTCTGTTGGGTAACAGTCTATGTGCTCAAATAAGAGAGATCAGAGTATAAAATATCACTAGTTTATTAGAATACCTCCTGCAGCAAAGGTAACCCTTCCAGGACAGAGGCAAAATGATAGAGAAAATGTTTAGTTTATGTAGGATTTTCATTATATGGTTTGCATCAGTGGTTATATTTTAAAGCATTTTTAAGCTTGTCAGAAGTTTGCAATAAACAATTATTTATAGCAAAGTTGTTCCTGTCTCTCACCATGTGCAGATGCCATTATCAACACAAATTGCAATAGAGTCATGTCAAACAGGGGTATCAGAATAATAAACAAAGGTATTTATGCATATACAACATCCTTGAGAAACAGATAACAAATACCAAGTGCTGAGACAGTTTGGAACAGATACGTTGACTATGGGGGTGTTACAATCTGGACACCACAGGGACAAAGTGTTTGGATATTGGAGGCTGAGTGATATGTGGCCAGGGTCTTTCTTTATCACTGAACAAGGGGTTAACAGATACCATCTTTTTTGCGGATAACAGGAATGGAAGACATGTTTACACCATCGCAGGGAGTAAACCTTAATTTCAGTAAACAGATGGATTCTTACTCAGTTCTTGTTTGTGTAAGCTTAAGTAACGCAGAGGCCCCTTTGTTATCATATATAAGGCCAACCAGCTCGGTGGTGAGGAAGGGTAGGAAGAAAGTATCACAGACTTCTGATTCAGACAGACCTTTCTAATATAAAGCAGAATCAAAAACTCCTAATACAATCGTAACACAAGTGACAGATACAATATATTGAGTACAGGGGATATGTAAGGCATATCCTAGTCTAATGCATAAGCAACTAGCTAATAAGCATAATACTGAGTGGTAGAAAGATGTGTAAACTCATGCAAAACTAGGAAGATAAGAAAGCTTAAAATCTAATCCTGGGGTGACACTACTCTTCCATTCATCTCTAAGGAAGATAGTTAACCCAGACTTGGCTATTGTTAGCTAGTTTGTCCAAAAAATAGTAAAAAAAAAATTGAAACAAGGACTTATGGTTATCTGGTTTTTTTCAGGAAAACAGTTTTCTGGTAAGAGAATGATAAATCAGATAATCAGGCTTAAAGTTTCAAGAAATCATGGTGAGCCTGAGGTCTCTGTGTATTAGCTTAGCATTTTTTTCTAGGGTATAAAAGAGTGTCTACAAGGGTGGATTTCCAATCTATTCAGACATTAAATTTAAGTTTGCTTTTTAAAGACAAATTTTGGCTAATGTAGTATAAAGGCTGAAGTGTTGGACTAGGATCGGGGAAATCTATTCAAATCCCCATTCTGGCATGGAGGTTCGCTGGATGAACTTTGGCCAGGTACATGTTCTTGGCCTAACCTACTTTTCAGAGTTGTTGGGAGTATAAAATGGGAGGGAAGAGAAATAATGTAAGCCACTTTGAATCTCCACTGGGGAGGAAGGCAAAGTATACATGAAATAAATAAAGACTTTTAAAATGTAAAAGTCCAGTTAACAACAGTGATTTATGACAACGAACACAGAGCAATGTGATACTCTCCTGTCCTTTGTTTCCCATAAAAAAATAGGCAACTGGTCATGTGCCTAATAAGGTTAGACAAATCCACTTCATTTTCAGAATGGACCCATTTATTTGAAGTACCACGGCAGCAATGAATGTTCTGGAACATACAGCACATGGACCTTGCGGTGTTAGCACAAAAACGGGTTATCTCTCTCTTCACAGTAGCCATTTCCAACCCTGGGGAAGTTTATGTCCAATGCTGTGGTACCTGTAAACAGTAATGATTTTGTGGGTTAGGAAGCTGCAGTTGGAAGGAGAGAAGTGGAATTTTTTTCCCATTCTTCCTCTTGTGTGAACAAAGATAAGTCTTCTCACCTTCCCCAGCTTCACTGTGGCTTCTTGATGAACATGGCTATTAATCTATGCAGGTCCTGCCAACCCCCCAGGAATATATTTTCCCAAAGTCAGAAGTGGTTACTAGGGGGAGGAAATGATGGCATCCTACTCCCTAGTTTTATAAAACAAAAAACCCACATCTCTTATTCTAGGACAGTACACTGTAGGAATGCCTCATTTCTAGGACTTCAGAACCCTACATAATTTATTACATCTACAGTTTCAAAGAACATTGTAAATGCCTCTTGTGTCAGATTCCACATAACCAAATATCATGAGGAACAATGCAGGGCAGTCTTACTCATGTCACTATAACAGAAAAAGCAAGAGCGAAATCAAAAACATTTCTGAAAAATATGATCCCAACAAGAATTATGGGAATCCTTTAGTGATCACTTAGAAAGGAGTACAGAGGGAGCAAGCAAATATATTTCAGAAAGGTCTGAATGGGAATGGAAGTGTTTGTAAACATTAATTGATGATTAATTACTTCCCTTTTTGATAAATGGCACTTGATTTTTCCACCTTGCATAAGCAGAAGCTTCAGCAAAGTGATGTATTATGCTTACATTTATACTCATTTGAAAAGCAGCAGTTTAATCATGATGGCACATAATGTTTAACAATAAATAATGCAAGCTGCTGAAGAATGCCCTGATGTGTTTTAGTTTTCCCTATATACAAAGTATGCGAATATGTTTCTATGTTGTATCAGCTCAAATGTTTATAAATGTCTCTTTCTGTTTCGGAAATTTGTACAGAATTGATTAAATTACAGGAGAAAGATTTTATGATAGGTCCTAATAAATTTCAGTATAGTATACCTCTGCAGTACTAATCTCATGCACTAATAATATTATAACTCCAGTCCATCTTCTAAACAGTCACAGAGGGCAACTCCAAGAGGGTTTACATTATGAGATTACTCTCAAGATTATAAAGGCTTGAAGAAGAAGAATCAATAGGTTAAAGTCTGAAAAAAAGTCAGACTTTATACCAGATATTTCCAACCACCATGAGCACTGGAACATGGGAGCTGAGAGAGTTCTGAAGAACTGTGACCAGCCCAAGATCACCCAGCAGGCTTCATGTGCAGGAGGGCTTCCCTGTCTGACTTCCTGACCTCTCCACATCGGGAGGCAAAGCAGCTCAGGCAACAGAGTTAGACTGCCAACATTTCCAGAGGAGAGCAAGCTGGTTGTGGGGAAAGAGGAGGAAGGCCATCGCTACTCCACTATGGCCAATTTGTTTTTTCATCAGGTGTCTGCTGTGGTGGTTTTACTCTATTTTCTCTGAAGTCAGCTTGCTTTCTTCCTGAAAGTTGCCCCAGAACTAAGATAAAAGCAAGTAGCCGCAAACAAGAGGGGAGAGGGTTGGAGAAGACAGGCCCTGGAATGAGTTCCTGGATGCTCACAATTTGCACATTCTCCGGCCCCTCTAGCAGTGTGAAGGGTGACCACGTTGGGTAAGAGCTGCAAGTGACATGTCAAAGAGACACATGTAGCTCTTAAGCCCCTGAGTAGTGTTATTCTATGCTATTAAAGGCTTGTAGAAAGATTTAATTTAATTCTTCCACCATGTTATTCACCTTGGGATTATAGACCAAGGTTGCAAGCATGGCTTCATTATCACCTGCAAACTGAACACAAAACTTGCAGCAAAATACTTATGAAAACCCATTTGCATTTAAAATCACCAAGTCATAACTCTTTTGCCAAGAAATTGAAGCTGAACATGAGCAGCCCCATCCACACTGGAGGCGGCAGGCCACGGTACAGATGCAGTGCCCTCCTGCTGCTCCCAAGGAGGCTTCCTGGTGGCATGGGGAGACCCAAAAGTGCACTGAGAATCCTCTATGGGTTGCAATGGACTTACACCAGCCAAAAGGCTTAAGTCCTAATTGAGATCCTCTGACATGACACCTGCAAAGACATGGAGGAAGTGAACTAATGTTGACTCCTTCCCTGGCTATGCCCTGGTCCTCCCCCACTATGCCAGTGGTGGCACAGGCCCTCAAACACTGGCACTGTGTTCAGCACAGTGTTTCAATGATGGAGTGACAGCTGCTGCCACATGCTAGCAGGGTGTGCCCTGGGGAGGGCATCTACAGGCGCAGCAGTGCATTGCTCCCAAGGTTGGATTACACCACCCCCCCCAATACCCTTGGATGGATCTCTAAGTGTAGCTGGATTATTACTAGTGTAGGAACTTAATACTGAATATTGTTTTCAGAATTTGCTTTTCTCATGTCCGAATGAACACTCCCAGTCCAAACTACTCAAAGATTAATAGCACATGTCCTAATTTAATGTACTAGACAAAGCTAGCTGTAAAAATGGCCTGAAACTGGCAAGCAATTTCCTCTTGGGAAAGGCTTATCTTAAACAATCCCACTTGTATTAGTACCATAATAAAATGAGCTATTGGTAATTTATTTCAAAATAATTTAATAGGAAATAGACCATGTCTTGTTTAATTGAAAAAAATAAGTTAATTAATCAGTTCTTGTGAAAGTGACTATAGTTAAGCTGTAACTAAAGATGTACAGGTAGCCCTGAGACAGCGTGCTGAAAGTTTTTCATGTTACATCGTGCCATAATATATTTGTTAAAGTAGTTTTTCCTTAATTTCAATTTAAAACAAAAATGAATAATGGGTGTGACATTTTTAATAGAATAGTATTCCTTACGATATTTTGCTTCCCCTATTAATTGGCACATGGAGTGTTGCAGAATTTTACATGTCAGTTGCAGAGTGACAGATTTGAGAGGCAGTCATACAAACTTGACAATTTAAGGACCATGAATGTAACACATCCTCCTCCCCAATGTTGGACAATGGATACTTGCTCATGTTAGCAAAAGGTTCAGGAGTCACTTGATCTCCTACTAGATGCCACCTACAAAGCTACTGGGTGGGGGGAAAAAATCAAATCTAGAGGCTGCTAAATGACAGAAACTAGTGTGGTGTTTTTTTTGTAGAAACCTGCATGTATAATGGCCCAAACAAATTAGCAGAAACATTGATCTCTGAACATATAGTATGCAAAAATAAGATGAATAAGATATGAAACTGATTTCTAACTACTTGTCAAACTTCTCTAACTACTTGGCAATCCTTGTAAAATTATAATTAATCTTCATGGAACTGCATAATCCTATGTAGAAATTCAATGAGCTGTACTGACATCAACAAAACCCAAGGCATCTGACCATTTCTATGCCCAATTACTTGCTCACTGTAGCAATAAGAGCATTTTATCCTTTGCAAAATAAAGCATGGACCCATTCATTATAACACCAATAATCTACTATGGAGTTCCTTTGCATTAAATTCTGTCTCCATATTGTTCAATTTTTGACATAGCTAATAGCTTTCAAAGAATCCATCACCAAGCCACAAACATTTTAAGTGGGAGCTTTATGTACTATTTTCTTTGATAGTAATAACTCACCTCCCCCCCCCAAAAAAAATTGCATATAAGGCCCAATCCAGATGGGGAGTGGGGAATCGGTTTCTGGGTGCAGCAAAGTTCCATGACAACAGGGGGAGCAAGGATAGTGCTGGGGTGGTGCTGCTCAGTCCTGTGACAAGCAAACTTTGAAGTGGGTACCAAACGGACACCAGAGCAGAAAGGGTTGGGACAGACCAGGAGCATTCTGGGGGGATGGAGCCAACTTTAATCAGCTTCTACTGGGCTTCCAGCCCAGGAATGTTCCCTTCCATGGCATGACATGACTTTATTATTAACAGTCAAAGACCAGCAAATTCTTTAAAATTCCAACTAAAACTAAATTTGCCAATACATATTAAAAAAGACAATTTAGATCATAGTAATAATATAATAGTAAATATATACCAGATAAGCTTTTACCTTAAAAAAACATATTTCCCAATACACCGTATAAAAAGACTGTCAAGTGACTTATCTGTGACTTTTGACAACATAGACATTAAATTTCACCACAGACCTTGATATATTAGGATTTTCATCCTCTAGCAGCTTTTCCAAACATTTTCCTTCTGGATAAAATTGAAATTTATTAAGGAAGGGAACTAACAGCTTTGTCCTCACATCTTTTAGATGAGGGCAATGTAAAAGAATGTGTCCAGTGGTGTCTATTTCTGCTAACTCACAAGAGCAAATTCTGACTGAGAGTGCTATTCTCTTATATCTGCCTTCCAATACTGCTGATGGCAGAGCTGCCGCCCTGGCTAAAGTGAAAACTCTTCTAAGCGGCTGGCTATCTAAATTCAATAAATAAGTGGATAGGAACAAAACATATTTTTGAGAGAGGGAAAGCATAAAACTTGGAACTTCTGCAAGATCTTGTTGTCTTGCCAAGTCTTGTACCCTTTGTTTAAGAACTAGCTTAGCTGAGATAGCATTTTGAGACAAAAGGGCACTATGTTAAAAAAGCTTATCTTGTTTAGCTTCTCATTAACTGCACATAGCCAAGTAGGCAGGAATGAATCTTGAGCTAATAAGCGCCAAAATCCTTGATGATTTGAGTGTACCTTAAGCCACTGGTAAGCTGACAATTAAAAAATTGTGTCTTCAACTCTCATGAGCCCAGGTTCGAACTGAAGAAAGGCTTTAGATACACTTGTAGGGACTTGAAAAATTGCTCTAAGGAATTTTGTTTGAATTTTCTCCAGCCTCCTTACATGGCTGAGTTGGGGATTAAAGTATATACCATAAGTTGGTTGGGTCAGAATTTTGGCTTGGTAAAATTTTAAGGCAGCAGGCACATAATAGTCTCCCTTAGTGAGAAACATTTTAAAAATGGAATGTCGCATCCTTTCAGCACATTCAGTAAATTAAGATTCCCTGCAGATGACCCTGAGGCTTGTACCGCTACTCCAGGGTATTTAAATTTGTCAACTTGTTCAATCACATTTCCTCTCATCCTCCAGATTCTCTTTTTTGTACGTGTACCAAAACCCATCATTTTTGACTTGGTATAATTTATTACCAGATTTTCATTGTCACAGTACTCTATAAAACAATTTAGTACTCTTTTGAGGCCAAGGGGGATCATAGATCAAAGGATCGCATAATCTGCATACAATAATATTGAGAGGTGACGTGTCACAAGCTTCGGGGGATGTCAGTCAGTGGACCTCAGGTGACTGACTAAGCCATTTATGTAATAATTAAACAAGGTAGGGACTAGCTAGGAACCCT
The DNA here is from genome assembly GCF_021028975.2 of Sphaerodactylus townsendi. Taxonomy (NCBI): domain Eukaryota; kingdom Metazoa; phylum Chordata; class Lepidosauria; order Squamata; family Sphaerodactylidae; genus Sphaerodactylus; species Sphaerodactylus townsendi. Next base: position 35,967,814 of record NC_059434.1, read on the forward strand.
GTCTGCCTCCTTTACGAATTTTTATTGAATCAGAAAGTAGGCCATATGGACTGCATCTCACACCAAGTGAAGATAGACCACGCAAAACTCGAATAAGAAAGTGTAGCCTTTTGTCTATACTGGAGGAATCTAATTTTGTTCTATGGTTGTTCCATGGTAATTTGATCTTCCTGTTCCAGCCACATTCCTAGTTTTTTCCAATAGATGTCTTGCATATAATTTACTTATATTTAAAAGACTGGCCTTTTCTGCACAGCAGCGGCAGCGAACCCCAACCGGCATAATTTGTGCCGGTGGAGGCTTGGGGACTGCTCACACGGTAGCGTGCGAGCAGTCCCGGCTCCCTCCCTAGCCGGAGAGGCAGCTCTGCATGGAGCCGCCTCTCCTTCGGTCCCCTCCACTCACCTCTTCATTCAGCATCACTGTGGAGGGCTGGAGGGATCCACCCACGCTACCCTCCGACCCCTGGAAGTCGGAGGGCAGTGTGGCCGGGTCTCTGCCGCCCTCCACGGTGACGCTGAATGAAGAGGTGAGTGAAGGGGGGGAAGCAATGTCTTTGGGAAGATGCTGCTTTGGAAAAACCTCGCTTGGGGAGCGTGGTTTGAAAGTGGCACCTTCACACTGCTCGGGGGCAATGCAGCAGCGCCGGCCGTGTGAACCCCTCCCCAGGGATGCAGTTTTTAGTGTCCCTGGGTCACTGTTATCCGTCCGTGCAGAAATAGCCACTGATTAGCCTGTAATTAGCTGGGTCATTTATATTGCCCTTTTTATAGATTGGAATAATAACAGCTAATCCCCATTCCTTAGAAATACACTCTGAGCTATCAATATATGTAAAAAGCTTGGCTAGAAACTGGGCTCACCAGTCTATATTTTCTTTCAAGGCTTCTGGGGGCATTCCATCTGACCCAGGAGCTTTCCTAGGTTTTAAATGTTTTATATGGAGTTTTATCTCCAGAGGGCTGACTTCCGGCCAAGTCTGTAGGTTAGCTATCATGTTCATTAATATAGGCGGGGTGACATAGTCATCATACAGGCTTTGAAAAAAAGAATGGAGAATGGATACTTCCATTGGCGACTTAGACATTTACCTCTGTCCAGTCACAAGTTTCCAAAAAAAAAAAAAGAAGGGCTGGATTCTTTTGCTTGGGAGCCTGTATCAGTTCCTCTCATTATTTTTTTCATAAATTGGGTCCCCCCCCCATTAATGTTTTGTTTATATTTCTTCTTGTATCCTAGAAGTGCTGAGTAAGCCTTGCCTTTTCTGTCAGGAGTGCAGTTTATTGTGCAGGCATATGCTGAGTTAAGATTTTTTTTTTTGGCTTGTACACATTCTGTGTCAAACCAAGGTTTCCTATTTCTATTTGCCTGACATGACTTGCTACCTTCTGACTTCAGGAGCTTGTGAGTTAGCTGAATTATTAGCTCTTCAAACACCTCTAAAGGATTCTGATCTTTATTGACAGATGTGATCATAGAGCAATACTTTTGTAGCATATCAGGAGTTAATACTTCTTTTAACTCAAGATTTAACTTAGCAGACCATCTAACTGTTTTGCCCATAAACTCCAACTGAGACAGATAATGGCAAGTTAAATGTATTTGATTCGATGGTAATTCTACTTGCAAGTAAAGAGGTAAATGGTCACCATCTAAGTAAGGAGGAACTTGAATTTTTTGCACTCTAGGCAGAAGTGAGTTACATGCCAGCATGTGGTCAATAGTGCTAGCTCTATTGCCTGCCACATGTCAGTTCACCTGGGTGGTCACCATCAAAGGCGCCATTTAAAAAGTTCAAACCTCTACAGTGAGCAAGTTTAGTTCCTGTGTCAGTTCTTCCCATGGCATAGCTAGCATAGTTTGCCATTTGGTCTTTAAAGATCTGATTATAGGATGACTTTCCCCTCACTCCTTCCAGGGGCTCCAGCAAAATTTTAAATCTGGTTGCTAAAAAAAAGTGTCATTTGGGTCTAGGTGAGCATGTAGATCACCTGCTATTAAAATTTGAGCCTTAGGGTGATCGAAAGATATTTGCATTATATAATGTTTAAGAACTAACCAGTTTTCATCCAAAAAGGCTTCTTTTTCGTTTGGTAAATACATGTTAACAATAATTAGACTGCCCTTTCCCCAGGTCAGATATAAAGACATGGCTAAATGCAATAGAGGTGGTTTCAAATGGCATTTTACTTTAAGACACATGGATATAAGAATGCCATTTGAGTCTCCCGCCTCCTTCACCTTGAATTGCTTCTAAATTATAACTATAATATCCATCAAGTTCGAAGGGTTGCACTGACCAAGTCTCTTGAAAGATGATAGTATCAAGCACGTGCTGTATAAAGGGGATATCTGAATATGAAGAAAGACAGCAGAACCAGCCTGCCACGTTCCATGAGATGTTTTAAAGAATTTTTGTCGACCTCTTGTCTAGTTACTTCTGCAATAGTCATTTTGTCTGCTGATTGCTGTTAGTGAGGATGGAAGGTTGTGCGACACTGATGTTTTCCTTATTTCGATTGAGCAACTCTGCAGCCACTGTTTTCCTTCAAGATCAGCTCGATTAACTGTGATACACATGCAGATTCCCAAGCCAGTTTAGTGACAGTTGTAACAGCTGTATCAATCATGATCAGATCAAGTTGGCCAGAATGATCTAGAAATATGCATCCATTAACTCTATTTGTTTTAAATCATGCCTCATTTTCATCACCTTGTGGACACTCCTGCCTCCTGACATTAACCGGGGACAAATCCTTCTGCATTAATAAATTAGCATCTTGCTCAAGTCCCACCAATTCCTGTGCCTATGATTTCCCCTCCCTTCCATACTTATTTTCATGTCAGTGTTCTATAGATATGCGAGTCTAAGTCTAATTCTAGTAGCATCTCCACTATATTCACTTGCTCTTGCTTCAATTTTGGGGGGGGGGGGTGGTGGTTCTGTAATTAAATATTTCCAAACAGATCTTATTTGAAGCCAAGATTAGCTGGGAAGGCTTCTCTGTCTCCTTAAAGAGCAGAGTCCCGAGTTTCTCAGTTACAACACCAGTGACATCATTAGCTACATTACATTGTGTTTGTTTTTGCCACTGCAACTCGTTTTGAACTCTTTGGTTGATAATTATATCCGTTTTGTAATTGAGAGACTTTATTTCTTTGCAAATAACTAAGCTCTACTGTTTCAGCTGTGAACTGTAATAAATTAGCACATTCAAGCAGCTCCTTAGAAGCTGCTTGTTTACCCAAACAATTTTTTAAATATCCATACTTGTTTTGCTTATATCTGGCCCAGGACTTAGTTGATATGCTTGCGATGTTATCCCCTCTTCATTGACCATTAGAGCCTCAAATCGGTTTGTTGTTGATATTTGTGCCTTGTAAAAGTTATCAATGTTTAGTTGTTTGGAGGGGCACAGCCCTTGTCTTCTCCTTCAGCATCTCTCGCTTGTTTCTTTCCGCCCACGCTGATTATTCTTCAGTCACTGCTTACTCCTCCACCTCTTTAATCTTGAAGTGCTGGCAACTGCAGCTAGTAGAGCTGGAAGGCTCACAATCTCTCCACAAAAGACAAAGAGCTCCCAGGAACTCCGACGTGGCGTTCTCACACCTCCATGGCTACAGACTTAAACCTGTTTTCCCAATGGGGCTATTCAGGTGGCAGGAGGGTTTTTTTTAATTTCCCTTCTCCCTGCACTGCACAAAGCCCCTTTGGAGGTGACATCACACTGCATTTTCCACACTGTTCCCAGTTGTCTCCTCCACCTCCAGAATCTGGATTGTGCTGTTATTTTTATATTTCAAAAGCATTAAAATAAGTCTAAAGGCTAGATGAAAAAATCCCACTGTTTAACTATTTCATAGAAAATAATTACCCAGTTGCTTAGAGATGGCATGATACAACATGCTATAAGTATATGCTGTGTATATGATGTGAGTTGTTTCCAGATTCACTTCCTTCTGATATACCATTTCTATACTCTGTTTTCGAGCTTATCAAAATGTGTCAGCAGACAGTGCTAAATAATTAGTGGAGTCTAGTCATCATCATTGTTGAGTTTTCACAGGAAGCTGCATCCCTTTTAACATTCAGGAAAATAAGCCCATGGAATATCAAAGGGAGAAATAACTGCCAGAGCTCTGTTTTCAGTTTATTGAAATCAGCATGTTTGAATTCTAAGCATGTCTTGCCAAAGCAAACAAAAAAAAAGTTTCAAGGCTAGAATCTGAGCTGACAGCTGAGATGTCATTTGGAAGATACAGCTCTGAGGTTATGAAAGCTGAATCCTAGCTAGGTGTCAGAAAGAAGGGACTAAAGCAAGGGAGGAACCCTTCATAAGGAACTCAAGATAGTTCCTTCATCAGGAGCCCATTCCAATAACAAAAATAGGGAAGAGGAGATGCAAGCTATTCCCATAAGCACTTCCTGAGATGATTAATTTGCTTTGTCCTCTACAGAGTTCTGTGGAAGTATGCTTACAAGGCACTATCCTAGACATTAAAACAAATGGCAAAACCTCTGTTTGCCCAAGACATCTGTGTAATAGGGAAGTGGATCTTCAAAATAAAATTGAAAGGGGTTATGATAGATTACTGGGAGAACAATTTCTATAAAATACGTGTTAACGCAGTGGCGTACCGACCTAGGGGACAAGGGGTCCCCTTTGTCCCCGGGCGCAACAATTTTGGTCACGTGGGGGCGCCAGGCAAAATTTCCTCCCCCCACAGACTTCACCATCATCATTGCACCGGCAGCCTGCTTTACACAGCAGCCATTACTATCAGGCAGCTCAGGCTGCCTTAGCCTCGCCCACTCTGGACGGTGGCCCCACTGGGCCAGTTCCACCTCAGTCCTGGCCCAGCATTAGTGAGCTCCGCCCTCCTTGGAACCAGCGTGCCTTGCCTCTCAGGGTGTGGTCATGCAAACAAACCTCCTCCCCTGCTCAGAAGGGAAGGAACGCAGCCCGGGAGGAAGCAAGCAGCAGTAGCACCGCAGGCACAGGGGGAAAGAGGCGGGCCCTTGGTCTTTTGGCTCTCCTGAGTTTCTGCCTTGCCACTGCCGACCACTTCACACAGCTCGTGTCCCTGTGAGTAACCATGGCATGCCTTCGTCAGAGGGGACAGAGAGGGCTTTGTTGCCAGTCCATCACTACTCCCCCCTAAACCCCCGCACTGCACCGATCCAGGAAGTTTTGTTTTCCTCCCCATGCCCATCGTTCCCCCCTCCCCTAAATAACAACAAGTGGTTTCTCACCCGGTTCCTTTCTATGAATGCCCTCCAGCTGCTGGCCTTGCCAAGTGGCTACACTTTCCATGGAGAGGCAGCAAGAGGCTGCTGCAGGAAGAGGCAGGCCCCCTCACCAGGTGTGCAGGAAACAGGCAGCAAAGTGGCCCACAGATGCAGCCTAGGGAGGCTCCCTGCCACAGCCCTCAACTATTGGTGTGCCAAACAAAAAGAGCAGCAGTTTGCAGCTCTGTAGCCTTTTGCAAAGAGGGAGGAAAAATCCCTCGCTTTAGGAGCCTCACCGTCTCTCCCAATCTTGAAACGTTGCTTCCTCAGGTTTCCCTCGTTTTTTTTTTCCCTGTGCACTTTCAGCTACCCCAACTGCGTTTCTTGCTTACCTCGGACCTGGGAGGTGCCAGGGCAATCTGAGGCAAATCTACGTGAGGAGGCAACAGATGAATTCCCACAGCACCTCCCAGGTCCTGAGGTGAGCAAAACGCCCAGTTTAGCTGAGTGCACAGCCTGAAAAAAAACGCGGAAACCTGAGAAGCAACGTTTTCACAGATTGGGGAGACAGCCCGGTTTAAAACTTTGCTGGCTCTAAAAGCTGGTAGGGGATTTTCTTCCCTCTTTGCAAAGGCGATGGCTGCAAACAGAAGCCTGGGGGTTGGAGGAGCAAGCCGATTGTTCAAGCCCATCGTTCCCCCTCACGGGCTTGCTCCTCCAACCTCCAGTAGCTTCTGTTTGCAATGCTCGGGCTTCTTTGCAAGAGGGAGGAAAAAATCCCCTCGTTTTAGAGCTTCAGGAAGCTAAACTGTCCTCTCCCAATCTTGAAACGATTGCTTCTTAGGTGTTCCCTGCGGAAGGGCTTCTATGCGTGCTGCTTTGCTGCTGCCTCTCCCTGAGGGTAGCACCCTTATCACCTCGGGAAGAGGAACTCCCCAGCCCCTCAGCCTCTGCTGGACTTCCCCACCCCCGGCCTCGAATTCCAAATTGCTACCTACGCAGCCAACTGGAGAGGTGTGTAAAAGCACTTCCCTTCTCTTACCCCCCTGCAGCCCACTGCCCATTGTCTCAAAGCAGTCCTTGGACACTCCCCACCCTTATAATCCCACGAGGCAGAAATCCCCTGGCCTCCCTCTCCCCCGCGCCTGAATAGCTGTCTGCGCACAATCTCCCTCAAGCTCCCTCCCCTCGGAGGTGCTACATTATTCCTGTAGCTGCTTTTTTTTCCACCTCCCAGTCCTGTGTGTTTTAACAATGACTAAATATCCCTCCCCACCTCCTTTTCATGCGGCCAGGGCTTGTGGTAGTATATGCTACTGCTTTTCAACAATCACATATAGCTTCCATTCCCCTTGCTCATTCCTAGAACTCCCCTTACTCTGTTCTGCAGACACCCACTATCCCATTTTGTCTGTACACCTGTGATACTCAAGATTGTTCCCCTCTGTATTTGTTGCCCTATTCGTCAATTCCTCTGAATTGTGTTTTGGGCCAATGCCATGGTTAAGGGAAAAGGGGAAAGCCCTCCCCCCACTCTTCTGGGCATGTCAGTGTGGATTCTAATCTGCATGAATGACTGTGTCTGGAAACAAGTGATTGCCTCAGACTGGTCCTCTCTAGTTAGATCTCAGAAGCTTTCAAGCAGGGTTAGCTCTCATTGGTCACTCTGGATGGAACTCTGTTAAAGGAAAATCCAGGGTCAGGCTGGGCAGAGGCAGACAATGGCAAACCACCTTTGAACATCTCTTTGTTTTGAAAACCCAACAGTGTCACCATAAATTGTGGCCATGACTTAGGTGGCACTTCTCTCACTACCTACCACTGGAAACAGGTGTATGAATCTCTGCTATAGGATGGCAGAGTACAGGATTTGATTTTGGGTATGTGTGTGCAGTGGATCCTGCCAAATAGTTCATGTTCCTTGAATAGATGTACTGAAGTTCCAGCATAAGAAGCTTGCCTGAGATCCTTGTATTTGAGACTCAAAGGCTGTCAGACAAAAAGTCTAGATAAGTGCCTCCAAGACCTTGCTGGATTTAATCCTTTGCTGTTGAAATAAGATGTATGCTCATGATAGGGACTGCTGTTTTAGATAACACTCTAGTTTAGTGTAACTTAAACATAATGTAGTAATCTTAAACATAATGTAGTTCTTTGGAGAGAAAGATTCAGGTTGATTTATTCAAGTGCTCTTAAGAGTCTCCTGCAAATGTGTAGAAAGGGAAAAAGTCATTCTTATTCAGGGAGATTTGGTAAATTGCATCTTTCTCAGAGAGGTTTGTTCCTTTTAAGCATATGAGAGTTGAAAAGGCAAGGCATTCCTTGGCCTTTTGCAGCCGGGAAGGCCAACAGGGGTGGGGTGGATCTCTTTATATTATTCAATTCATTCCTTTAAAACTAAATTCTGTGAATAAAGAGGATGTAAAATCTTAGCTTAAGGTATACAGTGAACTTTTAAAACTAATTTCTTAACTGATGTGTCTCACATAATCTTCAGAACTTTTCTTATTGCAAGGAAAACTTCTACCATTGACAGATTCATTATTTTACAAAACAAAAATTTCTTTTGTATTGTCAAAGGCTTCCCTAGCCATGGATTCAACGCTGGTTGTTTGAGCGGGTTCCAGGCTGTGTGGCTGTGGTCTGGTAGATCTTGTTCCTAATCGTTTCACCAGCATCTGTGGCTGGCATGTCTTAGGAGAGAGAAGTGTGCTTACATACACTGCACCCAGTGCATTGTGTGATTTCCCATGATCTTTACTCCTTTAGTTCTACTGTTAGTTTGGGCCTGAAATTTCTCCCAGTTTGTCCCCCCCACCCCCCTGCTTCTTGTGGCCTTTGTAGGCTGTTACTTCTGCTAACTTGCTTTGGTTCTATCCTTTTTTAAGTTTGTTGTCTTAGCTTTTTAAAAAAAAGAAACAACCTTTTCTTTAGAAGTGGTTTGTTTTTTTCCTGTAGTTCTTGCCTGCTGCCTCTAAGGCAAACCATGTAGGTCTCCCACTTCAGCTCTTTTTTTTTTGGGGGACTTGGTGTTTCTGCTGTGGACCGTGTAGTGCTGTGTGGATTTGGTAGAGGAGATTCAGGGCTCTGCAAATGTGCCCCTATGATGTCCAAGTAGTTCATTAGTGCTGTGTTGTAGAGAGTGGCTTCATTTTAAAAGGGAGGGGTGTGGAAGGCAGTTGGGAAGGGTGTGTGTGCCTCTGATGTTCTTCCTTGGAGGGGAAAAAAATGCTGCTATTCTCTATTTGAAGCAGTGAGGGGTGTGGGATTGGGTGAGGCTTGCTGTTATGCCCAAGCTGTCCCTGGTGGTAGAGGATTTCCAATGGCGTGATTGCTCTTGCTGGGGTCTTGCTCTGGGTAGGGGCACCAACCCATCTTACCTCAGGGCTGCTGCTGGAGTGTCCTGACAGGGAACCAGTCCAACTTTACTGAAGTTTGCTTTGGAGGGAGCAAATGCTATGTGGGGCAACCCAGTTGAAGGTGAAGCTGCTGCCCACAGAATGAGTGCCCAGACATCCAAACTTCAGCAAAGCTGGCTGGTTCCTATCTCTTAAGCAAATGGAATAGTTCCTGAACTGGGCTTCTTAGATAATCTAGGGGTGCCTTCTTAGTGCTTCATAGGATGAGTTTCTTACCTTATGTAAGGCTTTAAAACATATTATTTCAGATGAAAAAACAGCAGTTATTCAAGGGGTTATTCTAAGACTATGTTTTCTAAGTTAAGTTATTTTTCTTCAGAAGACTGGAGTTCATGCTCAGTTAGTGCCTTTGTCAGTATTGCTAAAATTCAATACCGTGTGCAACTTCTGTGGAAAACATGACTTGGGGAATTTGTCCCTGTCCTCTCCCTCTCTCCCTCCCCCCCTCCCAGCACTGTGCTGTGTGTTTCCAATGCTGGGGTCAATTAGGGGTGCTTGGATAGGAACACCGTAAACGTTTTCACAGCAGTGATAAAACATCTTTAGAAAGCATTTTGAAAAAATTGGCTAAAGGTTTGATTTCTGCTGAGTGGTATGGACTATTGCTGCATTGAGGCATGTTCTATAATGTGATGGTGATTAGAAATGACCTGGTGCAAAAGAATCATTGTTTGGTCATGGGGGGGGGTCATGGGGGGGCGCCAAACTCAAGTTTTGTCCCCGGGCTACAGTTTGCCTAGGTACGCCCCTGATCACAGGGAACAAGGGATATGAATCATGATTGTATTAGACATATCTTGATGCTGATGGAATATAAACTAGAGGGGTGGAGGGGGTTTGTGCTAAATGAAAAAGCCTGAGCCCAGACAACCACCAAACAAGCCTTAAATAGGCATGTGCAGCTTAAAAAATGTATTTTTAAGATTCAGATTTTGGGAAAAGCTTAATTACCAATATGTGATGGTATTCATGGTCCCTGATACCATTTCAGGATTTGAGTTTGGGTTTTGTGAGATTCCTAGGAATTCCTCATTTCACAATGTTGAGCCTCTAAGTGAGCAGTCATTGGGGAAGGTAATTGGTGTAAACTGGGAGGGAAACTGTCCCTGGGAAATTACCATGCCCCACCAAAGCAGGGAAGAAAGGAGGGAAAGGAGAAGAACCAGCCACCCGCCCTGGGCTGGGAGAGATGCCTCCCTGTCTCCACTGTCCTGTTCCCAGGGAAACCTGTTAAAGGGGGAAAGTACAGACCTCTGATCCTTCAAATGCCACCTCCAGATATTCCTGAATATTTCCATAAATTCTGAATACTGCTCCAGTTATCCAAATATACTGCAAAATGCAAATAAGCTATTTTTAGTACATATTCAGACAATATATATGTGAACACATTTCCCTAGTTTTAGATAGCAGCAGTAGACTTTTCTGCGAAGAATGAAGTATCTGCAGGGAGAGATTGGTGGTTTGTGGGCCCTGGGTGATGGAGGGCTTTAAAGGCAACAGCAGTGCCTTGCAATTTGACTCAAAAACTAATTGGCAGCCAATGAAAAGACCACAAAATAGGAACATGTTTCCACTGGCTAACATTTGGACTGCCACATTTTCCATCAGGTGAAGTTTTTTCATCATCTTCAATGGCAACCTAATGTAGACCATGTAACTGTAATCCAGCCTGAAAGTTACTGAAGCTTGAACCAGCAGGAAATCAAGATGAAGCGAGACTCTCAAGATTTTGACAAGTCTTTCAATAACGGTATGAAGAACAACCTCATGTAAAGCAGCGGCTCTGGATTCACCTTCATATGAATGACTCATGACTATATAATGACCCTTTCTGCACAAACCTTTCAGAATATTTTGTGGGAGGAAATGAAATGTTTCTTCCATGGAGTTCTGAATTGTTTTTCCTCCAAATGTCTTATTTGCTGCCTCAAAACATTTTGAACATATTCCCTTTTAAAATGATTCTCCGGTTGAAACGTTTTGAAAATGTTTTCAGTTGCTGTGCAATCTATTGACTATGTTTCCTACGCTTCCTCTCTGCTTCCTGTAACTTCCTTCTTAGTGCCATTTTCTGAGCTCACTCTGTTCCCCCTAGCCTGTTTATTTGCAGCATTTCTTTTTTAAGGGCAGTCTTCAAAGGGAAGGCAATCTTCAAAGCGTCAAATATACATGGAGTAGAGAATCACATCACGAGGCTTTGAAGCTCTGAAGCACTGATTCAACACAGAACTCAAAAAAGAGGGGAAATCATATAATGGCAGCCATGAATCATATTGAGGGGGTGAGTGCGAATGTACATCTTTGTAAAGGTGGGGGTTGAAAATGTTTTAGATGATTTGTGCAGAAAGGGCCAGTGTTAGTTCCCAACCCACCTACTACTGGTCAATGTAAAACTGTATGAGCAGTTTCATTGATTCAGGTTTTGATAAAGTGTTCTCTGTTGCTCAGTTAAGTAGAGCTCTGAACAGAATACCATGCCTCAGCCATTACAGTAAGAAGTGATGTTCTATAATTTTACAGCACAAAATTAGCTAGAATATGGCAGGAAGTTTATACTTAATTAAGCCGTGCTTAACAGATAAGCAAACATAGTGATGTATAAATTATATACTGTGTGTGTTCAAGCATTCATTAGTGTTTCCAAGGGCCTGAACATTTACAGAACAATATCTTTGATGGAGTTTCCTGCTAGAATGCATTGTTTTCTAGCTATTTTGCAAAGCGTCAGTGAATGCTTAACTATGTGCAAATACATATGCAACGTTAAATGCCCGAGAAAATGTTTCATTTTGTGAATCACAGAAAATTGACTTCAATGTATTATTTTATGGGTTTGCATAACCACCCATGAGTATGGAACTCACCATATTATTTCTACCATCGTTTTTTGGCTAGTTAGGCATGTCTGTGACTAAAGGTTAATGAGTCTTTTATTTACCAACCCTATTTGGATCCATGCTGTCATTGGCTACTTATGCATGCAGTGTTTACCTAATGGCTGTGTGCTTCACAGTGAGTTTCCATTTCAACAGGCGTCTCCTACTGTGAAGTGAACATAACCAATCCAATCCACCCTTTTGCCTGTTGTCCAGTTCCTTGTTCTGTCTGTATGGGGAGGTATAGTTGTTGTGTGGGAAAAGCAGGAGAAAGCAAAATGCATGCTAATTGTCTTCATTTTCCCTGCAAAGGTGTGTGTGTCATATTTTACCAAGTTTAAAAGCCACAGAGCTCCTCTTATCTGCAGGGTAGGGTGGTGGAATTCAAGGGATGAGTGGGATGGCTTGGCCATGGGAGAGGTGATAAGCCGGCTGGGGAGAGAAATGGGAGAGAGAGCGCCACCTTCCACCCGCTGCCACTTTTGAAAAACCTCACTCATGGAGCAAGGTCCAATCCAATCCAAAAACCTTTATTAGGTATAAAACCAGAAGTGCCATACATCCCAAGTACAATAACAGGATCATTGTTACACATCATGTAGAACACAGATTAAAAACTGCTTCAGAAATTTCTACATGAGAGCTGTTCAATAGCTTAGTCATTTTTAGTTTGAGAAAAAACATAAATTCTAGAGATCGTAAAGCTCCCAGATCGGTTCTAATATCATTATACCTCGAACAGTAAAGTAGGATATGAGGAATTGAGTCCATAGTATTGGGACAGTACCGACAACAGCGCTCACTTCGTGGGCTGTTAAGGAAACAAACTTGAAGATAGACAGAGGGGAATGAGTTGCATCTTGCTCTGGTCATGACCCATCTGCACTTATAGTTGACAAGGTGTTCTAAATATACAGCAGGACTAGATTTCTGGGGTGTGATACCAAAGTATAGGGGGGAACAAGAGCTTTGCGCAGCACTCAGGAGAGATTGGTATTTCTGGTCATACAGTCTGGTCTTTAGATGATGGTAAATTTCCATGGCGGTAAGCATATGAAGAGACTCCCATGAGAAACCCAAGGAGAAGGTTTTTTTTTCAATATGAAGGCACTACTTCGAAAGCTGAAGCTCCCTCATTTCTAGCAAAGATAAGTTTTTTGATCTGTGCAGAAGCATAGACACAGCCAAAACGTAAATGTTACAGCCCATGCCCTAGTTTCTAATAGATGTTGTCCTGATTCCAGACAAAGCACACCATAAGAAACACAACGTGGGGTGCCAAATATCTTATATAGGAAGTTTGATTGGATGTGCTCCAGGTTCTTGTGCCAATCTTGGATCCAGATAGGGATACCATACAATAGGTACTGGACCACCTTGGCATTAAACACCTTCAGTGCTGCTGGAATAAACCTCCCACAATGGATATTAAAACATTTCAGAACTGTAGCGGACAGATTCTTGCAACCTTTAATAGTGTTATCCCAGCTTAACTTATGATGAAATGTTATTCCAAGGTATTTGAACAATTTGACTTCCTCTATGTCAGCCCCTTGGATGGACCATCTCATGGGTCTAAAGATGTTAGAAAAGACCATTATTTTAGATTTCACAGGGTTCATAACCAACCTATTGTTTCGACAATACTCTTAGCATTTGATCAGGGAGTTTTTGAGACCTAACCTTGTTCTTGATAGCAAGACTGCATCATCAGCATAAAGGAGGATGGACAAAAGACCACTGTTCAGATAAGGACAATGAGGGTTGGAGTTATTCAAAATGGGGGCAAGATCGTACAAAAAAAGTTAAATTATACAGGTGCCAACACACAACCCTGTTTTACCCCCTTTGAGACCAATATTTTGGGTGTCAGAGGACCTGATGATGAACACCTTATCTGACAGGTGGGATTACTGTATAGAGTCCTAATTAGTAAAAGAAGCCTGGATTCTACAGCAAGCTTCTGTAATTTAAGCCATAGCAGTGATCTATCTATGGAATCAAATGCCCCTTTTAGATCAATGAATGCTACATATAGGCTGGATTTTCCTCTGTGGAGGTATTTGGTTGTGGAGCAAGGTTCAAAAGTGGTGTTTCCACCATTGGTTTCCACCACACTACTGCTGTGGGAACTCCTCCCCAGGGATGGCATTTTTGCCATCCCTGGGACGCTGTATTCCGCCTGTGCAGAAACAGCCTTTGATTTGATTCCCCTTTCACTGGACAGCTTACCTCAGCATTTCAAGGGTTCTCTTTTCCCACAAAGAGCTCATTTCCACAAAACCTATATAGTTCAGTTAGGAATTATGAGTCCAACAAAATGCTAATTTTCACACTACTATAAGCTTTCTTGCCTAGACTGATCCCCAAACCCTAACTAAAAGCCAAATAAAATCCTGGTTAAGCTGATGCTCCATTCCAAAGCTGTGAAATCTTGTCTAAAAGAGGGAGGAGGATTTCTTTCCTCTTTTTAAACTGAGGCTGGCTTACCCCTCCCATCCAGTGGAGCTCTATAGGCTCTGGTTGTTTGACAATCGCTTGTGTTTGCATGGAATGAAAATTGCAAGTATTGGTTGACAGCCCTGGAGGAGAGGTGGGACTTTTAAGGATAATTGCCATAGAAATAACCCCACATTTTTGATCACCATTAAACATAGGATTCCTGTGCTTCTACATTGCTTCCTCATTTTCTATTGCTTTTCTTTTCCTGCCAAAATCCTCGGTTTTCAGGCACTGTAATGTCCTGTTAGGTATTCCTCCATAAAACTGTTATTACAGCTGATACCCTGTTAGAAACTATACAGCCCAAGTCTATGGATCAAAGGACAATACAAATGCTTGCACTGCTTGAATCAAAACCAGCTACTTCAAAGAAGAGATGCACTGGTAGCTGTCTCCAAATCCTAACTCGGCAGCTAGGTGCTCAACACAATCAATAGCGTTTAAGATTATGCTCTTTTTGTGAGGTATTTTTGGTTTAGTTTTTTATTGCATGGTACTTTATGGGGGAGGGGTTAATATTGGCAGCCAGAACATGATGCGAGTTAATGTTGCAGATGTATTTCTATACATTGCAATATTTTATAATAAACATTAGATATGGTTTTTTCCCTACCAATATATCATCATTTCCTGGATTTTGCAAAAGGATAACAATTTCTGGTGAAATAGCTTCACATCTGCGATGTGATATATAAACCTATTGGACAATAATAAGATGGGCTGTGTATTTATTAGTGTATTAAGTGCAGTTGGTAAAGGTCATCAAATACATAGAAACTCTCAGATTGTTACAGCCAAAGTCACTACCACCAAATCAAAGCTCAGACCTGGCACTACTATGCCGCGTAAGCAAGGGATTTCTTTGTGGGCTGCTGACTCTTTCTTTCAATTCACACCATAAACAGAACAGGTAGACACCTTTTTATTGATATTTCTCAGCTTTAATATTCCTGTAAATTTTTAAAAGTCCCCAAAAAGTAATTCTCAATAACAGCTTTTTTTGGATTGTTTGAAAATTTTCAAGTCTATTAGACCTGAATATTAAAAAATCCTGCTGCATCCCATCTCTCATAGTTCAGCGTTTGACTCTGTGCCTGCCACCTTCCAGCTCCATATGGACTTGAGAAGTAGCAGCATTGGCAATGGGTCCAAAGCAGTTCGAATCATGCAGAATTTTGGGGGCATGATTTGGAATCTACTTTTCTGATCCCTTTAAACTGCTACTTTTTTTTGCGTGAACCCCTCCAGCCAAAAACCAATAAGGTTTTTTTTTTGGGGGGGGGTGTTGTTTTTCCTGCTCAGCTTTAGTTGAATGCCCACACATCTAGTGGATAATTCTTCAGTTACTGTTAAATACTGCTATTAAAGGCATTCTGTACAATCATCAGATGCAAGGATACATCAAAGGATGTTTGTGAGGCTAATGTTAGTTGCATTAAGAATTTGCAAACATTTTGCCATTTTATATATTTATTAGTGCAGAATATGTGAATACACAACAGCATAAACAAGGAAATTTTCAAATTGCCTTCTCAATATAGTTTTCACATTTAATTAGAAAATATGTGCAACTTGATTGTGAAAAGGGGTATTTCATACATTGTCTGGTCTATATGCATTTCCTTCATTTCAGCATTATACATATTCACAAATGAATTAATAAAATGCATACTCCAGCATCACTGGGTGGTTATGAGTTTGCTTAGGTTTTATAGTATTTAGGGAAAGGCAGACTATAAGTGAAGTAAATAATTTTTCACAGTATAATAACTAGACTAGACAATGTATGCAGTTGTCTATTGATACTGTTAATATGTATACATTTTTTTTGATTTGTAATGAATCTGTACAGTAGTTGGTGTTTATGAATATTTTCTATTCAACTCATACTATATATGAAATGAAAGCTTCATATTACACAAATATGGAAACATTCAGTTCATCAGAACTTATTTAAAATGGATTCTAAGAGATCAACACTATAGATGAAATTTATGTCTATTGAAATGAATGGGAAATTTGATATTAATTCTACTCTACTTCATATTTTAGAAACACCAAGACACTTGTGACGAGTTCTCAGACACTATTGCTCATTCTCCCAGCATAAGGCTTATGATGACATCTTCTGGCCATGAAGTATTAAAATTAAATACCACAATAAATGGTCTAGTTATTTACTTTTTAAAAGGGGATTGTTAAGGTTTTGAATTATAAAATTCCTGAGCTAAAGATATACAGAAAAAAATTGTTTTGGGTTAATACCGTGATTTTCCAGAACCAGAACATAAGCCTGGAATTCCTAGACATTACAAAAACTCCTTGCTGAAAAAATCTGTGCTGTTTGTCATGTTCAGTTGCTTATTGTCAGACATCTTGTTTTTCTTTCATTCTCCAAATTTCACATGCAGTGGCTTTTCCCTTCCAATCGGCTCCTTGCAAGGGATCAGGAGGTAAGTGGTCTCAACTGATCACCATTGAGTCGAACCCCAGAGAAGGAATCTCCATGCAGGGTTCTGTTACGACTATGAGTGCTCAGACTACTCCATATATGCATGTGCTTAACTTCCTACTGGTGGATATTTGGTATGAGAGAAAAGACTTGGTGGCAAGCTAGAACTCGCCCACTCCCATAGTGCCTTTTTTCATCAGCAATGGACATTTTAAACAACGTTCTTGGAGCTGACATGGGATTTTGATCAAAGAGGTGAACTCAGAAACAGCTCATAAAACAATCGTGTAACTTAGCCCTCAGATATCCCCCCCAGGTCCCCCACCACCCCTTCCTCAAGGAACTCCTTTAAATAGCAGCAACCAAATCACCGGGTGCAGCCATTGCGGCTGTGGTGAGCAAAGAGGCAATAATGGGTTTGCTAAGGCATTGTAGAGGCATTGCTTGGGCCCAAGCATGCACAAGGTTTGCATTGATTGGTCTACAGACCAAAGGGCGGGAGGAGCTTAGGTATAAGAAGCCGCCACACCCTGGGCTCGGCCTTCTTGGCAGCCGAGACTCAGCAGTGGCATGGCCCACCCACCCTTCCTGTTCTATTTGTTGTCATTTTGAGCATTGTATAATTTTGTTGCAGCCCGGCAGTTGGCGACGGGATCGCAACATCCGGGGAGAAGCAGAGCCATCCGGCCAGCTTCTCCCATGCTTGTGCACTGCGGAAGGGCTGGGGGTGTGGCGGGCCAGTAGGCAAGCCGCTAGGGGTTGGATTGGGTTGGATTGCGGTGGTAGGCAGCCGCTAGGCTTAGACGGTGCCCGACACCCCAGCAAGCTTGGGGAGGATGGTGGGTTGGTAGGCGGCCGCTAGGCTTAGCTGGTGCCCATCTCCTCAGCAGTTGCAGGAAGGGTTGAGCCGGGGGTTCACCCCTGGGGCTCCCGGCTTCCTGCGGTGGTTTCCAATGGAGATTGGGGATCACAGGATGTGCGACCTGTCTGCTGCCCAGCTTCTCATTCTGTACATAGTGTACATAGTTTTATATATATATATATAAATTATATTAATAATTAATAAATTGGGCTGCGGCCCAATCCATTTTCCAAGCCTGTCGTGGTTGTGTGGTTATTAGCCGTAGAAAGTCTCATCATCTGCATGCAATTAGTTATTACTAATTTAATTACTAATTATAGTAATTAAATATACTAATTATGGTGGATGCCCAGTGTAAAGACATGTGTCGTATAGCAATTAGATGCTTGATTCACCACAAATGATCACACAACACATACTCCATTTTTAAATAATGTGAACTATTTTCAGACCTCACAAGAAAATGAGGGAAGGGGAGGGGGTTTGGCAAAAGAAATCTTCTTTACTTTGTGAAAGAAAAAAATGGACCACAACAAGGATGGCAAATGCAGAGTTTTCAGCAAAATAGTAATTTTTAAAAAATTGTCAGCCACTTAAGATAAGGGAAAAAAGCTGATGCAGACAGGTTTAATGCCAGTGGCTAACATTATTTACACCCAATAGGAATCAGATAGAAATGCATTTGTACAACAGCCTCCTGCTTTGTGTGTGTGTGTGTGGGGGGGGGGTGTTCTGTAAAATCAACCCTTTTTGTCTATTCTATTTGAAACCTATGGTGTCTTTAGGTTAGAGGGAAGATTATGTTTTGTGCAAATTTGGTGTCATAATCTTTGAAAATATCTGCCCCAGACCCTCAAATTTGTTTCCCACTGATACAATGATCCCAAAAAAATTCAGAACACTTCCACCACACAAAACAAACAGTTATTACAGGATTCTGGGGAGGGGGATATCTAAAAAGTTCAGCAGCTAAAGACAACTATAAAAATATGCTGATCCAAAGAATCAGGATGTACAATTTGCTCTGGGGGATCTGGTGTATGTGAGAACCAGCTTCACCTCTGCATCAGAGGCATAATCCTAATCATCAACACCAATTCCATTCAAGCGGGGGGGGGGGGGGGGCTTCAAGTTTCCAGACTGGGAGCAGCTGCTCATGTTTCTGCCAGGGCTGTGGTTCTATTATAACTTATGGTTCTATTATAGTAGAGGTGCCAAATTTTCAGCATATCTGATGATGATTTTCCTTAAAAGAACCCCTAAGTTTGGGGAAAAAATGGAACAGAGCCCCAATTTTATGGGCCCCCATAAATGTTAAAGTTTCCCAAACTTTAGGGTTCTTCTAAGAAGAGTCACCAATACATGAAAATTTGGTGCCTCAGCATACCCCACCCTATCCCCGCTGCCCTTGAGCCATGGAAAGTATTCCCATTGTTTACAATGGAGCCAAAGGGGGAGATTTAAACTTTATAGCCCTATTGCCTGATGTAAATGTGCTGGGATATGTTCCCTTTCTACTGCTGTAGCTGGGCACCTGAAATGATCCCTTAAAAAGGCCAGTGGAGGGGGAGCTTTTTGGAATCAAGATTGCTGGCTACGGCTTAAACTATTTTTTCTGCTGGAAAAAACCCAGTAAGTTTTTTTGACTTTTTTTTCAGTTTGGCTTCACTGAACGCACACTTCTATTCCACATGACAAATTAGATATGGGGATGAATTTAGCTAATATACAGTCAGTTGGCAGAAAAGGCCCCTCCCATACTGTATGTAGGAGTTTCATGGCAGCCTCAAGCACTACCAGTTGGGGCACTGCCTGTAGGAAAGGAGATTATCTTCTAAAAGGAAAACACCTGAGGGTGATTAATGGCTGACATAACAAGCAACAGCTGTGGGCTAGAAAGATCAGTTAACTGGGGAGGACATCAAGGTTTAGGATCATCTTTGCTAAAAAGTACTCGGAGGTTTGGTTTCTTGAAACTATGATCCAGTCTCTCTTGATTACCTGAGGAGACTTCCTTGGTTCCTGAACAAAAAGGCTATTGGACTTTCTTAACATCTTGTAGCCGGGAGCTTTCTTGTCTTGTTTTATTTTGTCTGGAGGAGGAAACTCCTACAGAGGAGATTATTTCTTTGGAAGCCTGGGAGAAAGTTTGCTAGAGAAGTCAGCAAGCTGTTTGTTATCTGGCATGCAAAACTACCGAGAGGCCAGAACGACATCACAGGCTCATACACATACACAAAAAGAGCCCTAAAATACCTTCACTATTGTTTTAAACATTTTATATGCTACAGCCATAAATTTCATACAGTGGAATGCAACTGTGTGAAGGTAAGTAGCTATCTGGAATATGTGGAGATACTGTTCTGATCTAGTGAAATATCTCTTTTGTTCTATTTCTACAGTACTTTGGAATATTCATATTTCTTGCTATTGCTTGTTATCTCAGTAATCCTTACAAAAGCCAGTATTGTCAGCATGTAGTGGTTAAGAGTGGTGGACTCTAATCTGGAGAGTGGGATTTGATTCTGTAGTCTTCCACATAAAGCCTGCTGGATGACCTTGAGCTAATCACAGTTTTTCAGAACTCTCTCAGCCCCACCTACCTCACAAGGTATTTGTTTTAAGGAGGAAAAAGGAAGATGATTGTAAGCTGCTTTTAGACTCTTTAAAGATAGAGGAAAAACAGGGTATAAAAATCAACTCTTCTTCTATTTATATTTGGAGATGGTGTATGAGACAGAGCAGCATCCCCAAACTCCCTAGATAACTAACTGAACTCATAATAAAGGTGAGTCTTGAAGTGTCAACTTCCTCATTTTAACTACAACTTTGTTAGTTATTCATGGAGAAGAATCAGCCTTGTCAGCTGAACTGCTGAGGATTGTTCTAAACCCTATAAACTCTATCAACAGTTTGAACATCCATGTGTCTAATATCCGTGAGTTGACTGTGCCTCAACTACAATTCTAGGAAAACACAAAGTTTGTGGAGGAAAGAAGATCTGATTTTAAGCTTAAAATAAAGACACCCCCTCAAAAAAACCCTTCAAGTATACACATCACAGGGCCTTTCCCCACTTTAAAAAAGATGGAGATATGCACCGGGTTTGTTTGCTGCAAGACATTTTGGGTGCGGGGTCATGCCCCCCACCGCAGCTTCTGCCCCTCAAACGTTGCTCAGGCAGCAGCCACCAGGAATCCCCACTCTGAAGCTGTGGTACGCGCGTTGAGCTCAGAGGCTATCCTGATTGGCGGCTGCTGCTGGGCGGGACTATGGGGGAAGGGGGAGCACTTCATCACTGCGAGCAAGAAAATACTCTTTTGGCTAGCGTGTTGCAGTGCCAGTATGCCCCAGTGGGAAGGAGGAGCCCCGAAAGGGCTCAGGGGGGTGCAAAGCTCTGCAGGTTCCCCAGGCAAACCCCCTGATCTTCCCCCCGGCTGGGGTGAGAACTCCTTCCGTGCAGCCTGGCTCCTTCGGACAGGTGCTGGAGAAGACTGGGGTCGTGCATCTTTGATTCCCCCCCCCCGTTTGTTTTGCAGCGCTTCTCCTTCTGGCAACACACACACACACACACACACACCCTCCCTCCCTCCAAATCCCGTCGTTTTGCTTCTGATCTGCTTCATCTGCATTCCCACCGGCTGCTTGACGGCTAATTCGGAGGCGCTGAGCCTCCGCCTCTTTCAGGACGGGTTTAGCTTGCCCTCTTCGCCACTGAGTGGGGTTAGCTCCCGTCTCCTTCGGCAGCAAGACTGGGGAGGGGGGAAAACAGGGCAGATGCCCAAGAAGCCTCCTCGCACACACATGAACAAAAGGGAGCCAGGAGATTTTTAAAAAAAACAATGAAGAAACGAATCTTTGTCGTTTCAAAGTGACAAGCAGACGACGAGTTTCCAGACCAAAAAAGGGAAACGAATGCTGCGTGCGCATCGAGCACACCCCCGCCGTGTCCTAATTGGACGGCAGGATCCACGTTACTATCTGCCGCGCGAAAATCAAGCCCGGAGTCACCACCGGGCTTCCTCACTGCCCCGCGCTTCCAGTGGGTTTTTCCGAAAGGTTCTGTTCCAAAGAGGAACAGAAATGACCCGCGCTGAGGGGGTAGCAGAGCAGCAAAATCGAAGCAGCTGCGTTCTCGCTGCTGCTGTAGTGGGGAGCATGGCTGGACCCCGCGCTACTTGCCGTGAGTAGCGCGCAACAAAAGGTGAGTGGGGAAAGGCCCACAAAAAGGAATCTTGGGCTCATTCCGTACATGCAGAATAATGCACTTTCAAACTGCTTTCAGTGCTCTTTGAAGCCGTGCGGAATGGCAAAATCCACTTGCAAACAGTTGTGAAAGTGGTTTGAAAATGCATTGTTTTGCATGTGTGGAAGGGGCCTTGGTGTTTCTTGCTGCTCATGACCATGTAAGAAGGCATCAAGATATCTTGGTCATCACTGCTAAGGCAATGTCACAAAAACTCCAAGGTCTCAGCCTCATGCCATGCTTGGGAAATCTGCAAATGGGTAGCACCCTCTGCCAAGCAACAGGAGGCAGATGAGTCACATGGTGCTTGGGGTAAAGAACTAAACCCTACAGAAAATTACTCTACTACACTGTGAGGCAGAAGAGAGTAAGAGGCTGCCATATAGGCATCATTCATTGGGAGGATGCAAGAGGAAAGTGGAGGTTGGAGCCAGTGGAAGTGATAACTCCTATGAAATATTTTATGTTGAGGAATGAATTCAAGTGCTTTTAAATATGTGTAGAATACACTAATGAAGAGGCTACTGTTTTTAATGTTATAAAGTTTAACTCCACATCCACGCATTTCCTTAATACTATGATTCTATGACAAAGTATCCTCTATTAACCGTTTGTGAAACAAAAGTATTAGCTGAATGATTTGAAGGGAGAGATAGCTGAAAGATTTGTTTTTAACTTTTCAGCACAGGTAGGAGATATAAAAGAACAACAGTATTAAATATTTAAATTGTGACTGGAAATTAGCGCAGCAACAGCCCCACTATGTGGAAATCCTTAGGCACTGTTCACTCACAACAGCTAAGCTATTACACATTTAAAAAAACATTCATACTTTGCACAAACTATTTTTAACTGATGTACTGAAAGTCTTTGCAATCCCTGGATTTATTATTTATTTATTTATTTATTTAAATATACTCGCCTATATGCAAGACCTTTAGGTGACTCCAACATTAAAATATCCCCATGGCCTCAATGCTTGCAAATGTTTTTACATCTAGTTTTCTGTGCTTTTTAGGTTGATAGTATCTCTGATAAAGTAGCTGCTCATTCCCCCAACCTTCTGTCATACTAGATCTATTCAGACAGCATGGAGATTTTGGCTGTTTTAAAACACATTGCTAAGATCATGTTCTGCAAATCATCCATGCCAGATTAGTCCTCTGTTTCCTAAGACAGTCCTGAAGTTCTTCACTCATGAACTTTGCAGGTCCATGCTGCACAAAACCTCTATCTGTTTTCTGGAATTGATGCTGCAAATCCTAAGCAAGGGCCTAAAGTCAATGGGCTTCAAAGAGTGTGGCTCTGCTTAGGATGGCACTTTAAGTCATTTAAAATGTGAATACACCATCAATAATTTGATTACCATGGAATTTCGATTACAGACCAAAAGTTACTCTTCAGCTATTATTCTTTTGGATAAAACTATAGCATAAACACATACGGCAAGTGGCAACCTACAAGAATTTCCAAGGGAAACCTCATCCCCATTCCACTATTTCCCCACAGCGTGTTGCCTTTTCCTGCTTCATTCTCTCCTTCCCACGCACCAGCTAAACCACCTTTACTTGTTCCTTTGTCTTAAGATTGCCTTACTTCCCTTTCCTAAGGAAAATTTGGCCAGTTTGCACACTGGCTGCCAGTGCAGGACTGACATCCATGGTTGCTGCTAGCATGGGGGCAAGTTGTATAGTGGTTGCTGGTGCCAGGCAAAGCTGGTAGCTGCTGGCACTGGGCTGATTTGAACAATCTTCACTACCATTGGGCCAACTGAGTTGGACAATGAGGGTTGGACCATGTTGTGCAGTGACTGCCACTATGGGCTCTGCCCAGTTTGTGTGACAGTTGGCACTGCCAGCCTACGCCTAGTTATGCAGTGGCCACTGTTGGACCCTATTATATGGCTATAATAATATTAGATACAATATAATAATATAATATAATAATATAATAAAATAATATACCATATATAATATATAAGTCGAATTTTTCAGTACATTTTTAATGCTGAAAAAGCTCCCCTCGACTTATATGCGGGTCATTAACATTTTTTGTGTGTTTTTACTTTGTCGGCCAGCAGGGGGCGCAGTTTTTATGCTAGTGGCACCAAAATGTCAGGGCACCCTCAGACGACACTCCTGATGATACCAGCCAAGTTTGGTAAAGTTTGGTTCAGGGGGTCCAAAGTTATGGACCCCCAAAGGAGGCACCCCATTCCCCATTGTTTTCAATGGGAGCTAATAGTAGATGGGGCTACCCTTTTGAGGGTCCATAACTTTGGACCCTCTGAACCAAACTTCACCAAACCTGGCTGGTATCATCAGGAGAGTCTCTTTATGATACCGGCCAGGTTTGGTGAAGTTTGTGTCAGGGGATCCAAAGTTATTGGCCCCCAAAGGGGGTGCCCCATCCCCCATTGTTACAATGGAAGCTAATAATAGATTTTCCATTTCTGATAATATCCCTCTTAAAATAGGGTGACCATCCGTCCCGATTTTCGTGGGACACTCACGCTTTTGCGTAGAGTGGCCAGCATCCCGCTGGGCTTATGCCATTGTCCCGATTATGGACAATGGCCCGCAGCAGCACACTGCCTTTTGCTCCTGCGGCTGCGTGCGCGGGCTTCTGCGGCTTGCCGTTTGCCGCCCTGTCACAGGGCGGCAAACTCCCACCCCCCCCCCCCCCCTACCCCTCCCCCCCCCCACCCCCCCCCCCCCCCACCCCCCCCCCCCCCCCCCCCCCCCCCCCCCCACCCCCCCGCCCCCCCACCCCCCCCCCCCCCCACCCCCCCCCCCCCCCACCCCCCCCCCCCCCCACCCCCCCCCCCCCCCACCCCCCCCCCCCCCCACCCCCCCCCCCCCCCACCCCCCCCCCCCCCCACCCCCCCCCCCCCCCACCCCCCCCCCCCCCCACCCCCCCCCCCCCCCACCCCCCCCCCCCCCCACCCCCCCCCCCCCCCACCCCCCCCCCCCCCCACCCCCCCCCCCCCCCACCCCCCCCCCCCCCCACCCCCCCCCCCCCCCACCCCCCCCCCCCCCCACCCCCCCCCCCCCCCACCCCCCCCCCCCCCCACCCCCCCCCCCCCCCACCCCCCCCCCCCCCCACCCCCCCCCCCCCCCACCCCCCCCCCCCCCCACCCCCCCCCCCCCCCACCCCCCCCCCCCCCCACCCCCCCCCCCCCCCACCCCCCCCCCCCCCCACCCCCCCCCCCCCCCACCCCCCCCCCCCCCCACCCCCCCCCCCCCCCACCCCCCCCCCCCCCCACCCCCCCCCCCCCCCACCCCCCCCCCCCCCCACCCCCCCCCCCCCCCACCCCCCCCCCCCCCCACCCCCCCCCCCCCCCACCCCCCCCCCCCCCCACCCCCCCCCCCCCCCACCCCCCCCCCCCCCCACCCCCCCCCCCCCCCACCCCCCCCCCCCCCCACCCCCCCCCCCCCCCACCCCCCCCCCCCCCCACCCCCCCCCCCCCCCACCCCCCCCCCCCCCCACCCCCCCCCCCCCCCACCCCCCCCCCCCCCCACCCCCCCCCCCCCCCACCCCCCCCCCCCCCCACCCCCCCCCCCCCCCACCCCCCCCCCCCCCCACCCCCCCCCCCCCCCACCCCCCCCCCCCCCCACCCCCCCCCCCCCCCACCCCCCCCCCCCCCCACCCCCCCCCCCCCCCACCCCCCCCCCCCCCCACCCCCCCCCCCCCCCACCCCCCCCCCCCCCCACCCCCCCCCCCCCCCACCCCCCCCCCCCCCCACCCCCCCCCCCCCCCACCCCCCCCCCCCCCCACCCCCCCCCCCCCCCACCCCCCCCCCCCCCCACCCCCCCCCCCCCCCACCCCCCCCCCCCCCCACCCCCCCCCCCCCCCACCCCCCCCCCCCCCCACCCCCCCCCCCCCCCACCCCCCCCCCCCCCCACCCCCCCCCCCCCCCACCCCCCCCCCCCCCCACCCCCCCCCCCCCCCACCCCCCCCCCCCCCCACCCCCCCCCCCCCCCACCCCCCCCCCCCCCCACCCCCCCCCCCCCCCACCCCCCCCCCCCCCCACCCCCCCCCCCCCCCACCCCCCCCCCCCCCCACCCCCCCCCCCCCCCACCCCCCCCCCCCCCCACCCCCCCCCCCCCCCACCCCCCCCCCCCCCCACCCCCCCCCCCCCCCACCCCCCCCCCCCCCCACCCCCCCCCCCCCCCACCCCCCCCCCCCCCCACCCCCCCCCCCCCCCACCCCCCCCCCCCCCCACCCCCCCCCCCCCCCACCCCCCCCCCCCCCCACCCCCCCCCCCCCCCACCCCCCCCCCCCCCCACCCCCCCCCCCCCCCACCCCCCCCCCCCCCCACCCCCCCCCCCCCCCACCCCCCCCCCCCCCCACCCCCCCCCCCCCCCACCCCCCCCCCCCCCCACCCCCCCCCCCCCCCACCCCCCCCCCCCCCCACCCCCCCCCCCCCCCACCCCCCCCCCCCCCCACCCCCCCCCCCCCCCACCCCCCCCCCCCCCCACCCCCCCCCCCCCCCACCCCCCCCCCCCCCCACCCCCCCCCCCCCCCACCCCCCCCCCCCCCCACCCCCCCCCCCCCCCACCCCCCCCCCCCCCCACCCCCCCCCCCCCCCACCCCCCCCCCCCCCCACCCCCCCCCCCCCCCACCCCCCCCCCCCCCCACCCCCCCCCCCCCCCACCCCCCCCCCCCCCCACCCCCCCCCCCCCCCACCCCCCCCCCCCCCCACCCCCCCCCCCCCCCACCCCCCCCCCCCCCCACCCCCCCCCCCCCCCACCCCCCCCCCCCCCCACCCCCCCCCCCCCCCACCCCCCCCCCCCCCCACCCCCCCCCCCCCCCACCCCCCCCCCCCCCCACCCCCCCCCCCCCCCACCCCCCCCCCCCCCCACCCCCCCCCCCCCCCACCCCCCCCCCCCCCCACCCCCCCCCCCCCCCACCCCCCCCCCCCCCCACCCCCCCCCCCCCCCACCCCCCCCCCCCCCCACCCCCCCCCCCCCCCACCCCCCCCCCCCCCCACCCCCCCCCCCCCCCACCCCCCCCCCCCCCCACCCCCCCCCCCCCCCACCCCCCCCCCCCCCCACCCCCCCCCCCCCCCACCCCCCCCCCCCCCCACCCCCCCCCCCCCCCACCCCCCCCCCCCCCCACCCCCCCCCCCCCCCACCCCCCCCCCCCCCCACCCCCCCCCCCCCCCACCCCCCCCCCCCCCCACCCCCCCCCCCCCCCACCCCCCCCCCCCCCCACCCCCCCCCCCCCCCACCCCCCCCCCCCCCCACCCCCCCCCCCCCCCACCCCCCCCCCCCCCCACCCCCCCCCCCCCCCACCCCCCCCCCCCCCCACCCCCCCCCCCCCCCACCCCCCCCCCCCCCCACCCCCCCCCCCCCCCACCCCCCCCCCCCCCCACCCCCCCCCCCCCCCACCCCCCCCCCCCCCCACCCCCCCCCCCCCCCACCCCCCCCCCCCCCCACCCCCCCCCCCCCCCACCCCCCCCCCCCCCCACCCCCCCCCCCCCCCACCCCCCCCCCCCCCCACCCCCCCCCCCCCCCACCCCCCCCCCCCCCCACCCCCCCCCCCCCCCACCCCCCCCCCCCCCCACCCCCCCCCCCCCCCACCCCCCCCCCCCCCCACCCCCCCCCCCCCCCACCCCCCCCCCCCCCCACCCCCCCCCCCCCCCACCCCCCCCCCCCCCCACCCCCCCCCCCCCCCACCCCCCCCCCCCCCCACCCCCCCCCCCCCCCACCCCCCCCCCCCCCCACCCCCCCCCCCCCCCACCCCCCCCCCCCCCCACCCCCCCCCCCCCCCACCCCCCCCCCCCCCCACCCCCCCCCCCCCCCACCCCCCCCCCCCCCCACCCCCCCCCCCCCCCACCCCCCCCCCCCCCCACCCCCCCCCCCCCCCACCCCCCCCCCCCCCCACCCCCCCCCCCCCCCACCCCCCCCCCCCCCCACCCCCCCCCCCCCCCACCCCCCCCCCCCCCCACCCCCCCCCCCCCCCACCCCCCCCCCCCCCCACCCCCCCCCCCCCCCACCCCCCCCCCCCCCCACCCCCCCCCCCCCCCACCCCCCCCCCCCCCCACCCCCCCCCCCCCCCACCCCCCCCCCCCCCCACCCCCCCCCCCCCCCACCCCCCCCCCCCCCCACCCCCCCCCCCCCCCACCCCCCCCCCCCCCCACCCCCCCCCCCCCCCACCCCCCCCCCCCCCCACCCCCCCCCCCCCCCACCCCCCCCCCCCCCCACCCCCCCCCCCCCCCACCCCCCCCCCCCCCCACCCCCCCCCCCCCCCACCCCCCCCCCCCCCCACCCCCCCCCCCCCCCACCCCCCCCCCCCCCCACCCCCCCCCCCCCCCACCCCCCCCCCCCCCCACCCCCCCCCCCCCCCACCCCCCCCCCCCCCCACCCCCCCCCCCCCCCACCCCCCCCCCCCCCCACCCCCCCCCCCCCCCACCCCCCCCCCCCCCCACCCCCCCCCCCCCCCACCCCCCCCCCCCCCCACCCCCCCCCCCCCCCACCCCCCCCCCCCCCCACCCCCCCCCCCCCCCACCCCCCCCCCCCCCCACCCCCCCCCCCCCCCACCCCCCCCCCCCCCCACCCCCCCCCCCCCCCACCCCCCCCCCCCCCCACCCCCCCCCCCCCCCACCCCCCCCCCCCCCCACCCCCCCCCCCCCCCACCCCCCCCCCCCCCCACCCCCCCCCCCCCCCACCCCCCCCCCCCCCCACCCCCCCCCCCCCCCACCCCCCCCCCCCCCCACCCCCCCCCCCCCCCACCCCCCCCCCCCCCCACCCCCCCCCCCCCCCACCCCCCCCCCCCCCCACCCCCCCCCCCCCCCACCCCCCCCCCCCCCCACCCCCCCCCCCCCCCACCCCCCCCCCCCCCCACCCCCCCCCCCCCCCACCCCCCCCCCCCCCCACCCCCCCCCCCCCCCACCCCCCCCCCCCCCCACCCCCCCCCCCCCCCACCCCCCCCCCCCCCCACCCCCCCCCCCCCCCACCCCCCCCCCCCCCCACCCCCCCCCCCCCCCACCCCCCCCCCCCCCCACCCCCCCCCCCCCCCACCCCCCCCCCCCCCCACCCCCCCCCCCCCCCACCCCCCCCCCCCCCCACCCCCCCCCCCCCCCACCCCCCCCCCCCCCCACCCCCCCCCCCCCCCACCCCCCCCCCCCCCCACCCCCCCCCCCCCCCACCCCCCCCCCCCCCCACCCCCCCCCCCCCCCACCCCCCCCCCCCCCCACCCCCCCCCCCCCCCACCCCCCCCCCCCCCCACCCCCCCCCCCCCCCACCCCCCCCCCCCCCCACCCCCCCCCCCCCCCACCCCCCCCCCCCCCCACCCCCCCCCCCCCCCACCCCCCCCCCCCCCCACCCCCCCCCCCCCCCACCCCCCCCCCCCCCCACCCCCCCCCCCCCCCACCCCCCCCCCCCCCCACCCCCCCCCCCCCCCACCCCCCCCCCCCCCCACCCCCCCCCCCCCCCACCCCCCCCCCCCCCCACCCCCCCCCCCCCCCACCCCCCCCCCCCCCCACCCCCCCCCCCCCCCACCCCCCCCCCCCCCCACCCCCCCCCCCCCCCACCCCCCCCCCCCCCCACCCCCCCCCCCCCCCACCCCCCCCCCCCCCCACCCCCCCCCCCCCCCACCCCCCCCCCCCCCCACCCCCCCCCCCCCCCACCCCCCCCCCCCCCCACCCCCCCCCCCCCCCACCCCCCCCCCCCCCCACCCCCCCCCCCCCCCACCCCCCCCCCCCCCCACCCCCCCCCCCCCCCACCCCCCCCCCCCCCCACCCCCCCCCCCCCCCACCCCCCCCCCCCCCCACCCCCCCCCCCCCCCACCCCCCCCCCCCCCCACCCCCCCCCCCCCCCACCCCCCCCCCCCCCCACCCCCCCCCCCCCCCACCCCCCCCCCCCCCCACCCCCCCCCCCCCCCACCCCCCCCCCCCCCCACCCCCCCCCCCCCCCACCCCCCCCCCCCCCCACCCCCCCCCCCCCCCACCCCCCCCCCCCCCCACCCCCCCCCCCCCCCACCCCCCCCCCCCCCCACCCCCCCCCCCCCCCACCCCCCCCCCCCCCCACCCCCCCCCCCCCCCACCCCCCCCCCCCCCCACCCCCCCCCCCCCCCACCCCCCCCCCCCCCCACCCCCCCCCCCCCCCACCCCCCCCCCCCCCCACCCCCCCCCCCCCCCACCCCCCCCCCCCCCCACCCCCCCCCCCCCCCACCCCCCCCCCCCCCCACCCCCCCCCCCCCCCACCCCCCCCCCCCCCCACCCCCCCCCCCCCCCACCCCCCCCCCCCCCCACCCCCCCCCCCCCCCACCCCCCCCCCCCCCCACCCCCCCCCCCCCCCACCCCCCCCCCCCCCCACCCCCCCCCCCCCCCACCCCCCCCCCCCCCCACCCCCCCCCCCCCCCACCCCCCCCCCCCCCCACCCCCCCCCCCCCCCACCCCCCCCCCCCCCCACCCCCCCCCCCCCCCACCCCCCCCCCCCCCCACCCCCCCCCCCCCCCACCCCCCCCCCCCCCCACCCCCCCCCCCCCCCACCCCCCCCCCCCCCCACCCCCCCCCCCCCCCACCCCCCCCCCCCCCCACCCCCCCCCCCCCCCACCCCCCCCCCCCCCCACCCCCCCCCCCCCCCACCCCCCCCCCCCCCCACCCCCCC
This sequence comes from Sphaerodactylus townsendi, assembly GCF_021028975.2. Classification (NCBI taxonomy): domain Eukaryota; kingdom Metazoa; phylum Chordata; class Lepidosauria; order Squamata; family Sphaerodactylidae; genus Sphaerodactylus; species Sphaerodactylus townsendi. The sequence goes on from NC_059434.1 coordinate 35,998,019, forward strand.
CCCCCCCCACCCCCCCCCCCCCCCACCCCCCCCCCCCCCCACCCCCCCCCCCCCCCACCCCCCCCCCCCCCCACCCCCCCCCCCCCCCACCCCCCCCCCCCCCCACCCCCCCCCCCCCCCACCCCCCCCCCCCCCCACCCCCCCCCCCCCCCACCCCCCCCCCCCCCCACCCCCCCCCCCCCCCACCCCCCCCCCCCCCCACCCCCCCCCCCCCCCACCCCCCCCCCCCCCCACCCCCCCCCCCCCCCACCCCCCCCCCCCCCCACCCCCCCCCCCCCCCACCCCCCCCCCCCCCCACCCCCCCCCCCCCCCACCCCCCCCCCCCCCCACCCCCCCCCCCCCCCACCCCCCCCCCCCCCCACCCCCCCCCCCCCCCACCCCCCCCCCCCCCCACCCCCCCCCCCCCCCACCCCCCCCCCCCCCCACCCCCCCCCCCCCCCACCCCCCCCCCCCCCCACCCCCCCCCCCCCCCACCCCCCCCCCCCCCCACCCCCCCCCCCCCCCACCCCCCCCCCCCCCCACCCCCCCCCCCCCCCACCCCCCCCCCCCCCCACCCCCCCCCCCCCCCACCCCCCCCCCCCCCCACCCCCCCCCCCCCCCACCCCCCCCCCCCCCCACCCCCCCCCCCCCCCACCCCCCCCCCCCCCCACCCCCCCCCCCCCCCACCCCCCCCCCCCCCCACCCCCCCCCCCCCCCACCCCCCCCCCCCCCCACCCCCCCCCCCCCCCACCCCCCCCCCCCCCCACCCCCCCCCCCCCCCACCCCCCCCCCCCCCCACCCCCCCCCCCCCCCACCCCCCCCCCCCCCCACCCCCCCCCCCCCCCACCCCCCCCCCCCCCCACCCCCCCCCCCCCCCACCCCCCCCCCCCCCCACCCCCCCCCCCCCCCACCCCCCCCCCCCCCCACCCCCCCCCCCCCCCACCCCCCCCCCCCCCCACCCCCCCCCCCCCCCACCCCCCCCCCCCCCCACCCCCCCCCCCCCCCACCCCCCCCCCCCCCCACCCCCCCCCCCCCCCACCCCCCCCCCCCCCCACCCCCCCCCCCCCCCACCCCCCCCCCCCCCCACCCCCCCCCCCCCCCACCCCCCCCCCCCCCCACCCCCCCCCCCCCCCACCCCCCCCCCCCCCCACCCCCCCCCCCCCCCACCCCCCCCCCCCCCCACCCCCCCCCCCCCCCACCCCCCCCCCCCCCCACCCCCCCCCCCCCCCACCCCCCCCCCCCCCCACCCCCCCCCCCCCCCACCCCCCCCCCCCCCCACCCCCCCCCCCCCCCACCCCCCCCCCCCCCCACCCCCCCCCCCCCCCACCCCCCCCCCCCCCCACCCCCCCCCCCCCCCACCCCCCCCCCCCCCCACCCCCCCCCCCCCCCACCCCCCCCCCCCCCCACCCCCCCCCCCCCCCACCCCCCCCCCCCCCCACCCCCCCCCCCCCCCACCCCCCCCCCCCCCCACCCCCCCCCCCCCCCACCCCCCCCCCCCCCCACCCCCCCCCCCCCCCACCCCCCCCCCCCCCCACCCCCCCCCCCCCCCACCCCCCCCCCCCCCCACCCCCCCCCCCCCCCACCCCCCCCCCCCCCCACCCCCCCCCCCCCCCACCCCCCCCCCCCCCCACCCCCCCCCCCCCCCACCCCCCCCCCCCCCCACCCCCCCCCCCCCCCACCCCCCCCCCCCCCCACCCCCCCCCCCCCCCACCCCCCCCCCCCCCCACCCCCCCCCCCCCCCACCCCCCCCCCCCCCCACCCCCCCCCCCCCCCACCCCCCCCCCCCCCCACCCCCCCCCCCCCCCACCCCCCCCCCCCCCCACCCCCCCCCCCCCCCACCCCCCCCCCCCCCCACCCCCCCCCCCCCCCACCCCCCCCCCCCCCCACCCCCCCCCCCCCCCACCCCCCCCCCCCCCCACCCCCCCCCCCCCCCACCCCCCCCCCCCCCCACCCCCCCCCCCCCCCACCCCCCCCCCCCCCCACCCCCCCCCCCCCCCACCCCCCCCCCCCCCCACCCCCCCCCCCCCCCACCCCCCCCCCCCCCCACCCCCCCCCCCCCCCACCCCCCCCCCCCCCCACCCCCCCCCCCCCCCACCCCCCCCCCCCCCCACCCCCCCCCCCCCCCACCCCCCCCCCCCCCCACCCCCCCCCCCCCCCACCCCCCCCCCCCCCCACCCCCCCCCCCCCCCACCCCCCCCCCCCCCCACCCCCCCCCCCCCCCACCCCCCCCCCCCCCCACCCCCCCCCCCCCCCACCCCCCCCCCCCCCCACCCCCCCCCCCCCCCACCCCCCCCCCCCCCCACCCCCCCCCCCCCCCACCCCCCCCCCCCCCCACCCCCCCCCCCCCCCACCCCCCCCCCCCCCCACCCCCCCCCCCCCCCACCCCCCCCCCCCCCCACCCCCCCCCCCCCCCACCCCCCCCCCCCCCCACCCCCCCCCCCCCCCACCCCCCCCCCCCCCCACCCCCCCCCCCCCCCACCCCCCCCCCCCCCCACCCCCCCCCCCCCCCACCCCCCCCCCCCCCCACCCCCCCCCCCCCCCACCCCCCCCCCCCCCCACCCCCCCCCCCCCCCACCCCCCCCCCCCCCCACCCCCCCCCCCCCCCACCCCCCCCCCCCCCCACCCCCCCCCCCCCCCACCCCCCCCCCCCCCCACCCCCCCCCCCCCCCACCCCCCCCCCCCCCCACCCCCCCCCCCCCCCACCCCCCCCCCCCCCCACCCCCCCCCCCCCCCACCCCCCCCCCCCCCCACCCCCCCCCCCCCCCACCCCCCCCCCCCCCCACCCCCCCCCCCCCCCACCCCCCCCCCCCCCCACCCCCCCCCCCCCCCACCCCCCCCCCCCCCCACCCCCCCCCCCCCCCACCCCCCCCCCCCCCCACCCCCCCCCCCCCCCACCCCCCCCCCCCCCCACCCCCCCCCCCCCCCACCCCCCCCCCCCCCCACCCCCCCCCCCCCCCACCCCCCCCCCCCCCCACCCCCCCCCCCCCCCACCCCCCCCCCCCCCCACCCCCCCCCCCCCCCACCCCCCCCCCCCCCCACCCCCCCCCCCCCCCACCCCCCCCCCCCCCCACCCCCCCCCCCCCCCACCCCCCCCCCCCCCCACCCCCCCCCCCCCCCACCCCCCCCCCCCCCCACCCCCCCCCCCCCCCACCCCCCCCCCCCCCCACCCCCCCCCCCCCCCACCCCCCCCCCCCCCCACCCCCCCCCCCCCCCACCCCCCCCCCCCCCCACCCCCCCCCCCCCCCACCCCCCCCCCCCCCCACCCCCCCCCCCCCCCACCCCCCCCCCCCCCCACCCCCCCCCCCCCCCACCCCCCCCCCCCCCCACCCCCCCCCCCCCCCACCCCCCCCCCCCCCCACCCCCCCCCCCCCCCACCCCCCCCCCCCCCCACCCCCCCCCCCCCCCACCCCCCCCCCCCCCCACCCCCCCCCCCCCCCACCCCCCCCCCCCCCCACCCCCCCCCCCCCCCACCCCCCCCCCCCCCCACCCCCCCCCCCCCCCACCCCCCCCCCCCCCCACCCCCCCCCCCCCCCACCCCCCCCCCCCCCCACCCCCCCCCCCCCCCACCCCCCCCCCCCCCCACCCCCCCCCCCCCCCACCCCCCCCCCCCCCCACCCCCCCCCCCCCCCACCCCCCCCCCCCCCCACCCCCCCCCCCCCCCACCCCCCCCCCCCCCCACCCCCCCCCCCCCCCACCCCCCCCCCCCCCCACCCCCCCCCCCCCCCACCCCCCCCCCCCCCCACCCCCCCCCCCCCCCACCCCCCCCCCCCCCCACCCCCCCCCCCCCCCACCCCCCCCCCCCCCCACCCCCCCCCCCCCCCACCCCCCCCCCCCCCCACCCCCCCCCCCCCCCACCCCCCCCCCCCCCCACCCCCCCCCCCCCCCACCCCCCCCCCCCCCCACCCCCCCCCCCCCCCACCCCCCCCCCCCCCCACCCCCCCCCCCCCCCACCCCCCCCCCCCCCCACCCCCCCCCCCCCCCACCCCCCCCCCCCCCCACCCCCCCCCCCCCCCACCCCCCCCCCCCCCCACCCCCCCCCCCCCCCACCCCCCCCCCCCCCCACCCCCCCCCCCCCCCACCCCCCCCCCCCCCCACCCCCCCCCCCCCCCACCCCCCCCCCCCCCCACCCCCCCCCCCCCCCACCCCCCCCCCCCCCCACCCCCCCCCCCCCCCACCCCCCCCCCCCCCCACCCCCCCCCCCCCCCACCCCCCCCCCCCCCCACCCCCCCCCCCCCCCACCCCCCCCCCCCCCCACCCCCCCCCCCCCCCACCCCCCCCCCCCCCCACCCCCCCCCCCCCCCACCCCCCCCCCCCCCCACCCCCCCCCCCCCCCACCCCCCCCCCCCCCCACCCCCCCCCCCCCCCACCCCCCCCCCCCCCCACCCCCCCCCCCCCCCACCCCCCCCCCCCCCCACCCCCCCCCCCCCCCACCCCCCCCCCCCCCCACCCCCCCCCCCCCCCACCCCCCCCCCCCCCCACCCCCCCCCCCCCCCACCCCCCCCCCCCCCCACCCCCCCCCCCCCCCACCCCCCCCCCCCCCCACCCCCCCCCCCCCCCACCCCCCCCCCCCCCCACCCCCCCCCCCCCCCACCCCCCCCCCCCCCCACCCCCCCCCCCCCCCACCCCCCCCCCCCCCCACCCCCCCCCCCCCCCACCCCCCCCCCCCCCCACCCCCCCCCCCCCCCACCCCCCCCCCCCCCCACCCCCCCCCCCCCCCACCCCCCCCCCCCCCCACCCCCCCCCCCCCCCACCCCCCCCCCCCCCCACCCCCCCCCCCCCCCACCCCCCCCCCCCCCCACCCCCCCCCCCCCCCACCCCCCCCCCCCCCCACCCCCCCCCCCCCCCACCCCCCCCCCCCCCCACCCCCCCCCCCCCCCACCCCCCCCCCCCCCCACCCCCCCCCCCCCCCACCCCCCCCCCCCCCCACCCCCCCCCCCCCCCACCCCCCCCCCCCCCCACCCCCCCCCCCCCCCACCCCCCCCCCCCCCCACCCCCCCCCCCCCCCACCCCCCCCCCCCCCCACCCCCCCCCCCCCCCACCCCCCCCCCCCCCCACCCCCCCCCCCCCCCACCCCCCCCCCCCCCCACCCCCCCCCCCCCCCACCCCCCCCCCCCCCCACCCCCCCCCCCCCCCACCCCCCCCCCCCCCCACCCCCCCCCCCCCCCACCCCCCCCCCCCCCCACCCCCCCCCCCCCCCACCCCCCCCCCCCCCCACCCCCCCCCCCCCCCACCCCCCCCCCCCCCCACCCCCCCCCCCCCCCACCCCCCCCCCCCCCCACCCCCCCCCCCCCCCACCCCCCCCCCCCCCCACCCCCCCCCCCCCCCACCCCCCCCCCCCCCCACCCCCCCCCCCCCCCACCCCCCCCCCCCCCCACCCCCCCCCCCCCCCACCCCCCCCCCCCCCCACCCCCCCCCCCCCCCACCCCCCCCCCCCCCCACCCCCCCCCCCCCCCACCCCCCCCCCCCCCCACCCCCCCCCCCCCCCACCCCCCCCCCCCCCCACCCCCCCCCCCCCCCACCCCCCCCCCCCCCCACCCCCCCCCCCCCCCACCCCCCCCCCCCCCCACCCCCCCCCCCCCCCACCCCCCCCCCCCCCCACCCCCCCCCCCCCCCACCCCCCCCCCCCCCCACCCCCCCCCCCCCCCACCCCCCCCCCCCCCCACCCCCCCCCCCCCCCACCCCCCCCCCCCCCCACCCCCCCCCCCCCCCACCCCCCCCCCCCCCCACCCCCCCCCCCCCCCACCCCCCCCCCCCCCCACCCCCCCCCCCCCCCACCCCCCCCCCCCCCCACCCCCCCCCCCCCCCACCCCCCCCCCCCCCCACCCCCCCCCCCCCCCACCCCCCCCCCCCCCCACCCCCCCCCCCCCCCACCCCCCCCCCCCCCCACCCCCCCCCCCCCCCACCCCCCCCCCCCCCCACCCCCCCCCCCCCCCACCCCCCCCCCCCCCCACCCCCCCCCCCCCCCACCCCCCCCCCCCCCCACCCCCCCCCCCCCCCACCCCCCCCCCCCCCCACCCCCCCCCCCCCCCACCCCCCCCCCCCCCCACCCCCCCCCCCCCCCACCCCCCCCCCCCCCCACCCCCCCCCCCCCCCACCCCCCCCCCCCCCCACCCCCCCCCCCCCCCACCCCCCCCCCCCCCCACCCCCCCCCCCCCCCACCCCCCCCCCCCCCCACCCCCCCCCCCCCCCACCCCCCCCCCCCCCCACCCCCCCCCCCCCCCACCCCCCCCCCCCCCCACCCCCCCCCCCCCCCACCCCCCCCCCCCCCCACCCCCCCCCCCCCCCACCCCCCCCCCCCCCCACCCCCCCCCCCCCCCACCCCCCCCCCCCCCCACCCCCCCCCCCCCCCACCCCCCCCCCCCCCCACCCCCCCCCCCCCCCACCCCCCCCCCCCCCCACCCCCCCCCCCCCCCACCCCCCCCCCCCCCCACCCCCCCCCCCCCCCACCCCCCCCCCCCCCCACCCCCCCCCCCCCCCACCCCCCCCCCCCCCCACCCCCCCCCCCCCCCACCCCCCCCCCCCCCCACCCCCCCCCCCCCCCACCCCCCCCCCCCCCCACCCCCCCCCCCCCCCACCCCCCCCCCCCCCCACCCCCCCCCCCCCCCACCCCCCCCCCCCCCCACCCCCCCCCCCCCCCACCCCCCCCCCCCCCCACCCCCCCCCCCCCCCACCCCCCCCCCCCCCCACCCCCCCCCCCCCCCACCCCCCCCCCCCCCCACCCCCCCCCCCCCCCACCCCCCCCCCCCCCCACCCCCCCCCCCCCCCACCCCCCCCCCCCCCCACCCCCCCCCCCCCCCACCCCCCCCCCCCCCCACCCCCCCCCCCCCCCACCCCCCCCCCCCCCCACCCCCCCCCCCCCCCACCCCCCCCCCCCCCCACCCCCCCCCCCCCCCACCCCCCCCCCCCCCCACCCCCCCCCCCCCCCACCCCCCCCCCCCCCCACCCCCCCCCCCCCCCACCCCCCCCCCCCCCCACCCCCCCCCCCCCCCACCCCCCCCCCCCCCCACCCCCCCCCCCCCCCACCCCCCCCCCCCCCCACCCCCCCCCCCCCCCACCCCCCCCCCCCCCCACCCCCCCCCCCCCCCACCCCCCCCCCCCCCCACCCCCCCCCCCCCCCACCCCCCCCCCCCCCCACCCCCCCCCCCCCCCACCCCCCCCCCCCCCCACCCCCCCCCCCCCCCACCCCCCCCCCCCCCCACCCCCCCCCCCCCCCACCCCCCCCCCCCCCCACCCCCCCCCCCCCCCACCCCCCCCCCCCCCCACCCCCCCCCCCCCCCACCCCCCCCCCCCCCCACCCCCCCCCCCCCCCACCCCCCCCCCCCCCCACCCCCCCCCCCCCCCACCCCCCCCCCCCCCCACCCCCCCCCCCCCCCACCCCCCCCCCCCCCCACCCCCCCCCCCCCCCACCCCCCCCCCCCCCCACCCCCCCCCCCCCCCACCCCCCCCCCCCCCCACCCCCCCCCCCCCCCACCCCCCCCCCCCCCCACCCCCCCCCCCCCCCACCCCCCCCCCCCCCCACCCCCCCCCCCCCCCACCCCCCCCCCCCCCCACCCCCCCCCCCCCCCACCCCCCCCCCCCCCCACCCCCCCCCCCCCCCACCCCCCCCCCCCCCCACCCCCCCCCCCCCCCACCCCCCCCCCCCCCCACCCCCCCCCCCCCCCACCCCCCCCCCCCCCCACCCCCCCCCCCCCCCACCCCCCCCCCCCCCCACCCCCCCCCCCCCCCACCCCCCCCCCCCCCCACCCCCCCCCCCCCCCACCCCCCCCCCCCCCCACCCCCCCCCCCCCCCACCCCCCCCCCCCCCCACCCCCCCCCCCCCCCACCCCCCCCCCCCCCCACCCCCCCCCCCCCCCACCCCCCCCCCCCCCCACCCCCCCCCCCCCCCACCCCCCCCCCCCCCCACCCCCCCCCCCCCCCACCCCCCCCCCCCCCCACCCCCCCCCCCCCCCACCCCCCCCCCCCCCCACCCCCCCCCCCCCCCACCCCCCCCCCCCCCCACCCCCCCCCCCCCCCACCCCCCCCCCCCCCCACCCCCCCCCCCCCCCACCCCCCCCCCCCCCCACCCCCCCCCCCCCCCACCCCCCCCCCCCCCCACCCCCCCCCCCCCCCACCCCCCCCCCCCCCCACCCCCCCCCCCCCCCACCCCCCCCCCCCCCCACCCCCCCCCCCCCCCACCCCCCCCCCCCCCCACCCCCCCCCCCCCCCACCCCCCCCCCCCCCCACCCCCCCCCCCCCCCACCCCCCCCCCCCCCCACCCCCCCCCCCCCCCACCCCCCCCCCCCCCCACCCCCCCCCCCCCCCACCCCCCCCCCCCCCCACCCCCCCCCCCCCCCACCCCCCCCCCCCCCCACCCCCCCCCCCCCCCACCCCCCCCCCCCCCCACCCCCCCCCCCCCCCACCCCCCCCCCCCCCCACCCCCCCCCCCCCCCACCCCCCCCCCCCCCCACCCCCCCCCCCCCCCACCCCCCCCCCCCCCCACCCCCCCCCCCCCCCACCCCCCCCCCCCCCCACCCCCCCCCCCCCCCACCCCCCCCCCCCCCCACCCCCCCCCCCCCCCACCCCCCCCCCCCCCCACCCCCCCCCCCCCCCACCCCCCCCCCCCCCCACCCCCCCCCCCCCCCACCCCCCCCCCCCCCCACCCCCCCCCCCCCCCACCCCCCCCCCCCCCCACCCCCCCCCCCCCCCACCCCCCCCCCCCCCCACCCCCCCCCCCCCCCACCCCCCCCCCCCCCCACCCCCCCCCCCCCCCACCCCCCCCCCCCCCCACCCCCCCCCCCCCCCACCCCCCCCCCCCCCCACCCCCCCCCCCCCCCACCCCCCCCCCCCCCCACCCCCCCCCCCCCCCACCCCCCCCCCCCCCCACCCCCCCCCCCCCCCACCCCCCCCCCCCCCCACCCCCCCCCCCCCCCACCCCCCCCCCCCCCCACCCCCCCCCCCCCCCACCCCCCCCCCCCCCCACCCCCCCCCCCCCCCACCCCCCCCCCCCCCCACCCCCCCCCCCCCCCACCCCCCCCCCCCCCCACCCCCCCCCCCCCCCACCCCCCCCCCCCCCCACCCCCCCCCCCCCCCACCCCCCCCCCCCCCCACCCCCCCCCCCCCCCACCCCCCCCCCCCCCCACCCCCCCCCCCCCCCACCCCCCCCCCCCCCCACCCCCCCCCCCCCCCACCCCCCCCCCCCCCCACCCCCCCCCCCCCCCACCCCCCCCCCCCCCCACCCCCCCCCCCCCCCACCCCCCCCCCCCCCCACCCCCCCCCCCCCCCACCCCCCCCCCCCCCCACCCCCCCCCCCCCCCACCCCCCCCCCCCCCCACCCCCCCCCCCCCCCACCCCCCCCCCCCCCCACCCCCCCCCCCCCCCACCCCCCCCCCCCCCCACCCCCCCCCCCCCCCACCCCCCCCCCCCCCCACCCCCCCCCCCCCCCACCCCCCCCCCCCCCCACCCCCCCCCCCCCCCACCCCCCCCCCCCCCCACCCCCCCCCCCCCCCACCCCCCCCCCCCCCCACCCCCCCCCCCCCCCACCCCCCCCCCCCCCCACCCCCCCCCCCCCCCACCCCCCCCCCCCCCCACCCCCCCCCCCCCCCACCCCCCCCCCCCCCCACCCCCCCCCCCCCCCACCCCCCCCCCCCCCCACCCCCCCCCCCCCCCACCCCCCCCCCCCCCCACCCCCCCCCCCCCCCACCCCCCCCCCCCCCCACCCCCCCCCCCCCCCACCCCCCCCCCCCCCCACCCCCCCCCCCCCCCACCCCCCCCCCCCCCCACCCCCCCCCCCCCCCACCCCCCCCCCCCCCCACCCCCCCCCCCCCCCACCCCCCCCCCCCCCCACCCCCCCCCCCCCCCACCCCCCCCCCCCCCCACCCCCCCCCCCCCCCACCCCCCCCCCCCCCCACCCCCCCCCCCCCCCACCCCCCCCCCCCCCCACCCCCCCCCCCCCCCACCCCCCCCCCCCCCCACCCCCCCCCCCCCCCACCCCCCCCCCCCCCCACCCCCCCCCCCCCCCACCCCCCCCCCCCCCCACCCCCCCCCCCCCCCACCCCCCCCCCCCCCCACCCCCCCCCCCCCCCACCCCCCCCCCCCCCCACCCCCCCCCCCCCCCACCCCCCCCCCCCCCCACCCCCCCCCCCCCCCACCCCCCCCCCCCCCCACCCCCCCCCCCCCCCACCCCCCCCCCCCCCCACCCCCCCCCCCCCCCACCCCCCCCCCCCCCCACCCCCCCCCCCCCCCACCCCCCCCCCCCCCCACCCCCCCCCCCCCCCACCCCCCCCCCCCCCCACCCCCCCCCCCCCCCACCCCCCCCCCCCCCCACCCCCCCCCCCCCCCACCCCCCCCCCCCCCCACCCCCCCCCCCCCCCACCCCCCCCCCCCCCCACCCCCCCCCCCCCCCACCCCCCCCCCCCCCCACCCCCCCCCCCCCCCACCCCCCCCCCCCCCCACCCCCCCCCCCCCCCACCCCCCCCCCCCCCCACCCCCCCCCCCCCCCACCCCCCCCCCCCCCCACCCCCCCCCCCCCCCACCCCCCCCCCCCCCCACCCCCCCCCCCCCCCACCCCCCCCCCCCCCCACCCCCCCCCCCCCCCACCCCCCCCCCCCCCCACCCCCCCCCCCCCCCACCCCCCCCCCCCCCCACCCCCCCCCCCCCCCACCCCCCCCCCCCCCCACCCCCCCCCCCCCCCACCCCCCCCCCCCCCCACCCCCCCCCCCCCCCACCCCCCCCCCCCCCCACCCCCCCCCCCCCCCACCCCCCCCCCCCCCCACCCCCCCCCCCCCCCACCCCCCCCCCCCCCCACCCCCCCCCCCCCCCACCCCCCCCCCCCCCCACCCCCCCCCCCCCCCACCCCCCCCCCCCCCCACCCCCCCCCCCCCCCACCCCCCCCCCCCCCCACCCCCCCCCCCCCCCACCCCCCCCCCCCCCCACCCCCCCCCCCCCCCACCCCCCCCCCCCCCCACCCCCCCCCCCCCCCACCCCCCCCCCCCCCCACCCCCCCCCCCCCCCACCCCCCCCCCCCCCCACCCCCCCCCCCCCCCACCCCCCCCCCCCCCCACCCCCCCCCCCCCCCACCCCCCCCCCCCCCCACCCCCCCCCCCCCCCACCCCCCCCCCCCCCCACCCCCCCCCCCCCCCACCCCCCCCCCCCCCCACCCCCCCCCCCCCCCACCCCCCCCCCCCCCCACCCCCCCCCCCCCCCACCCCCCCCCCCCCCCACCCCCCCCCCCCCCCACCCCCCCCCCCCCCCACCCCCCCCCCCCCCCACCCCCCCCCCCCCCCACCCCCCCCCCCCCCCACCCCCCCCCCCCCCCACCCCCCCCCCCCCCCACCCCCCCCCCCCCCCACCCCCCCCCCCCCCCACCCCCCCCCCCCCCCACCCCCCCCCCCCCCCACCCCCCCCCCCCCCCACCCCCCCCCCCCCCCACCCCCCCCCCCCCCCACCCCCCCCCCCCCCCACCCCCCCCCCCCCCCACCCCCCCCCCCCCCCACCCCCCCCCCCCCCCACCCCCCCCCCCCCCCACCCCCCCCCCCCCCCACCCCCCCCCCCCCCCACCCCCCCCCCCCCCCACCCCCCCCCCCCCCCACCCCCCCCCCCCCCCACCCCCCCCCCCCCCCACCCCCCCCCCCCCCCACCCCCCCCCCCCCCCACCCCCCCCCCCCCCCACCCCCCCCCCCCCCCACCCCCCCCCCCCCCCACCCCCCCCCCCCCCCACCCCCCCCCCCCCCCACCCCCCCCCCCCCCCACCCCCCCCCCCCCCCACCCCCCCCCCCCCCCACCCCCCCCCCCCCCCACCCCCCCCCCCCCCCACCCCCCCCCCCCCCCACCCCCCCCCCCCCCCACCCCCCCCCCCCCCCACCCCCCCCCCCCCCCACCCCCCCCCCCCCCCACCCCCCCCCCCCCCCACCCCCCCCCCCCCCCACCCCCCCCCCCCCCCACCCCCCCCCCCCCCCACCCC